>NC_132789.1:94613349-96000349 GCF_048418805.1 Vulpes vulpes | reverse complement strand
AAGACAAAGTTTTCATTTTTGAGATTGCTGTTCAATTTTTAATTACACGTGTAAAATATACATTCGCCTTTTAAACTGGCAAAAATATTTCGACATGAGCTCCCAGGCTAACACAGAAGATTACTGGCAGTTGACATTAGGGTGTATAAGCATAATGATAACCATAATTAAATTCTGGAATCTTTATGCAAAATGATAGACTATGTTGTTATCAGCAAGCAACTTTTAGCTATAAATACATTGAATTTCAGAATGAAAAACAAGCTGATGTACTGAGTTTCATATCAGTTAAGAGTTTCATATCAAGACAGAACTTAGAAGCTGAAATTTGGTATTTCAGAGAAAGGAGCAATTAACTTATACCTCAGAAGATTGGAAACTTACGCTATAACCCTGAAGAAAGACTGAAGCATTAAATTGATTCTCTGCCTGTTAAAAGAGACCCAGAAAACCTCCAAAACTCCACTCCTCAACATAAGGCAGTGGAAAAAGAAAATCAACTCTAAGTGTGAGAAGTTGTTGGAGAGGAAATTTTAAAAAAATCAGTTATAGATTAGTTAAAGCTATAGAGGCTATGGTGGGAAATACCCAACAGAAAACTTTAGGACTTCTGGGAATGTGATTGAAGTAATAGCTCCAAGAGATATTAGCCAGTAATATTCCAGAATTTTTTTAATGTTCCAATCATCTGAACGATCATAAAAGAAAACACTTGAGCAAAATAAATGGCAATAAATTCATATTTCCATATCATGCTAAAACTATAAAAACAGCCAGAACACTTTAAAAACAATGACAGCTATACTATATAAGCATGTTTCTCATCAGTATTTTTTTTTTAAAAAAAGGTTAAAATAGAAGCACATAGGTGGCTCAGTCAGTTTAGCATCCAGCTCCTGATTTTGGCTCAGGTTATGATCTCAGGGTTGTTAGACTGAGCCCTGGGTTGGCTCCATGCTCGGTACGGAGTCTGCTTGAGATTCTCTCTCTCCTGTCCTTCTGTCCCTCCCCAATTTTTTGCACTAACTTCTATTATCGTCTGTTCCCCTCTTTTATTCTACTAACATGGTGAATTGTATTGTCTCTTCTTCTGTTTTTGGAGATTGATGGAAAAATAATGTTTGAGTAATTTTCCTCAAATGATTGTTACATAAAACCAGTGAAGTCTCCTAGTCCTGGTCTTTTTTTGTTGTTGTTGGTAGGTTTTGATCACTGAATCGATCTCTTTGTTATTTCAGTTATCTTTTTTTTATTTCAGTTAGGTGGTAGTCATGACCTCATTTTAATTTTGAATTTAATAATTTGACTCTCCCCCCCACCTTAGTTTTTATTAGCGAATCAAGATAAATGTTTTGTAAGCTGTGTTGAATTTTTCAAAGAATAAACTTTGGTCTAATTAATCTTCTCCATTGGTTTTCTATTCTCTAATTTATTTCTGCTCTCATCTTTATAATTTCCCTCTGTCTGCTGGCTTGGAGTTTATGTTTATTTTCTTATTCTAGTTCTTTGAAGTGTACAGTTCGTTTACCAATTTAACATATTTCTTGATGTAGACATTTGTAGTTATGACTTCCCTCTTAGCTATTCTCTCTTTGAGTCCTATAAATTTGGTTTGTTATGTTTTCATTTTCATTTTCACTTATCTCCAAGGAATTTTTCAAATTTCCATTTTGATTTCTTCTTTGACTCTTTGGCTATTTAAAAACGTGTTGTTTAGTTTCTACATATTTGTAAATAATTTATTGTGTTATTTATTTCTAGTTTTATCCCCTTGCAATTGGAGAAGATACTTTGGAGTACTTCATTTCTCTTTAATGTATTGGGGCTTCTCTCATGGTTTAATATATAGATTTTCCTGGGGACACTTTTACATGCACTTGAAAGAAAAAGTTTGTATTCTGCTGTTTGGAGGTGAAGTTTTCTGAATATGTCTATTAGGTGTAGTTGGTTTACAGTGTTATATGCTTTCTTATTTCATTATTGATCTAGTTTTTCTTATTAAAAAAAGTTTCCCATTATTGAAAGTGGAGTGTTAAAGTCTGCAATTATTATTGTAGAACTGCAAATTTTTCTCTTCAATTATATCAGTATTTGCTTCATATACTCTGGAGGTCCAATGTTTCTTGCATATATGTTTGTCAGTATTATATCATCTAAATAGTACATAAAACCACCGTTTCAGACAGCTCCATTCCTCACTCATTTTATTGTTGTTTTCACAAGTTAGATCTTTATCCATTATAGGTATATTAATATAGATGAAAAATTATTGGTTTTTGCTTTTTCTTAAATCATATAGAGAAGAGTTACCCTCCAAAATGCCTTAATATTGACTTTTATTTCTCTATGTAGTTACCTTTATCAACATTTTAAGTTTCTATATATAGCAGTAAGTTATTACCTAGTATCCTTTATTTTCTGTCAAAAGAATCCCTTTGTTACTCCTTGGAGGTCAAGTATACAAGTACCACATACTCATAGGTTTTGTTTGTCCGAGAGTATCATAATTTCTCCATTTTTAAAAGATAGTTTTACCTGATATGGAGTTCTTGTTTGTCAGTATTTTTTATTTCAACCAATTAAAGTTATCCTACCACTACTTTCTGTCCCCCGTGGTTTCTGCTTAGAAATCAATTGTTATTTTTATTGACAATTTATAGGAGAAATTTCTTATATCTTGATGCTTTTAAGATTCTTTGTTTTTCAAAAGTTTAATGTGTATGCAGTGTGCATATTTGTGCATTTATTTTTCTTGTACTCAATTGGATGTGAAAATTTATGTTTTTAAAATTAAATCTGGGAAGAATTTGGTTATTATTTCTTCAGATATTCTTTCTGCCCCTTTTTCTCTCTCATCTCCTTCTTAGACTACCATTATACTCATTTTGTATGTTTGATGGTGTCCTATGGGTCTCCTAGGCTTTATTCTTTTTTAGTTATTTAGTATTGTTATTGTTATTCCTTTTTATTTTTGTTCTTTAGAATGGTTAATTTCAATTGACTTAACTTTGAGTTTTCTGATACTTTCCACTGCTTACTAAAATCTGCTACTGAAAGCCTTTGGTGAATTTTTCATTTTAGTTATAATGATCAGAGCCAGAATGGTTGGGAACATGGACTGGTATCTTTAACATTACCACTGAGCTGGGAAAGCGAGATAGGAAGGGTGAGTGAAAATGTCACAAAGCCTTTCTACTATTTTTAAGTTGACATTTTCTGGATTCAGCCCTCTCTTGGTTTCTATAAATTCTTGACTATTTTCTAGAGTTATGATTAAGCTTATTCTGAGAGTTTATGCTCAATTATTTTTATTTTTATTTTTACTTTATTTTAAATTTCTTGTGTGTGAAGAACTAAGCCCTTGGAGCTACCTAGTACTATTATCACTGACGTCATCTCACACATAACTTTAAAAGTAACTTTCCTAATTCACTCTTTTACTCATGTTACCACTTGTTCAGTAATCCAGAATGATACCTTATTTCCTATTAAATCTAGCCAAGCTCTCCAAACTGGCAGTAAGAATTGCTACACATAAGTAACAAAAATCAAGTCCTCTTGTACAGTCCTTTTCATTACATGGTCATTTTTATGGCTGAGTTATGAAGTGTGTTAGCCAGCTTAATGAGCCTGAGTATGAAGTATCTAGAATCAGTCAAAGGTTATAAAGAAGAAAACTTACTAAAACCATTGACTGAATAAACCTAAAATAGAATTGAGTCTTACCTTGATTATTTGGGATTTAAGTAAAGAGAAAATATCATAAATATATATACAGGGAAAAGAAAGCTTCTCATATTACAAATATTTTTCTTTCTATTTTTAAAAATATTTTCAATATAATTTCAAGTTATAGGTGCTCTAACAACGACAAGAATATGGATTTTAGAAATTCATTATAATTTTTGTTCTGTTTTATTTAAATACATAAAAACACAATTTCCTTACACTTATTCTAAGAAAATAAGGTAAGTTTATTTTCCAAATTCATTCTCCTTTATTATTAAATATTTCAACAATTTTCTGTGCCAATATTGAAAGTGAAAGCACTATAATAATTAACTTGTGTCAACTTTTTTTCATCTTTAGATGATATAATTAATAATTAGGGAACTTATAATTAGGGAAGTGATGTATTATGCTCATTGTCACTTTCTTTTTTTATGACTACATCTTCTAAATATATTTTCATATTACCAACTACTCTCTTTGCTGAGGACTAAAGCAACTAATGTACATTTTTAAATTATTGATTAGTAAGTTAATGAAATTAACCACTGGAAAACATTTTCTGGACTTACATCACCAATAAGAGGAAACTTAAGTTTAAGAATAATTCATTCCCTATAGCAAAGAGCTTTAAATAAATATAATGCTTATTCATAAGAGTGCTATTAAATCATTAAAAGCATCTTATAACCAAAGTGCTCCGAGAAAATGGAGATCTGGGACAATCATTTTTATATTGCAATATTTCTTTAGTTATGCCACATTTTTGTAGACTATTTTATTTAATCAATTTATTATTTTTTTTTAGCATTGTACATTTTACTGCTCTGACTTACTATTGATATTACATTTTTATCCACCATGATATACAGAAAATGAAACTGTGCACCAGTGTTTCATGTCACAAATCCTCTCATGTAATGTAGATAGATAGAGTTAAAGTTTGTGCCAAATTTATGGAGTTTTAAAATAATAATTTTAGCTGAATATATATGTATCTATCACTTTAAAAGATAACGTGTGTATACATAAAATAAAAGGCTTATGTAAATATTTCGCAATGTGATTCAATTTGTTGATGCCCTTTGATCTTTTTGGATATAACATCAACTAGTGTATCAAGCATTCACTTATTCACTTATTGAGATTCAACATGGACTCTGTGAGGGGATGAGAGTTGTTGAACAAACAGACAGCATCTTTGGTCTTTTTGAACCTGGATTTATTGAGACACGGATATTGAACAAATATTCAAACAAGTAGCCTTATAATCACAGTTTTGTTTTAGGTGTTGTGGAGAAAAGACACAGAGTACTAAAAAAATACATTCCCGTTGATGATCAGTGGTGAAGTTACTGTAGTGGTAAAGCAGTTTAAGGAAAGACATGAAGAAGGGTGTAAATGAAGGTTTCTTTGATGAGAAGCCATGTAATGTGAGACCTGTGCGGTGAGTGGGGGTTAGACAAAGAATGTTGATGTGTTGGTAGGGAGGTGAGAGGATTTCAGAGGGATCACCCTAGTAGAATATCTTAAAGACCAGGAAGTTTGCAATGAGGCAGTTGGCAGAGCTGTAGTGTGAACCAAGTACTGAAGTGCAGCAGACATATGGGCAGAGAGAGAGGTCTTTGAATTTTTTGCTTCTAAATTTACCATTCCCTAACTCTAGCTCTCGGAAATAAGTCAAAGCAGAAATACCTCTATGGAGAGAATGAGGTGTCCTCAGGAGCAGGACATGAAGAACAGAGTAGGTGCAAGGACAGCATTAGTACGAGGCCCTTTTTTCTTTTTTCAGAATTTTGTACTGCTTTACGGCCTTCTGGATTTACCTGTTACTGCTGAGAAATCCCTAATCCATTTTCGTGTGACTGAGCATTTATTTTTTTATTTTTTCTTTTTGGAAGCTTGTAGAAAATTCTCTTTGTTTTCAATTTTTTTAAGTTTCTCAATGTCCTTGTATGAGTCTATTCTAATTCATTTTACTGGGCACTGGGTGAACACTGTCAATTTGGCAATTAATGTCCTTTAGTTCTGGGAAATATTTTACTAATTTTATTAATTATTTCCTACCATCTGTTTTTACTCCCTCTCCATCTGGACCTTCTATTATTTGGACTTTGGAATTCTGGAAGTGATATCCATGTTGCTTTAATGTCCTTTTTCCTATGTTGCCATTTTTTCTATTTATTTATTTTCTGTAGGCTTTTCTGAAGTTTGTATTGAACTATCAGGTTTTTACAATTCCATTAGCTGTTTTGGTTTTTATAAAGTTTCTTCTTGTTCTTATTTCAGGGATTACCTACTATCTTTCATTTCTATCAGAATATAAATTACAAGTTTTGTTTTGTTTTTGTAGTACTTGTCTCCCTGTACATTCTCATTTCACACTGTCTTTGCATGTTTATTTTGGCCTTATTTTCTATGTTAGATGGTTTACTCAAATGTCCAGTTAATGTTGGCTTTCTGCTTTTGATTATGAGAGAGATAGCAAAAGGCTGACTTGGAATTTCTGAGTACCAGATAAGGTTTTTCAACTGTAAACTTCACTGTGGGTGACCTGGGTGGGTCAATTTTAGAGAACTCCCAATGGTAGGTTATAAATTCCTCAGAGAAGGGTCTTTGAATCACCTGCTTGAGGGCCATGCCTATGACTGCCTATATTCTTGCATGGTGCTAGGAGTGAAGGCACTATGGCGAGAGAACATCTCTTCACTACATTCAAAATTCAGTATTCTTCAGATTCCATATAGTTTGTGTCTTGAGTGAATTAACCTTGAGACTTCTACAAGGGTTGTTCAGTGGAGAGAACCTAGTAATTTAACAACTTATCCTATAACTTTCTTTCTTTCTTTCTTTCTTTCTTTCTTTCTTTCTTTCTTTCTTTCTTTCTTCTCTTTCTTTCTTTCTTTCTTTCTTTTTTTCTTTTCTTCCTTCTTTTCTTCTTTCTCTTCCTTTTCTTTCTTTCTTTGATTTTATCTAAATTCAAGTTAATCTATTCTCCAAAATTTTTCACCAGGCCTCTATATATTTAAAAATCACTGCCACTCTCAGGACTCCTGGGTGGCTCAGTGGTTGGGCGTCGCCTTTGGCTCAGGATGTGATCCTAGAGTCCCGGGATCGAGTCCCACGTCGGGCTCCCTGCATGGAGCCTGCTTCTCTCTCTCTCTCTCTGCCTGTGTCTCTGCCTCTCTCTGTGTGTCTCTCATGAATAAATAAATAAAATATTTTTTAAAAATAAAATAAATAAAATAAAATCACTGCCACTCTCACTTCCTATGAGATACTTGGCCTTGCTAGTTTATACAGTTTTGTGAGGAATCTGTAAATTCGGATTTACAGATTGAATTTGAATCAATTTGAATTGTAGATTCAAATTTACAGATCTGTAAATCTGTAAATCTGTATACTAGTAAATAAGGTTTTCAACTTTACCAACATAGGATTCAGATTCAGTTTCCTTAGAGCCACTAAGTCAGCTCCCACTTATTTAAATGCTTTCAAATTCCTATATTTTGTTGCTGTATTATTTCCAGTTCTTCCTCATCCTTGTATATATCTTTTAATATAATTGCCTCTTAGTGGTTTTGAAGCATGTAAGCTGGGAGCAAAATGATATTCATATGTTCAACATGCCATAGTAAACCAGGAGTGCACTAAAAAGGAAAATATATGTATGCTAGTGTGTATGGATATATACATACACATACTTATATTATGTACATAGTGTGGAATATATGTAAAAGAAGCTTCATTGCTTTCTTAATTTCTGCAATTCCTTAGGTAACAACTATTAAGAAACTTTACTCTGTATTTCATTAAGGGAAAGTCTGTACTGGGTGAATATAGTTCCTGTTTTTTGCTTGTTTGTTTATTTAATAAAACATTCAGAGAAGTATCTTTAAGTTTATGCATTTCTCATACGATTATTTGTGAAAGATATATGGATTTATCCTATTGGTTGCATTAGGACCATTAAGAAACCTAAGAAAAGGGGATCCCCGGGTGGCTCAGCTGTTTAGTGCCTGCCTTCAGCCCAGGGCGTGATCCTGGAGTCCCGGAATCGAGTCCCACATCGGGCTCCCTGCATGGGGCCTGCTTCTCCTTCTGCCTGTGTCTCTGCCTCTCTCTCTCTGTCTCTCTGTGTCTCTCATGAATAAATAAATAAAATCTTAAAAAAAAGAAACCTAAGAAAAAAATTCTGCTAATCAGGCTTGAATGGATAAAAATTGAATATAAGGAAACTGATATAGGACAAAAAACACTGAGAATCAGAAGCAACAGAGACATGTACAAAGGAGGAGGCAGACTGTGACACCCAATAATTTGGAAGAAGTCCTATTCTCTAGAAGGGTTCATTGAATATCCTGCCAAGATGCCCAACCTTTAATTACTTCTTAATGGTAATCAAAGAGATAGCTCTGACCATGTAACCCTAGATGTCAATCTAAAGTTTGATAACAGAGATTCATTTGATGATGATCAACTTTCTTATGTTGATGAGGACAGACTTTGGTATGCAGATGGATATGAAGCACTATAGGATTGCCTTTTTCAGAAAGACATCATGGGATGGGTGGACACTCCTTACTGAGGAAAGGCAGGGAGTTTTGCACCATTGATGCTGTGTACCCTAGAACAGAGAATAAATTGGAAACAAAAATTCTCTGGGAATCAAAATTGACAACAATGACTGGTATCCAAAGTTTTCTCTCCCTACTATCTTGATGTTCTCACTTTTCATTTTACCAACCCCTTACTGAATGCCCTGCAAAATTGGAGCTCTGGTGTCAATAAAATCTTTAAGTAGAAGCTGGAGGTGTTCTCACTGACATTACTTGATAAGTTGACAGTGTGGATAGGAAATCTTCTGCAATAGAAGAAATATGGTCATAAGATCTGAGGTTACACTGCTGGCCATATTTTTGTTGAAGAACATTTTCTGTAATATCACCAGTATAGTACCATACTATTAAATCATCAAGGTTTGAAGGATAATCTGAAGCTAATCTTGTCAAATATTGTCCCAATGAGTATTACCTAGCACATAAGCTTTGGAGTGTTACTCTTTTGAAAATCACCTCCTTTTTTGATTATCCATTAGAATGAAATAAAATAGCAATAAGAACAGGAGCAATAATATTAAGATTAATAATAGTTAACTGTAATACAGCACTTATTAATAGGTAGTATTTTTTCTTTTTTAAGATTTTATTTATTTATTCATGAGAGACACACAGAGAGAAAAGAGAATGAGAGAGAGAGAAAGAGAGAGGCAGAGACCCAGGCAGAGGGAGAAGCAGTCTCCATGTAGGGAGTCCGACATGGGACTCGATCCCGGGTCCCCAGGATCACACCCTGGGCTGCAGGCGGAACTAAACTGCTGAGCCACTAGGGCTGTCCCACAGGTAGTATTTTAAGTGCTTTACATGCATTGATTTAAAATAAGTCTATGAAATCAGTTTTATTACCATCTCCATTTTGCAGATGAGAAAACTAAAGTAAAAAGAAACCAAGAATATTTTCAAGATTATAGATCCAGTTACTGATGGAGGCTCAAACCCAGGCAGCGGGACTCCTGGTCCAATGGTCCTAACTAATGAGCAAATGAGACTTTTTTTCTTTTTTTTTAAATTACAAGTTCTTTTATTACTAAAGTTAAAGATACTCTTAGTCTTGTGAAAAACTATACAAAATCCAATTTGCTATACTTCCAACTCTTCCTTCTATATATACTTTTTTTCTTACAAAGCATTCATTCATTCAGTTATCACCTATCATTTTCTATAGATGACTGTAAAATTGAGATTCCTAGACTTTCTACTAAGCTCAAGTTTTACCTTTCCAATTGCCTATAATACATATCCCCTAAATATTCCACCAGAATTATAAAAAAAATCAATACAGGGGATCCCTGGGTGGCGCAGCGGTTTGGCGCCTGCCTTTGGCCCAGGGTGCGATCCTGGAAACCCGGGATCGAATCCCATGTCGGGCTCCCGGTGCATGGAGCCTGCTTCTCCCTCTGCCTGTGTCTCTGCCTCTCTCTCTCTCTGTATGACTATCATAAATAAAAATAAATAATAAAAAAATTTAAAAAAATCAATAGAAACAAAATCCAGAAAAAATAATGTAATGATGATTAATATTTCAAACAGACGTGAGTTTGAAGCCTGGTGTCATCACTTACTGCGTGACCTAGGACATGATAAGTAACCATGTTGAGCTAGTTTCTTTTTTATTTGTAAAACAGAAAATAAATAAAATTTATTATATAGGTTACAAATATTAATAAAGGGAAAATACTTAGGAAAATACTTTAGTAAGTATACTATAACTAAAGAATACTAAAAACTAACTAAACTAAAGAAAACTTTAGTTAGTATTCATAAATGATAGTCAAGAAAGGAAGCTTGGTTTGCAGATGTTTCTGTATTTCAGAGCTAGAACTCAGAACTACATAGAAACAACTCTATTTTATGTAATTTTTGAAAATATATGATAATTACCTAAAAATAAATCATTTGGGACAATGATAAGGATTGGCTTCCCAACTTAAGAAATTATTATTCTGAAACTACTTGTAAGGGTCATATAAAAATGATACAAGAGGGCAGCCCAGGTGGCTCAGCAGTTTAGCGCCGCCTTCAGCCCAGGGCCTGATCCCAGAGACCTGGGATCGAGTCCCACATCGGGCTCCCTGCATGGAACCTGCTTCTCCCTCTGCCTGTTTCTCCGCCTCTCTCTGTGTGTCTCTATGAATAAATAAAAATCTTTAAAAAAATTTAAAAAAAATGATACAAGAGCCAAGTTTTATGGGACATAAAATATTGCTTTTCTGTCTTTCCATGTTCTTCCTTTTCCAACCAATTTCTACCTATCAAAATCCTAGCCAACTTTTAAAATCTCTGAACAGATATGACTTCTATTAGGAAGCTTTTGTTATTACTTTTACTCAAAATAAATCTCCTACTCCAAAATTCTGTAACAATTTGTATCTCCACACCTTAAGAAATATTTATGTTTTAATTATGTCATATCCCTACTAAAACATAAGGTCCTTTGGAGCTTAATACAAATGGCACATATGTTAGCATAGTTTTCAGTACTTGGGTGATTACCTTTTTGTAGAAAGTTCTATAACAACTTGTACATCCAAGAAAGAGAAGATGTGGAAAGGAACAAGAATAGTCATCAAGGTATAAACACCATATAATACCAGCCCCGTGAGTTCCTACTGCACTAGAGCCTGAAAGGCAAAATGAGAGAAAAACCTCTGGAAAAGAGCATCAATGCCCAATAATTGGCAGAGTAGGAAGAGTGAGGTGCCAAATCATGAAATAACTTTTAAATTCATACCAAATCTGCCATATTTGTCTGCCAGCAGTATAAAATAGAGAAACAAGAATATTATCTAAGCACATTGTACGTGATATAAAGGTGAGTGTAGAGACTATCATGTGCATATGGAAATTACAACATTTATAAAATGATAAAATATTATTTTATGTATTATAGTGTGTAATACTGTGTTCTGTTAAATAACTCGTAGAGAGTTTATCAGTGATTTGACAGTAACCTACACCCAGTGATGAGAACAGCACAATCAAAATATTTGGAATGCTAAGAAAACAATTCAATTATCTAATAAAATTAATAAAATGATCTTTCAAAACAACTGAAAAACTTTTGCATTGGTTACACAATAAATTAAAATATTATCTTATTTTGTGGAAAAATGAGATTGCAATTATGTAGATGTGATAAACATGGAATAAGTTGAAAACTAAAGTTTTTTAGGAAGTGTGAAATAATAAACATTGATAATGAAGCAAAACGCCAACAATAACAAACAAAAAACAAAAAGGAATATATAGAGCTACAGAATAGAGGTAAAACAGTAAGACCAAAAACCTAGAAATCATAGTGGAACATAAGCTAAATAAAAATTTAAATATAAATATATTCAGCTAATGTTAGCCTCATAGAATGAATTTAGAAGTTTTCCTTCCTTTTCTATTTTTTGGAGTAGTTTGAGGAGAATAGATATTAACTCTTTAAATGTTCTATAGAATTCCCCTGTGGAACCATCTGGCCTTGGGCTTTTATTTTTTTGGGAGTTTTTTTTTTTTATTACTAATTCAATTTCTTTGCTGACTATTGGTCTTTTCTAGTTTTCTATTTCTTCTTGTTTCAGGTTTTGGTATTTTATATGTTTCTAGGAACTTATCCATTTCTTCCAGGTGGTCCAATTCACTAGTTTTTCATAATATTCTCTAATGTTTGTATTTCTGTGGTGTTGGTTGTTATTTCTCCTCTCTTATTTGTGACTTTATTTATGTGGGTAATTTTTCTTTTTGATTAAGTCTGGCTAAGGTTTACTAATTTTATTATTTTTTCAAAGAACTAGTTCCTGGTTTGACTGATCTGCTCCATTGTTGCTTTTATTTTAAGTTTCTATATCATTTAATTCTGCTCTAATCTTTATTATTTCTTTCCTTCTGCTGGCTTTAGACTCTGTTTGGTGCACTTTTTTAGCTCCTTTAGGTACAAGATTAGGTTGTTTGAGATTTTTCTTACTTCTTAAAGTAGGCCTATATTGCTACATACAAAGGGATATCCCCTCAGACCTGTCAGAATGGCTAATATTAACAACACAAGAAACAACAGTGTTGGGCGAGGATGTGGAGTTGGGGGAAGGAATCTTCTTGCACTCAGTTGGAATGCAGACTGGTGCAGCCAATCTGGAAAACACTCTGGAGGGTCCTCAAAAATTTAAAACTGGATTTACCCTACAACCCAGCAATTTCACTACTAGATATTTACCCAAAGGGTACAAAAATACTAATTCAATGTGATATATACACACCGTGATGTTTATAGCAGCATTATCTACAATAGCCAAATTATGGAAATATCCCAAGTGTCGATCCACTGATGAATGGATAAAGAAGCGATACACACACACACACACACACACACACACACACACACACACACAGAGTGAAATATTACTCTGCCATGAAAAATAATGAGATCTTGCTATTTGCAATGATATGGATAGAGACAGAGAGCATTATGCTAAGTGAAATAAGTCAGTCAAAGGAAGAAACAATATGTGGAATTTAAGAAACAAAAAAAGCAACAGAAAAAAAACAGAGAGAAAGGCAAACCAAGAAACAGACTCTTAAGGAACAAACTGATGGTTACCAGTGAGGAGACGGTGGGGGAATGGATTAAAAAGTTGATGAGGATTAAGGTGTGTACTCTCTGTGATGAGCATGGGTGTTGTATGGAAACGTCGAATCACTATATTCAGTAGTTTCACACCTGAAACTAGTATTGTACTGTGTGTTCCTTAACTGGAACTTAAGTAGGAATTTAAAAAAAATTAAATAAGATTTTAAAGACAAATACATTAAAAAGTCTAATATGATAATCATTTTATTGTTAAAATAGTCAAGCTATGTAACTCGTATATATGCTACATACAGCTTAATTTTCAGACACATGAGAAAAGCACATATGTATTAGAACTTAATATAGAATTAATATAAAGGAGATAATAAACAGTAAATTTTTTTCAAAAGAGAGAAGACTTGAGACCTTGGGGATTTTACATATAAAAGAAGTCTCTTGTTTATTTGGGTAGATGGAAAGATAATTTTTTTTTAATGTTCCATATGTATTAGAGAAACATCAGAATAGATTGTCATTTCAGCTGAAAAGCATGTGTTGGACTTAATTCCGTGACTATAAGTGATATAAAACAATTTATTAGGCAAGAACTCAGAAAACTCCCTTATTTCCTCCATCTGTATCCTGTTCTTTGTACCTTGCTTGCAGCACTTTCTTTTGAGTTGCTGTCCTTCCACCAAGTCCTCCTCATCAGTATTGTGGTGAGTGTCCCGGCCTGTCAAATCCTTCCCTCACTTTGACAAGTAAAACCATTTCTCTAAAAAGTGCCATAGTCTTACTTCCCCACTCTTCTATGTAAGATGACTGAGTGTTGGTGAAAAATAACACAGTGAGGTAAATTGATGCAATTAAAAGCACTTGGATTCCATCCTCAATTGTGTCATTTTAATCCACAGCCAATTATTTATTGTGCTTACTGTTATTATTGCCAAAAATATTGAGACTGTTAAGTCTTCAACCACTTACAATGCTATTCACGAGGTTACCTTTATTAAAACTACTCTTAAACTCTTCATGTTCAAAGCTACTCTTTTGGCCTCCTCTCTTTATGGCTGATACCCTATTGCTCCATATATCGATTTTCTTATAACTCTCCTTGTTCTGACTCATTGTTACCACATAGGCCAGGCTGGTAGCTCCCTGACTGGTGTTTCATTTCTATCCACCACAAATAATCCTTCTTAAAACTGCCAAATACCAGCTTCCATTGCCACACTAACACATCCTTAACCTAGCCTTCAGGGCTGTTCATTATAAATCCTTTCCCTAATTTGCTAATCATATCTTCTAACAATCTCAGCCATAACCTCTGCATTTTGGTAACATAAGAATCATCATGTGCATATATTCATACTTCTGCTAAAAATCTTTTTTTTTTTTTTTGGATTCTCTTCTTTACATGACTAATTCCCATACAATGCAACCTTTTCTTCTCTAGAATGCCTTCTAGAACCCTACTGGTTTGGATTATATGTCCTTTACATTATAAGGTGGTGACATAATACTTTTGAGGTAGTCTTCTTTTATTTTCTCCTTGACCTTTGTCCAATTCAAGCTGGGGATTGAACCTGTGTCTGTTACCTCTAATAAACTAAGTGCATGAAAAGCCAAAAACACCTGCTTTTATTCCAAACACCTAAGCCAAGGGAATTGATAGAATTCAGAAGATAAACTTTTTGGAGAAACTGTACCTGACTTAGATTTAAGCCACAGTTAACTGAAGAGAGAAGTAGGTGGTTAGTTGAAAGAAATAAGTTGACGAGAGTAGATGCAGTGCTTTTTGTTTTGTTTGTGTTGTTGTTGTTTGTTTGTTTTTAGATTTTATTTATTTGAGAGAAAAAGAGAGAGAGAGCATAAGCAGAGGGAGTGGCAGAGGAAGAGGAAGAAGCAGACTCCTTGCTGGGCAGGGAGCCCGGTGCAGGCAGGGCTCCATCCCAGAACCCTGGGATCATGACCTGAGTGGAAGGCAGCCACTTAATGGACTGAGCCACCCAGGTGCCCCTTGTTTGCTTTTGTTTTGTTTTTAAGATATTTATTTATTTATTTATTTATTTATTTATTTATTCATTCATTCATGAGAGACACACACACACAGAGAGAGAGAGAGAGAGAGAGAGAGAGGCAGAGACACAAGCAGAGGGAGAAGCAGGCTCCATGCAGGGAGCCCCATGTGGGACTCGATCCAGGACCCTAGGGTCACACGCTGAACTGAAGGCAGACGCTCAACCGCTGAGCCTCCCAGGTGTCCCTATTTGTTTTCTTTTTTTTTAATGTGCTAAACATTTAAGTGACCAGGGGAATAGGAGTTAGATTTGTAAAGTAACAAACTGTGTATTTTGCACCTGACACTAAATGTATTTGATATTTCATGCCTTGCTGTTTCATAAAACCCTCCCTTACATTGATTTACACCCTCAAAGAGGAAAAAAAGAACCCCCAAAATGACAGAGATTGAAGTTTTATAACTTAGTCATGGAAATATAGAGTCCTGGGTGTGCTATTAAGTTGATTCTTAGGAAACAAAGGCTCTTTTTTGAAAATAGTGGATGATCAGGTTTCATTGATGGTAGAGAACGTTGTGTGTTTTGGAAGGAGGAACTATACAGGAACTCTTTCGACTTTAATGTTTTTTTTTTCCAAATTTTAATTGTGGTAAAATACGTCTAAAAGTACCTTTTTAAACCATTGTTAAGTATACAAACCAGTGGTATTTAAGGACTGTAATATTGTGCAACCATCACTCCCATTCTTGAGTTCTCCAGAAATCTTTTCATCTTGCAAAACTGAAACTCTATACCCATTAAACAGTAACCCCCCACTCCCCCTCTTCTAGCCCCTGCCAAACTACCATCCTACTTTATGTCTGCATGATTTTGACTTCTCTAAGGAGCTCATAATTAGAATCATATCATATTTGCCTTTTTGTGATTGGGTTATGAAACTCTCTGTACTTCCCACATAATTTTGCTATGAACCTACGAATGCTCGAAAAAAGAGTCTATTAACTAAAAACATAAAATCAAGCTATGAAAAACACTTTTTGCAAAGAAGAATTATTTTTCTTTTTTAAAAAGATTTTATTAATTTATTTGAGAGCGAGACAGCACAAGTTGGAGGGGGAGGGGCAAAAGGAGAGGGAGAAGCAGGCTCTCCACTAAGCAGGGAGCCCCACTCGGGGCTTGATCCCAGGACGTGGGGACCATGACCTGAGCTGAAGGTAGACATCTAACCAACTGAGCCTTTCAGGCACCCCAAGAAATACAATTTTTTAAAGAAAATTAAACATCTTAAAAATAATGTATTAAAGTGGGTTTTAAAATGGAAACTTTTAAGTTCTAAAAGCAATATTCTTCTGGCAATCATTCTTAACAGTTCTAATGGAAATTGCTGTCTTCTTTTCTCCCTCAATTCCCTATTATCCATGTGGTTGGTCTGACTCCAACAATCAGCATTATAATGAATCTGAAGATTACCTACCCAAATCTACCCTTCCATTACAGTGTTTGATCTTCACTTTAAATATTTTATTTTGTTATTTAATATTCTTTCTCAAGTGTGAAAATATCTACATTATTTGAGAAAATCCATCTACGGTTTTAAATTTTTAAATAAATAAGAAATAATATTTTTGTAAAGTTTTGGGTTTATTCCAAAGCCTGAAATAGTTTAAGTATCACAGATGATTTAGCATATGTCTTTACTCTCATTGCATACAGTTGTACAAAATAAAACTTTTATTTTATGTCTGCTAATTGATTTATTTTCTTATTTATTTTATACATCAATATCATTTATAGAGGGGAGTAGCATCTAACTACTAAGCAAAAGAAATACTTTTTTCTTTCAATCACTCAAAATCATTACAGAACTAAATATCTAAAAATAAATATTTTGTTTTTAGTAATCACTGTCATCTAAAAAAAGGTCTTAAATGCCATATTCTCATCTGTGATCTATCCGTCTGTTTCTCAATTTATCTATCTACTAGCCTACCTATAATGCCATTGCATTTCCAGTTATTAATGCAAATTATTATCAGGTGAGAATTCTTTAGCTTCCAACCCATTTCCGTAATCTAAATAAATCACACAGATGATGAGAGTATTTTTATCTGGTAAAGTGTCTAACCACGTGTACTACTCTAAGACCTCAATAAGATAGAAATATTAAGTTAATATGGAAATCGTGGCTCCTAGATGGGACTTGGAAAGGATAAAATTAATAATGAGGAAAAAATTTTGTGTGCTTTGTTATCAAGGTTCCTAGTTGAGGTTGGAGTTTTAAGAGTGTATCTTAGGCTCTCTCGGTGTTCTTCTGTTGGAATTATACTGCAGTTGAGAACATTAAACAAGAAGTTACTTAGCATGCTAGCTAGTGATCTCAAATCATCGAACTTCTTGAAATGACACATCAACAATCATCTGTGCTGGCAAAAATGTCTTTGGATTTAAACAGAAACTGTAACTTGGATGGTTGGAATTTAACTGAATTCCTGTGTTTTTGTTTTTGTTTTTTTTTACTTACCTTTTTTCATATTCACTTCTTTTAAAATAAATCTGATTGCAGAATTACATGAAGGTGTTTGCAGAAGTCCAATGGACTGACTAAAATAATACGGGGAAGAAGGTTCCAAATTCACTGAAGTACAGACATGTGACCATTCAAACTGCCTTTCAATAGTGGCGCACTGGGCCACCTATCATTCAGACAGCCTTGTTTTGACCAACTTCACAAAATAACAGCAGGACAAACATATCCCAGTCTTTAAAGGTCATGAAAAGATCATACTGTGCTCAATATTCTGCAGGCATTGGAATATTTACTGGAACTGCTACTTGCCATGAAGTTTGTGAGGACTGAATGTATTTTGTTAGCGTTTACAAAAATACAGTGTGCAACAGAAACTGTATTTTGTATTTACTGAAGAGTTTTGCAGTTTTTCCATATGTGGGTAACAAAATGTCACTGAAGTATTATACTTATTTTTAAAGCAAAATATGTAATCATATAAATTTGAGGGGTTTTTTGTTGTGTTTTGTCTTGTTTTTGCAGATGAGGGAAATTCTTATGTAGTGGTATGGCACTCTTGAAAATTTTATATAGGTTATTTGGGAAAAACACATTTCCACACTCCCATAAATTTATTTCTAATGGACATAATAAAAGGTAGAGTTGTCAAAAGTTGTTCTTTATTCATTCCAGGGATTTTAAGTCAATATAGTCTACATGTCAAGTCTATAGTAAATGATAATTCTTAATAATTATAACTATATTTGTTAAACACATACTAAGGCAAGCAGATCGAGTGCATTATCGCACAGAATCCTCTTATGGGATCAATCATATTATCTAATGGTTATTATTATTATTATCCTCATTTTATTAATTTAATAAATAATACAGATTTTTTTCTATGATCTAGTTAGGGAAACTAAGGCTCACCAATTTTAACTGATTGCCTAAAAATTACACTTGTAGTGACAGTTGGAATACAAATTAAAGGACTCTGACTTTATGATCCATTCTTGTAATTATTAACATGATACAAAAATAGAATACATAGTGATAAAATCTTAGAAAAGATAAATTAGAAAATCTACGCTAAAAATAATTTTACATTTTGTATGGCTGAGGATGTTTCTAGTATATGAAAATATTTAAACTAGGGAATTAGAAGTATATGATTGTTTAGTGCAGGTGAGTTTAAATATGAAACATACTAGGGAAAGCTTATTAATATATTCCTCAGATATTAGCTTTTATTAAAATTGTGTTTTGCCAAGCATTCTTAAATGAAGGGATTGGATGAGAGTAAATCTAAATATAACTTACCTCCCATCTTACCATTTGAATATCAGGCCTAAAGACATTACACCCTGGATGAGGTCAGACAACTAGGTAGTAGAAGAGCAAAGACTATAACTCTGTTTTCTGACCAAAAGTCTTTTGTTTTGTTCAACAAAGTTAACACAATACTTATATTTTGCACTTCAGCATTATACATTTTTATGAGACAATTAATACCTCAAGTAATTTGGCACTCTAACTTAATTATGTTTATATTCGATTGGAATCATTAGAGGTAGTTAGCTCATCAAATCTGGATTTTTCCTTCCTCTGCTCTTCCTGTTTTTTTTTTTTAATTTCTTTTTATCATTTAAATTCAATTTGTCAACATACAGTATATCACTAGTTTCAGATGTAGTTTTCAATAATTCAACAGTTGCATATAGCACCCATCAAGTGCTCTCCTAAATGCCCATCACCCTGTTACCCCATCTCCCTCCCAGCAACCCTCAGTTTCCCGGAGTTCTGAGTCTCACGGTTTGTCTCCCTCTCTGATTTTTTTTCTCATTCAGTTTCCTATCCCTCCCCTGATGATCCCTTGCACTATTAGTTCCTGTTTTCAATTCAGTACCAGTCTGTTTCATACTCTGTCTATCCCTAGAGCAGCCTTCTGAACTCCTAACCCATTTGTAGGACATAAACTCAACTGTGCATGATACATTGCTTGTGAGATCTTACCTGTTATTATCCATCTCACTCTCCTTTGTGTCCCTAAATGTGCCCCTAAATCTTTGCCTCACTACTTGGGCACCCTCAAATCCCGCCTTACACCCTTTGTGAGACACTAAAAAAAAGTGGCAATGACTATTCTTTTCTACCCTTTAGGAAGTAACCTTATCTATACTTCCCTTATCTACCCTATAGCAAGTAACAGAACCTTGCAAATAAAAATGAGTACATTTAATAAAGTTTATTTCAATCTACATCCATTCTATATTAAGTACTGTTTGATAAATTGTATATATACGTGTGTGTGTGTGTGTGTGTGTGTGTATGACTTGAAGAGGATTTCATGATTGAGAATCTGAAATGACCATTTTTACAATTCCATAGAATTATTTTGCTTTATGACTTGGTGTCTTTCATCTTTTAAGGTTTCATCTTTGTTTTAAATCTGTTTTTTATAATGCTCTGAAGGCATAGAAATTCTAAAATGATGTGCATATACAGCACTTTTTTGGGAACAAATGCCTGTTTTATCAAGTTATGAGAGAGCAGGATATAAGTTCTTGATTAAAATTCATTTAATGTGTCATCTGACTGAATATACTTAAAAGAAATCTTTGACATGTTGATCAGATTAAATTGATTTAATCTCAGCTGAAACTTAAGTTCAGCGTTAGTCATGGATAATTACTGTCAGAAAGGATATGTTCTAGCTGTTCATTTACATAATATGAGCTTTCTTTTGGATTGCGTATGAATTAATTATATTTCCTTTAATTGTAGCAACTACATGCAACATGCAGCTTCTAGCTAGTTCATTAACTTCTAGAAAATGGCCAATATCCCAAACAAATCTCTGAACTGGAGTACAGGCTTTGAGAGGAACAAAATAAGAGGAGAGAATCTGGGAAAACAATTCACCAACCCAGATACACCAGAAATGAGTTCATTTTTAGCAAAGCATTCCTCCCCCAAAAGAAAACTACTGATTTAGTTAGCCAACTCATTTGTGACTAAAATGTAAAATGGTCAGACTCTCAATAAACATTAAACTCATTCTTTGATAGTAAAAAATAAATTATTCTCTTGTAAATCTTAAACTATTTGATAGCAAAAAAAAAAAAACAATTTAGAATTAGATAGTAAGAACACAAAGAAAATATAAGGTATAAAATTATACAAAATATAAGTATGTGAGTCAGATTCCTGACAGTCACATCTTGGACTCTATAAACATTAGATCAACAACTGGCATAAAAACTGGCATAAAAATGAGGAAAAGATATTCCAAATTGAAATCAGTCATATTTTATAGTTACAACTGATACAATTTTGGATTTTTTTAAAAATGTATTTCATTGAACATTAAAAAACAATAATGCAAACACAGAAACATTTGCCCAGTATTATATCCACCTAGTTAATAGTTTGCTTTTCTTTATCTTTTCTTAGTTACTCCTAAATACTTGCATTATTTTATGTTTTTAATCACATTATAAACTTCTCATCTTTTCCACTTAAAGAGTATTGCCTAAATGGTTACCTAGGCTTTTTCTTTGTGTTTTATTTATTTTGGATATAAAATAGAATGCAATAAATCAAAGACCCTAACGTATGATCCCAGAAGCAAGAGTATCATCATCACATGGGAACTTAGAAATATAAATATTGGGCTAGCCACAGTCCAGATCTACTGAATCAAAAACTCTGAGGTGGTTTAGAGGCAGAATGAATGTTTTAACCACTTCTCTTGGCCATTTTAATGTGTGCCAAACTTCAGGAACTACCTTATTAAATATATTTTACAAAATTTGTTTAAATATTTCCATGCGTTATCACATAAAATAACACTACGTAAGGGAGATTTGTTCAGTAAATTATGCTTTTTATTTCTTTTTCTTATTTTTAAAAATTTTATAGACTTTTCTCAATAATTGGTATATGGTATCAAAGGGTTCAAGAAGATAAATTTATTCCAATTTATACTGCTATCAAAAGACATGCTTTAGGAAAAAAATAGTCAATAGTATTGGCCTTTTCTTTTTGTAATGTTAAATTTACTATTCTCCATTTGGAAATACATTTATGTATTGAAATAAAAGTACTATATAGGTTTCATTTAAAAACAGAATTACTTTTTAAAATACTTGTTCATTTGTACATATCTGTCCGTATGAAAATTAGTCTCTAGAAAGGTAATAATAATAATAGTAATAATAACTAGCAATTAAACAGAGTTTTATATGTGCCAAGCCCTTTCATTTTGATAACCCTAGGAGAATAAGGCATTATGCCTATTTTACAGATGCAGAAACTGAGTTACAGATGTCTTAGATACTTGCCCAAGATCCTGAAGCTTGCAACTGGTGGGGTTATGGTTTGAACTCTGGATGAGAATCTGTGTTCTTCATCATTATGCTGTTACCATGTGGAGAGATGATTTTAAATCAATAAAATAAAAATATGCAAAATATATAAGAAAATTACTGTATTTTTTACCTCACAAATTATTTCTTTTTAAAAAAAATATAGGTGTCTGATGGTTATACACACATATACACACATGCATATGTAAACATGTATGTCTCTATTTTATTTATGTGTAGGTCTGTCTCGTGTGTGTGTGTATTCAGTTTACTGATATATATATATATATAAAGTTTTAGTCTCCAGTCAAATAAATTCTCAAAGGAAAAAGGCCAGATCTACCTATCAGAGTGATTCAAGTTGATTAGTTTGGCTTTAGTACAAGACTGCTGGATCCATCTATTCTTTTTTGGTGCTGATGGAGATTGTTAACCTGAATAAGTAACAAGAAAACTGAATTATTTGCTATTTATTCATTTAGTTGAGAAGTGTACTTGTGATTGTCCAGTGGCAAAGGTTAAAACAAAAAGACATCAGCTATCAGAGCCCACCAAGAAGTTCTCAAGGCGCAATTATTTTCTATTCTCTTATTTCCTGCTTTATATGCATACATGTCATTTCTCCTATCCAGAATTTTATTACTGTGAAAGTTGACATTTATTTAGCATTTACTCTATGGCAGGGACATGATTCCTGTGGATCATTACATGCTATATTTTGTATAACTTTAGGAGGCAGTCTATAATTACCTCCATATAACAGATGGGACACCTTGGCTCCAAGAAGTAATTTATCCAAAGACATAAGCTAATAAATGGTAGAGGCAGGATTTGAACTCGAGCAGTTTAATTTGGGAGATCATGTTCTTGAGGACCACACTACTCATTGAAGAGGGAGAAGAGAGTGCTACAGCACAGCGTGGGGGTGGGGTGGGGCGGAGGATTTTCAGAGTGATTTCAAAAGCTCATCTACCTGTCTGATACAAGTCTCTTTTCCACTGAGAACAACTGAACCCTGATTATACTATACTTCTCTTAGACTTTTTTTATTTCATACTTTGACATGCGCTTATTATTTAGACATCTGAATACAAGTTCTTTTCCTCTTCTTTATCCTCAGGATTCCTGATTCAGGATGGTCCTTTGGGGTCTTGTGAAAATAAATACTGTGGTTTGGGAAGACACTGTGTCATCAGCAGAGAGACAGGGCAAGCAGAATGTGCCTGCATGGACCTTTGCAAGCGGCACTACAAACCTGTGTGTGGATCTGATGGAGAATTTTATGAAAACCACTGTGAAGTGCATAGAGCTGCTTGCCTGAAAAAACAAAAGATCACCATTGTTCACAATGAAGACTGCTTCTTTAAAGGTAAACACAAGGTGGACCTAAAATGTCACCTTCTTTTACTTTCCTTTTTTCAACAACTGCCTTTAAGTTTAAACTCTAAGCATGATTTTATATCAGCAAGCATTTAAAAAGGGAAAGAAAAAAATGTGAGTGTAATTACATCAATAATCGGTAAGTATATAGAAATTTACATGGATAAAATTCTGAATCTCAATTATGAGCACAAAGTTGGCCAAAATATGACTCAAATTTAATATAGCTTACAGCATTGCACCATATGGCTTCCCAATCATGGCAGTTATCTTAGGACACAGGGAGGCCAATTCAGTCAACAGGCCAAATCCACCCAGGAAAAAGCACCTGGAGTGGAACTGAGTGAATAGTGAATGCCAAGCCATGCTGTGATAACATCTCATTTCTTCCTGATTAAAAATGATGGGTTTTAGTTTTCACCACATAATTCAGATTATATGGAACCTGTAAATGTCCATTGAAATAACTCTGAAAAACTCTGCTAAATTTAATTAGTAAATTTGGGATTACAACAAATTAAAATCTAAAAAATATTGGTATTTACTTTCAAGGTACTCAAAACCATTGGTTACTGTTTATGAAAAAGTACTGCTGAATTAGTAATTTGAGAAATTATTTTAACATTCTATATAAATAAATCATTGAATGTTCTTATATCACTTATTCATAAACTTATTTTATCCTTATTTGTTTCTACTGGACAAAATATTTGCTTATTAATAGTCATAGCCCAGACTGAAATTCTGAGATGTTAAATATACAGAACTTCCATCATTTGAATAAGTTAGTGATCAACTTGATTTCTAATTTTTAGTTGCTTCCCATCCTATTTTTTCATAATCTTCCTAACGTTTATTTACACTTTAAGACTTGCCTAATATTAAGGTAAAATGTCTCTCCCTTTTCAAACATGGTAGAGTAAATAAAGTTTTATTTCCAAGATGAGAATAAAATGATACATAGAGCTTTTCAAATGATGTATGGTGCAATACTCTGTAATCAGTGTGGCGACTAGAGGCCCATTGATATAATTGAAGTAAAATTATAGTAGTTTCCTTACCACAGGAACTACGTGCCCTTGAATACATGCACAGAAAATTTTATCATATCAGATTCTCTTCTTTTGCAGAAAGAATAGCGGTTGCTTTGGTTTCAGTTCAATTTATTCCCTTCTATCAAATCTATTTTACAAATAACTAAAATTAATTCTATTAGCATCGTGCTTTAAACCTCATGAAAAAGTGGTGTGTGTGTGTGTCTGTGAGAGAGAGAGAGAGAGAGAGAGAGAGAGAGAGAGTATTTTTTCTATCATTTTGATCTGAGATGGTACAGTGGAAATCTTGCTATGCCACTGATGCATGACATCATAAAACATGAATAATATTCTCTAAGGTAATTTAGAGTCATACTCTGAAAATGAGGTTTTGTCCAACTGACACCCAGCAATCGATTATGTGGGAACGTATGATATTAAATATCATGTAAGAAAAAACATTTGGTATATCTAATGTTCACCTTTATTGCTGGATGCTTAGGCATAAGGCAACTCCATATGAATATCAGTATGGACATAGATGAACTGGATATAGCCAAGAATATTGTCTTCCTTGTGAAATCATAAAACAATGGTTTGAAAAACTCTTGTTTTTCAGATTATACTAAGTATATTAATCAAATCTATGGTTGTTTCAAACTACTTTCTCATCACTTGTAAGTCAAAATACTGTCTTATCTCAGTATTTGTAGTATTTTTTTTATAAAAAAATATTTGTAGTATTAAAAATTCATTTATATTATCTGGGTTAGCTACCAAGGGTTTACATACTTCTCAGGTCTCTTGTCTTCTATTTATTCATTTTGGGGTTTTGCCTAACATGTATATATCTCACAAAAGGACTTTATTTCAACAGAAATGAACTAAATAATATAGAACAAAACCAAAAATTGTCTGTCTTATTGGTGTGCAGTTGGCGATTATAGCTAAAGGCCTGACATAGTTGTAATGACCAAAATTAATCCTTGTGATTGTGAACTTTATATTCCGTAGAATGTCTGTAATTATATTGTTTTCAATAATGGCCCAAAGGAAGAAGCAAATCAAAATATTAAATTCAAGAACTGCTAAAAACCTAAGTTTAATTAGATTTTTTAATAGAAAAAAATCACAACAAACTAAATAACAAGAATGAGTTTTCCTCCTTTAAAAAAAATTTCATATTTTAGATATAATAAAAGGTAATTATGTAAACCTTAGAATAAGAGTCAACAAACAAGAACCTAGAGGCCAAATACAGGTCACAGTCTTTTTTTTTTTTTTTTCCTCATAAAGTAATGTGTTATTAGAACGGAGACACATTTGTTGATTTAGAAAACTTCTTTGGGTGTTTTTGTAAAACAAATAAGAGTTGAGTATTTATAGCAGAGATACTATGGCCTGCAAAGCATAAAAAATATTTTTTTCTGGATCTTTCCTTAACAAGTTTACTAACATCTGCTTTAAAAGTATACCAGTGCCTTAAAATTACTTTTTAAAAATATTGAAAGATCTTTTCCATATCTTCTTGTTTATGGTGGTGAATATAAGGACCTACTCATGTGCTATATTTGAATAAAAATAAACACACACACAAATGAATGCAAGAAAAACAGGAAATTTGAGTAAGATCAATAGGTAGTGCTAAAGATGTCATCTTGGTTATGATATTGTACTATGTACTATTTTCAAAATGTGCTATTGGTAGAAACTGGGTAAGGGGCACATGGAATCTCTGTTAATTTCCTACGACCCCATATGACTCTACGGTTCTCTCAGAATAAAAAGAGTTTGATGATTAAAAAAAAAAAGCTGGGAAAATACTATCAAATACTTAAGACAATGTTAAAGAAGGTATGGTTTGGGATCCCTGGGTGGCGCAGCGGTTTGGCGCCTGCCTTTGGCCCAGGGCACGATCCTGGAGACCCGGCATCGAATCCCACGTCAGGCTCCCGGTGCATGGAGCCTGCTTCTCCCTCTGCCTGTGTCTCTGCCCCTCTCTCTCTCTCTCTGTGACTATCATAAATAAATAAAAATAAAAAAAAAAGAAGGTATGGTTTGCATTATTCATTAATTATTTCACTTATTTCAAGTTAAGTCCTATTTCACATATCAAATTTATCAGGTTTGCCATTTATATTTAAACTTATTAAGATAGATTAATCTGTACAATCATGTTTATTGATTATTTTAAAATTAAAGTTAGAGTGCAAGTTTAAAAAGATTTATATCTATATTTACATCTTTGCATCTATGCATATATCTATACTTATAACTATATATATCTTCCTTCTATTACATTAGGTACTTAAATACTTAAATTCCTCTGTAGTATGCTTAGCTTTAGTATTACTGACTCTTAGAGACAATTAGATTTCATTAAGAATTTTCTTTAATGATTTATGATCATGATGGAACTATAAATAAAATATATAATAGATCTAGGAATATAACATCTTTAAATTTATTACTATCCACATTTATGTGATTACAAAGAATAACATTATTGATTAGAATATTGTAGTATTTGCTTATTGGCATCAAATGCTTTAAGATGATACTTGACATATGTTGGGGAGGAAAAACATTTTCTGGACATTTCTAAATTCTTCTGGCTGGCCTAATAATCAAATTTACATGAGACAGATAAGAGGGGGCCGCATAAGAATGTGAGACCCATTGAGAGGGAATTGAGGTTTATATGTGTCCTGAAATAAGAAGAGGGTAAGGATCTGGGACTTCAAACTGGAAAAGACAATTCACAAGGAGATGGTTAAGCAAAAGTTTGGTAAAGGAATGTTCACTATGCCATGCTGAGCAGTTTTTTTCTTATGTTTGAAAAGTTATCTACAGTAATAACCCTTTTCCTGGTGCAGGCCCCTTACTTAAATTCTTTTAGGCAATTAAGGGTGGGGTGGGGGGGACCAAAAAGCTCTTTTTGAGTCTTTATTGTCTTCAAATAAGACTGGAAATAATCCACATGGAAAAGTGGCACATTCTGAAGTGAACTGTACTGAACCCCATCACATAGTATAAAACTTTCTATTTTTTTGTGTAATGCCTAGTTGTTCCTTGTGATGGCAGTTTTGGCTTAAAGTCATCTCCATCCCGACCTCCACCCCCCAAGGGGCTTCTAACTTCTGCAACTCACATCACTAATAAGAAGTGTCATTTTCTCTCACTCTGACTCCAGATCAGACTGTCTTACACAGCAGAATTTACTTACTCAGAGAATAGATATAAGCTAGAGTAAGAAACTCAAGATATAACCTATGCCAAAATGAATAAGGAATTAAACCTTTTATGAGAAAGTCAATTGAACAGAAACCCTTTTGCCATTTACTGTGCTGAGAATAAAACTGCCATAAAAGCAAATGTTCTGTGCACTTAAATGTGCATCACAAACAATAACAACTTGGGAAATATGGTTTTTATGGCTATGTGTGTACTATTTGAATGAGATCTGACATTGTGTTCTTTTCCTTGGTATAATCTTGAGAGACATTCATATTCCATTTTTTAATTGGTTCTTTTACCTGATTTTTTTTTTTTTGAAGCTAAGACTTAGAGAACTTAGGCTAGAAAACTAAGCTGCCAATGATACAATCATATTTTAAAATATAACAGGAATTGCTGTGTTAATAGACGTGGGCTTTAGATTACCTTTTTTTTTTTTTGAAGAGAAGCTTTGTAAAACTTCTATTTTATGTCTAGTCTTTTATGCCATTTCATGAAAAACATTTGATAAATATTTAAACTTTGGAAGTAACACTCAGATATTTGCTTGTTTTGGCTTGGCTTTTGGTCAGTATTAGCCAAATGGAAGGTCTAGTTCTCTTGAATGCCCTCAGCAGGCACAACATCAAAACCAATTTGATTAATTCCTGATGTTTGAGTAGATTTACAGTAAAAACTTCTGAATTTGGTGATGTGAAATTGACTGCATTGTGTTTCACTTTTAAAATTTATCTCACATTTAATCCAAATTAATGATATATTTTGTTGTAACTCTAATAAAAATGCGAAATATAGATTCTACGTATTGCTCATTATATTACATATGTAGAAATAATTGTAATGTGCAAACTCAGAAATTTACCATTTGTTATTAAAGTCATTTGAAATGTTTATTTCTTCTCTGATTTTTGAAAACTGTAAAGAATTCTGTAAACATTACATATTATATGGGCTTACCTTCCATGTAGAGATGGATAGTAAATAAATGATAATTACATAGAATATGAAAAATGATAAAAAAGAAATTTAGATATTGACTACTTAACAAATGTATTAAAAACTATTACCAGAAGGGAAGAGAGAGACAACCAGTAGTAATAATAATACATTGAATATTATTTATTTTAAAACACTCTCACAAGTATTATATTATTGTCTCATCATAATAAGAAGCCCATGTATTATAGAGAAGTCAAATAAGACTGAGGTTTTTAAAATGACCTTCCAACACTCACATAGTGAATTAATACTACTGAGATAAGAAAAAAAGGGGTTTTCTCTTCTCCTTAATGCACATATGCTCCAAATATTCTGCTGAAATACACAATACCATGATATCTTACTTGCCTATGATTTTTAAAGCTTCATTTTAATAGTGAATATGTGACATTATTTAGAAACATTCTTGCTTATGGTGGTATTTTTAAGGATTAAATAATGCATTTGATACCATTCTTAGCCAACTGAAGAACATAGTAACAGATAATAATTATTTAAGACTGTAACTTTTATACAATATCTATGAACATTTGATTGCAGTACATTTTAAAATTTGAATCTGTGAAGCCACACATACTTTCTTAGAGGTTTACATTAGGTTATAATCTTGCATCAAAAGATTCTGGATAAATTATTACATAACTGAATTTGCCAGATTATAATTGGCTACTTTATGGTAGCAAATTTTCTGATTGTTGATAAAACTACTTAAAGAAAAACAACTATTTCGAGTTTAGAAATGTATTTATTATTAGTTTCTCAGTTGACATTTGAGAAACTTTTATAGTCACCTTTCTCACAGATTTATTTTAGGCTGCTTTTACTTATGCTGTAAATATAGCATCTATTAGATATATGACAATGTTATTTTACACCCCTACCCCCCCCCAAAAAAAACCCCAAAACCTTAGAAACTAAGTGCATTTTTTTTTTACTAAGTGCATTTCTTGATGCATGTAATTTTTGTCAAGTTTTCCCATTTGTTCCCCTTGTTATAGGAACTAAATTTAACATTAAAATTCATGGATAGTCTTATCTTGTTTTCATATATTTTCATGCTATATCGTTTTTCTTCAGTTTCAAGTTATAGAATTAATATTTTAGTTTAATATTTTACTTCATGTTTTCTATGCATGTGTGAATAATATTTTAGTTTAATATTTTATTTCATGTTTTCTATGCATGTATGAATATTCCATTAATAGTTATAAGCACAATATTCAGTAGTGCTAGAAAAATGAGAGCACCTGAACATTTTATCAGTTCAAATAAATTTTCATCTGTCTTGAGACTGTTTAAATATTGTATCAGTCATTACCTCTCACTGACACCTTCACTTATGTTTACTTTGTCAGTATCCTATTTTCAAATGCAGAAGGTGACATTTCTGTAACTTAGAAAGTGAAGAACATTTTTTTACAACCATTACTTTTTAATGAAGTTAAAATTTTCTCTTTAATATTTCTTTGCAAAATAGGACGATGAAAAACTTTCCATTGATTATACTCAGCATGTATAGTTGGGGATAATATGATCTAGAAGATGCAATTGAAAAATTTTCTCTATTAGACTGATTTATATTTCACTTGTAAAATCCTTTTGGTGGGGGTGGCATCTGTACGGCTGAATAAGTTAAGCATTCAACTCTTGATTTCTGCTCAGGTCATGCTCTCAGGGTCATATGCTAGAGCTCTTCATTGGGCTTTGTGCTGCATGTGGAGTCTGGTTAAGATTTCTCTCTCTCCCACTCCTTCTCCCTCTGCTCCTCCCCAACTCTCTCTCTCATCAATCAATCAATCAATCAATCATCAATGAAATCCTTTCTGAGGGGTGTCTATCGATACTTTAGAAGACTTTTGAAAACATTTGATAAACATTTAAACCCAAGTGGGAAAATGAAGAGCTTTGCCTGTGGTTATCATCCAGATAATTATGTGAAAAAAATACCTGAAGGGAATCACATTGAAGAAAGGAAATTTGGCATTTTCCAGCACAATGTAAGGCATAGGTAATTAAGAGTGTAGCTCTTTTGATAAATGTTAAGCAAAGTATAAGAAAGTTCAATTAATAAAAGTTCAAATTAATTTAATGCAATAATGTAATCAGTTTGTTTTTAATTCAAGACACCACATCATCTAGCTACAAATTATTTATCAACCTCATGATTACAACAGAGGGTGGTGTGTACTCAGATAAATGTGAAGCATTTCATGTGTTCCCTCATGTGGGGAACCTTGTCCAAAGGTAGGTTCTCGGGAAGCTTTCATATATATTCAATATATGAATTTCCAGTTATCTGTATAGCATCTCTCTAAAGGTCTTCCCCCCAAATCTAGGCATGAGTTGTGATTACATTTTGCCAGTATTTTTTTCCTCTTGAGACCATCTAAGGAGACGTTGGATGTGAATTCATTAGTACAGAAAAGTAAGGTGTTAAGTCAAGAGGTCAGTTAGTATCTAATTGTAGTTATCCAAAAAGAGAGAGATGACAGTGGTTTGAACCAAGATGACAGAAGTGCCAGTGGCAGTACAAAGTTGTCCGGCTCTCTGACACAATTTGCTGTTGAGTGGACATAGAGTGTATGGGAAATGAAAAAAAATAATAATAAGCTAACCTAAAAAAAAATTGAGAAATCTTTTACAGAAATGTGAAACACTGAGGGGCTCACACTTTTGAAAGTGGATGTGAATTTGCATGGCACATGTGCACATGCATTGAAGATAAGTTTAAATCCCTTTTAGACAAGCAAGGGAAAATGCCATTTATTCAGTAGGATATGAGTCAGGAAATCAAAGGAGAATTTGGAGGAAGATAGGTACATTTGGATTTATAAGTATATTAATAAAGAGAGTAGGCAAGGGGCTCTATAGTCGAGAACAACCAAAGAGGAAGCACGCATTGGGGAGCCAAGAGTCCTGGGGATAGAAGTGTATTTCAACCTTCAGAGGTCAGGAGATGGAGAAGGACAAGTATATATTTATGAAAGTGACAGAGGAGAAGGTTTTCGAGATTTGAGGAAAACAAAGGAACAAAAGAACTTGTAAAAAAAAATAAAGACAAAGGAGAAAAAAACCAAGGCAATATGGTAGAATTTCCAGCAGCTTTGAAGAACTCTCTATCTCTGCTCATAAATTTAAAGTGAAAGTTCTTTTGTGATTATGTACTTTTCTACAAATATAGTCAGCTGCTTTGATTAAGGCATTGAATAGATGAAAAATTAGGTTTAACCAGAATTATTTTTCCCCCGGGAAAGAATTATAGATGAGAAAAGAGTCCGAAGCCGTATTGTCCATATCTTTCAGGGGCGGTATGATTATTTTATCTCTGCTTTTGTGCATATACCTCCTCTGGCATTCAGAGACGTCCTGGTGGGTGTCTTTTGCCTTGGCTTGCATATAGGTGAGAACAAGTTCCCCAACCATCTCTACAATCTGGAAATTGCATCACATATTTTGGCTTAACTTCTTTATGCTTACATTCAGTTTACATCTGTGCCTCTTGGTTAACATTCCCAGTAATGAGATGTGTTTAAACTAGTTAGCCAGGTCGTACCTTTCCAAGATCTTTGGAAAGCATATAGGCTCATAATAGCTCTTTTATTTCAATAGCTCTCTACCTCTCTGATCAAGTAGCCATCACTATGATGGGCAAGGAGATAAGATAGATCTTTCTTTCTTTCTTTCTTTCTTTCTTTCATTTTAGAAAAAAAAGAAGAACAATTGTCAGGTAATTCTCCAAAACAGAGTCTGGATGGGAATTTATCCTGAAAAGATACCTAATGTAATATTACTTTATTATTAATTCTATAACTCAGTGTTCTTGACAGTTGAAACTGCTTTGTTTAGCTGAACAAATCATTTGAAAATTTGAGGTAGCTCAAAATTTTCTACCTAATATTTCTATATTTAAACAGATTCAATTTTTTATATGCTTTAATCAGTCTGGCTGCCAATAATGTTAGACTAATTAAATGTGGTTATTTCTGGGGTTGTTGGCATTTAATTCAGTTTTGAAATATTTTTTATCCTAAAAGAGGAAGAAAATGCTATTAAAAATTCAGAAAGATGCATGAGCATTTGAAGAATTTAATTGACCATTAGTGCAATTAATTGAAAGGAACAATATTACATATGCTTGATTAATTTTATAAAAGCTCAAAATGTTACATGCTTGTCAAAAGACTTCAAGTAATAATTAATATAAAATATTGCAAAAATAAAATATATGCATATGTACATCATGGATAGGTATGTATGAGCAAATACAATTTTTTTAGCCATTCACCAGTGATTATTTATTGACGCTTAATCCTGTGGCTGACCCATTCTCAATGCTATGTCCAAGAATAGAGATGACACAGTTCTTATTTCTGCTAACTGAGTGGAGATGAGTGGCTGGACAAATCAATTAATGACCAGTGATGTTTTCCACCATTTCTGGTCTCAGGATATGAGGTCAGATTAACATCTGTACAATTAATATTCAACGACACGAAATTACTCTGTCATAACAAACCCACTTGCCTTCTGTTTAAGTGAAACATTTTTTTTCCCCTCATAGGTTATATGTGCCACATTACGTTCAATTTCTGTCTATGGACATTTAGGTTTTCCTCTTGGCAGTTTATGGAGTATGAAGTGCAAATTAAAAGAGAGATCAGGGATCCCTCAGAAACATAACTGGCAAGAAATAAGGAATCAAATTTAGAAAACAACAACAGGGAAGTTAGAACTCAAAAGGAATGTGTGGAGAACTAGTTTTACCTTGTCGTCATGTATGTTAGCTCCTGTAGCTTTGGAAGGCGCTCAATGTTGTTCTTATCAGTGGACAGTGTTTCTTTATAAGCTTCTCGTCTTCATTCTGACAAAGTTCACTCTAACAACCCAGGAGATACTGGCCATTCACTCCACTTTCAGGTAAGGGATGACATTAAGTAAGATGTAGTGATGTAGCAGATCCTGAGTTTATTGCATGTCTCTAAAAACCCAGAGAACCTCATGCCCCATATGTAGTGCATGGCGTGTTTTGACTACGTAAATGTGCCATTGAGGGGAAAGACATTTGGCACTACTTATTGACATTATAGATCTCTGGTCATTGGACCCTCATCTACTCCTAAACAAGCACAGAATATTAACACTAGAAATCTCTAGCTTTGAGGTGGAGTTTTTATGCTTTATCCAAATCCATCATTTCTTTTGTATATCCCACATTTACTCATTTATTTTCAAAACAGACACGTGTGTAAATTAACTCTATAAGACAAAGTGATTGCTGTTTAATTTTCACTTGAAAAATACTAATATTTTCAGTGCAAAAAAAGGTGCGAATCAGCTGCACTTTTAGTGAAATATAGAAGAATATGTAGGTTGGTATGGGATGTGTTTTCTAGAGTTCGGAATAATAACTATGGCATTTAGCTGTGATGACAGTCTACAAAACATAAGAGTAGGATTTGGGGGTTTAATTAAATTTATGTCAAAATCACTTTCAAATCCTGGGGAAAAATATGCTTGAATAATACAGCACATGTTTTGGCCTTTAAAAATTTTAACAAGTGGAAACATTTACATGACACATTGGCACAATCTCCATAGCTCAGAAACAGCTAGTATAGGACTCAGCAACAGCTTTGTTCATTAATTCCATAGTAAACATGCACACGGGCTCCTGTATGAATTTGTCAGTGCTGCGTCTACATCTACAGGAAGCAGGAGGCATGGAAGTGAGTTTCATTTCAACATATCAATAAATATATGAAAGATCATACCATGCCTTTTCTATGTCATTCTAATTATTTCAACACCAGAATACCATGATCAATCAATCATCAATCAATCAATGAATATCTTTTTTAGACATCCAGTTGTTATAAGCAATAGGGAGGGGAGGATTACTATATTTGACCCTAGGTTATCCTAAATATTTAGGACATTTACTTGCAGATTCAGAAAGTGGTTTGTACTCAAAGCCTCTTGTTACCCTACCGTGCCCCAGTCGTCCTTGCCTCCCTGCCCAATGCATCCCACTGTTCTCTGAGACTTGAAAGCAGTGGCCCTGACAAGGGAAAAAAAAAAAAAAAGCCATTACTCTGTGGCTTTTGGCAGAGGCCAAGGCATCAACCCCATTTATAACCCAATCTCCTGACCCTGTTCTTAAGAAAAGCTCAGAAGGACCAAACTGTTAAATTCATAAAAAGCAGCCTCTATTCCAACCTTATTTCCAATCAAATTAAAGTGAATGGACCAATTTGAGCTAGAGCCTTTAGCTCTTTCAAAAATTTATCTTCTTTTCACCAAAGCACTTACCCTGAATTCCTTTGTTTTTGTCATTCTACTGCTGTCATTTTTTTCTACTCCTAGATGTTGGCACAGTCTCATTACTTCATCTTATCACTGACAACTAGGAATGAAGGAGGTTAAAGATGGTTATCATTAATAGTATCAGGAACATTCATAGGATATGACTTGGGTAGTTTTTTTGTCATTTTCTTGGGGCACTTAAGTATGTCTTTTTCTCAGGACATTCAAGTCTTCTTTCCCACTCTTCTTTCACAAAACCTGTGCCTTCTCTACGGACTCAGGAGTTCGGAACCTTGACTCTTTGAACTTAACTTCAGGTTTGCACAGGTTGGGCTCTAATTTCAGAGTTCATATGCCAACCTCACAGGTTAAAACCTTGTCCAAAGGTAGGTTCTCGGGAAGCTTTCAGCCTCAGCCACATTCTGGGTCAGAAAAAAAAAAAAAAAAGAAAACAGGAGTTAAAATGTGTGTATTTCATAGGTTTTTTGTAGTCTCTGGTTTTCTAAAAATAACTTATAGTCAATCTTTATTGGTCCGAGTTTCTACTTAATACCAAACATGCCCTTACCCTTAAAAAAAAAGAATTTATATACATTGAACACTATTAGTATTCCTTTGCATAAATTACTTAAAGTTTCAACAATAAATTTTCTTATTCTGAGGAAGAGAATAATGGGGTATTTTAAGTAATTAGCCCTCAGCACTAATTAATAATGGGTTGGATTTTGAGAAAATAAACTTCCTATTTCTAATGATCAATTCTAAAGCACTTGAACAGATTAAATTGTGAGCCAGTTTAAGAATGATCCTCCTGAATCCTTTACTGTGTTAAGGAAAAATCATCACATGTTGTGCACCTGTAATTTTACACTAAGATCGATCCTCAATTGCCAAGGCATGTAAGTTTAGAAGTGACACAACTGGGAGCCTGGGGAGCTCAGTCAGTTGAACATCTCATTCTTGATTTCTCCTCAGGCCCTGATTTCAGGGTTGTGGGATGGAGCCCCGTGTCAGGCTTCTCGCTCTGGAAGACTGCTTGGGATTTTCTCTTTCTCTCCCTATGCGCCCCCTTCACTCACACACTAAATCAATCAATCAATCAATCAATCAATCTTTAAAAACTAAAATAAAAGTGACAATTTATCAGACTTTTGTCTGCTAGTGAATCTAAGTTAATAGGTCTGGAAATTATAATGAAAATTGAGAAAACTTATTCCTTAAAGTTTTAGAATTTGAGAGTATGGACAAAGATAATCTTTTTTTTTTTTTCATATAGGACTTTTCTAATTCACTTTAGGATATTGAAGGAAATTTTTCTTTTCTCGTCAAAACTTTGCCTCTTAAGTTTGTCAGGCAATACTATTTCCATCACCATAATAAAGTTGCCTTTCCCCTTCTGCTCTCTTTACATGACTGAAACAAGGACTGAAGACTTAGAAGATAAATGAGGGGCCCAGGGTAATACTTTAAGGCTTTGGGTGGTCAGGGACATGCAGTGTCTGAATTTCAGTTAATTAAGTGATTGATCTATGCACCTTGTGCTTTTGAAGAAAAAAAAGACTAAGTATACTTTAAGAAAATGTCTATACTATTTCCCCAAGAGAGGAAGGCTAATACCTATAGTTCTACACACACACACAAACACACACACACACACTCACCAATGCCCCATGCCCTCCCTAACACATTGATGTCTAATTTGGGGGAAATCCAGTGTGACATCAATAGCTGATCTTTTGATAAGAATTTTACAAAAATATTGAGGTATTATACCTAAGATTCATGATGTATGACTGTAGCTGTTAAAAACACACATGCACACACAAACACATTTTGCTAAAGGTCTAATATAGTTACAAGGGTGTTTTAATACATTATACCTAAAATGAAGTAGGACTAAAGAAAAAATAAATGAAAGGTGGTTTCATGTAATAATGCTTGAGGAAATGAATGAATAAAAAGGGTTTCTCATGTTTCTTGGTTTTATGGTACAAAAGTGTAATGGCTTTTGAGGGGTATAGAAAAGGAAGGTTTTTAAAAAATTATCTCTTTATGCCAGAAGGAAATGAAAATTATGGTTGAATAGAACACTTGGGACCAGTCACATCAATAGTGTCTTTTAAAATGTGTTAAAAGTGCTGGCACATAAAATGAGGAGGGAAAGTTATAGAAGACTTAATAACCTGATCAAAAGAAAAAAAATGAATGAAATACATGAAAAAAAATGTTAGAGCTTGGGATTTGATATCCTGTAGGAATAACACCTATTAAAACCATCACAATAAAAATCCTGAAAAGGTGTTTAATACAGTCTACTGTCAACTCTCACTAGGGTGAGTAGCCTGACTTTGCTGATTAATTAGACCTCACCATTCAAACATATCAAAGTAGTTATCAAAATCTTAATATTGGTGGGCATGCTAGCAAAATGTAACATAGCAGATATGAGAGTAGCAAGGATTAAGTATATTCACAAAATGTATTCTTTTGGAAATTATGTACCAAAGAAAGGCTTTATATGCTAATCCTTTCATCCTCACTTTAATAAGACACAAATTCAGTGAAGATGAAGAAAAAGAATTGCTGTTACATTCAAATTTAGCCTTTATCTATTTTTTAAATATGCATATGTTCCCTTTCCTGACCATTTAAATATTATGTATTTAAAAACTCTCTCTGCTACTGTAGCAAACAGAGAAAAATAACTTGGCTGACGCTTATTAACACATGAAATATGTCTGTGGGATTCTCCATCTTCTCACAGTGGACTTGAATAAATGCTTACTTATCAGATTAGATATCATATGATTTTATATAGTAAGTGGATTTTACAGAGTGTCTTTTAGGTAGGTACAATAGTCATTAAACATTAAAAACTAGGCAAAATAATGTTATGTATAATTTATAATTGGTAACAATATTAAGTTGATGGGTATTTTAAAGGACTGAGAACAATTAAATTGATCGTGTGATAGAGGATATATAGATAAAGAAACTAAAGATAAGATTAGAAACATTCCACAAATATTCATCTTTACTGGAGGTTAATTTATGTAAATCTAGTATTACCCTAGTTAATTTTTTTTCTAACTATATATCGATTTCAAGGATCAGAATGAAAGTTATAAAACCCAAGATTATGTTTCTCTCTTTCAAAACACCCCAGATGCATTTTGATACCCCAAACAAGATCCAGTGTCTTAGCCACAATCCAGAAGTTTTCATGTGACCTGATCAGTACGTATCAATGTCCTTCTTCTTTTATAATTCTTCCTAACTGCTTACTCATTTCAGCCTCCAGGTCTATTATCCTTGATACCAAAACAGCAGCTCACTTCTACCTAAGGACCTTTACATTCCCCGTTTTTGCACCACTAGTAATGTTATTCCTCAGATCTGCACAGGGCTCGTTCCCTTACTTCATTCAGCTCTCATATGTCACCTCCTCACAGGATACCATTCATAAGACACCTTTTGATATTTTCTTCAAAATACATTAAGCATTCTGTACTCATGTTTTAAGATTAAAAATGTTTTAAGTATACATTTGAAATATTGCCAGAAATATTACTACTGATTTATGTCTTCTGGTTTTCGACAGGCTTTACTACTAAAATGTAACCTCAATGAGGGCAGGGACAGCTTTCTTGTAGATCATCTATGCCAAGTCTAGAATTGAGGTAGTCACTCAGTAAATGTGTGATGAATGAACACACATTCAAAAATATCCTTTAGATGTCTTTAATAATGACAATAAAACTAGTGTAGGAAAACAGTGATGGCCTGAATAAATGACTAACTGATTTCTAAAGAGGTAAATAGCATAGATAATACCAGGCATATTTGACTATTCCTATAATCTCTTGACAATTGAGAATTGTGCTAACTAATCATATAGAACCAGACAAATACCACAGTTTACTGTTTTGAGTGTTTCAATCTTCTTAAGTTTCAAGGTATACGCAGACACGTTATGCAAGGCTCAGTGTCCACCCATTGCTATGATTATTAAGGGTTTTCTGTTCTTTCTGAAAATTCATTATTAGTCACTTTTTGGGTTGTTCCTGCCACTCCCTATGCTTCCCTTATCGTGTGGTTTTGTTCTGTGACTCTCCAAATGTGTCTTCTGTGGACAACATGGTATGCTTGTTCAACTACTGTTGAAAGCTGAGGTTCTCTAAGCTCACTCTACAGCCTCACTTTTGCATTCCTGGATTCAGAACTTTGGTGGTAATGCTATTAACATGTTTTTAAAAGACTTTATTTATTTATTTGAGAAGGAGAGAGGAAGGAGAAGACTCCCTGCTGAGCAGGGAGTCTGACTCTGGGCTTGATCCTAGGACCCCAGGATCATGACCTGAGCCGGAGGCAGACACTGAAAGACACTTAACCAGCTGAGCCACCCAGATGCCCCTGTTAACATGTTTTTTCAAATGAGGAAGCTCTTATGGGCAAGTTGCTTTGGTGCTTTTGTTTGTTTTTGTTTTTCACAAAAGTCTCAAGGGGTTTACTTGTCTTTGGTTTGCTTACTTGTTGACATATATTGTCTGATTTTCTGGGGTTTTCTTTTCCATTAAAATGACATTTCATGAAGTCAGGGACATTTTTATGATTTTTCTTCATTATACCCTCAAACCCTAGAACAGTATCTGACACATAGCTGATGTTCAATAAATAAGCACCAGCTGCAATAACTAGATGGATAGACAGAGAGAAGAGGCTTCATGAAAGTTCTGCTGTGACTGGCAGAAGAATTTTAGGCCTTTTAATGACATCTATGTGTGAATGTATCTGTTAATAACAGCTTTCAGACCTGACAGAAAAATCCAATGAATTGGATTGAGCAAATACTAAGAAATTTAGTGGTATTTACAATTAAAATTGCAAGAGTAGAATACAGCTGGGTACAGAGGTTCTACTAATATGTGTGTCCTCTGTCCATGTCCTGCCTCTGTGCTCCTCTGCATCAGCTCTACCTGACAGGCAGGAGGGAGACATATCAGCAGACATTGTCTCATGGTTCTGCAGACATTTTCTCATGGGTCTCCAGCACCTGGTGACTTCATTTTTCCTAGTTTCCTGTCCAATGGAAATATAGCTTCTCTTTCACACAGATTCCAATGAGAATGTCATAATTGACACAGTTGGGTTGTATGATATCCCTGATTCTTTGCCTACCACCTCACTCCCTATGTTAGGCCTGCTTCAAATATTAAAGATGGAATTACTCCATCTAAGAGGATATGGAATGGATGAAGGTATCTTCCTAAAAGAAAACTATAATGTAGTTAGCTGAAGCAAGGAGATAGAGACTGAGCAGTGATGGACATCTCAATAAAGGAGATAAGAGGGTAGCAAATAGTCTAAGAAAAGATGCTCAACATCATTTCTCACTTGGAAATTGCAAATATATATAACAATTAGATACTAATACACGCCTGTTATAATAGCTAAACTAACTAACTAAATAAATATACTCCCAAACTGACAATAACAAATGGTGGTTTGTTTCTAAAGGACTTGACACACACTTGGATTCTACAAAAAATGGAAGCCTTCCATTTGTTTGCTGCCTCTTAGTGACTTTTGCATTTTGGTTGCTTAAAAAAATATAAGAATTACACTTTACAGTTGAGACCTCATAGTAATTAAACTCTCAAGACTGAATTATACCTCCTTGCAATCTGAATATAAGGAGATTGAATTATATACTTTTTCTCTCTGTGCAGTGTACCATAGACCTGATTTATTACTGGTAATAGTATTCAATCATAGATTAGCCCTCAGAATATTCAGAATTTGAACATATCTTAATAACTGTTGAATGTTTCCTGAGAACTAATATCTGGTTTTAAAAAGTAAGAAAGCATACTTTGGGTTGATAGATGCAAGTTTTAAAACATAAATGTAGAATAGTCAGAAATGTGCCCTACTGTTATAATAGCCATGGCTTCAAAATTTCAAACTCTCTGACACCAAATAGTTGACAGTTTGGCGGTTTCTTACAAAACCAAACATGTTCTTACCATATGACCTAGGTATTTGTCCACTCAAGTTGAAAACTTACATCCACAAAAAACAACAAACCCTGCACAAATATTTACAGCAGCTTTATTCATAGTGGCCTCAAACTAGAAATAATCAAGATATCTGTTAATGGGTGAATGGATAGAGTTACCATATCCATGTGATAAATAAATATGTATGTATAATATAAATATGAATATAAGATATATTGAAATGTTCATATATTTATATCATATATTTTAATTTATAATACAAATGATAATCTATTTAAAATACAGGGAACATGTTTATATATTATATTTATTTTTAACATGAATATCATGATACTGATAAAATACAATAAATATGATATATGCATATAAATAAATATGCATATTTATATGTACATAAAAATAAATAGAAATAAATGACCTATCAAGCCACAAAAAGGCTTAAAGGAACTTTAAATGCATATTGTTAAATGAAAATGATACACATTGCATGATTCCAACCATATGACATTCTGGAAAAGGCAAAACTATTGAGATAATAAAAAGATTAGTGTTGTCAAGTCCTTAGAGATGAAAGGAGTATTGAATGGGTGAAATCTGGGGGATTTTTAGAGTCCTGAAACTACTCTGTACAATAATGTAACGATGATTACATTATGCACTTGCTGAAACCCATAGATCTCTATGACAGAAAGACTGAACTTTAATGTAAACTATAGACTTTAGTTAATACTAAAGTATCACTATCAGTTCATTAATTGTAACAGATACACCAAAATAAGCCAAGATGTTAACAATAGAAGAAAATGTAAGAGTTGGTGGACAGAAGGACCTCTCTGTGCTACGCAATTTCACTGTAAACACAAACTTTTCTAAATATTGGCCTATTAATTAAAATAAAAACAACAACAGATTGTCACTATAAGTTACAGGAATATTGCCACAAAGAACTTAGGAACTTTAGTTACCCAGTAGATAAATACAAAAAAAACAATGAATGAATTACTTTAAAAAATATATATGCTATTAGAATATATATTACTTATATTCCCCCAGTTACATATTACAAACAAATTGAATGGAATATGTAATTTATTCCTCCAATAAGATTAATTCACAGACAGGACAATCCAGTTGAATTCTAATGTTTGATGTTCTCCTTATTTTAAAGATATATAATGTTAACATGTTTACTACTTTGAAAAGGTTCATGTATCATATGTATATATCAAATTTCATATATGTAAACTTCATATATATATGTTTCATATATATATATATTTCATGTATTAGTTGATGCTTTCACACCAGAATTAAAAATGTGAAATGTAAATATACACAATAAAATCCCTATAGTTCAAAAAGTCTTAAGGGAATAAGAACAGAATCTTGTAAAAAAATTTGATAAACATTCTTCTTATGCAATTATATAAAGGCCCAATTACCTAATTAGAAAAAAAAAATTTTTTTCAGGTGTAATATATCAAAATTTTCATGTTTTATCAGCTTATGCAGCTGCAGCCTTACTAGATGCAAACCCCATTGTATATGCTATAATTATTAATATTTATTGAGAAAGGAAAACAATTCTTAATATAGTGTAAAACAAAACCAAAGATATGAACTTTTCTCAGTTACATTAATCTGCTCTAATACTAATTTGGGTGCATGTGCAGTGGGGTAGGAAACATCTTTCAGCATTTGAATTAAAATTTTCATAAAGCATTAATACATTGGTGGCATCAATTAGGAAAATATTACCTTATAACAGGTCAAAACATAACAAATAATTTTAGGAAATAATATTAGCAGTTCAAAACATAAGAAATTAATATTTACCATTTTCACCCGCAAAACAATTTTGTATCATTTTTACCATTAGTTAAGGAATGAAATAGTTCAAGTAGCAAAACAATGAGGATGTCAAAAGATACCTACATTATTATGGGCAGTAATAATGTAATAACCTCTTTAGAGAAGTAATAACCTCTTTAGAGAGGTTAGCATTATTATGGAATTCAAGGGTCATGGCAGCATATCAAGAATATTAAGATTAAACTGAAACTTGATGATTAATTATCTAGACATATACTGATCCTATGTATCAACTGTATATTTCCATAACCATATATAGGTGGAGGAGGAAAATATTACGGTTTTGTGATTCAGGTGGCTGTTCTATATCAGTGATAAAGTGCAATATTGTCAGATATCTAAGGGAAAATAATATAAGAAAGAAAGCAGCAGATACACTCATCTGTATTTTTGTTTGTTGCTCACCAGAAAAATGCAAGGTCTGGATTCCAGAACACTCATTCTGAAACTCACCACTGCCACTTAGTCCTCTGGTCAATAATTAAGAAATGCAAAAATATTGTGACACATGAAAATAATTCTAATAGTCTGTAGTGAGGATTAAACAGCATAATGTGTAAACACCTTTATCTTGGTGGTTGGCACAAAGGTAAGTGCACTCTAAAGTGATTGAAAGTAATTAACTTTATTATTTCCCTTTTTGCTTTTTGCTGTATTTCTTCTCTGATATATCATATATAGCATCACAATTACACCTGCTTTGGATGGAGTCTCAGGCAACTAAAAAAAATCTGTATGAATTCAATTTCTCTACTTAAGATAGATCTGGAGGTAAAATCATAAGATTGGGTTCAGTTTCCATCCCTGCTACTTACTAACAGTATGGAAAATCTTGCAATTTAACCGAGCTCCTCAAGTAAATGTGAATCATAAATCTCACTTAAAAGCTGGTTCCAAAAAAAAGAACATGACACATAATTGTTTTTTTTTTAAATTAATGCTTCTTTGAAAGGTAGAAAGAAGTGTGACAATAGTTTTTTTTTCCTTATTCATGCAGAAAAAGGGACATTTCTCTTTTTTAAAGGTTTATTTATTTATTTCAGAAAGTGGGGGGAGGGGCAGAGAGAGAATCTCAAGCTGACTTCATGCTGAGCATTGAGCCCCTCGTGGAGCTCGATCCCACAACCCTGAGATCCTGACCTGAGCCAAAAGCAAGAGTAGGACGCTCAACTGACTGCGCCACCCAGACAGCCTAGAAAGGACATTTCTAATACAATATTGAACTGTAATCATGGAATTCAGTGTAGCTAAGTGGTTAGAAGAAAGGACACTGGAGTCAAATTACACCTGGTGGTTGTACTCCTGCTACTTCCTAGTGGTGAGATCTTGGGCCAGTTTGCCAACATTCAAACCTGAATTTTCTTATCTGCAAAATGGGAATAATGACAATACCTGCCCCCCACTGCTGTTGTGTTGACTGAACCTTCTGTAAGAGCACAATTCACAAATCACAGCGCTTGTCACATAGTAAGTACCTTGTACATGCAAATTATCATTATGATTGATTTTTCTAAGCATTGATTTACTTTTGGCAAGTACTGAGATAGCCAAGGGAGCTTTCCTAAATAATGTGCACATTCTTGAAGAAAATAATCTTCCGTCTTAGAGGAGCTTCCTGTATAACATGGGGTATAGTACAAATATGCACTGCATAAATTAACACGGGTGTGCACGTGGGTCTCACGAATATAATTTGGAAAAGCATGTGGATCTTTATTCACAGACAGACACATAGAAATGACCAAGGAAGGTTGTTTTTGTTTTTGAGTTTCTCAAATACCACCCGAAAATGGACTCTGATTGTGGTCCAGTAATGATGTGAGCATGAATTAAGAAGAATTCTGACTTTTCTAAAGTCAGGACTCATACTTTTCTAGTGTAAAGGACAGGAACCGGAACTCTGGAGTCAGGGAGGCCTGACATTATTCTCTGTGCTACCTCTTACTGTGTGATTTTTATCCAGACACTCATCTCAGACTTAGATTTCCACATTCATGGTTATAACGTGGAGTTAGATGAATAGTAGTGTCCTCTTTACGTAAAATTCTGAAACTGAGAACCGTATACCAGCCTCTGCCTTCATTACGTTTATGTAATGCCTATATGGAAAAACGTACCTGGTTTTCTGCAATGGATAGAATCTAAGCTCTGCAGGCATTCCCTAGAGAAGTCTGACGGCTATTATGTTTGCAGAAGTGGTAAGTCGGTTTTACCCTCCAGTCCGGAACATCATTAAAATATTTAGGCACCAGGAGTATCGGATCTTTACAGAAAGAAAAAAAAAAAAGAGCCATTAAATAAAAATTGCTGATGTCAATTTTGAGCACTGAAAATTCCTGAGTGTGATTTCAAAGGGATTACTGCTGATATTGTAAATCAGTCAGCAGTATGCTGTGCTCATTTGTTCTGTTTTAATGGACCTTATATAGCTTCCCAGAAATTATCCTGTTAACAGAGAACCCGATAAATATCCAATGTTCAGAAACAGTTTTGAATTACCTGATAAGCAAACAAAAGTGTGTATCTGCTTATTTTTTTTTTTTAACCAGGCAAAAGACATTTGGTGTTTTGTTTCTCTATTGTGCTATTTAATTGGAAATAGTATGAAAGCATTCTGATAATTTCAGTGGTTTGGCTGTTAATTATTATGTGATGCTTTAGCTTACATTGATGGCATTAAAAAAATGAAGCTAAACCATAATCACAGAATTATGGTAAGGAGACACGTTTAAAATATCAGATTGGAATATAGAACTTGAAAACAATCTTTCCAATGTTAAAAGCTAATTATGACTTAGAAGTTCCATTATCTGCCTTAAATTTAAAACAACTGCTAAATGGATCATTTCTTTGTTATTTAGCCATTTGAGCTTCTCTTTGATAAAGGTCCTTGCCATCCAAACGGAACATAAAGATTTTATTGGTCTCTAATGATGCTAACTACAGCTGTACAATCATCATTTTAGAGTCCAAGCTCTGTCTGTTCTTAGATCTGCTGTCACTTGATCACAATTGCAGAAGTATCTTTAAGTGTATTTGTTTAACCAGATGGTAAATGGCTGTAAGGGGATTACATCCGTCTTTTTTACTGTATGACTAAGTGGTAAAACAGAAATTTTAGCTATGGTGGGAAAACACAGACTGGTATCATACAATAAGTGGTTTCTCTTTGTTTATTGCAAGAAGCAGATACGAATATTTACAGCCTAAGAGTACAACATTGTAGCAAATACTTTCATTATATGTACTTAAATATATGAATAATTACTTTTAGTTAAAATTTAAGCAAAGCATAAAATATTGGTATAAAATGTGATGCAATGCCTGGCATATATTTCAAAAAAAATATGAAGAATTTCCGCTTGTTATCTTCTTCTTTAACTGCTAATTTAAATTATTAGAATAATGGGCCGAGAAATCATAATATTCAAAGCATTTTAATTTTCTACATACAAATAATGGCATTTCGCATTTGTAAAAGTTACCAAATAAACTTATAGTTTGATATGAAAGTTGATAAGAGTTTATAGTAAATTCTTGCAGTTGATTTGGTGTTAATTCTTCAAATTTGAAAAACTGTGGAGAATATTTACATAGATATATTTAAATTTATAGACTTCTACAGGGTTTCTATATTTAGAGACAGCTAGGATTAAAATCTCTGTGGCAAAGAAGAAGCTTTGGGGGTGTGCTGAGTAATAAGTATGAACTGGAAAGAATGATAAAATGTTTAACAAACTTACAAACTTTTGTCCTTGTTTTGTTTTGTTTTGTTTTTTTAAATGCGCTACTAGAAGTATCATGTAATGGCAAAATGAATGCATCCTGATAGTTTAATGACTAAAATGACATAACTAGAGATTTTTATTCCCGCATAACAAAATGAACATCCAGCTTCAGTAGAGCTGTCATTGCAAATGAGAGCAGATTTAAGGTGAAAAGTTAGTAGAAATGAGGTGGTTATTGGTGGTCATTTTAAAGTCCAAGCTGGTAGTCGTTCAAAGAATAGTATGATTGATAAGAAAGCACAGCAATCAGAGAGAGCTGATATGAAGAGCTCAAAAAAATGGAAGTTACCCTGTCATGTAAAGTTGATCATTCAAATGGGCTTCTCTGATGGCAGAAACTTGTGTTGAAGAGGATGATTAATATCATTAAGTCTCAAGAGTTGGGAAGGAAGGGAGTAGGCAGTTGGGAGGTAAATAGGAGAAACAGTACCCACCTTTTTTTCTTCCTGCTGGGCGTAAAAAGGTCTTTCATCATCAAGACACATTTAGATTTTTGTAGCATTACCTAAAGGCATGCTTTGAAAGTTGGGTATAATGAAATCCCTCCCTGACTGGATAAGGTGTGCACCATTAGTGTTATGCCAATTCACTCATCATATGGGTAGCATAAAGATGGAATAATTTGATTTTTTCAAAATTTTCCCCAAAGTGATGATACATCTATAATTTATAGATTTCTAACTGTATGACTGCAAATGCGATTTTGCCTGAAATCAAAAACATCATCATAGGCTGGGGGTATTACCCACGTATTACTTATGAGAGATTATTTTGTTTATGAGAGATCAAGTACTGACTACAAGACCAAGAGCTAGTTAATTTAAGTAGAAAAATGAGGATTTGAAATCATATGTGTAAACCGTCTCTTTTTCATTGCTAATATTATTATACCAGACTCCTTCTCTTAGTAAGCAAGTTGTCTTCTCCGACTTTACCCTGATATTTCTGCAAATAGAAAAAATATATACTTTGTCTTTAAAGAAGAGAATGGAACTTTCTAAATTTTCTTAATCCTATTCTGGGTGTGTAGAAGAACGCTCACAAAACTAAAGAAATAAAATTTTAAAATAAGGAGTAAATTCCTCAGGAATGGCATAGATAATAATGAATGACTTGAACAGGGGGAATTTTGCCAAATAAAACAAATAGGATCAAAACAGTATAAATAAAGGGATAGAGGACAGCCTGGGTGGCTCAGCGGTTTAGCCCCGGATTCAGCCCAGGGCATGATCCTGGGGCCCCGGGATCAAGTCCCATATCAGGCTCCCTGCATGGAGCCTGCTTCTCCCTCTGCCTGTGTCTCTGCCTCTCTCCGTGTCTTTCATGAATAAATAAATAAAATCTTAAAAAAAAATAAAGGGATAGATAAATAGAAAAAGACACAGGTGACAACACTTCTTCAAACAGACTCTTCTTGTGGTTTTAAATAACTGATGTTTACAAATCATTTTACTGGTCCAAAGTATTTCCATCTATTTTTTTCCTCATTTCATGCAAAATAATCCTGGAAATAAAAGAATAGATATATTATTCTTAAGATTTGTTTCATATCATTGGTTAATAGGGACATAAGATTTACACTCAGGCTATTCAATCTTGAATTTATGATATTTGACATCATTTTGTATCTAATCTTCAATATGCCATCAACCCATAGCTTAATAAAGTACATCCATTAAGTGCCAATCAGGCAAATTGTGGCATGTGAACTTCCTTAGGTTTTTTTTTTTTTTTTTTCTTATTTAGAGAGCAAGAAAGAGAGTGTGCATGCAGCAGAGAGGAGCGGAGGGAAAAGGAGAGAGAGAATCCTAAGCCAGACCCATGCTCATTGCGGAGCCTGATGCAGGGCTTGGTCTCATAACCCTCAGGTCATGACCTGAGCCAAAATCAAGTGTCAGATGCTTAACCAACTAGGCCACCCAGATGCCCCTGAATTTCTTTCGTTTTATATCTTAACAGAGTTCATCGGAGCTGATTATAAATATTTATATAGGTGGATTCATTTCCATTTCCTGACACAGAGAGCAAAGAGGGATAAAAATGGAGATGTATTACTTTGTAAATCTTATATAGTTCAGAATCATTTCAGCTGGAATCTCACCTTCAGTGTCTTTGTTACTGATACTAACTTTCTTACCTGCTGATGTATTTCAAAATTATGAGATCAGGTTATAAAACATAGATTTTTGCTATAATAAAAATAGAAAGTTTTTTAAAAATTTTTCTCTTATTAAAAAAATCTTATGGTTATTTATAGGAAAGAGGCAAAATTATTCATGGAAAATCTATTAGAGAAAACTTCTGTTAGAAGGTAAGCAAAGATAGCAGATATTTTCAAGTTTTTATTTAAATTCCAGTTAGTTTACATACAGTGTAATATTAGTTTCAGGTGTAGAATTTAGTGATTCAAGATGGCATGTATTCCTAGGTAATTTAACTCCCAAATTTCTATCATATTTTTCAATCAGCTGGACTATACATGCACATTAGAAACAGGAGCAGAAACAACTTATTTGCATGTAAGTGAATTTACTTACATTTCAAATAAGGATATCATAATCCTTTTAAAATATTTATTTCATGCTTCTCCAGGATGTTCAAGGACAAACATGAATTACCATCACCCTGGATTTCTCAACCAAATGATATCCAAATGATTTCAATGTATTACTCTAAGAGCTTTTATCTTTTTAAATTTTTCAAAAATTTTATCTATTTATTCATGAGAGACACAGAGAGAGGCAGAGGCATAGACAGAGGGAGAAGCAGGCTCCATGCAGGGCCCACTGTGGGACTTGATCCCGGGACTTCAGGATCACACCCTAGGCCGAAGGCAAGTGCTTAACCGCTAGGCCACCCAGGCATTCCAAGAGCCTTTTTCTTTGAACAAAACCAAATATTATTTAAAGAACATTCAGAGGACGCCTGGGTTGCTCAGTGGTTAGTGTCTACCTTCAGCTCAAGTTGTGATCCCAGAGTCCCAGGATGGAGTCCCATATCGAGCTCCCTCCTTGCAGAGAGCCTGCTTCTCCCTCTGCCTGTGTCTCTGCCTCTCTCTGTGTGTCTCTCATGAATAAATATATAAAATCTTTTTTTAAAAAAAGTAAACATTCAGACCTCCTCTATGTGGTAAGTGATCATAAATTGCTTTCCAAAGCTTTGCTAAATCTAAGATAGTTTGCTAAGTGTTATAAACAACAACAACAACAAAACATATATTTTGTATTCACATCTATAAATATTTTTTACATCTATAAATTAATTCTTACTACTACAACCAATATCAGAAATTTAAATAACAATATCTATTGGAACACAGGAATAATTCTCTTCTTGAAATGTTTTGTGAAAAGATTAAAAAAAGAATATACTGTATACATAGATTACCCATAAAGAAATCCCGAGTTTATTATTTTGTAAAGGAAATTTGAATCATCAGCGAGTTAATTTAAAGTCATAAAAATAATAATTTCCAGTATTTATAGCTTACTATTGTGCTTTTTTTCCAATAAACGATGCAATAGTTGAAATATATAGAAAACTAAACATCAGATCTATAGAAAACTACATATATACTTAGTGCCTTATTGAAATAATTTTTAATAGAGATAGCAAAGCTACTGAACATGTCAAGCCAAAAGAATTTAATGCACTAACTAGATACTTTGTGCATTATTGTTTCAATGTAGTCCTACAACAGAACAGTGACAGAATTTGTCACCAATTTGACTACCTAAAGTGTAAAAATTAATTACTAAAATTTAAGTATATATTAAATACAATTTTACATTTTTGCCACCCATTATCCATTAGAATATTCACTATTTTTTTAAATAAGGACGGCATTTTCATTAATGTATACTTCAGTGAAAGTTCTGGCAAAACTCTCTCCTAAAAATGACCAAAGGCAAACATCCAAAGTAATCAATGTGTATTATCGATACAGATTTATTACTCAAGTATGCTACTTCCTAGAACAAAAAAATTCCCAAATCAGTTGTGATGTAACACAATAAAATGTTATTGCTTGTACCTATTATAGTCCAATATGCATTTTCCAGGTTTAGTTGGACTCTGCTTCATGTTGTAATTCAGAGACCCGGGTCACTTCCATGGCAAACCTCTGATCTATATCAGATCCTGTAAGTTCTCTCCATTCAGTCAGTGGATGGGGAGCAATGAGGAGCACTGCTGGGAGATTCTCAGCAGCCGAGCTGAACGTGGCACGCAGCACTCTGCCACATCACACTGACCACACTCCCACAGTCACTGGCTGCACCTCACTTCAAGCGAGGGTGGGAAATGAAGCGTGGTGTATGCACTGAAGGAAAAGGATTGGGTTTGAGGAACATGAATCAATCTCTAACAGCCACATGACCTTATCTATTTTACTAGAGTAGAACTGGGACAACTTCCAGTTGGACTTTTGTGAAATCAGTGGGTTAATGGGAGAAAAAAAAAAAAAAAAAAAAGCTTGAATGTTTTTTATACTCAGGGACTGGGTGAGGCTTGGCACTTTGACAAGGAATTATTCTTTCTGGACTTAGATGTCCTCACCTGTAAAATGAATGAACTATACTATACCTGGTCCCTACAGAACACTTTCCTGTGGAAGTTTAACTGTAATCAATCTGATGAAAACTAGGCTTAGGGAGAAAGTGAATTAAAATGGAAGGTTGACAATTGAACACGAGTGTATATTTGATCAATAAGTGAGATGGCTCATAAATTTTATGCATGTCTATGTATTAAAGTAGGTAAATATTGGAGTAAATTCTAGAAACTATTAAGAGAAATGTATCTAAAAAAAACCCTTTTCAAAATTTTTTTAAAGATCCTACTTCTTTTTTTTAAGATTATTTATTTATTTATTTATTTATTTATTTATTTATTTATTTATGAGAGACAGAAAGAGAGAGGCAGAGACACAGGCAGAGGGAGAAGCAGGCTCCATGCAGGGAACCCGACGTGGTCCTCGATCCTGGGTCTCCAGGATCAGGCCCTGAATCGAAGGTGGGGCTAAACCGCTGAGCCACCTGGGCTGCCCTAAAAAAAAAAGCTTTTAAAAGATGCTATAGGTACCATAAAGAATATTACAGCAAAAGATGAAAAAGCCTGAGAAGCATTTAAAATTGGGAAAGCAAGGAGACCCACTTATAATAAGTAGGATGGATAGACAGATAGACATAACAGAGAAGTTCAGAAATAAAATACTGACTCATGAAACAAATCATAAATGATCAAAAAATGTTCCTCTATCTTGACATGACAAGATTGGCAATAATGGGTAAAGTAGCACTGTTTTTGTTTTTGTTTTTGTGTTGTCCTTTCTGCTATTTTTTTCTCTCTTTCTTGGTCAGAGGTCTAAATGTTTAATTTAATTTACGCTTACATAACTGTGTGATACCCTTGAAAACAAGCAACATTAAGTTAGGTTAAATGACTCGCAGCCTTACCTGCTAATGCTGTTATGGGATTTGGGATTTGAAAATTTGCTACAGACTTTCTTCAGAACCATTAAATATTGCATTGCTTATAAATTACCAACCAATAAAATGTTAGCAGTCATGAATTTACTTATTTTAAAGGTTAAGTTGACCGTGCTTGAAAAATATGTTTAAATGCTGAAGTTCCAATCAGGGCCACAATCATTTTGTGGGGGATAGCTTACATTAGGATTGTATCGACAACCCAGGGATTCTTGAATTGCTGTACAAATATCTGTGATGTGTGTTCATATGAGATTCAGTACGTGCATATCCTTAAATGGCATATTACAAAGGCGGTGGGCTTTTCAGAATATACTGAGCTTTATGATAAATTATTAGTGATGACCTTCAGATTCAGATAAAGGTAAAAGTGTATGGAGATGGTGGAGTAATTTGTTGTGGCCTATTTCACAGTATATTCATATGTTTTAAAGTACCGGCTTTGTTTTACCTAATTCTAAATTTGATTAAAGAATATGGAGGATATTTAACTTAATGTCTCTTGTTTATCAAAATAAAAATTTCTTCTAATATAAAGTTAATTTGATCAGCTATCCAAAATGAATTATAACACTTTATTTAATTGTTTCTTTCCCAAAACTAGATAATCATTTCCTCACAGTGCAGACTTCTGTAGTATCCTCAGTTGTTGAAATAGTGTCTACTCCAAGAGCTGGTATGTAATATGTGTTTTAGAAATAACAATTTATTAAAGGAAATAAAACAAGGACTGGTTAGGTCTTCCTGCTAACCAGTTATATTATTCTAAAGTCCTTCAATAACTCCCCATATTCCTCTGATAGCTTTCATGTTGTTATAACAGTCGACTCCTGTGGCATTAGTTATGTTACCCAACTAATCTACATTCTTGATGAATTCATGTGTTTTACATGCACATACACATACACATGCACACACACATCAAAAAAGGAAAGAAACAAACAAAAATATTAGAAATGCAGTGATTATTTGTTATGTTCTTTTCTTGTTTTATCACTGTATGTACTCTTTTTTTGAGGCTTACTTTGTCTGCAAAGTACAAAATGCAGTTAGCTTCCCAAAAGTGCAATCATACCATTAAAAAAATGTATTGAGGAAAGAAGCGGCTCAAGTGTCTTCCCTTGTTTACTTTTATTCATTATCCAATTTATATAAATATGAATTAAATATGATTTTAGCCACATTTTTCCAGCTCATGACAATTTAAATGGCAAGTTTTATAAAAATCATTCTTATGTGTCAAAATGCATTGATTTTAGACTATACTACACCCTTCAAGTTATTTTATTCAATAATTTTGTTGATAATAACTGCCTTTTACTTTGAACATTTTGGGGAATAGCTGTCAATCAAAAATGTCCCCTTAATGGTTATTTATATCATTTGCACTGATCATTCTTTTTCAGTCATAGAAATTATTCAAATATTTAAAATTGAGATGAGCTGCAAAGACTATCATCGGAATAATTCACCTAAAACTTTCTCCTGAATTTTCTCAGTTTTCAATTGCAGAAATTGAAATTGGGCTACATTGTTAGGATCTTAAAATATGACAAAGATCAATTGAAGATTTTTAAAAAATGGATCGTAGGAGCACTCATTTAACACAGATAAAGCGATTTCTGTCTTATTACTGTGTCTGAAAACTAGGACTACCCTCAATCTTAAACTCAACTATTTGTTGTAAATTCATATTCTATAGTTTCCATTTATCATAGCATCTCTTAAGGATAAAGGTAATTTAAAGTAAAAAAAAAGGAATATAATCCAAGTTTCAGTTTTAATGTGACAGTGAGAAATGAAATGGATAGAGGACACAATTTATATATGCTTAATACAACCAAATAAATTCCTGATAAGTTAGGAACTTAAAGAATGTTTTGTTACCAACTCTTGTTAAGTGATTGTGTCTCATTCAACCTAGTTCCCTTGATTCTATTTGGTTCAAAAATAAAACCTTACTGATACTATCAATGGAGAGTTGAAGAATTTATGGATTCGAGATTAAAGTACTATAGGTACATACACTTATCCAGTTATTTTCTTAAGATTATTTTTAAGTCGCTTTAGGTTTGCAGCAAAATTGAACCGATAGCACAGAGAGTGTCTGTGTTCCTGCTGGCGCCACATCTGGGCAGCCTCCCTCATGTCAATATCCTACATTTTTCATAATCCCGGAACCTACACTGACATATCATTATCATCCAGAATCCATGATTTACCTTAGACTTCACCCTTGGTGTGCTCCACTCTAGAGTTTGACAAATGCATAATAACTGGCATCCACCATTGTGGTGTCATATATAATAGTTTTATTGTCCTAAAAATCGTCTGTGCTATGCCCAGCCTTTCCCCTCCCAACCCCTGGCAACCCCTAACCATTTTTTCTGTCCTCATCGTTTTTCTAGAACATCAGGTAGGTGGATTCGACGATATGCCACCTTTTCAGATTTGCTTCTTTTACTTAATATTATGCGTTTAAGATTTCTTCTTGTCTTTCTATGGCTTGAGAGCTCATTTCTTTAGAGCACCAAGTAATATTCTGTTGTCTCGATGTACCACGAGGATTCATCCATTCACCTAAGGAAGGTGATCTTTGTCGCTTTCAAGTTTTGTCAGTTGTAAACAAAGGTGCTGTAAACATTTGTGCGTAAGGTTTTGTAGACATAAGTTTTCAGCTCATTTGGGTAGATGTCAATGAGCATAATTGCTGGACTAAATGGTAGTAATATGTTTAAATCTGTAAGAAAATGGCAAACTGATTTCCAAAGTGGCTGCACCATTTAGCATTCCCTTCAATAGTGAATGAGAGTTCTTGTTGCTGCACATCCTGGCAAACATTTGCTGCTGTCAGGATTCTGGATTTTGGCCCTCCAAGTAGGAGCGTAGCGGTATCCTGTTATTGTTTTATTTTGCATTTCTCTGATGACATATGGTATTAATCATCTTTCCATATGCATATTTGCCATATGTGTATCTTCTTTGGTAAGGTTGCTGTCAAAGTATTTGGCCCATTTTTTAATCAGGTTGTTTATTCTCTTATTGTTAAGTTTTAAGGATTCTTTGTATATTTTAGTTAACAGTTCTTTTTGAGATGTGTTGCTTTGCAAATATTATCTCCCAGTCTATGACCTGTCTTCTCATTCCCTTGATATCATGTTTTTTTAGAACTGAAGTTTTTATTTTTAGTGAAATTCAGCTTTTTTATTTCTTTCATGGGTCATGGCCTCGGGGTTGAAACAAAGGTCAAGCCATACCCACGATCACTGGGTTTTCTCCTTTGTTATCTTTTAAGAGTTTCATAGTTTTACATCCTATGTTTACATTCATAATCCATAATCCATTTTCAGTTAATTTTTGTAAAGAGTGGAAGTCTGTATCCAGATTCTTTTTTTTTTTTTGTATGTGGGTGTTCAGTTGTTCCAGGACCATTTGTTGAAAAAAACCTTTTTTTTTTTTTCCATTGTATTATCTTTGTTTCTTTATCAAAGATCAGCTAAGTATATTTAGGTGGATCTCTTCCTAAGCATTCTAGACTCTTCCATTGATCTACTTGTCTTTCCTTTACCAATACCACACCATATTTTATTAATGTAGTTATGTATTTATATATTTTCAATTAGCCAATATATAGCAGAACATCATTAGTTTCAGATGTAGAGTTCAATAATTCATCAGTTGTGTAGAACACCCAGGTCTCATCACATCACCTGCACTCCTTAAAGCCCATCACCCAATTACCACATCCCCCCATCCACCTCTCCTCCAGCACCGCTCAGTTTGTTTCCTATAGTTAAGAGTCTCTCATGGTTTGTTTCCCTCTCTGATGACTTTTCCTTCAGTTTTCCCTCCCTTCCCCTATGACTCATTGCTCTGTTTCTTACATTCCAATGAGTGAAGCCATATGATAATTATCTTTCTCTGACTGACATATTTTGCTCAGCATAATACCCTCCAGTTCCATCCCTGTCAATATAATGCAAGTATTACTTAAGCTTTAAAATAAGTCTTGGCATCAGGTTGTCAGTCCGGCTCTTCCTCAATATTTTGTTGTCTACTCTGGGTCTTTTGCCTCTTCACATAAACTTTGAATCATTTTTATCAATATTTACAAAGTAACGTGCTAAAAATTTAATTGATGTTACATTGAACCTGTGGATCACATTGGGAAGAACCGACATATTGATAATGTTGAGTCTTCCTATCCATGAACAGAATATCTTTATTTATTTAGTTCTTCTTTGATATGTTTATCAGAGTTTTATAATTTCCCTAATTATTTCATTTTTAGGGTGCTACTGTAAATTACATTGTCATTTAATTTCAAACTCTCCTTGTTCATTGCTATCATGTAGTAAGGTGATTGGCTTTTATAATCCCCATATCCTGCAACCTTGCTAAAATGGTTTACTAGTTCCACATTTTTTGTAGATTCTTTCAGATTTTCCATAAAGATGATCATGTCATCTTCGAACAAAGACAGTTTATTTTTTTCAACCCAGTCTGCATGCCTTTTATTTCCTTTTCTTGTTACTGTATTATTTGGAATTCCAGTATGATATTTGAAAGTAGTGGTAAGAGGAGTCATCTTGTCTTGTTCTTGATCTTAGTGGGAAAGCTTCAGGTTTCTCGCCATTAAGTATAACGTTAGTGTTAGATTTTTTGGTAGATATTCTAAGTTTTTTTTTTTTTAATTTTTTTTTTTTGTTTTTTTATTTATTTTTATGATAGTCACAGAGAGAGAGAGAGAGGCAGAGACACAGGCGGAGGGAGAAGCAGGCTCCATGCACCGGGAGCCTGATGTGGGATTCGATCCCGGGTCTCCAGGATCGCGCCCTGGGCCAAAGGCAGGCGCCAAACCGCTGCGCCACCCAGGGATCCCTAGATATTCTAAGTTGAGGAAGTTTTCTGCTTTTACTAATTTGCTGAGGTTTTTTTTTTTTTTTTAAATCATGAATCATTGTTGGATTTTGTCAAAAACTTTTTCTTCATTTATTGATATGATCATGTGGCTGTTCTTCTTTAGTTCACTTGTATGATAGGTAACATTAATTGATTTTTAATTATTGTATCAGTCTTGCATACCTGGAATAAATCCTCCTTGTTTATTATGTATAATTCTTTTTATACATTGTTGGGTTTGATTTGCAAAGATTTTGTTGAAGATCGTTACATCTGTTCATGAGAGATACTGATTTATAGCTTTCTTTTCTTGTAATATTTTTGTCTGATTTTGGTATTAGGGTAATGCCTGCCTCACAGGATGAGTTAAGAGCTCTATTTGTAAGTTCTGAGAGACTGTTTAGAATTGGTATAGATTTTTCTTTAAAAGTTTGGTATAATTCAACAGTGAACCTATCTGGGCCTTGTGCTGTTTTGAAGCACTTTAGATTATTGATTCAATTTTTTATATATATATCTATACATATTGCCTATTTGTTCTTGTGTGAATCTTGGCAGAATGTGACTTTCAATTTGGTGGGCCCATTCTTGTTCATAGCATTACTTTATTGTCATTGTAACATCCATGTGCTCTGTAGAAATATCTCCTCTTTCATTTCTGATAGTATTAATTTGTGTTCTCTCTTCTCTCTCTTCTTTCTTCCTCTCTCTGTCTCATTTTTTTTTTCTTTTTTCTTTCTCTTTTCCCTAAGCCTGGATGGAGGCTTATTGATTTTATTCATCTTTTCAAAGAATCAGCATTTGGCTTTTGATTTTTCTTTATTGATTTCCTATTTTCAATTTCTTTGCTGTTCTTTAAACTTTTCTTTCTTTTCTTCTGCTTATTTTAGATTTAATTTGTTCTTTTTGTCAAAAGGTGCAAACTTCCCAGTTACAAGATGAATAGGTTCTGAGGATCTAGTTTCCTGAGGTAGAAACTTAGGTTATTGATTTTAGATATTTCTTCTTCCCTGATATATGTATCCAGTGGTATGAATATCTCTCTAGAATACTCTTCAACTCATTTTAAGAGGAATTATTACCCAGAAACCAAAGACAAATAAATGCATGGCAAGAAAACTATACGCCAATATCTCTAATTATGTATGCACAAATTCTGAACAAAATACCAACCAACCCAAATCAGCATCACATTAGAAAGATCATACAACATGATCAAGTGGAATTTATTAACACTTGTATGTTGTTAATCTCCACATAGTTTGAGTTTTTCCAGTTATCTTTTTTTTATTGATTTGTTATTTAATCCCATCATGATATGAGAACAGGTACTGTATGATTTCTGCATTTTTAAATTGGTTAGGGGTGTTCTATGAACCAGAATGTTATCTATCTTATTGAATGTTCGATGAGAGCTTAAGAAGTTTGTATATTCTGTTACTTTGGATGAAGTTGTCTATAGAGGTCAATTATATCCAGTTGATTGATGGTGTTGTTGAGGTCAGCCATGTCCTTAACTGAGTATTTGCATGTTGGATCTGCCCATTTCTAATAGTGGAGTGTTGAGGTCTCCAGCTATGATAGTGGATTCATATTTCTCCTTGCACTCTCTCAGTTTTTGCCTCAAAGAGTGTAATGCTTTGTTGTTAGGTGCCTTCATGGTAAGGATTATTATGTTTTCTTGGAGAATTGACTCCTTCATCATTATATAATGGCCTTCTTTATTCCTAATAACTTCCTTGATTTGAAGTCTGTCTTTTTTTTTAAGATTTTATTTATTCGTGATATACAGAGAAAGAGAGGCAGAGGGATAAGCAGGCCCCTCTCAGGAAGCCTGATGTGGGACTCAATCCTGGACCTGGGATCATGCCCTGAGCCAAAGGCAGATGCTCAACCACCGAGCCACCCAGGCATCCCCAAGTCTGTCTTGTTTGAAATTACTATGGCTGTCCCTCTGCTTCCTTTTGATTAGTGTTAATGTAGTATATTTTTCTCTATTTATTTTTTTAAATGAAACTTGTCTGAATTTAATAAATCGAGGAAGAACAATAATCATATTACTTAGTATCATGGATATTGCCTCAGGCAGGTGAAGGTGGGTTGACAAGAACTGCTATTTTACATAAGAAGCTCTTTGGTATAGTTAATTTTTCTGCATCATGTGAAAATATTACACTGATAAAAACTTTTCTGGTGTTGATTTTTAAAATTTTGATTCCAGTATAATTAACATATAGCATTGTATTAGTTTCAAGTATGCAATATAGTGATTCAACAATTCTATACATTATTCAGCTTTCATTATAATAAATGTATTCTTAATTCCTTTCACCAATTTTACTTATCCCCCTCCTCCCCTTCCCTCTGGTAGCCATCACTTTATTCTCCATAGTTAAGAATCTGGGTTTTTTTTTTTTTTTAATGAATCTGGGGGTTTTTCTTGATTTCTTTGTCATTTGTTTTGTTTCTTAAATTCCACATATAAGTGAAATTATATAGCATTTGTCCTTCTTTTAATGACTTATTTCATTTAGCATTATACCCTCTAGATCCTTCTATGTTGTTGCAAATGGCAAGACTTCATTCTTTTTATGGTTGAATAATATCCCATTGTATGTATATATACCACTTCTTTATCCACTCATCTATTGATGGGCACTTGGGTTTCTTTCATAAATTTGGCTCTTGTAAATAAGGCCGCAAATAAACATAGGGGTATGTATATCTTTCCTTTGTAGTTTCAAGTTTTTATTTAAATTCTTCAGTGAGTGCCTGGGTGGCTCAGTTGGGTAAGCAGTTGCCTTTGGTTCGGGTCATGATCCCAGGGATTGAGCTGGGATTGAGCCCGTGGCAGGCTCCTTGCTCAGGAAGCCTGCTTCTCCCTCTCCCTCTGCCTGCCACTCCCTCTGCTTGTGCACTCTCTCTCCTCTCTCTCTCTCAGTCAAATAAATAAATAAAATCTTTAAAAAATAAAAATAAAAATTCCAGTTAGTTAACATACAGTGTAATATTAATTTCAGGTGTGGAATTTAGTGATTGATTCATCACTTACATACAACACTCAGTGCTCATCACAACTAGTGCCCTCCTTAGTACCCATCACCCATTTGACTCATCACCCCAGCTACCTCCATCCAGCAACCTTCAGTTTGTTCTCTATAGTTAAAAGCCTATTTTATGGTTTGTCTCTCTCTTTCCATCCCCCCTCAACCATGTTCATCTGTCCTGTTTCTTCAATCCCACATATGAGTGAAATCATATGGCATTTTTCTTTCTCTAATTTCACTTATCATAATACTAACTTCTCTATGATGTTACAAATGGCAAGATTTCATCTTTTTTATGGCTGAGTAATATTATATCATATATATATGATAGATATTACTTTATAAGTTCATCAACATATATATATACTAGTTTCAAGTATGCAATATAGTGATTCAACAATTCTATACATTATTCAGCTTTCATTATAATAAATGTATTCTTAATTCCCTTCACCAATTTTACATATATATATATCGATGAACATTTGGGCTCTTCCCATCACTTGGCAATTGTTGACAATGCTGCTATAATGCTATTGGGGTATATGTATCCTTTTGAATTAGTATTTTTGTATCCTTTGGGTAAATACTTAGTAGTGCAATTGCAGGGTTGTAGGGTAGTTCTATTTTTAATTTTTGGGGGAATCTTCATACTGTTTCCAGAGTGGCTGGACCAGTTTGCATTCCCACCAACAATGTAAGAGGGTTCCCCTTTCTCTACATCCTCGCCAACATCTGTTGTTTCCTATTTTGTTAATTTTAGCCATTCTGACAGGTGCGAGGTGATATCTCATTGCAGTTTTAAGATATCTTTTGGAATTGGTGTTTTCATATTCCTTGGGTAAATATCTAGTAGTGGAATTATTGGATCATATGGTAATTCTATTTTTAATTTTTTGAGGAACCTCTATATTGTTTTCCATGGTGGCTGCATCAGTTTGCATCCCCACCAAAAGTGCACAAGGGTTCCTTTTTCTCTACATTCTTGCCAACACTTGTCCTTGTGTTTTTCTGACAGATGTGAGGTGGTATCTCATTGTGGTTTTGATCTACATTTCCCTGGTGATTAATGATGTTGAGCATCTTTTCTTGTGTCTGTTGGCCATCTGGATGTCTTCTTTGGAGAAATGTCCATTCATGTATTCTACCCATTTTTAAATTGGATTCTTTGTCTTTTGGGTGTTTACTTGTATAAGGTCTTTATATATTTTAGATCCTAACGATTTATCATAATTGTCGTTTGCAAATATCTTCTCCCATTCAGTAGATTATCTTTTAGTTTTGCTGATTGTTTACTTTGCTATGCAGAAGCTTTTAATTTTGATCCATTTACTTTTAATCTATGCATGTTTTTATATTTTAAAATGATTTTCTTGTACACAACTTATAGTTGGATCTTCTCTGACAATTACTATCTTTTAATTGGTAGAGTTAAACTCTTGACATTGAAAAGTGATTTTAATATACTTGTATTTCACATTCACCACATTTGTTACTGTCATCTGTCCATTGCCTTTGTTCTCTGTTTCTACTTTTTCTTCCATTCTTTTGCTGCCTTGGTTTTAGTTGAACATTTTATATAATCCTATTTTTTCTCTTAGCAGATAGATTATACTTCTTTCCCCCTCTCTCTCTTTTTTTTTTTAGCATTTTCCTTAGAGTTAATAATATACACTTACAGCCTATCCAAGTGCACTTTTGAATATCACTTCTCAGGTAGCATGAATAAGTTATAAAAACAAAATAATCCTGTTTCCTCCCTCCAATCCTTTGTATCATTACTATTATTATTTTCATTATGTACAAGTAAGTATATATTATGTGTATGTCATATACAAGTATGTATATGACATATACATAATCATACATAACCAAATACTTTTTTGGTATTATTTTGGACAAGGTACTATTTGTCAGGTAACTTAGAATAAGAAAAATTAAAGGTTTTTTTTTTAAGATTTATTTATTTATTCATGATAGACATAGAGAGAGAGAGGGAGGCAGAGACACAGTCAGAGGGAGAAGCAGGCTCCATGCTGGGAGCCTGATGTGGGACTCAATCCCAGGACTCCAGGATCGTGCCCTGGACCAAAGGCAGGCGCTAAACGGCTGAGCCACCCAGGGATCCCCGAAGGTTTTATTTTAATTTATTCCTTTTGACTCCTTTCTTTTGTTATGTAGATCCAAAGTTCTGACTTATATTATTTTCCTACTCTCTAAAGAACTTCTTTTAACGTTTCCTACAAAGTGGATCTGTCGGCAAGAAATTCCTTAAATTTTTATTTGTCTGAGAGTCTTTATCTCCTTCAATTTTGAAAGATAATTTTGCAGGGTACATAATTCTAGGTTGCTGGATTTTCTTTCTCTCTACATAAATAATTCACTTCACTCTCTTCTTGCTGTATGATTTCTGAGAAGCTGCCTAATATAATTTCTATTTTTGTTCCTCTATAGGTAAGTTGTCCCTACCCACACACCTTGTTTCAGGATATTTTTCTTTTTCTTTGATTTTCTGTAGTTTGAAAATGATATGCCTAGGTGTAGGATTTCCCTCAAGCCCCTCTTCCCTTCATCCTCCTCCCCTGTTCTCTTCCTCTTTCTCTTCCCCTTCCACCTTTTCCCCCTCCCTCTCCTCCTCCTCTTTCTTCTTATTTCTTTTTCTTCTCCTTCTTTATTTCTTATGCTTAGTGTACTCTGAGTTTCCTGGATCTATAATTTGGCATCTGTCATTAATTTGGGGGAAATCCTCAGTCATTTATTGCTTAAAATATTCTGTTCCTTTTTCTATTTCTTCTCCATCTGGTATTCCCATTATGTGTACATTATGCCTTCTGTAGTTGTCCCACAGTCCTTGGATATTGTATAGTCTGTTCCTTTTTTTAAAAAAAATTCTTTGTTTACTTTCCCTTTTAGGTTTTGAGGATTCCACTCATATATCCCCTGGCTCAGAGAATTTTCTTTCCTCAGCTAGTATATATATATATATATATATATATATATATATATATATATATATATGGCATTCTTCATTTCTATTCCAGTGTTTTTAATCTTTAGAATTCCATTTTGATTCTTTCTTAGGATTTCTGTCTCTCTGCTTACATTGCCCATATGTTCTTGCATGCTATCTACTTTATCCAATAGAGCCTTTAGCATATTAATCATAGTTGTTTTAAATTTCTGGTCTGATAATCACAACATCCCTGCTATGTTTGATTATGCTACTTACTCTATGTCTTCAAATTGTATTTTCTGCCTCTCAGTATGTCATGTGAATTTTTCTTGATAGACACGATATACAGTGTACTGGGTGAAAATAACTGCTATAATTAAGCCTTTAGTAATTTGGTGGTATGATCCACAGGGAAGAAAAGCTTTTACACTCCTATGATAAGGCCTCAGTCTTCTAGAAAGGCTTTGCCTCCGGATTGTCAACTTCACATATGCCTCTCAGTTTTTCCCATTTTCTTAGGTTGGGAAGGACGATTAGAATGGGCTGATGTTGGGTATTTCTCTTCTGTAGATTATGTAGAGTCTGATAAAACTCCAGCTGATTGGGTTCTCCTTAAACAGTTAATTGTGAGATCAGGGCTTCTTAAGAGCAGAGTGCTTTCTCATATTTCAAAATTGTTACTTTTCCCCTCTCTCTGTGGAAGCACAAGGATAGTTTTCTTCAGTATTTACTTTGAGAATCTGGTTAAGCTCCTACAGGTAAAACTCATTAAAAAAGGTTGGGGTTCTCTATGTGTGGGGATCCCTGAAGTTTTTAACTCTCAGACTTGTTCACACTCAACCTCAGCAACTTATAAGTTATAGTTTAGGTTTTGTTTTATTTCTTTTTCTGGCACAGATTCCCTTGGTAGCTTCTGCTGGTGAGTCTCTGCTCTGGAAAACTGTGACTCCCTACATTGCATGTCCGTCTTTCCAATTTGGAGGCAGCAGTTTGCTTGGTATCCTCCCTTCTCTAACAGATTCAGGGAGAGTTGATTTTTTAGTATCTTCAGCTTTCGACTTGTTGTTAGGACATAGTGGTGACTTCCAAGGTCCTTACAAGAGGAACTAGAAATCAGATGTCCATATATTCTGGCTTAGTTTATTTTTCACCTCTTTTTTTCAACAGTATTGTGAGCAAGAAGGAAATAATCAACCTCCCCTTAAAATTATGTGCTTTACAGACATCCAACACATATTTTTAATGGACACAATTAGATCATTCAGCAGTGTCACTGAACATCAATAATTCACTATTGATCCAAATGGAATAATACCTGGGGCATGTTGGAGTGATATCTTTTGGAGTCAAAACGAAACCAAACTACTTATGCATTTCAGTGAACCATCCAGCAATGAGCTTCATACATAGTTAATTAGAGAATTCTACTGATAATACTGCCTCCTCCATTGCCTAGAGTCTGTGGCTCTTTCCTCAGCCAGAAATATAAATTGAGTTCTGTAAAATAATAATTCCATTATAAGTGGAAATAGAAATGTGTAGAAGAAATAAAGATAAAACATGCCTAAAATCATTTTTATTTTTAATTAGTTTTTTTGATCTATCTAAATAGGAAATATCTGAGATATAGTATTCTTGTACATCATTGTTTAAAGTTTTATGCTTCCTTAATAAAGAACTTGCCATGATTACTTTGAATTTATGAATAATATCATTGGGTTTAAATATTCATTCTGGATTTTTAACATAATATTATTGGGAGAAAAAAGTATAAAATAGTAACCAGATAAGAAAATTCTTAGTTAAGAGATATGCCAAAATCTTTATGAATGTTTTCAGTTTTCCAAGTATTACAATTTCACTTTGGCACAACAGAGGAAGTTTCCAAATAATCTAATGTCAGGAATTAGTTGAAGGTTTATGGTTTTCAAGTAGCAGGTCACTAAAAATTTGAGAAAATCCTGAATTAGAGAGGAAAGATTTAAGGTAAGACAAGTGATCATCTTAAAGTCCATTACTGTTGGCTTAGGTCTTACAAGATGAAAAGAATATATATTACTGGTGCTCACAGAGTCTGGAAAAAAAAAGTTGACCAGAGAATGAGGGTAAAGGGAAGTTGGAAAAGGTCTTTTATAGTGATTGAATACTATCTAATCAAATATAATAGATATTAAAACACTGTTTTGTTTATAAAGCAGCTGTATATTTCTGTCTTAAAATTGTCTGATTAAATAGGAATTTTGAGTTATCATAAAGAAAAGGGCTTGACCTACTTAAGAACTAACATCAAATATTAGTTTAAGTCCTTTTATAAAATCCTCTGGAGAGCTGCTGACATGGTTAATAGCTTTGAGGGTTAATGCAAATTAACATTTAAGAAATTGCTGTATTCAGAATCAAGGAATCATTCAGGAGAAACCAAATAGAGAGAAAACTATCTTCTGACCCTGACTGTAACACAGAATATTATACTGCATATTTAACACCTATTGTGGCTGTAATCAAGCCAGATGGCCTGAGATAAACCTGTGAAAGAGAAAGTAGCTTTCTTTCATAAAAGGAGAATAAAACAAAACAAACAAAAATGGGCAGTGTCCTGAGTCTTTACCCGATATTAGCAGAATGTCAGGACTTGTGCATTTCTTCACTAGGAGTATGTAGAATGAGACATTGCTATCAGAAGAAAGAAAAAGATAGCAAGAAATGGGATTGATAGGTCAGGATTAGAAAAATCAGCATCGAACGGTAATTTCTAAAACTTCATTGTGAATGAGAAAGATGGTTGTATACATTTTGTTTTGTGTGTTACTGTTTTACATTGTGTTCCAGGTAATTAGTATACTGTGTTCTTAAAAATATAAAAATATATTCTAAATACTTTTGAATCCCCAACTTCTGAAGTTTACTGATGCATCTTCGGTACGTAATTACTTTTACTCTAAGAAAAACTGTGTGTGTATATGTGGTGCGTGTGCATAGTGAGTAAACAACAGAATGTTGCGTTGAAATAGAGTTATCAGACCATTGGCTAGATACACTAAGTAGCTCTATTATTTGCTTTTACCAATCAGATCTGTTAAAATTAAGTTCCATTCTTCAGCAATACCACAAGTTACTGTATCATAGAACGTCGTAAGGTTAATATTTTTAAATTTTACAGATACGAATTTGTCTTTTTTATTTCTTTGCTGTACAGTTTTATGTGTTTTAACACATTTATAGATTTGTGTAACCACCTTCATTATCAGGAAACAGTGAAGATCCCTTAACCACCCCAATTGCCTTTGCTCACTCTTTGTAGTCACACTCTCTGCCTAAGCCTACTTTGAGGCAACTACTGATACCATCTCTTTCCCTATCGTTTTACCTTTTTCAGAATGTCATATGAATGGAATCATAAGGTATTGGAGCATTTGAAAGTGGCATCTATCATCAGCATAATGCCCTTGGGATTAATTTATTCTGTTTTGTGTATCAATGATTTGTATCTTTTAACTGAATAGTATTCCAACATATGGCAGTCTGTGTATTCATTTACTCACCAAAGGACATTGAGGCTGTTTTGAGTTTTTGGTGAATAAGGATAAAGCGACTATAAACATTTGTGTACAGGTTTTTGCGTGGACATAAGTATTTATTCCTCCAAAGTAAAAACCCGGTAATGGCTTTGCTAGGTCAAATGGTAAGTGTCTGTTTAACTTACTAAGAAACTGCCTGATTGTTTTCTAGAGTATTTGTGCTTTTTTACAGTGTAGCAATATATATGTGTTAGCTTAATATATTTTTTAGAAAAACAAATATTAAATAGAAGAGTCAAGTTTCTATTATATTTAATAGTTTATGCTTTGTGTTTAATCAATGCAGTAGACAGAGTAATGGCCCTGCAAAAGATATTCAGGACCTACTCTATGGCAAGTTTAAATATTACCATATATGAAAAAAGGTCTTTGCCAATTTGATTAAGGATCTTGAGAGAGATGCCTGCCGACATGATTAACAAATAATCATTAAGGGTTAGGGAGAACTAACATTTAGGATATTGCTATATTCAGAAACAGGCAAGAGAAATATTCTTTTTTAAGATTTTATTTATTTATTCATGAGAGACAGAGAGAGAGAGAGGCAGAGACACAGGCAGAGGGAGAAGCAGGCTCCATGCAGGGAGCCTGACGTTGGACTCGATCCCGGGTCTCCAGGATCACGCCCTGGGCCAAAGGCGGCTCTAAACCGCTGAGCCACCTGGGCTGCCCAGAAATATTCTATTCTTTCTGTGGAACTAACATTCTAGTGACAGAAACTAGTCTATAAGGAAATAAATATTAAATGTAACTGTAACTGTAAGCAAGGATAACTGATAAGGAAATGTCCTAGTGTTAGAAGTTTTTTGGATGGTTCCTCACATAAGATGACATTTGAGTGGAGAATTGAATGAAGTGCGGTGTGCTAGTTATGTGGCAATTCAAGAAAAGGAAGTTCACAGCAAAGTGTAAAGGTATTGAAAAAGTTTGAGGCAAAAGCATACAACATGTGTCAGGAAGTTACTACATGGTCTGTGTGACTGGAGAAGAGTGAGGAGGAAGCTGAACCCAGATGATACTGGAGCACTGCCCCAGACGAGCTCTTGCAGAGACTTCTGCATTTCGCTAAACAGTCTGGGTTTATCCCTTTATCTGAGAGAAAGTCACCGAATGTTTTGCCTGGGGAAGTACAATGAACAGATTCACACAGTTGATCCTTGAACAACCCAGAAGTTAGGGTTGTTGACCCACTGCAAAATCGAAAATCCATATGTAACTTTTGACTCTGTCCAGACTTACCTAAATAGCCTACTATTGACCCAGAAGCCTTGCCAATAACATAAGCAATCAATGAACACTTATTTTGCTATATGTATTATATCCTGTATTCTTACAATAAAGTAAACTGAAGACAAAATGTTGAAGAAATTCATGAGGAAGAGAAAATACATTTAGGCCTGTACTGTAAAAGATCCACATAGAAGTGGACCCGAGCAGTTCAAACCTGTGTTATTATGATGACTAAATTGCAGGTTGAGGAAGCTGAAAGAAAGGGACCCGAGTAGGAGGCTACTAAAAGGCTATCCACTAGGTGAGAAATGATGCCAGCTAAAGCACTGTGATAGCAGTGGGGGTGAGAAGAATTTCTTGGATTCTGAAAGTAATTTGCAAGTAAATCCAATGAGATTTGCTGCTGGTCTAATATGGGATGAGTGTGAGGTGAAACAAAGATAACATCAAAATTTCCGACCTCGGAAATCAGCTAGCTCTTTCTTGACCAAAGAAAGACTGTAAAAGAGCAAATAGGAAATTGCATTTTAGAGTGAATATTACTTATTTAAACAGAGATTTGGGGTGGGCAATTCAAAATACAAATCTAATATTTAGGGGAGAGGTTATCACTATAGAAAAAAATTGAGAATCAGAAAATATAAATTCCTGAGCCCATCATCTGTGATCTTAGGATAATAATATCCATGTTAAATAATCAATGGAAAAATTATTTGCGATTTTATAAAGAGGAGGTTTCTAGAATGTACTATCATTCTCGTTAATTACATTTAAATGTATATCCAGAGGGATGGACATTTAAATTGAGGAAAATGTAGGGGTGCCTGGGTGGCTCAGTCAGTTAAATATCTGACCAGCTCAGATCATGATCTCAGGATCCTGGGATCCAGCTCCTCTGTGGTATTTCTTTGCTTTTTTTTTTTTTTTTTTTTCCTCTGTCGTATTTCTTGCATGAGGAGTTCTTTAGAGGAAGAACTGAGGAAATTACATATTGTTAAAATAAAAATAAATACCAATAATATTTGCAAAATCGTGGTTGATTCTTATATTTGGGCTTCTCAGTTCATCAAACTACAATATGTGGATATAAATTATTCGCATAATACAATCAAACTAGGAAAAAGGAAGGGAGAAAAAGCTCATGTTATTCTTCATTACAGGATTATAGATGTGTCCATAAATCCATATAAATATAGAGAGGTCTTTAAATATAAATAACAATGCACTTAACAAAACAGCATTGGTTTAAATTTTTAGGAAGTTACTCAAGACAAGAATATTATCAAGCAATTTTTTTATGTAGTGAAGTATGGAAAATTTAAATGTTTATTTAAGGTAGAATTATTTTCCCACTTGCTGGGTAAAAAATAAAATTTTCTATTATATTGACAATGTAATTATATTTAAATAGAAATATAGACACATTATTATAGGTGTTTCTTATTTATAATAATGTTATGCATTTTATGCAATAATATAGAGGAGAAAGTGATGATGATTTTATATAAGAAACTTAAATAACGAACAATTTTCAAAAATACTGAAATTACTATAAAATGAGTTTTGATTACTAACGATTTTAAGCAACAACACATTTAAATGTTTCACTGTGGCATAGACATTTTTTGTTGTTGTTTTTAGTTTATATTTATTTTAAGAAATGACTATTTTAGCTGCCCTAGAGTGCTATTCAAATAGAGATCATTATTAGCACAACTGACATAAAAGTGATACGGAGGCATACAGTGCTACCCTAATCATCTCTTGAAACTTTTTTTATGTGATGTTTTTTCACTGATCAAGTATACTTTAATATTATCTCTTGATGATAATTTAGAAAATAGGTTCAAAAATTATTTGAACACTCTACACACATACTATAAAACATTCAAAATATCTTTAAGATATTTTTGATGATTTATTTAATAATCCAAGGCCAGCTTTTCACATTTTATATTGAATAGGCATAGAATTTTTGCTTAGATTTATATCTAAAATTCTGTGATTTTAATTAAAACATTTAATTCATAACAAGTTTAATATTTCCATATCTTTACAGTTGTATAAGGAGTATTATACCAAAAATGAGAAGATAGGAATGAATTGAACATTTCTAAAATAGAAAAAGAGTGACTTTCAATTATGGCTGTATAATGCAATAAATAACATAAACAATCATCCAAATAGAACATAATGCTACAGATGCCACATAAAACCCAAGGCAGTAATTGTAAATCAATTAGTTAAAAGGCATAAAGACCCCAAAACAAAAAAACACACAACAGTTTTCATAGGTCAAAAGCAAATTAATAGTGGGAATTCAAGATTGTAAACAATCTCTGAGGTCACCAGGTGATCAGTAAGCATTGGCCAAATCTGGCGATATTGAACTTTCATATTTGCAATTATTTTAGGCAAGAAGTGCTTGTAAAAAAAAGAGCATCTGATAGAACGCTCTTACCTAATGTTGACTTTCAAAAGCCATGACCTCAATGCAATAAAAATATAATTTTATTCCGGAGGAAGCTGTAAGTATACTGTCTACCTTAATCTTCGCAATAGGTAGAGAAGAAGAAAATACTCTTAAAAATAATCATTACAAACTGTCTTTCCACTGAAATTCCGGTTTTCATTCACACAACAGCCACAATATGAAAAGCCTCAGTGATTCCATTTTAAATGGGTTTGGGGATGGTACTGCCAGGTAAAGGCAAAAGTACAAAGGTTTTCTTTATTTTTCTTTATTAATTTTTTAATATATATTTTTAAATATTTTATTCATTTATTCATGAGATATACCGAGAGAGAGAGTGAAAGAGAGAGAGAGAGAGAGGAAGAGACACAGGTAGAGGGAGAAGCAGGCTCCATGCAGTGAGCCCAACAGGGGACTCGATCCCCGGTCTCCAGGATCAGGCCCTGGGCTGAAGGCGGTGCTAAACCGCTGAGCCACCCTGGCTGCCCCAAGGTTTTCTTTATAAACATTTACTTTAAGCCTCTTTGCAGTTCTCTAGGAGAAAAAAAATATAAAATATAACTCCAAATTAAAAATATATATATATATATTGTTCACATAATGTAATAAGAGAACCTAAGTGAGAGCCAAGAGAATAAGAGATAGGGTTATCATCTCTGCAGATATACAAAAGTTAAAGAAAACAGTTATTAAGCATAGTAAAAGAAGGACAAAAGCCTATAAAATGAACAAGGAGTCTTTAAAATTAAGTAGAAATTATAGAATCTATGCAGTGTGTGTGTGTGTGTGTGTGTGTATGTACTTTTTTTTTTCTTCTGGTTGAACGGCACATATACTATCCAACCAGGCAGTTGAATAGTTTAGTTAAAATCTTGCATAGTACTTTCTGAATCAAATCCTTTCAGAAAAGCAAGCAGGGCCATGAAATTATATAAAGGTCTTGAGTGATTTCTTAAGAGCTACCGCGTTAGAGTACGAAAGGCCCTTCTGGATTCAATAAACTTTGTTTTTGGACAAAGTGATATATTTTGGTGCAAATAAAATGTGTAGTTGTCAAGGGGTATCTGGGCGGCTCGGTTAATTAAGCATCTGACTCTGGGTTTCAGCTCAGGACATGACCTCAGGGTCTGGAGATCAAGCCCGGTGCAGGGCTCAGCACTCAGTGTGAAGTCTGCTTGTCTCTCTTCCTCTGCTCCTCTTTCCACTCACTTTCTATTTTCCTCTATTTCTCTCCCTAAAATAAATACCGAAAATCTTTTTTAAAATGTGTAGATGTGAAATGGACAAACAGTAACAGTTTTGTGTTAAAAAGATAATTTTATTACACTCTTGAAATAATAATAATTTTAATATTAGCTTTCAGACCGTGCATTTATGATTGCCAGACATTTTTATGTGCGCTTTCCAAGAATGAAATGACTTATTTCATGCAAAGACTTTATAAGACAGACACTATATTTATCCCTGTTTTACGGACCAGAGAAGTAAGGTATAGCGATATTTGTAGCTGCTCAGTCACATAGATAATAGAAGCAAGAAACATGATTTAAACCTGTTGCTTAGGGATGCCTGGGTGGCTCAGCAGTTGAGTGTCTGCCCTTGGCTCAGGTCATGATTCCAGAGTCCCAGGATCAAGTCCCACGTTGGGCTCCCTGCATGGAGCCTGCTTCTCCCTCTGCCTATGTCTCTGCCTCTCTTTCTGTGTCTCTCCTGAATAAATAAATAAAATACTAAAAAATAAACCTGTTGCTTAGTCATAAATTCAACTTACATACTTGTTATATTAAAAATAATTCCGTTTAGAAAATGTATACTGCTGACAAGTGGTCAAATAAACCTTTAACAAGTATTTGAGGGATTCCTGGGTGGCTCAGCGGTTTAACATCTGCCTTTAGCCCAGGGCATGATCCTGGAGACCCAGGATCGAGTCCCACATCAGGCTCCCTGTGTGAAGCCTGCTTCTCCCTCTGCCTGTGTCTCTGCCTCTCTCTCTCTCTCTCTCTCTCTCTCTCTGTGTCTCTCATGAATAAATAAATAAATAAATATATCTTAAAAAATAACAAATATTTGATAGCTGAGTCTTTTCCTTGAAAATGGAGAATATTAATTCCTGTGGGCCACATAATACATTGGGAAATGTCATGACTACTATATATGGAAATATATGTAGATTATGTTATATATAGCATGATATTAGGTAACCATCCATTGTTATTACCATGCTGCTTTTTGGAAATATTTGGACAAATTTGCAGTCTTGATTGCAGGGATTCTTCTAATTATTGTTTTTTAAAGATACAAAAATTTTCAATACTAGATTTTCCAGAAATTAAGAATTCATTTATCTATAAAACAAACTCAGAAATTGTTCCTGATTTTTAAAAATTGAAAGTAGTTAAGTAGGTCGGTGGAAAATTTTCATTACTGAGAATGCAAAGATGTATAGACTATTTAGCTGGCATCTGTTATGTTCTACATTTATTATGTGAGGTACAACTATATTAACATATACAGCATATGCTAATGCATCTCATTTTAAAATTCTTCATAATACCAAACAACTATAATTCATTCATAAGGGTATTTGCTTTTATGAATTGGAGAGTTGTACATAACTTGTTTGAAAGGTTGATTAGATATCCATACAAGAGTTGGTTGTTCTTGACTTGGAAATGTAATGTGAAGATAATGTTTCTTTTCTAAATCTATGGTTCTCAAGTGGTGGCTACATATATATTTTTAAATATAAATTAAACTATAATTTATATTTAAATAAAATTATTGATTTAATACATATTTACATATTATTAAAACACATCTACGCATCAGCAAATTTTACTTGTTCTTGTGTCTGTCATTCCTTTTGGGCTTTTTCTCATTATGGGAAAATTTGACCTACTTAGTACACTTGATTAGCATCCAGCTGTCTGAGATGTTTCTCAAGCAGAAAATTGTTTGCAAAAATAAAGACAGAAAAGGAATTAATATGTATTGAGTACCTGTAATGTGTCTAACGCTTAACTTACCTTAATTAATAGAACGGATCCTAATAAAACCTCTAGGTAAGTATTATTAGCCTTATTTTACAGAAACAAACATGGCTTGGAAAGGTTAAGTGATATTTATTAATCCATTAGGAATTTATGGAGGGCCAAGTATATGCCAGACTTTTCTTCATCCAGATACTTGGAATACATTGCTTAACAGAAAAAAAAAAAGAAAGAAAGAAACATGTCCTGCATGTGTGAACACTGTGATGTGATATAAAATAGACAAGCCCAAGATTAGAAGCCAGGTTTTTTTTTTTTTTTTTTTTAAGATTTTGCTTATTTACTTGAGAAGGAGAGAGAGAGAGAGAGAGCTAGCATGAGCAGGGGAGAGGCCAAGGAAGAGGGAGAGGGACAAGCAGACTGCCCACTGAGTGTGGAGCCCAACATAGACCTGAATCCCAGGACTCTGAGAACGTGACCTGAACCAAAGTCAGACACTTAATGGACTGAGCCCCCAGGCGCCCCTAGAAGACAGGTATTCTGATATATATGTACACAACACATAGATGATTTTTGTGGGTTTTAAAATGAAATTTGTGTTATGCTGATAAACACACATATGTATATGAGGATTGAACAATTGGTATTTTATATTGTGATGGAAAAAGGAAAACTCCTAAATAACTTATTCTTCAGTAAAAAGAAAACATAAAGACAAAACAATAAAACAATTACCATTTATATATCACCTAATATGTGCCAGATGCTGTACTGTGCATTGAATGGTGAACAAATAAATGACCTCTCTTACCGCATTTAGTCTAGGAAGGGAGATAGCTCATGAAATCAGGGAGGTCGGCAGAAACCTCACACTCTCCTGATCACTTTTCTCTATCGCATCTGCCATAAGAGATTCCCTTTGCAGCCTTGAAGTGAGTGTTGGTATTTATCAGGTCTACAAGCCTTCTCATCGACCTTCAGTAAGAGGGTAGAAAATGCAGAAAGGGAGATGGGAGGAAGAGGGAGGGAGAACGAGATTGGAGGTGAATGGAGAGGATGAGAGGGAGACTCTACTCTCAAGTATAATTTCTGCGTCTAAATCCAATTATATCAACTTAAGCTACACACATTCGGGACAAATACCCATCCAGGAGAATGCCGTATGTGATACTTTAGAACTAGCACAGTGCCTGGGATATCCATGATTGATTATTAGACCATGGCTTCTCAATCTCAGCACTATTTATATTGTGACTTAAATAATTCTTTGTTATGGGGGGCTTTCCTGTGCATTGTAGGATGTTTTTCTGCACCCCTGATTTCTACTTTTTAGATGCCAGTAATACTCTCAAGTTCGTGACTTCCAGGAAGGTCTTCAGACATTACTAAAAATTCTCTTGAGAGCAACCCACACTTGATGGTGACTCACTGCTGTTAGAGAAAAATCAGGGCTTAGAGCAGGACAGGTGGGGTGGTGAGAGTCAGCAGGTCAGCAACAGCGGTATTATTTCTTTTTTGCAGGTAAAGAAACTAAGACTTAGATAAAAAGCTTATTATGGTTGCACAACTAGTAATCTTTGGTCTACCTAAATATGAAACCAATATTCTAATAACTTTATCTGAGTATCTTTTAAGTTCTTTTTTTTTTTTTTTAATTTAAATAGGTGGCCAAAGGAGATGATAGTTTGTGAGGCTACAGGAATAAATATGACCTGGGCCATATCCAAAGAGGGCCACACCAATAAGAGGGTCTAGGTCTAGCATTTACAAAGAGACACAACTGTGAAAAGGCGTGGCATTAATGAATTACACTGATTTATTGCAGATAGACTGTACGTGTGGTGTTCGGAAGAGACAGAGGGTACAACCACCTACATCATGCTAATAGGTTTAGATACTATCCAGTTGATGATAAGGGATCATTGAAAGAATAGGACCAAAAAATTAATAGTAGTTCCAAGTTGTTAGAAAATCACTTTGACAATATTGTAGAAATTAGGTTTGTGAAGGAGGTGGGGTTTATGTGACAGAGAGAAGAATAAGGAGGTTTAGCCAGGACTTGGTGAGAGATGATAATCAACTAAAGTGGGCACCTGGGTGGCTCAGTAGTTTGGAGCATCCGCCTTTGGCTCAGGGCATGATCCCAGGGTCCTGGGATCGAATCCCACATTGGGCTCCCCACAGAGAGTCTGTTTCTCCCTCTGCCTGTGTCTCTGCCTCTCTCTGTGTCTCTCATGAATAAATAAATAAAAACTTAATATATATATATATGTGTATATGTCTATGCATGTAAACTAAAGTGACATCAGTGGATTTGAAAAAAAAAAGTCAAGTTTGAGGCAGAGTAAAAAAAGATCGATCACACATGTTAACTAATTTGAAATAGTAAAAAAAAGAAGAGGTAGCACACAGGTTTTTAGCTTGGCCATCTAATTGGTACAATACACTGATAATTGAATATCAGGGGAAAAAGAGATGGTATGGGGAAGGAGAGGGGTTTAGGAAGACCCGTGATTGTAGATGATGAATAGAAGGAGAGATGAAGAACTACCTCACAACGTATTCTTGTCTCATTTCAAACACAATGTTTATTTAACTTGTCTCCCTAATTTTAGAAGTCTATTTCTGTTAAAATTATGCTATTTCTGCATATATAAGAAGAAATGTGTATATATATACACACATCTAAATATATACATTTTATAATATAATATATATGCATTTAAATATATACATTTCATATATAATATATGTATATATAAATGTATATGTACATTTATACCTGTACACATATGTATACATGTATTTACATATGTGTATATTTTACACACATACATTTACATATACATGTATTATATATATTATAAACATGTAATGACATATGTATTTGATAGGAGTTTGGGTTGATTACCTTTATTCTTTTTTGTTGTAGCTTTTGTCTATGAATTGTGGTTGACAGCATACAATAGGCAGAAATCGATATTTGCTTCTCTCACTTTGCATTATATTATAGGCGAGTCCCTATAGTCCATATTTAATTTTCTCTAAGTTCTGCACTAAAAAGTCCTGAAGTAATTATCTTTGAGTATGATTTATTTTCTATATATTGAACTCTTTCTTAAGGATAAGATCTCAATTGGTTTTATGGAACCAGAGTTTATGCATGTCTATTGTTCCTAGTCTGTATCACTTCCTTTCTTTTTTTTTTTTTTAATTTTTTTTTAAATTTTTATTTATTTATGATAGTCACAGAGAAAGAGAGAGAGAGGCAGAGACACAGGCAGAGGGAGAAGCAGGCTCCATGCACCGGGAGCCCGACGTGGGATTCGATCCCGGGTCTCCAGGATTGCGCCCTGGGCCAAAGGCAGGCGCCAAACCGCTGCGCCACCCAGGGATCCCACTTCCTTTCTTTCATAAAGGGATTTATTAAATCATTTTCTCACAAGGAATATCTAAGTATGCTCTATACTTTTCTCCATGTCAAACATTAACACAATTATTTTTCATTGTTTATATGATAGCCAAGAACTTTCTTGCAAAAAATGTATATATATATTTTTATATATTTGATTATGTCCAGATATTTTTTAAATACCTACATTTATCTTTAAATTCCCTACCAAAAAAAAATAAAAAAAATAAATTCCCTACCTATGCTTTTCCTCAAATATCCATGTGTCTGTCACATAGAAAATGCAATTAATTAGTAATTAATGGTTTAAAACATTGGTAAATTAAATATATTAATACCATGTATTCCTTAGGGCATTAATTTTAAAAGAGTTTATTACCTATTTAAGGTAATAGGTTATAAATAAAAGATAATTTGAAGATGACAGTTAAATATTAAAATATAATATTGTAAAATTTGCAAGAATATGTATATAAATTTAAACATAGATGTATGAAATGGAGATTACTTAGTAAGTGCCCTCAAATGATAAAAGATTGGGATATTAACTAAAGTCTGGATACTTCATACTATTTCGGACTCTCTTTTCCTGAATTAACAATAAACTTCAGTATTTCCAGAGGCAAATAAGAGAGGGGAAAAAAGACATTTTATTAGCCAAGTATAAATCATACTTGATGCTTGCTTTCATGGTCTTCTCCTTTCGTCTGTCTTTAGAGCCTAAGACAGAGAGAAAAAAAATTGCCATTTAATTGCACAACACAAATTAATAAATGTGAAAATCACCATTTTTCCAGCTTTTTTAATCTTACTTTTTTTGTCCAAGTGCAATATCCAGCAAAATGGGTTGATTTGGTATGAGTCCCATAGAAAGTAACAACTTGATATTAGAAAGTTACTGAAAGAGCTTTAGTATGTAGGAAGGAAAATGTATATGTAACTAAATATGTTTTACCCTTTAATTTGATCACTACATTTTGTCGTCGTCAAATATAGTTACTTTGCAACTGATGTTAAGCGCTACACTGAAAAATGCATTCGTTGTTTAGGTAATAGGTGCTAAGCGCCAAGATCTTGTGGAGACCCGTTTTTTGGCTTCTCTTTCTCACTTTCCATTTCTTTCTAGGGAAACATTTTGATTTTCTTCTCATGTTATGCTCATTTCCTTGGTCCTCTGACATCAATCCGTAGGTTTTAAGCTTATTACTATGCATCTCTATGGGTCTATGTTTCCTATAACATTCTTCTATCCTTTATCATCTATTATGAAATATTTCACCAATATTACAATCATGGTACAACCAAAATTGAACTCATTATTCACCCTTGCTAATATTTTTAAAACAATTTTACTCTGATTTATGACACTAGCTTCCTACCTGTCCTCCTACATTCAGCTTGACTTATTCTATTCTTGTCTTTAATTTAATCTGTATATGCAGCTCTGCACTAAGTGCTACACTTATGTCATTTAATCCTTACAATTTATGAGATGTCACAATACCCCCATCATATTGCTGGATAAACTGAGCATCATGTGTCTTAGATGCTTTTCTATAGCCCCGTAGCCAATAAGAGTTAGAGATGGGATTTGGGATTTGGTCCACATGACTCCAGAGCTAGTGACTAGCTCTGATCCTTGGCTGCCAACTACATATTACTGGCAGAATGAAGCTGAAATAAATATGTTATTCCCCTTCATAACATCCTTCTGTGATTCCCATAGCGCCTTCACAATTGCATGTAATACATTCGATTAAAAGGCATTTCAAGATCTAACTTGAAATGGTTTGTTTCTAAAAGGTAAGGATGAAATTGGTGGATGGCAAGCTGACCTACAGGACCTACAGGAGAGTAAATGTTGACACTGCTCCTGGTGTCTTCGGGGGGCGGGAGGGGCCCATCTAAATGGGATTCCTCTTCCCAGCTGGAATTATAACAAATTTTAACAACAACAATAACAACAACAACAAAGGCTTTTCTTTCTTCCCCTGATAAAATTCAGCTTGAAAGACATGGCTTGCAATGTGTGAGCCTAATGGTCCTGAAAATCCTGACCACAGAATTGGCCAGACCCATCCCAGGGGTACTGACATCTCTCTTCCGCAGACTGAACGCTCCCGCCGGAGCAGCTGAGCAGGCCCCTGCTGGCAGATGCACAGATCTCAGGGGAAAAGTGAGCGGAGCTGTGACAAGTTTGCCAAGTTACACTTTGTAAATTTACAAACAAGATAAAGAAGCCTACCTCTCAGGAGCGGAGCGGGTTAGAATGAGAGGGGGAGGCAAATCACTTCTCATGGAGATCAGGAGCTAGAAGAAGCAAACACTCTTATTCCTCTTACCCAGGCTGAGTCTGTCTGAGACCCTTCTTCTTGTTTGCTCGCATCATATCCAACCTGTCAATTCCGCCGCCAGCGCGCCTGGCACATCTCAGGCAGCCTCTCAGTGCACTCTGTTGCTGTTGTAACTATTGCAACAACCTCTGATTCTCCTGCTTTTCCCCTTTCGTATTCTGTGTTGACTTTCTCCAGGAGCTGAATACAAATATTCATCCTCCTACACAGTTTTGATGCTGAAACCCCTGATCTGTCGTCACGTGTGATAAAAATCAGTCTCCAATCCAAGGTTTTCTATCCTCTGACATAAACCGACCTATTCTATTATTATTATTCACTGTTTACCTCAAACAAGATCATTTATTTATCCCTAAGCACAGCCATTCATTTCCTAAGAATGTGCCCTTTTATTGTTTTTCCTACATAACTGTAACAATATGACAGCATACAAAATTTATATTTATATTGAAATATGAATGCTTAAATGTCATAACCGAGAGAAAAATGGCAGGCTGCTTTGTTGCATATAGATGAGGAGTAGGGATTTCTGTAAAATGAGCTTTATATATACACTTAGGGATATTGCATATGAGACCCAATTCAATCAAATCAAATTGTGACATTATCACATGTGGTACAGAGAGTATTTTGTAGTGTAAGGAGAATTTATGACACACGCTTTTTTTAAACTCATTTGTAGCTATATCATTTTAATTTTTTGATAGTTTAAATTACAGTCAAAGTGCATTTGTAATTCTCTACCTACTTTCAGAAAAGAGGAGAGACTACAGCGTAGGCTTTCCAAGTTCTTTGCAATTCCAGATCCTCTTATACTGACTTCTTGTAGATCATTCCTGCACACATTGAATATGGTATCTACACCCTTTAAATATTGATATTTAACATGCTTGATTTGGGTAGTGACGTTCTTACTTCTTTAAAATTGAAATTCTAACAAAACACTGAATTTCTTTCACTGCCCCCAAGCTATTAATTGCCCACTAATTATTGATTCAAGTCTATCTTTCATTCATTGATAAGCAAGATAATTATTTTTCCCTTTGTTGTATTCTATTTTAACTATTGAAAGAAAAATGAAATACCACTGCTTTTAAAAAAGGAATATATTTCATAAGATTTTCAAAAGTATATTTTATCCATACATAATTAAATGAATTATTTAACATGTTTTTTTTCTACAGTATTTATCAAATGGGAAGTATTTGCATAAAGAATTCATTCCCATTGACAGTTGATTTGATCTCTGTATAACAGTTCCTTCTAAAGAAGGAAATTGAATTCTCTCACATATGCTATGTCAGTTTTACCAGGTAAAGAAAGACTAATGATGTCAGATTATTTTTCACTGGGATAGAATGAACTAAATTTGCATCAAGGGAGAAATGATTTCTTAGCCACAGACACATGCATTGATCAGATTGTCTGTGAGTAGTTTATTCTATGTATTTATATATTTTCTTTCCATCTTGCTGTCAACTGTTATTATACCACATTTATCATCAGAGAATTAAAGGGAGAAAGCAACTTCCAAAGACTGCTTGAAATGAGTTGAAGTTTGCCCACTAAATCCTCCAGCTGCTTCTCTAACAAGAATCCAGAAGGAAGAGTCAACCTCTATGCATGACAAATATGATACTGCTGCCGAATTTTTGGTACCACATTCAAATGAGGATTAATATCAGAATATTTTTTTTAAATTTGAATGATGCCACCAAACTATCATTTAGCGTTTCTGACAAAAGAGAGAGAGAGAGAGAGAGAGAGAGAGAGAGAGAGAATTACCCTCCAGGGGAGCTAGTTAGGGAAATTATATCAATTCAAGTATTTACAAATATAACACACAAGTCACTGAACAAAGAAATGATATTTAAGAATACTTGGTTGTAGTATTGCCTTCAATGTTGTATTTTTGAGAAATATAATATGCTGTGTTTGTGGAGGGGAGGGTAGTAATAAATGCCTAATATCCATCGAAGTTCTCTTGGGCTTATAAAGCAAGTACTTGCATTGTTGCACATATATACCTGAGTATTTATTCATTGCTGAACAATACTCTGTCAGCGTTTCTTGGAGTGTGGGCATGTAAATATAGTAGCATTATGAGATGTTCTGTGGAAAACAAAGAGGGCAAATACATGTAAGATATGCTACATACTTTATACCCTTCTTAGAGATTCACCAGACAGGATATAAATTACTAAACAAGAGGGCTGGTAAAATTAAGTTTCATATAACCTCAAGGTAGAGTATTTTAAAGCCCCATTGTCTCTACCCTGATTTATGCTACTATTACCTTTAATATGAATTCCTCTTAATTCAGCTTCTTGCCCCCATTTCTAAGCCCCTGGAAGATTTCTCTACCATAAAGCAAAATTGACTGATACAAATAGGCAAATCTGACTCTATTATTTCTTAATTCTTCAGAGCATCCCTATGCTTTCGTTTTAATATCCAAACTCTGTAACATACAATACAATAACATTATTATTTGTTCAACTTCATCCTTTACCTTTAGCTCTGCATTTCAGCCAAACTTGGTTTTAAATCAACCCTATTCTCTTAAACATCTTGGAAAGCACTGGTGTTGCCTCACTGCCATCTCTCTTTCATTTAATACATTCTTCTTAAATTGTAGCCCTTAATTTAATTGGGATTTAAACTTCCCAGCCTTCTTTGACATCCCACCTTATCCTCTCATCTGAGTTCCATTTCCTTCCAACGTGTTCCATAGCCCTCTGTACCTGCATATCATAGTATTCAATTGTTGGAATGTAACCATCTGCTTCTGTAAGCCTAGCAATGGTAAGGAACAGGCCTGCCTCATTCATTATTTTATCCTCAGAAGTTAATGCTATGCCTTTCACATAACTGACTCTTCCCTCCAAATTTTTATTTAAATTTCATTTAGTTAACATACATTGTAATATCAGTTTCAGATATAGAATTCAGTGATTCATCACTTACATACAACACCCTGTGCTCATCACCAGTGCCCTCCTTAATCCTCCTGTCCTATTTAACTCCCCTCTGCTAACCAACAGATCATTCTCCATATGTAACAATCTATTTCTTGGTTTTCCTTTCTTCCCCACCCCCCACCCCCGCTTGTGTTCATTTGTTTTGTTTCTTAAAATACCACATAGAAGTGAAATCATACAGTATTTGTCTTTCTCTGACCTATTTCTCTTGGCATAATACACTCTAGCTCTATCCACATGGTTGCAAATGCCAAGATTTCATCTTTTATGATGGCTGAGTAATGTTACAGTGGGATATGTGTGTGTGTGTGTGTGTGTGTGTATTTACCAGTCAATGGATACTTGAGTTCTTTCCATATGTACATCTTGATTTGAATTCATTTCCTAATGTTTTGAAATGGAACAAGTGTAGCTGTTTAACAAAAAATTACAAAATATTAGGGGAAAAAAACAAAGGATCTATGAATTAGAAGTTCATATGTTAGAGTAAGAGTGTAGAGAACAACTTTGATGGCTATCATTAAGTAAAGTTACAGAGAGGTTTAGGTAACCAGATAAGGAAATTGGGAAACGTACTAAAGACTTAAAGAAAATGTCAGAAGTTTTGGTACATGGATGTAACCCAATGAAATACATTTTACTGCAGTTATCTGGTGGCAAAAGATGATATGATCATTCAAAAAATAAAATTTCAAGAACTGAGAAAGAATGTAAGAGATTTGTAAATTAACATTTGGCAAAACTTAAGAATGGTGATACTGTGATGTGAGAGAGGGGAAAAATACCCATCCACTCCTCTAGAATAGAAATGAAAGCAGTGGGGAATTTTGTGACTACAGGATTATACCAGAGTAATAAGGTTAAGCATTTCACTCTGATAGTCCAAATATTCCAAACAGTGGAGGCAGTATCATCTTTAAGAGTCTAGAAAACAATATTAAGAAAGCTTCCTGAAGGAAGTAGAAATGAAAGGGGAGTGGTAAGTAATATACAGAGTCTACTGAACAATATTTATCCCAATGGAGATGGGAAACCACAAATTTGCAAAGCCACTAATTAAAAATTTTATAAGATTTTATCCCTCAGTGTTCAACTGTTCCCATAGTCATGGAGAATGAAAGATACGTAAGTGTATTATAGATTGGTGTTTACCAAGAATTTGTGGCTCAAAGCAGAACTGAAGGAAATAAAACTCTAAGCAAGAGAGAAGCTCCAAGGGATATCAAGAAAAGAGACAACAGGGGAGAAAAACCAGGAGCAAAGTGCTCCTCTAAGTGTGGGAGACACCACCATGTGCTAGATACTAGATATCTCAGTATATTCACAGAACAGACCAATAGAATAGAAATGATGGAGGGCTCAATTTTGTGGTTTGGGAATGAGAATTAGAACTGCAGGTATGGAGGTGAAGCGTTTCAAAGCAGTGTCTATGGGAGAAGGTAGTTGAAGTGGACTGAAGGTTGGGCTATTTTGTGGGCTTTTTTGTTTAGTACCTGTTTCCTCTGATGGAACCTGATTTGCATGATAACAAGGATCATGTCTGCTTCTGCTACTATGCCATCCTCCTGTCTGTCAGACAAAATAGCAAAGGCATCCTAAATAAACCTTTTGTGAATATGAATAATGCAAATAAGTGAAGGATTTTTAGGTCAGTGTATGAATAGTTGCTCAGAAGACTTTAAATTTGGTAGTTCTCTAAAAGTTTTTGACTTTCCACTCTCTGCAAGGTACCTGGTATTGAGAATAATTTGTAAATATAAGAGACACAGTCCCTGCCCTTCTGGAGCATTCATATTGGGGATGCAAACCTTAAATTGTTAAATTATTAAATTAAAATTTAAGTAATTAAGACAGAGATAAATGGGTTAAAAGATACTTAAGTAGGCTTGCAGAGAAATAATCTGTAGGAAGATATATTTATACTAAGCAATGATGATCAAGTAGCATTTAGATTTATGGGAGGGATAGAGGTGGTCTGGAAGGAGGCACCGTTCCAGGCAGGTAAGTATAATGCAGCAGTTAAGAATGTTATGAATAATTGCTCCCCCACTCCCTAAATTGTCTTTTGGGAAAAAAACTCTTAATGGGTAGAAATATATTTTCACGGAGGTGCTCAGATCAAAATACAGAAAATATTGTTTCTTCATTCTTTCCCTCCTATCTCACATTCAATCCATCCTTGGCTCCTAATGGAGACATCTTCCAAATACAATCCAATTTGAGATTCTTATCAATTCTTATCATGTCTCCCCCTGCCACCTAATCGAAGCCACTTTCACCCGTCCTGCAACAGGTTTTTAAAAACTGATCCTCTCCTTCCAGCTTTATAATCAGAATGATCTTTTACAAAGGCAAGTGAGACCATACCACTGCCACTTCTGAACATCCCAATCAATGAATTCCCAATTGCTCCTACAGGAAATTCTAAATTCCAGGCAATGATGTACAAAGATGAGGTATCTGGCTTCTACCTCAATTGTAGTCTTCATCTCATCATTCCCTCCTCCAGTTTCCTGGGCTCCAGTCTCCCTGGACTGTGTTTTTATTCCTTAACACGCAAAACTCATTCTGGCCTAGGAGCCTTGCGTGCTCTGTCTCCATCCTCTTTCCTCAGGTCTTTGCAAACCTCCTCTCTCATATCAGTCAGGTTTCCGGACTCATCTATGCCTTCTGTCTCTACTTCCCAAACAAACCTTCAATCTTCCTTCTGGGTATTGTTCTTTCTGATACTTATTAATATTGGAATATACATTCCCTATTTACCTGTGGATACGCATGTACACACATTCATGGATACATGAGCATGCAAATGAATTATAGATGCGCAGCTAGAGAAACAGTCTTTCTCCCCCATTAGAATATATAGTTTATTAAGAGACACAAGTATTTGGCTGCCTTATTCACTCTTGTATCTCCAAGTCAAGAACTATCTTGTCCAGTCTATACTTAATAAATGGTTGATAAATGCATATAATTAAACCGAAGGTATTTCAAAATGGCTTTTTCAAAATGACTAATGTAGACCTTCCTGAAATAACTATTTTCTTAATTTTATGATTAAATCTATTATTAAATTTCCAAATATCAGTATATTTAAAATATATTTTTGAAAACTACAGGTTTTTTTGGTGTGATATTCTCCATTCTCTTAAGCACACACATTTGCCCACTACCGTCCCTCTCTCTGTGCCGTTCCTCCTATTTTCCATAAGAAATCAGGCCTGAATTATCTCTTAAGGAAAATTCATCTTCCATGTGATTCATGAGAATTTTCCCATCCTCCAAATGAAAGTAACTCACAATTCCTTCAGTATTAAAATGTTTTTCTTATGCTTTCCCTAATAATTAGTGTTCTTTATTATAAATAGATTACTCATTGTGGCTTATATTGTGTTCCTGTAAAACTATAAGGCATGATGCACATAAACACTTAAAAAAAAACAAAACAAGCAAACAAAAACAAACAACAAGATTTTAAATATCTTACTTTTTATCTTTCTGTTGAATCTTAATGTCTCATTCAAACCTAGATGTTGGTTCTTTAGTGCCTTTGCCTGCTCTCTGTTAAATCAACCCTTCCCAATACAGCCAAAATTATACATGATTTTATATCTACAAAAAATATCCATTGACCTGAGATTTTATTCAGTCTTGAAGTGTTTATTTTATAATAAAAGTGAAAAAATTAAGTAAGTTATTAAATTAATTTCAGTGTAATATGATTAGTGTCATCCAGTTGCTTATGACCAGTAAACAAAGATTTGAACAATATTCAGAGTAAGTAGATTTTTTTTTTACCTTTTCCATGAATTTCAAATATAGGCCTGAAACAAAGTACCATGCCTTTTGTTTTTTTCCTACACTTCCTATATTTTTTGGCATTGATACAATGAATAATTAGGAGCAGATTTCTATGTGTTTCTGTGATTTTCCAAACTATAAATTCCATAACAAATGTGAATCAGCCCTCTGATTGCAAACAGCACATTGACATTATATTGAAATAAATGAGTCTTTTTATACTCAAAGGAGAGGTTTGTTTTGTTTCCATGTATTCCTTATGGACCTGAATATATAATTTTCTTCTATTGTGAAATTTCAAGGGAATATAGACTAACTCTGAATAAACCAGTTAGAAAGCCTCCAAAGATACCTTATGGCAATGTTACCCTATGTTTACATAGCCCAGGGCATAAAGCTTTGCTAATCTTAATTTTTATATTTATTGCAATATAATTAATTTTCCCCAAATAGCACAATTAGGGCTTAATCAGAGTCTCTTCCTTTAATATTATCGCCTTGAGTCAGATTTCTGAGAACATTCTCAATCTTTTCTTCCAAGCGGTAGAATTTAGTGGTAACAAGACTAGAAGGAAAAAGACAAAACAAAACCCACAACTGTGTTCCTTGGGGAAAAAAAAAGGTAAAACTCGGCTTAGCTGCTATTTCCATATTATTAGGTTTAGATTTAGAAAAATGACGTGGCTTCTTGTTAGTTTGATCTGAATATTTTTAAAATCACCTTCTGAGCTAGCAATATGTTTGAAATTATATCTATATGGTAACTATATGCCCATTTCTTTAAGTAGACATATATAACAAATATTGCACCTTATAAATTATACTTTATATGGTTCATTATGCCTTACAGTTTTGTAAAGTGTTTCTCATGAGCCCTATATTCTCGTGAACGCCAGCTACCATTTTACATACACTAGGTTTCCCTCATTCCTTGCTAGTATTTCTCATTTGAGTCACACTCTCTCACTCAAGAAGTCCGTGCTTGTCTATAAAATTGGTGTTTTTGTTAGAGTAACATTTGTAATCCCCGTGGAGAATTAAAACCTCCCATCACCCCTATTTGATTTGATATGAAATCAAATATCTTTTGTTCTCTTAGGCCACTGAAGAGACATGTAATCATTCCCAGTGATTGTGAATGCTTAGAATCAAAACCCCTGTCAAGAGGAATTACTGTGTAGGGACTCCCCAGCAGTCCATGGCACTCATCCAGAGAACTAATGCCGCTCTTTCCTGTGCAAGCAGCCTCTGGGCTGAGTGCTGAGATTGTCTACTGGATGACTCATTCCACACCAGAAGTTCCTTCCTAGGACTGAATGTATTCACTTTTGAGCAATGGCTCTTCTCAATTCAGAAGTGAATGTTAGTCTTCTTTTTCCTCTCCTTAATGAAAATATAACTGTCCAACTCATCCTGAGTTATTCCCAGAAACAGTAGCCCTTCCTAGGATGTCAGTAAGAGGTTGCTCCTCTCCTCCCAGACAGCCCACCTTCATCCAATTCTGAGTTCCAGAATAAGTTTGCATTTACCTCTTAAGTTGTAACTACAAAGAAATGTATACAGGTTCTCATCTACATTTATAAATGTATCTTCTGATGTTAGTTATTGTATTTACTGTCTTATAACATGGATTATTTTTTTAAAATACTCTGAGAGAGAGCACAAGTGGGGGGTGGGTGGCAGACGGGGAGGAGAAAGCAGACTCCCCACTGACCACGCAACCCCATGCCAGGTTAATGCCAGGACTCTGAGACTATGACCTGAACCAAAGATAGTTTAACCGACTGAGCCACCCTGGTGCCCCTAATGTGGATTATTTTATTCAAACATCATCCTAAACCCATAATACAAAGATTATCACTTTCATTGTATTGGTGAGGAAAGTGAGTCTTAACTCTGTAAGTTAAGGTTATGAGACAGTGAGTTGTAGAATCTAGATATTCTTATCTAACCCCAGAATCCTAATGCCCCCCTGTCCTGTGTTGTCAGGATCTAAATCAACCATACACAAATACATAAGAACATTGGAAGTTGGTTTAACTGTACATCTTTTTCTGACCAGGATGAAGAGGAGTAAATACTTACCCAAGAACTAGCTTTGCTCCCTTGACCATGTCAATAATATCAAACTACTCAAGTTGTAAGAAAGCTAACAAATGTTGACATATACCCAAGTAAAGGCAAATAAATAAATAATAAATAAATAAATAAATAAATAAATAAATAAATAAATAAATAATTGACTTTAGGAAAGACTTCTAAAAGTGAAATGTGAATTTTAAAAAAAAAAAAAAACAGTAGTCTCTTAACATTCATTCATCTATGTAGTTAAATTATATGGTTTTTGTTAAAACCTCCCTAAAGGTGAATTTTATTATACTGATATTACATTTAGAAAATTGATGGGCTAGACAAAATAAGAAACAAGTAACTTGATAGACTTTTTCAGAAGAATTGTTCGGGAACAATTTTTTTTCTCATTTCTATAATATAAATAATATATAAGTGATGTAAAATATGAGAAAAAAAAGATTAGATATTCTTAATTTCACCTCTGTTTATTGTAAAGGGTCAGATGCCTGATGTAGGTGTTTTTCTTTTGTTGTTGCTGTTGTTTTCTTCGTTTGTTTGGCTTGGTTTTTAAGTAATTCCATCATCTTCAAATAAGTTATTTTAGATCCTTTAATACTTGGCAGGCCTTTCCTTTAGAATTTATCTGTATAATTTCTAATGCGTGTATATATTTTACATCTGCCTTAGTTCAAAGAGTGTATTTAGTGAGCACTTTGAAAGGCTGAGGGTCATATTACTAACCTCAATTAAAATGAGAAACTGTGGTCATTCTTAAGGAAATATTCCTTAGGTAAGCCTCAAAAATGGCATAAATTAAGTAATGTACAATGCATTTTCTGATAATGTTGTAGCATATCAAAGTGACCAAATTGTCAAGAAGAGAAAATACTCACGTGAATGAAACAAAACTATAGGAAGTTAAATGCTTTGAGAAATCATGTGTGTGTGCATATTATAAACTGGATTTTCCTGCATACTATTTTCCTTTAGCACTTAAGATGGTTGTAAAAGAAAGTAAAAATGTTCTTAACAGGTAATTTTGAGAGAAGCTAAAAATATTAAAAATATAGCATTCAAAGGAAAATACACTCAAAAAATACAGGGAATATATATGACTAACATTTGTTTTCGGAGTTACTCTATAGTGTTTCACTAGCATTTAAACAATCTTATAATGCCTATACAAATATTCAGAATTAAGTTATTTCAGATATAGGAATAATCATTGAAAAAAATGCTATTTATTATATATACACATATTATATGTGTGTGTGTGTGTGTGTGTGTGTGTGTGTTTTTCATACCTTTGTTTCGTCAGTTTGTCATTAGGAATGATGTATTGAGATAATATTTCTTGTATTGCTTCTGATTGTATGCACCTGTGTTTTGTGTGCTCAGATAACCTGAGCAATCTTCATTCAGTGGTGCTAATTGTAAAACATATTATTATTAACCAGGTACTACTGGAAGATTCTTTCAACAGATCAGTTTAATGGTGGCACTTCAATAACAACACAGACTATGTGAAAAACTCACATCTGGATTTATGTTGTAAACATTTCATAAGAAAGTAATTTCTGCTTTTCTATATATTCTGTATGAAAAGAACTATGGAGTCAGTATGATCAACTTAACTTCCAAATTCCAATTTTTCTCAGTTTTTAGCTAAATTGTTTGTGAGAAAGGAATTTATATTTTTTAAGCTTCAACTCGGTCATGTGTAATTAATGAGAATAGTAATTTCTGCAGCAGACCAGATTTTTACTTGAATCATTCTTGCCCTTGAACATATGGGGAAATTTAACTCAAAACTTCCAAAATCATATCCTTATTCTTCTTAAAATTTCTAGATTTCTGACTTTATTTTCTTATAGTCATCTTTATCCCCTTTCATATTAGTACACAGTTCATAGCTTTCTTTTTCTGATTAACCCTTGAAGATACTGGGTTATTGGAAGAAGTCACTTTATTTGATGCATAGTCGGCCCCCTCTCAGGCTTGGAGAGGGAGAGGGGGCTGATTATGTCATCTGGTGGTCTCTGCCACATGCTCTGCAACCTTCTAAATGTCTTTGGGCCAAACTCATGATTCTCTTCTACTAGGAAGAGTAGCACAGACATCCATGCTGCCCTCACTCGGCATGCATGCTGTGTACATGCACACATGCACATCTATACTTTGCATGAAATAATTCAATTGTGTTAGAAAAACAATTACTTCCATCTTGTTTTATTACACTGAATGGTCACACTGATAATTAAATGGACTAATGCTTTAAAAATTCATAACAGTACACAGTAGCACAATCAATGCATTTTAGTGTCTCTTCCCTTCAGACACTGCAGTCTTGATTCAGTGGTACCTATTCTAAACACATTATTAATCTATATAGCTTTTCCTTTTTTGATCTTGACAATATCAAACAATTCAATTTTAATGAACATATATATGTTCATATATATGGATATGTATATAGACACAGAAACATATATATACAGAGAGAGACACACACAGAACATATATATATATATATATACATATATATGTATATAGATAGACACAGATATTGATTTTCTTGACTTTGTCATAGTAAGATCTAGAAGAGCTGCTTTTGCTTAGGGATAATCTATTATGGCAGTAGTAGTAGTAAAGGAAACAGAGATAACAGTTTCATGACTATAAAAGAAAAAGTCCTAGACATTTACAGATTGTATGGGTTAAATAGGCTGACAGTGTGTTAAAGATATTAATATTTCATATTGTTGAAAGTTGTTTTTGCTTTCTTGCATTCAATTATCGAATTTATTTCTATACTTCATGTAAAGAGCTTACTTAATTTTTAATAATACTTTATATCATTAAATAACACTGTTCTTGTTTAGCAAAGAAAGAAAAAAAGAGAAAAGGTAAACAAGGGGGAAATATTCAGTAAACTTTCAAGATCCTGTGCATGTGTGTGAGTCAGAGATGAGATCATGTGAAAGTTGATACCCTATCACTGCTAGATGTTCTAAAGGGCAGAGATCTAAGAAACACAATCATGTTTCTGATGATTATTGTGGTTTCTTTTCTGAGGACATATCTAGTTTTTCTAGTTTTCTCAGGTTCAAAGGTCAATGGATACTTTTTCTAAAGAAAATCTTTTTAATTTAGAGACAATTTTACCAGGCAGCCCGGGTGGCTCAGCGGTTTAGCACTGCCTTTGGCCCAGGTTGTGATCCTGGGGACCCGGGATCAAGTCCCAGGTCGGTCTCCCCACAGGGAGCCTGCTTCTCCCTCTGTCTGTGTCTCTGCCTCTCCCTCTCTCTTTCATGAATAATAAATAAAATCTTATTTAAAAAAAAAATTTGCCTAAATGCTGACTCATAAATACTTATTTAACAACCACTGTTTTCAGTTAGGTTTGTCATTAATCCCTTTATAAGGGCAATGGTAAATTGTAGTACTTTTAATATGTTTCTTATCCCTTAACCACCGATGGTATTTCTCACCATATGATTTGCAACATCTCTCAAGTGCAAACGATTACACTTCCATACTCTAATGAACTTAGAAAGTCTATAACTTGCTTTCATCACTTGAAGGGAAGCAAAAGTGACATAAGTGACACTTTTTAATAGATTAAAGACTGATTCATGGTTTGCCAACACTATCTTTACCCTTTGTCGTGAGAACTAGAAAATTTCCAGGTAGAGGGAGTATCACAAAATTCGGCCCCAAATGATGATGATATGGAACAAAGCTTATTCTAACACAATATACACATGTAGCAAGAGCTTTTCTGAATTTTTTGCACTGCAGAAAAATGTATCCTTTCCGGACTACTTAATAAGGAAATAAAGATATATATATATATATATATATATATATATATATATATATATATATTACAAATTATGCAAATATACAACCTATGATATTAACTTCTTGAAATCTCATAGCACATGCTAGCATATTAAATACTAACAATTCATTAAGCATTTTTTACCCAGTATACTTAAAAGAATGATGGGCCTTACTTTTTTTAAGCTCCTATTGTAGAAAATGAATTTGGGATAATATTAGTTTAGAAGAATGATGAAGACTTAAATAGCAAAAATATTATTTTGAAAATAGTGAATATACTAACTGTCCATCTCCTAAATCAAAGCTAAAACAACCAAGAAATCAGGATCCTGAAAATTAAAGGGCAGATGACCTTTTCATTGTGGCTATTACATTTATGAAAAAACCTAATTATATCTGAGATCATTTTTATAGATTATTCTTAGAAAACAGTACATTTCTGATAAATAGTCATTTTAGTGTCTTTACATTACTGTAACTTTACAGTACTACAAACTATCTTCTCTTCTTAAAATAAAATTGCATGCACCATTAGATATTTCTTGAGATTACTTAGGCAGAATGATTTTAAAGGATGCCTGGGTGGCTCCTTTGGTCAAGCGTCTGACTTTGGCTCAGGTCATGATCACAGGGTCCTGGGATGGAGCCCCTTGTTAAGCTCCCTGCTCAGCAGGGAATCTGCTTCTCCCTCTGCTCCTCCCCCTGCTTGTGCTGGCTCTTTCCTTCTCTCTCTCTCAGATAAATAATAAAATTTTAAGAAAAAAGAAATGGTTTATATTATGCTGAAGTTAAAATGTTAAGGTTATAGCTATAAATACTAAGCTGTACCTGGAAGTCATTTTGTTCTTTACTGCAATTCCACTTAAATAGAGAAAGAGAGAAAATAAAATTAAAAAACAAAACAACTGTGATATCTGGAAAAACAAATGGGAGTGAACCTTTGGGTGTCTTGATTCTAAGGTCAATAAGCTCTGGTGCTGGAGAGAGCCAGCTCTGGAGCAAGGTCAACGGCCATTAATTTTCAGCTCTGCCACTTTAGTTAACCAATCACAATTCATTCTGCAAAGACTTTCATTTACAGTGTTTCATTTTGTTCTTAAAAATATGATATCAAGTAGCTTTTATATTTTTGACATTGTAAGACAATGAAACTGAGGCAATGATAGTTTGAGTATTTATCTAGGCCAGCAGGCTAGTCAGAGTTGAAGGGAGGATTCGAACCTTAGCATTCATTAGCCCATCCTCCACCGCCTTTCTCCATCAAGCCTAAATTTTTTCTCTATCATTAAGAGTCACTTATCTCTCTTTTCTCTCTCCTTTTTTTCTTTTCCCTTTCCCCATATATTCATATGTTTTCTTTCTTAAATTTCACTATGAGTGTGATCATATGGTATTTGAATTTCTCTGATGGGCTTACTTCACTGAGCATACTATGCTGTAGCTCTATCCATGTTGTTGCAAATGGCAAAGTTTCATTCTTTTTGATGGCTGAATAGTATTCTAATATATAATATGATATTAATTATTATAATATAGTTAATATAATAATATATAATATATATCATCTCTTCTTTATCTATTAGTGAGTTGATAGAAATTTGGACTCTCTCCATAGTTTTTCCATTCTGTTTTTTGTTTGTTTGTTTGTTTGCTTTCATATCATTTATTTCGGTTCTAATCTTTATCATTTCCCTTATTCTGCTGGCTTTAGGCTTTATTTACCGTTCCTTTTCTATTTCCTTTAGATGTAAGGTTAGGTTGTATATCTGAGACTACTCTTGCTTCTTGAGATAGGCCTGTATTGCTATATACTTTCCTCTTATGACCGCCTTTGCTGCATCCCAAAGTTTTTGGACTGTTCTGTTTTCATTTGCTTCCATGTATTTTCTTATTTCTTCTTTAATTTTCTGGTTATCCCATTCATTGTTTGATAACATGTTCTTTAACCTCCATGTTTGTGGTCTTTCCAAAAGTCTTCTTGTGGTTGACTTCAAGTTTCATAGAGTTGTGGTCTGAAAATATGCGTGGTATGATATCAGTCTTATTGTACTTCTTGAGGGTTGATTGACCCAGTATGTGATGTATTCTGGAGACAGTTCCATGTGCACTTGAAAAGAATATAAAATGTCATAATTTTGAACAAAGAAGGCATGTGAAATACCGACTGATTTAAAATACATTTATTTTTAATTTTTAGATGTAAATACAAGAAATAAAGATTATTCCAATAATAGTAACATTGTAGACTAGAAATTACATGTCATTTGTTTCACATGCACACCCACATACACACACATTTACTGTCCTTAACATCAGTTAAAATAAAGGTGCCTGTAAAAAATAACATTAAGATCTGTGAAGTAATTAAATAGCAGACCATATTATAAACTAATATACCTCAACTACAAATGAAAATCTAAGATGTGAACATTTCTGAAAACATGTCTGAGTTTCTCTTTTACAATTGCATTTGAATCCTAAGGTAAGTTTTCAATATATTTGATGGTGGTAAATATGTTTTCTTTAAAGAGGAACTCTTTCATGCCTTATTTCATGTGAATAAGATGAGTGATCAACCTTGATAATGTCATTTACAGTCACAAATGCAATAGTCTATTAAAGAATGAGATTGATTTTCCACTCTGATTTATAAGCTGGTCCAGAAGACAGCTTCTACGTACTCTGAGTCTGAAAAGACACACAATATTCATGCTTGTTTTAAGAACCCATTACCTTCTCACAGCAGGAAAAGACAGCATGAATAAAAAGAAGCAACAGCCTTAGTTAAAATAAAACTCAAAAGGAGGGATCCCTGGGTGGCGCCGCGGTTTGGCGCCTGCCTTTGGCCCAGGGCGCGATCTTGGAGACTCCGGATCGAATCCCACGTCAGGCTCCCTGCATGGAGCCTGCTTCTCCCTCTGCCTGTGTCTCTGCCTCTCTCTCTCTCTCACTGTGTGCCTATCATAAATAAATAAAATAAAATTTAAAAAAAAAAAAAAAACTCAAAAGGAAAAAAAAAGTGCTTTTACTTGGCTTTAAAGATATTTAAGAATCAATTATTATAATTAAAAAGATTACATTAATCTCATAGCTTGTGGTACTAAAGTACATTAATTTCTCAAGCATGCAAGTTAAAGATCTGGGCATTAAACTCAGGAAAGAAATAAGTTTAGTAGATGGTTGAATTCATAAGAACAGCGTTTCTTGTTTTATGTTCTGATTCTTTGCGTGTTTTTAAAAATTATACTTTCAATACAAACTCAAGGAACAACTTACCAGGACATTACTATCACCTAATTCTTAGTGACCTAAGACAAGGGGAATAAGTAGCATGACAAGAGTTTACATAAATAATAAGATAGTTATTCAACCCTTTAAATGGATATCCACAAAGTGTGTAAAGGAGGTTTCTGGAAAAAAATATTAATAATCATTGGGCTGATCAATCCTGAGAAAGAATAATAAAGTAGGATGCATTATACTTCAAACTTTATTACAAAGCTATACTAATATACTAATCAAAACTGTATGGTAATATGGTAAAAGCAGAAACATAGATCAATGAAACAGAATTGAGAACCCAGAAATAAACCCCACCATAAACAGTCCATTTGACAAGAAAGCAAAGAATACTCATCTGTGAAAGAGTAGGAGTGAAATCTGACCTCTGTCTTATACCACTCACAAAAATTAACTCAAAACAGATTAAAAGCTTTAAATGTAAAACTAGAAAATGTAAAGCTACCAGAAGAAAACAGAGGACACTGTGATATTGATCTTGGCATGATTTTGTGGATATTAAACCAAAAGCACAATCAACAAAAGCAAAAATAAATAGACTACAAAAAAAAAAAAACAAGCAAAAAACACACAAAAAAACCTTTTTCTGTAAAATAAAGGAGATAATCAGCAAAATGAAAATGCAATCTATGGAATGGGGGAAATATTTTCAAACCATCTATTTAATATGGAAGTAATATCCAAAATTTATATGGAATTCATACAATTTAACAGCAGCAAACAATCTGATTTTTCTTTTAATGGGCAAAGGACTGGAATAGACATAGCTCCAAAGAAACCATATTAGTGAATATGAAAAGATACTCAATGTCACTAATCATCAGGAAAATGCAAATCCAAACCACCATGATATATGGCCTTATCCCTGTTATAATGGTTATTGTGAAAAGACAGGAGACAATAAATTCTGGCAAGGGTGTGAGAAATGGGAACCCATGTACACTGTTGGTGGGAATGCTAAGTGGTACAGTCACGATGGAAACCAGTATAGAGGTTTCTCAAAAAATGGGAACTAGAACTACCATATGATCTAGCAAACCTGTATCTGATGGAAATGGAATTACCTTTTGAAGGTATATCTGCTACTCCCACGTTCATTGCATCATTATTCACAATGGCCGAGACTTGGGAACAGCCTAATCATCCATTAATGGAAGAATTGGTAAAGAAAATGTGCTATTATTATTCAGCCAAGCAAAGAAGGAAATGTGCTTCTTGGACAGCATGGCTGGAGCTCAAGGATATTTTGCTAAGAAATCATAGAGAGAAAGATAAATCTTTATGTACTCTCTTACATATATAATAAAAAAACCCACCACTTATAGAAATAGCAGAATGATGGTTGCTAAAGTCTGGGAGATGGAGGAAATTGAGAGATGTTGGTCAAAAGGTACAAACTTCCAACTCTAAGGTGAGTAAGTTCTGAGAACCTAATATGCATCATGGTGACTATAATCAACAATTTTGTATTATATACTTTACATTTGTTAAGAGAGTGGAACTCAAATGTTATCACGCAAAAATGGTAATTAAGTGAGGAGATGGAGGTGTTACCTAACTTTATTGTGGTAATCATTTCTTAATCTATACATATGTCAAATAATCATGTTATACACTTTAAAGTTACATATCTGGTAATAATATCTCAAAGCTAGAAAAAAAGAAATGAGCTTTATTGCATTACATTAATGATTGAAGAAATGATTGCATTAAATCATATGAAATAATGAAAAATGTTTAAAAATATAGGATAACAAACACAATTAAGTTGGCAAATAGGTACTCAAGTCATTCTGATCTCCTTAGGACACTAGGTAAAGAATTATTGAGAGCACTTTTTTTTTCTTTTAAGATATTATTTATTTATTCATGGGAGACACAGAGAGAGAGGCAGAGGCAGAGAGAGAGGCAGAGGCATAGACAGAGGGAGAAGCAGGCTCCTCTCAGGGAGTCCAATGCAGGACTTGATCCCAGGACCACAGGGTCACACCCTGAGCCAAAGGCAGATGCTCAACCACTGAGCCACCCAGGCATCCTGAGCACCAGTAGTTCTGTTGAAGAACCCATGGCAGATTAAAGTGATGATCTTAAAAGATTGTATGGTTTATGACATGTATCTATGTCTTATGATATTTGAACTGCAGAAGCGGCGGGATTATTAGAAGAATAACAAAATGATTACTTGCAGTTGCTAGGTAAAAAAATGATATCTGCAGAGGCCAACAGTAGTAAGAATGAGACCTCTCTGGGTAAACTGTTCAATTTAATTTCAATCATCTACCTCTTCTCAGATATTTCTGTTTATTATGGCTCCAACCTAATCTGTGTTATATGACAAACCAAATCTTGTGAATTACCACAATAAACATTGCATAAGTGATTCTGCAGAATAAAGTGGGCAACAGATGCCTTAGTCTCTAATTTGGATCATCTTTCCTGTGCTTGTTGTCCTCTCTTTCCCTCTCCAGATCTTCTCGAGTTGTATAGATAACTTCAAGGTGTCTTGACTTTTGGTGTCTGGTAGGGTTCAGAAAATGAGGAGCACAGGGAAGAAGGAGGGAGGGTGAGACTGGGGAGATAAATTAGACAGTTGGATAGATGATAATGATAGATAATAGATAATGCTGCAGGTAGGTGGATAGATGATAATAGATGATAGATGGGTAGGTAGAGATTATTAGATAGATATAAATAGATTTACATATCTAGATACCCCTCCTCCTCACCTCTTGTGGGGGCAGTAGGTCAGCTACATCGTTGACCTAACATCATCACATCTCTTGTCGGGGGGCACTCTTCACACAGCTTCTTTCTGATAACAGCTGTTTGTTTTTTTTTTTTCCTGCTTAGGCCTAAAATTGGGAATGGCACCTTGCTGTTACTGAGTTCTTCTGCACTCCTATAAATAGTTTCTCAATTAAACTATCCTCAAATCACCTTAAGTGCAAGCACCATTTGATCCCTACTAGGATTCTAATTGTTTCACCTCTTTTATTGATAAAAATATAAATGAAAGGAAAAAGAGAAATGACAGCATTATTGGTACAGTTTCTTAGCCATTTCTTTATCTTAAAAAAGCATTGTACAAAATGTATCAATATTTTTTGTATTGATATATTGATATATTTGGGGGTGGCCCATGTATTTGAAGTGGGCATGAATAGATTCAATATTGGCCATAAACAAATTGTTAAGGCAGGAAAAGTTACCTAAGTCACGTCTTCCAGTCTTGTGAATGAAAAGCTTCTAAGTTTCATTTAGCAGAGAGTCACCTAATTACTCTAAAATGAAACAGAAAGTAGAATGTATATATGTTCATCTGCTGTTAAAATTATTCTTTAAAATCAGTTCCATTTTGTATATATAAAATATGTTCTAAAGCATTGATGTACAATATTTGAGATCAAAATCCCATAAATGAACATGTAGGATGATTTTCTTTTTTTACTCAACAATTATTTTATAGGGGCATCTGGGTGTCTCAGTCGGTTAAGTGTTTGCCTTCGGCTCAGGTCATGACGTAAGGGTCCTGGGACCGAGCCCCACATGAGGCTCCTTGCTTGGCTGGGAATGTTTCTTCCTCTACCCCTCCTCACCCCTGCTTGTTCTTTTGCACTCTCTTTTTCTCTCTCTCTCCCTCTCAAATTAATTAATTAAATCTTTAAAAATATGGATTTTTATAAAGAACGGCTTAGGAGATGGAGATATTATTAAACAGAAGAGGTGAGACCACTATTCTCACAGATTTTGTGTTTAGATGAAATAATATAGGTGGCAATCAGTCATGCATAGGTTATATGAACTGTCATTCCTAATTATTTAAAGGAGTAATTTTAAGAATAAAAAAGTGACCAGTGCAGTAGGAGTAAGAGCATATTTAGTATGTTAGTGTTTATTCCTCCACTTGGCTCTTCAGTAACTGTTTTTGAGGTTGATAAGGCTTTGGCATCCACTCAATGGGCCTGAAGATCTGCTCCCAGCTGGGCTGCATGTCTATTCAGATTCGAGTGTATGTTGGCACAGGAGGATGTGAGGCTGTCTTCACAGTGAGCTTCAGGGAAAACAAGAAGGGGCCTTTGTATGGTATCAACTATAGGACTCCAACAGCATGAGGACACCTTGTGACATCAATATAAATAGCTGCAAATTGACAGCTGGTACCAAGTAATCAAAAACAGGTGGCTAAATGTGAACTAAAATGTGATGGTGATTATTGTATTTCGAAGGTACAGTCTGTGAATCTTCCTGTGTGTAATCAGGATGGCTATTTGCATTATAAACACTATAGACTCATTCCAAACCATATCTGTGACTTCACCAAGTCAGCGTCCATACTTGCTTATATAATTTAAAGCATCTGTTCTTTTAGACACTTCATTTATACAGTTATGGAGAACCAACTATAAGCCCAAAAGTGGCCTTCTACAAGTGAACACTGGTATAGTTGTCCCTTCAGGTTATTTCTCAAATTACAGATGACAAATATAAGACACATATAAGACAAAATAAAACACAAACATCCTCATCTAAAAATAAAATGTGGGGATCCCTGGGTGACGCAGCGGTTTAGCGCCTGCCTTTGGCCCAGGGCACGATCCTGGAGACCCGGGATCGAATCCCACGTCGGGCTCCCTGTGCATGGAGCCTGCCTCTCCCTCTGCCTATGTCTCTGCCTCTCTCTCTCTCTCTCTCCCTCTCTCTCTCTCTCTCTCTCTGTGACTATCATAAATAAATAAAAATTTAAAAAAATATAAAAAAATAAAAATAGAATGTGTATCTCTCCTTGTATTTGATAAATGGGCTGCATAAGAATATGCAACTTGAGACTTACCATCTATGTATTTCAAATCTACCATCCGCTTTAAGTCTAACTTCCACCTTACACCTAGTTAATGTCACTAAATTAAACAGTTGTATATTCCCTTAATAATGCACTATATCCAAGACAGTCTTATAAAAATATCTTTCTCTTCTCTAACAAAATGTTTGAGATGATTAAAGAGGCTTACTCTTGAGAATGGAGATCTTGCTCTTTATGGTGTTCTACTTTTTATTCAAATAAAATAAAACTTTGTTAGACATGGAGCAATTGACAATATCACACAAATTCTGAACAGAATACAGCACTTACATTGGGGATGTAGATATGGATCCAACACTATCCTTTCTGAATTTTTTTTAAAGCCTGAGTTTTGTTGTTTTTGTTTTCACTTTTCTCTCCTTTCCAAGTTAATCAAGCATATTGAAAATATGAATATTTGCTTATTATCCTTATTCTTCATTTCCCAGTCACATCTCAATGCTCTGTTTGGCTTGTGCTCCCAAGAATACATAGGGTTTACAATCCCGTAATTCAGCCAATAACTGTTAAATACAATGGATGCTGTTAAGTCATTACCAAAAGAGAATCCTGTCAATAACATGAATGAATAAAAAATGTCAACATCAGCAGCAATATTAAGACTCTATTATACCTTAGGTTTTGTAATAACTGTTGTTTTGTTGGAATTACATTCCAAATTCAAAATTTCCCAAGTATTCTATTATTGAAAATTCCAGCCTTTATTTAATGCTTCTCTCTCTACATGCTCTCCTGAAGCAAGCCCCATTTTTTTTTCTTTTTAAAATCGTGTTATTGATGTAAAATTTAGTGCAATGACATACAGGAACCTAAGTGGTGAGTTCCTTGACAAATGTGTATACTATGTAATCATTAGTCCAATCAAAATAGAGAATATGCTCATCACTTCAGAAAAAAGTCTTTTATTTTTCTTTCTAGTTAAGCTTCCTTTCTCAGCCAGTGGTCTTGTTCATCCCTAAATACTGGTTATTAGATCTCTCTCTCTCTCTCTCCCCCTCTCTCCCTTACCTCCTACTTCCCTCCCTTCCTCTTTCTCAATCTCTGGTCATTTTTTTGTCAGAGATTTACATTCCATTAATGTTTTAAAAGAAATAACTTTGGCTTTTAAAATCTATTATATAACGTATTTGGTTTATGTTTATTTTTATTATTATTTATTTTTCTACGTACTTTAGGTTACTTTTTCTTTTTTCTAGCTGCTTAAGATGGAATATAATTGACTTTAAACTTTTTTCCTTATATAAACATTTAAATATTCAGTTTTTTTCCCCTATAACTAGGAATACTAATATTCCTAAACAACAGAACTTATACTAGCTAAAACAATCTGTATGAAATGAATAAGTTTGGAAAATGATCTTACCATATATTAAGACTAGGTGGTAATGGCAGAGTGACAGACACATACATTAATAGAACAGGATAGAGAACCCACCAATAGAGCTACAAAAAGGCAACAGCAATCCAGTGGAGGAAAGATAGCCTTTTCAACAATGGTGCTGAGGTTATTGGACAGCCACAGGCCAAAAAAGAAAGAAAGCACAAGCATGCGTGTGCATGTGCACACACCTATACACACAGAATTCAGCTTAAACCTCACAACTAAATGTAAAACTACAAAACTTTTAGAAAAAAATAGGTAAAAATCTTCAGGACTTAGAATTTGATAAAATTTTCTTTTTTTTTTTAATTTCTTATACTCAAACCAAAATCATTATTCATGAAAGAAAAAAGTGATAGCTGTAACTTTATCAAAATTTTAAAAAATGTCTACTCTAAGGAAACTCATGGGACCAGGATAAAAAAAAAAAATCAAGCTACCGAGTGGCAAAATATATTTGCAAATCACATATCCGACAAAAGACTAGCATTCAGACATACAAGAATGCTCAAAATTCAGCAATAAAAATAAACAATCCAATGAAATTTTAAGATGGGCAAAAGATATGGATTGACATTGCACAAAAAATATATATACAAGTACCAAATAGACACATGAAAAGATGTTCAGCATCATCAGTCATCAGGCAAATGCAAATTAAAACTGCAAGGAGCTATCACTGCAGACATATCAGAATGGTTAAAATAACAGTGACAACACCAATTCTGATTAGGATGCAAGAAACTTGGATCACTTACACATTGTTGGATGGAATATAAAATGGTACAGCCGCTCCAGAAAATAGTTTAGTGGTTTTTATAAAACAAAATGCCTAGTAGCCATATATTATGGACTGAACAGCTTTTATCCTTCCCAAATTCACATGTAGAAACCCTAACCTCCAGTATGACTGTATTTGGAGATGAGTTCTCTAAAGAATTGAATAGTGTTAAATGAGGTCATAAGAATGGAACCCTGATCCAATAAGATTAGTGTTTCTATAGGAAGAGACATCAGAGAGCATGGGTTTCGCTCTCTCTGCACATACACAAATGAGCACACAGTGAGAGACAGCCATCTCCTGCACAAGCAGAGACCTCTCCTCAGACAGCAATCCTGCTGGCACCTTGCTCTTGGCCTTTCTGTCTCCAGAAACATGAGAAAATAAATTTCTGTTGTTTAAAGCCCCTTGGTCTGTGGTATTTGTTCCCACAGCCCTAGCCAACTAATATACCAAATAACCCCACAATTGCACTATTGGTCATTTACTGTCGAGAACTAAAGATTATGCTCATACAAAATCTGTACACAAATATTTCAGCTTTATTTGTAATAACCAACAACTGGGATCTACCCAGATATCCTTCAGCAGGTGAATGGTGGAACCGACTGCGGTCCATACATACATACTGTGGTCCAAGGAATACTATTTAGCGATAAAAACAAAGACAGAAACTTTGATAAATCTCCAGGATATAAATCAACACCAAAAACAACAAAAAGAACCTAAACATTACATACTGCGGTATTTTTGTTTATATAACAGTTTTAAATGATGACATTTTAGAAATGGAAGATGGGTGAGTGGTTGCCAAGGGAGGTTTGTGCAGGGGGAAGGTGAAGGGTGTTGGGTGTGGTGATAAAACTACATCACAAGGGATCCTTGTAATACTGGGTCTGTTCCCTGTCTCGATTGTGGTAGTGCATCCGTAACCTGCATGAGTGATAATGTTGCACACACACACACACACACACACACACACCCCTACATAAATATATGTCAGAATAAGTAAAACTGGTAAATAAAAAATAAAATCTGATAAGATAGATGGATTGTAACAATATTAATAAACTAATTGTGGCATTATGCCATAATTTTGTAAAATGTTATCAGTAGGAGAAATTGGACAAAGTATACCAGGGATCTCCTTATTAATTATTATAAGTACATGTGAATTACAATTATATCAAAATTCAATTTCAATTAAAAAGTAAAGACTGCATGGCTCTATGATCACTAATTGTCCCATAAAGTTGCACTTTGTCGACAATTTGTAAATGTAGAGAACTAGGATCCCTGGATGGCTCAGCGGTTTAGCACCTGCCTTCGGCCCAGGGCATAATCCTGAAGACTTAGGATCGAATCCCACCTCAGGATCCCTGCATGGAGCCTGCTTCTCCCTCTGCCTCTCTCTCTCTCTCTCTCTCTCTCATGAATAAATAAAATCTTAAAAAAATAAATGTAGAGAAGTGGTTACACATCAATCATGAGTACAAGGGTGGTAGAGGTAGAAGGTGTTGGCTATGGAAAAATTTTCGAAGAAGAGAGTTTTGAGAAATTATTTCAGAATGATTTGAGTTAGAGGATTTCTCTTTCCCCTTCTTCTATTCAGGGAAAATTTCATGTTGGTTGCTTGAATAATGGCAGTGGTGGTCCAAGCCATGGAATACACAGTGGTCCAAAGTGGAATACAATTTGGAAGGAACTTAAATTTCAGAGTGCTATGACTGGCAAAGTGCAAATAATGCTGTGGGAGTAAATGCTGAACATCCTTTGCTTGACAGAAAGCAAAAGAGAAAAAACAGCCCTGATGCATAACCTTTGCGGAGAAAACCTTGATTTGGTATCCTTGATGATTTTAGCTGTGTAAATTCTCCCACCGTGGTCAAATTTAGGCTACAATGGGTTGTTGTTACGAACTTGTAGGAAGAAATGTGAACAGTTGACTCTTCTGATCTGATATGAGCTGGCTCAAGCCAGAAAGAATGAGTAGTGGAAGTAGAAATAAGGTACTTTCCGCAGTTGGGTGAAGAGGTTGAACAAACCTGAGGATCCGGTTTAATGATGTCCCCATACATTTGCAAAGCAGGAGAGGATTGTCTGCAAAGAAGCCTTTGGTTACATTTTTCCTTTTTATTGAACCTGAGTCTGAAAGATGAATCTTTCTCATATAACCCCTTTTTTACTATAGTACACATTTTAAATGGGTGTAGGAAGACTCTTTACCATTACTCAGAAAAGCTTTCAAGTTCGGTTTGATAAAGGAATACCGCCCTCTACTAGAGCCAGTTGAGAATGATGGATTTTTCCCCATATCTATTTTTTATATATAACTTGGTGTAAAAAAGCAAACAAAAGAAGTTACAGATCAAAAACAAGATTTTTGTGTAGTAGAAGCTGAAGAGCCAAGAAGCATTCTCCTTTTCAACATAAGAATAGTACATATTATATATATATTTTTTAGGAAATACAGATTTCTTCCCATTAGTTAATATTTTTATTCTTATGACTTCATTTTATCTTCTGAAAATGATGAAGCACTATAATTAATTCTTATTTTGTCTTTCCTCTTTTTAAATATTAACTTCCTTTCACTGCTGTTCTCTGGGAGAAGTTTTACTCCATTGCACATTTTTTTTACCTCTCTTTTCTTCTCCCTTTATTGTTATTTTCTTTCTTTGCGTTCACAGTTACTTAAATAAGTATTTGTTGCCAAAGTACAAGTGAAAAAAAAACTAAGTAAAAAATATAAGAATGAATTTGTCTTATGTCTGCCAACATAAATGCTAACCTATTATTCTAAACATATTTGTATTTATTCAACTCAAGTCCACTGTTATTTATAATTGAATATAAAGTTATTCAACACAGAACAGGAAAGCTCTGGGCTCCCCTTCCCCCATTAAAACTCTGACTCAACAACAATTCATACATACATTTTCTTTGTGAGAAATCTGGAATTGAAATTGAGTGGCTCCTGCACACTGGGTAAATGTGAAACTAGACTAACCAAAAAAGGTAGGGAGATTCAGGACATCCTCTTTCCTGGGTCCCTGTCCTTGTGCAGCAACATTTAATCAGGAAGAGAACCCCCAGCTCCCAGGTTCTCCAAGAGGAAGGAGGAGACCGGTTCACTTGTTTAGCACCACAAACTTTCCTTGATGGGCTCCTCAGAGGACTAGCTTCTCTTACCATTCTTGTAGTTCTGATGGGACCCCCATGGGGTACCTTGGAAGAGAATGAAGACGGTACCTTGGGGTAGCAGAAGCCTTGCACACTCCCTCTGCTCAGCACAGAGCAAGCAGATGAAGAATCCTCATTCTCAGCTTCTCCCTTGGGAGGGAAAGAGTTGACCATGTCACTTTCTTGCCAATCTTGGAGCTCTGAGAGTCCCAGCACAGTCTAGCCCTAACAGTAGCATGGGCTGCAAGAGACTATGGATTCATCCTCACCTCCAACAAGAGCCTAGCCACTAACCCCCAACCCTGCCCTGAGCACAGAGTGAGCAGACAAGAAAACATCCCAACTCTCACCTGCCCCCTGGGGAGAAAATAATTGATCAATGTATCTAATATCCCACCTTCTCCCAGACTCCCCAAAGAACTAGCACCAGTCCTACTATCTTTACTGTTTTTGCGGTAACAAGAATGAAAATAACCACATGAATTTATGACATAATTTTGTCAGCTTTTGAATATTTTAAGTGCCAAACAGCTTACTATATTATGAAAAAATGTTTTACTATAAAACAAATTAGTTTTTATCTAAAAATATGAAGTAATTCAAAATTGAAACCTCAAGATAAATATTTGCAGTAGTGGTAAAGCATATGTTTAATATAAGTAAACTGTAATTTAAAGTTAATATAAAATAATAAATATTAATTTTATAATATTTAATATCAATACATATAACATACTTGTAAACATTATTAATACCGACTTAATATTTTATTAACTATTACATTTATTATGTATTTTATCAGTAAACGATTAGGTATTTACCAAAATATTTATTATTAACAGTTAATAAAACATTAACTAAAATGACTATATATTTTAAATTATAAGCAACATATAAAGTGAAATCATAAAATATATAATATATGTGCTTTATTCATGTAATCAGCAATAATGTTACTATGCTTCCAGGTGCAATTTTTATATAGAGTAGTACATTTCTTAACATGCACATTTATTTTATTTGATTTCTTTAATTTTTCTTTTGGTGTCTCAAAATATGCCCAGTTCCAAAAGGATGAGCAAATAAAACCAGTTGAAGGTTGCATTGTGACTCTATGATGTATACATACAGAGACAGGGAAAGAGGTGCAATTCGCACGTATCCCTCTGCTTCTTCGAGAGTGCCAAGGCTAAGTCTCTTGGTACCCAGGTTTTACTCTGGACCCTGACCCCACAGGAGAGCCGCTGGAAAAACATATGGGTTACGATCACATGTAGTACAGGACCACATGACAACATCCCTGAAGAAATAGCATCATTTTCTGAGTGACCAGTAATGATTAGTTGCATTGTATCCTGAGACAATGCTGTCTTTATTACATTGTTCACATCCATTCCAATCCAGACCTAAATTACCACTCTCATTAAGTCCATAATACTTCCCAGTTTTTATAGTAGCTTTTATGTGACATCTCTGCATTACTCAAAAATCTATTCTACTTTTCTGACATTTTAAATTTGTTATCTGTATTTCTAGTTAAAATTTCATGGACAGATGTTTAATTACTCTAAGTAGCCTGCAATGTATTTTAGAAAGAATGTTATACTTTATATTTCACATTTACATTCATTTCTAGACAGTTAGTGATACTATTGTTTGATATAAATAACCAGTTCTGAGGAAAAATTATAACATTCAGCAATGTCATTTCTTAATATTCTTCTCTAAGATCAATGAAATTTAGAAATAAAAGATATTCTATAAAATTAGAATTTTTTATGTATGTGGAGTTATGGAGAGACGAGCACATAAGCGTATGCAATTTTCCATCTATCATTACTTGGCAATATCATAAAGGTAGCATTATTTTAGCATTTTTGTTTCTTTATTTGCTTATTTTACTTTATTTTTTTGTTTAAAATCTTTCCTGAATTATCATCAATTATTGTTACGTGTGTGTGTGTGTGTGTGTGTGTGTGTGTGTGTGTGTATCCTGGGTATATCTTATTAAATCCACCTCTGCTTTCTAAAACAAAAAATAACACATACAATATTAAACTCGGGTAATAAAGGGAACTCTTAAGCAGACAAAATCAACAGGTAAAATAGCTAATATTCTGTGACTTCCATAATGATATATTAGTATTTATTTTTTTGACCTTGAAGTCAATAATATATGTATTTTATAAATAAAAAGGTATTCATAATTTCAGTTGGATCAGCATTGCTTCTGTGTGTAGATAAAAGGGTATTAAATGCATCCATTATTTTGACCAAATAATGCTTTTTTAACCATACTCAGCTTGCAGGAAAAGTAACTTTTATGACGTAGTTTTGTTTTTCTTTATGGGATATGAAATATTAGGGTTTGTTGTGTTATTGGACTCTTCATGAATCATAGATATACAAATAATATAGTGTGATCTTTTTAATTGAATAATGATATGAAAAGGTTTTGTCTAGTTTAAAATATCTTGTCTAATTTCATTATTTCAATTCCTGGCTGTCTCTTCACTTAAAACTAATGCAATGCCATCTGCTCCCAAAATCCACTGAAACATCTTCCCCTAATTACAAAGGCATCCAGCTTAGTTACCATATAAACTAATGATTTTCAGAATTGGTTTGATATGACTTTTCATAGTATTTGGAATTCTTTTCTTTTAAGATTTCATTTGACAGACAGGGAGAGAGAGAGAGAACCAGCAGGGGCAGTGGCCAGCTGAGGGAAAGGGAGAATCAGGCTCCCCACAGAGCAAGGAGCCTGACAGGGGACTCGATCCCAGGACCCCGGGATCATGACTTGAGCTGAAGGCAGCTGCTTAACCAACTGATCCACTCAAGTGCCCAGTATTTGAAATTCTTAAGCAGTCTATATATCTAGAAATTCTCAACGGTATTATTTTCCACATTTTCTTCAGTGTTTCTTTCACAACATCTTCTCCTCTTTTATGGGCTCCTATTTCTTTTCCTTTCGTCTTAAGAAAAGGTTATTATCAGATACCTCACCTAGTGCTCTTCCTTCCCACTATTCACCCTCTATTTTGATTACCTCAACATCACTTGTGTTGAGTCTGAACGAATTTTCTACTAATTTTATACCCTATTTTCAAATAAATAATAATTTTCTCTGACACTCAACTAACATTTACATTTTAATAACTCTTACTGAAAATTTGTCCTAAGCTTCCAGGTTCATAAGTCTAGCTATGTATTTAGCACCTGCAGTTGGAGGTCATGCAGGTGTGTTTCAGATTTAGTACATCCAGAACTGGCTCAATACCATTTCTCAAAAACTGTCCTCCTTTTTTCTTTTTTATATTTCAAACAATGAAATCAATATCTACTCAATTATTCAAATCAAGAAATAAGGAAATATTCTAAATTTGTTAAATAAATTCTTTCTGACCTTTAAACATATCATCATTCATCATATCATCTTTTTTACATGTGTAATGTCACCCTTTACTTTAATATCTGAAAAATATGTCTAAAAACAAAATTTTTACAATATCACAAATGTTCCTCGTGGACAGCCTATTTGCAACACTCCTTCTGGAGTACTTTTCTAATGTCCAAATTTCCTTATATCATAGACTTACAATGCGATCTGCAATGCAATGCCATTTTAAAATCCCCTCCAAACTTCTTAGAAGAGCATATTAAGGCTCCCCGTGAACCCTCATTATCCACCAGACTCCATCAGCAGCCTCTACCTGAGGGATAATGCACTATATGCAGGTGTAGGAATACATCTTACTCATTATCCATTCCATGCATTTCTACTCATATTCTGGCTCTCTGGTGTAACAATCATGTCTCACAAAATACACCACCACACTGTCCTATGTTACAGTTCATTCTTTTAGTTCAGTTTTCATATTATCTATAAATTCCTCTCTTATCTTTGCCCTGAGATGGTTAGTCATCCCCTCACCTGAAGAGTTATCAAACCTTACAAATGTATGCCATAAAAAAAACCACAAATGTATACCATACTTAAAATTGTCTTAATATTATGTGGGTGTTTGTAGTGGTTTGTTTATATGTGGGAATTTCCACTTGCCTTACTATCAGGCATCTTTCCTCTCTATATTACCGGTTCTTGGCATATACTAAGATGAAGGCATTAAAAATATGTTGAGTGTAATAGTCTTAATGTCTCATACTGCTATACAAATCACTTCATAGGTCAGTAAAGTCACAAGTAATTACTTTACAAGATTTTTTTAAATACATTTTTCAGCAAATTGTCTCTAAACCCTGGGAATATTTTTAAATTTTATTAGAATGGCATTATATATCTATTAAAATGCTATTCATAGATATATATTACAAACACAATTTAAATTACTTAATGAATGACATTACTTAAAGAGATATTCCTAAACAACTCATTTTTCAAAATGAAAATCAACTGGAAATGCATGTTAGAATAAGATACAATATTGAATTTGAATATATAAGAAATTTAACTTTATTTTTTGATCTCAAATATAACTTTTGGAATCATTAATAAAATCATAGCATATTTTAATGTCTTTTTATATGATTCATATGTACTTCCTAGTGGTACAGAAAGTAATCTTAGAAAGTTAAAACTTTCCATTTTATTTTCAAATTTTCTATTATCTCCTCCTGAAAATGATACAAGAGAACACATTCAGGTGATGAAACGTCAATTTAAAAACCAAGCAGATGGTGCTTGCTTGTCTTATCAGATGCATAATGTGAGGCATGTTTCAAAGGGGGAAAATTGCATTTAAATGTCCAAATAAGAATGTACAGTATGTCCACTGATTAGATATTTAGAAATGAGCAAAGAGCCAAAATGTTTCTTAATGCTAAGTCATGCAAGTCGCATTTCAACTTTTGGAGAACATGTAAGAATTGTGATTTTCAAATATGCTTAGCATCAGAGCAATTTATTACTGAAAGGGACCAATGTATCATCTGATACCACTCTTCCCCTCAAAATAACAATGCCACCTCCTAGCTTGGGGATATGTTAATATGTTATCTAACCTTATTATGCCAGTTCCAATTTTTGGAAGTAGTCTGGTCAAACAGTTTGAGGAAATGAAGATTGATTTATTTATTGATTCATTCATTTATTCATTTAGGTTTTTCTTCAAGACTTTTTGAAGTCTCATATTCTGACATTCATGGTGTCTCTGTTGAGAGACTACACAGTGACTATTTCCTAAACATTGTCAAAGGGACACTTTTCATTTAATTTAATGTTTTTGAAACATACAGGAGCATCTTGAGTTTAACACTACTGATATTAATACTTTAATTTTATAGACAAGGAATCTCAAGACCTAAGACTTTAAGACCTTCTCTAGACTGCAAAACAAAGAAAAAGGGAGGCTAGGATTCTCTTCACTCATAATCAAATGTTTTACCCACTGCAAAACTATGGCTGCAAACACAATTTAATATTTATCAAAAATTTTAGTTTACGCAGGGTAAAGCAAACATGGTCAAATTAAATGTTTTCAACAAAAACAACAGACATTCAAATTTCTTAAAGTTCAACTATAAATATCTTTACTTTTAATTCTTACTGTCCTCTTAATAACTAGGATATAGTTATGTATATCATAACAGACAGCAAAATCTCGGGAATTAATTGGCAACATGTTCATTTATTTTCAAAGCACACATCTTTGAGTTTGCTAGGTGCTCCAAAAGGGCAAAAAAAGGTGTCTGAAAATAATTGGCCAATTGTTCTCTATACTATAATTGAAGACCTTGAGTAACCATACAAGGAATTGTGCTTGCACAATATCAAATGTTTTTACCAAAGTTAAATCTCAATGAATGTTATTTAAAAGAAAATTTTTTTTTTTAAGATTTTGTTTCTTTATTCATGAGAGACACAGAGGGAGAGGCAGAGACACAGGGGGAGGGAGAAGCAGGTTCCCTGCAAGGAGCTTGATGCAGGACTAGATCCCAGGACTCTGGAATCATGACCTGAGCCAAAGACAAATGCTCAACCACTGAGCCACGTGGTGCCTCTCAATGAATGTTATTACATCAGTCAAAAAGTTCAGAGATTCAGAGATCTTTGTTCTTTACCTAATCAGTTGTATTTATATCATACATATATTTAAAAGATTCATAACAATAAGATAATTCTGGAATCCTACTGAATCTTTGCTTTCTAGTCTTTATTCATCTCAAAAAATGCTTCTGATTCTAGGCTTTCACTGTGGTAAACTTAATTATTGCTCTTTCCTTGTGAACAAAATTGCAAAATGTGTTTGTTCCCTGTCATTGTTGCATACAATCATTTAAGGAAAATTGGCAGGATGTATCTGAGATTTTGGCTCTGTGGTTTGAAGACAATCTGCATACGCTTGTGTAAAGGCAGGTGGCAAAATGTGAATCCAAAACTATATCCATTATGTTCATTTACTTTACCATTTAGAAAGCACAGATGTTAACTATATAACAACAAGGTGGTTTTTATTGTAATCACCTGCTGTTAGGGTCCCTCCTGGCACAGTAGCCGAATGGATTCTTGTTTCCTTCTCATTTACAAGGTGTTTCTTATTTGATGGCTCAAAACAAAACTGGAAATCATTTTTCATTCATAAGAAAGGCTTGAAACAAGATAATTTTGAAGAAAAAATCGGTGCAAATTTGAATTGCATGCTATCATAGTTAATTGTATACATTCATCATAATGTGATTTGTGTTGATTTTCAGCTTAAAAATCTTGTTTTCTCTTTGTTTGTCTTTTGATTTGCTATTGTTTGGGCAGAATTCTTTCTATTCACTGACAATCCTGAAAATGATTACTTGATTCTTTTTTCCTTCAGCTCTCACTCGCTAAATAGAAAAGTTTAATATTTCCTTATTTTTACTATCTAATTAAAATTAATATTTTGAGGAGCTTTTGCTCTTAAATATCAGAACATATAAATATACAGTCCTAAGCAAATATAAATATAATGTTAAAAATATAATATATGTAACGCATACGTTTATTGCAGATTTTTTTGATTAATGTACTACCAGAAGTTTTATCATCAGAGAAATAATTAATCTAAAAAACAGAAAGACTGTTTCTAGAGGTAGTGTCCACTTGCCTTCCCTCTCATCATGTCTACTGTAACTAAAGCTCTTTTAGCTCTATGTTCAATTTTTCCTCTTTGGGTTAAGCTTCTCAAGTGTTCTAAATTCACCACTATTGACACCTACAAACTGCATTGTTCTCAAAGCTCATTTTTCTCATAACTTCACTCTTCACCTGAGGCCTGTTGAAGGACAGTGCTTCATATTTTGCTGTTACTAACATAGTCTTTGACATAACTCTGTACTGGAATTGAACCGGTCCGTAATCAGGCCAAATCAAAATATTTTTCTCTGCTTCCTATTGATTTCTCCTCCTGTTTGCGTGTATATCATCACATTTATAAAAGGTTGTAAAAACTAATAAATATGTGTTGGAATAATGATATATGATAAATATAATGGCTAAAATAAAATTAGATACAAAAATGCATAGATTTATCCAATCATTCAATACAAATGTATTAAACATTTATCATTTGCTAAAAATAACTCAACTCTGGCCTAGAAAAATTAGTGATATATCACTTCACACTCAGATTATTTAGTCTAATGGAAGAAAGATTCTAAAATTCACAGATTCTAAAATTATCAGGTAACTTTTCTAAATGCCTTTTTTTGTAGTTAAAAAAACTCCTCATGAATAAAGCATTTTTTAATAAAATAAGAATCTTAATATGGCCCCAAAGAACCTGTCAAATTTTCATTACCCTTTACTTAAACCTGTTTTTAATCAAGTAATATTATCCAAAAAAGTTTACAAATATATATGTTATATATTTGTAAAGTTTTTTTGTTGTTGTTGTTTTCTTGTTTTTAGTTTTGTCTTTTGGGGTTTTTTTGGTAAGTCAGCCTTTGAGTTCTAACAAGTAAGAATCTTTAAAATATCATTGTATTAACCATTGAACCCTGGAGCGCTGTAACAAAAATATTGTGATGGCTCAAATATGATAAATATGTTTTCTTGCTCATAAAAACCAAAGTTTGTCTCTAAAAAACAAAGTATGTCTCTAAAAGATAAGTAGTTCTCTAAGTGGCAATTCAGGGACTCAGGTTTCTTCCATTTTATGGCTTCATCTTCAACATATGTATTCAGAGGAAATGAGCAACAGGGATCATCTACAGGTCCAGGACCCTAAAATTACCACATATCACTTGTGCTCATTTTCCATTGCCTGAATATCTGTCACTCAACTACCTACTTACTATAGGAAACATTGAAAACTGCACACCCCCGTGAATCCAGGAAGAATAAAAAATGGGTTTGGTAACAAGCACAGGCATTAACCTCTTTGATATTGGCCACAGCAACATCCTTCTAGATATGTCTCCTGAGGCAAAGGAAACAAAAGCAAAAATAAACTATTGATGACGGGCATTAAGGAGGGCACTTGATGGGATGAGCACTGGGTGTTATACTATATGTTGGCAAATTGCATTTAAATTTAAAAAATTAAACTATTGGGACTTTATCAAAATAAAAAGTTTCAATCAACAAAATCAACATCAACAAAATCAAAACGTAACCTATGGAATGGGAGAAGATATTTGCAAATGATATATCTAATGAAAGGTTATCCAAAATATTCAAGGGACTTATTAGACTCAACATCCAAACACCAAATAATCCAATTTAAAAAATGGGCAGAAGACATGAAGAGGCATTTCTCCAAAGAAGACATCTAAATAACCAACAAATGCATGAAAAGATGCTCAATATCATTGCTCATCAGTGAAATACATATCAAAACTGCAATGAGATATCACCTCACACCTACTGGAATACTATAATTCAATAACACAAGAAACAACAGGAGTTGGCAAAAATGTGGAGAAAGGGGAACCCTCTTATACTGTTGGTGGGAATGCAAACTGGCACAGCTCTTGTGGAAAATAGTGTGGAGGTTCCTCAAAGAGTTAAGAATAGATCCACCAATTGAACTACTAGATATTTGGCCAGAGAATACACAAATACTAATTCAAAGGCATGCATGTACCACAATGTTTACAGCAAGATTACCTATAATAGCCAAATTATCGGAATGGCCCAAGTGTCCATCAACTGATGAATGGATAAAGCAGATACACACACACACACACACACACACACACACACACACACGAGGAATATTACTCAGCATTAAAATAGAGTGAAATCTTACCATTTGCAATGACATGGATAGAGCTAGAGAATATAATGCTAAGTGAAATCTGTCAAAGAAAGACAAATACCATATGAATTCCACTTATATGTGGCATTTAAAAAATTTAAAAATGAACAAAGGGACAAACAAGGAGAGAAAGAGGCAAGCCAAGAAAAACTCTTGACTATAGAGAACAAACTGATGGCTGGAGGAGTGGTGGGTGGGAGGATGGGAGGACTGTGTGATGGGGATAAAGGAGGGCACTTGTGATGAGTACTGGTGCTGTATGGGAGTGGTGAATCACTATATCATACACCAGAAACTAATATTGCACTGTATGTTAACTTGAATTTAAACAAAAACTTAAAATATTTTAAATTTAAAAATAAAATAAACAGCTATTTGTTTTGTGTCTCAAAAACCTATTCAATTGAAATGTCTGCATGGGTGTATGTATGTACATAGTATTAAACTCCATACATATTGGAATTAATCCTTAAAATGTACCTATTTGAATCCTGAGAATCACAAGAAGTTATTTATGGTGATTTTGAATTTCCTTTTTCCCCCTTCTTTCATTGTTTTTATTATTGTTCTTCCTTAAATATGGGGGGTGGTGGTGGAATATATAATATATATATAATAGAACACTTCCTGTAATCTTTATCTTCCAATAATACTTTATAATCTTGTTTCTGTTATAAAATATATCAGTTGATACTACTCAAAACAGTAGGCAATGTAAAAGGAAAATTTGGTAATTTTTTTGTAAGTAGTTTGCTCCTCTGTTGTTGAGTACAACTTTTGGCAAGTATCAGGCGATAAATATTTTCCACTTTAAAAACACATCCCATAATAGATTAAAAGATAAAAGGTTCTAGCACCTTAATGGAACAAAAAACATCAGTGCCCTTTGGAGAAAAATGCTGTAGAAGTTTTAAAAAAGTACTCAAATGACTCTTTGTTGCATTATGACAAAAAAAAAATAAAAAACCCTCCAAAGTATCATCAGTTTTTGATATAGACATAACATTTTGAAAAAAATAATTGACTCAGAGGATGTGAACTAAATTTTCCTTTAAGTTACTATTATTGAAAAGCATGGTTAAATCACAGATTTCTCATGCCAACTTTATTAGAATATATTTATACTTAAATTTGAAAGTAGATTGCCACAGTTAAAATGTTTTTTAAAATGATCAAAACTGATTTTGAATTTCTTTTTCTAGTCCAAAATTCCCTTCTATCTGATGCAATGACTTGAAAATAAATTACAGTGTATCTGATTGATGTCCTTTTGCTAAAAAGGTAACATCCACCTATATAATATTCAAAATGCAAATACTGCATTTTGGAATGTTTGAAATTCACAGAGAGAGAAAGATAAATGATAGTGGAAACTGAAGATTAATTTTGAGAAACTGTAAGCCCTCTTTATATTAGTTCTACAAAATAAAATTTCAGGGAACTATCTTGACTCCTTTTGCGTAAAATAAATCAACTCAGAGAACAAATTACCTTCTGTCTGCCAACTAGTATTTAAAATCCTCAAAATATTAACAAAAAATCCTCAAAATATTAATTTTTAGTCTTCATTAGAGCCACAGGAGTTCATTTCGTTTTATTTTTATGTATTTTTTTCTTACTTTTGGTTGTAAAACTTGAGAAACAAAGCAGTTAAGCAATTCATACAACGTCACACACCTGAAAAATGGCAGACCTGGGTGTGTGGCCTGGTGTGGCCCCAGAGCTCAGCTCTTAGCCGCTCCTTCGTAGGACTTGTACAAGTAATTGTACGCAGCTCTACGACCAGAGAAATAAAATGGAGAAAGCCACGACTATGTGATCCTCTCTTGAAAATTCACAGTACCCTTTTAAAAGGCCTAAAAAAAAGTCTCTTTACAGATACTGGCTATGGTATTCCCCAAATATATTTGTCCCACACATTTTTATTTAATGAAGCATATATTAATATTTTGTAGAACTAATGTTTCCTAAAATACAATTTGGGAACAAATCTCTGTGGCATCTATTGAATTTTCAGCTACATTGTCATTTCATGTACTTTGATATTAAAACAGGTTCTGGGATTCTGAAAGATACATATTTCTTATTAATATTTATATTATATCCAAACATTTCCCAGGGGTTATTGTCAAGTTTCACTTTAACATTTAACCCATTGTTTAGAAATACCTATAGGGTAGTAGAAGAAGAGGTTTTAGTAATGGTAACCCTCACAGCATTTAATTTATATATTCAGTGAGCCAATTGATGGCACCAAGAGCCAATTGGTGATATTTATTTATTTTAGATAAATCCTATGTTTATATTTAATCCTTAAGATAAATGTGATTATAAGCCACGCTGCATATAAGATCGAATTTTACATGAACTGTTGTGTATGAAATTTCTGATTTACAATAGAATAACGGCATCTCAGTCTAATACTGTGTTTGCAGTGGTTTCATAGATTAATAACTATGATTAATGACATATTTTTGTTTTTCAAACCCTGTCTTGATTTAAACATCAAGTAGAATTTTAGGTCAATGTTTCATTTCTGATTTCATCTCCATGTTTTCAGACTTATTGTACAGTATGCAAAATTCACTCTCTTCTCAGTAGAGTCATTTTGAGATTAACTCTGTAGCTTGTTTCAGCAAAAGCTGAGTGAAGGAAATTTAGATTCAATTGTAGTGTATGTAGAAAGTCCATTAAAATGCTGTCACAATGTACAAGTCGCTCAATAATTCAAGTGCTTGGCATCTACGTGAAAGGAAAACATTTAAAAAATCTCATTATAAAATAATGTTATAATTTGATTATCCTGTAAGAAAATTCATATGGTTTATAATTTTTAACTCTCTCTTGCTTTGACTTCGGTGAAAGTGTACTTGTTCAGTCACTGTTGGCACTGTATTATTCTTTGAGTCTTCCGCTTCTTTCAGTGTTCCTTGAGGGATTCTCCAAGATACTGCCAACACGTCTCATCCCCTCTCTATATAGTCACTTTGTATTCCTGATTTACAAAAATGTAGAGGGGAGTAAAAATAGGTTCCAAAGGTTTTTGAAGATTAGAGGAGAAAATTCAAGTGAGATGTCTAGGACAGGGTTGACACCATCATGTAGTGAGCTTTCCATGCCTTCACATGGTGGCTACTCGGTGTGGTGCATTGTTTTGCTGCTGTTGCTTTGTTATTATTATTGGATGCTTATCAAGTGCTTAAATCACTTAATCTCAAAAGTTATAACTGTTTTTGTCATGAGTACTTCTAACCACCTTTATATTAAGGAGTTTATATAAATTACTGTTATTACATTACATAAAGCATATATCGATTAATATTGTTATAATTAAGTAAATAAGCTTAGAACAAAGCTATGGAGTAAATATGGTTTTTTCACTCAGACATAAGCAATATACCAAAGTTTACATTGGTAGTAGAATTCAAAATCATAAGCTATTTACGTCTTGCTATACATTTTAGCTTTGTAGGAAATTAAAACATTTTGCCATAACACAACCACCGATTTAATGTCTCTGGTCAGGATCATTCTCTCCATACTCTGGTACCAAATTTTCAATTTCCTGTTGACTTTTCTATAGCTTGTTTTCTTGGCTACTCAAGCAAATGCACACAACACTGGGGCTATTTCTTATATAACATTTATTTCTCTCCTCTTGCATTCTCTATTTTATTAGTTCCATTATCATTGTACACATGTTAGTTTTAGAAGCTTGAGGTAATAATAATAATAATTAAATAATTTATTTGTGTTGATTTCGTTCTATGTGCCACGTGTTCTCTTTGGTAATTCATAAGCATTATCTCATTCTATCCCATAACACCATCATGGTTTAAGTTTTCATACTGTTCTCATTTACACATGTTTAATGGAGTCTTAGATAGGTTAATTGACTTGTCCAGATTCACCTTTTGTAACAATGAGATTTTGACTCAAACCTACACATCCTACCTTGAGAGCCAATAAATTAGTGATCAAACTATTTGACTCTGTAGAATTCATTTTCAACAGAATAACATAACTACATCTACTTTACCGTGTGACCATCATTATCATCCATGCCCAAAACTTTTTCATATTTCCCAATTAAAACTCTATGCCCATTAGATATTAGTCCTCTGTTTCTCTCTTCCCTCTGCCATGGCAACCACCGTTCTACCTTTTATTCTTATTAATGTGACTGTTGAAAGTACTACATATAAATAGAATCATGAAATATTTGTCCTTTTGTGACTGGCTTATTTCACTTACCACAATAGGGTCTTTAAAGTCCTTCCATGCTGTACTGTATATCAGATTTTTTTTTTTTTTTTGCTTTTTAAAAGCTGAAGAATATTCATATATTGTATATATATACATATATACAATTCATATATTTTATATATATATATATGCCATGTTTTGATTATTCACTGATGGATCAGGGCAATTGACCTCCTACCACCTCTTGACTATTGTGAATAATGCTGTAGATATCTTTTGGATCTAAGATCCTGTTTTCAGTTCTTTCAGATATGAATTGTAGTTCTACTGGTAATTTTTTGAAGAACTGCCATATTGTTTTCCATAGAGGGCTGCACCTTTTTGCATTCCCACAAATAGTACACAAGAGTTCCAAGTTCACCACATCCTAGCTACAACTTCTGCTGTTTTATGTGTATGGGTGACTGTATTGTAGCCATCCTAATGGGTATAACATAATATCGTGGTTTTGATTTTCAGTTCCCTAAAGATTAGTTTGTCAAGCATCTTTTCCTATGTTTGTTAGCCATTTCTATTTTCCTGGGGAAATATCAGTCGAAGTACTTTACATATTTTTTAAATCAGTTTATCGTTGTTGTTAAGTTATAGGAGTTCTTTGTAAATTCTGGATATTAATGCCTATGAGATATATTATTTGCAGTTTTTCTCTCATTCTGCAGGTTTTCTGTTCACTCTGTTGATTGTGTCTTTCGATGCACATGCTTAATTTTGATACAGTCCCTTTAATCTAATTTACTATTTTGTGCTTTTTTGTCATATACAAGAAATCATTGCCAAATCCAGCATCATGAGGCTTTTTCCCATGTTTCTTTTGTGTTTTATAGTTTTAGGCCTTACATTTATATCCTTGATCCATTGGGAATTAATTTTTATATGGTATATAAGTCCAAATTTTTGTTTATCCATTTATCTGTTAATGTGCACTTCAGTTGTTTCCAGTTTTTGGCTATTGTAAACAATGCTGTTATGAACATGAACAAGTCCATGCTTTCATTTCTTTTCAGAATATGCCCAGAAGTGGAAATGCTGGATCATATAGTAATTCTGCATTTAATTTTTGGAGGAATTTCTGTGCAATTCTTTCACTTTGCTATCATATGCTTCTATTTTTCTATCATCTATCATCTATCACTATTTTTAATTTAGTCCCACATTATTTTAATTTTCTATCAATCTTTTCTCTGAAGGTTATAGCACTTAGGTTATTTTCTTCATTACACTGCCCCCCCCAAAATCGTTCATTCCATTATTTACACACATAGAAAATTGCTATAGCCTGGTTTTACTATATTTTATTTTATCTAGTTCTTTTGTTTCCCTTTCTTCAATCCAGTAACCCCAACATACATAGTATCTGTTCTCTCTTTCTTTTGATTCTTTTAATTACTCACTGTAATTAACTACTCCTAATTAACTACTAATTAATTACTCCTGATTTAACTAGTTCTCATTTCCAGGCCAGTCCATCCCACATGGTCAGCACTTTAAGCACTCTTTTGCCTACACTCTTTTCACACATGCCTTATTGCCCAACCTGTTCACTGCTTGGCAAACTTTATCCAAGGCTAATACGAATTTCTGCTTCCTTGTCTACAACCAAATGGATCTACATCCCTACAGAACAAAGGTCTGTAATCCATGGGCTAACTCTAGCCTACCACTTATTTTTGCAAATAGGGTTTTATTGGAACAACAGCCATACCCATTTATTTATGTATTTTCTATGACTGCTTTCATGTTAAAACAAAAATTACATAGTTGCTACAAAAACTTATGACCCACAAATCCTGAAATATTTACTTTCTAACTTTTATACAGTATGTTTACCAATCACTGCCTATAACAAATCTCTCAAAATAACCACTGCAAATTCAACCATGACTTGGATATCAGTTCTGCCCAGCAATGTTTCTACATTTTTTTTGAGTTATCTCTATCTCCATAGTCCACTATTTCAGATAATCTCCATTGTGCTTCAGCCTTGATTCATCATTCAAAGTGAAAATTATTTCCATTACTTTTATGTTAACCCCACTGATTAACTAATATCTAGATTTATTGCTTCTAATTAATTCTTTTCTTAATAGGAAATAATCCTCTAACTCAAGCATGATTTCTCAATTATGTGCAAGCTCATACTCCCTTTTTCATATACTTTACTCATCAATCTGTTCTTTCTTAGCCTCAATTTCTTCTACTCTTCTTCCTATTAATAATCAAACATAGATACGATTATCTATCTATCTATCATCTATCTATCATCTATCATCTATCATCATTCTTTTTTTTTTTAATTTTTATTTATTTATGATAGTCACAGAGAGATAGAGAGAGAGGCAGAGACACAGGCAGAGGGAGAAGCAGGCTCCATGCACCGGGAGCCCGACGTGGGATTCGATCCCGGGTCTCCAGGATCGCGCCCTGGGCCAAAGGCAGGCGCCAAACCGCTGCGCCACCCAGGGATCCCATCTATCATCATTCTATCTGTCACAGTACATAAAATATATATGAGACCTCCCTTGAGCCCACCTCTCCCTTGAACCCACAACTCTCTTTATCCCTTTCACAATCACTCTTGAATGTTTCTACTACCTCTAATTAACTTAGGTGCTAACTATAATTTGGACTTACCCCTACTCTTCCAAGATATTTTTATATCATCTGTGATTTGCTTCTTGCTATGTTCCATCTTTTTCCTCCTGAGACTCAATTTCCACCCTTCACCGTTGAACATTTTTTAAAGCACTTCTCACTTGAATTGACCTATTCCATTTTCCTCAACTACTTTTGATACTTCTTTGAGTCCTTGAGGGACTATATGACCTATGGAGGTATGGTAGTGGGAGAAATGGGCACATACAAGAACATACCCCACAGAAACATTTTATATAACTTAATGTTAAGTATATTCATCCAAGTGCTTCCACTACCTATTGTATAACTTGAGCAAATCTCTTACTTCTGTTGGCTACATCTATAAAATGTAGTATAATAATTATACCTATCTCTTTTTTAGGATTAAATGAGTTAATATATGTAAGTACTGCAATAGTGCTGTGCACATAGTAATAATGTCTATATACTATAAGGTTTAGGAATGGCCTCCAAAACTTTTTGTTAAACACCTCAAGGATCTTAAGATTTTCATAATTGGATAATGTCAAAAAAACTGTTAAATGTCTTAAAAGCCCTTTCATAGTTTTCATAGTTGACCCTACTTTCCTATCCAGTCTTATCTTGTACTTAACCAATTGAACAATTAACCTTTTTCATTTCTATTAAGAAACTGAATTTAAGTTTTTTTTTTATTTTTTTTAAATTTTTTATTATTTATTTATGATAGTCATACAGAGAGAGAGAGAGAGAGAGGCAGAGACATAGGCAGAGGGAGAAGCAGGCTCCATGCACCAGGAGCCCGATGTGGGATTCGATCCCGGGTCTCCAGGATTGCGCCCTGGGCCAAAGGCAGGCGCCAAACTGCTGCTCCACCCAGGGATCCCTGAATTTAAGTTTTAAAATTTACATTAGGCACACCTCTTTGAAACCCTCTAGCCATCTGTTCCAATCAACAAATCTCATTAAATATCTATTTATTTAAAAGGTGATAAAAAATCAACCCATATTTAAACATTATTGCATAAATAAGAAAATTATGATCATTGTTTTTCACTTTGAAGAAAAATTTAATTGTACAGAAAGTATTTGGTCATATTAGGAACTGCTCAATATATGTTTTGGTACATGATTTTTTAATGAACAACAATTAGAGTTTGAAAATAAAGTGTAATTGAAACAATTTAATAGTGAAAGAAATATGATATTAAAATAACTAATAAAATATTTATGGTAGGCAGAAGCTCTCCTCCAATTTTAAAGATATCCACATCCTAGGGGCTCCTGGGTTGCTTAGTCAGTTGAGTGTCTGACTCTTGATTTTGGCTCGGTCCTGATCATAGGTTCATGGGATTGAGCCCTGTGTTGGGCTCCATGCTCAGCAGGGTGTCTGCTTGGGATCCTCTTTCTCCGTGACCCCATCCATTCCATAAATAAATCAATATTTTAAAAAAGGATATACATATCCCAATTCTTGGAATGTGTTAATATGTTGTATGGGAAAATGAGCATTACTGGTATAGTTAGGCTTGGGGAGCTAAAGATAGAGTCCCCTGTATTATCTTGATGGGGTTAGCTAATCATAAGGGCCCTTAAAAGCAGAGAGCTTACTTTGCTGAAGCCAAGAGGAAGCCACAGAAGGGAACTTCAGAGAGATTTGAAGGATAAGAAGGATTAGACATGCTATTGACGGTCATAAGATATAGGGGACCCGAAGCACATACCTTAGAAGGGGCCTTCAGAGCTAAGGGTGACAGCAAGGAAACTTCAGTTCTACAATTTTGAGGACTAAATTGGGCCAACACCTGCATGAGCGTGGAAGTGGATCTATCATAGAGCCTCTAGAAAAGAATGCAACCCAGCGGACTCCCTGATTTTAAGCTTTGAGAAACTCAAAGCAGAGGACCCAGCTGAACTACAGTATACCCAGATGTTTGACCTTAGAGAAATTGTGAAATAATAAAATTTGAGTTGTTTTAGATTGCTAAGTTAATAATAATTTGTTAGGACAGCAATTGGAAATTAATGAACATTTTATTACTATAATTATTATATAACTTATTAATCAGTATCTTTGCACAGAAGAAAGTATCCATTCATGCAGAGTTACTTGTATAATAAAAATGATCTTCACCATCATAAATATTTTTGAATATTTGAAATTTGAAACTTTGATATTTGGCTATTATGAAGTCAGTAACAGAATATTTGATCATCAGTGTTTTACAGACTCATAGATATTAAAAGACTGTGCAGATTGTATATTATTTCTCTTCAAGAAGTTACAACCTATTAAATCCCAATGTTTTATTTATATGGGTCCTTTTAAACGGATTTGAAGCATGACTCTGAAGCTTATTATGCTAGAAGATTAATTTTACCCAGTTAATCAATCACGAAGTCAGTGATAAACACTGAGCACTACCATGCACAGAAATAGAATAAAGGCTTAAGGAATTTTTGGAATGCCTTGTGCAGAAATCATGTAGTATTATTTTCAACACAGCAGCAAATTAATTCACTTCTGAATTTGTAAACCAACGAGTATAAAATATACCAGGTACTAGGATACTAGGAAAGCTCAGAGGTCAATAGATGCATCTTCTGCCTTAATTCTCTGTGTAGATTCTTACCATAATAATAGAAGGAAAAAAAAGCTTGCTCAGGTAGTGAATTATTGTTTCAAAAATTATTTTCAGCTGTTGCCACAAAATATACTAAATCCTGCTATCTTCAAGTGTGAATCTCAGGAAGCATCTTTCTACTCAATAATGCCATGGATATCATTAGTGATGGAACAGAATGATTTTTTTAATCTTCCCATCCACATGTGAATGAGTTTCTCTTCAATAACAGCATTTGTATTCTTTGTCTCCTATGTTCTAGCAGCAGCAATACATGAATTAAAGACACTATTTGAAACATAGCACTTGTGAGGCTTTACTTTTTACTTAAAATACAGCAGAGCATCTTAGGAATGACCTGATAATAAAGATAATTAATACCATGAGATTTGGAAAGATGGAACATACAGGCTTGGCAAAACTGCTCGTCTAGTAAAGTTTATTATCCCCTTTTAACTAACTCAACGAATGGTTATCAGAGTAGAGCAAAGTGAGAGTTCCACATCATTTCCCCTGACTGCATTGCCTATCTTATCATTTGTCAGAGTCCTCTGGTTTGGAAAATTGTAAATGGACTCACTGTGTTAGATTCAGAAAATATTATCAATACACACACACACACACACACACACACACACGAGTACCTTTAAACTGACTGGCTTTAGAAATGCTTAGACTACAGTGGCTATTATCGGTGTCCTCGAGCTAACTGTTGTGGAGGGCAGTTAGCTTTCTTCATTTCATGACCACAACTTGTTTAACCACAGAACAGAAGTAACACAGATATGAGGTGGCTGCATTTTTAAGCTCATGTGAAGAGAGAATCCAAATAATCCATTACTTTCCTAATAAAGAAAATACTAAAGGTTAACCATGATGGTCTTCTTTCAATGTAAAGAACCGCCCGCCACCTAAATAATTTATTTCAAAAGTATGCACAGACATGAAACTCTTTGATGACTGTGTGATTGTATCCTGCTGTCATAGAATGCGTACCGTCCCAAAGTGACATCCAAGCCTTGAATACTGTGCAATCAAGGTGAAAGACATCTTTAAAGAATGCCGTATCTTGCAGTTTATTTGCTGGGCAGAGAGAAGAGCATTAGTACCAGAGCACAACAGGAATCTCTTTTTAGTCAGTCTCTCCTACGTTTCAATCACAGCTCATCAGGTGTTCAACAAACTTGATGGAATGCTTGCCATGTACAGACGTTTTTCTCCAAAGGCTTTTTTATTATTATTATCCATACCATATCAGCTAGGTAAGATACTCATTTATATATCACATAGTAATAAATGATATATTCAACTACAGTTTCACCAGGAGGTATCAGTCACTGAAAATTCTGATTACAGTATGTTTAAAACTGAATGCTGTTCTGGATAAGAGATCTTAAATCTGAGACCTAGAATGTCTGCAAGGAGGAGAGGATTTTGCTTTTCTATTAGGAACATAGAGTGATAAAACAGAAGGATCTCTTGATATTGCAGAAATGATTCTTTCTCTTATTTCTCTGAGGAAGTTTTCCTTTAAAGAAAATCCCAGACCCCAGGAAAGCATAAATCTAAGAAAGACTGTCAGGCTCCATTCATTTCTCCACAAAATAAATGTGCTTTGAGTGATGCATAAACCCAAATGGTATCCCTACCGTTTGCCAATTATGCTACATACCAGCTGTGGAAAGATTAAAGGGAATAATATAGTTCATATAGAAAATGTATAGTTTATTCATCACTCTTGTCCTCCAAGAAACACTCCTCCCTCTGCAAGAAATGCACGAGCAACAAAAATCTAAACACTAAGATCTTTACAAAAGTTTTTCTTTTTTTAACTGGGACTGCAAAAATGCTGCTTTATTTATTTTTCATCTCCATAATGTGACAAGTGTAGCACTTTTCATCACCTAATACCAATCCCTGAAGCTGCTTAATGAAACATAACCACTGCCATTTATCATTATTTTCTAACAGTTCTCAATATTTCCAAATTCCTATCCAATGGAACTAAAATTAATATATTCACAGAGGCTCTGATAACCTATCTACTACTTAAAAATATGACCAAAATAGAATTCGCAACAGTCACCGATTCTGTTATTTTATCAGGGATTGTTTGGGTTCTTCTAAGAATAAATCAAATATTTGTTTATATTAAAGATGTTGTATAAACATTGTCCCTAAAGACAACCCATGATAATAGTCGTGCTTATGCAGTTTACGCTTAGTTTTTAAAAATTATTTTCTGTGTCATTTTCCGAATTAAAATATGACTGAAGCTTAAGAGAAATGAACTTCTTAAATTTCTAATTACTATTTGAGTCATTTAGAAGTGCTAATTTATCGAAGTTTTATCTCAGTAAAATCTAAATTGAAAGTTAGCATTACTTAAGAGGTAAAGAAATCAGGGCAATTTTGTCTCAATTGAGGAAAACTGATGGTCTTTGTATATTCATCTCCATCTGCCAGCTTGAAGACTTTCTTTTTTTAAGGATTCTTTTAAAATTTAAATGCAGTCTCCATGAAGGCTTTGTAATGTCCTTTGACATAAACATTGAAAGGTGGACATTGGCCAGGCCATATGACGATAGCTGCTGACAGTGGCGGTTCTAGATCCTCTATCTTAAAGGAAGAAACAAGTGTCGCCTGGAAATGTGCCTCCTAGTCTCATCTTTAAGAGGTGCTTCTCTCTGACTTAGGCTGGTTTTGTGTATTATTTACTATATTTATCCCATTAAGTGAGATTAATAATTAGAAGCAAGATTTAGGACATAAGCTTTTTCTCCCATCAATTTGCTTAAAAATAACAGGTAAACTTTTCCCCAGATCCTCAGAGATTTATATCTAGAAGTTAAGCCTAGGAACAAACAAGACGAAGCTAGGAAAGGGATTTTTATCGCAAGGCTAAAAATAAAATGTGTAATTAGTGCTTTAAGATGATGCATCACTATTTCAATAATCAGTTAGCCAAGTCTAATCTTAGCCTGTCTAAGGCATTCCGCACTACATCTGTATGATATGGTAATCTAAATTTGAACAGATGTCCTGAATGTTATGTCAATATTTGAATTGCTATTATGGCTATGAATCAATATTACTTTGTAAACATCCTTATTTTAAGAGGCTTGAATCATGGCACAGTGGTTAAATACACAGACTCTGGAGTTTAATTGCCTGATTTTATAACCCAGCTCCAGTATTCACTGACTATATCTCTTTTGGAGCCTTGCTCAACACCCTATTGCCATAGTTTGCCCATCCATGGAAAAGAAGTAATATTCATCTCATAATATAGTTGCAGGGATTAAATGTGTTAGTATTCAATTTGAGATCCCATAACATGATGAACATTCAATTATAATTGTTTATTGTTATTTATGTGTGCAGTAGGTCTTGCTTCCACATTTCCTTTTTGGAGTCCGACAAAATACATTGCACTAAAATATCGACTTTGTGAATGAGATGAAGGTATAGGGGTAGGTAGCAAAGTCATCTAAGTCAAACATCTCTTTGATCCTACTATCAAAATAGCTCAGGTAAAAACAAAAAATTCTATGTAAATGAGGAAGGGACTAGGATTGGGGACAAGCAAAGGGAATATCAGGTTCATCTATATTGTTTGAGCTTTTACAATAAAAAAGTATTCTAAAAAATAATATCTTCAAGTTGAATTACTAGTCTATATCCAAAATATCTGTAAATAGAATATCCATATTTTTTTTATCTCTCCTAGCTCGTTCATCACTATGGTGATGTATTCTGTTTATATTAAAAAGAGAATCTAAATCTAACCTTGTGGGGAGGGGGTCAGTTATATGTCATAAACTATGGTGAGTTCTTTACATATAATTTAGTCATTTCAAAAATTCATGAGTTAGGTTTTGATATCACTACAAAAACTAAGAATGCTAATATAGCAAGAGCCAAACATTCACAGCTAGCATATATTGGAGCAGGTTCTTAACCTAGGCACCTCGTCATTTAGTAATTGAGAATAGCCATTTAATAATATGCGGTCTCAATACCCAACTGAATCCAGGGTTCATCTCTTGAGCTTTCATTTGAGTTTTATTATAATGACTTCACAGCCCATCATGATTGCCCTCAGGTGTCTGGTCTGTCTAAATCCCCCCATCCCCCCATCCTCCCATCCCCGGCTGTGCAATTTCCACTTTTCTTTCCCTTTCACACAGTTTAGAAGTTCAAATTTTTTCAACATGTTTTCTTTATTAACTCAGATTATTAAAACACAATACTTTTGCGTTTGGCACACAGGCTATGCTAAAAACTAGGCTCATGTTTTTTATACTTCCAAATGGGTCTCTTAACTGGATTACATGGTTGTGACTAAAATCAGGTTTTGTCAAAACTGAGTGTTCATTTGAATCACCCTAAGAACTTGTTAAAACACAGACTTTGGGCCATACACCTAGAATTTCTGAATTGGTATATATTACGTGGTGCCGGGAATTTGCATTTGGGCTGCAATGGGAGTGACCACTGGTAGAGACTAATATATTACATTTTAAAAATGCTTTCAATCACTTCGTTTCCATGAATGCTAACTATTTTTTTAAAAAATTATTATGAACATTATTTTTAACCCTTGACAAAATTCTAAGTACTTATATTAATTAGGAATTGATAAAATTTTGATTCTAAGACTATTTTTTTCCTTCTCCATTTTTTTAGGTGTTTTTAGATTTTATGGACTAGGGAAAGCATTAGTGGTACAGGAGGCTATACTCGAGTTTGTTCGTTACAAATGTCTAATGTCAATCACTATCATTTGGCAGCTTGTAAAGTAGCACAGACTCTTAGCCAAACTACCTGAAGGCCAAATTCCAGTTCTACAATTTCTTACATCTGTCACCTTGATTAAATTAACCTCTGTGAGCCACAGTTTCCTAATCTAAAAAAGGGAAATAATAGTAGCATCTATCCTATTTGGTAGTTTTAGTGTCATATAGATTAATATATGAAAGGAACTTAGACATATTTACAGTGAGGGATATAGGAGTTTTAACTTTTCTTTGATGGTGGTATTATGCTTTACATAATGTTAAATATTTTGCTTGTAGAGTTTATTAACTGATAAGGTATGATAGACACAACTATCAAGGATCAAATGGAATTCAAATCTCAGCTTGACATGTTTTACATCACTTTTATATTTTTAATTCAACCATAATATTCCTGGAAATGTTATGATTGGAATATTTCCAATATAAAAGCCTTCAAAAAGACCATATTAATAAAGCAACAAATAGGCTTTGCTACTTATGAGAAAATGAATTTCTTATTCTTGAGAGTATTGCATTCATTAAAAAACCTATTTCAAATTCTTTAATAAACACAGTACTTATAAAACAGCATACAGAATCCACCTTTTGTTTTAAAACTCATTTTTTCCTAATCCTGTTCTATGTACTTTATAATTAAAATATAATCACCAGAATGGATCAATTGTTTGGCCAAATATTTATTTCTAATTTTGTGGAAGACTTGTCATTTTAATGCAAGAATAGCTAATAGTGCTAGTGTGGTAAAGAGCAGCATTTTACCTGATTAAAACCAAATTAACATAATCAAACTATTCTAGGAAAGTTAAATGCTGTACTGCATATCATTAGGCAGTTCCCAGAATGTTATAGTGCCCCATTTATAATAATTTTATTATGTGTATGGACATTTAAACAATTTGAGTGAAACATAATGCTTACTATGCATCTTCAGTGTGCTTTTTGTACCATGACCCTGCTGAATAGGCAATATGAAATCTTTGCTAAAAGAAATAGAGTAGCCAATAAGCAGATAGCTCTCAAAAATTTAAAAGTATGTGAACTATGCTAAAAGTGATGTTAGTGAGTTGATGAGAGGCAGAGCTGCATTACATTTTTCTGTTTGGACTTAACATAGAAAGGGTTGGTAGGCATTTAAAAGTTTTAAGCAGAAAAGACACCTGAAAAGGTTAATTGATGGATTAACAGTAATTAGATTGAAGTTGGCGAGATTGAAAGTATAGAGGGTTACAAGTTATGCAGTTAAGAAATTAGTGCTCGGATCAGATGAATGATAGAGTCCTGAGTTCACTTACCTACTAGTATGGATGGAGAAATATAATAGAAATTAAGAAGGAAAGGTAGAAGAAAGCTAATGAAATTAAACATTTATCTCCTCACCTCCTTCAAGACTCCCATAAGATGAGTGTAAAATAATAATCCCATAAAAGAGTTGGGCCATTAATGAAAGGAACCTTAAATTAATTTCTCAAAGACACAGAAAAGAAAAAAGGTACTTCTACAATAAATGTATATAATAAAATACTGAGGACAAGCACTAAAATTAAAAAATATGAGCATATAAATTCCAAATCAGTAACAGGAAAATGAGAAAATAAAAACAAAACAAATCAACAAAATTTGTTCAAAAAGAAAACATACAAAAGCCAAAAAATAGTGAGCACAATAAAAGTTACAGAAACAAATTTAAAGACAGCGATTATCATAATTGTCTTAGTCCATTCAGACTGCTATAACAGAATACCACAGACTGAGTGGTTTATAAACAACAAAAATTTTTTTTCTTACGGTTCTGGAGGCTGGAGAGTTCAAGATTATGGCACCGACAGATTCAGTGTTTGGGGACGGTTTCCTAGCTCACAAACAGCTGATTTTTCACTATTTCCTCACAGGGCAGAAGGGGTTACGGAGTCGGGGTGCTCTCCTTTATAGCCACGCTGATTGTATTCATGAGGGTTCCATTCTCATGACCAAAGCATCTCCCAAAGGTTCGATTTCCTAATAACCATTACATTGGGCAATAAAATTTCAACATAGGAATTTTGGGGAGACACAAACATTCAGACCATAACAATAATAAATATAAGTGGACTAATTTACCAATGAAAAGAAAGAGAATGCCAGATTTTAAAAATTCATTTATATGAGATTAGGATGAATAAAATACCGTCTCAAAGGTAGTTGGATAAGTTAGGGCAGAGTTAGTCACTAAGGCTGCCAGATAAAACACAGTGAATACAGTGCAGGATTTGGGAATATGTATGTGAAAAATTTGTTCATTATTTACCTGAAATTCTAAATTAACTGGCTGTGCTGAATTTTTATGTCCTAAATCTGGCAATGCTAGGAATACTGAAATGCTCATTTACAGCATTCTTTTATCTATCTATCATCTATCTATCTATCTATCTATCTATCTATCTATCTATCTATCATCATCTATCATCTATCTATCTATCATCTATCTAATCTATCTTCTATCATCTATCTCTCTATTATTATGCATTCATTCATTCAGAGAGCACATGAGCAGGGGGAGGGGCAGGGGAGGAGGGAGAGAGAGAACTCCAGGCAGACTCTGCTAAATGCAGAGCCCAGTGTGGCACTCAACCTCACCACCCTGAAACTGTGACCTGAGCCAAAACCGGGAGTCAGTTGGATGCTCAGCCAACTGTGCCCCCCAGGGCCCCTCATTTACTTCAATCTTTAAGTCATTTCTATTCTTTCTCTTTTCAAACTAGATGTTAAGATATTCAACAAATATTTAGCAAGCAAATAGGTGTCAGCACCGAGGAAGGCAGTGAAAATAAAAATATATATTTGTATACGAAATACGAATTCTGTCTTTGTGTGTGTGTAGGTAGATAGATGTCATTTAATTTTTTTTTTAGATGTCGTTATAGATATAAACTATATAGATATAAACTATATCTATATAGTTTCTTGAATAAGCTATTTTAGGCTTACCTGAGTATAGTAATAAAATAAAGGCAATGTATATATAATGGGAGAATAGGGGGAAAGAAGTGTAACAACATGTTGGTATTTAATTTACAACAATGTATTGTCCCCAAAATGTCCTGTTTTAAAAAATAAAAGGTAGGGGCACCTGGGTGGCTAGGTGGGTTAAGCTTCTGCCTTCGGCTCAGGTCATAATCTCAGGGTCCTGGGATGGAGCCTGTGGGCTCCCTGCTCATCAGGGAGTCTGCTTGTCCCTTTGCCCCTTCCACTGCTCATTCTCTCTCTCTGTCTCTGTCTCTTTCTCTCAAAAAAATAAAATCTTAAAAAAAAAAAGGTAAAATGACAGAGAAAGTGAGCAAGAGAGAGACAATTGCATGAATATGATTAATACAAAGTATTATAGAAGTTTAAAGGGAGACACAAACTTAGGCCCCAGCTAAGGCCTGTATGTTTCTGAACCCTACGGACTGGGGACATTGCCTAGGTTGCTCCTAAGCTGGATGAGACTTAGAATGCAATTCATTGATAAAAGCATATTTTTCTTTAGCTTTACAAATTTATCCCAGATTTACAATTATTGCAATAGACAGAAATCATAAAGCCCTGAATGCTCAAGGCATTTGTGTGTTGCATGAGCTCCTAGGCCCATTTATGTGTGAAGAAGCAGCTAGGAAATCAGGCCTAGATTTAGCACCTGAGCTAATGTCAAGTTTGCTTTTCCGCTTAGAGGGATATGGTTATAATCTACTTTATTTAAACACTGAACCAGTGTGTTCACTACCTTAGATGCATGTATGAATCATCTGAAGCGCTTTTTAAAAATATTGATGCCCCGGCCCTATCACAGATCAATTAAATCAGACTCTGAGAAAGAGGCCCAGGCATCACTTGTTTTAATGCTCCTCAGGTGGCTGTAATACGAAACACGCACTAAAAACTACTGCTTCTGAGAGTCCTATTTTCTCATTTAGTACACCTTAAAAGCAACTTCAAGCTGTGCCAACAATACTCTTTGGGTTCTGAATTACCTGTTTGTCTAGCTTTCCTGACCATCCCCACTAGGCAAATGGCAAATCGTTCTTATGTTCACAAGTTAATAAAATGCCAAATTTACCCTGACTACATTTAACAAAATGCTTTTGCCCAAAACAACCCCTTTTGACCAAGAGGTTACTTCAATAAGAGTAAAAAGTCTAGTCTACTCTTTTATGACAAAGGAGAAAAGTCAATGACGTTCCCGGGGTATATGTAATATAGTAGCCTTCCTTCATTCTGACACTATCCCTTAAATTTATGTAAAATATTAATTTCTCACACCTTCAGCGAATTACATTTATATGACAAATTAAGGGAGCTTTTAAAATTAAAACTTAAAAAATGCTGCTTTTGAATTCAACATTGAGTATATCTGTATCTAGGTGTTTTTTTTTTTTTTTTTTTCTTTTTCCCAAAATCTCTACACTTGAATTTCAAGAAAAGAGCCAAAGAACAAAACCCCAGGAATAAGGCTAATGAATTTTATGTTGATATCTATCTATGCTATACTGTTATTCTATGTACCAGGGGTCACAAAGTGTGGCACACTGCCTAGTTTTGTACATAAAGTTTTATTAGAACACACCGATGACCATGTGTTCACAGGCTGCCTAGGTCTGCTTTTGCCCTACAATAACAAAGTTGAGTAGTGGTGACAAAAATGCTGTGGACCAAAAAGCCTAAAATATTTACTCTCTGGCCCTTTACGGAAGTTTGTCCAAACCTGTTATAGATTTTTCTTTTTAATCTATTACTTAAGAGAACTTGAGGTAACTACTTCCCACAGATGAGTCTTTGGCAATTCCTTGTGATAAAAGGAAAATGTGTTATTTGTGAAACAGGTCTATTCCTCAATCTGAAATAATCTTCCAGTTCCTCTCTTTTTCCTCTCTGTCACCTGTCCTCTTTTCCCTTGTTTTGTTTTGTTGTTGTGTCGTGTTTGTGCTCCCTCCGCCCCCTGCCCTTCTGTGGTAGTTTCCTGTCTTTCCTGGACTATTTAAAAAGCTGTACTTCCTTGACTTTTAAAATGATTGCCATCTCTCCAGAAATCAAGTGCTGAATTTTCTTTGCTTTCCCTTGAGATCGTTTACCGAGTCTGGGAAAGATCATTTAAGGATGATTTAAAGAGTCATTAAAATAAAATAAAAATTTGGATCATGCTTCTCGTAGCTTTCTATTTTGTCTCTAAATCTGGCAGGATTCCAAAAAGATGGGTCTGTGCTGGGAACCTGGTCCTGAATCAAGTATTGGATACCAGCCAACCTGCTGGCATGGTTTAGCACATGTTGAATATTCGACTAACTTGTTATTTATGAGGGGCCTTGGGCAGATGTTATAATCAGGTGAAAGAAGCCCAAGAGCCAGGTACCTATATGGAGTAAACAATTGTGGAAATGCACTCACAGGTAGACATGTATTTGGTTTTTTCCACAAAAGAAGGGAGAGAAATCAATTGAATCTCTTCCAGTCAGAATTCATTTGCAAGTCCATAGACAAGAATTACTTTTCATTGGTATCGGTTATCTACAATTTACAGAGCACTAAAATATTTCAAAGGCAGCGAAAGCCTGAAGGCAGATAACCCTGCAAGTCATGTTATAAATATTGAATAATTTTCCATTGGAGACACCTAATAATTCCTTTGCTCATCCCCAACTTATTTACCAAACTGTAGTACTAGAAATCAGTATGTGGCCCGAACAACATTGAAATAGTACAAAAGGAAAATCTTTAGACAGAAACTACAAAAGCCACTGTCATTATTTTAATTATGGAGTCAAGAAGAAACCAATTTAATTGAAGAACAGATAATATTACTAAACCATTATATATTTTTGCATTGGTATCTATATGGACATACATAAATATAGGTGTATGAATATTAGTGTATGTTCGCTTCAAAGAAAGGGTGTTTTTGTTTTCATTGTTTATAACAAGTAACCAAATCAAGAAATTAAAACAGTAAGAATTTTAAAGTTAATGTAAAGGCAGACATTGTGGTTTTTCTTTTTCCTTATAAACTAGAAAGTCAGGCATTGTTTTCAAAATGTATTTATTACATAATTCCGCAGCTCATTTGTAGAATGAATGTCTTTAAAAATAAGGAGTTTGTAAATTCATTTGCATCTGAAAACATACATGAGAAGGACAAGTACTTAAGTAATTCTCTTTTACTGTTTATTCATAATGTGGAAATTAGGAATTTTACATTTCTGTCGACTTTAGAAATTGCACAGATTTTTTTTTGTGATAAATTGCACAGATTTTAATACATTTTTTCTTATGTGAACATATTCATAGCTCATATGCATTTAATTTGTCTTAAAATTGACTTGAGAAGAGTCAGTTTAATGAAAAAACAACTTTTCATCACACAAAGTTAGCTTGAACTTACCTTTGATAAGGTATTTCTTAGGCTTTTTCTAAACATTGGTCATACTCTATCAAAGGAATATATCTCTACAAGCTTTGCTATTACTCATAATAATATAGTCACAGATTTTGTTTTGTGTATACACACACACACACACACACACACATACATCCTTGCATGTGGTGAAAATAAAAATATCAGCTGAATGTCATAGTAAGCTTTGCATTTCAGAGAAAGGCAACAACTCTTTTCCTCATATTTTTCCATTACCTTGCAGAGTTAGGCAATTTATCCCCCTTTCAAGAAATAGCTTTTAGCACATAAAGTTGTGTGATGAAATTGTCTTCATTTCTTCTCCACCAAACTACTGAGTTCTTTACCAGTTTCTTTTTTAAGAAGTCTGCGTCCTAATACTCCTTGAGAATGTATGGTCATGGTTTGACATTGTCATATCCACTTCACACCTCATAAGTGCCATCCTTTATTTTTTGTCTTTTCAAGGTTTTTTTAAATGCTAGTTAGTTAACATACAGTCCAAAACTGGTTTCAAAAGTAGAATTTAGTGATTCTTCACTTGCATATCACACCTGTAGTATCACAAGTGCCTTCCTTGATCAGCCGTATTTCAACTGCCATGCATTTGCCAAAGACTCATTAGTCCAACTTCTCAAGCCCTTTTTCCTTCTGAACTATAGAGCTTCTGAATTATATTTCCTTTTCCCTCATTGAGACCTCTACCAGAATATCCCCAAATTACCTCATACTCCTATGATTTAAAAATTTATTACTTCCTCTGTAGGTGTTTGCTGTCTTATAGGCCTAATTTCTACTGATGGCAAACACAATCTACACCTAATGTCCAAACTTTCCAGGCTTTCTATTTACAATGCTTATATAGTTTGCCTTCTATTTTTTCTATTTCCTAAGTAATCTTTTGTCAACTTGATGATAAACTTTGTTAAAACATGATGTACATCCATGGGGCACCTGGGCAGTGCAGTCAGTTAAGTGTTCAATTCTTGGTTTCGGCTCAGGTCATGATCTCAGGGTCATGAGATCGAGTCTACATCAGGCTCCACGCTCAAGTTTGGAGTCTGTTCAAGACACTTTTGTACTTACTGTGATAAATAAGACACAGAGTAGCTGAGATATTAAGAAGCAAGATGTCTATGAAGTCTTGACTAAGTTATTCAGTGACCAGAAAAAAAAAAGATGTATGCTTATGTTCATAAGTAGGAACTTTTAACACCAAGCTGTCCAAAGGACCCAGGGCTCATAGATAAACTTCAGGAAGAAATTAACTCAAGCTCAAACTTCCACTACAGAAAAATTTAACATTAAACTTGAGGCTTAAGGAAGAGTATATAGTCCATAAGAGTACATTTCTGGATTTGTTCCAGACCAAAGTACTATGCTCAATGGCTGTTGAACTACATTTCCCATATGGAAGTACTACAGTTTTTCTCTGTGGCTTATCAAGCTTGCCTGATAATTGTATCACACTTGATTCACATTTTTTGAAGCTATGAGCATACAAAGTCATGATGTGTAGATAGGCTTGGTATGTCATTCATGTCATTATTAGATAGTGCCCATAATGATTGATTATTGTGGAAATTAAAAATCCTACCAACCAAAGACCTCTCTGTCCCAATATAGAAGACAAAAAAATGATTTATCCTTGACTATGCATATCAGATTTCATGCATGAAGGCAGTCTTCCGAAGACTTAAGTTCTTGACAGAATTTCACACGATTCTGTATAATAACAGAGGAAAAAACAATTAAAGCTGAGTTAATTTCTGAGTGATGGGCATACAATCCTAGGGTTAGAAGTTTCTCAACCTTTCATGTAATGTCAAATGTCAAGCCTATTATTGGGCTTATTATGCTTTCATTGATATGGTAATTGTTCTTACTTCATAAGGTCATATAAAGATTAAATGAGTTATCTGTAAAATACTTAGAACAATGCCAACACACAATTGCTGTGTAAATATTGGATTAGAAATCATTATATGGCTATGGCTTCACAGATGAATAGTATATCTTTTGCAATTTAAATGCAAAAAACAAAACTTTCATTGGCAACCACATATTTGACTGATGTGATAAAATTGTAGGGAAAGATTATTTAGGGCTCAAAAGTACTAAGAGACCTATTCTCAAAGGAGTTACATGAGTCTTAATTTTGACTATAATCAGTATAAGGATAGATTTACTCTCTTGTAATCTGGTTAATTTTAAATGATTTGGCCAAAGTCTTTAAAAATTAAGCAATTTTTACTTAGGCAATCTTAACTCTGAGAAGTGTGATATACATACAAGTAACATAAACGAAAATTAATAATCTTCATAAAACACAAGAGCTTTAAGATATAATATGTAAGGCAATATGTGCTCACATTTTAACAGTAATTGTAAGATTGTAAGAAGATGGAAGAACTTTGTACATATTCATGTGCAAAATATTTGTAGATAGCTTTCCAGAAAAAAAAAATTAAGTAGGACAAACTCAATTCACAAAGTGTTTTAACACCATTAGCTTTCATGTATTGTATTGGAGGCATGCCTTTTCATATGAAGCCTATTATGTTTTCTTGGTTTTTACTATAAAGATAATGCTTTAAAAGACCATTAAATTCCCTAAACAATTGAGTAACGCATTTGGCCAATTTTATGATAATATTGTAAGTTTATTTACTTTGGGTAAGATAAATGTCCATTTTTCATTTAGGTTTCCAAGCATTCTAGGTGATCAATTTCACCATTGTACTGTGCTGTTTTTATTTTGTTGTGTTTCCGTCAGCATTCTCGGCATGACTGTGTTTATGGGGATGATGAAAGAGAGTGGTGATGGAAAGTAACGGCTGAGTTGAGCACTTGTTCCAAAGTGTGTAACCTTTGAAGGGTATAGTTGGAAAGAGCATAGTGTGCCTAATATGACCACTCACAGGCATTTTAATCAATGTTCTCTTAGGATTAAGAGAGCAAAGTGACCTGGTTACTAGAGCAGTTTTATAGAAAATCTAATATACAATCACATTTGCCAAACTAGAAATCCAAATCTTTTTTTTTTTTTTAATGCTGCTTATAGAAATTTGTTGTCAATGACAGTGTAGCATGTAATTGACAGAAGTAATCATAAGTAACAAAGTGTTTGGAAAATAGATATTTAACTTACAATACTTTCCTTTTATTTCCAGTAAGGGAAGTAATTTGGATTAAATAATTTGGGATTAATTCCCAAAACTAATTAGTAAGTATACTAATTGAATTAATTGTATTTTTAATCATTTTCCTTTAAGTATTCAATAATGCTTAAGGAAATATTAAATTAAGCTAAATCACATTGTGCGTGTGTAGAGAGCATGTGAAGGAAGGGTAAAAGAACCAAGGTCTCTAGTAAAATATAGTCACTTATTAACTTAAAAAAAAAAACTGCCTGTAAAACAAGATGTCACCACACATGTATTAGATGGTGAAAATTCAGAACAATCCAAAAAATGCCAGCAGGATGTGTAACCATAGGAACTCTTATACATCGCTGATGGGAATACTAAATGGTACAGCCACTTTGGAGGACCGTTTAGTGGTTTCTTACAAAACAACATAATTTTACCATATGATCTAGCAATTATGCTTTTTGATATTTATCCAAAAGAGCTGAAAACTAAGGCCACATAAATATCTGACCATGGTTGCTTATAGCAGTTTTAGTCATAATTTCCAAAACTTAAAAGCATCCTTTGGTAGGTGAATGGATATATACACTGTGGTGCATCCAGGCAATGGCAAATGGAATATTATTAAATGCTACTAGAAGTGAATTCTCAAGCCATGAAAAAACATGGAAGAATATTAAATGCTTATTATTAAGTGAAAGACCTTAGAAGGCTACATTCTGTTTGATCTCTAATGGACTTTTAGCATGTCCACTGATTGTTGGGGGATATTGATAGTAGGGGAGTCTATGCATGGGGAGGGCAGAGAATATATGGAAAATCTTTACTTTCTCTCAACTTAGCTGTGAACCTAACACTGCTCTAAAACATAAGTGTGTTCTTTAAAAAAAAAAACAAAAAACCCCTGCCTTACACCAAGAAGCAGACTCTTAACTATAAAATACAGACTGATGGTTACCAGAGGGAAGGTGGGTGGGGGATTGGGTAAAATAGGCCATGAGCTTTCAGGAGGACACTTGTGATGACCATTGGGTATTGTAAGAAAGTGTTGAATCACTAGATTCTACACCTGAGCTAATATTATACTGTATGTTAAGTAACTGGAATTTAAATAAAAACTTAAAAATAAAATTCTCCGTCTCTAGGAGAAAATCATGATTCTTAAAATACCCTAAGTTGTGGGGGCACCCGGGTATTTCAGTCAGTTGGGTGACTGACTCTAGATTTAGGCTCAAAGGTGTTGATCTCAGGATTGTGAGTTTGAGTCCTGCATCGGGCTCCATCCTGGGTATGGAACATATATATTTTTTTAAATGTACTAAGTTGTGAAATGGTATGCGATGTGTGTTTGTATTAGTGAATTCTCAAAGTTAGATTTGTATCTGAGGCATAATAAATTTACATTAATTTTGTATATAACTATTATATACTTTTTGGTACGAACATTTAAGTAGAGTAACACAAAAATATTTATACTCCTATTTTTTTCACATTTAAATAGATCTTCCAGTTAAAGATTAAAGTTTGTTTTAATTCTGTTCAGACAACTTTCAATAAAGGTAATTTTACCTCCTTCATACCCAGTTTAACAACTTACAAATTAAGATGTTTTCCATGTTGAATTTGATTCATATATACATAGTAAATCAACATACTAAAGTTTTGACATATTCTTTATGCTCTAAATGCAAAATATTTTTCTAAAAATATGTGAAAGAGGGCAGGCTGGGTGGTTCAGGGGTTTACGCCGCCTTCCTCCCAGGGCGTGATCCTGGGATCTGGGATCGAGTCCCCTGTCAGGCTCCTTGCATGGAGCCTGCTTCTCCCTCTGCCTCTCTCTCTCTCTCTCTCTCTCTCTGTCTCTCATAAATAAATCAATACAATCTTTTAAAAAATATGTGAAAGAATTTTATTAACAATTATTGAACAGTATGAGGAAAAAAAAACAGTTCCAATATATATTCTAATAAATGGATAGAATTAACACTAAATCAAAGCATTTAATTTTTATTCTTTGAATATCTAAGATTTCAGCTTATATTAGAACAAAATCAATCAAATTCTAAATATAAGTGTTAAAAAGAAAAATAGTATACTTAGATTTGAATATTTTTGTGTTGAAGGGAATAGGTCATTTTTATTGATGGGTAGAAGAGATGGATAAAATTATACTTTCAAAAAGATAAAAACAGCCTTTGAAAAAACATAATACAAAGCATAATTGGTATAATCTATAAATTTTAGCAATTACCATGTACTGAAATGGATACTTGTACTATAGGATATATAAAATGTAATTATCTTTGGTTCCATAGAGACTTGGAAAGGCACTGCCAACTACACAGGTGCAGCCACTTGAATGTCAGAGATTCTGCATCTTTCCCATCCCCCAAGGCCAGATGGATTTTAACTGCCCTTAGAACGACACTGAACCAAGAATCACAGGGCCCCAGTGTCACTACATTCATGGGAATGATGATGGTATAGACACCACCAAATAGGCATCTCATTTGTCTTATTCTCAGTGTCTAGAGTAGGAACTGCAGAGGAGATCTCTTACTTGTCTCCTAGAATAGGAGGTAAATCCAGGAAAAATATTTCTTTCCCTTAGCTACACCAATCTAACACTCTCTGTTGGTTAAGTTTTGAGAAAGGAATCTCATCAAAGCAGATAAATAAACAAACAAAAATGTCTTACCCTCCTGCCTGTGTTATTCATGGAAGAGTCTGGGATTTCCAAATATCTGTTAATTGATGTTTATTTCTGAATATCTATTCTTCTTCATTAATAATGGCAGTTCTTTTTATTTCACTGAAAAGTCAGTAAATATTTAATATTTCTAAATGCTGTTTTTGCTCCTTAACCCACTGTGAAAAAGAAGTCTACTCCATTTAGAAGATATTTGCAAATGACATGTTTGATTAAGGTTAGTATTCAAAATGTATAAAGAATTTACACAAGTCGACACCCAAGAAACAATCCAATTAAAAGTGGACAGAAGACGTGAATAGACATTTCTCCAAAGAAGACATACAAATGGCCAATGAACACATGAAAAGATGTTTAGCGTCACTCCTCATCAGGGAAACACAAATCAAAACAACACCGAGATATCACCTCATCCCTGTCAGAATGCCTAAAATGAAAATGCAGGAAACGAGTGTTGGGAGGATATGGAGAAAAGGGAATCTTTATGCACTGGTGGGAATGCAAACTGAGGCAGCCACTCATGAAAAATAGTTTGGAGGTTCCTCAAAAAGTTAAAATAGAGCTACCCTCTGATCCAGTTATCATACTATCATACTACTGGGTACTTACCCAAAAAAGTACAGAAACAATAATTCAAAAAGAAACATGCACCTCTATGTTTATATGTTTATAGTACTATCATTTATAGTAGCCAAATTACAGAAGGAGCCCAAATGTCCATCAATAGATGAATGGATAAAGAAGAGGTGGTGTGTATATATATATATATATATATATATATATATATATATATATATACAATTGACTATTATTCAGCCATAAAAAAGAATGAAATCTTGCCATTTTCAAAGACATGGATATAGCTAGGGAATATGAGGCTAAGAGAAATAAGTCAGAGAAAGGCAAACACCATATGATTTCATTCATATGTGTGATTTAAGAAACAAAACAAGTGAACATTAGAAAGCGTGAAAAAGGGAAACTAAGAAACAAACTCTTAGCTATAGAGAACAAACCTATGGTTTCCAGAGGGGAGGTGGGTGGGAAGATGGGGGAATAGGTGATGGAGATTAAGGAGTGCACTTGTCCTATGAGCACTAGGTCATTTGTGGAAGTGTTGAATCACTATATTGTACACTTGAAAGTAATATAATAATCTATGCTAACTATATTGTAATTAAAATAACATAAAACAAAATAGAGAAAATATCGATTCCAATGGGAAGGAGGTATATAATAAAAAAGGAGATTCTAGGGGCACCTGGGTGGCTCTGTCAGTTAAGCATCCGACTCTTGATTTTGGCTCAAGTCATGATCTCAGGGTCATGGGATCCAGCCGCACACTTGGTTCCACGCTCAGTAGGGAGTGTGCTTGGGATTCTCTCTCTATATATATCTCAAATAAATAAATCTTAAATAAAAGGAGATTCTAGATTTAAAGATGTTACTCCATTTATTTACTAAAATTTTTCTTTAAGGTGTCCAATTACCTACAGTTCAAGGACTTCAACAAACATGTTTCATTGTTTATCTTACTTTTATTCTGCAACATTTCACATTTCCTCATGCTCTCTTCTTTGAAAGTTTTTTTTTCCCTTTAGTAGTACTTTCTTATTTTCTGCAACTTCTCAGGCAGTCCTTTTCTTTTTCCATTATAAGTTTTTTTCCCCTCTATTTGCCTAGAGTTTATTATTATGTTTATTTTGCCCTTTTCAAATAATCCATGGACAAATTTACTGAATCCCATATATATGTTGATTTTAAAAGTCAGTTCTGAAGATTAGAGAAGTAGTGAAGAAAGGACAAAAGGGATATTGCTTGTACGTAAAAATCATTGTGCTCCCTTTTCACCCTGTAGCTTTGAACAAGTTGCTTAATTTCCCTATGCCTCAATTTCTCATCTATAAAATGATGACACTGTATTGTCTTTCTTTTGGGACTGTTGTGAGGGTGAACGGATTTAATACCTATAAAGCTCCTGACACGTAGGAAACCTGCATTACATGTGATTTATTGTTAATAGCAGATGTCCCTATTTATTACTAAAAAAAAAAAAAAAACCTGTGACAGAAATTTTATTAAATCTATAAATTCCACAAAATTTTGCATACGTGTATAACTACTTCTTGTCCATTTTCATAGACTATAAATGCCTTCACTGGAATGCTTTTATTTTTATTTTCTTTGGATTGCAGGCAATCACTTGAACTTTCATGGAAATTTACAAGTTGAAAAATGAAAGTATTAATAGAGATCATTGTGTTGATGACAATCCTCAACTAGATCAAAATTAGAGTGTAACAACTCAAACTGTATCCTCTTCACTCAAGTGTCAAATATTAGTTAACAGTTAACAGGTTCTCAGCATTTAAACCCTAGTTACTCTGGCCTCTCACCAGCATTCTCATCTTCACATTGTCTATAGCCCCAGGTCAGCATCTCCAAACTGCACCCTACTCGTTACAGTCAGATGAAAGGAAACACAGACCCAAAGTCAAATACAGAAATCCCACGTAGGGCTATTGGAATAGTCTGTGATCTTTTTTCACATGCTTCTCTCGAACATTCTCTCACTTCCTGATGCATGCACATGTTCACACACACAATCACAGGCACATCATGTCGGAAGGCCACTTTCATGGACACTAAAATCGCTACCTATCCCTCTAGATTTGATTACTTCTCTTTTTTGTCAGCGATTTCTTTGCTATCCTAAGAACATTTTTAGTATTATTTTTTACCGAGAACAGAATAACGCAAAATTCACTTAATCTGCAGCACAAAGTTTACGTTTGTTGTAAAAAAGAAGCTCTTGACAGGATTGCTAAACACTAAAATTGCTGAACAACAGTAGTTATTTTGCTGTCTTTGAAAAATAAGACAGTCTCTCATCTCTCTAGAAGAGATTGTTTTCCGTCTTGTCTTGAAAGAGAATGAATACTGTTTTTCAACTCCATGCTTCTCAAACATATATTTAAAAATCTTCAGAGATCTTTTAAATCTTTTAAAATTATAGATTCTGTTAAAGTCTAATTGTCAAAATTGACAACAATTATAAAGTTGGCATTTTCCCTAAAAATATGTTCTAAAAATTTTTGACTGATGCAATACCTACTACTTTTTCATTTACAAGTTACATTAGGCGCTGTATTTTCTATAATATATTTTAATTTTTTTTTAATTTTTTATTTATTTATGATAGTCACAGAGAGAGAGAGAGAGGCAGAGACACAGGCGGAGGGAGAAGCAGGCTCCATGCACCGGGAGCCTGATGTGGGATTCGATCCCGGGTCTCCAGGATCGCGCCCTGGGCCAAAGGCAGGCGCCAAACCGCTGCGCCACCCAGGGATCCCTCTATAATATATTTTATATCACATTTGTTATCAGTGGTATATGCTACTTTTCAATTTATTATTTAAAGACACTATCATGGGGACAGTATAAGAAAAATCCTTTGTAAGATAATTATGTGAACATATTAGAGCATTTGCAGTTATTTTTTAAGACATTTAGCCAAGCAATTATTTTCACTAACTCTGATGTTGCCAGTGTTGCCCTGGTTATTCTGTGGGAAATACTGATAAAGCTGTAATGCATTAGTTCAACGAGCTTATACTTCATTTGTGGAGATAAAATTTGCAAAGTTGAAACTTCAGGATACAAAATGCAAACATATATGATGGTATACACCGAGTGCTCGGAATGGAGAGATAAACGAATATCAGAAAAATAAAGACTTTTGTAGGAACACAAATATGCATTTAGCATCATTAAGAATAGAATTTTTAAAAATGCGAACACACATATATATAAATTTCTTCAAAACAAATTCAAAAAGAAAAAGCATCCTGCCAGTTAAAAATATCTTATTCTATTTTGAAACCAGATATATATGAGTTCAAGTGCAAAATTCAACACAATCTAACCCTTTGCCTTCAGCAGGTCATTTCATCTCCCTGTGCTTCAAAACCTGTGAACTACCTATATAGGAATGTATACTGAGGAACAAATTACTTTGGCATAGAGAAAATGCACAGTAAATATGTTGTTGCTAGATTGGATACAAATGAAAATTTTCTATCCTACCATGAATATAACCCATTATTTTTACCTTATATATGTGTAAAGTATGCAAAGTAGGAACATAAAAATTATGTACCAAATATATTATCTATAAAAGATATCAGCTTCTTAATATTGATACAATAAATGATTCCTTTTCAATAATATTGTTTTAAAAATAACTCAATTCTTTTGTTACAGGAGATAACTGCAAGGCCACTGAATACAGCAAGATGAAAAGCATGCTTTTAGATTTACAAAATCAAAAATATATTACACAAGAAAATGACAACCCTAACGGTGATGACATATCTTGGAAGAAGTTGTTGGTGGATCAAATGTTTAAATATTTTGATGCTGACAGTAACGGACTTGTAGATATTAATGAACTGACTCAGGTATGATTGATGATTAAATTAACAAGTTTATTTAAATATAGAATGTACAATATATTTACATCTGTGTGAATTTATTCGGTATTAATAAAATATATACTTAATCTATATTATTTGAGAGTGAGGACTAAACACATTTTTAAGTGTAAAATTTGACTAGTGTTAAATAAGATTCAACTGAGTAGATTTTAAAGATATAATTGGCTTTATTGAACAATACATGAATTGGGCAGCATCCCATTAAGCAGATAGGGGGGGGCTGGAGCAATTGTACGAAATGGAAAGTTTTTGTAGAGGAGAGTGTGGCAAAACAATTATTAGCAAAAAGAGAAAGATTGTTCCAGACAAGGCTGCTTTTCCTTTGAGGGTAAGAAAAGGGCCATTATCATGTAGATTACCTCATCTTCTTTTGGGGGTTGGAAAGGGCCCGTGTGGCAGACTTAGTGGTGCTGACTGAAAAATTCTTGACTGACCTACTAAGACTATATTTCTGGGGGAGGTTGAACTACAAGTAGATTATGTATTAAACCCCGGTTTGGGCATGTGGCCTAAGTGATGTCACTTTAGGATTGTTTTTTTGTTTGGTTTTAGGTTTTGGTATTGTTTTTCTTCTAACACTACTCTATCAGCAGTATTAATTTCAAGTAACATTTATATGATGTTGTGTAGTTTAAAAAGAGGTAACTATTTTTGATAGGTTTCTCTAGCTTAAATACCTAAAGGAATCAGTTCTTTATCTTACAAAATGTGTATCTTCAGATGTATTCTGGAGCTTTTGTAATGTTTAATTTTCTATCAGTCAATAAAAATTTATGTATCCAATATTCAAGGGAACTATTCGCCAGCAATTGAGCACATCTATAATCATAATATAAATAAATCATTCAAGAAGGTATCAAATTACTGAAATATTTTACTGTTTAAATAATGAAAGATCAATTAAGATATAGTCAATCTAGGTTTAATATTAAATCCACATTATTAAATTTCATTTATTTGAAAATTGTCACCAAAATGAAACATGTAATGAGAAAATTGTTATTAAAGAGAATATTTGAATAAACAGAATGTCTATTTAAGCCATTTTGGAAAAATAGAAACACTTTTATGTGTATGTGTGTGTCATGAAAACAGACAGACTAGTTTGAAGGAAAATGTAATACCCAGACTCAAGAAACCTAAACTAGTTGTAGTTAGAAGTAGAAATGTCAAATGAGACATAAGACTTCTCCAAAAATGTATACAGGTTTTAGGGAGTAATGGAGAAAGAAGCCAATCTAGACCAATCTAGGAAAATGGTGATAGCACGGAGGAATTTTGCTTACTTCTTGATAATCCCTGTAGTGTGTATATTCAGGTGGATTTTCCTCCAGTGATTAGCAGTTAATATAGTTTTAAAAAAATCCATTAGTGTATCTCTGTAACATCATGCCATTCATCTCTTATGGTTAATTTTATGATTTCTCTTTAAAATCTGACACTGTGGGATATTGATTTTATTATACAAGAATTTCTTAGCTTTGGAATAGTGTAACTTAGCTTAGAGACGTTATGTCAAAGTGACTTTGTAACAAAGTTGATTATAGTTCTTCCCATTCCAGTTAATTAAAATATATATCATTTTCATTATCTTCTTTAATTCAGCCTGCATTCATCGACTAGTTACTAAATCCAGGCATTAGATTTTAAAGAATCAAATTCTGGAATTTTAGGTAAAATTATAAAACCTTTAATTAAAATATCTGTTATCACTTACCTCATCATTTATTTTTCAAGAAAGAAACTCTAGAATTTTATATTTATAGTGACAATGAGAAATGACTAGTTAATTAAAATGAATCTAAAATTAAGGCTTGTCACCTTGATCTACGTGGGCCTGACATATTGGAATACAATGTGTTTTCACTTTTATTTTTATTTTATATAATATATATCACATATATCACATCTCCATACTGGTGTAACCACTGGTTGGGTACAAAACATCGATCTTACCCAATCCAGTTGTTATCATAGTAGCTACATCTAAATCCAAATAGAAATTGTTCCTCACTAGAAAATGGCAGTGACACAGAACTCTACCTGTTTCAAGTTTCTGCCACTTGAAGTTTGTGTTCGTTTCCCAGGGCAGCCATAACAAAGTAATGCAAAGTGGTTCCTAAATCAACCCCTCTCTGTGTTCTGGAGGCTCAGTGTCTAAAATCAAGAAGCTGGTTAAGCCATTCTCTCTCTGAAGTACCTGGAGGAGGACCTTTGCTTGTCTCTTTAAGTTTACGGCAGTGCTGGGCATTGCCTGGCATTCCCTGGCTTGCAGATAACGTCATTCTGCCTCTATAGTCGCAGAGCATCCTCTCTGTGTGTCTATCTTCACAAAGCCTCGTGTTTTCTTAAAAGGACATCGGTCCTATTGAATTAAGGAGCCGCCCTACTCCAGTATGGCCTCATTTTAAGTTACCTAATTACATCTTCAACAGCCCTAGTTTCAAAAAATGTTACATGCTGAGGCACTTGGGATTAGGACTTCAAAATATCTTTTGAGAAGATACAACTCAACCCACAATGAGGTTCATCGGCTGCAAAATACAGTTTTGTTTTCTCTGTTTCCCTTGATTTGGACTTGCTTTAAGTCTGAAAAGTGCCCTTCCAATTTATCTGAAAGTTATCTTCAGAAACCTTATTTTCAGAAACTTCAGAAACCCATTTACATCTTGGCTATACATGAAGTACATGCAAGGAAAGTTCTGGGAGGTTTACTGACTTCCTTCTGAGTACATCCCATACCAGATAAGTCATTCACACCTTCAGTGGTGTGTCGTGAAAATGTATCTCATCTGTCAGTAATCAACTATGAAAAAAAAAAAAAAAGGAGGAAAACAACAACAACAATAACAGAGGGTTATAAGAAGCCCTCTTGAAAAGATATAATAAATATCTAGATATGTCTAGAACAAATGTTGTTTTTGACTTGTGTATTTTTTAGGTTAAGGTACTCTTTTTAAGATCTTTTTGCCAGCTATTATAACCAATAATGCATATGGTTTTATTAATAAATTTTGAAACATATAATATCATAATTTAATATGGAATTTTAAAATAATTTAACTGAAAAGGGTAAAAAAGGAAAGGATCTTAATGGTGTCTCTTAATAATTTACAAGCCATTATTAGCAAAAATGTAATATGTAACTCTAAGATACTGCCAGTGACAAGTAAAAATTAAAGAATATAATTTGGCTTTGAGGTTTTTATAATTGCAGCATGAAAGCTGGCTGCACACATTCTATTTTTATTCTACATAATGAATATATATTCTAGAATTTTTCTTGCAGATTTTCAAGTAAATTAGAACCTAGAGGTCTTTCTAGTTGAGGGCAAAAATTCATAAAAAATGTAATAGATAAAAGGAATAAGATCTTTAGTATCACAGCTAACAATGTGTCACAGCAAGAAAATATTTGCTAAAATGAACTCACCAGTTATAGAAATAAATCTTAATCAATCCATTTCTTCACTTCTCTAGCTTAACATAAGCATCTGTAACTGCACATTTACTCTTTCAGTCTGATGCTCATTTTTGTATATTAGAATACCCAATTATAAAATATAAATTTATAGCAAGGTGAGATTTTAGACTTTCAAGAGAATTGTATTTTATAAAATTGATAAAATTGATGGTAGCACACTGGTAGATTTGCCATTGGCAATGGAGGGTCTGGAAGAGTTAAAACAGGTAATAACAGAAGAAAAGAAATCAACAAAGAGGATGACATATGCATTTCAAAAGAAAAAGGACAATGTCTCAAAGGGAAAAGGAGTCACTGGCTCTAAATTGATGAAGTCCTGGGTATTTTTTTTCAAAATAATCTTTTTTTATGATCAAAGTGTAGTGGATAAGAACTTTGATTATAGAGCCTGAATTCAAATCACATCTTTACTACTTACAACCTGTGAACCTTTGGTGAGTTACTTAAACTCTGTGACTTTATTTTCCTTTCCATATATTGGCAATAACAGGTATAATAATATTTATAATATTCATATCATTTATAATATGTACCCTTCTAAGAAACATGACTAGCATATAGAAAATACAGTGAAAATACAGAAAGTACATGAAGATAACTTTCATGTGATTGCCATGGATGATCATGGAAATAAAGAGGGCACACATCCTGAAGTTAGTCAATGAGTGATTGAACAATATTTCCATTATGCTCATCCTCTGCATTTTTTTAATGCTTGCACTTGGATATTAGGTGATAACAACTTAAATACCATCAGTTCACTGTTAGGTCATAGCCATTATGACCCAGAAATCTATAAGCACATTATTAAACATGAAAAATATTTTAATATCAACTTTTACAATGAAGAAAATGGCTTGGGGCACCTGGGTAGCTCAGTCAGTAGAGCATCCAACTGTTGATTTTGACTCAGGTCATGATCTCAGAGTCAGAGGATAGAGCCCCCTGTTTGGTTCCCGGCTCAGCAAGGATTCTGCTTGAGATTCTCTCTCTTCCTTTCCCTCTGTCCCTCCCCCCATGTGCATATACACTCCTCTATCCCTCTATAAAATAAATAAATAAAGTCTTTAAAAAATTAAAAAGGGTGACTGGGTGGCTCAGTTGGTTAAGCCTCCAACAGTTAGTTTTGGTTCAGGTCATGATCTCAGGGTCAGGATATTGAACCCCAGTAGGGTTCCCTGCCCAGCAGCGAGTTTGTTTGAAGATTAGCTCCCTCTGCCCCTCTCCCCCACTTCCCCACAGACTCTGTCTCTCAAATAAATAAATATTTTAAAAAATTCAAAAAAGAAAAAAGGTAGTTCTTGCAAAAGAAAATAAGTAGTTTTGGTTATCCCAAGAAATCAGAAGAAAAGAAATGATGGTATGTTTTTATACTGCTCATCTCATTTGAAGTACTTATATATATATATCTCATATAGTCAGCATGAATTGTTAAATCCTGAGTACTATGTTATAGTAACTGATCAATAGTAATATTAGTGATAATAGTAGTGATACTATTATTTTATTGCTGTAATTCAGAAATCTGTGTCCTCTTTGCACTTCTTTTTGAGCACAAAAAATTGCATAGATAGATAGATAGATAGATAGATAGATAGATTCTTGCAAAAAACATTGTAGCCTTGCAAGGAAGATATAAGGTGTTTATATCACAAATTACTTAAATCCCAAATTGAAATCCAGTTTAGATAAAGCATTTTGTACCCTTTTCCTTTCCTTGTGCTGTGTCCATGGTGTGCCTGGCATTCCCTGCACCACAGATGCAGTGCCCAAATCTATCTCTCAACCTGGGGCTCTAAATTCTTTATCATGCAAAAAATATGTCCTATTTCAGATTCTACTACTAAATTTATATGACCAAATACATCACATTCCATGGTTGCCAAAATCTATCTTAGTTAAAAAACTAATAACAAGTTATAAGATATAACACCAACGTCAAAAACCAATATCCATCATACTCTTCCCTTAGGGAGAAATATATCATCAGTCTTTGAAACTAGAAGAAATTCCTAGCATCTGTCTTGTGCCCTATTTTTTTTTTTTTTTTATCCTCAGAACCTAATTATGTCCCACAACTCTTTACTCTAGTATATGGCCCACTTTCACCTTTTGGGTGAGGCTTTCTATTGCCCAAATGATATGGAGATGGATGGTAGGTAAAGTGGAGTGTCTATCAAATTTGTTTTTTTTTTTTTTATAGGTACAGATTACCCTTGTCTCCTTTCCCATATAAGTGTCTTAATTACTATATGACAAAGGTAATATTTCAATCACATTTAATGTATTTTATGCATTTTGTCTTTAAATGTCTCTCTTCTCTTTATTGAAAACAGGTAAATTGGCATTTATTTTGTTCTAGTTAGTGGTCTATATCTTTTCTTGAATCCCTGCTCTAGTGCCTGGATCCCATTCATAAGGAGGGTATAGAACTGAGTAGTCTCTGCTGGTAACTAATTCCATGTACTAAAGGCAAACCAAACATCCTGCCTTTTCTTGAGGACCATTCTGATAAGGTGTGAAAACTCACTTGTTTGGTATTCGAAGCTATTTTACTGAGAAAAGACTAAATACAAATAAATAAGCACTTGTCTGGATAGAGAAGGGAGATAAGTGAGAACTTCCAGAGAATGCCATGGTAATTAATCCTATTTAACATTTTAAAACCCCATAAGCGGTCTAGTAGGCAAAGTAAGTCCAGCAGAAACCAGGTGTTTGACTTAGAACAGCCCAGGATCTGAAACACAAAGAAATTTGTCCAGATTGTCCCTTAGAGGGAAATGGACAACTGTGTCTTGCACTGCGGTCTGATAGGTTGGATCTTTGGGGTAAGATGAGGCTACAGCCTTCACCCGGTGGAATGGCATCCTTGGGTTTGTTAGCTGTGTTAAAAGATAAGCTGCATCGTATTAAAATTTTAAGAATTTTCTTGAGCAAAAATTGAGTTGGGCAGTGCCAAACCAGACATGGTGAAGAAGCACTTCGCTGAGGGGGAGCTAGTTGGAGAACTCATGGAGGAAAGGAGAAGGCAAAGTAAGGAACTCACTGATTGGCTGTAGCTTAAAACCTACTTGGCTATTTGTGATGGGTTGTCAGTCTTGAAAAGTTGAAGCATTTACAGCTTAGATCTGGGCTTGTTTACATAGGCGCCAGGGCATTAGAGCCAACTCAGCCTAATGGCTTCCTTGGTAAACTTAACAGCAGTAAACACAGGGTTCTTAAAGTGAAATAGTGCTAACAGCTTGGAAAATCTACTCCTTCGGCCTCTCCCTATTTCATAAAATAACCACCCGTAGAATTTAAGTAAGCAAAATCATTCCCTTGTGATTCTGAGTTTAAATAAGCAGCTGTATTGAGTATATTGATTTAGCTCTTTCTTCATTTAGAGTCTGTCATCTTAATAAGCTGATTCACATTAGGCATGCATATTAGAATGAAATATTTCCCTAATGTGCACACATGCCAACTCTTTATTAAAATAATAAAAAGAGCTACTTGTTCACAGGATTTAGATTATTATGTTATACATATTTGACTTAAAAAGCTATTTGCTCAATGACTACCATATGTGAATACATTTATGAAATTAAATAAAAAGCAAGAATAAATAAGACTGGATATTTTTAAGCTATCAGGATGGGCATGGCAATGATGTTTTCGCAACCTTTGTGCATACAATTTTCTTTAAAAATGTTTAGAACTGTTACATAGGGAATGGACAGTTAATCTTACTTTGAGTTGATAAAACCTATTACAAATTTAAAGATTTCTTAAAAGGTTCTGGTGCCTAGTCAACATATTTATTTACTAAAAGATTGGTAAGAATTGTTTTGTCTAATAGATAAAAAGCTATTTCAGTGAAGACAAACTAAAAACAAATAAATAAGCACTTGTCTGGATAGAGAAGGGAGATAAGTGAGAACTTCCAGGGAATGCCATGGTAATTAATCCTATTTAACATTTAAAAACCCCATAAACTTTCCGCTAGACAAAATAAGACAGCAGAAACCAGGTGTTCTACTTAGAATGGCAGTGGCAATGCCAGTAGGCAGATCTTCATAATACTGGCAGTTTCCTTTCCAGCGTTGAAGGTTTCCAGCAACGATTAGCACTTAACAGAGAAAGGTAAGGCCTGTGAATGTTGGTTTAGGAGCCCCTTGGGGCTACAATTAAGAAACAGTACTTTCAATTCTACCTAGAAACATTAGTAACTAGTTTCAAATATTCTTTTTTTTAATGTTGTTCATAATAATATGCACAAGACAATTGGAAAATTGAAGTTTTGTTTTTTTTTAAAAATAAGCATATCATTTATAGCATCTTTCCCTTGGAATGTTAAAGTGCAGTTAATAATTAGGCATTCACATTTACACAATCCCTGTGAACCATATATAATCCCTTAAAAATAAAATATTTTTCTTCCCACCGGTAGTTGAATAATGTAATCTCTTCAGCAGGTCTTTCAAAAGAATTAATGTTGGCCCTATTGACTTTTTAAATGTTACAAAACCTAAAAGAGAACTTAAAGATGTAATTAATTTTTATGTGATTCCCTCCTTCTAATACACCTATTGCAGGATAGCATCGGGTATATATGAGTAAACTACTATAATTTGTAATGTTAATTATTTATCCTCTGCCCTTTCACCTTTTTTACTTTTTAGAGCACTGTTAACAATCTGTAATTATCTTGTTTATTTAATTATTTGATTACCTGTTCCCACTCATCTTCTCTAGAAAATTAACTCCCTGAGGACAAAGACTATGTCATTCTTATTTACTATATCTCCAACATCTAGCACAATTCTTGTCATATGTTGGTTGTTAAAAAGGGAAAGACAAAAAGGAGGAGGAAGGGAGAGAAGGAGAGAAGCAGAAAGGAAGTGTACAAGGAAATGTTCAGAGAACTAAGTAGTAGAGAAGCCAACCCATCCATATAGAGCACGTGGGAGAGATTTAAAGATAATGCCTAAAGATACATATTTCTTATAAAGTATATTTATTTCCTGACCCCTTAGGCTTTGATGCAATCTGCACAATTTGCCAAGTAAAGAGTGAAAATATTTTCTCTTCAACTTCACAAATGCGATGCATTTTCTTTAAAATAGAGGAGCACTGAGCTCCGATAACTGAGATCATTGTGATTGTGAAATAGTCATGATTAGTTTGAGGCGAAAAGCTTGCAAAGGATGAGGTAAAGCTCAGCCCTCAGTTGAGCTTTTGAACATAAGAGTAGTGTGTCCTTCCATGAGTTTACAGTTGCTATTTGTCCGTCTCTACCAAGGAGAGTAAAGAAAAAGACACAGAACTGGAAGATTCTATTCCATTGTCCTCCTATACCCTCACACCAGTCGTTTCATCACTATGACTTGACTTGAGATTATTAAGTCCATATATAAAAATTAATTCTATGTATTTAACCTCTTTTATGAGAGTGATTATAATAATCTTTGATTTCCAAGTCATAATATATATGCCCAGAAAACTAATACCCATCCATATGTCTCCACAGCAGAAAGGTAATTCTCTACGCCCACCTCCAGTATTTTCCTTTTTATTCTTTCCATTTTTATTTATCCTCAGATAACTTATTGTCTGACATACTATGTAGTTTACTTATATATTTATTTGTTCCCTCTCTGCTAGCATATAAGTCCCACATGGGAGGGACTTTTGTCTATCTTGTTGGCTGTTTTCAGAGTTTAGGAAAGAGTTTGACACATAGTAGATACTCAAAAATGACTTGTTAAATAGATACCTGATTAAACAAATGAAGGAGAATAATAATGAGAATAGTTTACTTTGGGAGGGACAGTTTTGTTTTTGTTTTTGTTTTTGTTCTTATGTTTTGGAAGAAAAAAGAATGTAGTATCAAAACATTGAATCATCCCTGAGTTATTATAATTCCTCATGCAACCTTGACAGTTCTATTACTTTGAAATTAAATATATATCCCCTCTGGGATGCTGTGTATCTGGGTTCCTTGGATGACATACATTCTGCTAATACTCCTGTTATGTCACATTGACTCTAATCTCTGTGGAGCCCAAGATTCATGTAACTTGATTTTTGATTACTAAAGAAAGTAAGAATCTCTAATTTTTGTGGCCTTAGAAAACTCACCAAAACACTGGTAAATTTGGGAAACATATTCAATATTTTACAGTAGATAACAAATGAAATTATGAGTGAGCTCCTTGACTAAATATTCATCATAAGATACTTAGATAACAATATATTCAGTGAGTCTGGCTGTACATGATCACTAGTTCAGAAATAGCACATGTATTTTGAAGGGCCTAGACTGGGAAGTTCTTGGAACCAGTGCCAGACATACATAAAAGAAATGTTGTCAACGATGAAAGCCCTACAAGTTTGGATCCCCTGTGTCAAAGAGTGTTTGATATGTTACTGTGCCCTTGGGGAGGAAATCTGCTTATTTCCTGTCATGCTTTCTTGCAGGCAGTCAAACACTCATTACTTTAAGGTTATCAAAACTCTAGATATCTAAAGCAATTTCTCCATGCTGGTTGAAAGGTCATAGAAAAGTATCTCCCTCGTTTGAAATACCTCAGACTGTACACAGATCCCATCAGGAAACCTAAAGGAGAGAAGAAGTTACTAGGAAATATATTTTATCTTATTTTTTTTAAGATTTTTATTTATTCATGAGAGACAGAGAGGCAGAGACACAGGCAGAGGGAGAAGCAGGCTCCATGCAGGGAGCCTCAAGTGGGACTTGATCCCGAGTCTCCAGGATCACGCCCTGGGCCCAAGGCAGGTGCTAAACCACTGAGCCACCCAGGGATCCCAGGAAATATATTTTAAATAAGCTGTTACATTGACCAAAAAAAATGGAATAAAATGAAGAAAATGTGTATTTGAAATATTGATGGTAAGGGAAGAATCATCTCTCTCCTGTACATGAGCATGGTCCAATATAGATGACATAGTTGGGTTTTTTTTTGTTGTTGTTTTTGAGAACTTCTAGCCAAGACCATTTGCTTCTCTAGGGTACACTCATTAAAACAGCACATCCAGCTTAAGTTGTATAATCATGATCAAATCAAGATCAGGATCAAATCAAGATCAAGCTAGTGTTATGCCAGCATTCAAGAGAAAGGTAGAAGTTCATCTCCTTGTCTAGCACATGACTTAATCTGAGCAAACTATTAAAATAGAAAATGTGAGACAGAAAATGATGAACAATTTCTCCAGGTTTTTCCATCTCCTTCTCTTTATGAACATGTGTGAGAGAATAAAAACCACTAAAAAATATTATTAAAGTACCTGACCAAACCCTGCTGTCACTGCATCCTTAAAATTACTACACCGCTTGCATTGCAGATCTTTAGGAAGAGCGTAGTGAGGTAAGATGAAATATGCTGCCCCCTTACCACCCGGGAAAAAGTCATTTTCCATGATCTAACAAATAACAGATGGAGAATGGCTGAGAGCTCTGTTGCTTTCTAAATAGAAAAGCAGTATTAGTTTTCTCATTAGGCTTATAGGAGAGATGGCTTCAGCCGTTAGGTAGTTTTGTTAATCCCTCCAGCTGGACTGTGCAAAAGTGTAAGGCTTAATACTCGCTCTCAACAATATCTAGGTATATGGATCAATTAAAGCAGATAAATGTTTTGCCTTTTCTCCCCCTCTAAGGCAGCGAATATCAGCTTAACCAACGGAATGTGAATACATTACACAAGAGCAGATAACCCAGTGTATTGTGCAAGTTGTATTTAGCAATGCTCAGGTGGCTGCAGAAGGGGGCCGGAGGCTCTAGTGACCCTCAAGCTAGGCTTCATCCTCAGAGCTACCTCTCTAGCTCGGCCAATATCTGGCATAACTAAACTTTTAACATGGAGATGTTCCCAAAAAGGTTATTAAAAAAAAATAGTTCGAGAGCATCTGAGAACCTTTAGAAGTTAGTGTCACTGATCTGCCACTGATCTAACAAAGCACACTGCTTTATCAAAGACAGTAATCTATGGTGAACACACAGTAGTGCATATGCAAGCTGGTGTGGAAATCGGCAGTGAATTATTTGCATAAGAAGCACATTACAGGTTTAAAACGTCATTATTTTTGACTTTAAAATTGTGTATTTTTGAGTACACATTATGTGTTGTCTTCTAACTTTATGTGAGTGTATGTGTGTGTGTTTAGGTACGTGTGTGTGTGTGCGTGTGTATACTCTTCACGATAGCCATGAGACATAAATGTTACTACCTCCAATTTCTAGTTGAGGAAAGGTTAAGTGATTTGCCAGAGATTATAGAACTGCTAAGTGGCATTAGCAGGAGCAGAACCCAAAGCTGGCTGACCTCAGAGCCTGCATTTTCTGATTACGTGCCATCGCTTTTTAAAAACCACGCTGTAATGCACAGCTCGAAGCAAGTGAAATACTGCCTCTGCATGTAGGAGAATATGAAAAGCCATGGGCACAGCTATGCAGCCACCCAGACGGGTAGGAATGTTTGAAAAATCTTGGGGAGCTCTTTTATTTGAGAGGCAATAGTCAAAGCAGTAGAGTATAAAAAAGCTACAGCCTCAGTCCATAGGACAGAGCACAGAGGAGAAAAAGTCTGATGATTTTTCTCACCCACACTTGGATAGATTTTCATCATCAATTGGTGCATTAATTCTCTTTGGCTCCTGGAAACAGTCATTTGCTTAATAGCTCTTTTGTGACCGAGGGAGTTAATGCACAATCCCAAACGGCTTAACTTCCAGCTGAGGAGGAGTTTAGGCAGAGAAGAAAAAAAAAAAATCTAACTTCATTTTTCACAAATAATTTGGAGATGAAAGTTGGAACAAATGCTCTCACTATTTTTGTTGAGAAAGAGCCCTGTTTTATTTTGACAGAGGTCACTGAGACATAGGAGGCAATTTTCATGTGGAGATATTTCCTTGAGTCAGTATAAATGGAGCAGAGAAAAGGAGTGAAACACAAAATGTTCTTGTAAAGTTCAGATTTTTCTGGGTCCTACTGTGAAATTTTTGTACTAGAAAATTTGGGCTAAATTCTAAATACCTATCTTAACTTTTTAACTTTATATCTTTGGAATGGTTAAAAATACTTTTCCAGGGTGCCTGGATGGCTCAGTGGGTGAAGCATCTGCCTTCGGCTCATGTCATAATCCTGGGATCAAGTCCCGCCTTGGGCTCCCTACTCAGGAGAGTCTGCTTCTCCCTCTGCTCCCCCATCACGTGCATGTTGTACTCATTTGCATGATCTCACTCACAAAAATAAATAAATAAAAATTTTTCTAAAAAATAATTGAAAAAATTAAAGAAAATAATTGTCCAGTAACTGAAAATCTGGGTCTCTCATAGGTTCAGTTCTTTGCCCTACTGCAGACTTAAAATGATCTATTAAGTGATGATTATGTATAATTAATTATGCTATAGAAATGCTAAGATGGTTATAATTGTATGGTTTAATTTTCTTGTCAGGTAATAAAACAGGAAGATCTTGGCCAGGATCTTTCTGATTGTACTTTGTATGATCTACTGAAATACGATGATGTTAACTCTGACAAGCACCTGGCTCTTGAAGAATTTTATAGAACATTCCGTGAGTATAATATTCATTCTCTAACTTCTTCATTCTTTTTCCTGTTTCTTTAAACAAGGCAGTATATTTGCTTGATCTCAGAGTACAAACTATTTTTTTAAAGAAGTGATAAAAGTAAGATAATTTAAGTGCTTAACTGTACTGAAACATATGTAAGAGCTAAGGAGTTTGGTAATTTTAAAATGAAAATCTGGAAGTATTTGATAACCCTAGATATCAGTTCTTATTGATCCTAGTTGAAAACATTAATTCCACAATATTGCTTCTAAGGTTTGGAGTAGGAGCAGCACTTAACTTACTTTCACCATATGGCAAAAACAATTTAATCATTTACAAAGTGACCTTTTTGTTTTGTTTTTTTTACACTATTGGGAAACCAAAGTAGATTACTAGATAGACTTTGCGTTATGTTAACAATAATTAGCATAAGAATGCAAAATTGTATTTATGTTAGGGTACTTTGGAATAATTTATATATGTTTAAATTGCTTAACGACTACTTCAAATGGGCTTTATGTGCTTTATAAAGGGGAGTTATAAAGACGATCTGGTTTAGAAAAGTCACCTGCCAGGTTGTTATTTAAAAATATTTCAAAGAAAAAAGTCTTGGGGACAGAAACCAGAAGGGAAAGATTTAGGGGATGTGTGCAAAAATTAAATTAACTGGCTGGTGTTTGAAAATCTCCAAAGAATCAAAGTTCAACAGGGTCTAATTCAGCACAGAAACCAGTATTTTTTACATCTACCTATCTATCATACATCTACTCTCTTTAATATGTTATGTGTATACACATTTATATATTGCTTTCCAGAAGACAGGAAAAAGTGTATGTACTTGATGTGAAAAGATTTCTTTTGAATTATGCCTCTGCCATCTATCAGTGGTCTGATATTCGGGGAATTACTTAAATTCTGAAAATTCATATAAACAAGGATAGTAATTTCATATTAAAACATTAAATTATATGTTATGTAATATTTGGTATAAGCAAAATAACACATGTGAAACAGTTGCAGGTTTTAAAGCCTTCTATCAGTATATTCTTCAAATTTAATTAAATTGCATTTCCATATTAAATTAAAAGGCAGGATGACTCTGTAAACAATCACTTATAAGTATGTTACAAGGTGAGACTATTTTTAAAAAATAAGAAAGCAATATTATTATTCTACATTTGTATGAAGAAACTGAAACACAGGGAAGTTAAGAACTAAATAGCTGAGTTTATAATCAAACCTTTGTCGGACTGTGAAATCTATGTGTTTTCCACTAAACTTCACTCTGTAATAGGCATTATTTTGTGTGCTCACGGTAAAAAGATACTATGTTTTTTCAGGAAAGAGATTATATATGCATTGTTTTATATTTATATTAACACCATCCTTTTATATTATTATATAAACACTGTATGCAAGATAAAAGGACTAAACATCATAAAAACACCTAAATAAAATATTAACTGAATTGAGGGTATAATACCCAGTTTGGGAAGTCAAGGAGACTTGAAGGTGATATCAATTGCATTTGTCTCCAGGATGAGTGGATATGGTTCAGGCAATAGGACATGGGAAATTGGACAAAAAATAATAGCATAAATAAGAACTCAAGTGCATGATATATCAAGGTATTTACAGAAACTAGTTCAACTGCAAAAATCTGTTCCAGGTGTGAAATTCTATGAAAATATGCCAATTATTATTACTGTTTTACTAACTTGTTATTAAATAAGCTGTATAACCTACCAACTCCCATCCCTCACCCTCATACAATGCAGATACATGGATTTAACTACCTAAAATTAATTGGAACTTGTAGGAAAAGCAGGTAATATTTTTAATGGTATTCAATTTATCAAGCATCAATAAGATAATTAAATAGATGTTTGTGTAGAATTCTTATTCAAAATATAATTATTGTTGATGATGAAGCGCTGGAGCAAGAAACTGAAACCATAAAAATAATGTATAAATAGTGTGTTATTTTTATGACAGCACAGCAAAGTCTGAATAATGATCCCTGGCAATATCAGTAAATAAGAATCTTGTCCAGAATAGTGTTGCTTGCACCTCTCACAGGGAAAAAATGATACTGGATTTTGATATATGATTTGATGTTGCTAAGGAAGGTAAGGTAGATCAGTATATCGTTCTGATAAAGAAAATTTTACATTTCAGAAATCTTGTATCATCAATAAAAGCGTTCAATAGAGAAATAGTAAAGTATTGTCTATGAAGGAGCTAAATTATACTAAGAACTCCTGAGGTTGAATGGGAAAAATCTATATGATTTGGGTTAACTATTAGAAGGTAATATGGTAACAATTATATGGAAATTATTTATAGTAAATGCAATGAGTTTAATGAATATTGTAATGTTTCTTCCATTTGGTCAAAATTATGTATAACACGAAAGGTCTGCATTTTTAATATTCTGAGTCATAAAGAGATATTAGGTAATGAAAGCACTTGGCACTCAGAAATCATATTATGAGCTTTTTTCTTTTTGTATAATCAGAAAACTATCCCTTAACAATGATAAAATAGTATTCATATAATCATTTAGAGAAGATAATGTTTTTCTAAGTAATGCTGGAATTATATGGAATATTTTAATATTCTTTGTGGTCTTAACAAGCAATTTTCAGGAAAGTATTACATTTTCACTGTTGCACTTATTGAAACAGGTCATCAAACTATACAATGATCCCTCAGAGACAGCAGAATTAATTTGTATGGATTGTGTCAGCATTAGCAAGAGGTATTTATACTTTTTGAATAGGAAATATATATATATATATATTTCTTTCCATCTTCACAATACTTTATAGCTAAACACACTTTGGCTTTGTGAAGGTTAGTGACAGGCTTTTAATGATGGCGTGATTTGAAAAAGTCACTATGCTATGAAATACTAAAAACTAGGAAATATATATATATATATATTTATATATTTCTTTCTTTCCATCTTTACAATACTTTATAACTAAATGCACTTTGGCTTTGTGAAGTTTAGTGACAGGCTTTTTATGATGGCATGATTTGAAAAAGTCACTATATTAGGAAATACTAAGGTAGTATCATGAATAAAAATGTGTAACAATAGTGAGAAAAGCAATCTATTTTAAAAAAAAATCATGTATTAAGTACCTATGTGTATAGAATGCTGTGATAGTTAAAAACCTAAAAACTTGTTTTTCTTTCCTTTAGGAATATATAATCTCAGACAATGATAAAAATGACAGATCTAGTATGTGTAAAAATAATCTTTTTTTTAACATACAGAGTGATTCCCCCAGATAGTTCCTAAAAAAAAAAAAAAAATCCCAGAAAACTAAAAAGTCCCTAAATGAATGTACAGAGGAATAAATTAAGTCCAGGGAAGTTAAAAGACACACACACACACACACACACACACACACACACACAAACTTCTCTTGATCCATTAATTATCTGCTGGTAGATACACATTTTTGGAGTTCCAGTTTAATATTCTTTCTGCCATGGTATAAAATAGAAGAAAGTAAAGCAAAAGGTAATGGGCAAACGAGAAAAGTTTAATGGTTAAAAAAAAAAAAAGCACATCATCAACACTATTACAGTGCTGTTACAGCAGTTATAAGGTTTTCTATAAAATAGCCTTTTCTTTTCCTTTTTGGATAAGATGAATTATTTCAATATTACAGTCAACATTGAATGGTATGTTTTTCTTCATAATTTTTGGCCTTAATAAAAAGGTATTTAAAATACATCCTCAGTGTGAGTATCAAATATTCTAAATCATGCCTCGTTTGGTTAACAAACTTGGAGATCTATTTAATGGGATCAAATAATTTTTAAATAAGGTCAGTGACATAGTTTTTGAATACTTAGAGGAAATACTAAATCCTCTGGTCAGATGGTGAACACCTTTCACCAGGCATTTTGTTGTCTTGAGTATTTTCAATAAACTGTGTAGATTTTTCAATGCAAAGGTTTTTATAGAATTAAATATGAGTCCACAGTGCTATTATTAATCACAAGGACTTGAATTGATGTACAACAAAACATCGCTTTATTTTCTTCCCATTCAAAATTAAATTAAAGGGTTTGTTTGATTTGCATGGGACACTACATTTTTGCCTTAAATCTATAGGTAAATGCAAGTGATTTGCCATCAAACAACACGACTGTACACTGAATTGAGGCATTTAATTTCAAAAGTGATACTCAGATAAATGTTTACATTTACTTATTTTTGCCGTCAAACTCAATTGAGGTGATAAAGTGCCATGATATGATTATTAATTGTTTTTATTTCTAGCTAACAAAAAACGATGCTATTGGTTATCCAGGGAAAGAATAATTGTTTGGAGAATGCTTTCTGTGTACTTTATTTTCTGAGTTAAATTATAAGTCGTTTGACTCTAGTGCTAAGACTTAAAATTGTATGAAATGAGGAGTTTGCAATTCCGATAGATTCTTGAAATTCTATTAAATTCTTATATGAGTTGCAGTTCCCAAAGTCATATAGATGTACTTCAAGATATGTATGTATTCTATTAGTTCAAGTTCTAATGTCACACTTAAATAAATCTCTATCAATTCAAAATGGTCTTTATGTGTGGAAAGTTCCAAAAAAAAGAGATGTGTTTCTACTAGGCATGGAATAATTAGTTTTTTGCAAACATAATGCATCGACTGTGAGCATTTATATTGAAACTAATTGTATAATAGTTCTCTCTCCTTTCTTAAAAAGAATAAGTAATTAGAATTCTAAAATTTTAAAATATTTAAAAAACATGGAATGATTATTTTAAATTGTCTAACTATTCATGATTATACTCAAAATGTCATCTCTCTTTATATGAAACAGTTCTTAATGGGATATAGTTTTGATAATGACATTAGAAGGAAAAAATCATTTTCTAGGAAATCACAATTGCTGTAATAAAAATATTACTTATTGGAACCATCTAATAATCAGAGTGATGAAATATGAATATTATGTTAATATTCATAGATATTAGATCATTAGTATATAAAAGACATTTATTTGAGAAAAATAGCAGGGCTTAGTGAGAAGAATTAAGATTCTTACAGTAATATGGGTTAAAGGTGATAGGGCCAGAACTAAAGGAGCAATTGTAATAATTCAGGGAAGTGGTCATATTTGGATAATAGCTTACAAGCAGCATCCTCTAAACCTGATGAATGATTCCATACGCATGGGATGGAGAGGATAGGGCCAAGGATAATGTCCAGTTTTCTAGCTTGCATACCGAGGTGACCAATGATGCTAGTCATTAAGGTAGGGCACACAGGAAGAGAAGTGAGCTTGAGGACATATACTGAGTTAAATTTTCAACATACTGACATATTCACATACAAATTTTTGGTTGGAGAATATCATGGCCGAGAGCTCAAGTGGGACTTCAGGACTACAAATAGAGATATAGGGCAGGTAGTTAAAATTTGATACTCAGGCAGGGAATGAGGTACCCAAGGTGAGTATGTAAAGAGAGAAGAGATGAGCAGAAGGGCAATAAGGTGTTAAATGCAAAATTAATTAAGTAATTTAACAACAAAACAAAAAACCCACACGATTGGTAGGAAGTAAACCAAAGGGCTACATCGTCATAAAATTTTAGTAAGAAATTGTTGACCAGCAATTTCCATGACTCCATGAGTTTGACTCCATGAGTTCAAAACAAGAGAGTATATGACAGATGAATAAGTGGCTACTGTATTTCGCAATAAGGAGGTTGTTGGTGACTTTGGTCACAGCATTTTCAGCAGAGAAGTAGAGGTAGAAGCAAAAGTGCTGGCGATTAAGAGGTTAAATGTAAAAAAGGAAAGAAAGAAACAGAAAAAATGCTGAGTGAAGAAGCAGAGCACACAAGCATACATCAAGTATATATTTAGATAAAATCCAAAATAGGTAAAACTCATCCATGGTTTCAGTAGTTAACATGATGGTTGCCTTTGTAGGAATTAGAGGGTGATGGGTTGGGAACACAAATGAGAAAAGGGCTTCTATGGTGCTCATAACATTCTACTTTTTAGCCTTACAAAAAAAAAAAAAATCCCATACTGGTTTTGGAAATGCCATATTAGACGCTGATGTAGCTACTATCGAACAGCCTCACACATAGATCACTGTAATATGAAACGTTGCAGCAACTTTAATTGCTTGTCACTTTGGGAAAATAACTCTTTTACTACATACTTTGATTGAAAAATTAATTCACTTGTTTATATAATTATAATGTTCTATGTTAGAGTTTATAGATATGCCCTGACAGTTTTGGTAAATAGAGCTTAGCACCATTCACTTACAGGTAATTTCCACTTTATATTATTGTTGTTTTGTCTAAGTTTGTTGGACTTTATAGGGAAAGGACTGTCCAACATGATTGTTGGACCCACCCTATAGACATATATTCCAAAAAGACAAATTTTGGTTCTAAACAAAATGAATTATTTTTACATACCAATTGTGAGTAGAAAGACAACAGGTAAGCCAATACCAATTTAAACTATAATTAAAAAAATAAAATAAAATAAAATGAACTATAATTTTAAAAAGAATGAAAGCCTTAATTTTGTTTTTTTCCATTTGAAGATGACCCTGTCTTCCTGATTGCTAAGATTACCTTAAACTTTTGAAGCTAGTGCACCTTTATGTTTATTCTTTACCTTTAGCCTCTATCATGATTTCTCACTGGTAATTTTGCTTGCTGACCTAACTATTTGGTGCTCCTAAAAGCAGACACAATTAGATATTTTAGCTTCTCTTTTATTTCAGGTGAAACCCTTCTATTTATTTCTTAAAGTATTGACTCTTTTCATCATACAGATATTGAGAGTCAGGCCTTTCCTGACACAAAATAAAATTGAAATAAGAAACAATAAAATGAAATTGATTATTCATTCTTATTTCGCCACCATGTACCATATCTTGTCAATCATAACTTAGCGAATCTGACTTAAAATTACTTTCCCTTGACTTCAACATGGTATTCAGCAATAGTGTGTGCCTGGGGCTGTTTCGGACTTGCAAAATCATTTCTGTAATTCATTGGTACTTTGGCTTTGTTAACTCCATGTTCTTCATACTGATTGCTCAGAAATTCCTTGAACTGAGCCTTACATTGCACTTGTGTGGTTCTGAAACCCTATCTGCGTGGCATCTTCTTCATAATAGCCTTCCTGTGCAGATGGCCTGTTGCAACGCTGCCCCAGATCTCATCCATTCAGGCATGAGAGAGTTACTGCACCTTGGCACCAAAGCCTTGACTGGAACTTAAAGTACCTCAGGGGCACCAGGCCCGCTAAGGCAGGAGAGCATGTGACTCTTATAGCTGGGTCATGAATTCAAGCCCCATGTTGGTATGGAACCTGTTTTAAAAATGAATGAATGAATTAATTAATTAATCTATGTCAGATCTCCAAACTGTGTCCCTACTAAAGGGATTTAATTTTTGCTGGCTAATTGTTGTTCAACAGTTTAACAATTTGAATGCAATGTATCATGCTTTAATTATTAGCTGTTGTCTGAATTCCCTACCCAAGGTTAGTCTTAGAGAATGCATTTCATTTACATTTTCCAGTAGAACGTTTCTTTATAGGATTCTGCTCCTTCAAATGACCCATTATGGAGGCACTTACCTGCAAAGTGAATGTTATGATCTATAAAATCAAGTACTTTTTAAAAATATATATAAGAAATCATACATGTTTAGGCAATTAATCTTTAAAAACATTGGTTTTTAATTCAAGGATTTGGAAGCAAGTACTCAAAATACAGTTTTTGTTAAATATAATTTAATATGTGGTTTTTATTACCATCACATTTTTTTTAAAACCAGCTAGAGGCCTGCCCCCTTGTATAAGAATTCTATCACTTTCATAGAGTGATTACATGGGTGTAACCAGATAAAACAAGAAATTTAAGTAGGCCTCATCAATAACATATAAAAATCATAAGATTTAAGTTGAGTGTCTAATATTAGTTTGAATCTATCCTGTCTTGTTCAAAAAAAATAAGAAAAAAAAGAATCAAAACAAGAGAAATGGCTTTTAAATTTTAATACATTTTAAGCCAAATCACATATTAATAAAAGTTTGGCCAACAGACTTTGCTTTCATTAACTACCATAATTCCATATCCTTTTTAACAATGACAATTTTTGTTGTTGTAGTTAAAGAAAGCAGAAAGGCACAAAAGAGAAAATAGGAATCAATTTTAGTTCCATCATTCAGTTATAATCACTTTGATATACACATATGCACATATTTTATGAAATGTGACATTGATATTATATCCTCAAGATTTATCTTAATTCTACCTTAAGTAGGGGAACATATCTCAGTATTAACAAATGTAGCTTAACATATTTTAATGGCTTGTATTGTATGAAGTTACCATAATTATAGAAATTATAATCATAACTCTCCATTTATTACTATTCACAAGCTATTATTTCTTTCTTTAAAGATCAACACTGTCCATTTAACATATAGTACAAACAAAAACTGTTAATCATCCTAATAACTTTTAATTTTCTAGGAGCCACATTTTAAAAGATAGAAATGAGTGGAATTGATTTTATTAACATTTTTTATCCCAATATGTCCAAAAATATTATTATCACAACCCATCGTCAATATGAAAATAAAGGAAATACTTTACATTTTCTATCAAGTTTCAAAATCTAACATTTACAGCTTATCTTATTTCTCATTTGGACTAGTCATTGACTACCGTCTTGGACAGTATATAATATTAGAGTGTTAAAAAAATCTGTTTTAAATTTTATTACAGTTTTTTTAATAAGTACAACTGTATTTATTCAGGGACAACCCTGTCATCTATGCAGGAAATCTACAGATTCCATTCATTTATTTTTTATTGTTGATGTATAATTGACCTACCATGTTATATTAATTTCAAGTGTACAACATATTGATTTGACAATTTAGTTAAATATGAGGTTAAGCACATGTTCCAGTTGTAAATAAACAACATAGTGCAAACTTAGTGCTCATATCTATTTTTCTGGAAACCAGAAAAATACATACCTTATAAAATAAATGTAGCCTCCTAATCAACAATTACATATGCAACATAAATAAGATGTTTAGTTTATTTTTTTATTTATTTATTTTTTTAAGATGTTTAGTTTAAAAGTAGAATTCAAGGGGTGCCTGGGCAGCTCAGTCGGTTAAGCAACTAACACTTGATTTCAGCTCATGTCATGATCTCAGGGTTGTGGACTATCATGGAGCCTGCTTGGGATGCTGTATATCCCTCTCTCTCTGCCCCTCTCCATGGTCTAGCTCTACAAACAAACAAACAAACAAACAAATAAATAAATAAATATCAATCTTTAAAAAATAATAATAAAATAAAAACAGAATTCAACAAAACATATTTAATGTCACTCACCTTAAGCCAGTGTCTTCCAAGTGTCGTGTTATCAATGAATCATTTAAATCCTGTGTCCCCTGCCCACATTTAGCACCCTTATATTTCCCCAGTTCTTAAGGACAATTTCTTCCTCTCTGATTTAAAACAAACACACCAATAATGGATATCTTTCAGTGAGAAGTTGTTCAGTTTGAGAATTAAAGGTCTTACTAGTCTGAGTTATTTCAGTTCACCTCTGAGCAGTGAAACACGTCCAGGGACTCAGTAAAGCCTTTTATACCACAAGGATTAATGTTTACATTCAGTTTTTTTAAAGTATAAAAACAGCTAGAGTATTTTTACCTCTGAGAACCTTAGGAGACTTAATGTAGGACACTGAATATAACCTAATATTCTTTAATGCGGAGTTTCTAAAATATTCTGTAGTGCACAGGACCATCACAATAAAAAAAATGCACGTACATATGTAAGCATTTATGTTAACAAGACATGTGCAAAATATCTTATTAACACACCATATAGTAATTCAGTGTGATATTTTGTATGACAATTCCTTTTATAGATATTCCAAAAGAGTAACAGATTAATTTTTAGCAAATATTTTAAGAATTGACAGAAGAAATTAATATACATCCATTTTTTACACTTGTATACAACTAATTAATTTGATGAGTATTTATTTTTAAAGATTTTATTTATTTATTTGAGAGAGAGAGGGTATACAAGAGAGCAAACCAGCACAAAGGGGTGGGAGAAATGGCAAAGGGGGAGGGGGAGGGAGAAGCACACTCCCTGATGAGCAGAGAGCCCGATGAAGGGGTGGATCCCAGGGCCCCAGATCATGACTTGAGCCGAAGGCAGATAGATGCTTAATTGAGCCACCCAGGCGCCCCTAATTTGATAAATATTACCTATATAAATTGTATATCTGACACCCTGCTTAGTAATGTCCAATCTTTTGATTGTTGTACTCTATTCAATAATGGACTTCAATTTTTTAGAGATATTCTATTACAACTCTCTCAGTTTATAACAGACCTCTAACTCTGCAGTGCTATTTGATGAGTGAATATTTAGCATAATCTACTACTATCATCATTAGTAAATTTTGGAATGATAACTTCTTATGAAAAGGGTATTTATCCTGAAATTTTAATGAATATTCATTATATTTTTAGGTGACAATTTAAAAATAGATTGAAATTAGATAAATTTTTTAACAAGAAGGGAAAGGAGACATTATACCAAATGCTATTTAACTGCCTGATTGAGGATTTTGTGAGGCATGGAATACGGCATATCATCTGCAATGTACTCACTGGGAAATGTGCTCATCCTAATGAAAGTTGTTCCAAAAAGGAAGAAATTTCAGTAAACTTGTTACCCATCATTTAAGTAATGTAAAGAGACCTTTGGTGGCAGTAACCAGATAGGATGGGAAAAAAATCTATGATGTTTCAAGCATTACACAAGTTACAGATTGCAGGACATCTCGAGAGGTAATGTACATTTATTGCACAGGCAGGTGGACATTGATGGACTACTCTTTCTTCTGACTATGGTTATAACTGGTCTTTAATGACAGAAATATAGTATTAAATAAATAAGGGAATTAAACATTTTAGTGGATGATATATTGTACTTGCTCTAAACATTTCCCACTAAAATAACTAAAAAATAAAAATTAAAAAGATAAGGTAGGATGGAGGGAGGGGAAAAGGAGACGGAGAGACAAACAGAGACATCAGAAAGGAGGCAGAGAAGAAAGATTGACAAGAGAAAGACGAAAGCCAGGCCAAGAAGATTAAGTGTGGTTTATTTTATGGAAGTATTTTGTAGTTTAAAGCTTAGCTGTGCAATGATCCACTGATACATTTTTACGTATCTAGATTAATATTTCAAGTTAAAATTATTAACTTTTTATGCAACAGCCAACATTTGTTATACTCTTATGTGACATTATCAAGGCAAGTCACTACAAATATGAAGATAGATAAGAAAGTTTGTCTTCTCAACTTTAGGAAATTAAGCAGAAAAAAAAATTACAAAATAATATGGCATGGAGTAAGTGACTCGTATAAAACACAACCAAAAAGAGACCACTCTCAGGAATGGATTCTAAGAAGAGGTAAAATCTGAATTAAGTGTATCCTCCCTATAGGAATTCTGGAGGAGAAAGCCAAAGACATCAGGGGCTTTTCTGCTAAGCAGAACATATCAGCAAAGGCTGAGCTGTGGGACTATTGCAAAAAACAATGTGGGAGTTGAGGGAGCTGGAAGTGCAAAGAGGAAATTAGTGAAAAAAGAAGTTTAAGAGGGAGATAGGGCTAGAGCTTGAAAGTCCACAAATACAATATTAAGAAATTGAGATAATCTGTATAGTGACAGGCAAAGAAAGCACTAGCAGCAACATGGAATTGTCAGACCTAACTTTGGAAGGATCACTTAGAAAGCTGAGAGCAAATGTGGCTAAGACACAAGATTGGTAGATTAATCCGATCAATGGTGTGTTGAAGTCAGTGATGAAATCTTCAGAAATTTTGCTCTCAATTTGATACGACATTGGAAACTGGAAATTGGCCCATGGTGGGAACCTTTACACCATAGACATTGATCACAATGTCTACAAAATCACAGTCCTGCCCCCTGATCCCACCCAACCCCAGCTCAGAGATGTGCTTTTCTTAAAAACTTGCCAGAACACTCCTGACTCAAGGCTGCAATCTGCTACTGATAAATCTTAGAGATTGAACAAGGGTAATTGAGTAATTAAGAGGGTGTAGATTTAAAAAATATACATATATATTTAAGAGAAGAGACCTAAAACACTTGGTAAAGGATAAGGCTGACAATTTCTAGAAAAAAATCTTAGAATATATACATTTTGCAATCCCAAATTAGTATTGGTAATAATCGTTTCACCAGTTTGCTGTGATTTACAAAAGACATCTAAATAAATTAATTGGTGGCAATTCTTGTTTTGTTCAACTTCACATTCAAAAATATTCTCATTATCTCCTAGAAATCTTATTGTGACATTCTATTATAGTAGGAATAATTCATATACGTGATGTAATAGATTTTTTGATAATGGAAAAAAGTCGTGAACAACTTGTTTCAAAATTTTTGAGCAACTCAAGTAAAAAAAATATATTAACTTTTTTCTTACTGATGAAAAATGGACATTGAAATGATATCAAACTAAATTAGTTTAGCAAACTAAAGATCTGAACCAGTGATTGTGTTTAATGGTATATGTACAATTCATTTCCATTGACACGATTTATTTTATTAGAATCATCTTTTATAAGAATCTCCTATATTAGCATTCTGAAAACTATGTAAGTGACAGCTTAACATTTCTTTTAAAGATTGCATCTTTGCTATAATATATGAAGTAGTAACATTTTCTTTTGATATCAAGAGTTTATCTTACTGCTATATTGAGTGAGATTTTTTTTACTTATGAGTTGACACATCTCTTATATAAAGGATATTATTCTTGTGAAGTCTCATTAAAAGTGCATATTATTTTCGTACCCTTTGTAGATATTTTGGCACTCAACTAAAAATCTAAAATTAAATATTTAACACCTTTTAACTATGTTTAAACAACAAATGAAAGTGCTATACACACCATTCCTCTATATAGCTACTTGTTATTATCACCCCATATTGTAACTGAAGTTTCATATTAATACCATGTTTGAAAAAGATTTTATATTAGCACTGAACTCCTAGACTTTATAACTTAAAAGTAGCACATTTTCATATAGCTATGGATGTACAAAATAAACAGTGCCAGTAAAATATTTTCATGTGAGGTTATAGTGCTTCTTTAGTCTGTGATCTTTCCATCTTTTGAGAGTTATGAACTTTTTCATATTTTAGTTTCAAACTTGAGTCATCAAGTTATCACTTGCTGAAATATCAGGATATTTGAGACATTATTGTAGTTCATGGAAATAGTAGGATTTTTCAATTCTATTTGAAATTATTCTTCAAAATCCAGCCTATTTGGCCATTTTTTATGCCATTTTAGCAGAGAATTTCATTCTTTTCTCCAGAAACTACTCAGTCTTGCTGTTAGATCCAATGTCAGAACACTTGCATCTGATATTTCCTATCCCTAATTTTATAACTCATTTTATAATTTGTGTTACTTGGCCTTTTATTTATTTATTTATTTTTTGATAAATGGGCAGCTATTTGAAAAATACTGATATCCAAAATTATTAAACTTTGTTTCTAATAGTATGTAACTATCACCATAGAAACAGGGTCAATCAAGGGAGTATACTTACATTTAGAAGGGATGCGGTTCTAAAAGTGTTAGTATATTTAAATTGAAAAAGCTTTATGAAAAAAATTACCATAATAAATTTTTTTCTTTTAATTTTAGCTGAGACATGATATCAGAGTATTGAGAACTGGACTTGTGCCAATTTGATCAAGAACTATTAGGTTTCTTGTAGACACTAGGTTACTTGGAGATCAGAGACCTCAAATAGTATTTTGTAGATACTATCAGCAATGGATGAATGTCTAATGTCAAGAAAGTGCTTGCTTTACTGCCAGGTGGTATTATATGAATGTTGGTATATATGGTGGAATTTGGTGTGAGATTTCCTTTCATCTTTCATCACACTTTCATAAGTAGAAAAAGATATAATTAGAAATGAAGTTAGATCATTATTGTTACTAATCCATGTTATAATGTTAGAGAAAACATCACCCAACATTATAATAACTGAAGAAAGGTACACAGTGTGTCAGCTTTGACCATATCAATTCATTGGGCCAAGAAATATATCTATAGCAGTTGAATGCATAATTGAACCACAGTCATGAATTTGTGGTGCTAATTGATTTCGTAAATTAGTTAAATAGGACTCTCAGAGAGTGTTACTGTCCAAAAGAGTCTACACAATGATGTGCTCACTCCTTATGCAGCCCTGACCATGTGCTTTTACATCTCTTGATTGTAATGTGAACAAAGCATCTATTAGTGAAGGAACAGAATAAATTTTTTTAAAAACCTTGTACTTGTCATATTCTTGTAATAGTGAAAGAATTTGCACCTGGTTGAGCATAACAGATTAAATGGTTTCAAATTTGTCAGCAAGCTACCAAGTAAATTTAGATATTGCATCCTACTAGAACATAGAAAAGAAGAATGTTTGACTCCAGAAAGTCTGCTACTTTTTTGGAAACTAAGCTCCAGTTAAAACATTATCTCAGACGCAACAGTATAATTCTTCATCTTGAAAAACTTGTGAATCTTGTTATACTCATCTATCCATTTAAAAAGCAACCTGTGCATTTACAATTTTAAAGGCAAACTATATTTGTATTATTCTTTGTTTGTAAACATTTCTGAGATTATGGAGAAAGAAGTTGCAAATGTGGTAGGTTTAAAATATATCTGCAAGATATTCCATATTCATGGATTAAAAGACTAATACAATTATGATGTCAGTACTATCCAAAGTGATCTATAGAAGCAGTGAAATTCTTATTAATATCCTGATAGTGAGTTTTTGTTTTGTAGTGTTGTGTTTCTTGCAAAAATAGAAAAATCCATGAAAACTTCAAGGGAAGTTAGCCAAATATACTCTCGATAAAGGAGAAAATTGGCATTCTCATGCTTTCTGATATTAAATCTTAAGATATAGTCACATAGTCAAAACAATATGGCCCTGACATAAGGACAGACATAGAATGGAATAGAATGGAGAGCCCAGAAACAAACTCTCACATATGTGATCAAATGATTTTCAACATAACACCAAACCCATTCAATGGGTAAAGGATAGTCTTTTGAACAAATAGTATTCAGGAAACTGAGTTTCCATATACAAAAAACAAACAAACAGAACCTGGATCCTTACCTTACACTACATTAAAAAAAATAACTGAAAATTGATTAATGACTGAAAAGTAAGAAGTAAAACTATAAAAAATATTTGAAGAAAAGAGGGGGAAGGCATATGACATTGGATTGGGCAATGATTTCTTGGATATGATAGAACAAAGAAAAAAACAGTAAATTGGACTTCATCAAAGAACACTGTAAGAAAAGTGAAGAAAAGTGAAAAGGCAACCCAGGGAATGGTAAAAAATATTTGTAAATAATTTATTTGATAAGAAGTAATATCCAAAATATATAAAGAGATCCAACTATTCAACAACAGCAACAAAAAAACAATGACCTAATTAACTAAAAAAATGGGTAAAATGCCCAAATAGATATTTCTCTAAAGAAGATATATATATATATGTATATATATGTATATATATGTTTTAGGAAATTCCAATCAAACCCACAATGAAGTACACTTTCACACTCATTAGGATTGTTATTATATAAAACAAAACAAAACTAGACAGCAAATAAATGTCAACAAGCCTGTGGAAAAATGAGAAATTTGCCAGTGCGAATCTAAATGGCACAACTGCTATAGAAAATGGTAGGTACTCCTCAGAAAATAAACATAAAATTACCCTATAGTCCAGAAATCCCACTTTTGGGCATATATTCAAAAAAGTTGAAAGTTGAGACTGCAGAGAATTTGTATACCCGTGTTCGTAATAGCATTATTCAAAATAGGAGAGGTGGAAGCAATCAAGTGTCCATTGATGAATGAATGCATAAACAAAATGTGGTATTTATGTACAATGGGGTATATTGTTCAACCTCAAAAAGCAAGGAAACACTGACACATCCTGCAAATGGGTGGACCATGAAAATGTTCTTATATTATTAAATGAAATAAGCCAGTCATCAAAAAACAAATATCGGATGATTACACTTACATGGAATAGATTCATAGAGAATCTACGGCTGTAAGATCCATTTGGTCAGGGATATTATCTGTATTTGCTCTCTATTGCTTCCATAATAAGGAACAACAACAACAACAAAAAAAACGTATAGGCTTGAAAGGACCCAACCTGATTATCTTACAAAATGATAGGTCAAAAATCTCACTCACTGTCACTGGTCTAAAATCAAGGTGTATTGCCAAGGCTGTATCCCTTCTGGGCATCCTGGAATAGAATCGGTTTTCTTGCCTTCTTCTCAAGGCAGTCACATTGCTTGAGGTATAGCTCCACTTGTTTGTCATCAAGGCCCACAACTTTGGGTCAAGCCTTTCTCAAGTTGAAATCTTTCTGGTTCTCTCCCTTTTACCTACCTCTTCCACTTTTAAAGACCCTTGTGGTTACATTGCTCGTCCCCAAATATTCCAGGATAGCTTTCCCATCTCAAGGTCCGTTGATTAGTACTCTTAATTCCAACTGTAACCTAAATTCCCCTTTGCCCTGTAGTCTAACATATTGACAGATTCTGTGGATTAGAATGTAGACACTTTTGGGGTCAGACGCACCACGCTATCTAAGTAGATAATGTGTTCTGAATACATATTTCATGAATGAAACAATGACTGAATTTCAAAATATATCAAATTCAGTATAATAATTTGGGTGTAAAATTAATGTTGATGCAATATCTATGAAAATAATTGCACAGACGTGGCTCTACTGTGTGGACCAGTAATTATGATATAGTGTAAATAACATGGAAATTAAAACAAAAGACTAGAATCATCTGTTAGCCCTGCTTCTTATTATTCTTGGTTTGAGAAGAATTAATTTATCTTCTTGTGAATGGTGTTTTTGTGTGTGTACGGTGTTGTTTTGGTTTGTTTTCTACTTGAAACATGGAAGTTGAAGTAGGACTTAATGTGTTTATTCAATGAAAATATAATAATCAAATTAGATAGTACAATTTAAAACTCTTCTTAAACCTTTATATGCATTGAGGATATTATCCATCAAAGCCTAAAAGGGATGTTATCTTACTTTAGACATCCTAATTACTATCTAGGATTATTTGTCCTTGATTTGTCTTTGGAACTTAAATTTTGAGATTCTTTAAGTTTTAGGGTAGTCTACAAAAAATACCAGACAACAATCTTCTTGTTTCTATGGAGTCCAATTATATCCAGTTGGTTTTTTTGTTTGTTTTTTGTTTTGTAAGCATACTAGTTTGGCTAATTAGGTTTTAAATACATGTTTAAATATTAAACAGAGGCCAGATACATTTTTTACTTGTTTAAAACTACTCCCATGGTGGGGCACCTAGGTGGCTCAGTTGGTTAAGCATCTGCCTTCAGCTCTGGTCATGATCTCAGAGTCCTGGGATTGAATCCTGCATTCTGCTCCCTGCTTAGAGGGGAGTTTGCTTCTCCCTCTCCCCTTACCCCTCTCCTCCTCCCCCCTCTCAAATAAATAAATAAATAAAATCTTTAAAAATATAAAAATAATCCTATGCCTATCCTCCCTTTCCTTTACATTTGGACACCCTATTTTTGCTCGGATCTAAGGATGAATCTTTGACTCTGGGTCACAGTCTTAGTAGCACTGGGCTCTGAGGCGATTCCTGCCCTTGCCCTTCTCTATTTATAATTGTTCCCCATTTAATTCAACTTTGTAAAATTGGTTGGACTGGGTGCATAGAAAATTTGGCAGTTAAATCAGTAATGAACATTTTAAGCATAAAGTGAGATAAACAAATTGTATTGGTTTGCTAGAGTTACCAAAACCATTCCACAAACAACAAAGATGTTTTGTCTCACAGTTCTGGATCCTGGATGTCTAAAACTACAAGTTTTAGTAAGGTTAGTTCCTTCTGAGAGCTGAATGAAGGATCTCTTCCAGGTCTCTCTCCTTGGCTTATAGATGGCCATCTTCATGTTCAAATGGCATTTTCCCTGGATGCATGTGTCTGTGTCCAAATGCTTTATTTTTCTAAGGACATCACTAATAATGGATTAGAGCCCACCCTAATGACTTCTTGGCAACTAATTGCATCTACAATAATCCTGTTTTCAAATAAGGTCACATTTTCAGATACTGGGGGTTTATCTCATATAAATTTGAGAGGGATACAATTCAACACATACTCATGTCAACACATTTTCAGTAACTGAAGCTTAAAAATCATGCATATAAATAAGATGAATAGCGTTATTGGAATTTCCCTATACAAATAGTGCCTTGAATGAAATTTGGAGAAGAATGCTACTCTCTGTAAATTTTAAAAATAATACAGCACTTATAAAAGAGCTTGATTGCAACTTATACCATTAAGAAAATTATGCAAGTGATTTAAACAAAATATGCAAATAAACAAGAATAGTCAGAAAAAAAACAAGTGAAGTGTTTTAAGTATTATCAAGAACTTGCAAATAATCAAAGGCTTATTTTGTAGTTTAATGTTGTGTTAGGCCAAACAGTTTTGATTTTGTATATAATTTTCCAAGTAGGTAAAGCATTATTACTTTAATTTGAACAACACCAATTAATTTGGTTATCTTTCAGTTAAGTGTTCCCACTATATTTTTATTCATTTTGATATGTTTTGGCATAATACAAGCTATACTTTGATCACAGTTTATTATATTAATTATCTTTGTCTCTGGATCAGTTCCAGTGTCAGCTTTTTGATTTTTATTTTACCATTATTCATATAATACTCTTTTTTCCAGTGTGCTATCTGGAAGAGTGAATGAACATCCTCTCCCCATGTTCATGCTTGACCCTTCTTATTTTGTCACTGACAGAAGTTAATATTAAGTATATTTTGAGCTATTATTTCACAATTATTGAGCCAAATTACATGCGTTATAAAAGCTTTTAGGTTTTCAAAAGCCAGCAACATAAGTTGATGCGTTGTTGGAATTATTTAGAGGTTAATGGCTACTTCTGAACACAAGAACCTTGTTTAATGGACCATCTCTCTCTTATTTTCTCAGATAAAATTGACACTGAGAAGAAAACTAAGTGTTGTCCAGAAAATATAGTTTGTAAGTCATGTATTTGGTATAACAAGAAAAAGTCTGTAACACATTTTTATCAGATAAATAATGACCTTCCTCTTTAAAAATTATATGCATGATTACTGAGAAAACTGGCAAAACCTAGTTTTCTCATTTTTTATTCAGTCTGAATCTATATGTTCATCTGCTCATCATAGGTTCCAAAAAAGGAATATCACTGAAAGTCAAAAAGGGGTTGGTCCTTTTTGATCTCTAAGATTGCTCGTAATGGTTGTATTTAAGTGCATTATATTTGGCCATTTTTAAACTTAAAGTTATAAAGCATATAATGAAGTAGTTAATTCAGAAAAATCTGGAAATTGCCCTCCTTTTTTCTGTCTTTAAAAGAAACCTATCAGTGAATAGAAGTCCACATTGGTGTTATCAGACTTAAAAAAAAATAAGTAACAATATTTTCCAGTTTAAAAAACAAATATATAAATTTTGCTTAATTGGAAATTTGGCTGTCTTTGACTCTTGATCTCTCTTTGAACCTTTTAATTTAACATGAAATATGCCAAAAATAATGTTTGAGAACTAGTTCATGCTTGTGCATAACTGGTAATATAAAGATCCTGAAAGATAGTAAGAATATGAATTTTTGTATTATTTTTGCAGAATGAATTTAAAGGTAGAGCAGTTGTTTTTATAAGAACAGTTGTCCCACATTCTGTGATCTTTCCTGCTATTCCTGCCCTACTGTAGGATCAAATTCTTTTTTCAAGTCATTATGATTGCATGTATCTCCCTCAGTATGAAACCACAAAGGTTGATTGATGGCCGTACTTTGTTTCCCTTCCCGTAGCCTTTCCTTGATTTTCCACAAAGCTGACACACAGTGCTTTGTGGACATGTCAGGTATTCATAAAGGGTTAGGTTCACTAAAAAGAATTATAAATTGAAATAGAAAAAAGTTAAAACCTGAATTTTAAATCTGACATTTCCCATAAACCCAGCTGAAGCCTACACAGAGTTAACAGTGATTCCTTTATGGGCTTGACTGGGCACTAACCTTCTTTGCTCTTCCTATTCTCTAATAAGCGTTTCTCTAGGAAATTTTTTTCTGTTTTCTGGTGTCTATTTTGTTATCCGTGACTCACCTTTTGGCAATCTAAATTCCACAGGATCATCCAGAGCAGTAATGGACACTGTAAATCTAGGTTTCTTAGACTACTGTTCACCATTAACTTGAGGTGCATATGTGACTGTTTATAATTTAGATTTTCCAGACCAGCAACTTAATCTAACACAACACAGACACACACACACACACACACACACACACACACACACACACACACACGATACTAGTAGGCTCCTATAGCCACAGACATCCCTGCCAAGCCAACTATAAACTCATACAGAGGAATATGTTCCAACAACCTCTAATTTGCAGGACAAATTCTTTCATAACAACTTTCAGATTACACACCCATCCCCTGGCTCTGTAGAAATTGGAAAAGAACTCTTGTAATGACTGTTCCTTGGCTACCCATTAGGGGAAAAAATGAAAATTAATTTACATAATCAATATTATTTTCTTTACATGTCTCCTCAGAGGGCTATTTGGGGTCTACTGTTTCAATGACATTTGATTGTCCAATACCAAATTGTTATTATAGGATCTAGGGAGGGAATAAAATGGATGTATTTTATGTGCTACAAAATATATTAGACAGTATTAATAAAGCCAAAGCTGTTGTTAAGTGGTAGACTCATTCAGTTAACCAGATAGCTTTTAGGGGAGCTTCATGTCATCTGCATAGTAAATTTATGTAATATTACTGCTTTGTCTTAAGAACATTTGTAATAATTTGAGTTTTTACTAATACAAAATGGTAGTAAAGAATGTGCTAAATGACACAAACTATTTTGTAAAGATTCCCGCAACATCAAACCATTTATTTTGCTAATTGTAAGAAAATAGCATGCAGTAATCAAAGTACTGTTAGGAACTCGTGATACGAGTTTTTGAGTTTTGCTTTTTTGTTTGTTTGTTTACTTCTTTGTTTACTGGGGAATTTGTACATCTAGTTACATGCAAACAAAAATGTTCAGGGAATCAGTAATTTTAAATTGTCTCCCTGATCATTGTTGCTGATTTATTCATAATTAACAAGTAAAAGTAGGGGACGCCCGGGTGGCTCAGTGGTTTGGCGCCTGCCTTCAGCCCAGGGCTGATCTTGGAGTTCCGGGATCGAGTCCCCCATCGGGCTCCCTGCATGGAGCCTGCTTCTCCCTCTGCCTGTGTCTCTGCCTCTTTCTCTGTGTCTCTATGAATAAGTTAAAAAAAAAATCTTAAAAAAAAAAAGTGTATGGCATTTACTGATTCAATTAGACTTTAGCTAATTGACCTCCCTAAAAGATGATAATAGCCAACAGGAAAATCATCTGATTTTTAAAATTATGTATTTAACTTAATTCACCTAGATTTAATTCAAAGGACTGACTACTTGGTAAGAAAAAAAAAATATTTCATTTTCTCATACAATCGAAGGGAATTTAGCTAATGGATGTTGACACAACCACATTGGTTAGAGATACACAGAGTTAACTATTTTTTTAAAAATTTTTAAAAAGATTTTTTTATTTATTCATGAGAGACAGAGAGAGGGAGAGGCAGAGACACAGGCAGAGGAAGAAGCAGGCTCCATGCAGGGAGCCCAATGTAGGACTCGATCCTAGGATCCCAGGATCACGACCTAAGCCAAAGGCAGGTGCCCAAACGTTGAGCCACCCAGGTGTCCTAGTTAACTATTGAAGTACATTTCAAAAAAAATATTAATGTATATTCTTAAACGGTCAGCCTAATCAGAGGTCAAAAAATTTGAACCAAAAATCATTTAACACCTATATTTAAGGAATAAAGGAAATGAAGCCCAGACATAAGAGTTAAGTTGTCCAGTTTTTCAGAGGTCATTAACCACTGAAAACTTGGTTGCAGCTCTCTGGATACTAAGTTCATGCTTCACTGGGATGCTGAAATGTTTTTTCAAGGTAGCATATTTTCTACCTATCTCTTGTAAATTATACAAAATGGAACTGCTTTAAAAATGTTGCATTGCCATTGCAAAGGAACTTTATAGAACTTTACTTATATTACTGGCACCTAAGTTTTACCTCTTCTGTTGACAGAAAATCATTAATACTTGTAAAATACATATTTATGAACGTGCTCATATGCAGTATAATGCTTAAAAGAAAAATTACTTTTCACTCATTAAAAGGAATTTATATTGGCATTCTTTAATTCGCAAAGATTTGTTCATGTTTTCCCATTGAACGTATACTGTATATTAGTAGATTGAAATGTAGATTGAAAATGAAATTCAAAAATATTATTAATGTACTTTAAAGAAAAGAAAAAATGAAAAGGGAAGGAAATCGTTCCCATTGAACGTATACTGTATATTAGTAGATTGAAATGTAGATTGAAAATGAAATTCAAAAATATTATTAATGTACTTTAAACTGTATATTGAACGTATACTGTATATTAGTAGATTGAACGTATACTGTATATTAGTAGATTGAAATGTAGATTGAAAATGAAATTCAAAAATATTATTAATGTACTTTAAAGAAAAGAAAAAATGAAAAGGGAAGGAAATCTCTGTATTTACTTTGCATTACTGAGTGACCGTGAGACAGTCATTTAAACAAAGTAGAAATCATGATACTAATATTTAAATGTACGGTTTAGACTAGATAATTCCTACAGTTCTCTACACTTTGAAAGAAGTACCAACTCTCCATATATATAAGAAAATATAATCTAATATTTAATAAATTTTACTTACAAAATAAACAAGTTAGCAAAATATGATAATTTTACTAAAATAGATATAATTATATTTAAATAATTATAATTATATATAAATAATAAAATAATATATATAAATAATATATAAATAAATGCATTATATATAAATATAAATAATATTTCTCATATACAAGGGTGATAAAATCTCAGCAACCAGGATATAGGAGAGGCATTGCCATCTGCTAAATGTCATCTATATAATAAGCCTTTATCAATATATCAAATATATTAGGCAAGAAAGAGATTTGAAAGACATACGGATTAGAAATGAAGCAAAATAGTCTTTTTTTGCAAACAACACTATCATCCTAAAAAATTCTACCCAAGAAAAGAAAACAAAAAGCTACTAAAACTAATAAGTTTTGTAAGGACACAGGATATTATGCCAACTATACAAAACTCAGTTGATTTCAATAAACTAGGTACAAATAATTGGAAGTTAAAACTTAAAAAAAATTCACAATAGCCTCAACAATATCTATAATAACAACAAAACTATGAAATATGTCAGAGGTAAATCTAATAAGAGATGCATGAAATCTGTACACTGAAAATGATAGTTTTCATGAGAGACATGTCATGAAGACAAATAGAGAAGCTGGTCATGTTGAAGAAATAAAAGATGTTAATGTTATCAAAATTGGTCTATGGATAGATATAAATCAAAGTGAAATCCTCGGAGACTTCTTAACAAAATTCAAGAGCCGATTTATAAGTTTATATGGAAATAAAGAGTATTTAGAGTGGCCAAAACTATTTTTTTTTAAAGAACAAAGCTGGGGAATTTACATCTAATTTTAAAAAGTTTTTTTTAAAGCTATAGTAATAAAGACAGTGGGGTATGTGTATATAGATATACAGAATAATGGAATAGGAAAAAGACAGTCAAGGAATAGCACATTAGAAGGTCAATTGATTTTTGACAAAGATGTTAAGGGTATGCAATGAAGAAAGAATGACCTTTTCAACAAATGGTATTGGAACAAATGGATATACATAGGCAAAATAAAGAATTATATTTCTATTCTTATAACACACCACGGGGTAAAATTAACTCAAAATTGATCCTTGACCTAAATTTAAGAGCTGAAATTATCCAAATTTTAAGAGAAAATAAAGAATTATTTTTTTTACTTACCTTGTACTCGCAAAGTTTTCTTTAATATACATAAAAACACCAATTACAAAATAAAAAAAATGAAATTGGTGTTCATTAAAATCAAAACTTTCATTTATCAAAAAATAACATTAAAATATGAAAAGGCAACTACAAAATGAAACACACTTTTCAAACCATATATCTAACAAGATCATTATCTAGAAACTATAAATAATTCTTACAATCTAATAATAGGATGACAAAAACTCAATTTTAAAAATGTTTTTTAAAAAAATAAATAACAGATATTCACTAAAGAAGGTAACAAGTGACAAATTAATGTGAAAAAAAATTAAAGAAAAAAAAATTTAAAGATATTATTTATTTGAGAGAGAGGGCACAAACAGAGAGAGGGGCAGAAGGACAAGCAAGCTCCCCACTGAGCAGGGAGCCTGTTATGGGGTACTGTCCCAGGACCCAAGTTCATGACCTGAGCCAAAGTCAGACACTTAACCTACTGAGCCCCTCATGCACCCTGTTGTGAAAATTATTCAACAGCCTTTATTATTAGGGGGGTGAAAATTAAAAGCACAGTCAGATATTGCCATACTCCCACGAGAATGGCTAAAATTACACATTGACTATAGCAAGTGTGGACAAGGATACGGAGCAGCTGATATCTCATATAGAGCTGATTGGAATATATAATAGAATAACACTTTAGAAAATAGGAAGCTTCTAAAAAGTTTAACATACAACTGCTTTATAGCCCTACCTAGGAGGTAACAAAAGTGAAAGAATATGCCACACAAAAACTTGTACATAGGTGTTTATATTAGCTTTATTCTTTCAAGTCAACACTTGGAAACAACTCAAATGTCTATCAGTGGGTAAATGAATAACCAAATTATGTAATGTCCACACAATAGAATGGCCCTCATAATAAAAATGAATCAAGAATATATACACAAGATGGATAAATCAAAATGATTGTGCATTTATATACAAAAGGTCAGGCCAAAAAATAGTGTAGACTAGATTCCAGTTACAAAAATTCTGGAAAACGCAAACTAATCTATAGTAACAGAAATAGAGGCAGGGTTGACTTGAGAATAGTGTAAAGTTGAGTGGAGACTGTGCAAAGAATGGGTTAAAAGGGAACACTAAAAACTTTTGGGGTGATGATTGTGTTTATCATCTTGAATGGGGTGATGTTTCTAGGGTATGTATACACATTGAAACTCATTTAATTTTACATTTAAGCCTATGCAGTTTCATCTACTTCAGTTTATCTCAATACAGGTGTATATTTGATGCACTGATTAAAAATAATAGCAAAAACAAGAACTATCACTGATAGTGACTGATAATTGTATGTAAAAAGTAATTATGATAAATTATTTCAAATTTGTAGATTGTAAAACAGCAGGAGTGAACCCCAATGCAAACTATGGACTTTAGGTAATAATGAGGCTGTGCATGTGCAGAGCAGGATATATACTGGAAATCTCTGTAGTTTCCTCCTAATTTTTCTGTGAACCTAAAACACTCTTTAAAAAGCCTTTATAGGAGTGTCTGGGTGGCTCAGTTGTTTAAGTACCAGAATCTTGATTTTGGTTCAGATCATGATCTCAGGGTTGGGAAATTGAGCCTGCAACAGGCTCTACACTGGATGTGGAGTCTACTTAAGATTCTCTCTCTGTGCAACACGCAGTCCTTTTCTTAAAAAAGAAGAAAAGAAAGAAAAGAAAAGAAAGAAAAGAAAAGAAAAGAAAAGAAAAGAAAAGAAAGAAAAGAAAAGAAAAGAAAAGAAAAGAAAAGAAAAAAGAAAAAAAGAAAAGAAAAGAAAAGAAAAGAAAAGAAAAGAAAAGAAAAGAAAAGAAGAAAAGAAATGAAAGAAGAAAAGGGGAAAAAGCCTTTATAATAAAACCAATAAATGACCTTAAAGTTTACACACACACATGTATTTCCTTTGCATGGGCACTGGTAACCTGATGGTTTATTTGTTTTGGAAGAGACACTTACTTCCCCCAAAAAACTCTGTTTCTTCTATTTTGTTGTGAATATGTTAGTTTCCATTAACAAGTTTGATTTATCTAGCATAAGAGTCCCAGCTCAATGTTGAGCTGCAAATCTGAAATCCTTTCAAATTCACATGCAAGCGAGAAAATGTAAATTGGTGTCGAGTCAAAATCTGTGAATAGTAGACCCTATTCTGGCTAATGAGGCAATGCATCATTGCAGAGAAAGGGTTAGTCTGTGAGAATCCGGCTGCAAGAAGTCAAAGGTCCACAAGTGAAGATGGATTCCGACAGCCGCTTTGGCTACTCACTTTTCCTTGGAAGCTAGAGGCCACTTACTAAGGATCTCACCTTAGGAAAACTGAGTTGTGCAATCTGTTCTTTGTGGGAACTTATTTTGATCATACCTTAAATAAAATTTGGGGCTCCTGGGTGGCTCAGTCAGTTAAGCATCTGCTTCAACTCAGATCATAATCCCAGAGTCCTGGGGTCGAGTCCCACATCAGGCTTCCTCCACAGCAGGGACTGTACTTCTTCTCCCTCTCCCTCTGCTTGCAGTTCCCCCTGCTTGTGCTCGCTCTCATTCTCTCTGTCAAATAAATAAGTAAAATCTTTTTTAAAAATTAAAATTAGGGATCCCTGGGTGGTGCAGCGGTTTGGCGCCTGCCTTTGGCCCAGGGCGCGATCCTGGAGACCCAGGATCGAATCCCACATAGGGCTCCCAGTGCATGGAGCCTGCTTCTCCCTCTGCCTGTGTCTCTGCCTCTCTCTCTCTCTCTCTCTCTCTCTCTGTGACTATCATAAGTAAATAAAGATTTAAAAAAAAGAATTTAAAAAAATTAAAATTAATTTTAAATAAAATAGACAAAAATACAATGGAAAACATTTCCTTCTAGAAGAAATCATTTTAGATTGGTACTTAATGCCTTCTGCTTCACATTCACATTTGTTGTAAATGGTTTCAGAAGAGTACTACGTGCCTAAATATTATTTCAAAAGCAGTTCATATTTACATTTTGTTTGACAGTGTATTCTGTGACCAGTTTTTCCAATGTAATATGGACCCTTTATAATCCTTGGAGGAATATGAGTTTCATACAAAGCTATTCCGTCAGTGGACTCAGTATGTGCAACACACGAAAAAGAAACGAAGCTGGAAAACTCAGAAACTGAATAAAATTGCCCCAAATCGCATTCACAGACATGAGTAAGACGGACATGAAATAATAAAAACATTCATCTTGGACACACAAACGTACACCAGACACATAGAATCCCAACAAATTCAAAATTCAAATTTCAAAATTCAAAATTCAAATTTCAAATATTCTAGGCTGAAATTACTCCTGGATTTTCATGGAAAATAAACATATACAGAAAAAAAAAATGCCTTGGCTTTCCATCAACACTTGGAGGTGATGATGCCGTTGCCTCGCTTATCACACGCTCTAGAAGTTCACCACCGTGTATCTCTGAATGTTCTGTGTAGAGCGGGAGAACGGGTGGTGCCCTTCCATCACTGCCCTCTTTCTATACCTGAAATTACTGGGAATTCAGCTTTAATCATGGACCACCTGCTCCCACCCAACCTCAAAAACGCCTGTGGAAATGAATGAAGAGTCGCACACAGAAGAGCAAATTGTGTGTTTGCTTTCATGTCAAGTGTGAGGGAATTCGTGTCTTCCCTACGTTTTGCAACTGATTTTCATCATTCGCAATTGCCTTTGCTTAAAATATCTATTTTTGTTCTTCCTTCCGGATCTTTAAATCACTGAAAATAATAAAAGGAGACAAATCATCTATATCCCTGAACATGATGAAGCGGTAATTGCCATCCTTTTTAAGACTGCTGGGCTACAAAGATCAGGTCCGAGGGCAGAGTCATTCAGCAGCGTGCGTTTAAAACCCATGAAGCTTCCAATCTGACATGCTCGGCATCATAAAGTATCCTCAACTGCCTGTCCACCCTTTGGCCCTGCACACTTCCTAACTTTTACTTGCAGGAAACTGATGAGCAGAGGACAGTAAAGCAGTCGTTTCCCGGGAGTTATTTGGGGGGTTGTAAAAGTGGAGAAGGTGCTGGAGTAGGCACTAAAACACTCTTGGACTCAAATTTTAGGAATGCATTTTGGTATTCTGGCCACGCTCCCGGAGAGGATGTCTCAGTTGGGAGGGACGCAGCGGGGGCTCCATTTGACCTGGGGAACCAACACGGGGGCCCCCCTGGAGTATAGATGCTGCTCTAGTGGTTGAGAAGCGAGATGTAGCGCCAGATGCCTAATAAATTGTCTTGCTTGGTGATCGTTGGTTCACGAGGCTCTTGTGGCAAACTTCTGGGACCTGGGAGGCCCTTCTCAGATTGGGGATCCGACAGGTGCCCAAGGCAGCTGTGCATGTGTAGACGCAGCAGCAATGCTCCCCAAAGGTCGCAGGGTGATCTCACCATGTTCAGGAAGACTTCTAAAATAACCTCTATTGGTTTAAAGCGTTCTTAGGAGATCTCGAAGGCCATCATCTACTGTTACCAGTGGTATCATACACTACCCACTTATTTTTTTTTTTTTCATATACTACCCACTTACATCATACTTCTCCAGGTCTTTATCCTTTTTTCTCATTTTAATTACACGTAAAATTTGATTTTATTGTCTAGTTTTCACAGGAAATGGCTTACCTGGTGTCTATTACCAAATCATGCCTGTAAGGAGCTATCAAGTTGTCTTTGTCATCCGAAATTGTGTTCAGTACTCATTGTTCTGTTCAAGTCAGTGGAGTACTCAAGGTGAAATAAAATAGATCTCAGATTATCTTTTGTGAGCGCCTAAAAATTTTCTATTATCTTGACATCAGAAGTTTATTGATGCTGTCTAAATTCTTAGCGATATTGCAAGTTAGCACGAACATACTAGTTTTCTACTGCTATCATAATACATCAAATTTAGCAGCTTAAACTAACCCATATATTATCCCACAGTTCTGCAGGTCAGAAGCCTTGGTACAGGGTCGTGCAGTTGGGTCCTCTGCGTCAGTCACAAGGCTGGAATCAAGGTGTAGGGAAGGCAGCTGTGGTCCCTTCTGGAGGCCCTCACGGTGATCTGCTTCCCAGGTCTTTCAACTGGTCGGCCTCATTCAGTTTATTGCAGTTGTAGGATTGAGGTCTCCATGTCCTTCCTGACTGTCCACCTTGGGTCAGTTTTGGCTCCTAGATCTACCCACATTCATGTTCTCCGTGGAGCGTCGCCTCTAGCAATGGGCAGTTGAGTCAGATCTCTCTGACTTCCCTTCTGCTGCATGTCTCTGGCTCCAGATGAAGGATGTTCTCTGTTTTAAGGAATTGTGTGAATGGGTTGGGCCTTTCTGGATCCAGGATAAGTTCCTTGTTTTAAGGGCAGCACATTAATTACCTCGGCAAAGTCCCCTTGGCCGAATAATATTATTCGGTGAATAATATTATTCACAGGTTCTGGGGATGACGGGATAGCATCTTTGGAGGGTAATTATTTTGCCAACTCCAGCATGGCATAGCATTCTTCTTTTTTTTTTTTTTATGACGTAGCATTCTAATCCAAATCCTGAGAAGTATTTTGTGCATCTACTAGGTAAGCAGTAGGTCCCACTTCACCAGCTTGAGCAGTATATACAGACAGGTATCTTCTTTGTAGCTAATCATGCCTGTCCCATCTGCTACAGTGATATTTTGTGCTTAAGACTCCCAAGTTAAGGCTTGATAAGGCTTATTTTTTTTTAAGATTTTATTTGTTCACTCAGAAGAGACAGAGAGAGAGACAGAGAGTGAGGCAGAGACACAGGCAGAGGGAGAAGCAGGCATGCAGGGAGCTCGATGTGGGACTCGATCCCCAGACTGGGATCATTCCCTGAGCCAAAGGCAGACACTCAACCGCTGAGCCACCCAGAAGCCCCTGATAAGGCTTATTAGTTCAGGGACACCTGGGTGGCTCAGCGATTGAGCATGTGCCTTTGGCTCAGGGCGTGATCCCGGTCTGGGGATCGAGTCCCACATCGGGCGCCTTGAGGGGAGCCTGCTTCTCCGTCTGTCTATGTCTCTGCTTCTCTCTGTCTCTCATGAATAAATAAATAAAATCCTTAAAAAAGAAAGAAGGCTTAGTTCATCTAGATTTTCTCCTGGTGGGTAGTATGCCTATATCCAGAGGAGCTTCCAAAGTTAGATAACCATGGTAGCAGAAGCAATTTTTTTTTCCCCTAAAACTCCAGGCTTTGTTGAATATACATCATCAGCACAGAACACACATCGATTCATGGAGACTTTCTCTCTTGGAGCCTTTTGCGACAGCACACCGTAGTGGCCTTGAAGTCCTTCAGGAGTTATGATAACCTTGACTCTCAAATGCAAGTGTCCAACATGCTGGTTGCCTTCTCCTTAGCTCCTGTCCTACTTCTTATGCCAATTGACCCATTCTCCTTGCCCATCAGCTGTCCCCATGTTCCTGTAGGCAGAGCAGTGTCTGATAACTCTGAGGACGGGTCTATTGGCTTCTGTTGTTTGTTTTTGATACCTCCCGAGGCATTGTTACAGCTGTGTGCCCTTTCTCATTGAGACTGTGCGGCACACTGCATTGATATGGGCTGGGTAGTGGTGGAAATCTAAGCAGCAGTGCAGCTAAATCATATAATGTCCGCATAGACACCTGCACTCAGAGGGCAAATGAAAAGCCTTCTCTAGTGGGGGAAAGTTTACAGTACCTGGGAGTTCTGACCAAATCTTCTTTGTCCATAACTGTTAACTTGGGAGGGGGAGTAAGAGAGGGAGAGAGACGGAGAATATCACGTGTGTGTGTATAATCGGACAGTTTGATAGTTACAATTGCCATTAGGACGGTATTGGGCAATTAGAACATTCCCATTCAATTCTTTGAAACAAGGGAATCAAGGACGCAGACTTCCATGAGCTCTTCCCTGGCTCCACCATGTACTTTCCTTTATTTCATTTTTCTTTTTTCCAAAGCCTATTACTTTTTGTATTACTGATCCATTTGTTCTTTGTGATATAGGACTTCAATTAGATATGCCCCCATCTTTACCCCTCACGCCCTTCTAAACTGAAATCCATATGTGCCCCCCCCACACACACACAGAGTTTGATAAATTGTTATACATGTTCTCTTGAATGGCATCTTAATTCCAAAAAAAAAAAAAAACCAACATTCTCATCACCTTTTCCAAGTCACTCTTCCTCCCTTATTTCTTCCGGGTGGGTAAGTGCCAGTTTCCCAGGTCCAGATCTTCGCACCACCCATAATGTGTTGTTTCTCTGGCTTCCACAATCAGTTGCCAACAGTAGAATTTTATTTCACTAAAATATCTCTCAATTATATCCCCTCTCTAGTTACATTTTTACTAATTGGTTAATCCTTTTGCATTTATTGTCTGAATTATTGCAAAGTATCCTAATTATTTTCAACCTCTGATCTTTAAGCTGCCAATCAGGTGATATTTCTACATTTCAAAGCTCTTACTATCTTGTTATAAATCCCTCAGTGGCTCTCAGTGACTTTGGGAATCAAGCTGAGACTCACGCTCTCTTCTCTGCTGAACTTTTGAGCATCATTTTATTTGCTTTGCTCTTTTTTCCTACTTGTGGCACTTTTCAACCTCACAGATTTTGACTCGACACATTTGGAACTTGCCATGCTTTGTTTTCAACCATGGTTTTTAAAAAGCTGCTCTCTTCCTTGAACACATTGTCCTCTCCCGTATCTCATTCAAGTTTTGCAAAACTAAGAAGTCACCTTTTTCAGAAAGCCTGCTCTTATATTTACAGTTTTTTTTCCATTTGTGCTACTTCTGTGCTGCTATTTTAACAAGTAGAGGCTAATGCCGAGGTGGGCAGTGGAAGGGACATATGTAATAAAGGTATGTGCTTTCAACACACAGTAGACACTATATTAGGTCAGACAATCTTCTACCCATTTTCATGTAAGGACCCAGGGCCAGGGGCAGAGACAACAGCTATTAGGGAACAAATGAAAACTGGGAAGACTCTTCAGCAATTTGGCAGGTCAGTCATTCAGCAAAATGACTGAGGTGGATAGATATTTGGCAAATTGGCCAGGCAGGCTTGCTGTATTCAATAATTTACCTCCCTTCTGAAACTACCGAAGCAGAATCACATGTGGCTACCTGCGGCTGGAATTGTATCTGATTCTGGATGAATCTAAATTAGAAGTGGGTATGTTGACACATAATCTCTCTCTCTCTCTCTCTCTCTCTCTCTAATTTTGGTGACTTACTTGGGCAGGGCTAACAGCAATTCAAAGCATTTCAAAATATACTGAGACAAAGAAAAACTAGAGGCAACTACTATTTCAAAATATAGAGTCTTTTGATGTAAATAAAGAAGTCTGTTGTCAAAAGCTCTTTATAAGGTCAGGCAACAGCAGGATCCCTCACCTGGGATAAATCCTCAGCCACTGCAACCTTCACCTTTGATTAAGTACAAAACTATTATATTTACCTCCTACAGCAACATCATAAATGGCTGGCAGTGCTGCTGACAGTCAGATTATCTCCTCAAAATATCTCAATTTTCCTGAATTTTTAAGCTAAAACTTGTGTATACAATCCAAAAAAAAAAAAAAATGCTTTCATTGCACTTAAATGCTTTTCTTTGTCTAGACACAGACACAACGATTACATGAAAATGGTTTTCTTTTTCAGTGTATTGATTTCTTACCAGAGCATTTATTAACTGTTGGTAGTTTAGAATTTCTTAGATTATTCTTTAGAATAATAATTTCCTTAATATGTAAAATTTTGAGAATATCTACTGCCAGATAAACTGTTTATCTATAGCAAATTAATTACCTATTTATGTTCAAATAGCATACTTTTAACATTTACAATAATGAGAGGAATGACTATACATTTTAGTCTTTATAAAATATGGCATTTAAAATAATAATAGTAAGTAATGCCTCTAGACTTAAAACTTCTATTAATATTTTCTTCCAGTTTATTTTCATGTACATGGTATTTATTTAGTTATTTTTTTTTCCAGGATTAGGTTCGGATTGTTTAGCTGAGTTGCATTCAGTTTTTTTCAATTATTATCACATCAACATTTTCCATGTCATTAAATAGTCTTTTTAGTTGGAATCCATTCTAAAAGCAGAATGGCTTAGTGCACTATGGAGCCAGCAGCCTATGTTTACATCTTGACTCTGCTGCTCACTAGCTTTTTTCCTCGGGCAAATTACTTAAACAATTTGTGCCCCTCTTTCCTAGCTATGAAACAAGGATTATAATACTACTTATCTCATAGGCATGTAATGGGAATTAAATGAGTTTATATATATGCTTATATATACGTATATATTAGAACATTCCCCAGTATGCTCAGTAACTCCTATCCATTATTCTTCTTTCTCCTTAAATATCCAGATGAGTCTAAGGATTGAAGTATCAAATTTTTTTTTTAATTTTTATTTATTTATGATAGTCACAGAGAGAGAGAGAGAGGCAGAGATACAGGCAGAAGGAGAAGCAGGCTCCATGCACCGGGAGCCTGACGTGGGATTCGATCCCGGGTCTCCAGGATCGCGCCCTGGGCCAAAGGCAGGCGCCAAACCGCTGCGCCACCCAGGGATCCCTGAAGTATCAAATTTTTAATATTTTTTATTCAAATTATTAAGTTTGTCTTTTCACATATGCACTGATACATTACCAAAAACACTTGCTGTCACTAAATCTTATGAAAGTGGTGTATTTTTAAAAATATGTTTGTATATTATGAATCGTGATATTTTCATTTATTTTGTTTATATATTTCATATAGTTTGTTTACATAGCCCATTTAACCTTTCAAGTAACTTTTTATATAGTAACTATTTTTAATTCTGGATTTAGATTTAGTTATTTGTTTAATTTTTATAGTGTTCAAATATAGTCAAACAATTATGACACCTGCAAACTTGAATTTTCTTTCTTTTTAATGATTTAAAAAGATAGTAACTATATATTCATATAGTTACCTATTTATGTTCAAATAGTGTACTTTTGACAAAATGACAAAATAGTGTACTTCAACAAAATAATGTTGAAGAATTTATAGGCTCAATGGCACAAAAGAGTTTTGCTTTTTCTCTTTTTCCCCAAATAACTCACGTCCCTGAAGGCATCCATTTTACAAGTCACTTAGGTGAATTTCCAATGCCATTCTAAACATGCAAAAAAGATTGTGAATTGTTAGCATCTAATGTTCTTGGGTCCTGATCTTTATTTTTCGATTAATTGTACTGTGGAGAAGTTTCACATTAATGTTTCTGCCTCATTTTTTTAATGCTTAATATCCCTTTCCCAAATGCCAGAGCATTTAATTTTGATTCATTTCATTTACCTGGGTATAACTTCAAGAAAGTTTTACAGATAGGACATCAGTTAGTATGTCCTACTTTTCTGAGTAACTGTATATGTTTATTTTATTGCTTCTTATTGCTTTCATATTAAAAGTAAAACAAGCAAATAAGTATAAAATCTTGCATCACAGGCATTGTCTCTATGTTGCACGATTTTTTTTTTTTTTTGAGATAGGGAGAGGGAGAGACTCTTATGCAAGGGCCACACCCAATGAAGAGTCTGACAAGGAGCTCAATCTCACAATCCTGAGATCAGGGTCTGAGACAAAACCAAGACTTGAACTATTAACTGACTGAGCCACTGAGGTGCTATGTGCATCCTAAATATTGAAACTTATCTTCCCTTTGCTCTCTATTCGTCTTTCCATATTCACTCAAGAAGTGATCATTTAAAAGACAACTGGGAATTTCAGGTGAATATGAAATGTGCATCGAATCCTCAAAGATGGAATACTTTAAAAAAAAAGCTAGAATAATTCCTGGCAAACTGAGCTTTAGGCTTAGATGTGTGAACATGAAAATATACAACTGTTTCTCTGAAAGTAGAAATTAAGCACAGCCCAGGGCCCACTGCACAGGACTAGTATCTGACAGACACCTGGGTGGTAAGGAGTGTATTGAATAGAAAATCAACAACAAAACAGACCAACTCTGGATTTTGAAAATGATACTTAATCAGAGGGAAAAGATACCCAAGTAGATAATGATCTAAAAATAATCTGAAAGAAGAAAATACCTTGAAAATAATTTTACAGAAAAAAATAAGTTACTCTTTGGATGCTTAGTGAAATTCAAAATAATATTAAATCCATGAAGGAGAATTAAAAGCCGTCAGATGAATGAAGTCTCTTTGAAAAGATATAAGGTGAAATAAGAGTAAAACTGAATGAGATCCAATGATTAGCTCTTAGAAATTAAAAAAAAAAAAACACAAAGCAAAATAATATCAGCAGAATTAAAAACTAAGTAAGAGCAGACTTGATAATGAAAAAAATTAACTGATGATGTTGAGAAAGAACTTGGGAAAATTTTACTAAGTATTTAGAAAATGTAAAGAAAATGCAAATGAAGAGAGGTAATAGATAAGGACAGAGAGCTGGCCACACCTAAATATTATTCATGTTCCCAGGTAGATGCTAGAATAATGAAATAAGCATTGTCAATAGGAAAACAAATCTTTCTTTTTGGAACTGAAAAAATACCTATGTGTAGAGATCAAGAAAATTCATCATATTGCAGACATATAGATGAGAAGAATTAATGAAAAGACATCCATAATAGACAAAACATTCACTCATATACATGTGACTACAACATATAAGTATGTGAAGGGATAAAAAGATGAATTATTTTATTTTATTTTTTATGAATTATTTTAAAGACTTTCTCTGGAATATATAATGTTAAAACACATTTTAAGATGTATGGGGGCACCTCAGTGGCTCCGTTGAGTAAGTCTCTGACTCTTAGTTTAGCCTAGGGTCGTAATCTCAGGGTCCTGCAGAGTCTGCTTAAAGATTCTCCCTTCTCTAAAATAAATAAATAAATTTAAAAAATGTATTTAACATGCCCTTGTCAAAAGTTCAGAAATACCATAAGCCAATAAATCATCTAAGTAGTAATTAGTTATACTTCATTGGGAGCACACCAGAAAGACAGTTTGCAAACTGGAAGCACTCAAAGCAAAACATGGAATGAGCCTCAGGATTATAGAGAAGCTTATTATAGTGAGAGAGCAATGACTGTTTATTCATCACAGTAATTGGGGAGAATATTAGAATTTTCTTAAATTATAGGGAATTAGTCAGTGGTTACTTCATATCAACCTTGGAAAACAGTCTAAGTTTTATTCTAAGTTTTGATTTCCAGAAGTATAAGCAAGAAATGACCCAGGTCAAGTTAACCTTGCAAAATAAACCACATTGAGCTCTGTTTATGTGGTTAAACTGGTTTTGTCTGTGTCAGGGAATTTTCAAGGTTGGTCCTCAGTTGTTTGTGATTTTTTTTTTTTTAAGATTTTTAGATTTATTTATTCATGAGAGACAGAGAGAGAGAGAGAGAGAGAGAGAGAGAGAGGCAGAGGGAGAAGCAGGCTCCATGCAGGGAGCCTGACGTGGGACTTGATCCCAGGTCTCCAGGATCATGCCCTGGGCTGAAGGCGGCACTAAACCGCTGCCCCCCCGGAGCTGCCCTGTTTTGGATTTTAACACCCTTAGAGATATTGTGCCCTGCGTAATATTTTGTTTGATACAGACCTTTCATCTCCTACTTAAAGGACAGAAAGAGGGGTAAGAATCAATTACTATTTTTATAAAAAGTATAAGTTGTCCACTGATAGTTTTTCCCATCCAGCTCAGTCTTGTAGTTAGTGGATAATCCCTCAATACTCGGCCAATAAAATCTCTTACCAATCTAAGTTTTGGGTTAGATATTCTTATCATCACATACTGTAGCGTATGGGGGAGCCGCTAATCCTATGTGTTTATAAACCTGACTTTCAGCTAAGAAGCTTTATACATATATATTTCCTCATTTCTTTACAAATAGCATTTCATCAGGACAAATACATCTTATATGTGCACATAAATTATAAAGATGCCTTCTTATTTCAGAAATGTACTTTCTGGCTGGCCCCTTGGATGACTTGGCCTTGAGATTCCTATTCTTATAAAATTATGTATTCTGTAGAAAGCAATGTAGCTGGCTTTCTATAAATGTAAGGCTGACACTTATAAAAAAAAGTCACCTATAGCTCCTACCAAGTATTTTTAATGAAGATGGTTAACAATAGCAACTCAAGGCCCGGAAGCCTTAGTGGCATTCCGGTGACCCAAAAGGATTAACATGCCTCCATGATTTTCTCCGAGTGACATTTAGTATATTTGCTTGAAACGCTAATCAATCATGCCTTATGAGATATGCCATTTAAAAAATAGTTTGGCCAAGAATATAATTCAATATATTTAAGTGAATAAAAACTGTGAAAATGATTAAAATGGAAATTGTCTGGATGGAGGAAGTAGCTAGTTCAGCGCCACAGGGTTAGTTCTGCATATAGATGGATCAGCAGTACCATTTAAGGAAATAGAGCATCGCAATTTACATACATCAGAATATTTAAGGGTACTGGGAACACTGGTAGGGAGGATCACCTAAAGTAAGTGAACTAAAAGGAGATATATGAAATATGAGCTGAACATCAAATGAGATTTATCTGTAGAGTAGGAGAGAAATTATGTGAAATTAGTAATTTTATAGGCAAGAATCATCTGGAAAGCATTATTCTAAAAAATACTTAGATGACCCAATTAATCATTTGGAATCAATTTCATGTTGTGAATTAATTAAAACCTGATGACAAATATGAATAGGATTAAATCATTAAAACAAATAGATACAAGAAATTTTTACAAGAGTAGAAAGAAATCTGCTAAGGAAAATGTTTGCATTTGCATTTAATTTCCCAGCTGTGTTTTCACATCAGTGAGAGGATGAAAATAAAGCAATATTAATATTTCTGGGAACTAATCCCAGACACCCACATAATCCTTAAGGCAAGGAAGTAGAAGCTAGACATGTTATTCCAGAGAGAAAAAGAAAAAGACTTAAAAATCTTTTTTTCATTTATATTTGCATCCATGTCATGTATAAGATGTTATCACTCTCTAATTATAATTTAATTCACTAGATATCCTTTGTGTCTTTTTACAAATTCAATTACTTTGACCCCCTGCTCACCAATATAACGATACCTGATTACATTCTTTTAGATTATCCCTTTGCAAACTATTTTAAAATTCACTGTTTTTTTTTTTTTTCTTTTCTATAATCTGCCAAACGAAGAGTGAAAAGTTTCTGCCAAGTGAAGTAGCTTTATTCCGAAGAAAACCTTGTCTATGTGGCATGGTGTTCTTTTTTGTTTTTCACTTTCTTTTTCTGATACAGTATGTTTTCCATCCTCATCCATGAGGCCATGGTCTTTAAAATATAATTCCAGGAGACCTTGCTTGCATTGCAAGGAAAAGCTCAGAGGTTGTCCATTGGAAGTGAGAAAACACTTGGCAGGTGGGGCTTGGACTCCCACTGCTTGACTCAACACAAGCAGCTCAGCATTTAACCATTTAAAATTTCAGTTTTGTTTGTTTTTGATGCCACTATTGATGAAAGCTTGTATAAGGATTGTTGGTTTATCAGTATTTTCAAAATATAACCGTTGGATTTCTAGTGGCTTCCATAGGAATTTCAGAGTCCTAACTAAATTATTCTTTCCTTTTGAAGCAAAAATTTAGTACTTAATGTAAATATTAAGCAAACATGTGAGTTAGCGAAAATAAAATAAGCATATAGTGATACAGACCTCACCTCAAATATTTACTTGATACGGTATAGCTGCTGTGGTATTAATGCTTTATCATGTTTTTATTTGTGGATACATATTGTATAATTTATACCTCAGTGTACCATAATTTAAGATAGGAATACAGGAAATACTAATTTTGAGATAAAACAATTTAATGGGGAACATAAAAATGATAATAATTCTGTCAAATTGCCCCGAGATGCTATTCATAGATTAGTAAGAGACATTAATCTGAATAAACTCCTTACATAGTGCATAAAATTATCTCTAAGACTTCAAAGATCATTGATAATAAACTAAAAATATGGTGAAGATCATTTCCAGTTTCTCTTTTCAGTTACAGAATTAAAGATCAGTCAAATCCACTATTTAAAGATAAGTCTTTTAAAACAACAGCCAGAATTTTCCAAAATTTATATCATTAATTATACATAAGATACAATGATTGTTATAAAAGTATACCAGTTGATTTTCAAAGGCAAAAATGGAGTCATTTCAATATCAATAAATGCAAGGGCTTTTTTTTTCTGTTAGATGATGCAACACATAATTAAAGTCTATAATACTTTGGATATTTTCCAGGTCAAATTGATAAATACAAAATAACATATTACATTATTACATTAAATAATATATTACATTAGTTAAATATGTTCATTTTTAAATGATTTAAGTAAAATAAAATGATTTTAAATAACTTTATAATCTACTAAATGGGAATAAGAGGTTTGTCTGTATATATGTAATTATATAATTGGTAAAAAAATATTCAGTTCTCTATATAGAGATATAATAAACTTATTTTCTTATATTATCAAAAATTAAATACTTTAATAAAAGGTTAAATAGAATAAATATATGTTGTTATATAATAAAAGCATATTTTTAACTTCATGTTAAACAGAGCTCACAAAAGGACATATTTTAACATAAAAATTTTGTTTAACAAATCACATATAGGGCAGCCCCGGTGGCACAGCGGTTTAGCGCCGCCTGCAGCCCAGGGCCTGATCCTGGGGACCGGGGATCGAGTCCCACGTTGGGCTCCCTGCGTGGAGCCTGCTTCTCCCTCTGCCTGGGTCCCTGCCTCTCTCTCTCTAGCTGTGTCTCTATGAATAAATAAATAAAATTAAAAAAAAAATCACATGTAGCTGATGAAAAAAATTGCATTCTCCCTTAAGTAGATCTCCTTTGCACAAGTCTAAGACTCTAAAGACCTAATTTTCTGAAGAGGTTAATCCTGTTTACTTGACCCTACTGCAGTTTTGAGATGGAGATGATGGATAATGTATTCATTTAGACATTTACACAGAAGGTACAATTTTTGAAACTATGTGTGCTTCGAGGTCCTATCTCCCAGGGCATATGCCAGAGGGGGTAAGAACTGCTAACACTTTAGGGTCTTTATTAACATGGGCATGAAACCAGTATTAATTTCTAAGAAGAAGAGGAAGAAGTTGCCTTTCCTATTGATATACCCAGCTGTAGGAGTCTAAGTACTCAACACAGTCTAAATATTTGTTTAGGAAATGAATCTCTAAAGAAAATATAACCTCACACACATAAATCTGCCAATTTCCATTAACAAAAAGACCGCTTAATTTCTTAGTTTGAATTATGGACCTCTAGATCATGTCATTACATTAATGTGTAAACCAAGAATCAAAAGGTCACTAAAGGCAATTGTTCAAAACAAAGGGAGTGTCGGTGTCCAAAAAGTGAATTGCAAGCTCAGAGAAAAATAAAAATAACATTTGTGGTTTTAACCTAGTAGTTTTTCTCCATTCTAGGCATAAAAAATGTTCAAATCTTTTTGAAGTCTATATTGAATTACTACCTGGATATTTTAATTTAACCACTTCTCTCTATCCTCAGTGCCCTGAGTTGAATAAAATCAGAATAATCTCTTTTCTAGACTTCAGTAATACATCTTATTTATTTATTATTTCGTTTAACAAGTACCATACACCAATCACTCCCCAGGTTTGTGCTTGGTGCTGAGGTAAAGGAGTGAATGAAATACCTAAAGACTTAAAGGGTTTCCATTCTATTGGGTTAGGTGTGTATGTGAGAGAGAGAGAGAGAGAGAGAAAACAGGAAAAGTGTATTAAATACTGTATGGATATTATATGAAGGAAAGGAAAGTAAGAAACTGGCAGAGTGCCATTATTTATAGGATAGTTGGGGAAGACCTGTTGGATGTGGTGACAAAGAAGAGAGATCTGAATGCAGTAAAGAATGAGTCATATACACGTCTGTGGTATGGTGGGGAGGAGACAGTGTTATCAGGTAAAGGGAGTATAGCAGGTAGAGTATGCTCTCTGTGGTCAAGGATCAGCGTAGAGACCAGTGCACCAAGAAGTTGGGTACAGAAAGAAAAATCAGAGAGCTCGTCAAGGATTAGCAGTCATTCTGTTGTGTAGAACCTTGTTAAGAGTTGTGGATTTGATTTTGAGTGTGATAAGAAACTATTGATTTCTTGATAAAGTTTCTCTGTAAGCTCTCTAGAGAATGGTCTATGGAATAAGGGGAGAGCCGGAAGTGATAGATAGAAAAGATAGTTTTGGCATCAGCCCAGGCTAGAGCTTAATTGGATACATATATCAAAGTTAGAATGCATCTTTTTCTATTGGATGTAGAATAGATGAAAAAGGAAAAATCAAAGGATAACTTTTAGAAACTTGGTCTGAATACTTGGACAAATGGAATTGTTGTTCCCCTCAATGAGTAAAGATTAGAGAAGGAGAAGATTTGGTGTATGTTATGTTTAGGTACCTGTAAACATCCACGTGGAGACATGAGTTGGCATTTAGAAGAGAAATCGACATTGGAAGTACACGTTGGAAACAATGATCTTTTGGGTCGGATTTTTAAACCATGGAGCAGGAGTTAGCAGAGAGTGAGGAGCTCACAGGAATATTCTGAGTTGTGAGTGCTTCTGCATTCCACTGTGTAAAAGTCAAGAGGTTGAAAACATCCAGTAAAAATATGAGAACAAGTAGCCAGGGAAATTGGAAACAAATAAGCAAAACTGCAGAATTATGTCTGTAGAAAGCCAAGGGAAGAGAGTATTTCACTAAGGAGAGAAGGTTCAACTGTTATCAAATACTTGGACATTAGACAAAATTGTTTTGCTTTCTGAACTTTTTGAAACTGCCCTTTTTCTGTAAGTGAAATAATGGTTAAATAATCAGTTTTTCATGGGTCATCCCAATGCCCTTGCTGCACTTTGGGTTCCATTTTCAAATGGAAGGAGAAACCTACATTTGAATTAGAAGCTTGACAAGTAAGTTCTCAGTGCATTTTCCCCCTTTTCTCTTTCATCTTCCTCCTTAAAACATCTGCTTCTTGTGTTAGTAATCTTTTTCTTTTTTTAGATTTTTATTTATTTATTCATTCATGATAGACACAGAGAGAGGCAGAAAGAGAAGCAGATGGGGAGCCTGATGCGGGACTCGATTCCAGGGCTTGGAGATCATGACCTGAGCTAATGGCAGATGCTCAATCACTGAGCCACCCAGGTGCCCCTCGTGGTAGCAATCCTAATTACATTTATAGTATAACTACATTATTTATTTTAAATAGCCAGAAGTCATTGGTTGGTTGTCCTAATGTTCTATCTAGTTTTTTTTTTTAACTACAAAATAGTGTTGCTTTAAAATTAGTAAAATCTTTAAATTTACTCTTTATTAAATAGGCTTCAAACTTGGAAAGAAAAGGGTATATTTACATTGACATTAAAATTACTAATCTTTAAAAAAAATTACTAATCTTTATACCTAGTACAAGTTGGATAGAAAAAATAACCCTCAGGCTTTCTTTGAAAAAAAAAATCACAATTTATCTACTGAAATCAAGCTGCACCTGTTTGCCTCTATAATCAACAAAGCACAAAGCAAACTTTATTTCTCCCAGTGCAGAAATTATGGCTTGTGTCTAAAAACAAACATTTTTAATTAGAGTTGGGTATTTCTTTTTTTTTTTCCCTAGTTTTCTCCTTTCCAGAAGAGACTGGTTAGGATGTAAAGGTGACATGGGGGTAACCACAAAACTCAGCAGATGACAGTGTCAGGCTGAAGGCAAGGAGCGAGGATGCAGGGCAGCAAATCCGGCTCACTGGGAGCATTCCTTGCAGGAGACCGGCTGGCGGATTAGAAGATCTGTTAGAGGATTAGGAGATTCAAATGCCATTTTTTTTTGTCTTTTCCTTTTTTATTCCTCACAATAGCCCCCATTGTGTAAATTGATTATGAAATATTTTCTGTCTGAACATTAAGTAGAACATGAATGTAGAATTAAGGAAGATGGAGACACTTAACTGCCAACACCCACAACCATCACAACAGGGGACTCAGAATGCAATGTTCTCATGTGCATTCAGGTTCTGAGTAAATTGAAGGTGAATTGGGGGTTTTGATTTACATTCTCTTGGTTTGAGAATGTGTGTCAGGTGACCTCAGTCAGATTCTCACACTCTAATGCATTTCTGCACACCCTCTGAGTTTTCCTTTGGATGGGAAGCTCCTGAAAAAGTTTCTCCCGAAGAATGTTCTGGGAAAGGAAGAGGTGTTTTTTAAAGCAGGAATGCAAGTGACCAACAAATAGGAAATGCCCTTTAGCTCAGCAGTAAATAAAACAACAAATGATGAGATTGTTTTAAATAGTTATAAATATGATAGGCTAAGAGAAGTGACAGCACAGTTTTCACAAAGGTATGGGTAAAAGGTATTCAATCCCTAGGAGTGGAAAAGGACATATTTCTGGGAAGCGATTTAGCATTAAAAGTCAAAAAGTTGGGCACCTGGATGGCTCAGTGGTTGAGCGCCTACCTTTGGCTCAGGTTGTGATCCCGGGTTCCCAAGATCCAGTCCCACAAGGCTTCCCACTGGGAGCCTGCTTCTCCCTCTGCCTGTGTCTCTGCCTCTGTCTCTGCCTCTGTCTCTGTGTCTCTCATGAATAAATAAATAAAATCTTTAAAAAAAGTCAAAAACTTATCATACGTATTTTTTAATGCACAATTCCAAGAAGAGAAAATATAAAACATCCCAAGCCGTGTTGATAGTGGACTAATTAAATACAATATATTACAGAAAAAAACCCAAAGGCTACAAAAATGAAAAAAAGAATACATGAAAATATGGCTACTTTGCAATGTTAGCAGAAATGGTAAATTGTAAAACACCATATAGAGAATAATTAATGGAAAATTTTAAACATCCGTGGAGATATATATATATACATATATATATATGAAGGGGTGTGTGTGTATGTGTGTGTGTCATTTTGAATGGATGATCAATGTTTTTCATTGTTCTTGTGGGATTTCACGTTCTATTCACTCTTTTCTCCTTTCTTAAAGCATGTGATATTTCTACACTCAAGTAATGTCAGGGTGTTCTGTGAAAAAACATTTTTTTTGAGCATCTTACTGAATATTACCTTTTCAAAGTAATATCACAAGACAAAGAAACCCATTTGACCTTGAATTACTCGACGTTTCTCTAAATACTTAACCAGGAAACACCTTTGATGTAACCGCGTCTACCAAAGATGGTCTGAGAAACACCATTTGCAGCTTCTGCACTTCAGCTGTTTATGCACCTTCACCTCGCACATCCCCAGGCAGACCTGTAATAGCTGCAGATGAGTAAAATATGGTTTGGTATTTGAGTTTTCCCTCACGTTATTAACTATTATAATCCACAATTTGCACATTACACATTTTAACTATTATTATCCACAATTTACTGGACAACTATTTCTTATTTATAGAACGTTAACAATCACAAGGTTGTTTAGGGGGTGTTCAGACTTACTCCTTAGATAATTAACTCTGCCTCATACTACTAAACACTTACTTCATTTGGACGTGGCAACCGGGTAGGATATGAAAACAAATACATGTTCTGAGTGTTTTTATATTAGACAACCACGGGCATCGATTCTCTGATTTTGTTTTTCAGACACCATCAGTCTTAGATTAATTTTGTGATAGGACCTTCATTGTCTTTGTGAAATCTATGGTGGGTCCCGTGCAGTCACTACTAGGAAGTTAACCTGTCAAATGATTTAACTCGCTGAACTTAAGAATGCTTACCAGCATGTATTTTTTTTTTCCCATTATAACAGATCTTGGCTCTATATGTATTACTTTTTAATAACATCCTTATTGAGATAAGATTCATATACCATAATATAATTCAATTCACCCATTTCAAGTGTACAATTCAGTGTTTTTTTAAAGCATGTTCACAAAGGCGTGCAACACTAAGGAGGGCACTTGATGGGATGAGCACTGGGTATTATACTATATGTTGGCAAATTGAATTTAAATTTAAAAAATTCTAAAAAAATAAAAAAGGAAATTCACTTACTTATTACTTATCTATGACCCTTTTTAGTTTAACAAAGTCATTTTATGAGCTACTATTTGTAATAAAAAAGACTCTTAGGCATAAAAACAAACAACAAGAAGCGTGCAACATTCACCCCAATCAATTTTAGAACATTTCTGCAATTCCCAAAAGAAATCCCTTACCTATTGTTAGTCAGTCCACAACCACCCCAATCTTCTGTATAATATTGAAAATAAGTATTAAAAAACTTTGCTTCTTGTTCCATTGTTAGGAGAAAACCATTCAGTCTTTCAAATTAAGCATGTTAGATGTGAGTTTTTCATAGATACCCTTCATCAATGAGACTTAGGAAGTGCCCCCTTCTAGTTGTTGAGTATTTCTATCACAAACGTTTTTGGGTTATATCAAGTACTTTTTCTGCATCTATTTGAATTAGCATGTATTTTAGTTCTTTGTCTATTGGGATGTGTATTACATTAATTGTTTTTCAGATACTGAACCGATCTCAGATTCATAGGATAAATCCCATTTGGTCGTAATGTATAGTCCACTTTATACATTACTGGATTAGGTGTGCTTGTGTTTTGTTGAGAATTTTTTGCATCATAAGAGGTACTGTTATGTAATTTTCTTGTGTTGCCTAAATTTGGTATTAGGATAATATTGACTCTGTATAATGAGTTGGAAAGAAAACTTGGCATTTTGGACAATATACAGTAGCCACTCTGAATACTGATCCCCACTACACGCACCCCCCCCCCCGCCCCGGAACCCCTATCCCGAGCATGTCAGTGTTGAAGGTGGGCTCTCTTTGCCTCTCTCTCTGATTTCTGTTCAACTCAGTCTGCTTTTTTGACATCACTTCCATGTGTTATTCTCCACAAATTGTTAGCTAATTGTTCTATTGTTTGATAACATCCTAAAGCAATCAATGTTCCACAGTCAGGTACAATTAAATTTGGGTCATTTTGCAAGAGTAATTTTGATGCATTCTTTGGGGCTGGCTTCAATCCAGGAGGGTTCCTTAGCTATTTCTTTCCCTATTTTCTGTTAAGTGTCTCTCTTGCCTATAGTTTCATGTGTTGTTTTCATGGAGGTATCAGCTCATCTCAATCATTCACCACTAAAGTTTTCACTGTTTTCAGCAGCCCCCTTAGGCTTGAACTTCCCCATACTCTGATCCAAATAATGTTAGTCACCTTAGACACTGCTGTAGGGATCTTTTTTCCTTGTGGTTTGCCTCCCCCCTTGAGCAGAATCTCTATGATACTGCACTGACCCTGGTAGTAAGAACAGCAGCCTATTTCTCTCTGAATGGCCCTCCTGTTCTATAAGAGGTTTATTGGGTTGGGATTATTGCCTTGATCATCTTGTTCTGTGTCTTCTAAGGTGAGGTTTTCTCCCAATTAGTGAGTGGGGATGAATCTAGTTGAGCCCAGCATTCTTGGACCCTAGAAGTGAGGACTGGGAAAAGAAGGTAATTCAGATTTCCCACTCATGCTGGCCTGGAAAAGAGCCCCTCTACTGTGAAGCTGAAGGAAGGGAAAAGTGATGGCATGCTTCCTCTCCCAGGAAGAAACTGTAACTCTAGACTTAAAGTTGCAGAGGGAGGCAATGCCATTTCTTTGCTTTCTAAATCCGATGTAGAGCTTCCACCTTGATGAGTTCAGGAAAGAGGGAAGAGGTCTTGGCTCAAAGGCCACAGACTCTGTTTTTACTGATATTTAGTAGATCTCCTGATCCCCTAAAATAAGTGGCTCTCCATTTGCTGTATGCCTTTAGTACAATTCAAAAAATATTCATTTTTAAAAAAATGATTTTTTTTTACCAGTTATGGTTTTACCAGGTATTTTCCTTGCAGCATTTAAAAAATAATAATGATGAGAAAAACACAGAAAGGAGGGAAGTGTGCCTCATAATATTTATATATCTGTAATATGTATGAATTTAATTTATCTTAAAGTAAAATCAAAGTTATTATAATATAGAAAGAGAGCTTAATATTCTGTGCAGAAGACTGATACAAATGAACACAGGAATCACTTATATCTGTCAGATAACTCGACATACTAATAATAAAACCACACTTATACACTTACATGCATATTTACACCACAAATAGTTTATTGAGAAAATTACTATGGATATCTATTATTTTTGTCATCCATAATCTCTGTATTCTTCTAGTTCTAAACCCCGTATTTTATATTAGCACATTGGTTCTCAAGCTGGAGCAGCTACAAGAATTCCTGATTGAATAGGTGTGAGCATGCCTGGGATTTTGCATTTCTAAGACAAACTCTGAGAGTGACCTTTCCAAAGGAACTGTCTTTTCTCCCACTCTTAGTTTCTGAGACAGATAGTGACCCAGGTCTGGCCCATCTGAGGATCACATTTTTACTGCACAGTGATGGGAGCATGACTCAGTAAAGACCATTGACACAATGAGATATTTTTTCTTGCCCCATTTGGAGAAAGGCAAATATTTTTTTTAAGTGTCTACAGTTTATTTATTTATTTATTTATTTATTTATGTATTCTTATTTAAGTATGGTTGATATACAGTGTTTTATTCATTTTAATTTTAGGTGCACAACATAGTTATTTGACAATTCTATGCATCGCACAGCGCTTACCACCATAATTGTCGTCACCATCTGTCACCATATATTATTACAATATTATTGACTATATTCCATACTTTTCAATCCCATAGTTTATCTATTTTATAATGTTTTTTTTTTTTATCTCTTAATCCTTTTCATCTATTTTGCCCTTCCTCCACACTTTCCCCTCTGGCAACCATTAGTTTGTTCTCCATTTTTATGAGTGTTTCTGCTTTGTGTTTGTTCATTTGTTTTATTTTTTAAGATTCCACACGTAAGTGAAATCATATGGTATTTGTCTTTTTCTGTCTGACTTATTCACTTAGCATAATACCTTCTAGATCCATCCATGCTGTCACAAAAGGCAAGATCTCGTTTTTATGGATGAATAATATTCCACTGTACAAATACATATACCAAAACTTCTTTATCCATTCATCTGTTGATGGACACGGGTTGCTTCCATATCTTGGCAATTGTAAATAATACTCCTATGAACATAAGGGAGCATATATCTTTTTGAATTAAAGCTTCCGGATTGTTGTTGTTGTTGTTGTTTTGAGTAAACAAGTGTTCTTTTTCTGTTGGATCCTCTAACACTAATGTTAGCCTGGACCTGCTGACTGCCTCATATTGCAGAAAATAGAGCAAAAGGGAAAGCCATAAGGTGAAATAAACCTAGCATGATAATAGTTTGGGTCTTTTGAACAAGTAACATCTAGGGCTAGACCAGATCTAGCTCTGAACTGCTTTGTACAAAGCACTTATTCCTCCTGAAAAAAGACACATTTATATACATAAACAATGAACAGATTACAAATATAATAAATAAAATAAATTTATAGAGGATGTACTTATGGAAAAAAATCACAGAAATAAGATCTATGATGCAAAGAATCAGCAAACATTTGTGCATAGCCAAACAAACACTGTCCGAAAAAAAAATAATAGCATTTAATTTGAGGTTAAAATATAAAACCATTCAAGATGCAACTTACATATTGGAGGACAATAACACATGTGTTGGGAGGAATGAAAAGAATAAAGTCCTTCTACTGTTCATCATGGGAACAAAAATATCTGTTAACTGATAAAAAATAAAATAAAGTAAAGCACTTATTCCATTTTTTGTTCAAGCCATTTTGAGCTAAATTTGCTATTTAACCGTAGCTGATATGCTGCTAAGCAAGTAATTATCAAGTATTCATTTTGTCTTAAAAATATGACTTATAATATTAAAAGTTTTTGAAACAGATGATATTGAAGTGATCTTTACTGCTAGTGCCATTACTATTCTCATTAAAATGTTAATATTGCTTCCTCTTTCCTGTTCCACTCTAGGGGTTCAAAAATAAATCGATAAAATATAATCAACTTTTTAACTTACCTAATCCAATATCATCATTTATGTCATATGTATTTGGGAATTTATTGTATCTCTTGTAGATTTCTTATCTTTTCCTCACATGTATTCAATGAAAAGCCTTTTAAACAAATGGAAGCTATACAATTTAAATAATTCATTTGATAAAATAAATAATTAACTGGACACACTTAGATCATATAAAAAATAGAATTCATTTCTCCAATTTGTATTTCGTTTATCTAGGTCTCTGAAATTGTGTATCATACTGGATTTTTAAGAATTCCTCTAAAATATGTTAAAAATTAAATTAGTATATGTAAATAATAAAAGTAGAATGAATTTGTATTTATAAAAAAAAGCTGCCTCAGGCCAAGCGAAATTGTTGAAGCTACGTAATGAAAAATAGCAACAGATGTGTTAGAGGTAAAACAGTGGCAAATTTTTGTCACTATAGATTATAAATAATCAATGCATACTGGATTTTTCATATATATAAATGATATTATAGCAGTTGTGATAAATGCTCTAAGAAAAAGCAAATTAGCAAATTATTAGCATTATTTTACATTTGACATTTCATAAATATTCTGTGTAATATTGTACTTAGTTTTATGTAAATTTCACATATAAAAATCTATTTAGAAGAAATACTCCTAATATATATTTCCATAGATATACAATTGGCAGCATGTTTGTGCCTGGTAGGCAAGTAATAGCATAAAACAATTTTTTCATTCTATTATACAATTCATCTCCCTTCCCCAATTACAAAAAATACATAATCATTAGAAATGGGGGCAATTGTTAGAAACAAAGTCATAGCCACACAAAGAAAGAAAATATAAAATAATTTTGGAAAAACTTTAAAAATAATTTATATAAATGGCCTCATAATGCATGAGTAAGGAATGCAGCCTCTAAATGATGCATATGGCATGAAACAGCTTTAAAGGGGACATCCAACAGGAGAATCCTTTCCCTCTGACTGAGGGCTTACACTTGTTGTGGATTCTTATTTTGATTTTTTTTTGTTAATATCTTTAATGTATTGGACTACAACCAACTATTCATTAAGTGTGGAAATATTCTCTTAAAGAGGAGTGTTATTTTAGGAGATATTGAGTGCAAATACAAACTATAAAACAAATACCTCTTATTTTAGGTGAATTCTAAGTAAAAAAAATGATTACAATTCAAAGGATTAATTATTTTACATAAGCTTAAACTTTGAGAGTTCATATAGATTTCTCAAGTAGACAAGGGTGAAAAAATGTAATAGAGAAGCAATCTAGACATATTATAAGGGAAACAAGAGTTAAAATCTTTTCTTTAACTCTGAATTTGGGACAAGATTCTGAGTCCCTTCTGTGCTGAAGTGTTAAAGGAGGAATGGGAAATGTCTAACTTCTCTCCCAGCTATAAAATTCCAAACTCTAATAACATGTCCTCACTTCGGCTCTCCACAATCTGGAATTTTGCAGGCAGATATTAAAGTTCTATAACTGGGCAGCCCCGGTGGCTCAGTGGTTTAGCGCCACCTTCAGCCCAGGGCCTGATCCTGGAGACCTGGGATCAAATCCCTTTCCCTCTGCCTGTGTCTCTGCCTCTCTCTCTCTCTCTCTCTCTATCTCTCTTTCTCTCTCCTCTCTCTCTCTCTCTCTCTCATTCTCTCTCTCCCCCTCTCTGTGTCTCTCATGAACAAATAAATAAAATCTTAAAAAATAAAATAAAATACAGTTCTAATTACGTTCTAATGTTTTCTTGATCTTTTGTCTTTTTTTCTCTATTTCAGTGCTATCAGATTTAAACCCCAAGTATCAATGAAACAAAGGCACTACCTAAAGGCCAAATATGATCAGGAATGTTTTTTATCTTTTCCATTTGTACAATGGAATATATTATCTTATTTTAATCATCAGATAAAAATTAGTAATGCTTGTTCTCCATTGTGTGATAAGGTGAAGTTTACAAAATCAAAAGAATAAAATTTACAAAATCAAAAGAACAAAATTAAGTATTTTATGAAAATAATCATAAATATATATATAATATATATAATCATAAATCATTATATTTGGTATAATGACATCAAAATAACAAGGTTTTATGAGGAAATATTGAAGTAAGATCTGGAATAAACATATTAAATTGTTTCATTTCTATTAATAAGCTTGAATATTTTATATAGAAGTATTATATGTAGTGCATACTTCAGCCTTCGTGCTTTAAAACTTTTTATGCTATTGAGGCATTTGTAATGAGTGAAATATCTTTTCTTTTCTTAAAAAATTATTTATTTATTTTGAGGCTGAGGAAGCACATGAAAGAGCCTGGGGATGGGGTAGAGGGAGAGAGAAAATCCCAAGTAAACTCCATGTGAATGCAGAGCCCAATGGAGGGCTTGATCTCATCACCCTGAGATCATGACTTGAGCTGAAACCAAGAGCCAGATGCTTGACTGAGACACCCAGACACTGAGTGAAATACATTTTCAAAGTTTTATAGGATTTTTCTCCTTTTCAAGTCATATATCTTCTAATAAATATATTGTCATAATTTACAAATTTGTTGGTAACAAAATAACCGAGTCATTAACTGCATAAACAGATTTTTTTCAATAATGCATGTCTTGCTTCTATAATAGGAATTTGGCCAAGAAATTAGTTTTAAAATTCATTTCAATACAATGTTCTTCTGATGTGTGAAAATTAAATTTCTTGCTTGAGAAGTGAAAAGTATCATGTAACTATTGGTAATTATACTCAATTTGTATTTCTAGAAAGGTATTTCTCTCTGAACAAATTAATTTATAGAAAGAAACAAATTAATTTTTTGTGGAGATGATTTTTTGGTTAAATAAATACAGTAGAATAGGCATATAATAAAGGGAATGAAGGAAATAATATTGTAGGATGAATTACAATCTATAAAAGTAGTATTAATTTAAGAATTGAAGACCAGTAATTGAGTGTGTAGATGTTTTATTATTTCATGTGTCCATTTAGTGAAATATGCCTCTACTAGCTGTTTGATATTGCTAATAAGATGATCTTTGCTCAGAATCCAGGATTTGGATTACTCTGGATGATGATATTAATTTATTAATTTAAATAAGTTAATTCACTCAGATTTTTCTTTTTTAGGTAGTGGTAACTATGATTTCCAAAATCTAATTAAATTTTTTTTAATTTTTTAAATTTATTTATGATAGTCACAGAGAGAGAGAGAGAGAGGCAGAGACACAGGCAGAGGGAGAAGCAGGCTCCATGCACCGGGAGCCCGATGTGGGACTTGATCCCTGGTCTCCAGGATCGCGCCCTGGGCCAAAGGCAAGCGCTGAACAACTGGGCCACCCAGGGATCCCCTCCAAAATCTAATTAAATACACATTTTCTGGTCTTAACTTTAAAAGTCATTTTTGTTAAAAATGCAAAAATATTTATAAACGTTTTTAATCTACAGAAATATTATTTTAGATAATACATATACTTAGAAGAAGAATGAAAGCAAAAGAAACACCTCAGTTTTAGCAAATATCCAGTAATATCTCCTAATAATTTTCTCCTCTTATTCATAACAGGAGTTATTCTAATGAAAAAGCATTAGATTGGCAATAAGAAATTTAGTTTCCAATTTTTTCAAGCACTAATTATTTCTGCAAGCTCAGATAAGTCAGTAACATTTTTAGATAACTCTTTTTCATATATTTTATAAATACTGATAAATCATTTCTGCTTTCAAAGTTAAATAATTTTATTAAATATTAATTATTAAAGATCAGATCTTTTCTACCTATAAAATGAAGTGATTATTGCCTTCCAGATAGCTGCTTGAATTCCTTATCCATTTTCTTTTTTTTAAGATTAATTTATTTTAGAGAAACAGACAGAGAAAAGGCAAAGGGAGAGGGAGACTCACTTAAGCAGGTTCCACAATAAGCAGGGAGTCCAATGTGGGGCTCCATCTCAGGACCTTGAGATCATGACCTGAGCAAAAACCATGAGTCAGACGCTTAACCCACTGTACAACCCAGGTTCCCAAAGTTCCTTATACTACTAGAATCAAATGCATTAAACTCATAGTAGTTCACTGTTAAACTACTATTTTTACCTATTTGCTTCTATAGATGTTGTTGGTTAAACTTCAATAGGTGCCAGTGAAATAAGAATTTTTTTTTTTTTTTGGTCCATCCTTGTTTTATTCTAAATTAAACCCAACTCGCTGACAGTCATAAAGTCCATGATTTATGAGAAATAGCTCCATGAACTTATCCAGACAAAGTAAAAAGTGGAATCCTTTCACTCTATTAAAATATAATTACTATTATAATCATCTTTAAACTAAAATTTTAAGAAGTATTTTAGAATGATGAAGTCTTTTGCGCATACATTTTAACTTCTGGTATTCCCAGCAACTCTGTAAGGAAGGTTGGCAAGGCAGGTGATCTTTTATCATTTTGTAAGTGAGCAAACTGAAATTCAAAAGCTGGGATTTGGGGCACCTGTGTGGCTCAGTTAATTAAGCATCTGCCTTCAGTTCAGGTCATGATCCCGGGATCCTGGGATCAAGTCTCACATTGGACTCTCTGCTCAGTGGGGAGTCCATCTCTCCCTCTGACCCTTTACCCTGCTCATGCTCTTACTCTTACAGTCTTTCTCTCTCTCTCAAATAAATAAATAAAATATTAAGAAAAAAACAAAAAAGAAAGATGGGATTTGACCAAATCATAGAGCACAAAGGAGTCCAGACACAGTTGGAATTCAGACCAGGTCCTCTGACTGTAGGTCGAAAAATGAATTTCCTTCATGATTTCCTAATATTGTGCTTATTGTCCTCTCCAACTGAAGTGTAGGTCAATTTAAAACACCGACATTTCTTCTAAAATTGTACATTTTTTCCCCTACGGTTTCCTAATGAGGCTGATACAGGCAGGCTGGGCGCGAGAACCCTGAAGAGGGTCCCACAGAACCTGCTAGGTCTTTGGCTTCATGCAGGATGGAAATCATTGCAAGCCAGAAAAAGTGAAACAGTTTATTGAATAGGGTGAGTGACAGATGGAGGAGAGCAGATGGAGTATGTGGGAGACTTGGAAAGGAAAAGAGAATGAATCTTGTTGCTTGGGGCTAGGTGTTAATATTGGAAAAGGATCTAGGGTTTCTTCAGGAATCCACAATAGGGTCCAATCAAAGGTGAATGTCAGATGAACAACAGGTATTTCCTCATAAATTATGGAAGGTAGGGGTATTGATGCCAGCATCAGCCCAGGTTTGTCTGATGCTAATGACCTGGAATATGTTTGGGATCTGGCTGTTGTTAGGTATTATTAGGTGTTTGGGGTCTAAAACAAATCTCAGAGATTGATTAAGTTTCTTGCTTCCCCCTTGAAGTGGGAACATAGCTTCTTTGGCTTATTCAGAGGCAAACTATGGAACATGAGTACATGGGGCCTAGCAGAACAACAGAGATAAAGCCTTTCTAAAATGGGCTCCCTTCACCTTCCCTACTTCAAGACCACTCTTTTCTCTCAAAATTAATGTCTTCTGCTAGTTTTTGTTTTGCTTTGCTAATAATACATATGAATATATTTTTGTAGGAAAAATATTTCCCACATTTTTCATAAAAATAAATATTTTCATTTTCTCTAATTGGTTGTCACAAATAGGTTTAGTTCATTTCAACATCCGTTTAATAGGTCTACTTTGTGCTTGATGTAGATGTAAATATAAATTTATATGTAAGTTAATCAATATGAATATAGAATTGCAAATATATGGAAGATGTGATACTTGTATCTGAGGAATGGCCCATTTATTGGGAAAGATTATTGCAAATAACATAATTTTGAAATGTAATACAATATTTAAATTATATATCTGAAGTTCAAGGAAGGATTGCACAAGGGATAGATTACTGTTTGAAGAATGAGTAGTATCTGAGTTTTTAAGAAAAAAATAAGTGAGATAAGAAAGTAACAGGCAAAACATCATGAACAAGAGCACAGAGAAACAAACCTCTAGTGGATCACACTGAGAAAGAAGACAGTCTCACACCTGAGAAAGATAATGTATGTGTGTCTGTGGAGACTTCGTTGTCTCATACGGTTGACAAGAAGGTAGCATTACTGAAAATAGAGTTAAACAGTTGATTCTAACAGAATTTGGCTTTCAACTGCATAAGAAAAGATCAGTCTGTAGGGAACAAAGATATATTATTTTTCCTGAGTACCTAGTTTACTAGCGTTTTTAATCATCTTTTCTTCCTATAAAAATTGTTTATCAGGAAAGAAATCTTGAACTGCCTTTTTTGGACCTTAGTCCCTTGTTTTAAGTTTGTAATAAAACTTTAACAAGAGGGATCCCTGGGTGGCGCAGTGGTTTGGCGCCTGCCTTTGGCCCAGGGCGCGATCCTGGAGACCCGGGATCGAATCCCACGTCGGGCTCCGGGTGCATGGAGCCTGCTTCTCCCTCTGCCTGTGTCTCTGTCTCTCTATCTCTCTGTGACTATCATAAATAAATAAAAATTAAAAAAAAAAATTAAAAAAAAAAAAAAAACTTTAACAAGAGCTAACAATCAGTTCTTCCAAGATTTATTTTAAAATTCCCAATGTGCATTGTCATAGGGTTTTAATACTATGTTCAAAATTTTTTATGGTTGAATATACTTTAAAAATTATGGGTTGGATAAAAATACAGAGATTCATTTGGTGTGAAAACCTTTCTGTGCATTTATTTATTTATGCTTTTAATATATAAAATAAATAATACATTTTCAAGTTCAAAGAAGAGGAAGACCTATAACTGAAATGAAGGTAGAGCTGGATCATTATATACATTATAAATCCTAATATTATAGCAGGTCATTGAGAAATTTACTTACATTTTATGAAGGTCTGTCCTATGGATTTATCATTCATGTAATACATTTAATATTTTACGTTAAAATATGTATATAACCTCTATAAGTTGTTCAACAACATGGAGTCTGAGATTTTCAGAACCTATTTCCTGCCTGGAAAGTAGAGTAATGCCAATGAGAGTCAGTGTCCCAACAAGGCAACTCATCAAAAGGTTATTGTTATAAAGATCCACAAATGTGGAGGGAATAAAACTATCCATTGAAAGGGGGAGAGAGAGAGATGAGGTTTTTGTTTCAAACAGCATTACCTGGCCTTAAGGATAGTTTCAAACTTCAGGAGTAGGATGAAAAGCCCATCAGGTGAAGTTCAAGAACTTGTAGGCAAACAAAATTCAAGTTTAATAACTTGCTGCAACCACTTATAAACTTTCCTTTACTAAAAAGGCAATGCAACAAGAACATGGCCAGCTAGGGCTACCGTAACAAAAGAGCAGAGCCTGAGTGGTTTAAACATCAGAAATGTATTCCTTACATTCCCAGAGGCTTGAATTCCAAGGTCAAGGTGTCAGCAGGTTTGGTTCCTCTTGAGGTCTTTCTCCCTGTTTACAGATGATTCCCTCTCCCTGTGACCTCCACAGTTGTCACTCTGTGTATGCATATCCCTGGCATCTCTTTCCCTGTTTGTAAGGACACAGGTCATAATGGATTAGGGCCTCCCTCTAATGGCCTCATTTCAGTGTTTTTACTGTTTTCATATGCCTATCTCCAAACATACATTCTGAAGAACTGGAGGTTAGGGCTTCAACATGTAAATTGAGGACACAACTCAGCCCATAACAATGATGTATCAGTTGTTTTTCTGAGGAAGGACTAGAGGAAGTGGAGTTCAGCTTTGTATCTCTTTAATGGAAGCCAGAATAGCAGAGTGGATCTGAAGGCATCGGTGGTATGAGAGGAGAAATCACTCAATACAAGGTGGCCGTTTTAGCATTCTACAGCAGGGGTGGCCTGGGGAAAAATGTTTATTACCTTTGGAGCCAGTCATTTCTGTGGTTGTTATCATAGTCTCATAATCAGCAGGATTGATCTCATTCTTTTATTCTAGGATGTCACAAAAAATAAAATGCAGAGTGTAGAAAATCCTGTGTTTACCCTAAAATGACACTCTGGGGTGGCATTCCTTTTGGGGGCTGACTGTGTGGCTGCCCATAGGTAAATGGCCACTATTAAATTGCTATGTCCGTGGGAGCCTCCTAAAAGGCTCCACGACTAAGCATGGGGCAGAGGAATTTTTAAATGTTAGGAGAGGCAAGCAACCTGAAATAGATTTCAAATGAACTAGATTGACCTAATAAAACATAAATGATTATCATTATGTAATTAATGTTCATATTGTCCTCATCAACTGCAGGCATACTTAAACTTGCATCTGGCTCAAAGAGATTTTTAAATTTTAGAGTGGTTTTATTTGCATCCTGAGTGTCATGCAACAACTAATTCCAATGATATAAAGTAGCTTATATTTTATTTTGTAAATCAAGGGAAACGGTTGACAGTTTTAAGTAGGAGAATGCATGGGCAACTTTTCAAGAATCCACTGGTACCACGAATATATCTCTGCCTACTTGGAACCATATTTAAAGACGTACTAAGGAAGTGTATAATATACTATGATATGGGTAACCCACACAGTATCATATAAAATATGTCACCGTGAGTAAGCATATTAACATAGTTACATGTAGGTAATGCAGGTATAGTATCAATCCAATCACCTTACAAATGACTATTTCTTATATCAAGCACCAAAACATAAAACCATTTTTGGACTATAGGATAACAGTTGGCTATTCCATACACAGAGTATTCAAACATAGTCTGAATATCATATCCAAATGAACTATCACTTCACAACTCTTTAAGTCAATTCGTAGTCTAACCACCTGCTCATATGATAAAATCTTTAACTTATACTTTGAATAAGAAAGACAATATGGAGAATTTTGATACAGGTATCCCACTTTCCGAAAGCTCACATTAGGCCACTTCATTTTTACAAAAGACTGGCTTTAGTACTTGCTTTTGCTAACTGAAAGAAAATCAAAAAAGATTTTTCACTTTATGGAAAAAAAGCCATTACAATACTAATGTAGGTCTTTTATGAAAGTGAAGTGATCTAACATGAACTTTCAGAAATGGGGGATATTTTAGCTTTTAGTCCCTGCAGTTTAAAAGGGTTTTATAGGTGCACTGTACTTTTGGATAATAGGGAAACCTGTATTGTTTGTAAAGTCACACTTTGTTTTACTTAAAACTTGTTCTGATTTTATCCTAGAGGATAAAACTAGAATTTACAAGGTTCTTCTCAATTCTTATAATCAGATATTGAAGTAATTTTATTTTCTTTTTAGAATAAAAACACAAGCTTTACTTGTGAAAGTTATGTCAAGATGTTTTGATATATATTTAGATTTTTTCTGAGTGAAAAAAACATTTAAGACTTTTAAGAAAATGCAAAATATTAATTCTGGTGAATTACAAATATCTTTGTTACCCATATAATTAGAAAATAAAATTATTGATACCAAATATCTCACTGAAGTACATATTTTTTCCTCTACTAATGCTTCAATGCATTAAAATGCATCAAATCATGCAGATATGTATGACCAAATATTCACTGAATTGAAATATAGCCTGTAAGATAAAGGTATTTTTTTCATAGTTTTCAAAGGTGATTGCTTTTAAATTATATTCTAAAGAGGCAAACCAAATGAATGCAAACTTAATTCACCATTAATTCCAGATATAAAGAATATGCTTCATTACAGTTAGTTTAGAATTTTAGCATTATTTTTGAGGAAATAAGCAACTAAAACTTGAAAAAGAAATAAGAAGCTCCAAATCACATAATTGTTAATAGGACATATAATTGAATATGCAATTGAAACATACATTTTAAATAGAAATCTTTTATTTTGTAATTAGTAACATGTTGTGTGCAGTATAAAAATACAGGCATATAAATGTACAGATTAACATAAATTTTTATAATTGTATTCTATAGAAACTCATTATTTTATGCACTCCAAAAAATTGACCAAAATTGCATTCACTTTGCATATCTTAAATGTGAATTTATTAATGTGTTTCTTGTGGATCATCTTTGTTAAATAGTGAAAATCTATGCTTTAGAATAAACTGCAAATTATAGAGCAGATTCCAAATTATCACAACACAGGCTGTTGCTTAGGAAAAACAGTCCTCTTTTTCCATAAAACACAGGGTGTGTGTAAAAATTGAGGGAAAGAAAAATGCAGACCACTTTGTCTTGTCTTTGAGCTGAAAAGACTAATCATTTCATGTGACTACCACTAAGTAGTACATATTAAAAGTTCAACAAATGTTGAATAGTATATGATTAATGGTAAAAATATTTCTATAATGTATTTATATGGAATATCTCTTTTAAATGTATGCATTATAGGTTGCACTAGGCAGGATTTAAAATACAAACTTTAAAAATATAATACTTTTTTTATTTTATGTATTTAAATTTAAAAATTTTAGAGATGAAAAGAATTACAGAAATCATAATGCCTTTATCCTAAAAAGAAAAAAAAAAAACAACAAACACAAAGTTTTCTGATATTGAATGGCATGTCAAAATTAATCAGCTACTTAAGGTCAGACCATGAACTTCAAGCTGTTTCCTAATCATTTGCTTTCTTCATGTTTTTCACAGTTCTTTTTTGCTCTTTGGAGCTTTGGACTGCTTCATCAAATTACTTCTTCTCTTTAATTTATTCTCTTTTAGTCCCCAGCTTCCTCTAAACTTCCATTACTGTTATGAATTTCAGTTTTTTCAGACTTTCTTATTGATTGTTTTTAGTTATTCATTTCGAAATTACCCTCTTGAATTTCACAGAAAATGGTGGAATAGGAAGCTTCCAGAAATGGTCATGCCGCTAAAACAAATATTAAACTGACAAGAATTCAAAATCAACTATTTCAGGGTTCTGGAATCCATTCAAACAATTACAGTGTCTAGGAGGGTGCTTGATAACTAAAATAGCTGGTAAAGTGTGAAGAATTTTGGCATTTTATATAACAGCTACCATTCCTATTACCGAGCATCAGGGTGGGTAGCCATGTGAATGGCAGCACACATTCCGAGTGTGACTTGCTGGTGAGTGTGGACAATATGAACATTATCCTATAGAGATCAGAAGGAGTACGTTAATTTGCCCATTGATTCACTGGGGGTTGGTGCGTAGGTTGGTTCAAGTGGCTTGAAATTTTTGTAAAAATAATTTAAAAAAATAGAAAACATCTTGTTATTTTCTGACTATATAGATAATAGAACAAAGACTTCAGTGATCACACACAATAAGAAAAACAGTCTTTGCAAAAAACAAAACCAAAAAAGTTTCAAAAAGTTGCTAAAAAGGTGGCCCACTGCAACCCTCAACAAGAAACATCAGTAGTCTCTAAGAATGAGGAGAATGTGATTTACAGACTTACCATATTACAGTATTAAAAATATCAAGTTTTCAACAAAAAATTATAAAATACTGGGGCCCCTGAGTAGCTCAGTCAGTTAAGTGTCTGCCTTCTACTAGGTCATGATCGATCCTGGGATTAAAACTTGTGTTGGGCTCCCTGCTCAGTGGAGAGTCTGCTTCTCCCTGTCCTTCTCCCCCAGTTTGTGCTCTCTCTTTTTGTCATAAAAGTAAATAAAATCTTCTTTTAAAAAATGATAAAATACCAAAATAAACATGGAAATATATCCCATTCCTAAGAAGCAAAAATGTCAGAAATTTTGAAGAAGCCCAGATATTAAATTTATTAGATCAAGACTTTAAATTAACTACCTGAAAAATGCTTAAAGACCTGAAGGAAACCATGAAGAAAGAAATAGAAGGATATCAGGAGACTGATGTATGAAAAAGTAGGGAATATCAGTAAGAGATAGAAACTGTAAAAAGAAAACAACTCGAACTTCTGTAGTTGAAAAGTAAAATAGCTGAAGGGAAAGATTTTTCACAACCTGGTCTTGAATCACCAGAGGTTCAATAGGAGATTTTAGCAGGAAGAAAAAAGAAACAAGCAAATTTGAAGACAGAGCAATTGGAATTTCCCAGACATAGAAGGAAAAATAAATGAAAGAAAGAAAGAAAGAAAGAAAGAAAGAAAGAAAGAAAGAAAGAAAGAAAGAAGAAAGAAAGAAAGAAAGAAAGAAAGAAAGAAAGAAAGAAAGAAAGAAAGAAAGAAAGAGAAAGAAAAATGTTCATGGTTTAAGGCACCCCCAGACACACCAAAATAGTCATGGGAATTGCAAAAAGAGAAGAGAGGGAGAAAAAGGGGCAGAAAATATGTTTAAAGAAATAATGGTCAAAAACTTACAATATTTGATTAAATCATGAATGCACATATCCAAGATCTGAATGAACTACAAGAAAGTTACTCTAAAAGAGATCTACATCAAGATGCATTGTAATCCAACTGTCAAAAGATGCAGAGAAAAAATCTTGGAAGAAGCAAAAAAAAAAGAATGATTTCATTATGTATAGGGACTTACATCAGCTGATTTCTCATCAGAGAATGCGGATAGTGGGATATTTAAAGTACTCAGGAGATATACATTAAAAAGCCTGTAAAATAAGAATTCAACAGATAGGGCATCTGGTTCAGTTGGTTAAGCATTTGACTTTTGGTTTCAATCAGGTCAGGCATGTGGGATTGAGCCCCAAATCAACAATTTCAGTCCTTTGGAACACAGTCAAACAATTGGATTGTCCAGGAGAATGCTTGATAACTAAAAAGGCTGCACTCTACAGGGAGTCTACTTGAAGAGTCTCTCATTCTGCCGCTCCCTCACACTTACATGCTCTCTTTCCAAAAAAAAATTAAAGAATCTTTAAAAGTAAGATAAGAGGGACACCTGGATGGCTTAGCAGTTGAGCATCTGCCTTCGGTTCAGGGCATGATCCTGGAGTCCTGGGATCGAGTTCCACATAGGGCTCCCTGCATGGAGTCTGCTGCTCCCTCTGCCCCTGTCTCTGTCTCTCTTTCTGTGTCTTTCATGAATAAATGAATTTAAAAATCTTAAGAAAATAAAAATAAAGAAAAGAAGAATTCTATATGAGGTAAAACTATTGTTTGAAAGTGAAGGAGAAACTGATATTCACAGATAAATAAGAGCTTTGGTACATTGGTAGTGTACACCTGTCCTATAACAAAGGGTAAAAAGATTCCTTTAGGCTGAACAAAGAGACACTAGATAGTAACTTGTAGCCTTGCAAAGAAACAAAGATCACTCGTAAAGATAAATATGCAGATAAATATAAAAGGTAGAATTATTTTATTTTTGGTTTGTAACTCTTTTTTGTTTCTTAAATTCTTTTAAAGACAAATTTATGAAACAATAAGTATAAATCTATGTTATAAATCTACAGAATGTATAAATATGTATTTGTCACAATAACAACTTGATTGCAATGCAATAAACATTCAGAAAATACAATGAAAGAAAGATTACCATTCTCTGTTATCGACAATATAATGAAACATTTCCTATTATCTTATCTACAAAAGTATAGTAACTATAAGAGGAAAAATCCTAAAAAAAAAAAAAAAGAGGAAAAATCCTGTAGAGTTGCAAGTATTATTGAAGTATTTTTGTAAGAGAGAAACCATAACATTTTTGAAAGGTGTGGGGAAATTAAAATGCCAAGCAAAGTAATGTGTAAGAAGTGCAAATGCAAATATTCAGAGATCCCTATGCTGTGAGAAGTCAAAGGCCAGCGTGGACAGAGAATGACCTGTAGAAAAGCACTGACATGCACACGTCTCCACTGACATGTAAACGAGCATTTCTCGCACCACGCAGTCCAGTGGATTTACTGGCAAAATGCTACCAAGTGAATGTCATGCAAAAGAGTAATTTCATAGTTGAGTCGAGCCTGCAATACTGACCTACAGAATCATGATTTAATATAATGTTTATCTCTTTAAGCCACTAAGTTTCAAGGTAGTTCCTTACCCAAAAACCATTAGTTGAAACAACTATTGTGAGGAAGGGTTTAATTAATTAATTTAATGCCTTCCAATACCCATCCAAATGTGATCACATGTCTATTTGAACCTGGGTATGGAGTTTCCAGAAAGGTTCATTTTTCTCTATTTATTTTCTTCCTTTCTGTGTGGAATGTTAAGATTGGCTAATAGTTATTTTGGATTAAAAGGTGACATTGAAGGTGGAAAACACAAGAAATGAAGGATATCCTGGGCTTCTGGTAGCATTGCAAAGCCACCAATTCTAGACTACTTCTCCTCAGTGCCTGGGAGTGAACAAAATCTTTTGTGTTTCCACTTTACAGCTGAATGTAATTCAAAGTGATATTGAAGTTTCCATGGTTAACTATTTGAAAATGATATTCATTCTTATACTCTTGTCTAGTCTCTGATAGGAAATTTAATGTGAAATGGTTCCAAAAGATAAAAGGAAGAACATGAAGAAATAGAAAATAATACATTTTAATCACAGATTGGACAGTTTTGTGGGGTGCCTGGGTGGCTCAGTCCTTTAAGCATCTGCCTTCAGCTCAGGTCATGATCTCAGGGTCCTAGATGGAGTCCTGAACTGGACACCCTGCTCAATGGGGGTGTGCTTCTCCCTCTCCCTCTGCCCCTCCTCCCACCTCAAACTGATTGTGTGGGCAATCACGCTTTCTTCCTCTCTCTTTCAAGTGAATAAATAAAATCTTAGAAAAAAAAGAAAGCTTTGTGTAAGAAGTGAACACTGAAGCATATTTGTTAAATTAAACTGCACATTATTAAATATCACTCCAGAGTATAAACCACTAAAAAATTATTTGTGACACAAAGGTCAGGTAAATGAATGTTAAAACATTGTATTAAATCATTGTGTATATAATATGAATTGTGTGACCATTATTAACTCATTATGCATCTTATTTGCTTCAAATATTTATTATAAATAATAAAGAAAATGCACATAATCATTTTATCATTATACTGTAATGCAAATAATGATGAAATGCAAATTAAAGCATGAGGGACACTTTTTCACTTCTTTAATTGTCTAAGTGTGTATGTGTCATTGTTTACTGATAATACATATTGTCAGCAGAGTCAGAGCAACACACAATTTTTTTGTGCAATTTATTAAATTGAGAATTGATGTTCATTTTGACAGGTCAAATTTCAAATATGATTAAAAACTTTTAATTTTCAAATATTCTACTTCTAGCAATTTATTCTAAAATTAATTTGTTAAATATCAATTTGTCTCTTGTCCACAAATTATGATTTATTTAGAATAAATTTAGAATAAATGGAGATGGAATTGACAAAGATACCAAAACTATGAGGTTGACTTTGTAAATTATAAATATTTTATATACATGAAATGAAACAGTACAATTATTAAAAAGAGGATAAAAAGTATGGGTAATGATATAAAAATATGCCTAATACCTTATTGGTGAGAAGTTTAGAAGCCTGCAGATTTAACATTAACCTTGTATATTTTATGCTACTAAATATGCATATACTTATAATACGTTTCTATATACATACACACGTAAAGATTCATGCATACGTATTTAGCATAATTTAGGTCTCATTATACAATTATTTGATATGTGTAAAAAATATTTCAGTATGGGATTATGGATACACTTTTTTTTTAAATTTTAATTGAAGTGTATTTGACATACAATTTTATATTAGTTTCAGGTGCACCACACAGTAATTGGACAATTATATACATTACAAAATGCTCACCAAGATAAATGTAGTTCTTATGTCACTATACAAACTTATTATATTATTGACTATATTCCCTATGCTGTACTTTTTGTCCCTATGACAGATTTATTTTACAACTTGAAGTTTGTACTTCATAATCCCCTTCACCTATTTTGCTTATCATCCTACCCTCTGGCAACCATCAGTTGGTTCTCTATATTTGTGAGTCTCTATTTTTTAGTTGTTTGTTTGTTTGTTTGTTTGGATTCCACATCTAAGGGAAATCAGATGACATTTGTTTTTCTCTATTTGACTGATTTCATTTAGCATAATACCCTCTAGGTCCACCCACGTTTTTGCAAATGACAAGATCTTATTCTTTTTTTTTCTTTTATGGCTCATACTCTATTGTATGTGTATATAGCACATCTTCTTTATTCATTTATCTATTGAAGGACACTTAGGTTGCTTCCATGTCTATTGTAAACAATGCTACAATAAACATAGAGATGCTAATATCTTTTCAAATTAGTGTTTTTGTTTTCTTCAGTTAAATAATGGGTAATTTTCTTAGAAACAGTTTTTTTCTTTATTTTCCCCAAATATTTTTAAAATTATACACTGAGTATGTTTCATATATAAAGTTATAAAAGTATTAAACTATGAAAATAGTAACAGATTATATATATATGTAGATATATATACATAATATTTGTATAAGTTTTCTTTTATAAAAATAATTTGACAATATATCTCAGGAGTGTTAAATATTATTATTAATTTTGACCTTTTCATTTCTTTTTTGAGGTATAAGGAAATACATAATAAGGGAAAATCAGTAGTGATGAATTTGCACATTACTGCATGATATTTATTACACTAAAAAGAATAATAAAATAAATTATGTGTACACAGTATAATCTAGTCATTTTAAAATGCTGAATATGGGGGCATCTAGCCAACTCCGTTGGTTGAGCATCCAACATTTGGTTTTGGCTCAGGTCATGATGTCAGGATCCTGAGATCAAGCCCTACATCTGGCTCCAGGCTCAGCAGGGAGTATACTTGAATTTCCCTCTCTCCGTCTATCCATTCCCCTGCTCATACTCTCTTTCTCTCAAATAGATAAATAAATCTTCAACACATAAGATAAAATGCTGATTATGAATACAACTTCAACATTTTTGCAAATTCTGATTGTTATCAGAACTAACATTCAACTGGCAAGATCTGATTGATCAATATAATACTGTTTGTCAAATTTGTTTGCTATACTCCTGATTACAAGGATGAAAGATAAACATAAAGATTTTTGAACTCCACAAACATCTATCTATTCACTGCAAAATTGCTCAAAAGAAATGTACCAAAAGTCTTCTGATGTGTAGTAGATATTCCCTAATTATATTTTATATTTCTCAAATTCTGTGATATAGTTTTTTGTTCATGACTTTTCTTTTTTATAAAACAGAAAGCAAGAAACAAAAAAAAAGAGTGTCCTAAGGTATTTGTTTGCAATCCCAGTATTTAAACAGATTTTAATGGAGTCATTTCTGTTGTATGAAGATCATTTTTAATTTATGCGCACAAGCGCACCCACACATGCATGTGTGCATGCACATACCCCCACAGCCACACACCTGGAGGCTATTCTATTTGATTCACATGACCCAGGGCTGGATTGCACTGCTCTGTTAATTGATTTCCATAGTTACCCTTTCATGTAGTGAAACTTTTGCTTTGACTAAAATTCAGTTTAATTTTTGGACTGCATCTACACATTATTACCATTCGCAGGGTTACACTTCACTGAACTGAATGATTTAAGTGCCAGAGAGGGACTTTCAAACTGGGAAGGGTAGAAAACACCGAATTCCTTTGAAGCTTGCTATTTTCAGTTTTTCAGGGCCTCATATTTTCCAAGACTTCATCATGTCACTGTTAGTGTGTGCTCTAAATTTTTTAAGTAATCATTTGTATATTCCTTGCCTGACAAAATATTTGCATTTCCAGAGAACTTCTCCCAGGGAGATTTAGAAATTTAGAAAATGTGAATTTACACACTTTGTAATAATTCTTCCTTGAGTTTTTTTCTCACTTAATAGAAAAAGAAAATGTTTAAAATAAAAACAAACTCTAATTTCTAAGAGAAGTGTTGTAATTCATATCTCTTGGGAAATATATGTCTATACTGAATCCTTGTCCTTACAAATGAAGATGGCAGAGCGACAAAGATGAAAACAAAGAAACAAAAGAGGGGCACCTGGGCGGCTCAGTTGGTTAAGCATCTGCCATTGGCTCAGGTCATGATCCCAGGGCCCTGGGATTAAGCCTCACATTGGGCTCCCTGCTCAGTGGAGGTCTGCTTCTTCCTCTGTCCCTCCCCACCCTCATGAGCATGTGCATGAGTGCTCACTTCTCTCTGTCTGAAATAAATAAATAAAACCTTAAAAAAGAGAGAAATAAAAGCAGACAAGCTAAATCTGTTGCTTCACCTCAACTGATTTGGGGTAGCTTTTCATTAAGCAGATTCAATAATAAGTCTTAGTATAAACCTCAGTCAACCGAAAGCTGGATAGGGCATGGAAAGGTTGACAAAATAAGTGAATATGTTCTGGAAGGAACAAAGAATAGCTTGGAATTGGGACAATATGCATGCAGATGGCTGTGCAGCCCAAACATTGATCTAATTAAGTAGACCCAGAACATGATGTGACAAGCAAAATGTATGGCATTGTATCTAACATCATGTTCAAATCTGTTTAATTTGAATCTCAAAGATCTGGGTACCTAAAATGAAGTCTGGATTACGTTCATTTTTAGGATATTATGATTTTCTTCCATAAACCAATATTTATGTAAAGAAAAGTTTTTAAGTTAAAATTACATCTTTTAATTATTCTTGGCATATAGTGGATATAACCTTATATCATGTAATTATGTTTTGATTCAAAACTAACTAGAGGAATATAATCAGGAATAAAAATGTCAATATCTGAACCTTAGTGAAATATTATTTTGTACTCTCTGGGCTTTAAGGTCTCTGAGGAAAGGACCATTTCTTTCTGTTTCAAAAATATATTCCTCACATCAGAAGAGTATCCGGCTTATAATATGTGCTCAATAACTCTTGTCAATGAAAGAAGAAAGATAGCATATTGGCTTATTATTTTTTTATTTTCTCAATGAGTGAATGTTGATTCCAAACTTTACCTAACTCATTTATGTTATTTCCCATGTATTTAATATTTATTAATTATTACACCATATATCAGGCACAGTCCTTTTTCAGTAACTCCCATTTTCTTGCATGCAATCGATCTCTACACTTGATTTCTACTCTATATTTGCCCCTTTTTCCCATTTCCCATACTAAAATCAACATAACACAATGGTAACTAGCACATGTTCCTGGAGCTGGGAGTGGGATTGCTAGGTTCAATCTAAGCTCTACCGCTTACGAGCTGTATTGAATATCCAAGACTAATTACATAGTTGTTCCCTGCTTCAGTGTCCCTACCTTCCAAATGAAATAATAATTCTAATGCCTATGGTTTTTGAGGATTATGTAAATAAAAATTAGTAAAGTATGAAAAATAGTATGTAGCACATAGCTAATGCTCAATGTATCTTAGCAAATATCATTTGTGAAAACCATATTTCACTAAAACCCTCTATTCCTACATATTGATATCCAATGCTTTTGTATGCTTCCTTTTATTTTCTTATTTAAATTTTATATTGTATGTTTTCAAATTTTATATCATCTTTGCTCCACGACTTATACAACCGTGCAACCCTGAAAAATTACTTAACATCCCTAAATCTAACACCCCATCAGTAAAATAAAGAGAGCAACAGTACCTAAAATTTACTTGAGTGTTCAATACTGAAGAATTTAATACAATGTCTAGTGTGTATTCAATAACTTCTGGCTACTAAAACTATCATTATTTTAAATTTATTATTGTTTGCTAAAAATGATGGATATATGGATAAAGAGGTAATAATCTTCTTCATCTACTACAAGATATATTTCATTTAGCTTTTACTTCTCTGTCATGTAGCAAAAATTTTCTTCCATAATAATCCATAGTTAATCTCCAATGGTGTTCTCTAACCAATACTCTTCAATTTGTTTCTTTCTCTAGGCATCCTTTGTGTGTATTACCTTACATTTATCTAAATTAAATCTCATCTTGTATTTCTGTTTTCCCATTTCTCACTTTTCCTCACTCTGAAACTTTTCTCCACCTTCTACTGGGTTTACAGTTTATTTTGAAAAAATATCTGTAGCTTTGATAAATGCATACTCTTCTTTTGTTGATCAAACACAATGATAGGGTCCTCTCTGAATTCAACTTGACTCATTTAATTATTACATTCTCTTTTTATATTCTCAGTGATTTATTTGTGTAATTTATATGATCATTAATGGTAGCAAAAATGATGATAATAGGACCTGAAAGAAAGTGGACCTTAGAAACTACAAAGATTGGTTTACTGTCCTTTTGTTACATTTTTCTAAGCTCTAATGTCTAAGAATTAGGACCAGACATTATTGTGCGTATCCTATCTTTCTTCATGATGGAAAACCAAGACAGGATATTTATAATTATTCCCTTCACCTCCTGCCAATATTCCTGTCTTTAATTAATTTTATCGATTACTATGAGAGAAGTTTGTGATTTCTATCCTAGGTCCTATAACAAGAAAGTGCTGGAGTCAGAATTCAAATTCGGAATCCTACCAGGAGCCAGTTTGCACTCTTCCAATATGATTTGTTCCCTAGAATCATATCATACAAATTAGTTTATACTGGGTATATGCCTCATAGCAGGGTAATATTGCATATGTAATAATAATATATTACATGCTGTTAAGTTTAATATTTTTGTAATTCTTCATTTTCTGAGAAAATATGAATTTTATCATTCCTATGAAATATATATTAACAATTTCTAAAGGTTTTCTAACAGCATGTAGTAACAAAAATTACATCATCATTCTAGGTTTTCTTTTGTTTTTAAATTTTTCCTTAAAAGTACATTTATAGAAGTATTTATAGCAATGTATTAAAATCTGATTATATTACATGCCTTCAGGGAAAAGAAAATATTTTTTCTTATCTCACTGTTAAGAAAACTGCTACATCCAACTTTATGCTTTCATGATAACCAGTAAATCCTTGCTTCTTAAAACCACCAAATTAGAATTTGATATAAAAAATGGATTATATTAAGATACTCCCTATTTAATTGTGCTGATTACAGAGCTTTGCCTCTATAAGCATAAGACAAATTAGTTAAGAATCTCTGTGTGTTCCTAGATGTTGCTATTTTAACAAAATGGTTAGCTAAATGTCTGTATTATCTAATATTAAATTGATAATTATGCAGTGCTGGGGAAATACTGTGGTCTGTTGTTTATTTGTATGCCAGTTTTCGAAATAAATGAAATTCTAGTAAATATATATTTAGAGACTATGATGTGACACTCTTTATAGACCAAGATCAAAAATAAGTAATATAGGGGCCGCCAGGTGGCTCAGTGGTTGAGGGTCTGCCTTAGCTCAGGTTGTGATCCCGAGGTCAGTTCCCACATCAGGCTCCCTGCTTCTCACTCTGCCTATGCCTCTGCTTCTCTCTCTGTGTCTGTCATGAATAAATAAATAAAATCTTTAAAATAAAATAAGTAATACACATATCAAATTTTTTCATGGATGGATTAACACTAATGAAATGTTTACACATAATTTTAAACTACATATGCTATTATTTTATTAATATTGAGCAACTAAGTAATTATCAATTGCTATATTTTTAAATTTTATTGAAGTGATTAGAAGCGTATCTAGAGTTATATCTACACGGTGAAGCAAAATGTTTATGAAGAAGTCTGCTGTATCTACAGTCTTGTGTTTATGCTTTTCTTTCTATTTGTAAAATATTAGTTTCATAATCGGTATCTCAGCTAAAGTAAGGCAGAGATTGATCAGATTGAGCTGATCTCAGATACTGCAGCATATTGTATGGGTGAGAGGGACTCTGTCTCCTATGGAGTCCCAGAAGTGCTGCAATAGTACTGGGTGCTCAAGTCCAGAAGAATTCTCCCAAGGACAAGATTTGCATGCATCCGTCTGTTAAACATACTGGTACATGTCTTGACTAAAATGTTTCTTTATCAAAGTTAATAGTCCTCTTTGTGCCATCTGTATATTGATTGCCCTTGTAACCTAATACAAGTCTGTCTGCCTGATGAGGAGCAAAGCCAATCACTGAGACATCAGGGATGCAGCAAGGAAAGAGATTATCTGAGAGACAGCCAGGAGAGGAAGAGGAAGCTCAAAATCTGCTTCCCTGAATGGGGAGAGAATGTGTTTTTTATAATCATAAGGGTTGAGACATATGTATTGATGAAATTTAGGACTCTTCATGAAGAAAGATGGAACAAGCACACTGAAAAAACACATATGTAGCATACATCCCATGTTAACTTTGGGGTGATGACAACAGCCAAAACAGGCAAGATTCAGCCCCTGACGTCAGAAGGTTATCTTAGGATAACTGAGAGCTGGTACGAACTGGCTGCGGTCTTGGACTCATTGTCTTGAGCAAAGAATGCAGAGACTTGGTTATTCAGAGGTTGGAACCATATTATTTCACCTTAAGTCCAGGTTTCTGTAGAGACAGCTAGTGGGTTTGTTAGTGGGGTCTGAAAAGACACAATAGCTAATTAGGGGAAAATAATTCTCTGAAAAAACAAGCTTTAAACTATCTACTAGTTTCAACCTCAAATCTATGGAGCATGGATTCACCTTTGTTACATTTTTCCTTGTAAACTATTAAGTTGCCCACTTGTGCTTCTAACTTGGTCACTAGCTATCTCTTTAATATATGATACCTCGTCCAAACAAGCCTATCAGGGAGCCCCTTGGTATGGTGACATGCTATATGAAACCAGTGGCAGGCCCATAAGTGTGGCTAGAGAAAATCCATATAAAATAAAACCACTTTTTTGCACCAAAGACATCTCAAGAATTCTTTCTTGGCTGTGGGCTTCAGACTCTAATGTCTTTCCCACATCAATATGGATCATTTCTAATTATTTACATCAAAGACTAGGGTAGTAATGAAGAGAAGAAGCCAGTAAGTAATACGATGAATCAACTCTACCAAATCGTTTCATTTTTTTCTTTCCTCATTGCTATTCTTTCTATTCATGCTTTTTTTTCCCAAAGAAATTCCTTCAGTTACAGTGCTAATGCTGTAAAATGTTAAAGTTTAGCATCCTGCCAAATATATTTTTCATCAAAAAATTTCTATTAATAGTGAAAACCAATAGTTTTTTTTTGCCTTAGTTTCTTTTACTAAATATTATCCAGCCAAAACAAAATCACACTTGTTGACAATGCTATGTGAAATATAATGTTTGATTATAGGTTAAAATAGCTTAAATTCTAAATGAATTAGATTATAAAGGTTAAAATGCTATGGCTTTTTTTCTTTGACATTTCATAAGTGTATATTGAAATACTCTACTAATTTTTATGTAATTTTTAATACTAGTTGTCTTTTTTCATGAATTTAAAATAGAAAAATATATTCTCAAAAATAATACTTAAAAATATAAACAGATGTCATCTGATAAGATAAATGATGTATTTTCTATTACAAATTTCTAATAGAAAAGTCAGGCTTAAATATGAAAATGGTGACGTTTAACAACATTTGTTTGTTATAAAGAAATAAATACAGTATCAGAGGCTGGAACCCATCAGTCCTGTTCTTTTTAAGCAAAAAAATCCATGTTTTACTTATTTGTCATATGATGCTGTAATAAGTAGTTTTACTATTTAAGTATCCAGAATCTTTTTGGATTTATTTGAGCAACTTCTTTTAAAAAGAAATATATTTTATTCTTTTAGTCAATATTGTTTGCAAAATTTGCTCAAATAGCAGTATAAATATATAGTACCTTAGTAAAATGTCCAAAAAATTGAGAAACTTGCTGCAGATGTCAAATTGATTTAAAAGACTGAAATTTTTGCATAAAAGAAGCCACAAAATGTAGATTTTAACATTTATTATACTGGATCCCTTTCTCAAATAATCAAATGTACTTTAGCAATTATGAAATCTATACATATAGAATTTCAGTTAAAGCCATGCAAGTTTCTAATTTACATAAACATATTCAGTTTGTATAATTTAAATCTAGTACATTCATTTTAGAGTCAATGTATAGAGTATCTATTCAAACTTACTGGGTAAAGTACATAATTGTTCACACCTCTTCTTTGTTTTGATGATGAAGATAAATGACCCTAAACCTGAGAGTTCTTAGGCATTAAGACAGCCTTGCTATGCTGGAGGGCTTCCAGTTGTATTGTATTTACATAGGATTTTTTAAGGACCTGTAGTTTTGAGGTAGTGATATTTTTTAAAATTATGCCTAGAAGTTCCTAAGGGAAGTGTATATTTAAAGTAATTTAAACTATATTCATATGCAGAGAAGATGTATTCCTAGCTTTATAAGTGATATAAAACGATCACTGTATGGCAACAACCATAAGCTTGTGAAAGCCCTTAAACTTATGGCCTTTGGGGGGATAGGTGAAATTTAATGAGTGCAATCCATTTTTCTTCAATTCTAGACTTCTACAGAATAATAGACCATAAATAAATGTCACTCATGCTCTCACTGATTCTTTGTAAACTCCCTCTCTGTTAAGCATGATTGAGAAGTAGGAAGTAAAGGCAAGCAAATACTGTGACTTTTCAGAAAAGGAAAACTGAATTCTGATTTTCAATGAAAATCTGCACCCCACAAGTTAAAAGGCCAAAAAAAAAAAAAACAGTATTGCAATAAATGGAAAGACTGAGCTCAGCCTCACTGAAACAAAAGGCAGGGGAGTCATGAAGCACCAGGGTGAGCAAATTGAAAGGTACGGAAGAGCAGTGGGGTGGAGAGGATGGTGATCAATTTAGGGAGGCCAAGTGGCCTCCTCCGTGGCACTAGTCTCACCCTCTCAAAGAGACTGTGATAAAAACACCATCTTCCTGGATGATTACATTTCAAAGGGATGGCTCTGAGGTCCTTGACAATGGCATTCCAGGGGGGTGTAACGGGCTAAGAGGCTGGGAGAAGATTTACATCTCAAAGGGGCAGAGAAGGAATTTACAATAGCAAACTTTCAAAGCAAATGCTCTGAGCAAAGAAAGGTCAGAGGCCTATAATCTCGACAGGTTTTGTCTCAAGTTTAGTTCATCGGAGGCTGTCTTTGTCCGAGGTAGATCCCTCTGATTTCTCAGCGAGAAAGTGGTAGCAGAGTTGACAAGGGGTCCTTAGAAGGTTTTCCTTCTCGTAAGCATTTCTGCTAAGCATTTTGGTGGTTAAAGACACATTTGAATTAAAATGTTCCCTATTAAAATGTAAATTCTCTCTTGGAAATCAGGCTTGTTCACAGATTAGTACTGTGAACGACTTACATGGGATAATCAGATTGCTTTCCTTCTGGCTGAGAAATGTGTCCTGAGAATTAGTATTTTGATTGGATGTGAAAAAGAGAGAAGAAATGATCATTGTTCTACGTGATAAACTTGGAGAAGATAGACCCAGTAGGATGCTACTACCAGGAACTAGGATTTTACATTTGGGTAGGACAAACTTGACTCACTTTTACATTTTGTTTTGTACTTTAGTAGTAGCAATTGTCATAGTTATTATAGAGACTCATCCTTTGGTTATTTAGGGAAGCTCGAAGAAGATAAAAAATACAATGGGGGTTTACAAATTCACCCATACATAAATGGGAACAATTTTCATGTATTCTGTATGTGATTATTTTATGCTTATTGTTCTGAATCTAGAAAGTGAGCAGAGTCACATAGATCACATTTAAATAACTAAAGCATGAAGGTATGTAAAACCAGCAAAGTAGTTTCCCAGTGACTAGGCAACTTTGTATAAAGGGCCGGAGAATAAATATTAGGCTTATGCTGATCATAACGTTTCTGTAACAACTACTTAGCTCTGCCTATATAACTGAAATCAGCCATAGGCAATACAGTAAAAAATGAATATAGCTGCGTTCCAATACAACTTTACTTACAAAAACAACCCGTGAGCCTGATTTGGTGCATGGGCGTCATTTACCAAGCCCAGGACTATGGGAACATTTGCTGATGTGAAGAAAACTCTTACATAGTCAACACTTCTATAGCCTACCTGAGTTCATGCTCTAGTTGCAAACATACGGTCATTTGCATGGTGAAAAAAAACAAAACAAAACAAAACAAAAACAAAAACAAAAAAACCAGAAGGCTGAGAGCTAAGAATTTGTCAGTAAATTTGAAAGTGACAAGAAAAAGAAAGGCTCTCTAGACAGAAATGTCTTTAGAGTTGAAAAGGGCAATTCATTAGCTGATTAGAGCTTGACTGGCTTGAGAATAGCAAACTCCCTTTTTTGTAATTTTCTGTTCATCAATCTTGAGAAGCTTTTGACCTGTGCATTAGAAGGGAGATTCCCAGGCTCACGGCTGACACTACAACTAAACCTGATGCTTTCCCAATTGTAAATGAGTAAATTGGTATTCCAGAATAAACAAAGGTATCCTGTGATTTTGATTAGCTCAGTCAATCCCCAATAGCTTAATTAATTCTGGATGAATTGTTAAATTTGCTTCTGAATTTGCATAGCTGAGGCCCAGTCTTCTGAAGCTATGAAGAGCTGCCAAAATGAACAGCCAGTGTTCAATTCCCCATCTTTCACATCTACTTGCTGCAACATAATAGGGAGACTCTAACTCTATAAAACTGCACAGTGTAGGCTGGTATTCTGGATCCCAGTGTCAATTTTATCATTTAATAGCAGTGTGCTATGGCAAATAGCAATCTCCTTTACCCGAATTGTTTTAACTAGGCAAACAATACTAAAATCTTTTTCAGTCTGAAATGCTGTAAATCTATGTTGCATAGGGAATAGATCATTCGTTTAGGTCTGTCTGGCCGACTGTAATCTAAAAAATAGTGAAAAAAATTTCGATGTATTAAAGACGGAGCAAATAAAGTGCCATTTGATTGGCTCTAACATTAACATCCTGGGGTTTCCTTGAGATAAGTTGGAGGAATGGACACAGGTTAACATTCTTTCCTTACATCCGTAATAGCTTTTTAACACACCACTGAACACACTGTTAACACACAGGAAATGGGGAGTGATTAGCTGATTGCTCTGCCCTGACTGACAAATGAGGATTCACAGCAAACTCTTCGTGTTAGGTTGTTTCTTTTGTGTGTCTGTGCACTTTCTCCTCCCAAGTGACTACGTTGAATTTGTAAGTGATCACACTGAAACTTTTAAAAGATGATTAGAGATAGTAAACGTATTCAGTGTTTCACGTATTCAGTAATTTAGGCATTTAGAGAATAATATCAAATTTTCTCAAATCACGCATTGCATTTATACCACAAATCATACAGGAAAAAGATATTTGATTACTTCAACGTTTCATTATATTTTTCATGGTTTTTGAAGGTAAAAGAGTGATTATTGTTATGTTCAATAGGCTTTTTTTAAAAAAAACATGCATTTTAAGTACAACATTAAGGGCACTTTAATTTGCATGTACTAGTAGAATTAAAGTAGAGCCTAAATAAATTGCCTTGTGGGTCATGAGCTTGGGTTTTTCTTCTCATGCTTAAGTGATATCTGTGAAAATTGAACCCATACAATTTATGTCAGCAGTGCCTTTTTCAAAGTGATTGTATTTCCTAAACGTGGTAAAATGGGGCCTATCTTAACCTACAGATACTTCAGTAGCTCTCTACTAGCAGTGACAGATGTGGCATATTCAGAATTTGCTAAAGACCAAGCACAGTAATAAGTATTTTAAAATATCATATCTTACCTTCACAGTATTCTTAAGGGTTAGGTACCATCTTTATCGTAAAGATGAAAAACTTGAGACCTAGAGTTTAAAAAACTTGTCAAAAGCCTTCTCAAGGAAAAAAAAAAAAAAGGCCTTTTCAAGAGTGTGCATTAGAAATCAAACGGAGAAAGCATTCCAGTGCTATCTCAGGTGTGGGTCCTGTGGATAATATTGTCTCTACTCTTGAAGTTTTCCAAATTATAATGTTAAAATTAACTTGATTACCTTGGGTGACCATCCAGTCCTCTCTGTTGGATGCAATTTTTGTTAGGTGAATTTCAAAAGGAAACTATTATTCATAAGGAAGAATAATTTTCGAAATTGCTAGTGTTCTACAAACCACTGAATGATTGTTTATTCTTCACATATTTCAGTTTAAAATTCAACTGCATATAATTTATCTGAAAGAGATACATTAAATAAAATTGAAGAGAACAGTTGAATGGTAATTGCATTTCATTTATAAGATCACAGAAGGAATATCAAAATCATAAATGCAAAAAAGAAAAATGTGACTTACCATGTTAACATGTACAATGTCTTGAAGTATTATCACAGTACAGCCCTATCTATAATGCTGTATTGTCCTTATTACAGAGCTATAAAGAGATCGAAAAATGAAATTCCAATTTCGCGCAAGGACTTTTGCTTCCTTGTTGTACCGAAAATCTTTTATTGAAAAGTTTTTTTTTTAAAAAAAAAAATCTTCCCGTGACTTTTAAATTCCTCCAATGACATTAGAAGAAAGGATATTTTTGTTTTAACTAACCGCTAAATACTTTATTTATGCTTTTGATTTTAAGTCCTTTTGGTTTCTTTCAGAACTTGTGGCAGAAATAATTCCATTATCGCTTGCATTCTTCAAATTTTCCTCTCTAGTGGCTCTTTTTCTTAAGGAATAACTCAGGAATTTTTTATTCTATTCCTCATCAGATTTTTCTCTCCCAGTTTAGACCTCTCCTTTTTATTCCGCCCCTCTGTCCAGTGTACTTAAGGTATCTTGAAAATATATGCATTGCTACCTCTAGTATTTTTTTGTTTCTAAGAACACCTAAACACTCCGCCTTCTCTGTGTTACACTCTAGGCTTCTGCAAGGCACATGGCTACCTCGGTGCTTGGAAACAGGAATTGGCAGGGCAAGTCTGTGTAGACCGGGCTCTATTTACCAAAGGAGAAAGACACCATATATGTGAATATACACTTTTCTTCAAGGAATCGGATTTATGTTGCTTCATATTCTTCTTGACACTTGTTATCACTAAACTGTATAATATATGCCAGTCTGAAAGTTTTGGGTTAAATTTGCATCTCCCTGATTACACATATTGTTAAGTCCTTTTTCAGATTTTTCCTAGCCATATGGATTCACTAGCGCAGAGCATATTTGTTCAAGTCTTTGATTGGTGGTTTTTGGAGTTGTCTTTTACTTGTAGATTTTTAGGAGATCTTTATTAATTCCATATATGAGATCTTCATTAGTTTTATGGATGTAAAGTATCTTTTCCACTTGGTGGCTTGCACTTTCGGTCTCTTAAAAGTACGTTTTGAGGAATAGGTGATCTAAATAGCAATGTAGTTAAACTCATAAGTTATTTACCTTGTGGTGAGCTTGTTGTTGTCGTCATTGTTTTTATTCAAATTCATAACATGTATGCCATGTTATCCTTGACTGTTTGCTGGACATTTTAAGAATTGTTTATAATAATGATTAGATGACCAGGATGATATTATCTTACTATAGGAGGGAAGATTTTTATGTTTTACAAGACAACTAGATAAAAGTAACCTGTAGTCCATACAATTCACTTGCAGCGTGAGGCGTGTTGAAGTCCTAGCACAGAGAGTAGCCCATTACTGCACCCATCCCATATGCCTGGATTTTGTTTTAGGGGATCCCTGGGTGGCTCGGCAGTTTAGCTCCTGCCTTTAGCCCAGGGAGCAATCCTGGAGTCCTGAGATCGAGTCCCACATCGGGCTCCCGGCATGGAGCCTGCTTCTCTCTCTGCCTCTCTCTCTATCATAGATAAATTAATTAATTAAAATAAATAAATAAATACATTATTTTGTTTTAAAAATAAATAAATACATTTGTTTTGTTTTATTTTTGTAATGCACCTTCTGATATAAGCATACAGTAGTTTACAGATAAGCAATTAGTATAAACATCTTATCATAGTAAATTAGTGTGTATCTTGACATGTCTAAAGTAGGTAACAATATTTATTTTGAAATCACCTATTTCTTGACAAAAGATACCATCAGAATTTTCTAGTTAGGTAGGGAATGTGTCATTGAATAAGTATGATTTTATTATGAGAATAATTAATTATTCCACCTATGATTTCTAAGTGTCCTTTTTTGGTGTGTGTGTGTGTGTGTGATACATTTTTGACTTAAGTATTTTATTTAATCTGTTTTTAATTAGTAATTACTTTTAATGGAGTAGAGAAGGGAAAATACATGTAATTTGAAAATGTTACTGATAAAATTTCTTCTGTTTCATTCCCGTAATAATGATTGTAAGCATAATTAGGGTAATAAGATTATGAAACTAGTATTAAATTACTCAGCTTAAGTATGTATTTAGAAACATGAAAAGAACAGAATCCTGTTTATGATAAATTACATTTTTCTGATGATTTTAAAAGAATTAATTTTAAACAAAGTTACTAAAATCATCTTTTTTAAAGTGGTTTCACAAATATTCTTACTATTTTATTCCTTTTTTTGTACTATTTTTAGAACACAGTTTTTACCCATGTTCCTATTACTGTTTCTATCATCTAGTTGCTATTGGAATAAATGCTTCATAAATACTTACCTGCTGTAGCTGAAATTGTACTCAACTATACTTATCTCTCTGGCTTCAGACTCTGCTAGAAGAGACTTAGAATTCTCCATTACGTTGAAAGCAAGCTCTTAATATTCCTCTAAGTCAAGTTGTGAAAAGGAGAAAGTGCAGAAAGGGTTCCACAGGGAGACATTATTTTACTTGCCTCTTCCCTTTCCCAAGTAATCAAAGGAAAAAAACTGATCTAGAAGTGGCATTAGTAGTCCTCATAACATGAGATTAGAGGAAACACCACAGCTAGAACTCTGGTTTCTTTCCTTGGATACTTGAGAGGTCCTGCAATAGGAGGCAAAGCTTATAGGTCAAAAGAAGTGCTGAGGTGCTTCAAGAAGCTTAGTACCATCTGTTATACCTAGCCTATGTGTTTTTATCTTTGTTCAAGATATCAACAGTTGATATCTTGATTTTACTTAAAATCAAGTAAATTTTACTTAAATCATGATTTTACTTAAAGAAGCCTTTTCATATGTGCATTATCATTGGAGCTGAAAGGATGGAGGAGGATACTAAAATGATAGATCTTATTTTCTGCAAAGCAGTTGTCCATATATAACTAGCATAAGATGTTTGTGGATAGAATGCTCTTACAGAATGAAATATGCTATCATTAATGTATATTTATGAATGTGTAGATTAATCCTAATTAATGAGGAATTAAATTTTCAATATTTTTTCTGGGAATTATTTCCTAAAGTGACAAGTGACACACTCAGAGACAACCAACCTGCACTAAAAGCTCTTAAAATAAATTTTATGTTCTGTCTCCCTTTCTGATATTTCCCACACATTTCTTCTCCCTTCCCTTATATTCCCTTTCACTATTATTTATATTCCCCAAATGAATGAGAACATATAATGTTTGTCCTAGATTGGCTTATAGATTCATTTGTAGTTATACTTTTAGGTTGTTAATGCATTTCTAGACATAATTACCATTTCTTTTTTTTTTTAAGATTTTATTTATTTATTCACGAGAGACACACACACACACAGAGAGAGAGAGAAAGGCAGAGAAACAGGCAAAGGGAGAAGCAGGCTCCATGCAGGGAGCCTGAGTGGGACTCGATCCTGGGCCTCCAGGATCACACCCTGGGCTGAAGGCGGCGCTAAACCGCTGAGCCACCAGGGGTGCTCTAATTACCATTTCATTATAAAACTTAAATCCAGTACGTTTTATGTATACTTTCTTCACCATTAAAGTATGTTTGATGAAATTTATAATATAAGAATAGATGTGTTTTATGTTAATGAGTGTGTGAGATTAAATCATTACTTGTTAATAGCTATCTGAAAAACAAGTAAAGATAAGCATGACAAGTTTGTAGATAAAAGAAATCTTATTGCTATATTTATTTAAAGAAAGAATCATTTGATTTTGAGAAGTAGCAAGTGAACAAATAGGCTTTGTGTATACAGTTCTATATGACATATTAGGGAAGAGGAGAAATGTATATATAGCATGACATATGCAAGAAAAAATTCTAAATACTTCAAAATACATATTATTTAATAATACATATTACTGAGATAGTTTTTAAAATAATTTAAAAATGTAATCTCCAAATTAAAGAAAATCTTTTTTACTGTGCATTTTAATATGCCTTGAGTGAAGAGTAATTCTTATTTCTCATTATGCACCCTCTCAAAAAAATTGCATTTTAGAAAGATGTCCCACAGTGTTATGCCAAATCTCAGCATTTACTCTAACATGTCCGTATTATCTAATTAGCATTGTTAACGCATAACTACCAAAAGCACAACTAATTTGAATGGCCTGGGACCTAATACCAGATGCAATAAGTTAGTGAAGAGATTCCAAGGTGACTTAGTAGCAATTATATTTCTAAATGTCAGAATAACCAATGTTACCATGCTGATTTTAGAACCAGATGTCCCATTATTTCTTACATGATTTTCCTGAGAAACCAGAAGCTAGAATTGAGAAATATTAACGGAAAATTACTAATAATCTTTATAGTACTCTACATGATGTTATTACTTTTATAATTCTTCCTTTTTCTGGGACCTAGGTGGATCAGCTGGTTAAACGTCCAACTCTTGATTTCAGCTTGGGTCGTGATCTCAAGAACACGAGATTAAGCCCCACGTTGGGCTCCCTGCTCAATGCAGAGTCTGCTTGAGATTCTCTCTTTCCCTATGCCCCTACCCCCCCTCACATAAATAAATAAATAAATATATATATATATATATATATTATTTTTTTTTTAAAGGACCTAAAGAAACACCGTCTGGAAATTTCAAATGTTTTCTATGCCTCATTGGTCAAATATATTTTAGTGATTTTATATAAATAAATAAATAAGTTTTAAAGAAACAAAGACTAAACATATTGCCTATGTTCTTATTACACAGGAAACATTGAAATAAAATGTGAATATGGGTAAATGTCATTAAGGAACATTAGGCTGCTGCTAAAAATGACTGAGCAAGATCCTTCTTACCCATTTGCATCATTTCTATAAGTGATGTAATGACAAAAAAATAAACTTGGGCTGAGTCTGTCTCATAAGGTTTTTCAGTTTTAAGGGCATGCCCACCCCCTTCTTTAACAACACAAAACACACAGCTGCCTTAAGTAATTAAGGCCTTTAGATTTAGACACTAGATCTTCTACAGCAAGTGAGTTTATTTCATTTATATTCATCAGATGCTGTTGTGGCAGACAGAGTTCATGACAACAGAGATCATTTAACATTAATGCTTAACATTGTGCATATGGGGGATTGTATGTTCAATCCTGGTCTTTCAGTACAAAAATGCACGCCAATTTTGACATGACAATTTGTGACGGTACCAAAAAGTAGAGTAACTGTTTATTGAATAGTTTCATTCTATGAAATGCATTTGATTGACGTTTTTCTTCCTTCTGAAGAGGCGTAAGTATCAGGAAGAGAAAAAGAAAAATAGAATGGTGAAGGAAGGGAGAAGGGATTGCGGAGGAGACAGCAAAGATTGCACCCAATAGATAGTTGTTGCAAATCAAGAGCCACCACTTTCTATACCCTCAAAGGGGCTCATGTTTAAAAATATCATCAATCACAATAAAGGAACAAAAGACAGTCATTGCCCTCCCCCACTCTGCCCCCATGGAAATTTCAGTTTAAAATACTGATCCGTTAGAATATTCTAACCCAGCTAGGACTGAGTCAAAATGTCAAAATGTCAAAGTCCAGCTAGGACTGAGTCAAAAAAGTCAAAATGCCAACCCCAGTCAGGGTAGAAAAGTTAATGCCTGTGAACGTCCACTGAGGAGAAGTGATGGGCAGCTGTCACATGCCCCAGAACTGGTCGGATTATCTAGTCATCTCTCAGGATAATCCACGATGCCAGATTTGTTAATCCCTGTAATTGGTAAAGATTATCTGAAAACAGGAAAAGGAGAGCCAGATCCAGGTTACGAATCATATTTTCTGGCTCAGCGTACTTATTAGGAGAAATGTGTTGAATAGTTAACAATATTGTACTTAATTTTAAAAGTTAAGGATAAGGAAGCAACTGTACTGTGCCAACATCGTCTGGTTTATAAAGGCCGCTGACAGAGTTTCGCTTAAATTGTTGTTTGCTTGGTGAACCTCAGCTTCTCTTCCTTCAACTTCCCAAATAAATCTTATCCCTTTAGAGTCAATTTATGTTTCCCAGCATAATGATGCATTTTACCCATTCAGCTCTGCTAGCGCTCTCCGAAGCCAGCCAGCAATGATCTCACCTCACCTACAATATAAATCTATCAGTGAATAAACAACATCATTTTTATTTCAATGCCGATGACACACTACATGTCGATTTGGCAGTTAAATAATTTATCCCTCTTTTGGGTGCAATCTGCCAGGCTTATTATAACTCTACTTCTGATATTCATTTCATGTTTAATAGTTCTTTGCCTCATGAGGACGCTTGTCAATCAATTAAATTGAAATGTCATTCTGACCTTTTATTGGAAACAATTTATTCTTTTTTTTTTCTTCATTTCATCACAAGCTTTTTTCCATTTTATTCAAACTAAAAGCCTTAATGACTAGTATTCAGAAACTTTATACTAATTAACCTTATAAAACGACATGCTCATCAACATTACTGACACTTTATCTTTGCAGAGGTTATCCAGTTGAGTCTGCCTGAAGATCAGAAACTGAGCATCACAGCGGCAACTGTGGGACAAAGTGCTGTCCTGAGCTGTGCCATTCAGGGGGCACTGAGACCCCCCATCATCTGGAAAAGGAACAATATTATTCTAAATAATTTAGATTTGGAAGACATCAATGTGAGTACATCAACAGATGTTGCTTTCTGATTTGCCTATTTCACATGATGGGCTCCTGACTTGGTGAAACCTGAGGAGCTTAATGAATGTTGGATGAAGAGTAGGAGAGAATATTGGAGCATTGTGTGCTCGATAGGTCGTTTGAAATGATCCTAATCACTGGTGTAGGTATGGCGATGGGGCACTGTGCTAGTGGGATCAGAGTAGCTTAAACCAATGCTGTCTGACTGTCAGAATTTCTACAGTTACCAACAATCAAGCCTTACGTATTTGCAGGTGTGGTTGAGCAAAAGCCTATAGCTTGTGAGGTGTTAGATGGGGTAAAGGCAGTTTTTGCTTCAAACACTTTATAAGGTATTAGAAATAATGAATATTAAGCAATAAATGATTTATTTTCCTAGAATGAAATGGGAATAAATTTCTCTACTCACGTTCACTCTTAGAGATTCGGACTCTCATTTGAAACCAGTGTGAAAGAGTATGGCTTTGAAAAGGAAACAAACAGGTTATTATCTGTTCCTTCTGTGCTATGTGATCTGAGTTGAGGGTTAAAAAGTATATATCATCCTAGATGATGAAAAGAGGTAAAGCTCGTTTGTTATGGGATGCCCATGGAAATGACATAGGATAATCCGTTGTCTTGGTGATTTGGGAATTTATGTTCTCTATACATATAAATTTTCATTTTTTAATTATTATTGCTCAGAAAAGCCAGCACCTATTTGCTCATTCTTTGTTGCTTCGTAAAGAACCCCTAAAACACAGATCCGAGAGAGTCATTCCTATGTATTACATCTTACTAATATTCTTGTTTCATGGCCTCAAATGATTCAAAACATAAGCTTTCCAATTTTAATTTTTTTATTTAACATTTTTGTCTAAATTTGCTTACATCGAAATTTCTTCAGAGTATATGGAGTATGATTATTTAATTCTTATGCTATCAAAAACACTGTGCATTAAAATAGCTATAATCTCAGCAGCATTCAATAATCTTTGAGAGATACAGCCTTAGATAAAGCCACCTTGGGCTTGCTTATATGTTGTTACGTCTACATTTTATCTTTTTCTATCTTCGTTCCTCCTATCAAGTTTTCCACTGTGATATCCAGAGGCCCATGTATTCTATGGTGCTGTGGTTTGAATACCTCAAAAAATCTCATTTGAGTTGTTTCAATAAGGAAGTATATGTTATGAGTAATATTCTGTGGAAAAATTGTAAAAAATGAGCTCATTCTTGTGCATGTATCTTGCAAATTATTTTGTTTACTTCCTAACTTCTGATTCTGTTCTAGAAACTTGAAATTTCTAAGGAAATTATTATAGATAAATTAGGTGTCCAAAAAATTTGTAAGTAAGTATTAGATAAATTCTGGCATCAGTAAATTGATTTGTATTGGATAAAGTTACTTTGGTTACATGCACAGAACAGATACATTTTGAGAATTTTAAAAACATCTTTAAGATTTAGAAAGTTTCCATTTCATTACAAGTCATAGTTAAATAAGTTGGATAAACATTCATAACCCATAATGTACATATAACAAGCTACCAGCCTTCCAAACAAAACTGCAGAGATATATTTGAAAGGGATATTTATTCAATTTCCCAATATATTACGGTGTTTTCATTTAAATGCCTTTACCAATGTAACTAAAGTGTGAAATAAACAGTTTAGTTTAATAAAATATTACTTACCATGTTTTGTTTTATACTTATTCCTGCTTAAAGTCTGCTATAATATTCATCATGTAAATGAACTATTTATCGGTATCTATCCACCTGTATACAGAGTTTATTAGTTAATAAACTAACCACATAATTTTTATATTAACTGCATTAAATATATTAAATGATTATATAATCAACTATATGTTATAGTATATATATTTATTATATAATAACCTAGTATTAACTACATAGTTTGTTATATATATATATGTATATATATATTCAGAGAAAGAGAAAGAGTCAATACTGTCTCTAGTGAACATCTTATGTGTCATCTAATTATTCAACATCTTTTGAACAACCCTGCAAATATTTTGGCAGTGCTTTGGTTCTTTGCTTTTCCAAGCCCGAAACTTAGCTACCTTAATTAGCCTCCTTCACAGTTAGGGAGCAGATATGTGAATAAGGCTGCAACAAAGACGCTGCTGAACAAGGTTTCATTCTGTAGCAAGAACAGGGAATTGCAGGTGCTTTACAGAATTCCCTCTCCCCTCCCTCCTACCTGGTGAGTGCTGTGGCAGCAGATCCTACTTGCAAGGACGTCAGCGATAAAAATTCTAGAGTTGGTCAGTGTTCAGCTTCAGTTGGAACTTCATGGGTCAGTCTCAACATGAGGCCTGTGCTTTTTTTCCCTGCCTTTTCATTCCCTAAGGATGACACTCAGTTCTGGATATCTTATGACTTTCTTAATAGCTTCCTTAAATGGCATTCCTGCTTAAAACTAGCTGGAATGGGTTCTATTATTTGCCCCAAGAATGTTGTCTAAATAATTTTATATTAAATTATTATTAAATTAAATTATTAAATTATCCTAACATATTAATAAATTAAGAAACATCTATAATTGTATCTTCTTAAAATGTACGTTTCATCATTAGATATAGATTTTGGATGTCTTGAAAGATCAAGATGACCTTACTCTTATAAAATACATCCTTTGTTTATAAGCAAAAAGAACTTTCAAAACTTCCAGATATGAGTCAATGTTATACCCAATGAGTATATATTTATTCCCACAAAAGTGAGCTTAATTCCCATTAAATTATGTAAGGTTAAAATCGTAAGTGCTTTTTCTGTCAAAAGAAATTGATGACAATTTTCAATATTATTTCTGATTCTTTAATATATATTAGGTAGGATTTAATACATATTTACCTGGGCAATATATAAATTCTTTCTGACTACAAAAGATTACAATAATATAGATATATTTTTTAAAAGCTTAATAATGGCTCCTTTTTTTATATCCACTAATTCCCATTCTTAACTGCAGAAGAAATCCTGTGAGTACGTTTTTAATTTCTCTTCCATGCATTGCATCTATAATTTTATTTATTTAGTAGGATAGATTCATATTAATTCTCATTATGTCACTACTTTATTATCTTATTAGCCCTAAAGACAACTCCATGAAGCAGGGAATTTTTTTTTTGGGGGGGGGAGGTGGTGCAGAAAATCTTACCCTCATTTACATTTGTGGGGATTTATGCCAAGACAGTTATTCACCCAAGGTTGTTGAGCTAATAAGTGGTACAGTTGGTATGTTTATTTTTTTAAAGATTTTATTTATTTATTCATGAAGGGTGCAGAGAGAGAGAGAGAGAGAGAGACAGAGACATAGGCAGAGGGAGAAGCAGGCTCCTTGGAGGGAGACTGATGTGGGACTGGATCCCACGACCCTGGGAACACTGTCTGAGCCAAAGGCAGATGCTCAACCACTGAGCCACCAAGTCATCCCCCAGTTGGAATGTTTATATACATTATTGACTCTCATTCTTGAACTTAACCACTGTATGGAAGTGGGATGATCTGTCATTTTCTGCTACCCTTTGCAAAATGTATCCCAAATAATTTGGCCCCAAATAATTACTAATAAGTTTTATATTCTCTGTTATTATGGGTGGGACTAATTGATATCCACTTGATGTTAGAAGCCTTTCATTTGACTTGTCTTCTGTCTTGCACCAAGTGAATAAAAGAGCCGTACTCAATTACTGGAGGCAGTGACAAGGATGATTTGCAAAATGGGCTGGTTTCTAATTAACATATAGTCTCTTGGGACTGATGTGTCCTCAAGGTATTTAACCTGCTTATGCCCAGCTTCTTTATCTGCAAATTGAAGATAATAGTAGAATGAACTCATTTTTGCATGAGAAGTAATGAGATAAAGCATTTTAAAATGGGTAACACTCTATGAGTCATATTGTAAATGTTCAGTTAAACTAGACTCTTTGCCTTTTCTTCTCTCTTGTCCTCCTCCTCCCGACGCTTCCTCCTGCTTCTTTCTCTTTCTTCTAATATATGTTTCAACAGCACAGAAACACTCAACCTGCCTAGAACAACAGGAATTCAATGTTAGAACACCTGTGGTAATAAAAGAGTTTAGGGACAACAGAAAAGGCCCTCACCAGATTTGTAAGTTATGGTTTCCTAAGCTGGAAGATTTTTCTTTTTTTTCTATTCAATGCAGCTTTAGGAACAATGCTGACTTAATTTTCTATTAGCAATCTTGTATTAATCCCTGCTCTAAAGATATGCTATTAAATTCACTCAGCTACTATATATTCATATATTTTTCTTTCTATATGTGTCCTCAATCCTCTTTCTGCCTAAATTCCTGCAATAGAGAATTGGTTTACTTTCGTCGTTCTATTTTTAGTGGAACTTGGCACACATACTACAATTCTGGTATTATTGTCATGTTGGTCTGATGAGCTATGACCAGGGGATGCAGATGAGCAGCAATGAGGTTTAGAGCATGACTCTCCTGTTGACCTTACTTCTCCTTCTCTCAAGCTGGTTCCTAGATTCCAGTCCTAGTTTTGCCACTTACTTGCTATGCAATCTCAATGGATTGATTGAACCAGTTTAAGTTGCAGTCTCTTCATCTATGAAAGGAGGGATTGTCATAAAATTCAATGACGCATACCAAGTTGAAGATAAAATATAATTTATTTATTTTATCACTATTAGTGATATGGCATTGTTGGTCATGCTTAATAACAAGCATAAAGCCCTATGAAAACACTATTTTGAAATAACTTGCTTTAATTTATATTATGACTTTCAACAACTTTAAAGGTAGACTTGCTAATTAAAATGCAAAACTCATAGAAACATTTGAATTTCAGATATACAATAAATATATATATTTTTTACAATAGGTATGTCCCAAATGTTGCACGGTATATACTTACACCAGAATCATTCTTATCTGTCTGAAATTCGACTGTAATTAGGTGCTGCATTTTATTTGCTATGTCTGGCATTCTCTTTACATGAAACTCAAATTGTCTTAAATACTGCATAAAGCTTTTCTTATAAATGATACTATGGCTTACATCACTGATACTAAGAGTTTGAACTGTTGAAAGCGAATTTAATACATTTGCTTTGTAGATATTATTTTTCCATCTTTGCATTTATTCTGTGATTTTTGTTTCTTTTACATCTATCTAACCTGTTAGTAATTGTGTCTCACACTGAGAAGAGACTAGGAATAATAGTGGATTAAATGCACGGGAGTTTATTCTTTCATAAAATCCCCCTTTCCGTAGCTGGCATGCTTGCTCCATGAAGCATCAGGACCTCCATCTTCTATCTTCTTTCTGACATTCCAAGAGTATGACTTTTATCTTAAAGGTCATCTCAGGGATCAAGAGGGCTGTTGGAGCTCCAGCCACTGATCTATATTCCAGCATTCTATAGTCCAGGCTCACAGCAGTACAAAGCAAGTAAAAGATAAAAGATCTTTTTCCTGGAAGTCCCGCATCTGTTTATGGGTCAGTGATGAGCAATAACAGCAATAACTGTACCAAGGAGACTGGTAAATACCATCGTTTAGCCAGGCATACAGCTCTTCTGTTACCAAAGAGGAACAGGAGAGCAATCTCTACTCCTCTATCTATGTCCGTCTAAGAGGATGGAAGATGTTCTAACTTTTTTCTTTATACTCTTGTTTGTTTTGTTTTTCGGCATTCATCAAACGTGATTATCCATCTGAATTCAAATCTGAGCAGCTCTGCTCACCAACTTTGTTCCTTTGGTAGTTTCATCAGGCTTCAATTTACTTCTCTGATTGTTTTATTTTGCTTTTACAGGCTTCTCCTTAAATATTCTACTAAGTTTTATTTATTTATTTTGTATTCAGTCTGATGATTTTTTCCCAGATCATTCTGAAGATGGTTCTATCCCTACAGCTTATTCGAAACAATTCTCACCATGTACAGTTAACATCCATTTAAAACAAAGTGTTCCATTGAAAAATGATACATCACTCACGGAAAGTAAACAGATTGAAATAATCACTTTAATTCAAATCAGAATCCAATTGCATGTGTGGCAGCTTGCGTATTAGTTTTCGTTTATTTAATGCTCAATTTCCTAGTACATAGCTGGCAAAACTAACACTGGGAGATAACATAGCACAGCATAGTAATACGATTTTATCAAAATTAAAAAATTTAATACAATTTTATTTTATTTTTAAAGATTTTATTTATTCATGACAGACAGAGAGAGAGAGAGAGGCAGAGGGAGCCCGATGTGGGACTTGATCCCAGGACGCTGGGATCACACCCTGAGCCAAAGGCAGACTCTCAACCCCTGAGCCACCCAGGCACCCCATAAAATTTTATTTTATTGTTAATTTTATTTTATTATGTCCAGATTTTTAAAGGCATTAAATGCTTAATATGGGATACTATACCATATACTGATGAAAAATAAAATGTTTCAGAATATGTTACTAAACTTCAAATTTAGAAGTAAAATCCCCAAGTCATACTTAGCTCACAGAGACTAAAAGAAATTATTTTTAGTAGAAGAGAATTCTGACTCTGTTATTCAGTTTTAATACTTACAGCAGTGTGAAGATATAACTTTTCCCCTTAAGCCTATGAATTTTAGAGATCTCATATAAACAAAAGGGGTATTTTTACCCTTTAGGCTATTCATTGATAACAGAACCCAAAGTATGTATCACCAATAAAAACAATTTAATTAGCAAGTTTTCATTTTAACTTTTTAGAAAGCTCTATTTTTGTATTTTAATATGGGACATATTAGAGTATAACATCAACACTAGTTATTAAAAAGGAAGTTATCGACTTTTTTCTTCTCTAGACTATAAACAATCCATTTCTTATTTCTCCTTAACTAAAAAATGTAGACGTTTAATGTTTGTAGTATAATACATCATTCACCATGTAGTTTTTGTCTCTAATTTATTTTGAATAAAAACCTGAGGCCATTGTGACTTAAAATCCAAGGGGAATTAGAAACTATTTATGATTTGAAATCTTCCAAGCCAAAGAAAGCTAGGAATATTGGCCAGGCTAAAGATGTTGGATTTCTTCCACAAATGGCAAACATGCAACATACATTCATTTTCCACCTATATGGGTTTTTAATTGGTGAAATTGCACATGATCATAAACATTGCCTAAGAACATACTTCTTTAAAGTGAATTTTATTCTAAATTACATTGTTCTGCTAATATTCTGGAACACTGCATAGTACTATTCATTTCTTCAGAAAGTATTAAAATAAAAAATTTAAAAATATTATTAAATGCCTTTGGCCTTATTCTTTAGGAACTTATTCTTGCAAATAACAATATGAAAATATTCATGTGTGGATAGGTGAATGAAATACTCCCATGCTAATTTATTGAGTACCTGGTAATGTATGTTATTTTTTTAGTTTTAAAATTTCAGGTACAGTTTCAAAGTTATGATGGATGTTGTTATTTTAATAAGTTTATGAAGAATATTACTATGGAAACATGACTTTACTATGACGTTCTCTTTTTATAAGAACCATTGCTAAATATAGATAGATTATTAAATTGATGAAACATTTTCATTATTATATCTCTGAACTCATGGCTTCAACTACTGTATTTAAGCTAATACATTCTAAGTTATAATTCTATTTAAGTTTTCTCTTCTTTTCTTTCTTTTTTTTTTTTATTTTAATGTGTGAAATCTGATGTAGGAAAGATGAGTTTCAGAGCCAAGGACCAAGAAAGAATTCTTCAGATGTCTTTGGTGCAAAAAGATGATTTTATTAAAGCATGGGGACTGGACCTCTGGGCAAAGAGCTGCACAGGGGTCATGAGGTGTGGCCCATTATCTCCTTTAACTTGGGAGGAGGTTAGGCATAGTGTAAGTCTAAAGAATTTTGGAAGCAGGATTTCCAGGACCTTGATGGGGCTAGCTATTGTTGGGGAAAGGTCATTTATCACTGTCTAATAAAACTTGAGTCATGTGACCTTTCAGATGTATATCTATGGGCCATGTGTTTGGGCGATGATTGCCAGTATATATCTTGGGGGCTAGAGAAAAAAGGAATTTTTTATATATTAAATAGAATTAACGGGGTCCTGGGGATTGGGCTAAGATTGCTCTCTTGCCCTCAGTGAAGTAGTAACATGGAGGCAGCTGAGTTCCTGGAGGAACATCATTCTGTGAGTTTCGAGTACTTGTCAATGGGCTGTAGATAGTAAGGAAATTTAATTTTTCTTTTGCCTTTGTTCCACATCAAAATCCAAACCAATTATCTTTATCCCCAAATCTGCAACATTTGCAGTGTTTCCTATTCCATGTAAACTTGGCCAGAAAACTGAGTCCTGCTAATGTTCTCTCTCAATTTGTCCGTCAGATCTAATATTACGAAACTTGTGAATTTAACTTTTTAAAAAATTTTTCTTAAATCTCTTCTGTCATCTCATAGTTTCAGCTCTTATCATTTCTCACCTTCAAACTTGATCCTTTCCTACTAAGACTGCCCCTCCAGCTTAAACCTACACTTCATATTACAGGCAGACAGATCGACATAAAATTTATATTTTGTCATTTTGCATTCCTCTTCAAAACCCTTTAATGGCTGCTTGTGGCTTGCATGAAGAAAAGAAAAATATTCAAATTATTTAGCTTATTCTGGAAGGCTATTTTTCTTATTAATTCCTCATACTATTCATACATATTCATTCTTTCCTACAAACCTCCAAAACACTAACGCTTTCTGACTATTAAGCTGTGCTATTATTTCCATTCTCAAACACATCTCTCTACTGGAAAATCTTCCCTTGTCTTTTTAATTTACCTAAATCCAGTGCACTTTTTACAAACAAATAAATATTTCTTACCCCTAAATTTGACTCGTTTTTAAGTTCGTTGTCTAGTAATTATCATACATGTTGCATCATAATAAAACTATTAACATTCTTGATTTTTTTCTCTAGACTAGAACTGGGAGCTCAAGGACCTTTACATATTCAACCTTGGGATATGAGTTTAGTACTGTACTGACACATAGGAGATAATAAAATTAAATGTGCAAATGACCAATGACATGGTGATATTTCTAATATTCACAATTATGCATTATTGAGTTTATTTGTATAGTGTAACATCTTGCTAGAGACTTTACTTACTGTAGTCACATGCAGGGTTATCAATCAACCTATGTTTATTAGCAGTCAATCATTGAAGCCTAACAGAGTTCAATAATTTCTGGATTCCATTTCTTTAATAACATTTCTCATTAAGCATATTGATTTTTTACTGCAGTTTCAATTTAATCTCCTATCATATGCAATAAGGGGGAGGGAAAAAGATGAGGGGCAACACATATTTGTTCATTGTTTAGTCTTTATATATTCAACAAATATTGATTAAACTAGTACACTTCTCAGGCATTCAGTTAAATGCTGAGGATATACCTGTAAGAGACATCAATTCCAGTCTTCAAAATCTCACAGATTGAAGGAATCAAAAAAGAATATAACTGCATTACATTTAACAATGCAGTATAAAAGCTTCATAAATAAAGATCCTCCTCAACTAATGAAGGGGTTATATCCATTGTAAGTTGAAAATACCTTAAGTGGAAGATGCATTTAATACCTATCACCTACTGAGCAGCTTAACTTAGCCCAGCCTACCGTAATGTGCTCCGAACACTTACAGTAGACTACAGATAGGCAAATTCATCTAACGTAAAGCTTATTTGAAAACAAAGTGGTGAACTTCCACTGTAACTTAATGAATATGGCACTGAAAGTGAAAAACAAAATGACTGTATGGGTACAGAATGAGTTTTAAGTATATGGATTTGTCCTCATGATCCCATGCTTGATTGGGAGCTCTGGCCCACTGCTGCTGCTCAGCATTGCCAGAGAGTATTAGTAGCACACAGTGCTCGCCCAGGAACATATATCAAAATTAAAATTCGAAGTACACTGTCTACAAATTTGTATAGTTTTCACACCATGATAAAGTTGAAAAATCTTGTTTGTGGCTATCTATATATATTTGTTTCTTTTATATGCAAATGTATAAAGAATAGAAAAACAAAGTCAGATTTAAGTTGCAGAGTCACAGAAGATGTCTAAGAATATGCTAGTTCTGCAGTGGAGTCGAGAGCTAAATGCAGGAGTGGCAGGCTTTTCTTAGGAAAAAGTACAGGAGGCTTGAGATAGCATGTGGTATTTAATGGAGTGCAAGTCCCTGGTTATGTACAAGGGTAAGCAAAGACAATAGATTAATAAAGGGCTCCAAATTATTAATATATTGATAAAGGGTTTGAATATATTAAATAAACCCAAGCTTTTTGCATTTGATTATAAAGGTGTGCATTTATGTTTATAACATATAACAAAATGATACAAATGGTTGGATACTTAATGTTTGCCAAGCATTGACATTTTCAATTTTTTAAAAAATATATTAACTTATTTCTCAGCATAAGGGAAACCTGCATACTTATACCCATACACAAGATGATGTTTAACTTGATTTTTAGCTGCATAGTTTCAATAATAATTTGGTTTTCTTTACAGCTTATCTTTCTCCATGCAACTTGGTCGATATTTGCAGATAGAACTGTAAACAAATAATACATCTACAAAGTTTTAAGCAACTTTTCAGTTTTGTATCAAAGGAGAATAGTGAGCACCACTTAAAATATATATAACTTATGCCAATTGATCTTACAGACCTCCTAAAGTACATACTATTCATTTCACAGTAGACTTTTCATTGCCCTCTAATTATAGCTAACTTCTTCCTAACCTTTTAAATAACGCCCAGTTTGTAAGAGCTATCTATTGCTACACATTTTTAAAAAACTGAGGGAAAATTCTAGGTATAATTGCTTCACAGCCACCGACAATCATAGGGTTCAAAATCAAAATCTTCTTGTATAATTTAAGGCATACTAGGTGGAGATTGTTTAATATAGAAAGACAACATGGCTTTAACAGTCACTGTTGATTCTTATTTTCTTTATCTTTCTCCTTTTGTGCAAGAACACATAAGGTTACATAATATAAAATAAAAAAATAGTATCATAGATATCTCTGTCTTCTAACAGTATTCATGTATGCTATCAACATTATTCTTCTGAGTACTCAATGTTTTAGAGAGGGAAAGTTAAGGAGACTATTGGAAGTGATTAATCAAAAAGAAAAGAAATTGTAAAATCTTTTTTTTTTTTGTTCCTTCAAAGGGCCATCTTCTGCCTAATGCTTTAGAGTCAATTGCTTAGGACACTGTATGTTACAAAGATAAGTGATAATGACATATTTTTCAAGATGTTATTGAACTTTGGAGTAATACTCCCACCCAAGGATTATTCAATTCACTAGGGATGTACATTTGTCCATTAACTACTTATTAGGACACAGACTCTGTGAATATGCATGTTAAGTTTTATTATATGTTGTCCAAAAGAGATGCAAATGATTTCTATTCTATGGAAAAGATAACTCCAAAATAATTATTAACCAATTTTGTGTTAAACATCACAAATTTATATGTGTATGCCTTTCACAAATTCTATAAACATCTGCTCTTCAAATGGACTGCAAGCTATCTTTACCATCTTGCTGGTTCCCCCATTAATGAGATAAATAAACCTTTGGCTCCTCTTCACTTTATATTTTTATTAGAATTGTGCTTTAACTCTTTTAAAGTTATATTCAACCGTGTTGTAACCTCCATGCATCTACAGTTCCTATACACTCCAGCAGGATTATATTGGTAAAATGTACTTTTCATTTCTAGCAATTTAACTGAATAAAAGAGGGAGCTAATATTTTTACAATTTAGTGATAAAATTCTGTCTTAGAAACAGTTTTTTGTGAAGTGGGTGGAAGGAACTTAATTGCCTCTGCTGTATTAAGACATTTAGAGACTTAAACATAATCCCTGGCCCAAGAGAGAGATGCACCCATGAAACACTGAAGTTATTGCTCTGTCAGTTCCTTGGTAATTAAATGTCGGCTAGGCATGAAATCTCTCTAAATCACAGCCTTTGTATTTCTAAAGAAAATAAAAGCTATTCCAGCAACTTACCGTACAGATTTGTGAAAAATTATATTAAATGAAATATACGTCTTTAAACTAACACAAGAAATAGTAAAAATTTAATAAGGTCTAGTTCTCTTCCCCTTACAGGAACATTTACCCATTCCTTTTGTCCTCACTTTAATTCTTGTTCATTTGCTAATAAGATCTTATCCTATTAATGTGAATATTTTATTAATCAAAGAACTGAAAAATCAACTTTGAAATAAATTAGAAGTATATATAACACTAATGAATGTTTCATAAGAAAATGTAATATTCACCTTCTAACTGAAAAACACAAAATTAATTGTCAAGAAAATGTTTTTTCTATTTTAGACTCTTAATATTCCATGAAATATGTTTTCCTTAACACAAATCCATAGAGTAGAATATACAAATTACAGTCTGGTGAAGAATACCCAAAAGAGTACAATTACATTAACAGAAAGATATAGTCTGTCTCGTAATTTACTTAGAAAAAAAATCTCATTAGCTTTTAAATAATAGCAGTTTTCAAGACTTTGAAACAACACCCATGGATCTCTAAATATCCTACTGCATCTGTGTTTCATTGAATCTGCTTTCCTCTAAAAAACAACAACAAAAAAAGTAGTTACTCTTGTACAGTGGGATGGCAATCAGAGTGTTGTTCTGACCTGGTCACACACTAAAATAAATCTTATATGAACCAACTAAAACTTCTAAATTGGAGGTAACTTTATTTATTTTTATTTATTTATTTAATTTTCTTTGGAGGTAACTTTAAATGAGAAATCAGGATACAGTAATTCAAGAATAAACCAAGACTTAAAGGAAATACCTAAATTCCCGTGTAAATTATATGCTGAAATCTCTTATACAGTTTGCTTTAGGGAAACATGGGTGGCTCAGTGGTTGAGCATCTGCCTTTGGCTCAGGTCGTGATTCTGGGGTCCTGGGATCGGGACTCGATCCTGCATCGAGCTTCCTGTGGGAAGCCTGCTTCTCCTCTGCCTATGTCTCTGCCTCTCTCTGTCTCTCTGTGTCTCTCATGAATAAATAAACAAAATTATAGAAAAAAAAAGTTTTTGCTTTAATTACCAAGTTTATTCAGGCACCGGTTCAAATTTAAAACTATGCTTCTTAAGTGAATAATTAATATATACTTATGTTTTTATTATTGAAGTTGTCTAGTCAAAACACTGTGGTGATTGTGTATGCCTAAGAGGGCTGTGTGGCACTTTGAATAATACTTATATTGTTAAATAAATGAAATAACATAACGTCAAGTACCAAATTAGTGTTTGGGTCACATGAATTATTAATAGAAGAAAAGTTTATGAATTAGTGGACAAAAAAATTGATAGAGAAGTTCAGACGTTGGCCTTGAAGAATTAGGAGGAACAGAATAATTCTAAACAATAACCAGAAACTCCAATTATAAGGGCATTTTATGAAGGTAGAAATGGACACAAAATATCTGGCAAGCATAGAACCAACCAACTCCATTGCCATAGTAACTCTTAGTATAAAGATAATAGTGGGGAATGAAATTTTCTTGACTCTAAATCAATACTGAAAGTGCCTGGGTGCATCTGGTAATATTAATATGGCCCGTAAGGAATTCATTTGCTTAAGTTTTGCTTCTTTGTTTGTTACTGAGCAAATATGGTACAGAAAGGTTGGGGAAAGACAAGATGACATTTTGTGTCAGATTCCTATTAATATAACAGGTATAGATAGCAAGTGAGGGGCCTCTTTCACAAGAGCATATGAAGCAATGTTCTGTCAACAAATGAGGGGAAAAGCAGGAACAAATTAGGAAAATTTTGGGTCCTAGTGACTCTTGCGTAGTACTGTTAGTACTATATAGTACCTAGTATCATGTAAAATTGAAAGAATCTTCTGAGTTGGTTTCTTGTTGGAATTAGAATACATTTTATATATAAATATAATGACTTTGAAGTAATCTACGGACATCCAGTACAAAACATATGTAGTTTGAGGATGCAAGATTTATTGTTCATATTTATAAAAATTTAACCAAGTGTAAATGATTCATATGTTCAGTCACTGTTACTTACTGCTTTGGAGACCCTGCCAGTTTCCAGTTACAATTATGGTTTTGAGATTGTTGTAATTAAGTTTAGTTTTATCTTAAGACATCTACTTATATCATCTCTTATACTTATGATGAGAAAGGTATCAATATCCCAGTTTTACAGACAAGAAAGGGTTAACTCAAAGAAGGTAGACAACTTCAGGGCCTGACTTGAGCTGGAGATTGCTGCCTTCCTGGTGTTACAGTAACTGATTGATGGAACAAGCCAAAATGAAAGTAACATCCAAGCCTTTAGTCACTTAGTGTAAAAATATAAGCAAGAGGCTAAGTTAGAGAAAGTGCCAAATCTCCCACTGTTTCATTTTTCTCCGTGAAATGGCACCAGTCAAGGGTCAGATGGATCAGCACAGACATGGTGGATTGCTAGCCAAAATGAAAGTAATTGCCTCACGCCGCCCCCCCCCAAAAAAAAAGCTGAACAAAAGGACCCTGCAGTTTCATGGACTCCAGTGGAGGAGGGGAAGGATGGGTAAGGGCTAGGCATAGCAAAGTACTAAACATTGGGTCCAGAGTAGAAAAATGTGTCTTCGAGTCCCTTCCCCACCCTTCTCCCCATAAAGCATTCTCAGCAGAGGTGCCTGTCACAGGTGCTTCTGACGTAGGTTCTTGATGGAAGGTAACCAAAGGAGGTGCTGGGGCTAGTAATACAAGGGATCCTGGCCAAGGGATCCTGGATTCTTAACTATAACTTTCTATAGCGATGGCAGTGCATTAGCTGTGCTCCGAGTCTGGTGTGGGAAAGGCAACTTTCTCTCACAAGGTCTGCCAGGCAAACCTTTGTAACTGCCTGTGGTCAGACCTGAAAGATCACACATAGATTTTTTGACCAGGAGCCAGACTCCTCAATAATTTTTGCAAAACTTATATGTTAGTTAGCTTGAAAAAAAAAATCCCATTTTCTTGTATTCAAGATTGCTCTCCTCATTAAGAGCATTTTTAGTAATTTACCTATAACTTTATTGACTTTTATATAACCTCATAATTTTACTATTCATTGTAAATGGAATAGTACATTCCTTGAAATGTGTTTGGAAATGTTTGCTGCAACTTGGGATAGGAAACAGAGCGGGAGTAGAGATGTAAATGGCAGTCCCACAAGCCACTTGAAAAATGGTGAAAAGAGGAAGAAAATCCTTGTATGAGACGTATGTTAGACAACCGTAGCATTCTGCTGCCTGGATGTACCCTAAATGTCACTGATCTCCAGAAATAAAACAAAGCTAGATTTTACTAATGATTCATTGATATCATGTCTTTCTCCTTTGTCTAATATGTATCTATATATATGTTGCCTTAGCTCCCTCACTATATCTTAAGGTCCTTGCTCACTTAGCGGTGCTTCTTAATTCATATTTTATAACCAAAGAAAAACCAAAGTGATATCTTCATAGGAAGTTCCCAATACATACTATTGAGTTGAATATGCTAAGCAGTCAGTAAGACATAGAGCTTTCTTCGTCATTGAGATCAGTGACTTTTTTCTTTTCTTTTCTTTTTTTTTTTTTGTACACCCAGGTAGCAGAGTAACATGGTTGTCCCTTAGTAGTATGAATTTTGACATCCAAAATGAGTAAGTGACAAATTGTAATAGAGGGCTTAAGATTGGCACCACCAACCTGATAGGAAGTTCAAAGGAATAAATTGCTAATTAGAAATGAAGGTTTCAGATTGAGATGCATTATAAAATTAAAACTTAAATTTCATTGGGATTTAATGTTACCCTTAATGGACTAAAGTGGTTTTCAATGTCCTTTTTGGCATCTCTTTGCACATTAAAGGTAATATGGCTGTCATTCATCTTTGGTTAATCTGAGGAAGTAAAATGATTATACTTTGAAATTATGTTTTATATAGTAATTTTTCTTCAGGCATAACTTGAAAAAATGGAGCTGCCATTTGTGTGTTTCCTTTAAGCAGTTTTTATCATTGTGGTCATATTTCTGATTATATTGTAACATTTCCACCTTAAGAAAGCCTTTAGATTCATCAGGTCTCAGTGATATTTTAAGTACAACTTGTTTTTTTTTTTTTAACAATTTCCCACAACTAAAATAGTCTCCATAACTCAAAACATAGAGATTATGGATTTTCAAATCCAGTCAGTAAAATAAAAATATGTTAGAAGAATTAACATTTTTGAGTGCCTATCCCCAGTACTAACATGCTATATTAAATTGGTTCATTGGATCATGATATTCAAACTTAATAAGGAAAAGTGCTTCTCTCCCCCCATCCCATTTACATATGAGAAGCTGAGACTAAGAGACTGATTTTACCAAAGTCATACAAAGAGAGCTAGAAGTAAGGCCAGAATTAAAAGCCAGGTTTGGTACTTGCTTGGCAGTACATAAAATTAAATTGGAATGATACAGAGAAGATTAGCATGGCCTTGGTGCAAGTATGACACACAATTACACAAAGCTTTAATAAAAAAATGAAAAAAAAGCTAGATTTATTGTCTCCAAAGTTATATTATTTTTTGTCTGTATAAGACATATCTAATCTTCCTTGTATATTTTATTTGAATTAAAAATGAGTTATTTTGTTATATGTGGCCATCATAAAACTATTCCAAAGTCTATATCTATATAATTCTATATGTTTTAGTATCTATAGAATAGATGTGCTATATTATTTTAGTCAATTCCATTTTAATACTCCAAAAAATTTGATAAGTTATCATGTGGAAAATTGTCTGATTATACACTATTTATGCCTTTAGTGCTGTAGTAATAGATACAAAAATATGGTGAATTATGAAAAATTAATTCAATATAATTAACCATTAAGATTTCTGAGGGTCAATATTTTGCACAGAGGTGCCTGATAAAAACACACTTCCTAAAATTGTGAAATACTGCTATTAAAAACTGGTAAATATGGAAAAAAGGTCAATTTATTAAGACTAAAATTTGCATGTGATTAAAGAGAACTTTTTGAAGGCTATCATTTCCATATGATGGATATTTCATTCTGCTTTCTCATTAATGAAAAATACTGCATGCTATTGACAGTCATAGCAGAGTTAGGATTGGTGTTTCCCCACTGGGCTCCAACTGCAACAACTTTCATGTTGTTCACCACAACACCTGCTTCTCTGCTTTTTCCAATCTAGACTGCAACAGGTGTCTGCATAGGATTGCAACTGAATTTTGTAGACAGTAAATATGCCAGAGAGGGTGGGTGGATGGGAGAACAGGTGCCTAGGTTAAGGAGTGTACTTGTGATGAACACTGGGTGTTATACGAAAGTGTCGAATCACTGTATTGTACATTTGAAACTAATAATACACTGTGTTAACTAACTGGAATGTAAATAACAATGTGGAAAAAATAAAAATAAGTATTTTTTTAAAAAAAGGAAAGAAAAAAGAAAAAAAAACAAAACAAAAAACCCTAATGGATACCCACTGCTATAAATCTGTAGTTCTGTTCGTAATATAAAGCAATTTTTAATAAGCATCTATATAAGAATGATAAAACTACATTATAAAACCATCAAATCGGAAGTGCGCATAATGTTATTTATATGCCCTCTATTCTCTAAATTATTATATAGAAGATATCCTGAATTTTGGGGTGCCTGGCTGGCTCAGTGGTTGAGCATCTGCCTTTGGCTCAGGTCCCGGGATCGAGTCCCACATCGGGCTCCTTGCCTGAGCCTGCTTCTCCCGGTGCCTATGCCTCTGCCTGTCTCTGTCTCTCATGAATAAATAAATCAAATCTTTAAAAAAAAAAAAAAGATATCCTGAATTTCAATCTTGCAAACAAATTGCATTGCTATAGCTATGTAAATACATACATGACGAGAAAAATTAAAATATCAAAATAAAAGCGCTTATCTCTGGAATTCAGAATTGGAAGTCATTTAGGCTTTAAAAACTTAGCATGAAGTCCTATTAATATAAAAAAGTGGAGAGGATCAAATTTAGTGCAGTCAATTATGGAGTGGAGGTCTGCACTTCAATTTGGCAGACAGGGAAAATTCAAATATGGATAGAGTTAATGCTGTTGTTCTTTAGTAATTGCTTCAAATGCATTTTCTTAATTAGTAATAACTATCGTATCTTTTATGAAGAAGCATTTATCTTCCCCACTGTCTGTCTCATGTACAATAGTATGTAACCAGTATTGGAAAATTTCACTTTTATACATCCCTCCCTGTAATCTTTCTCATCACTTAAAAATTTCTCTTGCAAGTGTAATTGCCTAAGAGCTTGTGTGAATTTAATTAAAGAGAAATAATAAATTTGCTATGTATAAGCAAGTCCTTGAGAGTTTTACCATTTCAAATATCTCAAATACATTAAATTAAAGCTCCCCAAGCAAAGGGTGCAAGATATTCTGCATAAATCTGCTTTTAGAGGTCCCACTTAATGAAGAAAAACAATAGCCTTTTCTAACGGAAATAAAGAGATATTTATAATTGACCTGAAATATGCCAGAAATCAATCATTTGGGATATGAGATACAATACCCTGATTTGTCATTTTTCTTTTTTAAAAATTATTTTTTCTGTTGTAAACCATGTCACACACACACAAAGAAATGTCCTACTAATAACTGAACCTAAAACTAACTTAAACTATAATAAAAAATTACATAGCTCAGTTGGTTAAGTGTCCAACTCTTGGTTTCAGCTCGGTCGTTCCTTGGACTTCTAGCTTAGCAAGGAGTTGGCATGAAAGATTCTCTCTCTGCCCCATCCCCAGCTCATGTTCTTTCTCTCTCTAAAAATAAATACATAAATCTTAAAATAAATTACCCCGGAAGTGGCTTTATTGATAACACTTCACTGTAATATTCTGATAAACAGAAATGCCTTTTAACCAATATAAAAACTGCAAATCATCTTGAACAATCATCATAATATATTTTATAGAGTCCAGATACAGTATTTCGGATTTAAATGTTTTTAAATACATGATCGTTTGGTGGTCATTTATTTAATTCCACCAGAATGTTGAAATAAAAATTGAGGGATTGGTATGAATGTATGTTGGTAAATAGTGATAATTTAAAAAAATTAATAAACAAAATACAAATTCACCTTCTAGTCACGCTTTTGTCATTTTTGTTAGTGAACCTGAGAATGAGATACCAATGGTCTTCATTAATATAATTTCTTTTTTTTTTTTTTCATTAATATAATTTCTAATTGTACCCAATATCTTTTAAAATAAAACATGGGCCAAGAAGTTGAGACTACTCCTATAGTCTAAGTTACATTCCAGATGTAACATAAAGTACAGCTGTGTGTGTATTTGTGTGTATTTACGTATAATTTTAATCCCCACCACCCCTTGGGATGCTTGTATTTCTGTTAGCATATCAGGAAACTCTAGAAACAAAGCTAGAAATGGAACTGAGGCTTTCTGCCTCAAAAATCTATTCATAAGTTTAAGAAAGCTATCTGTAAGTGTTGATTTAAGCAATATTTCACATAACTGTCTGAGTTACATGCATTTTCACCTGACACTATTGAAACTTCATAATTTGATCTTAACATCAGTGAATACTGGCATGGCTCTTTCTTTCCAATTCTGCTTATATTTCTTTTCCTTGACTTATTGCACCTTTTAGAAACTCCAGTACAATGTTGAATGAAAACGATGATAATAGGAATGTTTCTCTTCTTAACAAATCTCAAAAGGTAGCTTTAAGGGTCGACTCTTAAATATGATATTTACTGTAGGTATTCTGAATACCTGTTAGCACATCAATTTTATTTTAAAGGTTCTTAAAATGTTATCATTGATGATTCTTCTATATCCAATGTGTTATTTTTTCAGCAGTTATTGGGATTGTCTTATGAATTTTCTCTTTTAATCTTTCACTGTAAGTTGATTTGTATAATATGCACCAACCTTGGTTTCCTGGATAAAGCAAATTGGCATGACTTATTGTCGTGACCAAGGTATCCCTTAACAGATTGAGGAAGTTATCTTCCAGTATTCAGAGAATTTTTTCATTAATGAGAGCTAAAAATTGTCCAGTTTTTTCTTCATCCATTAAAATGATAATGCTATTCTGATAATGTAGTAGAATATGCTGTTTAGTAAGGTTTGCACTAGCTTTTCATTGTTGGAATAACTTTACTTGGTCATACTGTAGTATCTTTTATATATTATCATTTACTGCTTTCAAGTACTAAAATTTTAATAAATGATTTTATGCCTATATTTATTTTTTAAGATTTTATTTATTTATTCATGAGAGACACAGGCAGAGGGAAAAGTAGGCTCCATGCAGGAAGCCCTATGTGGGACTCGATCTGGATCTGGGATCATGCCCTGAGCAAAGGCAGACGCTCAACCGCTGAGCCACTGAGGCGTCCCACATTTTAAAATCTTATATTTTAATTATCATTTAGCTTGAAATATTTTCTAACTTGTGTTTTCTGTGATCTAAAATATATAGTATATACTTGTATATTATATACAATTTAAGTTATTTAAATTTATATTTGTATATATAATATGTATAAAATATTATATATCATATTTTGTGTACTATATAAATTACTTATGTGTTTATTTTCATCCTAAGGAAACCATTTTAGCATATTTTTATATAGTAAATCAGCTGTCAATTAATTTTCTATTTTGTGTCTCTGAATGTCTCTACTTAATCATCCATAAAGATTATTTTTACTGGATATATAGTTCTGTGCTCACAATTTTATTTTCATTTCCTTTCATAATATGAAGAGGCCAGTCTATTATTTCTTGGCCTCTTTTTCTTTTTTTCATGTTTCTTTCTAATGAGAATGAAGTGGTCAATCCCATTACTGTTTAATATATGCAGTGTGTCACTGCCCCTGCCCCTCTTCCCTGCTTTAAACATTTTCTCTTTATCTTTTAATTTCACAACTTGACTATAATGTGCCTAGGTACCATTATAATTTACTTTGCATTTATCAAGTTTCAGTTTGTTTAGTTTCATGGAATCATAAGTTGATATTGTCTTCCATATTTGGGGCCAATAAATATTTTTTCTATTCCTATTTCCTCTCTTCTATCCCTTGGTATTAAAATTGCACATATTTTAACATTGATATTTTTTTTTCATGGGTCTCTAGCACCCTGTTAATTTTTCTTTGATGCCTTTTCTCTTTATTTTTCAAAGAGCTTAATTTCTATTTAATTATATTCAAGTTTACTGACACTTCCTTAGGCATTATTGATCTGATGTTGAGTCCATTCAGTGATGGTTAATTATGTAATTTTATTTGTTGACTTTTCAGCTCTAGTTTTTTTAATTGGAGTTTTTATTTTACATATATATGTTTATGATTATATATATATATTTACATATATATGATTTATTTGAAATTATTTCTCTTGTCATTCCTTATTTTCCTTTGGATGCTTGTTCTTATTTATAATATCCTATGTAAAGTCCTTATTTACTTATTGCTTGAGTTTGGTTATCTTCTTCTATTTGCCTGTCTGATTAATCTTTAGTTGGAGAGTGGACAATAAGAACAATATGTTATAGAGTCTCTGGGTTCTTTTTTCTTCTGAAGAGGGCTTTTTTTTTCCCCCTTTAATAGGCAAATTACTGAATGGACTCAAATTCCAAACTCTGACTTAGGCAGTAGTAAAAAGTTCTACTCAGTTTTCCCTATGCAAGCATAGTTCAAAATGCAAGATATTAAAGGGATTTAGATACGGGAAGAAATACTTGGTTTGAGAATGCAACTGAAGTATTGGAAACAGAGGATTTAAGAAAAAATAAATATTGTAGCACTCCAAGAAAATATATAAAATCAAAACCAAGGCAGTAATAGAGTAGAAAGTGTTGCATTTTGTTTTGTTTTTAATTTTGCCTACCCAGCATTCCTTTATTTTCTTAGATAACCACCTCACCATGTCTCCGTGTCCATGCATTTGGAAGAAATTGACCTGATCCTTAGTTCCAGATGGGGCACACATAACTCTAATCATCAAAATATGCAGTCAACATCATTTCCAGATTTTGGATGAACTGACTGATTTATTGAGCTCTTTCCACTCCACTTATATTTATAAACCCGGGATCACATCCTGAGAAATTATGTTATGGGAGCTATCATGTTGATAGAGCCAGCCTAAAAATGAAAATACCATATTAAAAACCAGAACAGAAGTATAGAAACAACAAAATGCCAGATCTTGATGACATCCATTGATATCCAGAATCCATTTGTACCCAAAGCTAGAATTTCCAGGTGTTAACCTTGATATCAACAGAATATCTGAGAAAATAGAGGAACAATAATGCAATGAAAATGCCTGAACAATATTGTGATCAAAACAATTAAAAAATAAAGTAGAAATTGTCCCTGGTGAGATCTATACATTTTCTTAACTGGCAGTTGACTATGACTACAAGTAGTAGAAAACTCAAAAACCAGTGCCTTAAATAAATAAGGATATGTTTGCCTTTCATAATAGATGTCAAGATTAAGCAGGCTGGAGTTGGAATGATTGATCAGCTATGGCTTCAGGAACCAGGCTTCTTCATCTCTCATTCTGTGCCTTCCTTTTTTTTTTTTTTTTTTTTTTCTGTGCCTTCCTTTGTGATGGCTGTTGTTACCTTAGACATCATGTAGGCATTTTAGGCCAATAAACAAAGAGAGTGGAGGAGGAAGTGCTAACAAACTTCCTAATCTCTCACTTTGATAACTGAATCTTTGGGCTAATTTTAAACTTTTGCTTCTAGATCAGATAATGTCATGATAGAAAGGGCTTGAACATTGCATAAGCCAATAAATTAGGCCTTTTTAGCATTCTGGAGATGAAGGAGGACATTTTAGAAAAAGAATGACTAAAGGGAATCTGAGATAATATGGTTAAGAAAACTATTTCCTTTGTGGAAATGAAGGAGAGGTTTTTTTGTTTGTTTTGTTTTTCCCTAAGAGAAGTAAAAAGGCAAAAATATATGGAGTGGGTCTTAAAATTTGTTATATATTAAAAGCCATCTCTGGGAGATTTTAACTGTGAAGTACTTTCTCCCTGGGCTGGGGATAAAGTAATCTATATTTTTAAACAAGCACTCATTGAGATTCTGATATAAGTGATATGCAGATTGCATTTAAAAAGCAGGAATGTATTTTAAATAAGAAAGGAGAGAAGATACAAGAGCACATACATTTTCTCTATAAATTGGTTAAAAAGTTTCTGTGCCTATCATGATAGTTTCATGAGTGAAGCTTGAGACTTTAGAAAAATCTTTAAAAAATTGTGAACACTGTTAGGAAATTCACAAGATGAATATAGCTTTGGTTAGATTGGTAGTGGCTCGAACCATTCTGGCCCCAGTTTATTTAGCCACATACTGCAGTCTAGTGTCAAATTCCCTAACAACAAAAATCAAAATAATTTAGTCCAAGAGTATTGTCCAACTATAATCACACAAACTTGATTTCTTAAATATCAGATGACCTATCTTAAAGAAATATAAAACAAATAAGATGATTATAGCTTTTAAACTTAGACTTGTTTATGCATACTCCTAATGTACACTTTGCCCTGCAAACTACATAAATTTTAAACAGTAATGAATATGTAGAGTGTTCCCTTCTGCAGCACATATACTAAAAGTGGAGTGATAGAGAAGATTAGCATGGCCCCTGTGTAAAGATGATGTAATGAATATGTAAAGAGCTCAATGTGGACTTCACAAATACAACCTTGGGAATTATCCCTTGAAGAATAGATTTAAAAATTGAAAGAAGCAAATTGTAGAAATATTCAGAAATACCAATCCACATTTATAATATTTATAAAATAATAAGTGAAAAGGAAAATATTGCTTTGGTAGAGTAGCATTTTGTTCTTTTTTTTTTTTTAATTTTAAGATTCTATTAGAGAGAGAGAAAGAGAGAGCAGGGGAAGGGGCAGAGAAGGGGAAAATCTCAAGCAGATTCTACACTGACACAGGGCTCAGTCTCATGACCATAAGATCAGGACTTGAGATGAAATCAGAGATCAATTGCCCAATTGACTGAGCCTCCCAGGTACCCTTAGCATTTCTTCTTCATCATAGTTTGAGTACTGAGCTAAGGCAGTGTAGGCCATGTGAAGTCCTTTTCTGCCCTTAACTAAATATGTGAAATAAGGCTGAGATTTGGAGCCTCTTTCTTCATTGTCAAATGAGGATGATAAACTTTCACACATGAGGTTAGGTTGGTAAAATGTTTGGAATAGTTCTCTCCACATTTTCTAACAATAAAGTAATAAAATCTGCAGATACAATTAGTAAAAAAAAAAAAAAAAAGAAAGAAAAGAAAAAAGAAAAACAGAAAAGAAAGAGGGAATTTGTTGCTCTTTTAAAAGTCAGATTACCAGAAGTAGGAGAATATGATTGCTGAGTAGGAGATAGAAACCAAACAATTTTAAAAGATGGCTTAATAAAAATAATTTTTACCAAAGGAAAGCTAAGTGTGCTACATTTTAAAAAATATATTGCCTGATAGCTCAGTAAAAAGTTTATATACACACAATTATGAAAAAAATGATGATTCTGAAAATAAACTGATAGTTTAAATATAGCAGCACTGAAGAATGGGGAATATTTATACCATTTAGTTATAATGGTTATTTGATCTAACGAGGGTAAAGAAACCCCATTGTCACTTATTTTACTATTCCTTATTGTGCTACATGAATTGATCTGCTTACAATGAAAAAATTAATAATGTATTTGTGAGATAACAAAAGTATTGCATGACTCTAAATATTTTTCATCTTTAAAGATTTTTATATTTAAAGTGGTTTAAAAAAATCAGAATCTTTTTACCGTAGATATAATTACATTTTTTTTTTTTTGTATATAGCTTATGTGCATATGGACTCTTAATTATTCAGGATGCTTCTCTTTTATTTATTTTACTTGATCAATTCATCTTTGTTGACTGATTACGGTTTCTATTATCTCAATGAATCTCTCTAATTGAGGTTCAGTAAGAGATAATAATGGACATCTGATTGCAATCCTACATTTCAGTTGAAGTTCTCTTTTATTGCCATAGTTTTGAGATTGTCAACCATGAGATGCTGGTAACTTTGTAGTGATTATGAATATTTAGTTCCTGAGAATAAACTCATTTTAAATATAATGTATTGTATAAATGATGGAATATAGGAATGATTTGCTACCAGAGTATAGGTAAAAGGTTTATTAATGAGAATAGATTGTTGGAATATAATTATAAAGACAATGATTGTGACAATTTTTGCATTTACCAAAAACTTCATGTGCATGCATCATGCAACATGATATTTTTATTTTTATTAATCAGTGAAGCCAGTTAACTTGTGGAATGAAACTCAAGGGTAGAGAATGGAATCCAAGTCCTTTTCACGGTTTTGATTTCAAAATTCTTGCTCTTGTCACTCTGCGAAATTACTTCTTTGCTTCAGCTTTAATGAATGCCTATTTCGTGGTGGATAGTATACTAGAAGATTTACTGACCAAACTTTATTTGATCCAATAAATTCAGTTTTACTAACCTTAGTCTATAGATAAGGAAACAGAGATTCAAGGAGCCCAACTTTCTCAGGATCACATAATTGTTAAACATCAGATCATTTCATTCATTCTAGAACGAGACTGGGAAGTTTTTCAGAATCCATATAGAATAATTAAGATTTAATATTGATACTAATTTTATTAATTTGATTTTTATAATTCTAAGGTAAGATAATTGTCAAATAAGAATGTCAAATATCACAGAAGAGATTAGGTTTATCTGTTATAAAAACCACGTTGTGAAGTTCCCAGTTTATGGAGTTCAAATAAATTACAAGCAAGAGTATTTTAAATAACAATTATTGAGTATACGCCCATACCATTTATTTTTTTATTTAAGCACTAAGGTATTTTCTTTCTTTAAACATAAAAAGAATTTGAGAATGTAATATAATATACAAGGGTTAAATAATAAAATAAACATAAAGTGATTTGATTAATTAGTCAATGATATAAGAAATATAAATGAGCTACATTGAGTTCATGTTTTGCATATTTTATGTTTGTCACAATTCAAAGCCTTCACAGAAAATTAATATTTTAAACATGACCTTCAGACTTAATTGTATTTTCTGCATTCTCTATACTTATATTGTTAGTTCACTGACCAGATATGCTCCAGAAAAGCTACGTGTGAAACAAAATTTGCAATTTATAATTTAAAAGATGCTGAAGGGATCTGTTCTTTAAAGGAAGCCTCAGATGAATAGTTTTGAAATGTAAATAAAACGTTTTGCATATGGATCTACCTATATGTTTTCTTAAACTGGACACTATTTGAAGAAGTTCTCAGGGATTTTGTCTTCTAGTCTCCTTGTTTTCCCACTCTGCTCTCTAGTCCTCCTACACCTGGATCTTCTTTTTCTATCATCAGCATCTAGTGAGCACTTATTTGTTAGGCTACCATGTTAAGTGTTGGGGCCATTACGCCAGATGCTGCATTAGTGAATCATCACCTATCACTTTTGGTTTCCAAGAAATTCTGTGATTATATTTTGAGTTGATATAGTTTCCCTCAGGCTTGATTAAACAATTTGTTAGTACCTTCATTAGCTCCAAGCTTGTTTGAAATTCAGTACTCAGTCTTCAGGTATAATTTTATATTTAAAATTATAATAACAAAACACCAGTAATAACTATTTATGTTACAGCTGCGGTATTGCAGACATACTTGTAAGTATATTTTATAAATGGAATCTTTCAATCTTACAACAAGGTGGTTATAGTAATATTCCCATTTTGTAGATGATGATTCTGAGACAAGAAGAGGTATGTGACTAGCCTTCATCACATAATTATTTCTTTTATTATAGATTTTGCTTCACCACCTTTCCCTACAGCCCCCAGTCCCCAAACACTGTTCACCAGCTTCTCAGTTCACAAGCAGGAGTTTGCTCTGAAGTTTTAAAGCATAATATGCCCTCATTGAAGTTATGCCCTAAAAAGATACTTTGTCTTCCCTACTTCCAATCTCCAAGTGAACTAGATGACCTTTGATCTTTGTTAAAAGAATCTAGAAGATCATATCACAGGTTTGTGTTAACATGCCACTGGGCGCTAATGAACATCACAACGGTAGAGCACCACAGTGTGGAGTTCAAGCGTCAAATTCATTCATCATCATACACTAGTTCTGGTGAAGAGCAAGATAGAGAAATCTGACTTTTCTAGCCCGATAAAATGCCACCGATTTTAATTTACTTTATATTAAATCCTTGTTCTTTTATCGCTTTGCTTTTGAACTATGTACTATTCATGGTCCTGAAAGCAGCAGGTATAAAATATTTTCTTTTAATCATATGGATACAGGTTTTCAACTTATTAACTTGAAGTCACTTGTATTTATAAATTATTTTATTGCTTTTCCTTCATTCTACAGTAACAATAAATCTGTACTTTGTTTTTGATTATTGTATTTATTTTCTTCTCATGTTCGGCAATTAAGTGAAGTTCTGCATTAGAAATTGTTCATTATTGAAGGCACATGATGTGAGGAATCTCTCCTCTCCTTTGGCTTCCCACACATTGCTGGTTTTATTTTTCACTTTTGACTGATCCTCAGTCTTCTTGTTTGCCAACCCGTCCTCCACTAACAACCTCTAGACTGTGGCAATGCCAGCTTTAATCCCCTTCTATTGTCTCCAGATGAGCTCAGCCAGCCTGAAGTAACTGCTGTGACAGTGACAAAATCAACTCTAGTGACTCTGGCCTTTAAGGCTTTGAGTTTCAGCATCTCTCTCTGGTCTGTTCTTTCTGGCCCTTCCATGGCTGGTTCCTTTTCCAGTTTATAGTTTTGTTAGTAAGATATGCTTTCGTAGAGAGGCCTTGCAGGACCATTCCATCCAAAGTAAACTATCCAGCCTAATTTTTCCCTATAATTTTGCTCTAAGATATTAGCACTTTCGTGTGTTTACTGTTTGATTCTCCTCACTGCAATTATGCTTCTTGATAGTAGGTAGTTTTTTGGTTAATTGGTTCACTTTTTTATACACAGGACCTTGAATACTGTATATTCCCTAGTAGGTGTTTCACAAATATTTACAATGGATAGAAAAATTCATTTATAAATAAAAACGTATATAACATAATGCTAATCCAAAGCTAATTAGTGGTAGAGGCTGTAGTTACTATAACAGTGTATGTAAGTTATAAATAACTTATAACTATTTGTTATAAATAACTATTTGTTAAATAAACACATAAAAGGTTAAATAAGTTATTTAAAGGAATAGAAATTGACCCCTGCTCCTCGTGGAGAGCCTGTATATACCTACCCTCCAAGCTCCACGGTGTCTCTGTTCTAATCACATCACCATTCATCCTTTCCACCCCCCCCCCACTACTATTTCCTTCACACTGTCACAGGTTTTGCTCCTGAGAACATTCCCAAGAAGCCTCAGAGTATATTCCTGGGGAAATCTGATCTAAGACCATTGCTTTTTAAAAAGATAGGATCCCTGGGGCACCTGGATGGCTCATTTGGTTGAGCACCTGCCCCTTAGTTTTGGCTCAGGTCATGATCTCATGGGTTGTGAGATGGAGCCCAGCATCAGACTCAACAGGGAGCCTGTGAGGAGTCTCTCCCTCTGTCCCTCCCCGTGCTTGCACACACATGTGCTCTTTCTCTCTAAAATAAACAAATATTAGGAAAAAAATGTGATCCCAGGGTGGTGGGAGATCAGGCCACCTTGGCTGCGAGGCATGGCACTGAGCTGTGGCTGCCTGCTTCTGGGCACTGAAGAAAAAGTACCTTCTCCTCACTCCTCACTTCTTCCTTTCCTCATCTATTAAACCAGTGACTGCTTCACTGGTTCTGAGAAGAAATGGAAGATCACTTCCCTTCCTTCTTCCTTGATGACTAGGAGATCCAGCCATCCATACTCAGGCTGAGGTGGAACATCTCATCATGTCTTGTATCTGTGCCCATTTTTCTAGCTGCATCAGGAAACCACTCCCTCATTCTCTATCAGCCCCGGCCTGTGGCAAACTCCCTCACAATTTCACTTCTGTTTCTTGCTTCTTTCTATCCATTGGCCTTCCTAAAAGCAGGTAACTGGCTGTAGCTAAGCACCTTCTGGAAAAGAATCAAGCCCACCAAGCAAGGTTGGCTCAAGATCTGGCCCCTGCTGCTTCCTAGCAGTGGGAAGTCACCTCTCTGAGCCTCAGTTTTCTCATCTGTAAAATGAAGATCATCTTGCCCACCACCCAGGAATCTTATGAGGCTGCAAAAGGTGATCCACATTAGGCACCCAGCACTGCCTGACCCAAAGTCCTTTCCATTTATACTCAAGCCTGCCTTGCTTGCATCAGGATTATGTGCCTGTGTCCTATTTTCTTCAGGCATCCCATCTCATGAGTTTTATTGACATCTGGGAAAAGACATTTACTTTCTACACATAAATGCCACTTGCCCTGCCCTGGATTCCTAGGCATCTTAGATTGGTCATGGTACTCCCAAGAGTTTTGGACATTCCTCCTCCATTCTCTCTGTCCTCTCTATAGCCTCAGCTTTCACAATTTAATCTGGAGGTATTTTTTCTGTTTCTTCATCTTTGGCCAGAAGCCTACCATACCAGGCTATCATGGCATCTCTGTTCCAAAGAATTTTTCTCAGTCAACACTTTGAGTGTCCCCCAGCTCTTACTCGGGACCCATTATACTTTTGATGCCATGCATGATGCTATTTGTCTATATTTTGTTCTGGTCCAAACACTTAGGAGATTGATCATAATAGCTATCATATATTCTGTGCCAGGTAAGGGCCTAAAGAGAAAAAAAAAGGAAAAAGAAAAGAAAGATATCTCAGTTTTCTTTATAGAGTATTAATGATTAAATTACAAAGAAAAGCTTAGATAATGAATGAAATAATTGACCCGTATAGGAAGATATATATATATATATATATATATATATATATATATATATATAATCTCTTGACCTCACATATTTTGTCACCTTGGGGAAATTATTCAAATCTTCTGTGTCCATCTGTTCCTTGATGGAATAAATATGCTGAATTGAATTATCTTACAAGTAATTTTATATATTTCTTTCATAACCTTAAAATTTAATTATGATGGCTATTTGGTTTTATGAATAAGAAAAAGGGCTATAGCAAATAGAAGACTGGCAGAGTCAATTTTTTATTATATCTGCACCTGAAATTACCATGTGGAAACTATGTACATAAAAATCTCCACAGAGAAAGTTCATCCACAACCAAAATATAAATGGAAGAAATTGATTTAAGTTAGTAATTCCATATGAATATGAAAGCAAGCTGCCTTTTCATTTCATGAATGAAATTTGTGGCAGAGTCTTCATCTTCAATTTCAACTCCTTATCTTTTGATTTCTTATTTAGATTTCCATGGCATGAGCACTGTGCTGTCCCCACTGACATGAGCCTCCCCACTCTCTTGTTTAAAGCAGTTTAGTACTAGATTTGGGAAACCTGGATTGCATTTACTGACCTCAGTCATACAATCACCTCAAGTTTCTGAAATTTAGAGCAAAATTGGGCCGAAACAGGAAGAGCATCAGTTTTCTTCTGAGGCCGATAGCACATGGTAGGAAAGGAAAAGAGATATAAACGATTTTTGGTGTTATACATGATGTACACCTCTAAATCATCTTGATCACTGCTGCCAGCTTAAGCATCTATAATAAAACTGTAATTCTATGATTAGAGCATATGTAACTCTTACACATCCAACAGAACACTTGACTAATGTGCCACATGATTGACTCTAGAAATGCAATCCAAAAGGAGGACAGCTAACATTCAACACTTTTAAGATTGCATATTGTTATGTTTTTTTTTTATTAGCAACAAGAGTTTGGACAAGCCAGTACACTTTTTAATTGGTGTAATACTCAACACAATGATTATTTCAAAGTGTAAATTACAAGATATGCATTACTATGAGAAGCCCCTTTAATATTTCTGAGTGTCTTGTGAACAGAGGCACTGACAGCTTTTGCTCTGGGATGTATTTGTAAGGATATTTCTGTAGTATACAGACTTAGAAAACAGAAATAGTGTCTCCCTCCGAACAGAGTTCGGGTTTGCTTACTGTCTCCAGCATTGACCCAGGCTGCTCTGCATTGCTCCCACAAGGCTGAGAGGGCAAGGGAAACTGATGCGAGTGTGAAGCTCACAATGTTTGCTGCACCACCAGTAAGAAGCACCTTTGTCTCTGACCCAGGAATCTCATGTCTTCTGCCAGCTTTCACAAAACTAGAGCAGGCTATGTCTTAGCTTGTAAATAGGAAAAAATATTAGACCGTTCACAGTTTTCGACAGCTTGAACTGATTTAATCCAGTGGACTGACCACATGTTATATCAGGATTGAATGTAATTTTGATAACCATCTTAAAAATATATGCTATGGAATCCAATGAAATAAATAATTTAAGGCTTAAGAATATTTGTTGGTTTTAAAACTGGAATGCTATAGCATAACCTGATCTGATAAATCTAAATGACAACACTTAATGATCTATCACTGAATAAAAAGTCTAGTCAAAGGTAAAATAAACTTGTTTGCAGCATGATATGTTTTTTAAATGTTTTTAAAAAAATATGTGATTTTCCAAATAAATGCCTGGGAACTTTTAAAAAGAGAGATTATTATTTTTATCAACACTTTCAAATGCCCATTGCACACTTCCTATATGTCCGGCACTGTGCTACATGCTGAGACATGTAGTGAACTACACACTATCTGCCTTCATGGACAAGGCTATGGAGAACGATCATTAAAAGTAGTCACATAAAATCTAAAAGCTGATACAATTATACTGAAAACTAAGAAGAAAAAGTGTAAAGTGATATGATAGATTAAAGAAAGGGGACCTAATTTATGTCATCCAACAAAAGATTTAATGTAGTATCTCAAGGATATGGAGGAGTTATTCTGGAAAGTGTATGCCAAGCAATAGGTATAAGGACTGCAGGGTGGAAAGAATCCTGTACTGCCGGAAAGAGACCAGAAGAGACCTTTATAGATGGTGCCTGATGGCAGGAAATAAGACTGGGGAAGCAATCATATATTCTTTTTTATAAAATTTAAAACTGTCCTAAGACATTTTCTATTAGTGTGCCACATGTCTTTTCTCCTACAAATGTTAACATAAGGTCTAAAATGTTTTTATTTTTAAATTTTATTTTAGTTCTTTTAGGAGATTTTATTTATCTATTTGAGTGAAGGAGAGTGCACTTGTGTGCACAAATGGAGGGAGGGAGAGGAAGAGAGTCTGAAGCAGATTCTGTTTGAGCGTAGAGCCTGAGGAGAGACTCAATCCCACCACCAGGAGACCAAGACCAGAGCTGAAACCAAGACTTTGATGCACAACCGACTGAGCCCCCAGGCATCCCTGGGTCTAAAATGTTTTTAAAAGAAATGTACTAATTATTTGAGATTCATAGTCATGACTTTCTACTTTTTTCCTTTTTGATGTTTTTAGAAAAGTGTAGAAAATTTCCAAATACGGAAGTATAGTTTCATTTCCATTTACTCGTTTCTTACTTATTTTTCTCTATGAAACTATCATCTGAACAATGAAGCTGAGACTCTGTAATCCAAAGAAAAGAAACTGTTAGAGAAGCAGTCGCTCTTTTGAACAGAAGCAAAAATATACAGCTTCACTTAAAAAGTAACTTTAGAACATCTTAATTTTACCAACTGAAAATTAGACTGATGTTGGTTGATGTTGGAATGAACTGTTCGAGATAATGCTAAAGTTTTATTTCTTGTTATTTTAAAATGTTTACCTTCCATCTGGAAGCCTGCAGTGCATGCCAAGTTAGATGTGTCAGGATATGAACTATTAATTCCTTATCATTGTGATCTCACATTGTATTGTAATTTACAAAGTGCTTTCCAAAACATCATTTCATTTTCATTTTCTCCTTATATCTCCTTGTGAGATAAAGAGAGGAAATGCTTTCATTCCCAATTTGTACACTTGGAAAACGAAGATAGAAGAAACAACTATCTCCAGTGTCTTAGAATCAGTCTGTGACAAAGCTGGGTTTCAAATCTGAGTTTTGATTTTTCAAAAATATTTAATAAATTCTTAAATAAATAATTAGAACTGAAGTGTTGTTAGCAAAAGCAACAGCAAGGCTTCTCTAAGAAGCACAGTTTTGATGGGAAAAGTGTGCATGCGTGGATATATAATATCACCCAGCAGAGCTGAAGAAAAAGGAAGAAGTAGAAAGAAAATAAACATTTCAGGAGGATAAATAATCAAATCGCATAAATGCTATAAACATCTTTGTTCTGCATAAGTATACATTGAATTGGAGAGTTGAAACTTTTTTTTTAAGATTAGGAGTAGAATAATCAGCCTTATTCAGGTCCTTGATACCGATTATATCTTTTTCTTTGTGATTAGTTACAAGGAAATTATCCTTTCCCATAGGACATCTGAAAAGACAGCTAAGCAGTCTTTGCTTGAGGTTCAGAGTGGTTGGTGAAGAGGAGATACCCAATAAACATTTCTGGAAAAAAATAAATTGTCTTAGAGAAGGCATTTAATGCTCTTCATTTTTTAAAGTCTTATTTATTCTTATCTCGGAAATGGATAGCATTAATATAAAAAAAAGAGTCATTGTTTTCAAATAGGATCTATATTTTAGCTGTGGTGTGTGCAATTAGCAGAACAATACTCCCCGTTCTCTCTTAACTTATAAAAGACAGCTGAGCCAGTAACTGGTATCATCTTAGCGCACACAGAAGAAAGATTCAGTAATGAAGGTCTCATATACACAATATTTCTTAACTTATCATGAAATCACAAGGTCCTTTCCCCAAGTTTTCAGAATGATTCAGAGCATCAGACTGCTCAATTTTATGCAGCTATTCATCATTATTGCCTCATTGGCCATCATCAAACTTACTATGTTACTTAATAACAACCTGGGGGTTAGTTCTCATCTAGTGAAAGAGTTAAGTCTACATTTATTGAATTAGCACCTTTGTATTATAAAAGATTTCTAAATGATTTTACTTTATTTTTTAAAGATTTTATTTATTTATTCATGAGAGACACAGAGAGAGAGACAGAGACACAGGCAGAGGGAGAAGCAGGCTCCTCGCAGGGAGCCTGATGTGGGACTCAATCCTTGGACCCCGGGGTCACGCCCTGAGCCAAAGGCAGACACTCAACTGCTGAGCTGCCAAGGCGTCCCTCCAAATGATTTTAAAAACATTTTTTGATTAAATCTTGTGAACCTTCTTGAAAAAATCAGAACATTACTATTGTATATTTAATTTTTAATTTATTTTTTCCATCAATTATATTATTTAGTAGATTCAGCATTTGTAGATTTTAAACTTACGCTCTTAACTCATCCTAAGTAATTTTAAAGTTCATTGTACGTAATATTCTGCATTTCGGTTTTGATACAGTTCAGATTTAAAATCTCTTCATTGCTGATAGGAAGAAAAATGCTCTCTAGCTACTGAGAAATCCGAGTGACTATTTCATATAACAATCTCAGTGTGACTTCTTGGTTAGTATTCAGTTTGCCTATGCAGTAACTCCAGTGAAGTGCTAAGGGTGTTATTTCTTAAGAAAATAAAACAACAAAACAAAATTCTAATAATTAAAAATTAATCAAGAGAAAACTTCAGCCAGAGATAAAAAGTTACACTAAATAGACATTGCTACATGACACATTATTCCAAAATTTCATGACTTAAAATCACAACCATTCATTATTTCTTGCAAGATTTAGGGTCAGCTTGGAGGCCTTGCTGACCTAGATTGAACTACACTGGCCTTGCTTAATTTTCTCACCCCTAATGCAATAACTTGTGTGTAAGCTGTGAACCGCCTCGTCTTGAATGGCCGCGATTGGGATAATTTAGCTCTACTCCATGTGGTCTCTCACTTTCTAGCAGGCTAATCTCAGTTTATCCTCTTGTTGATGCCAAGGATCCAAAAGAGAGCAGGACACAGCAGGAAATAAGGCAAGCAGAGATGCACTTTCCTTCCTTCCAGTCTCTGCTTGCATCACATTTGCCAACATTCCTTTAGCCAGAGTAACTAATGCAACAAAACTCAAGATCAAAGAGGAGAGGACTAGAAAGTTATAAAGCAAATGACATTGTTTAAAAAAGCAGTTAATTGAGACCATCTATGAAATTAGTCTACCACAAAAGGGGATTCTTAGGTTAACAACCACTGTTGAAAAGACCTACCTTCTCAGATGTGGAATGATTTTCCATTGAAGGGCAAAGACAAGGTCGCCAACTAGTAAATTTCATTGAAGGGCAAGTACCTAGTGAATGAAATGGGAGTCAGTTGGTTTTTACCATGAAATAATGTGTTTCCAGCAGCTTCTTGATACATAAAGAATTATCTTGACTTACAGGAAAAATGGGAAACATCCAAGAAGTCATGTAAAAAAACCTGTTTTGAATGACTGACAAGTCTTTACTTCCAAAATAAACTCATTCTTCAATTCTTTCTCAACAAACCTTTATTGAGGGCCTGGAAATAAAATTATTTTCAATTCTGAGCATTGCAATTAAATAGGCAATTACATCAGAGAGAAATAAGTGTCAATAGGGCTAAGTACATGGTTTCTGTGGAGTGCTATGTTCAGGCAGTAATAATCAGAAATTAAACTTTGCAACATGGATGTTTTCTTTAAGAGTCTTTATCAAAATATTTTTAAAAATGACACAAATGCATAATCCACAGATCTATATCTTGATGAGTTTTCATAAATTGCAAATAACTATGTCACCGGCTCTGGGATACTTTTGAATTTATTCTCCGTATGTTACCCCCTTTTTTCCCCCTTATTGGTGAACGATTAGGACAGAAAGTGTATGTAGTGCAAAACATGTGCTTGCAGTAGACCAGACAGCTAACCATTTGCTTTCCTAGTTTGGCATTTTTCTTGAGAGATACTGAAAATTGATGTACTGGTTATTGATGCATTGTCTCTCCTCTCTAATAACCCTTAAATGACAGCTCTGCAATAATATATGTGTAAACAGTTCCGCTATGGCAGATGGCATGGTTTGTTAGTAGGGAGTACTAGAAAGCTAGAGTAGGAAAGTTTCTCTTCCAAGTTCTGGTGTGTATTTCTTGGCAGACTCCTGCACTGTGTGCAACTTTCTTAGTGCCGAGGCTTCACGTAACCCCTGGCTTAGTCCCTTGGCTCTAAAAGTCGTGATTTATAACAGCTTATGGTAATCCCTGTGGGCAGATTTCTCCAGCAACACCATAGTGGCTGTTCAGTGGGATGTTCCAACAGGGTGCCACCTATGAACATTTTCTCCTATAGAAGCTTTGTAGCCTTAGTGAATTTTTCTACCCTCTAATGAGCCATAGACATGTCCTCTACAAAGAGTTATGGGTGTCAACAATGCAGGAGAGGAGGAGTCTCTTCCCCAGGCTTAACTATCTCACCTCTTGGGGTAATGATTGCTCCTATATCTGTTATTCCTGTATTGTTTAGAGTACCCTTTATTCTTAGTAGACAATTACCCATTGCTCTAATTCACTGTTAACAGTAATTTCTAATTGAAATTTCCATGCTCATATTCCTGTGTGGTTTCTGCCTGTTGATTGGGTTTTGGATCAAGTGCTTGCTTTCTTCTGGTTCCCAGAGCTCTTCTGATTCAAGACTGATGATTCATGGAAATAATGCTAAGTGGATTTTTTGCATAATATTATTTGCTGATTTAATCCAAGAAATTTAAAATATTTATCAATTAATATTAAACACAATTTAACTGAATATTATAATCAACCCAAGCAGATATGGAGAAGATAATTATCAAAATTACATTGAAAATAAGAAGTGGGTGTTATTGAAAAGAAATGATTAGAAATGAATATTATTTAGGTACAAATACCAGTAGATGATTGGTTCTATAATTTAAATAGCCTCAGAATTGATCACTTTCTATTAAGATTGTATGTATTTTTGATTTATAGATGGCCATATAATTGATTGCTTGATTGATATTTACAATGTTATAGATGACTGAATGGTCCAACTTTCCTCGGTCAGGCAAAGAGAACTTCTCTCATTTTATGTTGGAAAATTGATATGATTCCTTCATTCCTCTGATTTTCTTAACCTCTTTATTAGATCATTCACCCCTCTACATTATGCATAATGTTTTTCCAAACATGTTGATACCTTTACTCTGGTTATACCTGGTCTCAAAAATCCGAGAGACTTTTCTTAAAGATGATTATATACATTTTTTTTCCTGACAGCCTTTAACATTTCTCCTTATCTTTGGTCTTCAGCAGTATGAATATATTTGTTATTTGGTTGTTTTTTTTTAATTTGTTATTTCTAGAAAATTCCTGACTATTCATTTGCAAGCGTTTTTCTCTCCATTGTCCCTCTTTTTTTTCTTCTAGGATTCCAATTACACATATTTTAGACTGATATTGGCCTACATCTCTTGGATGCTCAGTTCTCTCTCTCTCTTTGTTTCACTAATTTCCTATGTGTGTTTCCATTTGAGTAATGTCTACTGACCTATATTCAAGTTCACTGAGTCTTTCTTTCGATGTGTCAGGCATACTGATGAGCCTGCCAAAAGCACTCTTCATCTCTGTTACTATGTGTGTTTTTAAATTTATTCCCAGCATGTCCTTTGACACATTCTTATTGCTTCTATTTCTCTGCTTAAATTACCCATCTATTCACAATGTCTTCAGATTTTTCCAGTAGAGCCTGTGACATGTTCATCATAGTTATTTTATCCCCTATCTGATTTTCCTAACAATCGATTTATATTTGAGATTAGTTCTATTGATTGTTTTGTCTCTCAACAGCAGATTATTTTTCTTCTCAATTTTGTGTGTCTCATAATTTGTAGCTGGAATCCACATATTCTATGTGGGGTGGTAGAAACCAAGGTAAATAGTATTTATGCCTGGAAATAGGTATGACTCTTTTTGTGCTAGGCCTTTATTGAGGAGTTGAGCCATGGTTCCATTTTGTTGGTTGCTATGATTACCCTCAATGCACCATCACCTTCAAGTTCCTCTGGTGGCCACTTTTGGTTAGGGTGGGAGCTAGATTGGTTATCTGAGAAAATTCTTGATTGCCTTTAGTCCATCCTCAGCTTTAGATTTTCCCTGTAAGCCTGTGCCTCAGAGAAGCTGTCTCTCCATGCTCCATGTCCCTCCATTAGCGGTATTCTGTTCTTGTTTGTTTCCTAGTTCTTGTAACTGAGGTGCTGAGGAGCAAGAAAAGATTCTGTATTTTTTTTTTTTTTTAATTCAGCCTTAGCTTTAGGCTGTTCATGTGCCTCTGAGTTTTTTGAGCAGAAGTTTCTGAGTGATCCTGCCTGCCACCAGTGGCAAGGGATCTTTAATTTTCTAAAAGTAGAAGGACTTCTTGCCTTTTTCCTTTTCCCAAACTCAGGATGTTTTTACCCCCTGAAAGTAACCGGATTTGCTGCCTTTCTTCAGAAGGTTAAAACTTCATTCCACTGGGAAAAGACTCCAGGCAAGAATCGTTGATTTTTTCCTCAGCAGAACTACAATATGTTACACAACATCAGAACTACACTTTGAGGGATGCTTTCCCTGATCTCCACTGCTCCCAGTCTTTTTCATGAGCAAACAGAGAGGTCCATGGAGAAGAGGACACAAGTGTGTGTGCTCCCAGGGGTCTATACTCACAACTGTGTATGTTCAGGTTTTAGCAATCCATTAAAAAAATCACTTCATTTTTTCTTAAAACACCCATTTGTATGGCAGCCTTGATTTCTTCTAGTGTTGTGGTATAGGTGGGTGATTGCCTGTGCATTGTTTCTTTTTTGAGGGTCACTCAAACGTAATCAAATTTTACCCTAGTCAGTTGCCTTCGAAGTCAGTACTCTGATGGGTTCAAGAACACAGTGTGATTTTGTAGATTGCCTAACTTCTTATTGTTTGTATAGATGTGACACCCTTTCCATTTTTCTATTCTAAGATGGAGCCAGAACTCTCTAATCTACTGTATTAATTCACTAATTTTAACAAGGGGACCAGGATTCCAGGTACCTTTGGGTATTATGTTATTAATATTTTTGATGAAACCAAAAGAAAGATTAGTTCTCTTTCAGAACATGCCAGAATATAGTATAGCATCTAAATGTCTCTTTTTCCCCATTAAAATTTTAATAAGTAAAATTCTAGTCTATTTAGAATAAATAAGAAAGACACTTGGAACATTTTATGTGTACTAGGGGAAGCAATATATATTCAAGTACATGATTTAAGGTCTAGTAGAATTTTTTGTTGAATTGGTTGTTTTATATTTCAATATTACACATACCCAAGGGTGTATACAATTTAAGGTAAAATAATGGACTTGTAATTTATAGGCTCAATAACTACTTAAAAAGGATAACATTAACAACAAATTTGAAGCCCCTTATAGGCTCATCCCTATTATAGTCTCCTTCTTTATCTGTAGATACAATTCTTTCCATGAGTTATATGCTAAGTAGTTCTTTGCTGGTTTTGTAAAAATTTTTTTTACCATAAATGTATATAATATATACATATCTAAAATATAATTTATTTTTGCATGTTTGAATTTTATATACATTAAGTCATATTGTATTTTATATACATTAAGTATCTAATAGGCTAGTGAAAATCTTCTGTAGTTCCACATACATCATAAAAAATAATAACATCATAAAATAATAACATCATAAAATAATAGTACTTAGTCAATTTCAATATGTAGATGTTTGCCTAAATTACTTTTATTGCTATTTTATGAAAATACATTTTGTACACATACAAAGCTAGGAAAATAGCTTGCACAAGATTACAAAGTAAAAGCACACTAGCATAATCAACATTACAAATTACTGTAATGTGAGTATATGTTAAAGCAATGGATATTACATAGAAAATATCATTTGAAGTATGGTAACATTGGTACCATGCAATTTAGAACTATGGAGAACATAATTGAAAAAGGAAAGTAAGTTTTAAATTTCAAATTTATCATTTTTTAATGGATGGGATTTTCTTTCAGATCGGAACAAATGTTCATGGTTAAATACAGGCCTGAATTTTTAGTTGTTATGCTCTGCCATAATCATACCTGATGTGTGCTTCCCTGAATATTCAGGATGATCAATGCTTGTCATTTATGGGTTGTTAAATGCTTTAATTTTTACTTTTACACAATTGATTATAGACAATTGTAGCCATAAAAGTTTTTAAAATTTTAGGAATGTCCTTCAGATTTTCTTTTTACCACAGTTCTGTTTTTTTTTTTTTTTTTTTTTACTGCTTTCAAAAGAATATAAACAATCAACTCAACAAAATAAACGTTTTCAAGTTTCTTCCTATTGACTTTCTAGACATCAGTGCCTTGAGGCAACTTTTTAATTGTGTAGAATCTCATAAAGATTTAATCACTGAAGAAATATTCATGGGGTGTCTATTGGCAGCAAGATTATAAAGGTGCAATGGAGGTCCAGAATAAGTGCAAGATTTTTTTCCCTGAATTCAAAGATTGTCTATTTTAAGGCCATAATTCTCAACCATGGCTGAGTATCAAAATTGCACATTTGATTTAATCTATTGAAGGTGAGAAAAATGCTGAGAAAAAGAAAGATTCAAAGATTACAAGTGTTGAGTCAGGATGGAGGTAGAGTAGGATTGATATATATCTATATACATATATATGGTGTATATACTTATATATATTCTCAGAATACATATTAAAAAAAACTCAAAGGTAATTTTGAGGTTTGGCTAAAATAATGGAGAATCTGGAAAGAGGAAGATGTGTTAAGAATTGCATAGTAATGAGAGTAGTTCAATCCTGCAGTCTGATGGTTTGGATGGTCATCTTAGACCTCTCACTTTGGTGGTGTCTTAGTCCATTGGGGTGCCATACAAAATGGAGAGCATAAATAACAGAGATTTATTTCTGGAACTTATAAATCAAAGATCAAGGCACTACCATATTAATTCTGGTGAGAGGCCTCTTCCTGGTTCATAGCCAGTGGCTTCTCCCTGTATCTTGATATGGTGGAAAGCATAAGGGATCCATCTTGGGTCTATTTTAAAAGAGCACTAATCCCATTCATGCAGGTTCCACTCTCATGATGTAATCACTTCTCAAAGGCCCAATCTCATTGTACCATATTGGGCATTAGGATTTCAATACCTGAATTGGGAAGGGAAAGCAAACATTCAGATCATAGGAGTCAGAGACCCCAGCCTGAACATCAGCATATTTCAGGTTTCTTATATATTAAATGGGACTAACAGTAGTGCATTTGAAAAAGATTGTCTAAAGGATGGAATTTGATAATTTATATGAATTATTTAGCATAGTACTTGACATGTTGAGGTGCTCAATAAATATTTATTTGGTTTAATTTTAGTGTAGTGAAAAGATCTATGCCTTACTCAAAGTGAAGAGAGAATATTAAAGTCTTGTTTATACAGAAAAGCTGTCTGAAGATTATAAAGTTATATATTGGAAGAAATTGAGACTGGAAGATTTTGCTTCCATTTAGAAGAAAGAGGAAAAACACATAAACACACATAGACTAGAAAGGGTCACACATATGCTAATTTAGAAAATATTCCAAGTTAAAGCAAGTTCATGTTGCGGAATAACACAGAATAACACAATAGCGATAAGATCCTTTACATAAACATTCTCAAGGTTATATTCTCAGATAATTTTCACATCATTAGGTGAAGGAATCCTGATTATAGTAGACAGGGAAGAGTCATACTTTCCTAGGTAGCTATGTAGAACAACACATGGAAAAGTTGTTTATTTCAGATTTCATGGAGATTTAAAAGAGGAGTTTTTGAAAATATACTTTACGAGACCTATTTATAGGTTGGTATGCATGAATAGAAAAATAATTACAAACAGCATATATGCTTTGGGTTTTTACAATTACGTCCAATTATTCTTGTCCTGTGAAGGGATTCATTTCTGTTCTATTTTGGTCTCCAAGATTTGTTCTGCTTTTCATGAATCTTTCCTGTGTGTGCTAGCCCCCATGCCTTTGCCTACCTTATGCACACTGGGTTCTTAGGTTATTGGTCATTATGTTTGGATCATAATCTTCTGCAAAATATTTTGTAACTCTAATCATTATTGATTCTTTTTCCTTTATTGATTTTTACAGAAGTTTGGCTGTTCCACATTTTATCCTGCTGCATGTTAGCTGTCTGCTGTAGTGCTAACCAGAATCACAGCTTCAGTCTTTATATTTGGCATTTCCATTTTCTAGCCCGAGTGCTCTAAGCATGAGCAGTGTTTTTAGTGGTGGCCTGGGAGTGATGCGGGGAGTTTTACCACACATATGTATCACACAGCGACTCTCCCGTTGGGGCTCAAGGTCTAAATCCTCTCCTGTAGTGCAGATCATGAGACTTTCCCTCTAGTGTTATGAAAGCTCACCCTGGCAGCTGTAGAAATGTGGTACGATTAATCTTATATGATGTTGAAGAATTTTATCTGACAGTTATTAAAGAAATATCATTCTTCAGCTAAATGATTTGATGGCCAGAGCATACAGTATGTTTCCTTCCTGCCATTCCTTCTCTTTATCCTCCCCCTTTCTTCTCTGTCCTGCCCCCTCCTCCTTATTTTCATTCTTACTCTTCTCTCCTCCTCTCACTCCCTCTTTCTGTCTCCTTTCTTCTGTCTCCTGCTCCCTTGACTGAGAGTGCACTTTCCTTATTTTCAGGCCCAGGTTCAATAGCTTCAGAGTAATTTTCTTGATTGCAATCAATCTGTATGAGTATCAGAAGGAAGCTATTTTTAAAAGAAATGCACATGGTATGAATATAGGTAAAGTCTGAAATATACTAGTTATGTTTTTTGAGCACTGCTACATGCATATTGGTAAGTCACTAGGTACTATATTTTAAAGATGCAAAGATAAAAAAATGGCAATGGGGTTTTCTGACCAAATGCTGTTGACACGATTAGTTATAGTTTAGAAAAAAAAAATAAAGATGAATGCTCACTTCTTTAAATAATAAAACGTAAATGTTAAAGGATTAATATATAATTTTGTAAGCGTAAGGAAATGAGAAAGAAAAGTTGGGAAATATTTATATGAAATCAGAATGATAAAGCCTTTTGAATCATAAAGTTGATGCAAGGAATGAAAAAATCTTCAGACCAAATGAGTCTACACAAAATTAAAAGATAAAGAATTCATTAAAAATTGGGGGAATGAGCATGAAAAATAGCAAACTCCAAAGATAAAAGTTAGAAGAGACAATAAATAGTTATTTTTTTTAAGATCATTTATTTATTTTAGAGAGAAAGAGCACACAAGCAGGAGGAGGGGGAGAGGGAGAGGGAGAGGGAGAGAGAGAATCTTAAGCAGACTCCCCACTCAACACAGAGCCCCATGCTGGACTTGATCTCAAGACCCTGAGATTGTGACCTCAGCTGACATCAAGAGTCGGCCTTCTAACTGACTGAACCACTCAGGCTCCCACCAAACAATTCTTTAATGGTTACCACGTAGATATAAAACCTTTTAATAGTATTTGTAGTAAAAGATGTTGAAAATTTGCCAATCACATCTTGAAAAGAGTGGGTGCAACAGCATCCGTATAGTCACCCTCACTTACTGCTGCCGAGAAAGGAAAGAGACACAGATGTTCACTTAAGTGCTGCTATCTTTTGACATAAGCCTCCGGCCTATCAGCTTTCCTTCTTCCTTTTCCTCACGTGCTCTCACTATATTTCTAGCTTCTTTTCTCCAGACTAACCAGTGTGATTGACTTCCTTTGTTTCAGGCATTTTATTTTGACTTCTTTCTTCTCTTTTCCTGTACTTATTCCTACTGAATCTGTGATTGACAAGGAAGGTAGCATAAGTATAGGGGTTTAAACCACAGCCTCGAGTAAGCCTACCTGGTTTCAAATCCCCCTCCTACTAATTAGGGGGCAAGAAAAACTAAGAAGATCACTTACCATCTTAGTATCCCCTGCTTTAACATGAGAGCGATTTATTAGATTCTCTTTAGTAGATTTATAGCTTTTTTATACAGATCAAATATGTCAATATTTATGAATTACTTAGAGCAGTATCTGACATATAATAACTACTATTTAAATAAGGATTAAAATGCTTTGTTTTTTTTTTATATTTTGCAGATATAACCTCTGGTTCATTTTATTTCTCTAATGCTTGCAATGTTTTGTAATGCAGAAGTGTCTATTCTTTATATAAGCGTATTTTGGTCATTCTTTCTTTCTTGATTTCTAAATTTTTATACTAAATAAAGATTCGGTTGGCCAAAGTGATATGTGGTTTTATTTTAACATGTATATATATTTGATATCTAAATATTCCATATATAACTTATTTTCAGTAACAGCTTTATTGAAGTACAATCTTCATAAAATTAACCACTTTAAAAAATGTCTAGTTGAGCAGTTCTTAGTATATTCTGAAAATATTGCAGCCACAATGGCTATCAGAGTTTAGAATATTTTCATCACTTCAAAAGGACTCCAAACCTGTTAGCACTCATTTCCTATCATCTCATCCCCTCAGCTCCTGGTAACCGTTAATCTTTTTTTATTTCTATGGAATTGCCATTGACATTTCCTATAAATAGACTCATGCAATTGGTGCCTTTTTGAGTTTAGTTTATTTGATTTAACATAATGTTTGCAAGATTCATTCATTCTATAGTATATATTAGTACCTTATTCCTTTGTATTGACAAATAATATTCAATTATCTATGACTTTGTTTTATCCATTCATTAACTGATAGGTATTTGAGTTGTTTTCACCTTTTGGTTTATATGAGTAATGCTACTATGAACATTCATGTACAGTTTATGTATAGATTTTTTTTGTGTGTGGGGGTATATGCCTAGGAATCAAATTGTTAGACATACAAGACTCTGTTTAACTTTTGAGGAACTGCCAGAACTGTTATTTCAAATAGATATTCCATTCAATATTCTCATCAGCAATGTTTGAAGGTTCCAATTTTCCCACATCTTCTTCAATAATTGTTACTGTCTTTTTTGTTTTTTAGCCATTCTAGTAGGTATGAAGTGGTATTTCATAGTGGTTTTTATTTGCCTTTCCCTCATGACTAATGATGCTGATTATCCCTGTTTGTGCCTATCACCGATTTAAAATTCTTTTTTTAATAAATATCTATTCAAATTATTTGCTTGTTTTAATTGGAGAAATATATATATATTCTAGATACAAGCCCACATAAGATAAATGATTTGTAATATTTTCTCCCATTCTGTTGGAGATCTTTTAATTGTCTTGATTATAAACAGTAACTGTTACTGAAACTTTGCTCAGTTTAGTGATGAGCTAATGATTGAACAGGTATTTAATTAAATGTGTTGAATCAATAAGTCTTCGAGACTTGCCAAAGTTCTCTATTTCTGTTTTGTGTTATGCCCTCAGTGCTCCCACAGGCAGTAACAAGTTTGCCTTAGCCTTCAGTTTCTGTCTGTGTGGGGTCTCAAAGCCAATTAGAGATGAGAGATTAGGGATTCTCATCCTAATTCTAAAATGTAAAAAAAAAAAAAAGTATACCTTTTTTGGGTATGCGCACAGTCTTCCACATTTTTATGACCTTCCAGATTCCCAGAAATATGCAGATTTTTTCATATCCCCTTATTGACATCCCATTCTCACTTTTCCTTTTATGTTTTTGTTTGTTGGTTGGTTTGGTTTGGTTTGGTGTACCTATTGTTATCTCCCATCACTAGCGCCATCTTAAGAAGCTGTAATGCTAACCAATTGCTGTTGTTTCTTTTCAATAAAGGCCTTAGGGATTGATTGTTGTTTACACAGACTGAGCTCAAAGTCTTGCTCAAATATAAGGACATCACAAAAATGGAAGTTTTCAGGGGGCTGCTAGATGGGTCAAATGGTGACAGTTCTTCGAGGATGAGACCTTGGAGGAGCTCGGAGCCTACTCTTCTCCCACCAGTGTGTGCTGGGATGATGGTTTTCACAGCTGGCCGCATTACAAAGCTGGTGGTTCAAGGCGTCCATGCAGCTGTGAAAAGAGGGATGCCACAAATCTCTTTGTTCTTACAGAGATTCAACTATTTTTTGGAGTAAATGCTCTGTAGATTGGTGCAAGTCCTTTTTTATCTATTTCCAGATTTCTGAAAAGTTGATTCTGACAATTGCTGCAGTGTATTCATTGCCTTTATGGAAGAGAAGATTTTCTAGTCTTTACTCGGCTCTTCCAGAGGTCCTTCTTAGATTTGATTTTGACAAACAGTGTGAGATTTTTTTTCTTTCTTTTTTCCAAAATAGTCATACATTTGTCTCCACATATTTGAAATAGTATGGTTGTTTTGTTCTAATATATTGATTGTTTCTGGGCTTTAAAAAATCATATTCTATCAATGTAGATATAAATTTTACCTCTGACATCATACTGCTTTCATCATTTTTTTCTGGGTAAATATATAATTAAATGATATAAAATTAATGGACAATTATTAGTGTCAAGGGTATAATTAAGAGCTATTTGTTTTAGCTAAAAATAAGAAAAAAAGTCATTTTACAGCTTTATTAACTAAAAAGGTACAGCCATCCCTTCTTATCTTTGGAGTTATGTTCCAAGAGCTGCAGGTGATGTCTGAAACTGTATATGGTATAAAACCTTATATGTATTCTGCGTTTTTCCCTATATATACATTCCTATGATAAAGTTTCATTTATAAATTAGGCATAGTAAAAGGTTAACAATAAAAATAGAAAAATTATAACAATATACTATGATAAAGGCTCTGTGAATGTGGTTTTTCTCAAAATACCTTATTTACTATACTCACGATACTTCTTGTAATGATGTGAGATTATAATGCCTATATGGTGAGATGAAGCAAAGTGAATGAGGTAGACATTGTGACTCAGGATGAGACTACTACTGAGCTAGTGATGACACATCAGGAGAACGATTATCAATTTCCAGACTGCGGTTGACTCTAGTTAACTGAAACTGGGGAAAACAGACCTGTGGATGAGGGGAGACTGCCGTAAACTAAATTAGAAAAAAATACATGGAAATTGAATTACTTTATATATAAACTCATATAATTCAAATAAATACTAAAAAAGCTGTATGTGTGAGTGAAATTACACTTTTTAATCAAAACATGTCTTGAGAAAATGGTAATTATAGGCCATCCAACTCTATAAGACTAACAATTATCATTTTGATAATTTAAAAACATTATTTTAGTCTATTTACTTTGCTTCTGAATATGCTTTCTAAAAAGTGGATTATTAAAATACATTTTAAATACAAAGATCTCATTTTGTTTTATTTTATTTGAATTTATTCCTTAGGACTTTGGAGATGATGGGTCCTTGTATATTACTAAGGTTACCACAACTCACATGGGCAATTACACCTGCTATGCAGATGGCTATGAACAAGTCTTTCAGACTCACATCTTCCAAGTAAATGGTAAGAAATATGATGTTGTCATTGCTTTTATGCTTCACTATATATTCAAAAAATATCACAGTTGATTAGGAAGGAAAGGCTTCAACTTCTTTAGTTTGGCAAGGCCTCGGGTTTTCTTTATTTTTCTTTTTTTTTTTTGAGACTTATTGTTAATGTAAAACCTTTTTCAACTTAAAAAACAGGTGGTTGAGTGAATAAATGCTATAAATTTATACCGCTTTTCTCATCATGAAGTATAACAGCGTAATTCATTCTAATTGGAAAATTCAAGCATCAGAAATGTAAATTACTTTTTGAAATTTAAATATCAACAATTAGACAACCATATAAATTTTAGAAGCTGAAAAACTAAGCATCTTAAAATTTTAATCAGATTATCTGATCTTATTAATGGTTTAAAAAACTGCTATTTATGTGTAGCAAATGTTATACTCTTAATCATTAATTCATGGCTGTGAACATTGGCCCTGTGGGCTGATACTCTTTTTTTTCTTTTTTAAGATTTTTATTTATTTGAGAAAGAGAGAGAACATGTGGTATGGGGGAAGGGCAGAAGTGAGGTGAGAAGTAGATTCCCCACAGAGCAGGAAGCTAGACTCCAGCTGGATCCCAGGACCTGGAGATCATGACCTGAGCCGAAAATAGGTGCTTAACCAGCTGAGCCTCCCAGGTGTCCCTGATATTATTTTTATAATCAGAGGGTTTTTCTTTTCTAAATTCAAATTTAGCTATTTAGTTCAATGGATGATGTAGGATTGTATGTATGATGCATTAATTCACACTGATTCACTTCCATAGGAACTAGTGTGGTTTGTATGAATTAAGAGGAGAGTGACAGATAGGAACTTGGTGAGGTAGCCAAGGGTCAGATCACAGGGAGCCCCGAAGGCCTAATTAAATATTTAGATTCCCATTCTGAGTGTAATAGGAAGCCATCAAAGTATTTAGTGTATGAAGTGGCATATTCTGATTTGTTTTAAAATGACTGGAAGCATTGAGACCTGTTTAAAAAAAAAAAGTATTTTAGTAGTCTAAGGAAGAGATAATTGTGGCTTAAAATAGAGTGTTAATGATGAAGAGGTAAAGAGTGGTTAAATTTGGAATATTTATTGAAAGCACATCTGATGATATCACTGAGGACTAGAATGTGAATATGAGAGGTAGTTTTTAAATAATAAACCCAAGAAATTTCAAGCATTTAGATATATCCTTGTGTTCTATCATAACTGACCTTAGAAGAAACACATTTGGACACAGATTTATATATATATATATATATATATATATATATATATATATATATATAGAGTTTTTATTTTATTTTATTTAGATTTTATTTATTTATTCATGAGAATACCCAGAGAGGAGAGAGAGAGAGAGAGGCAGAGACACAGGCAGAGGGAGAAGCAGGCTCCACGCAGGGAGCCAGACATGAGACTCCATCCCAGGTCTCCAGATCACACCCTGGACTGAAGGGGGCGCTAAACCACTGAGCCAGCCAGGCCGCCTATGTATATACACACACATAATATGTTTTTTCAACAAGTTAACTTCAATACAATTTCTAGGTGGAAATCAAGTATGTAAGTCTGGAGATCAGAGGAGAGTGAGCCTAAAGTTGTGTATTTAGATAACATCAAGGTGTGTAAGCTGTATTTAAAGCCATAAATTTGAGCTTGATGAGGTCCCCTTTGGAATGCGTAAAAATAAAAATTCATACTGAGGATTGAGCCTTGCATCTGAGGTTAACAAGTGGAGGAAAGAAGACTTATAATGAGCACCTTGTGATGGAAAGTGTGTCCTGAGAAATCAATTTTAAAATGTTGGGAAAAAGATTGAGAAAAATGGAGAGTTTATGGTTTGACTATATGGACACTCAACAGAAGCAGATCTAGGCCTTGGTTTCTAATGCAAACCCAGTTGTAACTAGACATGGATCAAAGCTTGGAAACAAACTTTCAGGGAACCAGTGAAGAAAGCAGACAAGGTACAGAGGACATGATGCATGCTAGTCCCGGTGGTCTCCGATGTTTGGAGTTGGACTTTGGAGACAGCAGTTGTACCTGAGGATATGCGATCTTGAGAGGACAGAACTAGTCTGTAAGGGGGGGGGAGGTGTTCTCTCTCTAGATGCTGCATCCTGGGGAAATGATTGTTGTTGCGAATCTGGCTCTTTGTTGTGATTGTTTGCAGACTAATGGTCTATTTGACAAAACTAATGCTCTGAGCTGTTTGTTTTGTTTTGTTGTGTGAGAGATTTCTGCATTTCTGTTTTGGTCAACAATTAGTTCTGTCTTTTATACTCACCCCCAGTTCTAGTTCTTTCAGTCTAAGGACCAACTAGCTGGTCCAGTTCTTAGTAGTTTGTGGAGCAATGCATGGTTCATGTTCTAGCAGCATCAGGATGACTTGAAAAAATTGCCAAAATGTAGATCACTAGACTCCACCAGCCCTTTCTGGAAATTGATTTTAAATTTGCATTTTGGCAAGCTTCCGAGGTGATTGTGATGCAGGGTGACACATGAGAACCGTTCCAAATGACTGTTCTTTAAGAGTTTCTGCTCGTCATTCATATCTGAAGCAGGCTTCTCAGATAACTCACTCATTTGCCATGCGCCAGCTAGGAAGCCCAGGAACAAGGCTCTGAGCCAAACTGCAGGCTTTCATGTTGCAAGAGGTGCCCTGAGCAGCACTGGAGAAATGCAACTTCCCTACTTTATCCCCTCCTTGTGAATGAATTGCTTCCTCTCTGATCTCAAGTTTTTTTTCTGAAGATGGAATGTGGGAATAAAGGAACAATGAGGTCTCAGCAACAGAGCCATGACCATGGGTCTCAACACTATGACTTAATTTAGAGGACTTCCATGTTAGCATTGACTGCCACTGAGATCTAACACTTTCCCTCTTCTAGAAACAAAGATCCTTGAACCTGGGAGTAAAACCCTTCTCTATTACCTCCTACTACGTTTAATCTGCTTCAAACTCCTTTTTTTTAATGTTTTTATGAAGGAATGGGGTTTAGAAAGAGGGAAAAATGATGATATTATTGCTGAACATTGGTTCAGGGTGAACAGAGACAGAACTGTGTTAGCCAGAGAGTGATGGGGAGTTGAAGGGAGGGGATTTTATAAAAATTGCACATACGATACTCTTTCATGCTGATGTGAATAATCTGGTCAAGAGGAAATGCAGATCGTTTAAGAGAAAAAAGGGAAAATTGCAGTAGTCAAATTTTTTAAAAAGTTGATGTAATTAGTAAACACATGGAAAGATCGGTCTTTGGAAGATGAATAGTTAATCTGTTGAAACAGGGAGCAAGACAGGCTGTTTGGGAACAGATGCTCAGGGTAGGAGCGTGAGGAAATAATCCTCTTTGCATTGCTCGGATTTTTTTCAGTGCAGTCAGGAATACCAACTATTGAAAGTGAGGAATTTGTAAGAGCTTGTCTGAGCAGAGGAAGAGATATAAAATAATTATCTTGCAGAACAGGAGGGTGATAGAAATAGCAGTCAGTAGTTGGTATATTAGACAGATCTTTGGGTTCTCTTGACACGATATATGCTAGCATGTTTTCCTTCAGTTGTGGTTGGCTGTGCATTTGCAATCATAGAAAGAAGAGATTTGGGTTTAACCAGCATTTTATTTGCTAGAGTAAGTGGGAGAGAGACAGGCATGAGGAAAATAAACAATTTTGCAAGAGAATGATTATAATGATGGACCACAGAATAGGGGGTAAGGTGAGGAAGCGGGTAAGTTAAGGAAAACAGTGAGACCATGAGAAATGGGAAATGAAGTAAAATACTGACTGGTGTTTCCAAGTACTTCCAGAATGGGATACTAGAGAGAGTGAAATGCAGTACCTTCCCCCAAAGCACTTTCTTAAAGCATCTGGCAGTTTCTCTTTATCAGAAACACTTTTAATTGGGTCAGGTTTATATAGAGGAATGTATGAACCACTAAGGTTTGATAGGCGTTCAGGGAGCCAGCTGTTCCAAGTCTAACTTGCCAGTTCTAGTCTTAGCTGAAAAGGAGAAATGAAGCGAAGAATAACATTAATTTATCAAAATCAACTGGCGTAGATCAAAACCTTGTTCTACTGTATTTTCATCAATGAAGGAAGATAATAAGTGCATTTCAAGGATCATCTTTAATATTTAAACCTATTTGAAGAAGCCAGGAAGCTAAGTAGAAAATGTATTTTATGTATATCAGCGAGAGATTACCTTTGGGCAAGATGACAGCGCTCCCACTAACAGGGGCTTAAAGAAGACACTGCTGTGTTTTTCTTACGTAAAAAAGAAGCCCAGATGAGGTGCTTCAGAATGGCAACCCTGCCATGTCACCATTATCCAGTGCTTCCCCTACTGGGGTTAGAACATGGTTTCCATTCCCAGTGTCATCCCATGCTTTCCAAGTGGCAGTGGAAATTCCAATCATCATGTTCCTATTTCAACAAGGAAAAAGGAAGGAAAAATAGCAACTGTCAACTGAGAGAGCACTTTTGAAATACCTTCAGTGGAGGCACCAACAATGACTTCCATTGACCCTTTCTAAATGCACAGCTTGGAGTATATTTCTGTGGCCTTCTTGTTTTACCACCCGCAACAACTGAGGGTTCCATTATTTACAAGCAGGAATAAATACCTCAGAGGTAGGTAGCCATGTTTGTCCCCCAAAAGTGTCTGGTGCATCAAAACATTTTGCAAAAACATCATATAGAATGATGACATTTTATCAAGGTATCTAGAAATGCTTGAATTAGCTGCAGAACAGCAGCCAAACAAGTGATTTGCTAAACAAGTGATTTCTCATTTTTTTTCGGTGCTTTCCTTTGATTTTATGGTATTTTATATTTGGTGTAATAACTTTAAATGTATATTTCGTGTATAAGTAATTGGAGTAAACTTGAGATCACTCAGAATATTGTGATAAGCCAATAGCAAAAGAATAGTAGGGAGTGAGCTGTGACGCTGCAAAAAATACCATGAAAATGCAAGAAAGTGCAAATCAGATTAGCCAAACGGCACATTTATAGATCCAATAAATCTCTAAACTGGTTGGACTCATTTTCTATTTTTCATCCACTTTTCAGAAAAGGTTAAAAAAGGCCTTCAGGAAATTAAGTTTTCATAGAGAATTTAACATATTTATCCGAACAATTAGTAATAAAAATAAAATATATCACCAATTACCATAAAAAGCTCTGAAAATACCACAAGTTATTGGAGTTTGTGAAAGCGTTTTTGAAGTGCAGAGTCTATTTAAATATCCCAGGGTGCAAGCCAAATAAGTCTATCAATAGCCCTGTTTCTTTTCAAACAATGCAAAATTAGATTATTGAAATATGAGAGTGCTTCTGTGTCCTTGTCAGGGGAAACATTATGTATAAATCAAAGGAGCTTGACTCCGCCAGTGGAATTCATTTCACGCTTTTCTTTTTCTTTTTACATAAAGCAAATCGTCTTTAGATCTTCAGCTCATGATACAGGATGTTTGAAATTTCAAAAGTCATCCCGTGTTTACACTTCCCTCCGGGCAGAGAGCTGGTCCATAGTCACAGCAGCCCCACACGTACGCTGTAAGGTCTCTCTCGTTCACGTTGTTTGAGACCTCACACGTAATGTCAAGTGCATTTCGTTCCCCTGGCCACGTCAGAAAGGCCTGCACACAATCGCTGGTTTTATAGGATGCCCAGACACAACACCCCCAGTTTCCTCCTTCAAAGTTTGAAAGCACCTAAAAGAGAGACCCCGGAGCCAGATATGCAGAAATGGAAACATCCCCCTCTTTACTTGGCAAAGGTGTTTAGGGGAAGAGGCTGGAGTCTGGGCGGCAATGGCCTGCTTCGTCTTGCTTTAAAGACTCGAACCTTCTTCTCCAGTCACAGGCAGCCTTCCCAGCCAAGCTTCCTGTAGGGCCAGTGTGCAGATGGGAAAGAAAAACCCAAAAGCAAAAAAACCCTCCTGCACGCAGTGAGATCCAGAAGACAGTTGGTGGGAGACCTGCCTCCCCTTCTCACACCTCCTCCCTCCAGGACGAGGGAGAGGAGGAGAGAAGGAGAAGCCCCGGAGGTCACTCAGGCTCAGAGCTTCTCTGTGGTTCTCGGGCAAGGAGCAGCAGCGATGTGTTTCCTGTGCAAGATCTCAGGGTGCACCTGAGGTCAGGGAACCAGAAGCTCTGGGCGTGAGGTAGAGTTTGCACCTTAGCAAACTCTCCTCATGATCAAGTCTAAGAACCAGGGCTCTAGAGATGTGAGTCCCTCGAGACAGGAGAAGTGGAAGGGTCCTCAGAGATTCCAGCTTTCGTCTCTTAACCTTGACTTGACACCAAGTTCATTGTGATCTTGGGGAGGGGCCGTCTCTTCGGGCTGGGCCAGCCATGCATCAGGGCAGCCATTCCCCTCGGGAGGCTTGGCCGCAGATGGTGTTGGTGTTGCTGTTGACGGCCTGCCCCAAAGGGCCCCCGACCCCAACGGGGCCACTTCAACTCTGGTGGACGTCCGTCCCCTGACAGTCTGATGCTATAGGAACTCGTCCCAAGCCTCTGCGCCCACACATTTTATTTGCCACATGAGCTTTATCACCTGGTCTCAAGGCAGCTGAGAGGTGCCAGAGACCTAATGTCTCACAGGGGCAGCCCTTCACCGTGAGGGACACAGGTCAGTGTCCCACTCAGGGAAGATTCTGTGTTCTAGTTTTCTTTCTTCTTTCTTTCTTTCTTTCTTTCTTTCTTTCTTTCTTTCTTTCTTTCTTTCTTTCTTTCTTTCTTTCTTCTTTTTTCTTTCTTCTCTTCTCTTGTCCATCTTCTCTTCTCTTCTCTTCTCTTCTCTTCTCTTCTCTTCTCTTCTCTTCTCTTCTCTTCTCCTCTTCTCTTCTCTTCTCTTCTCTTCTCTTCTCTTCTCTTCTCTTCTCTTCTTTCTCTTTTCTCTTCTTTCTCCTCTCCTCTCCTCTCCTCTCCTCTCCTCTCCTCTCCTCTCCTCTCCTCTCCTCTCCTCTCCTCTCCTCTTCTTTCCCTTCCCTTCCCTTCCCTTCCCTTCCCTTCCCTTCCCTTCCCTTCCCTCTCTCCCCTTCCCTTCCCTTCCCTTCCCTCCCCTCCCCTCTCCTCCCCTCCCCTCCCCTCCCCTCCCCTCCTCTCCTCTCCTCTCCTCTCCTCTCCTCTCCTCTCCTCTCCTCTCCCCCGTCTCTTCTCTCTTTTTTCCTTTTCTTTATTCTTCTTTTCCTTTCTTTCCTCCATCTTACTTTCCTGGTCTCTAACGTGTGCCTCCTAGGATCACATCCCAAATCAGCAACATGAACCTAAGTTCTTTTCTCACAATTGCTTTTGGGGAGACTCGCATTTAGGAATGTTCTTACCTTAATAATAATGGCTGCCTTTTGGTAGCTCCCTCTGCAAGCTACTGGTAGGCACCATATGTTTGCTTCCAGAAGGCTTTGAAATATGATTGAACATGATATTAATCCATTAACTCCAGAGTCTGAAATATCTATCTTTATTATTCCCCATGCCAAATTATGTTCAGTAACACTGTTCAATAAAGTTCTTCAGAGCTTCTGAAATTAGATTAAATCATGACATCAACATACTATGATTATGTAATAACAAGAGCGTATAGATGCTCAAACTTTAATATATAGTCTAATTATAAAATCCCCCTAGAGAAATAAAACTTTAAAGATTAAAGTTTCAAAGAAATTAGTCCAAAGTAGTCAATATCCAAAATTGAAGTATCTGCCCTTGCAGTATAAAATCTAAAGAAAGTCCAAATGTTTTAATTACACGTAAAGTCCAAGAATCAAATTCTTCCTTAATTTCTTATTTTGTTTCCTTTTGGCGAGAGAGGTCCTTGAAAAATTTATGGATTTGGTACGACTTCAACATCTTTATCTTGGGCAAATTGACTTAAGTATATCATCTTGCTATTTGTTTTCAAGTGGTTACATCTATTCTTTATTATTTCCCTGTATTTTGCCTTCTGTTGGATTGCGTAACCTTTAGAATTCTATTTTATTTTATTTTCAGGATTGACTCATTTAATTTTTTTGACTCATTTAATTTTTTAAGTGTAGCTGTAAGCTATATTTACAATATGCAACTTTAACTTATTACCATGTATCTTCAAATGGTATTTTATTACTTCACATTTATTTTTTTAATTTTTTTTTATTACTTCACATTTAAAATAAGAACCTTAAATTACTGAAATCTCCAATCTCTCCCTTTCCATATTTGTAATAATATTGTCAAATATTTTTATATGTTACAAACTCTACAACACGTTGCTTTATTTCTGCTTTTAAGTAAATATCTTGGGGTGCCTAGGTGGCTCAGTTGGCTAAGCATCTGACTGACCCTTGATTACAGCTCGGTTCATGATCTCAGGGTTGTGAGATTGAGCCCTAAGTGGGGCTGCACACTCAGCTGGAGACTGCTTGAGGTTCTCATTCCCTTTTTCTCTGCCCCTCTACCCCACTCACGTACATGGCATTCTCTCTCTTCCTCTCTCTCAAATGATAAGTAAATCTTTAGAAAAGTAAGTAAATATCCTTCAAAGATGTGATTTAAAAAAAAAAAAACAAGAGACAAAACTTTTACCATTTCTGATCTTCCTCATTCATTTATGTAAATCCAAATTTCTCAATCTTCCTTCACCCTAATAAATATCTGGTAAGAATTTTCTCAGCCTTTGTTTATAAAAAGGTATTTTTTCCCTTCATTTAAGGATATTTCTGCAGGATATTGAAATTTAGGTAGGTAGTTTTTGTTTTCTGTTTTTCTTTCAACATTTAATAGATGTTGTTCTATTATCTCCTGGCCTATGTACTTTATAAAAGAGAAGTCAGTTATATTTCTAGTCTTCTTTTTTCCTCTTGCTGTTTTTTAAGGTTTTCATTTTTCACTGGGTTTCAGCAATTTAATTATTAATATACTTTGGTTTTGTTTCCTTCACTTGTATTTATCCTGTAGGGATTATTCAACTTCTTGGATTTTAGGATATACATTTTTCAACAAATGTAAAAAAAAAAAAAAAGTGGCTGTTGTTTTTAAGTAGATTTCTGTTTTCTCTCTCCATTAGAAATTCAATTATAGATATGCATGACTGCTTGACATTTTTCCATAGGACACTAAAATCTGTTTTATTTGTTTTCCTCTTCATGGTTTGCTCTCACTATACTTTAATTTAGATAGTTTCTATTGCTCTGATTCAAAGTCACAAATCTGTTTTTCTGTATGTATAATCTGCCATTAAGCCTAACCAAAGTATTTAGTAAAATACATTTCAGATATTGTATTTTTCAATTTTAGAAGTTTCACTTGTTTTTTATAATCTCCATTTTCTCCTCAGTTGTGTCCCCCTTACATATTTGAACCTCTCTATATCAGATATTTTGAAGATCATTCCATGCTCCCTGATACTTTCCCTATTGATCAATATTTTTCTTACATATGAGTCACATTTTCCTTCTTCTCAACATCTATCTTTTGCTATCGATCAATATTTTTCTTACATATGAGTCACATTTTCCTTCTTGATCAATATTTTCCTTACATATGAGCCACATTTTCCTTCTTCTCAACATCTATCTTTTGCTTTTGTTTGTTTTTGGTTTTGATGATGGAAATTAGTGAGAGAGAGTTGCAGGATTCCTTTGAAAAGTGTTGCTTTGGCATTAACTTACCCGCATATCTGTTAGACCTTTTTTGAGGTTTTCTTTTTAACCCTATTTGAGTATTTCTAAATTTTTTTTTAATTTTTTATTTATTTATGATAGTCACAGAGAGAGAGAGAGAGGCAGAGACACAGGCGGAGGGAGAAGCAGGCTCCATGCACCGGGAGCCTGATGTGGGATTCGATCCCGGGTCTCCAGGATCGCGCCCTGGGCCAAAGGCAGGCGCCAAACCGCTGCGCCACCCAGGGATCCCCTATTTGAGTATTTCTAGAGTAACCTTTACACTAGGGTTTGTTTCACTACCTTCCTAAGTTGTAGTGTTTCTGGAGTCTCTATGAGGTGTTTAATGAAATTCCTTCAATCTTTTTTTTTTTTTTTTCTATTAAATCTCTCCAGTTGGGAGTCATTAATGTAACTTGCCACCTATCCTTGAGTAAGCTCTTGGAGCTTTTAAATTTATAGCTTCCTAGTTGTGGTTCTTTCTATAGTCATTGAACTTTGCCTGACTTTGTGGAGTTTCATCCTATAGTTTGAGTCGAAGCCCCAACAGATTCCCCTAGCTCTCTATCTCAACGTGTGTCTCTTCTTTCTGGTACTATGCCCTCACCAACCTTCCCCTCTGTTAATGCTCTGTTCTCTATTTTTAAGAATCTGTTTTATGGTTTGCCTCTCTCTTTTTTTCCCCTCCTATGTTCATTTGTTTCTTAAACTCCACATGTGAGTGAAATCATGTGGTATTTATCTTTCTCTGACTGACTTATTTCACTTAGCATACTACTTTTTAGCTCCATCCACATCTTTGCAAATAGCAACGGTTATTTCTTTTTGATGGCTGAGTCATATTCCTCTATCTATCTATCTATCATCTATCTTTCTACCCATCCATATATATATATATATATATATATATATATATATATATATATATATATTACTTCTTCAGCCACTCATCAATGGCTATTGTTGATAATGCTGCTATAAACATGGGTGCATATGTGCCCCTTTGAATCTGTATTTTTTGTATTCTTTGGGTAAATACTGGTAGCACAATTGCTGGAGCCTAGGGTAGCTCTATTTTTAACTTCTTGAAGAATCTCCATACTGTTTTCCACAGTGGCTGCACCAGTTTGCTTTCCCACCAACAGTGTAACATTCACAGTAACCATTTTTTAAAAGACTGAGAGGTTTTTATTAGTTAAAGGCAAGTTGTGTTATGACCCTCGTTTGTAAAACTTCTGAAAGTTACTAGATATGTCTGATATTGCCAGCATCAACCCTATATGAAATAAACTTAGAAATTGTGAGTAATACTTGTTTTGTTCTCAGTGTCCAGTACGTAATCTGCCAGAAGCACAGCAGGTACTCAGTAGAATATGAAGGGATGAGAATGAACAACAAATAGCAACAAAAGGTCTCTTCTGGCTGTGGTGAAATATGAGTCTTTCTATGTCAGTTTCTTAAGGATAAAGAATTTATACTTAACTGATCATAACCACCCCACAGTAGGTTAATTTTTTGATTATGTGTCAAGAAAAGACTATATGCTCTCTACCAAATAATTCTCTACAGTTTTCTTTGGTGATAGAAGCCCATTTTGGCTGCTTTAATGGCTACTCATCTTAAACTACCTTTCCCAGATCTCTTTGAAGCTAAGTATCATCTTGTGACAAGGTTTTTGCCAATGGAGTATAATAATAACTAATGTGTTTAATGTCTAGATATTAACATAAAAGAGAAGATATGGGGACACCTGGGTGGCTCAGTGGTTGAGCGTCTGCCTTTGGCTCAGGTCGTGATCCCTTGGTCCTGGGATCGAGTCCCACATCGGGCTGCCTGCAAGGAACCTGCTTCTCCCTCTGCCTGTGTCTCTGCCTCCCTCTCTGTGTCTCTCATGAATAAATAAATAAATCTTTAAAAAAAAAAAAAAGGAAGATACATGCTTCTCCTTCTCTTTTTCTCTGTTTCTGCGAATCTGATAGTAGTAGCTGAGGAGCTATGTTTAATTTAGAGAAACGAAGTCAAGTTTTAAAGTTAGCAGAAGAAAAAGATAGAAGGTTCCTTAATAATGTCTTCACAAAAGATATTCATTCCCCAATCCCTGGAACTTGTGAATGTTACCTTATATGGCTTATAAGGAGACTTACATATATGATTAAAGATGTTGAATTGGAGATATTATTCAGGTACTTTCTAAACATAAGGGTCCTCACACAAATGAGGCAAGAAAATCAAACAAGGAAATGGGACATATGATACCAGAAGAAGAGGTTGGAGTGATTTGATAAAGGGATCATTGACCAAAGAATGCAGGTGGTCTCAATAAGCTAGAAATTGCAAGAAGATAGATTTCCCCCTAAGACTCCAAAATGGACCAACCCTGCCAGCACCTTAACTTTAGTTCACTAAAATTGTTTATGGACTTTTGGCTTCTAAAAATGTAAGAGGATAAATTTTTGTTGCTTTAAGTCACTAAATCTGTGGTAATTGTTTCAGCGACACTGGGTTGACACTGGGTTCTATAACAAGATCAGGTTACCAAACTATCCTTTGGACAACTACAGGGACTTATATTTGGTTTAAATCACTGAATTTGGATCTCTTTGTTATAACAACTTAACCACATCCATACTATCAAACCACCATACCATTTTCTGACTATGTCTCAGAAGATATATCTTATTTAAGCCACGACTGTATCGTTGGCCCGTTAGGTCAGTTCAGCCAGCATTTTATCTTTATTTATCGGGCTTACTTTTCATTTCTACTACAATCCAACTTCACATTGATAGAGAGGCTCTATTTTATGCATTCAGTGAGCCAGGATCCTTCTGTCTATAGGCCACTGTATTATGTAAGACCATGCTGCTGCATGTCCTTATTATAGTCTGTGAACTGTTTCTCTGACCCGTGAACTGTTACGAATCCATGAATTGAAGTAGAGAAATTATTAGTAAGGAGCACCTGGGTGGCTCAGTGGTTGAGCGTCTGCCTTTGGCTCAGGTCGTGATCCCAGGGTCCTGGGATTGAGTCCTGCATCAGCCTCCTTACAGGGAGCCTGCTTCTCCCTCTGCCTGGGTCTCTGCCTCTCTCTGTGTCTGTCATGAATAAATAAATAAGATCTTTAAGAAAAAAAAGATGTTACTAGTAAGCTCAAAAATTTTTTTATACCAATTTCATATTTCTACACCATCTATGTAAAGGATTCTATTATCTGGTAACTATAGAAGTCGAAGTAAAGAAAAGATCTCCCAATCGCCGATAGTTTGAGAATCACTTCCCTGAAAACTTGGAGTCCTCCACTAGATCCTCCGTGCTTTTTTTTTTTTTTTTTTTAGCAGATAACAGAAGGGCCAATGCTTGACGGATGTGTAGAAAGCTTATAGGACAGGCCTTGTAACAGCACTTTTGCCTCCCTACTAGGATTCACAATTAGTACATTCTACTTTTTTTTTCTTAAGATTTTATTTATTTATTCATGACAGACACACAGAAAGAGACAGAGAGGCAGAGACTCAGGCAGAGGGAGAAGCAGGCCCCATGCAGGGAGCCTGACGCGGGACTCGATCCCGGGACTCCAGGATCAGACCCTGAGCCAGAGACAGGCCCTCAACCGCTGGGCCGGGAGCCCCAGTATCTTCTGTTGTAAGGGAGTATGAGAAAAAGAAGCTGGCTCTGGGCTCAGAAAAGAAAGGGAATACTCTTTTTTTTTTTTTTTTTTTTTTTTCAAGAAAGGGAATACTCTTAGTGTGCATCTAGTCTGATTTTGCTATGAGAGCACAGTGCTTGTAGGCTTTCTGGGAGAAAGATCAAGTGGTGTGGGGCACCACGTCTTTCAGAAAACATTTGAGACAGTCACATGGTCTCTGGGGAACAGACACCTTGGACACACTGCCACATGGAATTACTGGCGTTTGTGAAACCACGTCCTCAAGGATTTCCCCAAGGCCCCACATTGCTCCAGCTGACATACAGCCTTTAGCTGATTCCGAAACCAAAATTGAGATTAATGTTTCTGAAAACTCTGCCTTCAGGGGGCTGCTGCCAACCCTAACTTCACCATGAGCTCTCCTGTGCCATTTCCTCAAACTGAAGGATGCACATCCCGCGTTGTATTGATTTCTATTACCTTTTCCCCAGCTTCTCCTGCTCTCTTTCTCTTAGTTGCTCCCTTATTTATTTCAGGAGCTTTCACCAACTTCATTATCATCTTAATTTGGACCCTTTCCTTTTTCCTTTGGCAGAGCAGTTGCTGGAAATCGGGGTCTTCCTTCTTGTTTATTGCTCTCCGCTTTCGGGCCCGAACATTTTTGTTCTCGTGTGTTCCTCTGTGTGTCGTCCTGTGGGATCTGTCACAGGGACATCTGAAAATACGGCATCTGGATCTGCCAGAAGCATTCACAGTCCCAACAAATATCTTTCACCTTCTCCTTCTTGATGTGAGTCAACCACCCAGACGTTCTTCTTCCACTAGACCAATGTCTAACCTGTGTGCAGACAAGCCCCGTCGTTACCTCGCCTGATTCCTCTTCGCGTGTCTCCTCTTCAGTCTGCAGGGCTCCTGGTCACGTGCCCTAAGCTGCAGAGGAGGGCCCCACGGCCACCTGCAATTACTGTCATTTTGAAATACATCTGGGGATGCCACAGGACTTTTATGCTCCTCTTCTGTCTTTCTAATATTTTTTTTCCACACTCGGGGAACACACTTTGATAGAGCGTCTGTGAAATACTATTCTCATGTTTGCGTATTTCCAAATTAATATGATCATTCTTAATTTTTGCGTATCCCTGACTTCATGTTTGTGGGGTCAGGTCATGTCCCTCCTGTGCCTAAAATCCTACCGTGGCCCCCAATGCCACTCAGATTAAAAGCCAGTCGTTGGAATGCCCTTCAAAACATGAAATGCTCTGATTTTGTGGCATCTTCTTATCGTGCTACCCTTCCCCTCGCAAACTCCACTCCAGCTGCATTTTATGCTCTTTTTGTCTTTAAATATAACAAGTGTTTGCAGTTGGCTATTCCCTCTGCCTGAGGAGACTTTCCAGATCTCCACCAGGCTCGGTTCCAACCTCCCTCGACTCTTTGGTTAAATGTTCCTTTTTTAATGAAGCCTATGCAGACTACACACTTTAAAATTATAACTAGTCCTCACCTTCCCACTTCCAGTCACTCTTGACTTTATTTACCCATAGTGCTATTGCCTTCTAATAACTTCATACATCCTAACCTACTATTTACAGTGGTTTTTTTTTCCCCTAGTATTTACCATCCTTGAAATAAGGATACATTCCACAATCCAGGGTTGTAATAAGCCATATGTTTATTAAGCCAAAAGCAATTTTTCTTTGTTATTGATATATAAATAATAGCATCTTAGACTTCATTAAGTAAGTTGAATCACTTATTTCATATGTTTATAGTTTATTTTTGGTCTTCCTTCACTGGAGAAAATTCTCTCTCTCTCTCTCTCTCTCTCTCTCTCTCCCTTTCTGTCTGTCTCTCTGCATTTTCCCTGAACAGTGCCATTAACTGGATAAATACATATTAATAGATAAATAAATGTTCCCCATTGGTTCCAATTTAGGATCCCCTTGAGGAATCATTCTAGTCTGCTTTCTGAGATTTTTCCATTCTCCTCAGCTGTCAGATTGCAGGGAATTACTTATGATTTTATTAAATAGACAACTAAAACATTTCCTTGGTTTTTAATGATACCCTATTTAGAGCTGCCTCTCATGGCGCGCGTGCCTGCGTGCCTGTGCATGTGGGGGGGGGGTGTACATGTGGGTGTGTGTGTGCAGGACATCAAGATCTAATTTTCCTTTTTCATATCAGGCTGCTCTGTCCTCTAAGATGTCGTCCTAAGTAAGTCTCTCTTTTCCAGTTTAATCGGTCTTTCTTCCTTTCTTTTGTTTTCGTTTTCTACTACTCATGTCCTTATAGAAAATTAAAGTATATTTTTAAATTACTTCAGTGCCTCCTTGACTTCCTGAGCAAACCTAATTCTTGGAGACAGTGGGGGTATGGAGGTTTAATTGCCATTTTAGGCTTTTAGTTGGCAGTGCTTTCACTGGCAGTTGCTTCTCTATCCAACCCTTGAGATTTATTTCTCTAGAACAAAGATAAGATGCTTTTTTATTTTGCCTTTGTCTATTAATAAAATGTGTGCTCTTTCTTTGGCTCAGGACTCATTGTAGATCTCTGCAATCTAAAGCCACGATCAGAGTTTATATAAAAACGGAAACCAGAATACTTGTTACCACTAGCAGTGGGCTGGTGTTTAAGTCTTTGCAAGATTCCTCGTTTGTAACAAAAAGGTAGTTAATGGAAGTTGGGTAGTCAGTTCAGCATTGCCTAGCTAGGTGGGCCACTAATAATATAGAGGAGTAACCTGTACTTAGTGCTTTGTAGCACTAATGGAAATTAGCCGCCTGTGCATCAGGGGGAAAAAAAACACAGAAACACTTCCTACAGACACGGTTGAGAAACACAGAGAAAGCCACTTACTGATACATATAAAAAGGACTTACCTTTACTTCGGCCTTGATTTAAATACCAGACCAAAGTGCACCTGGGTAATTCAGAATTGAATTATGACAGCCTCTACACAGGGTGACCTGCTTCTTAAGGTCTGTATTTGTTAGACACAGTTCCGCCTGCATAAACACAGCTATTCATTTATGGGGAAAAAAGTCACCCAATGGGACCAAATCTAATTAGCCTGTGTTTATTAAAGCTTAAGGCCTAAAGCCACTGGCTAAGGCTGCAGCATATAGAAACCTGCTTTCCTACTCTCCCTCTCTATATAAAATCACCCTCAAAGCATGTGCTACCCGAGCTAAGTCACCTCCCAGAGCCATTTCAAAAGCTACGATTCCTCCTACTGTTATGATGTCAACCGAACTTTACTCTGTACATTTGTCAGGGTTTCCCAAAGCATCAGATGTTGGGCGTTTGGGGGCTGGGCAAACAACACCAGTTTCTTCTCCTCGCAATCTGATCTTCCGAAGCAATTCAGGGAAAGGTAGTGAGTTATGTAAAGGACAGGAGATCATCTGCATTGTGGAAAAGCTGCTCGGCGGATGTGGTTGAGCTCTAAGACAGCTGTTTAGTTTCCATACTTTAACGTGTCCAGTAACTCATGAGCATTGCTATGGACCTCGGCACGTGGAAACAAAGTCCACCCCTGACCTTCCCCAGAGCAGAACAACACACATCCTCTTTACAGACAGATCCAAAGTAGGAGAAGAAAGAACTGAGTAAGCTCAGTCCTTCTCAAAGCTTGCCATCCCTTCTCCCACTTGTAGACTCACTGATGTCTAGGGAGAGGTACAATCCTCTCCATGAATCGAAGAGTTCCTTGGGGTCTTTTGTTACCAGGAGCAAATCTGTCCAGTAGCTGACTCATTCTCGAATACCATGGTTTTGTATTCACCCATGATTGACTTAGACCTAAATTTATTCTGCCAGAATTCTTTTATGGTACAAGTGAATGTATTTATGGACCTTTATGGGTAAATGGATGTACTAAATCTTATTATCTTACTTTAAATATTAAAAAAAATTCTTTATAAAATTATAATCTGAATATATCTCCACACACAGTTAGATTAGCGTGACCTAGTTCACTGGACTGGTTTACACCTGTCCTTAGAAGTGATAGTTCACAGATTATTTCTGTGTATACAAGTCCTAGGTAATGTTACAAAACACTCATGAGGTGGCCGGCACTTAAAGAACAGTATAATGACTAATTAATGTAATGACACTTGTATAACAAGAGAGTCGAAAGAAGGTTAATGTGATAATGAGGCTTATTTGATCTTAAAGATTTAGCATGAAGGAACTCTCCAGATAGCTTAATTAGGTTTTAAGCACCTTTTACAATTTGCATGTGTACTTGTTAATCCATATGTTCTAAAAATAAATTTTACTTCATTTAAATTAATGAATTTGTCTAATCTTTTCCCTTGTGCTGTTTTACTGTTATTGGTGATGGTGTTTCTCTCAATTTTTCATTTGATATCTATTATTTACGATTTTTTTCTTTCATATTATGCTTAAATCGTAGTTCAATTCAAAATAGTAAGACGTTTTAAATTATGAAACAATAGCTTAGTATAATGCAGGCAGTTACGACAAGTCATGATTGGAACCATTTAACTCCTTTTTATGTCACTTAGTACACTGTATTACGCCATCCAGTATATCAGTAAATGTGATTTCATTATTTGATACCTGTGTCATTTTTAAACTTGTCCAAATGGAAAGAACATTTTAGAAATTAATTTAACAATGAAAGAGGACATCGTTTGTAGCAGTAATTCGATAAATTGTATACTGCTTTCTGGTGCCTTGGGAAAGTATAGAATTACATTTTCACATTTCATATTTAGGCTTTCATGAGTTCTCCAAATTAATACCTCTTTATGCTTTTCTTATGAGTGATTGCTATAATTCGTTTACACAATTTTTACTACGCAGTTCATGTTTCTTTCTCAATGCAGTTTACTCTTGTACCACATTACTTCTTGACGTCATTAGGGCAGGAGTATAAGTATGGATGGGCCTCCTATTTTCTTTTTTAAAAATTTTATTTATTTATTCATGAGAGACATAGAGAGAGGGAGGCAGAGACACAGACAAAGGGAGAAGTAGGCTCCTCACAGGGAGCCCCATGTGGACCTAGATCCCGGGACCCGGATCACACCCTAAGCCAAAGGCAGATGCTCAACCACTGAGCCACCCAGGCATCCCAGTCCTCCCATTTTCTCTGACCAAGGTCAGATCCATTTTCTAAGGCTTGATTCATGTTCCATGTTTTACACGCAGGTATCCATGAGCATTGCAGTTCATAGTAATCTCTTCCACCTTAGACACCCTGCGTTGCTACATATATGGTATTCTTTTCATTGGAATCAATTAAGTTGATTTTCAGAGCATCTTTCTTTAGGGTTTTAATGTACGTGGAGCTTTGCAATTAGATATCCAAAGAATGAGGGTCATGTTTCATAAATACTTTGCTTTCTCTATAGGCTTAATTTTTTACTTTGCAGATAGCACATAGTAAATAGATTTATGTTGATCTGTTTTGCTTGTTGAACTGGAAACTTTTTTTTTTTTTAATTTCCTAAAAAATAACCAACTGAATTGCTGTGGGCTGATGAAAATTGGCCATTCTACATGTAACAATGGTATTTGTGTCTTGGTATACAGTTGACCTTTGAGCAATGTGCAGGTTAGTGGTGTCAACCCCCTCACAGTTGAAAATATACGTATGACTTTTGACTCTCCAAAAACCTAACTACCAATAGACTACTATTGATTGGAAGCCTTATTGATAAGGCTTAACATAAACCATTAATTAACACATCTTTTGTATATTATATGTATTATGTAGTGCATTCTCAGAATAAAGTAAGCCACAGAAAAGAAAATTTAATGAAGAAAACCATAAGGAAGAGAAAATACTTTTACAGTCCTGTATTTAGCAGAAAACAAATTTGCATATAAGTGAGCCCTTGCAATTCAAACCTGTGATAGTCAAAGGTCAGCTGCAGAGTACTCTTCTAATGACAAACCAGTGCTCCAATTAAACTCACAGTAGATAAGGTCATTAATTAAACTTGGTGGCATAAGCAGGACATAGCTCCTTCCCATATAGCCTTTTTGAAATTTGAGGTGTCAGATGAATTCAAAAATTTGTATAAAATGCAAAGAAGAACTTTTCCAAAATGGGCCATAGACACAACCTAGACTGAGTACATTTTCTCCTTAGTAGGAGGATTACCACTCATGTAGATTCATAACTTTAGGTGAGAGTCAAAGAGAAAGGTGTGGACATGCAATAGCATTTTTCCTGAGAAATCTACATCTGTATTGATTGCAGTGTATTTACTGAGATTATATTAAGCACAAGGTAGTTTCAGTTTAGTTGAGATGATGAGGCAAGCATGCTTCTAGAAGTATAATGCCATATATAAAGACTCCGTATTGAGCAAGTGCTAAAAGATGTTGTTGTTACTGCTAGTTATGATGAATATGATGATAATGACAGACAAGATAAGCCAAAAGGAAATGAGAAGGGAGTATGTGTTGGAAGGTTCTGATTAATTTATTGTTCATAAGGCAGCCTGAGAAGTTCTCCTTTGGTTCTGGCTCCACATTCCCAGCTAACACAAATTAGTTTAAGTAAGCTTTGTCAGAGGTTAAGTAGGAGGATTGCTATACACTGGCATCTAGAATAGTGACTTGCAAGTAGGCTTCATGATAAAAAATACGAATAATTTTGTCTGTCATATAGTTGCATAAGGGATTAGCAGTAGAAAATAGATCATTTGTGACTTCAGTAGTGCTGTCACTATCAATAGATAATATATGCCTTCAAATCTTAATATATGCCATCATATCACATTTCCTCTAAATCACTTTTTAAGAGCACTGATTATTTTAAAATAAAGCAAGTAATGAGCAAGCAAAACACCCAGTGATAGTACTACTCCCAACAAGTACGACAGTCCTTTTTCTCACAAATGCTAATTTAAGTCAGGATGTCTTAAAAGTAAAGACTAAAAAAATATTTCTTAGAAAGTATCTGGGAAATTTTATGGACGATAACGAGCATTTTGTAAGTGATTATCATGGCTTTAAAAACTGTTTGAATGTGAGTATTTTAAAATAACACATCAACTCTGTCAAGGAAATAAGAATTGTTTACTGAAAGTAAGCTTTTAGAAGGAAGAAAATGTATTATTTAATCAACTGATATATTTTAGCAAATATTTTAAGTTATAGTGTAGAAAAAAATACGGTAAATAGTAGTGCCATCTATTGATAAAACTGAAAACTACAGTTTCTTTTTAAGGAAAACTGAGAATTTATAGACTATATTTCCAAAAAAAAAAAAAGATTCTTTATTGTTGTGATTATTTTATTATTGTATCACATCAAGTACTAGACATGTTAAAAAAATTTGTGTGAGTATATGTGTATATGTATATGTGTGTATATGTATGTATCTATGTATATATGTATATATGATTAATAATGTTATACTTCCCATAATAAATATTGGTTATTGATTTAAGTGTACTTAAGCTGTTGTCTGATTGAATAATAGCAAATTTAATCACTGAAGAAAATTAACTTTAATATTATATACTGTTTTCTGCAAATAAATAAGCAATAAGTACTCATATAGTGAGTGATGAATCAGTGTTTTATTTATTCTATTTTAATATGCAGAAAAGACTTTAACACATAAAAAGTGAATATTTACCTTTTAGCATGCAGTTATGATTATTTTAATATTTCTTTTTAATTTTTGTTTGATTATATATAAAAGAGACTTTAAAAATTCTTAGATTAGTTATTCTCAATAATTCTAAATTATACTCTCAATTTTTCCAATTTGCTACAGTACACCTGGTTAGAATATTCTATATCCTCTCTGGCCAAATTATCAAAGGTGATACTGAATAGTTTAGGAGAGTTAGATTTTTTAAAAATATATGCTAATTAAGGGACAATACTACAGAGAGGAAAGGCACAGAAAGCAGAAATAGTTCATTCATTTAGAGTAGGTGCAACGTCCTACTCTCAATTTAAACATAATTTTGGCTATGATGTGGAGAATGGATTTGTACAGGAATGTAGGAAATAAGATCACTTAATAGATTTTACATTTACAAAGGCTAGAAATAGTGGAGTTGCAAAGTAAATTTAGGGTAGGAAAGGGGAAGAAATTGAGAGAAAATTAGGAGTAAATATGTTGTGGTATATAATTATGTAGTGGATTGATTGAGAATGCTAATAATTTAGAGGGACAAATCACAGATGACTCCTATTTTTTAAATTTGGCTCTGTGGTGGCAACATTATTTGCAAATAAACATATAGGAAACATGCCATTTCTGAGTTGAACATCACATTAGCTTGAGAGGTAGCCACCTCTGGTTGTTGATGGCAGCAGCCGGCACTAGGAGTATGGGAACATAGACATGCACGCTCTCCCTCCTGCCAGGCACACACCAGCAGAGAGATGTGTCAGGTGCACTATTAGGGAACCAAAGCTGTGAGAACGCAGAGTATGGAGAAGCTGGGAATGAAGGATTGCCCAGGAAAATTAGAATGGCATTATAATGGTTGCAATGGGTTGGATCATTTTCTTTGAACTACATAGGGTGGGCTTTTCTTCATTACTGAAATAAATCATGTTTTATTGAAAGTAGATCAGTAACATTTTCATTAAACTTTTTTTATTTTGAGATAACTGTAGATTCTTATGAAGTTTTAAGGAAATGATGCGAAAACATCCTTTAATCCCTTTCACCATTTTATCCCATTGGTAACATCTTGCAAAACTATAGTACAACATAAGAACCAGGATACTGGGACGCCGAGGTGGCTCAGCAGTTGAGCATCTGCCTTCGGCTCAGGTCATGATCCTGGAGTCCTGGGATCGAGTCCCACGTCGGGCTCCCTGCAGGGAGCCTGCTTCTCCCTCTGCCTGTGTCTCTGCCTCTCTCTGTGTCTCTCATGAATAAATAAATAAAATCTTAAAAAAAAAAAAAAAAGAGAGAACCAGGATATTGAAGTTGATAACATCAAAGACAAGAGCTCAATTCTATCACCCCAAGGATCCCTAAAGTTGCCCTTTTATAGCCATACCCACTTCTTTCTGTCCACACCCCCTAATTAACCACTGACATTCACGAATCTGTTCACCCTTTCTATAATTAATTATTTTGAGAATGTTGTGTAAATGGAATAATACAGTAGATAGGCTTTGGGGATTGGACTTTTTTTCCTCCATTGAGCACATTATCTGGAGATTCATCTATGTTGTTGTATCAATAGTTTATTCTTTTTTTTTTCAATAGTATTCCATGGTATGGATATAGTAGAGATTGTTTGTTCATGTACCTATTGAAGGACATTTAGGCTGATTCGTTATTTTCTATTACAAACAACACTGCAAAAAGTATTCATGTAGAGGTTTTTATATGACAGCAAATTTTCATGTCTCTGGGATAAATACTCAGGAATTTAATTGCTAAGTCAAATGGTAGTTTCATGTTTAGATTTGTGTGTGTGCGTGTGACTGATAGAGTGCTTGTACCATTGTACATTATCACCAGCAGTGCACGAGTGATCCAGTTTCTTTGCAACATGGCCAACACTTGGCATTATCACTGGTGTTATTTCAGTCATTCTGATATGTGTGGTGAAATCTTATTGTCATGTTACTTTGCATTTATGTGATAGTTAATGAAGCCAAACATCTTTTCATGTGGTTACTTGCCATCTGCATATGATCTCCAATAATATGTCCTCTTATATCACTTAGCAATTTTCTAATTGGATTACATTTTTTACTGTTGAGTTTTAATAGTTCTTTACATGTTCTTTTGCTTTGATAGTTCTTTAGATATTCTTTTGTTGTTCTTTTATCTGGTTTAGAAATATTTTGTCCCACTCTGTAGCTTGTATTTAATCCATTTCATAGGCCTTTTTTCTACAACATCAAAATTTTAAATTTTGATGAGGTCCATTTTCCTTTTTTTTTTCTTTTTAATGAATACTGTGTTTAGAGTCAAATCTAAGAATTCTTTGCTCATTCCTAGATAGTGAAGAATTTTTCCTATGTATTTTCCTAAAAGTTTTATAGTTCTGTGTCCTGCAGTTTAAAATACATTTTCAGTTAATTTTTTGTATAAAGTGTGAGATTGAGTCAATGATAATGCCATGACAGAAAGATAATACATGAACACTAATAAAAGAGAAAATAAAAGCCTCCAACTATGGATATGACCTTATAATTAGCAGGCCATGGGAGGGATGACCCAAGTCTGAGTAATTACAAACTGGACCATGTCTGCTATAGTCAGGTATCTGCTTCTTCCTCAGACAACTTATAGATCTCTAAATTCTAATCCCTAAATAAGCCCCCAAAATAAAAGGATTCCTCTTTCCATCATGTGTTTGAGTTAGCATTTTTGCTGGTCCTGTTTTTGTTTTTCCAGGTTTGAGAGTGAACGTGAGGAGTAAAAAGAAGCAAAGGAACAAAAAAATTCTAAAACTCTATTTTAGATAGAGGTGATCTTACATCCTGAGTTAGGAGTAGCTATTATTTAATTCTTAGATGTAACTTGACAAAAAAGATTTTCGTATGACAGTTAAAGATGGAGATTTCACAAGAGATTGAAGAAGAAGGAATACAAAGGGAGTTTATCAGTGCAATATAGGTAGGAAGCAGTCCGAAAAAAAGAGGAAATAGCAATAATGTATGATACAAGTATAAAATTAAATGAAAAATTAAAACAAATATTATGTGCATGACAATTGATATATGTGGTTTGAACTTCTGCTTCAAAATGAATGTTTGGGAATAAAAATTCAGCTATGTGATACTTGCACCTAAAAAGTTAGTTGCTATGTGATAGAAACACCTTAAAAGAAATGAAAATATATTGATGATAAAGTGATTGATCAGTTGTGTAGAAAATAAATTAAATGAAATCAATAGTAAATTAAATCTATAGTAAATGAAAAAAAATTATTTTAAAACTTTATTTCTGCAAAGCCAATCAACAAGTGTTGGAGGGAAAAAGTGTAAAAGTTATCCTCGCATATTTGGGAAGAGCAAGCACTTAGTCTGAGAAAACAAGGACTTAACATAGTTGAATCAAAGACAGTACCCTGCTACTTGTATTTTAAAACAATGGTGATGTTTATTCTTAAACAACATTCCTTTCTTTCCTAAAAGCCACAATATGATACGGTACGCAATAGCTCACTTGAAAGTGCTAGAATCAGAAGGTAAAGAACGCCATGTGCCATCACACAATTCCTACTATACAAGGCCTTTTCGGCGCTTGATAAACCAAGCACCCATGTAGCCTTACATTCAATAGAAACATCTCTCATACTCTGGGTTTTAAGATCCTTGCCCCTCCAGTTCCAATGGCATCACATCTGACTCCATCGTTGTAAATATTTTCAGCCTTTTGCCAGATTTGCATGATGTTATCCTCAGACACCGAGCAAATGACCCACGGCTCATTGGGGTTCCAACTAAAATCTGATATCTTGGTGGTGTGTCCTCCATGAATAAACAGGAGTTCTGGAGGCCCAGAACTTTTACGGAAGTGTTAGTTAGGCTTAAACACATTGGCTCGAATAAAGAAAAATATTTCCCCGTAGTAAAAACATTTGAACGTACAAGAATCAAAAACTTTTATGTACCTAATATATATATTAAAATTGCATCAAGGAGAATATAAGAATCAAAGGATTTTTTGATAAAGGTATAATAATAGTGAGGATTTTAATATACAGTTAAAAAATTAACAGATTAATGAACAAAACCTAAGCAAAAGTAAAGAAGATTGTAATATCTCAATGACTGTGTTTGATATATATGTTGTGTTTAGATTATAGGTAGACGGATGGCTGTAACATTAGTGCTGTCATATATATGTTTTTTCTCATGTATATCCATATCACATATATATATAAAATGCTGAAAAATAGCTGAAATGTAACTGATAAAATTAGTATACCATAGGGGTACTTGGGTGGCTCAGTCGGTTAAGTGTCCACCTTCAGCTCAGGTCATAATGTCCGGGTTCTGGGATCCAGCCCTGTGTGGAGCTTCCAGCCTCTGTGGGGAGTGTCTGTTTCTCTGTCTGCCTTTGCTCCCTACTCCCTATTTGTGTGCGCTTGTGTGCTCACAGGGACTCTGTGCCTCAAAAAAATAAAATCTTTAAAAAAATTAGTATACCATAATATACTAAATTAGATATGAAAAGAATAAGCCTATATCTTACAATGTTTATTTTTAAAATGCTAACTAATATGATGGATGTTTCCTGTAACAGAGAAATAAGCCAGGGTTATCCTTTTTTTTCAGGGGTACCATCTATTAACCATCTCCACTATCACTCAATTGTTTTGGAGTTTAAGCATATAAATATTAGAAGATAGACAACTTTTTAATATATATTTGCAGATGATAGGATGGCTTAACTCTGAAACCCAAGAGATTGAAATCTAAAAGCTTTTTTACTAAAAGAAAATTAGGGCTCATAGGCACTTAGCAACTTATAATCTATATAAACACATTTTCCATTAACAGGAAAAAAAAAGAAAATGTTAAAAAAAAGTTAGAAAAAATTCAGATTCTAACTAAAGGACTTCAAAACTAATGTAAATAAATGGAACAATATACCATATTCTTATATTGGGAGATATCATATATTAAAATAACTTCATGGGAAAAAAGTAATGATAAAATAATTCCACAGCTTTTTAAATTATAGATTTAATACAATTTCAACCAGAATTCCAAAAATCTGTTTTTTTCTTCTCTGTTTTTTCCTTTCTTCTTCCCTTCCTCCCTACATTTCTTTTTTTTCTTCTCCCCTCACTTCTTTTCCCCCTCTCTGCTGCTACTTCTTCTAATAAAAGAGTAAATGTAGGAAAAAAACCTGATGAAATTAGCAGTAGTGTGAATGAATTTGTTGTAAGGGATATCAAAACTTAATTTAAATCGACAAAAAAACTTAAAAAAATAAATCGACATTAACTAAATATAGTACAGATTCATGAGGTGGTTAAAATACAGAAAAGAGTGGTAATGTGTAAAATCATTTTATTTATTTATTTATTTTAAGATTTTATTTATTCATTCATGAGAGACAGAGAGGCAGAGACACAGGCAGAGGGAGAAGCAGGCTCCATGCAGGGAGCCCAATGTGGGACTCGATCCCGGGTCTCCAGGATCAGGCCCTGAGCTGAAGGCAGGCGCTAAACCGCTGAGCCACCCAGGAGTCCCTGTAAAATCATTTTAAACATGAAAATATATGTGCATATATGTGATATGTAAAATAAAAATAAAATATACAATGAAAAAATATATATAGTGATTGAAAAATCATTATACACGGTGTGATGAAGAAAGGATATACAATTATTGAAAATATATTGCTTCATTCTTGAATGATGTATTAAAATAATCAATGCCACTGAAAAAAAATTAGGGTTTCTCATACATTATGTAAGCATTTTTAACATTTACCCAGAAGTTGGATCATAAATTACATTATAATCTAATTAGAAATATAATTGTGTTAAAAAGAAAAATAAATTTAGGCTGTTAATTGTTAAGGAAAATATTTATTTAACTGAAGGTGTCGGTGTATGGGTGTTTTTCTTTAGCAAGACAAGAAATCCAATAGAAATGAAAGAGTTGTTTCATGGGTCACCATAAATAAAAATATCCTGTATTTAGTTATTCAAAATACACTGGATGAAACATTCACAGCACAAATAAGAGCTAAAGGATTGTTGTACATTTCTCTAGTAGAATAAATATTCCTATATACTCACAAGAAAAAAATGGGTAAAAGCTATGAACAGGCCATTCATAAAAGGAATCAAAATGACTAATGAGTATAGGAAAACATAGTCAAGTAGCAAACAATGAAATCTGATTTATTTAAAATGAGGAACCATTTGCCAAATTTAAACAATTAAGAACATCCATTTCAGATGAATTTCTGGAAAATGCACCCTCCCCTACTGTGGTTAGTTTTGAGAGAAAGGATTTCTATAAAATATTAGCATAGTAATTTAACCTTCGATTTTAAATACATGAACTTTTCAATTTAGCAATTCTTTGATTCAGCTTATCTGGAAAATCAAAAGCAATAGTAGTATGTTGGTACAAGAATGATTTTTATGCACACTTATGTATAATAGTGTGAAACTGTGACCCATGTCACCATTAAAATTGAATAAATTATCATGTACTCTTAACTGCAAAAATTATTAATCTATTTAAAACAATACACCCATTTACATATATTGTCCTCAAATATGTCTAAAATATCTAAAATTAAAAAATAAATACAAAGTAATATATAGAGAATAAATTCATATTTGAGAAACAAATGTGTGCATATATGCTGTATAAGGATAGAGGTGAAACTTAAAGCACATTGAAAGATTAAAATTGGATATTTCAAAACTCTGTGGTGAGAGAAGTGATTAATATTTTATCTTCCTCCTCTGTATAATGTATTGTTAATAATCAATATGCAGTATATTCAGAAATAAAAAAACAAGAAATTAAAGAGAAATAAATTAGAGCCAACTTGAATGAGTAATATCTATTTTGCAACATTTTAAATGGCTTTTCTATATGCATGATCTCTTTTTTCCCCAAAATCCTTGAGGCAATTATTATTAATATGCTAATTTTACAATTGAAAAAAACAAGACTCAGTTTAAGAAGTTTCCAGCTACAGGTGGTTGTACATGCTGAACATGGGCCTCAAGCTCTGATTGGTCTGGTTTCATGTGGTTCATGGATTTATATGAAGCAGGGGTAGATTCTGTAGATGATAAAATTACTAGGTTTCAGCTAGAGAGAAAAAAAACAACCCATGTCACTGTCCATTAATTCTAAAAATTATCAAATGCATTAAGTCTAAAATAGCACATTTTTCCTCTGTTGAGATTTGAGAGTTAGCTGCAGTTTTGTTTGTACTTTTGTGACGCAGGTTTCTTTTGACAGTTGTTGATTAAAATATAGCTAAAGTAACGCTTGCTTAAATAAAAGCTTACTGCCATTTGCAGTGATGTGGATGGAACTAGAGGGTATAATGCTAAGCAAAATAAGTCAGTCAGAGAAAGACAGCCACCATATGCTTTCAGTCCTGTGTGGAATTTAAGAAACAACTGATGAACATAGGGGAAAGGAAGAAAAAACAAAATAGGATAAAGACAGAGAGGGAGACAAACCATAAGAAAGTCTTAACTATAGGGAACAACTGAGGGTTGCTGGAGGAGAGGCGGGTGGGGGGACTGGGTAACTGGGTGATGGGCATTAAGGAGGGCACGTGATGTAATGAGCACTGGGTGTTATGTGCAACTGGTGAATCGCTGAATTCTTTCCCAAAATTAATGATACACTGTTAACTAACTTGAATTTAAATAAATAAAAACAAACACAACAAAAAACGAAGCTGACTGCTGCTTAATTCAAGAGTCCCTTTTTCAAATGAGCTGGTCTGTATGTTTTTAGTAAATTAATATTATGGTTTAGAATTATATGGCTAACTCTAATGACAGGTAGATTGCATTTATAATTCCTATCAGCTCATTTTGAAATCGGGACATTATAATCCTCAGTATGTTAGCACTGGTATAACTGTAGATGAATTTAACCCTCGAAACCTACAGATTTTTTTTTTTTTTGCTTTTGCATAAAGTAGTTTGCAATAAAAAAAAATCCCTGAGGAAAATTATTTAATATTTGTAATTATCATCACTCAATTGAAAAGATTTTCACCAGGATTTGCATCAACAATATTATCATAAATTCATTTCTTGCTATCTGCAAGGCATTTTATATTTTAAAATGCCATCACACTGTTTCATCGTAACCTTTATTTTTCAAATGAAGAAAAAAGCACTGAAAGAGTGACAGTAAGTCTCCCCAAATCACTCAATTCCAAGTTGCGATGTGAGCTCTGCCTCTTGAGTAATCCTGTCTGATACAAAGTGTTTTATATTTTATGGTCTTACACGTCTTTCAAGTTTTTCCATTTCTTATACAAGTGGTGGAAAAAGATAAGTCTAGCTAGAATAATAGCTCTAAGGAAAGTTATAAATTTTTTTGCCACACATTTTAATATTACGTTGAAAGACATATGTTTTCTGTATCTTTTTAAGCTCTAACTAATGCAACTGTTTTTTCTTGCTCTCCAGTCACAAAAGCTGCCTTTTTACAGGGTAGGCATGTACTTACTCGTTATCTGGCCAATGGGGTACAAATATGATTGAGGAAGAGCTTAAAAGTTTCACTTGATGCGTTTAGTTTTTTTTTTACAGGCAGTTTTGAATGAATCTGGTTATATATTGTATTTGGATAGGGTCTATATTTACATCTTAAACACTAAGCAAGTTTGCAAAATGTATATTGCTTCCATTTCCCCTTCTCTAGTCCTGGCAGATATAGCTGATCAAGTATGGCTTTTCTATCCTATTGAACCCATATGTGGGTTTAGGCCACTTCCAATTTGAATCTCTAAAAAGTCCATTTCTATTAGTCAGCTGGTATTGAGTAGTGAAATTACATACATTTGTCATTTGTCCTATTAAGTCTCAGTCACTCTGCATGTAATAGCAAAAATATGATTTCTGGAAAGCAAAGTGTGTGAGTTAAGACAACTAATATTTCAACTTGCTGTATATCGTTTCTTTTAATCTGTTTAATTCTAGGAAGGGTTTCAAACTTTATAAACGGGGAAACTTAGAGAAATTAGATAATTTATCCCTTAGAACATAGAGTATGTGTCAGAGATACCTTCGGATATTCGGGGGTGTATGTGAAGGGGTTACTAGAATGTATCTACTGCACATTCCCTGCCTCAATTAATTAATGTGGGATCTCCTGAAAATTTGTTTAAATTAAATATATATTAAATGAAAGTAAATAAAGTCTAAAAAAACCAGTATCCATCATATGCCAGGCATTAGATTATTTTTTTCATTAATTCTTTTTTCATGGATTGAGAAAAACAATGTTCTCTCTTATTGCCTTGAATGCTTTGGCTATGTTTGGTGTCAGAGAGCATTTTTGTAAATGATGGCTTTTGACATTTTTAAAAATTGGAGATTAAAAGGACCACTAACTTTAAGGATTAGTAGAATGGTTCTAAGTTCATTAAACTAGGATAGACTGCTATCCCTTTCAAAATAGCTTAAAAAGTTGTGATTTGTTAGACTACTGAAGAATAAATGGGAAGACCTAACAGAAAAATCACAAAAGTTTATGACCATAAGTATGTTGTTGTTAATTTATATTTTGCCTCCAACATTTGTTGCATCCTCTACATTTTTATGAAGGCTGCAATAATGTGATCAGAGAGTTTTGTAATATTGACAAGAGGCAGTGTGAAAGTCATGAATATAAAAAGACTGCTTTGGGACAAAGTTAAAGAGAAATTGATGGCTTTAATAATGTCAGAGACAAAAGGCATTGGACAAGCTCAGTAGCATTTAAAATATTTATTAAACTCTGTCTGTAATTTTTCATAGGAAAGTTGCTTTAATGACAAAGGAAGTCGTAATACAAACAGAACAATCCAGATGCCGCTGTGAGTCAGCACTACTTCAGAGACATTTATATTCTTAGCCTCAAGCTTTCTAAGAACCTTTTCTAACAGTCGCAGCTGTGTGAATAATTTGTGGAAGAGCAGTGATAGAGTCCTTCAAAGAATACAAGATAATGGCATCGAGAAAAAGGGAAAAAAAAAATATATATCCAATGTTTAGTTGTTTACATACCAGTGACCTGACAATTCACCTTAAATTCATTATTGTTTTCAGTTAGATTGCAGTCATTGTATTGGGTCAGTGATCTCTGCTTCTGGACTCTAAAGTCAGACTTCCAAAGCACCCAGGTTGTGCTGTTTTCATACTTTCTGAAACAATGCAGAGATTTCTAAAGAAAGATCACAGAATGAGAGTGGAAGGATGAAAAGAGCAGGGCTTAGTATTATAGACATTCATTTTTTCATTAGATCCTTTCTCAACTAGATTAGAAAGATGATTAGATTCTATTAGATACTTTCTGATATCGAGAAAAACATTGATTTATTTTAATACAGTGAAGTTATTATAGAGCTTTAAGAAATATATCCACCAACTTTGACTGAGTTTTACATCTATTAATATTATTCAGCACTGTATGGTTTTGAGCTGATAAATCTTCACAACTGATTCCATGGCAGGAAGAGAGACCGAGCAAAATATAATTATACTATTTTTACTGTACTTTCTTTAGCCTATCTGCTTTTTTATTCTAAAGTTAATTTTTAGTATCAAAACCTCATTTTCATTTTAATTTCTACAGCTAGTTAAAAAGTATTCACCCTAGGTATGTATTCTTAGAGCAACTAGTCCCCCATATATGGTATCTGATTATGCTTTATGCTCTAAGAACCATTAGGTAAATTAAATACAATTTTATTATATTAGTTCAATATAGTCATATGATAATTTTATCTTAACTGGCTCATGGAAAGAAGTAGTTCAGTTTCCTTGAGAAGTTACTCGATTTGAGGTGAGTTATTAATTAATGGCTCTCCAAACTACTATAAATGCATTGATAATATTTTGACCTTTACATTTTAAAATACAATTTTTCAAGGACTTCAAATATACCTTATATATTTACTGCTAAACATCTAACTTTCAGACTTTACATTTAGCTTACAAATAATCATATTCCAGTAGTTATATCTATGGGAACATTTATTTTATGATTGGTACCAGATAAGACAATTTAAGTCAAGAATGCATTTTTTTTAATGTGCATTCGGTTAATGTCAAAACCTGTACTCAATACTTATTCAACATGTCAATGTATAAAACAGAGCGTTTGAAAGATGAAGAGATAGTCATCTAGCACAATTTGCTACCCTTAGAGGTTGCCCAATAAATATTTATAAATTATTTTCTTAAAATTCAGAAAGAACGGTGTATTTTATACATTTCTTAAATTTTATTTATGAAAAATGCATATATTTACATTCTTGTATATGTCTCCCATTTTAAGAGACAGAAACTATATTTTCTAGAATGAAATTGATCAGTACGTAATAATCTCAACTACTTAACATGTTTATATACATGAGCACATAATATACTATTTAATATAGGTATCATTTGATTTTCTTAGATAATATTATATTAAATAAATTGCTTCCTGAGTAATTTTGGTGAGAATTTGAATATCATTAGGAAGTTTTCACTGTATAGACATTTACTTTAAATATTACCTTTTGCTTAAAATATTGAGAGCCTTATTTAAAGATTTTCATGATAACACACAGATTGGATTCTAAATCCAACGTGAAAACTCTTTGGTGGTCTTCATCAGTTTCTTTATTCATGCAATACCAACAGCAAGGAAAGACGAGTTCATAGAGTGCACTTCCTAACTAAAAATGACTGTAACAAATGGCTTGAAATGTTCTCTGGAGGATTATTGACTTTTTAATTCAGGCTACCATCAATCCTCATTTATATTTCATAATATGTATCCCGGGAAAAATAACCTACTTTTAAATGTGTAGCTTGTCACTGAGGTTAAATAGTCGTTATGCCAATCACTTATCCTTCAATTCTGCGTAAATTAAAAGATATTTTTCAGACCATCACTTGATACCAGCATACTAAAGGAAAAGCATAATATATGATTATTTTTCTTCAAAAAAATAATAGTGTTTATTTGGGTATAAAAGTTCAATATGGCAAAAATTATTTTTCATTGTTTTTCTTTCAGTTCACTTGCAGATGTATCAATAAAGTAGAAACAACTAGGAATGCAGGGAGATTGAATATCTTATTTGAAAAGTTGTCCTTTGAGGAATATCAATGACAGTATAAGTGACCCGTATAATATCTACATTTTTAAATATGAATGATGTAGAATTTGTTATCACTGAGTTGACTGATGTGCTTCTTTCAAATTAATTTTTGATATATTCAGGTTGTCTCTCTTTTTTTTTTTTTTTTTTTTTTTTTTTTTTTTGCTATTCCAAGAATGATGTAAGAAACATTGGTCCTTCGGCTATAAGTTTTGTGGCAAGATGCACTTTCTTCTATTAAATGTTTATTGAAAGAGTAGTTTTCCATTTTGGCACTCTATGTAAGTCTTTTTAAAAAGCTCATCTCCCAACTCCTGAATTGTTAAGAGATTAGAGATTAGGTCTGAGTATTTGAAAGAAGTCTCTTTACTCTAGATCTTATGGTAATGTGGTTTTGCTGGAAGTATATTATCATATCTCTAAAAAGTTATTTACTTGAACCTCCTCCAATATAATAAAATGGCACAAAAAATACCCTGTGCTTTTAGATATATGCCAAAAGCCTAAAAATGTGCTCTATGTCCCCAGGAAAGTATGTGCAAAATTTTATGAGAACTATTTTTGAAAGTATATTTGATATTTCAAAATAAACCATTTGAGTGCTCATCAGGGTTAAAAAAAAATCAGAGTGTGGTTTTACTCCCATATTGCTGCTGGTGTTTGTGTGTATTGTGTTTGTTTTAAATTAAATTTAGGGGAGGGTGAAAGGATGCAGCAGAAATCTGGTGCTCAGAACTTTGGAAGTTTATTACTTTTTCTGTTCCAGAAACCATTAAAGGCAATTCACAAAGTAAAGACATAGCTACAAATTGAAAGAATTACTGGGCATTTCTGAGGATTCCTTCCTTCCCATAGAGCTGGTATGAGTCTAGTGTAGAGCCAAAATGATGGGGCCAATAGGATGGTATCTGTAGTCCTGATTGTGGCTTCAACTCATCTCTTGATTTGATTTGCTTTTATAACTTCAGTAAATCTAGAAGGCTGATATTTATTCATCAGTTAGTCTAATTTGTATATTCAATGGCTCCTCCAGTCACTAGAAAGAACAATGGTGAAACTAACTTTGTGCTAGAGTTGAGACCCTAAAGAGAGTCTCAGTGTGGACCTTGCATCTTGGACAGGCATTCCACTGGGTGAAAATAGAAGAAATCAGGCAGTTCAAAGTATATTAGTTAACCAAAGAGCAAGATGGTCCAGGTGAATATTTCTATCTATTGTCTTTTGCTAAGATAGCTCCTGCAGAGACTTCTTTCACTGAGAACCAGGGTATTTCTCCTTATTTACCAAGACATATTCTTACTAAGGCAAATGCAGGGTACATATGTTCTCATAGTCATTCTAAATAACAAATGATAAAGTGTGAGCATGAATAAAAGATATGTGTGGTAATTAGGTCTGTAATATGCCTTTCGTGGAACATTTCTTCATGTTCCACAGTTCTTTTGTCACTCAATTAGGTAAGGGGATATAATGATGAAATAATGCAAAACCACTTCTATCAAGAAACTTACTATATATATTAGCAAACAATAAACTATACTAAAACTTAGTGGCTGAAAACAACAAACGTTATCTTAGGAGATAATAACAGGAAAACAGAGATATGAGATAATAAGTAGAGGAATGAGACAGCTAAAGAATTTGAGAACAGCTTAGTCAGCTGGTCTTGGTATTAGATCTTTTCTGAGGTTGCAGTTTCCTTGGAAAATGTGGATTTAAGTACTTTGCCCATTTTTTAATTGCTTTTTCTATTAAATTGCATGAGTTCATTGTATATTATTTTAGATACTAGCTACTTATCAAATATCTGGTTTATAAATAGTTTCTCCTGTTCTGTAGGTTTCTTTTTCATTATGTTGACAGTTTCCTTTGCTATGCAGAAGGGGTGGTTTGTCTTTTGTTGCTGAGTTTTAACAGCTCATTATATATTCTGGATACTAGTATGTTAACAGATATAATTTGTAAATATTGTCTTACTCTGTGAGTTGTTTTTACACTTCTTTGATGAGATCCTTTGATGCACCCCAAATTTTAATTTTAATGAAGTTCAATTTCTTGATTTTTTTCCTTTGTGCTTGTTTTGGAGTTATATCTAGGAATCAGTGGAAAAATACAAGGTCAGGAAAATTTACCCTTATGTTTTCTTCTAAGTGTTTCATTATCTTATTATGTTAGCTCCTACATTTAGGTCTTTAATATATTTGAGTTAATTTTTATATATGTTGTAAGGTAGGAGTTCAAATTTGCTTTTTTCCATATGGATATCCAGTTGTTTCAGCATCAATTCTTGAAAAGACTATTCCTTGGCATCTTTGTTGCAAATCAATTAGCCATAAATTAATAGGTTTACTTCTGCTTTCTAAATCTATTCCATAGATTTACATTTTTTCTTTATGCCAATATCGCATTGTTTTGATTAGTGTACATATATACATATGCATATATATTTTGATTACTATATATGTGTGTATAAAACTATATATATATATATATATGTGTATATACTATACACATACATTGTAGTATATTTGGAAATTGAGAGTTATGAGACTTTTAGTTTTATTCTTTTTCAAGATTGTTTTGGCTATTTTGGCTGTTTGGGGGTCCCCTGTAATTCCATATAATTCTGAGGATTAGCTCTTCCATTTCTGCAAAAAGAAAAAAAAATGCAGGTGGAATTGTGATAAGGATTACATTGTGTCTCAAGACCAATTTTTTGGAGTATTGTCATCTTACTAACTTTTCTTACCAATTCTTACTATCTTACTAATTATTTCAATTCATAAACATATGCCTTTTCATTTATTTAGTTTTTCTTTAAATTCTTTCAACTCATTTTGCGGTGTTCAGCATAAAAGTCTTTCATTGCCTTGGTGAAATTTATTTCTAAATATTTTATTTTTTTGGATGCTTCTGTTAATGTAATTGCTATCCTGATTTTTTAAACATGCTAGGGTAAGGAAAAGATTTTCTCATTTATATTTTCATTTACTTATTTATATAACTGAATTTTTAAAGTCTTATTTAATTCCTTATATTTCTTGGTAATTGCGAACTATTTTAATGTTCAAATTTTCTCACATTTGGTGAATAAGGAGGTGAATAAAGGTGAATAACCCCTTTAAGCTGACTTCTGTATTTCTTTGATGTTTCTATCATCCTTGAAAACTTCTTTTATTACCAAAACAGGATATCCCAGGCTCAGTTTGTATTTTTCATGGCATAGTCTCAGAATAACTTTTATGTAAGGATGACTGGCATATTTTTGTAGATGATGAATTTGGAAACTAAGAGCTATAGAAATATTTATCATTAAAATATATAATCATTAATTTTCTCACATTGCAATTTTTGGGAAATCAAAGAATATGGCTTACTAATTCAAATTTTTCCCCATTTCTTTTTGTAGTCCCTCCAGTAATCCGAGTGTATCCAGAGAGCCAGGCTCGAGAACCTGGGGTAACTGCAAGTCTCAGGTGCCATGCAGAAGGGATACCGAACCCTCAGCTTGGCTGGCTGAAGAATGGAATCGATATTACACCAAAGCTGTCCAAACAACTCACACTGCAAGGTGCTTTTTATTTGCATTTTTTCCCTTTAAGTGACCATGTTGAAACTTCACACTAAAATTTATAACAGAGTTTACATGAATTGAAAAAAAAAAAAAAAAGAAAACTAGTTAATGGAAACAAAATGTCATGCATATGAAAAAATATATATAATTGTTCCTAAGACATTATATTTGAAATAGAGTCCTTTAGTACTTTTATTGCTTTACATAATAATCTTGTCATAATAATTCATTATGTCATTATTTTGATGATAAGTAAAATACTACATTATGTATCTTTTAAATACTTGTCCTATGAATTATAGCAGTTGTGCTTGTGGCTCTCTTCATAGAATAGATTCTGAAGGGGCCATTTAAATATTTAAATCATACTTTAAAAATATATCATAGAGAGTGTCAATAGTACAGAAATTCCTTAGTGATTATTTTGTAGCATACCTTGTAAATGAAGAGACAAGAAAAAAAAAGTCACTAGATACATATCAGATTGAAAGTTGTGAATGTTCTTACTGAATTTTAATATATAAAATATTCCATTTTAATAGTCTAAGTATAAATATAATTAATCAATTATTTTGCAGATTATAATAACAATGAACATGTGATAAGTAGGAAACAAAAATTTTTTTGTAATGTCAAGTAATCTAAATAATGCAAAAACAGTTGTATCTATGATGATTATACTAGTAAGTTTAAAAATGTATAAATCTTATTTCCACCATCCAGATAGAATGTGACAAGTCATTTTACAGGAGTATCTGATGCATGACATTATATTCTTTATTGTATGCTTTAAATTCCTTCAGTTTATGCTAGAAGTGAATGTATTTTCACTTTTGCTTTATTTGTATAAACGTAGACTTCACTTCTTATTCCACCTTAACAGTGAATGTTTCAATATACGTTTTTAAATAAATCTTTTTGAAATATTTACTAATTTATTTTTGCAAGTGAAAAATGACATATGAAAGGAATTGTGACCCTTAAAACCTGAATCCTACAAATCTCTATATTAATAGAAGTAAACTCAACAAATTTACATGTTTACATCTACTGATTACGTCTTTAGGGTCTATAATCTTAGAAAAGGATTGATCTGATTGATAGAAATTAAAGTGAAGAAAGTTCTATTTAGTTTCTGGTTTTGTTATCTCTTGCCCATTTAATAGCAGTAAACCATATTAAATGAACATATTATATCTTTACTTCTAGGAACATACAGGAAGGCACATTTGGGGGGTTGGATACGCTCCAGATTCAATAGTGAAACAGTGGGGGCCCTTGTAAGGTAGTTATTATCATTTTTAAAAACAAGAGAAAATAGCTGAAATTTTGAGAGAACGTGACTGATGAGAAGTGAGTAGGGAGCAGAAATCTAGGTGCACAGGTATGTGAAATTCCATATGGCTTTCTATATGGTTACACATCACGAAATACTACAGTTATTTAATTATCCATTCATTCAGCAAATACTTAGTTAGCATTTATATGTGAGGTCCCCATCTAGGCATGGATTGAAAAACTACGCCAGTGGATGGGACAATATGTTAATGAGAGGAAGTAAACGCTTAGAAAAGCAGAGATGTTTAAGTGGAAGGCAAACCAAGATAAATAACACAGGAGACTAAAAATCAGCAGCATGCAGAGAACAAGGTGATCCTACAGAAGAAAAGAAAGCTAAGTATGGGAAGATTCAACAATATCAAAGGCATAGAAAGGTATAGGAAAGTCACTGAAATGTATTCATAGGTCTAGTGATTAGTTTGGCCTTTTGGCATCTAGAAAAATGATTTGTAGCCATCAGGCCTCCATGGGTTTAGAAATGAGAAGGAGGCAAGAAAATATAAAAATCTCTCCAGATTTTGAAAGGAGGGCCGAGGAAAAGGTAGTTGCTGCTGATGGAAACGATCAGGACTTAATGGAGATATTTTTTCTTCTTAGACAATGCATCAATCTGAAGAAATGTTAGTAAAGAAGATGTGCAGATAATGGAGGTGGGGGAAGGATGATCAAGTAATTGTAAAAATCCAAAGAAAAAAAAGAGAGATTTTCCCCTGGAAAGAACCAGAGAGTTTCCTTTGAGAAGTAAATAAATGTGAATATGTAGATGGAAATAGGAAGTTGGCTTTACTTGTTTTCCCAGCTTTTATTGAAATATAATTGACATAGCATTGTGTAAGTTTAATATATACTGAAAAACGATTTGGGTTTACTTGCTAATTACATGTATGACCTTCATGATTCAAAAACAAGGTCACTTTAGGGCGAGAAGTTAGATTAGGATGGGAAACATCACACAGAGTAAAGATTTGAAATAAAACTGGAGCAGGAAATGAAAGGTACATATCTGTAAAGGTCAAATGAAATGAATACCAAGTAGCACCGAACATCCTGCACGCTGAAAACTGTGAAGTTGAAAATCTGTAAGTTTGCTTATGCAATAGTCTCTTAATGTACTCAAAAACCTAGATGCACGAACACCAAGTGCAGAGATATGTCAGCGTGTTCTAGTCTTGGCAGTTGCTAAGGCATATGTGTCAGAATGATAAACGGACTAGGGAATTGCTAGTTCTGGCAATAGACTAGAGAACATCTAGAAACGGTAGAGAAGGAGGAGCATACAAGGTGGGAGAATGTATAAGAATATTGAGAAGACAATATTTGAAGAAGGAATAAAATGACTTGATGTTTCAAAAAAATTCTAGAGAATTCAGGTTAAGTGTGTGGGTCTTGAGAGCAAGTATGTTCTAGGAGAGAGCCATATTTCATGTAAAACACGAGGCCGATGCAGCTGAAATATAGTGTTCACTCCTGATCTTTTAGAACAGGGGTCTGCAAACTGTTAAGGCCCACAGACCAAATTTGGGGAGCTGCCTATTTTGTAAATAAAGCCACCTGGGGGGCTTTGTTTTTGTTTTTAGAACACAGCCACACTTGTGTTTTAAAAATTGTTGATGGCTGCTTTCATGCTGCTGACAGGGGTGAGTAGCTGTCACAGATACTATATGGCCCACAAGGCATAAAACATGTATGTGGCCTTTAACAGCAAAAAAACAAGACAAAACAAAAAACACAACTCCAACCTCTGTTTTGGAGTAGTGATTCTCAGCAGTGGATGGGGGGCATGGAAGTGCCCAATAACCTCTATAAAGTGAGAACAAGGTTCATGTTATCCGAATGGCTGTTCCTCCCCAAACGCTTACTGCCTCTCCACATCCCCTTCACATCCCTTGAGAGCCATTGGCATTTCCAAGCTCTTTTTTCCCCATTGGTTTTCTATCTTTCCCCAAAGAGCCACATGGATTATTTTGTTCCTTATCTGCCTTAGGAGAGTCATACTGTTTCTGTCGCACATGGTACATGGGATTCTTGTGATTGGATAACGTGAAAAAAACACACGCAGAAAAAAGAAAGAAAAGAAAGTAATAGAGGGAAAAAAAAAAGAAACCTAAACAAATGAATACAACAAACACTGAATTTTAGAGTCTGACAGGTGTCCAGCCCTAATCTTTTGAATTGAGTAATTTGCATAAGATCATTCTAGGAGTCTCAGATTCTGCTTCTGATAATTATGTGTTATTTAGGATAATTAAGAAATGATATACATAAAAACACCTCATATATTTCCAACATATAGTTGACGGTTAATTATACCCTGGTTTCCACATTGGGGAGTGCAACTTGTTATTCAGGGTTTAGCTTAAGAAGTTATTTTACCAAGATTTAAAAGTTAAGCTAATTATTCCCTTAATACTTTGGTTATATGATGATTGTATCAATTTCCATATTATAATACATAATATTGTTTATGTATATTTCTGGAAAAAGACTGAAATCTTGCAGACAAATCATGTGTTACTATCTTTCCGTTTTCCTTACCTAATAATTTCCTTACCTTATAATTCCAGACATATAATACATGCTCAATAATGTACTTGATAAGCGACAATCATACTATAATTCCATGATGTAGCTCACTGAATTTCTCTATGAAATCCTTTTATACATATGCTCCTGTATTTCAGCCGTATTGCTATTATTTTAAAATTTTATAAAGGTTGGGGAAAAGTGGATTCTAAGTACAAAAAATAAATACATAAATGGCATTATAGTTATCAATGTGAAATATGAAATGCGGAAAACAGGAAATAATTGTAAAATATGAAGCATGTACATTTGACATAGAGTTTTGGGCTCTCTGCAATAGAATGACAACACAGTTTACGAAACACTTGAGTGCTTTTGGAATAATTTGGCATGCCTCCAAAGCATGGAAGTAGGAAGGAAAACACTTTAATTAGGACAAGCTAAGAGAACTGCTTGACTGTGTAATCGGAAAGCGCTGTACCAAAACTGAAATCATACTTTACAAGTTGCATTTGCCTCTGTTTTCAGCAAATGGCAGTGAGGTTCATATAAGCAACGTGCGCTATGAAGACACGGGAGCATACACTTGTATCGCAAAGAATGAAGCAGGAGTGGATGAAGACATCTCTTCTCTTTTTGTGGAAGATTCTGCTAGAAAGACCCGTATGTATTGAACACTTAGACCCACAACTTTACAATTAGGCCTTTTTCAAAAAGCAAAAGCACCAGAAAACTCTTCAAAATGACCAATGCATAAAACAACAACAACAACAACAACAACAAAAACAAAACAAAAAAACAAAACAAAACAAAACAAAAAAGCACTTTCAGAGCTAGGAAAGAGAAGAATCTTAAAATTTTAAAATCAGGTTTGAGAATCAAACCAGAGGCTTGTGAAATTTTTAATACAACACCAGAATGATCTTGTTTCCTTTGCAAGTGTGCCTGCCATGTTTCAGGTCTTGTCTTCCCATTCTCCCACACAGGAATTTAAATTCCTCTCAAAAATCCCTCTTCCAAAAAAAAAAAAAACAAAAAATCCCTCTTCCAAAGGACTTCGGGATTTCAAGGTCCCAAAAATACAGCAACAAGGCTTCTATAGGTTTAATAAATTAATATATTTCTTTTTCTGTCAGTTCCCTTGCAGTGGGGGGCCCACGGGCCGTACATCAGGGCTTCTCTGCCACAGGCACTGGTTACTGCCACCATAAGACACTCCCTGCCCCGGCACCAACATCCATCCCTGGGCTGTTCTCTCCATTTAGTGGTAGAAACTCTTTGCCTTTGCTCTACATGTTTCCTGGTTATAAAAGTAATAAGAAAAATGTACCACTCTTAAAATATATATATATATATATATATATATATATATATATATATATATATATATATTACTTAGCGAAAGAGATATGGATAGGGTGGGGATGTTAAAGATGGATTTTTAGTAATAGCTCAATTGCTTGGACTTCAAAGTACTATATTATACTTCAAAGTACTATATTATATAGTGTTAATCAAGTGAGCTATCTATGGGAAAACCCACAGACACTTCCTCCCCCCAGTTACATGTGCCACAGTATGGTAGCTTTAGGTTTGGGTCTGGATGTACACGGAATGACTATGGTCCTTGATTCTCAGTCTGATTGTCATATCTATTTACAAGTCTTACTGATCTAATTTGTTGCAGGGGCCCTGATATTTGGAGGGCTGCCTAGTTTGGCATGCCCATTTCTCTGAACCAAGTTTTTGAACAAGATGAAGTATTGTCTCAGGAATCTTCTTATTTCTCTTTAAATCAATGAGTACATGTAGATATTAGTGGGACCAATGGGGAAGGAGGCACTTACTCTAAGTCCTGACTACCAACATATCTTGGTCTGTATTTGGTCTGGCTAGGACAAACTTCATAACAAGCAAATATTTAAAGAGTAAATTCTTAAGGTACAAAGACAGGAAAAAAAAAAAAAGCTGGATTTAATGATCTGGATATGATCCACCATAATGTTTCTACTCCTTTCATATGTTTCTGCTAAACACCAATTTGCAATTCACTTCCTGTTAAAAACATAATTTTCGGTGACAAGTAATTGAATTCTTTGGTTTTCTCTGTTCTTTATGGTGACAATAGTAACAGATTTTAATTTCAACTCTCCATTTTGATATTCTTTTAATGTTGGTCAAGTACTTTCCAATATATTTTCCTAGTTACAGCTTTAAAATACCTAGCAAGAATTCCTATAATCAGTGAATCACTAACTGTTTATCAGCATGTAAATTTGAGGAAAATTCGAGAAGTAGATTCAATATAACTTTATTCATAAATTTAGTCATATAAATGTTTTTGTTTATTTATAGTTTCCGAAATCATGTTTTTATTTTATTTTGTTATTTTAAGCTCTTCGAGGTCAAAATAATACAGTTTGAAAATATTTTGAGATTATATGTTAGTAGCATGCTAATAGCATTTTTAGAAGCTATAGCAATGCAGGCCTTACGACATCTATATTTATAGACCTTTCAAAGTCATCTTCTAAGAAACAATACAAGTGAAAGACTTGGAGTGTTTTGTTCCTAAGTCTGGATATAAATTATTTATAGATGTTCCTTATGTATCTAAATTATGTAACATTTTCAAGGATAAAGAGAGAAAACTAGGTGGTGCCTGGGTGGCTTAGGCAGTTAAAGCGGCTGCCTTTAGCTCAGGTCATAATCCCAGGACCCTGGGATCAAGCCCAGCATCGGATTCCCTGCTCAGCAAGGAGTCTGCTTCTCCCTCTCCCTCTGCCTCTCCCTTCTCTTCATGTTTCTTTCTCTCTCTCTCTCAAATAAATAAATAAAATCTCAAAAAAAAAAAAAAAGAGAAAGAAAGAGGGGGAAAACTAACAGATTTTATTTTTTAACTTAATTAATTTATTTTGGTAAGAACACAGCATAAATTCTACCCTTAAGTTTTTAGGCACATGGTATTTTATTGTTAACTGTAGGCACTGGGATGTATAAAAGATACCTGGAATGTGTTCTTTTTGTGTAACTGTGACTTTATGCCCATTGAGCAACTCTTCATTTTTCTCTCCTTCACATCACCTGACAATCACCATTCTATTTTGTTTCTATGAGTTTGACTCTTTCAGATAACTCATGTAAGTGCAATTTTATAATTGTGACTGGCTTGTTTCAATGAGCATAATGTCTTTCAGGCCCATTCATGTTGTCACAAATGGTAGGATTTCCTTCTTTTTCAGGCCACACGTTCCACTGTATGCATACACAATGTTTTCTTTATCCATCCGTCAGTAGATATTTGAGCTGTTTCCATATATTGGCCATTGTGAATGATACTACCATGAATGTATGAGTGCAGATATCACTTTGATCCTGATTTCAGTTTGTTTGGATACACACCCAGAAATTGGATTATTGTATCATATAATAGTTCTATTTTTAATTTCTGAGGAACCTCTGTTTCTCATAGTGGCTGCACCATTTTTCATTCCCACCAACAGGGCACAACGGTTCCAATTTCTCCACATCCTTGACAATATTTTTATCCTTTGTTATAATAATAACCATCCCAACAGGTGTGAGAAAATATTTCATTGTAGTTCCTATTTGCATTTCTGATGATTTGTAAAATAAGACACCTTTCATATACCTACTGGCAATTTCTATGTCTTCTTTTGGAGAAATGTCTGTTCTCATTGCCCATTCTTTTAAAAAAAATTAGGTTGTTTTCTCTTTTTTTAATTAAGTTATAAAAGTTCCTTATATATATGGAAATTAAACACTTATCAGAAATGAGTTGAAAATATGTTTTCCCACTGCATAGGTTGCCTTTTCATTCTCTTGGTTGTTTCCTTTGCCATGAAGAAACTTTTTAGCTGGTAAGGTCCAACTTGTCTATTTTTGTTGGTATTCCCTGTGCTTTTGATAAAATCATAGGCCGATATCCCTGCTGAACATAGATGCAGAATTCATCAATAAAATATTAGCAAACTGAGCCTAATAGCACACTAACAAGATCATAACACCATGATCATGTGGGATTCATCCCTGGAATACAAGCATGGTTCAAAGTATGCAGATCAATAAGTGTGATTTTCACATTAAAAGAAAAAAAGAATGAAAAGTAAAAACCACTTGATCATCCATTAGATACAGAAAAAGTATTTGACACAGTCTTTCATGATAAAAATGCTCAATACTACACATGGAATATACCTTAAAGTAGTAAGGGTCATATGTAACAAGCTCACAGCTAACATCATATAGTCAATGGTTAAAAAATGGAAATCATTCCTTTCCAGATGAGGAATAAGACAAAGATTTCAATTCACCATTTCAAGTCAACATTCACTGGAAGTCCTAGCCACAACAATTGGGCAAGAAAAAGTAAAATCAAAGGCATTAAAATCAGAAAGGAAAAAGTAAAATTGTCCTTGTTTGCAGATGACATGAACCTATAAGTAAAAAGAACTACAAAGCCTCCACAAACAATTAGAACAATAAACATATTCAGTAAAGTTTCAGTGTACAAAATCAACATATAAAATTTGTTGTGTTTCTATAATATAAAATGAGATATCTGAAAGGCATTTAAGGAAGCAATCCCATTAACAATAGTATCAAAGAGAATAAAGTACTTGGGAATAAACGTAATCAAGTAGGTGAAAGATTGTACGCTGAAAACTGTAATACATTAATAAAAGTAATTAACGGTACAAATAAATGGAAAGACATTTCATGCTCATGGTTTGGAAGAACAAATATTTTTAAAAATGCTCATATTACCCAAAGCAATCTATGATTCAGTGCTATTTCCACAAAAAAAAAAAAAAAAAAAACCACAATGGAAATAGGAATAGAAAAAAAAGCCATAAAATTCATATACAACAACAAAATATCTAGAATAATTAAAGTGATCTTGAGAAAGAACAAATCTGGGGACATTATACTTCTCAATTTCAAACAATAAATAAATATATATATAATATATTTATATATATAATATATATAATATAATAATATATAATATAATAATGTATTATATATATTTATATAATAAATAAATAAATAGATAAATAAATAAATAAATAAATATATATATATATATAAAACTATAGTAAGTAAAACAATATGGTACTTGTATAAAGACATATGTAGACAAATGGAATAGAACAGAGTCCAGAAATAAATCCATCAATGTGCAATTAACTTATCTTCAACAAAAGCACCTGTTATACATTGGAGAAAGGAAAGTCTTTTCAAAAAATTGTCCTGGGAAACTGATTGTCCACATGTAAAAGGATGAAACTGGACCCTGATCTTACACCACACACAAAAATCAACTCAAACTGGATTAAAGACTTTAAACATAGGACCTGAAAGTGTAAAACTCTTATATGAAAACAAATGGAAATGTTTCATGACATTGGTCTTGGCAGTGAATTTAATGGATTTTAGCTGTAACCCCAAGCATTTACTAATTCATCTTTATATTCTACTCTTTTATAGGCATGGTAATCCAGTCCCTTTGGAATAACAAATTTTACCTCTCACTTAAATAAATGCCTTTAATTTTTGTTAGGTCCATAAACTTGCTACACTGGTTATTGAGAACATTTCATGTTATATATCATATATATATATATATACATATATATATACATATATATATATATGCAGTTGATGTGAATACACTCATTTTTAGAAATGTATACACATAAATAAAATCAGGATAATACTAAAGGAGTAAACTGAGTAGAATATTAGGAGCTATAGAAAAGAAGAAATTGAAAATGCAAGAGTGTCTATACAGTAGAAGACAGCTTTCCTTGGGGTGTTTCCTAGTGCCCAGTAAACTGTCAGAATCCTGTATAACAAAACCAAAACCAAAATCAAGTGGAGATCATGTTAGAGAAAGCTATGGCCTTTTGTACCCTACCTTTTAAGGACTGCTCTGAGTTCTCTTCTAGGAATATCCATGGACAAAGACCAATATTGATTATACAAAGTGCATTTGGATAGAAAGATATTTTCAAGAAAGCCAAAGGAAACGGTCACGGAGCCATCAGTGATGACTTTACTCCTCTTAACTGTACATATTAAAACATATATTGATTTGTCCACATTCACCAAAAGTAAATTCAGAGGTCTTTCTTCCTTTCAGTGGTGATGGGATACAACGTGTACATGAAAAAGCAAATTGATATAATAGAAGCACATGAACTTTGGCATTAGACATGAGTTAGAGTTGTACTGCGTGATAGCTGTGTGATATGGAGCTATACGTTACCTCTCTGAGCTTTAGTTTTTCTATCTGTAATAATCCAGGATGAATACTAACTCACTAAGGGGTTTCTTTGTAGATACTATAAAGCACTCTCCATAGACATAAAGTAACTCTTCCTCCAATGAATGCTTATTTTCTGAAAATAATCATTTATTCCTTGCTAGAAACATTGACAAAAGTTATTTTTTAAAAACTGGAAAATCTAGTAATTGTTAGAAATTAGAGTTTCTAAAATGAAAGATACATAGAGAAAGAAATAGAGATCCATACAAATATTGAGATAGATGTAGAGATAAGAAGAGAGAGAGAGAGAGAGGGTTGGAGAGAGATGAGTATATATGGACATCTACATAATGACATATCCAAATATAAAAATCATTATTTCATTTTCCATTTAAAAAACCTCACTCAACCAATTAAAGAATACATTTCTTCCTTTAATGTAGCTGTTAAGATATTTTAAATAATATCTTGTCACCAGAATTTACTTTTGTCATAGAATGAAAGCAAAAGCTACACTTTATTTCTCTTACATCAGTCAATTTATATTTCTATTACATTTTCTAAATTCTTCTGTAATGTGCTCTTATTCTGTTTTCTCTTTGAAAGATGCAGGGAAGAGAAGTATTGAATTCCATACAGACTGCAATAAACATGGGGAAAAATTTACAACTTTTGGACTAAATGACACAACACAGTCTTACTTTGTTTAGCTACAGCTTCAGAGCAATCATCCGTTATTTTCTACATAATAGAGCAGTCATACTCGTATCAATCACATTTTTTTTTCCTTATACTACATTTCCCAGCAGGATGATACTGCTGAGTGAACGATTCATGCAAAGCATCATATGGCTAAGGAGTTTATGTTTTGCTTGTAACCTAATCTTTGAATTGGAAAACCTTGAGTTACGGTGCCCAACTTTGTCAACAACCCTCACTGGAAGTTTTCTCATGTGACAAATTAAACTACAAAAAGTACTTCAAAGTAACCTCATCTACAGTTACGTTAGGGATAGGGTTTGATAACTAAGATTTAATGGGGTGATATATAGGGAGGATTTAAATGTAAAGAAGAGTAGAAATGGGCCATAGGGGATTGTAACAGGGAGTAGGAGATGACATGAAATATATGAGAGGGTTTTAGGCAGAGGTAAATGTTATTCATGTGAAAATGGCTTGCAAGTCGCCTAAGCACTCGATACATTTCCATTCCCAAGGGGAGTTCAATTCCCAGATGATAATAATTCATCTTCAGGATTAAGGTAAATGAAAAGCAGTGTGAATATAGGCTGCTATTGAAAGCTTTTAAGCTACTGGCTGCATTAAGCACTGAGCACAGATTATATCACCTCGCTAGGATTTTAGTAAGGAATATGATTAATCTAGGTACTTGTAAATATTAGAACAGAGTGTCTGAATATATTATAATGGTATGTACAACTTTAATCTCTATCATTGTCACAGTCAGCATTATATTTGGAAATATTGGGCCATTACAACAATCCTTAGTGTAGAATTAATTTCAATAAATTAATATTGGTTGGCAATTTTGAAATTTATTAATTATAAGATTCTCTACACCAGTACTTTAGATGTGTTAAACTCTACAACAAGAGTACTTGAATGAACAAGTTATATAAATATATAATGTGAATGTAAATTAATGATATTAGAAAAATACAATGACTGTAATTCGCAATACACGGGCTTTAGAAATATTAGAAAATGTAGCCACTTGTACCTAAATATTTGAAATGATATGTAAATGCTTGAGAAGTTGTTTGCCTATTTTGGAAGTAGAGGAGTGCAGTCATTCCTGTCCCGTGACTGAAGACAGGTCCTCTCCCAATAAGCTCATCCTTTTCCGATGAGCATGCAGCGTAGGAGGCATGGGCTTATAGCAGTGAGGGAGGAAAGGGACACCTGCGTAGCCAGTCACATCAGCCAAATCAACCCTGGCGATCAGTGGGGTGACAGATGTGACAGCCAGATTGCCTACACCAGAAACTAATATCACGCCGTATGTTAACTAAGTGGAATCTAAATAAAACTTTTTTAAAAAATAAAAAGATAAAAAATGGAAAAAAAATAGAGGAAAGGACCTTAAAATGGCAAAAATATGTTCTTCTTACATATAAGCAATTTGAGTATGGTATTGTAAACTATGAAAATAGAACATATTCTGACAATATAGGGAAATTAATTAACTCTCTAGTCTTCATTCACTGGCTGTTTTTATTACTTTATATATATATATATTTTATTTTTAAGTAGGCTCCACAACCAACATAGGGCTTGGTTAGACCCAAGACCCCTGAGATTATGAATGAGTACATGGTCTAACTGACTGTGCTCCTTTGCTTCCTATTTTTTAAAGAATGGAGAATGCCTATTTCAACAGGGAAGATATGGATTTTGTATTGATTTTTTGTTTTAAGTATTTATTTGAGAGAGTGCACACATGAATGGAGGGAGGAGCAGAAGAAAGAGGAAATCCAAGCAGACTCCCAGCTGAGCATGGAGCCTGTGGGGACTGGTCCCAAGAATGTGAGATCATGTCCTGAGCTGAAATCAAGAGCTGGATGCTTAACTGACTGAGCCACCCAGGAGCCCCAGGGCAGTTGTATAAATTTAATGAGCTCATATAAGCAGAACCTTATTAGTGTCTCTAGAGGCTAGGAACATAATATAAATAGATGAGCAAAGTCTGTAAACAGGTACAGGTGAAGCCAAATGCAGCAGTCATCAATTAATTATTATTTCTACACTCAACCAATATGAGATAGGTAGAATAATTAGGAATAAGAACAGTCCGTAGTTAAAGATAAGGTGTGCTTTGATAGCCAGGGTGAAAATTTAATCCTGATCGTTATAAGCTATGTGCTTGAATCAAAAAGAATCAAATAAGAACAAATATTTCAGAAAAAAAATGAAATAAATCAGTAAATGAAAAAATTTCAGTTTTTTAATTTAACCTTCACTGAATATCACTCAATAGAGAAGCTGTACTAAAAACATTTAATGCAGAGTGAACAATTCCTATGTCTTTTGAAAAATCCCCAAATCTATTTATTTAATATCTGTCACAGACTTTTACGTATCAGTAAGCTTAGTGTGAAATAAAATGCACTTAGGATAATCAGACTCATGTCAAGGTTAACCGAGCTTGATAAGCATTTATTATTTTATGAGCTTTTATTATTTATCATAAATTCTAATATTCATAGTCTCAATTTGGTCAATGACATTGTCACATCCCGTGAAGTAACTTGTTCCATAAATCTTTACATTTGTTGACCCAGAATATACTGAAATTATCCGCCTCATGATTTCCGTATCTGAAGGCTGTATTTTTTTTTTTGAAGGCTGTATTTTTAAAATAACATCCTTTTCAATGTCATTAAATAGATCTGTGTCTCACACATTGCCATTTTTGTACAATAGTAAGACTTGTTATCTAACAAGATGCTACGTGACCTGAATGTCATCAAACTGACAGGTTTACAAAAATCCTAAGCAATTGGGCATCTCTTTTGCCTACAAAACAAAACAACACTCAAAGCTTTCTTTGTTTGATTTATTGCGCATATTTTGTCTGCAAGGCGTTATGTACCTTCACTGGAATATTCTCATCTCATCTCATATTACACAATGCCAATTTGCCTAATTTATTTGAAGATAAATTAGGCAAGTGATGATGACATCTTATTTATATTACTTCAGGCATGCAGGCTAAATAAGCTTATATACAGTGACAGTGCTGAGTATAAAATCTCAATGACACTCTTAGAAAATCTGCATACTGATATTTTGTTGGTGGTGTTCGGGAGAGTTCTAAAGTTAGAACTCACTTTAAAATTCTGTAATTCCAGAGGCCTTAAAATTGGTGAATCCTCTGCAAAATAATTGTGCACTTAGTTTCACAAAGAAGTTAGAATTATCATCGCTTGGTGATTTTCTTGCAATTCTTTGATACGGGAACTCAGTTGGAGAATAGGGTAAATGTGTGAAGCATTACTTAAACAAATGTGCTTTTCAAATGCACAGGTTCTGGGGTGAGGGGCTACAATGAGTTACCTTCTGAAAGTTTTATAAAATCTAATTTATGCCGCACATTTTTATCAACTGTCTGCAGAGCCTGGATTGCACATTTGTGTGTCCTGTTGTCCTGTTTGTCCAGATATCTGATTTCTGATGATGAGATGACTATGCCAGAAAGAATGGGTCAGTTCCATTATTGTTCTGCCTCTTCATTTGCTTTACTTTTCAACTTAGTGCACATTTCCATACTTGTGTCACATATGAAATGTAACATTACATAGGAAGTGTTATTAAATATGATATTTCTTAAAAAGTGCTCTATTTCATGCAGTAAACTTGTGTGCCAATATGCGTATCTTTGCCCTAAATTGATCTATCTAATATATACCTTTATACTAAACTGGTATAAACAATACAATTTTGGAAACATTCTTGCAATAGGGAAATTTTAATAGAAAATAAATCATTAGTGAATAAAATATTTCCATTTTTATCTCAAACATGTTTTTTTAGTATTTTTTCAAATGTTTTGGAACAGGAAGTCAAAATATTTTTCTAGAGACTTTTTTTTTTTAGATTTTATTTATTTATTCATGAGAGACATAGAGAGAGAGAGAGAGAGAGAGGCAGAGACACTGGCAGAGGGAGAAGCGGGGTCCACGCAGGGAGCCCAATGTGGGACTCGATCCTGGGTCTCTGGGATCATGCCCTGGGCCGAAGGCAGGCACTAAACCGCTGAGCTACTGGGGCTGCCCCTAGAGACAGTTTGGATTCAGATGACTGAGAGTATTGTAGAAAAAACGAAATAATTATATAATCTTTATTAGAATTTAAATAAAAATAAAAGCTCATGAAATAATTATGTAATTTAAGTATATAAATTATTATAACATTTCACTAAACTGAATATATTTATATGTAGCACAGTTATATATACACACATACTAAAGACTATATATACATATATGTATACACACATACTATCAATATATATTACAACCAATATTGTGCAAATTACAATCATACTAATAGTAATATCAAAGTGTAGTTTTAGGAGTGTGTTTCAAAAGCACAGAAAAACTGGGGGAAACAGTATAATTATGTTAAATTTAAGAAGTTCTAATCTTAAAAATTTACCCCCAAGATATTTTCAATACAATTAACTGATAAGGAGTATCGGAGACAGACAGACAGATGTTAATGAAACAAACCAAAAATAAACTAGAGCATAGTTTCACTTTTTTTTTTTTTAAGATTGTATTTATTTATTCATGAGAGACACACAGAGAGAGAGGCAGAGACCCAGGCAGAGGGAGAAGCAGGCTCCTGGCAGGGAGCCCGATGTGGGACTCGATCCCGGGACCCCGGGGTCACGCCCTGAGACAAAGGCAGACGCTCAACCACTGAGCCACCCAGGCATCCCTAAGAGCATAGTTTTAAAAAGAACTTTCAGAGACAAGAACAAGCAACGTGGCAAGGTATGTTATGAAAAGCTGCTAATCCTCATTAGGTGTCCAGGAAACTTATCTTTTAACCAGAGAGAAATGTCATTTTGCACATACTACAATACCAGAAGTTCAAAAGCTGCGTAATAACAAGATTTGGTAAGATTTGGAAGAGGAAGCTGTCTACACTGTTAGAACTCGTGTCAGCTTTACCACCGTTTGGAAAGCACTTTGGCCTCATTACCTACTAGAGTTGATTCCTCATGGGCCTTGGGAGTCAGCAATCGCATGTATCCAAGCAACATTACATTGCCATTCGCTCGGAAGTTATTTAGGAGGAACCTGCCTTATACTTAATATTTTGCTACGATTTGTCATCTCTTTTTTTATCTACCTTTTAATTCCTTCCATATTTCCGTGGCAACTGAACTAAATTTAATTTACATACTTTTTGCAATGGCTATAATTTAAATGTGTGTGCGGCTGGTTACCTTCCCACGTGCGTGAAGGTCAGTATTACTTCAAACTCATCTACTCAGATGGACGTCTACAAAATTCACAGTGAATAAGGGGTGTCCTTGTAAGGAGAACAAACAAAAAATGTCTATAGGAAACAATCGGTTTGTCCATTCATGCTTTCACTTATTAAATACTCACTGAAGAAAAAAAAACAAAGACAAAAACAAACGTGTTGCTAGCCTGCAGTTAGCAATTCTCTACTTTCAGAAAGGCTGTAGCTTGGTGTGGGTAGAAGTAAAGAGGCTATACTGCGTGGTGGAGTAAAATAATTGCTGCACCAGGCATATACTCCAGGTAGGATAGGATCGCAGGCCCAGAACAACAAAGTCCAACTGGGTCTCACAGCACATAGCCTTTTTTTATTGAGGTGATGACATTTGAGTTGATATTTGGTGGCTGTAGTGAAACTTCCATAGCTAGACACTCAAAAGTATGTCAAACTTGGGAATTGTCATAAAGTGCATGGTGGGTTTCGTGAGCCTTACGTAATGTATGGTCCTAAAAACGTTTGCTGGGAGTCTACAACACGCAGAGAGAACAAATCATTGGCTAGAACCATATTAAGGAGGGCCTCGAACTGCATGAAGGGAAAAAGTCCTATTAAGAGTGATTTGCAAGCTTTGCTCCTGCAAAGGTAAAAATCCTCTCCGTATTCATTACTTAAAGAGTTCACAAGAAGCATTTTTTTGCTAGGTGTTATTATTAACACACAGTGGGCATTTGACCGTGGTTTTTATTACCTGAGTAGAATTAACCAAAATTCTAATTCCCTACACAGCTCATAAGACAAACAGGCTTGTATTGAATCTCAAGACAGAACGTGTATCCTGGAAACTCATTACAGCCTCTGGTGGAACACAATTACCGAGACCGTTCGATGTGAGGTTGAACCATCTTCCTCTATCCATCTCTTGAAGAGTATTTGGCATAATAGCATTTCCCCAAAGTAGTGTTACTTGGTTCATCAGCCTACTTGAATTTCTAAGAAGAAAACCAGCGCATTCATAAAGTATTATTTTTCATAATAAATAATCATATTAAAATAGTCAAGGACTAAAATTACGCCTTAGGCTGCTTATGCCTATTAATTTGTAACCATTAAATTACAGCAAAACTGACACTGGAAAGATTGTATTATGATGATAGAAGATAATCGACCGTCAACTTAATGCTTTTGGGGCCCTCCGAGCAATCTGTACTTCATACTGATATAAATATGGTTGGTAGGACGTTGGCCGGATAAACAACTCTGGCTACATAGCCTAATATGAAAATATTTTATATTTTCATAGTTTAATAGTTTATAGTTTCAGGGATCCCTGGGTGGCGCAGTGGTTTAGCGCCTGCCTTTGGCCCAGGGCATGATCCTGGAGACCCGGGATCGAATCCCACGTCGGGCTCCCGGTGCATGGAGCCTGCTTCTCCCTCTGCCTATGTCCCTGCCTCTCTCTTTCTCTCTCTCTCTGTGTGTGACTATTATAAATAAATTAAAAAAAATAATAGTTTATAGTTTCATAGTTATTTTCATAGTGATAGTTTAAAAAGTGCTGTTCTGCTCCTTAATTTATTTTTAGACTATTGTTATTTTATCCCAGACTATTTGATTGACCTTTTATGTTTTTAACACATGCTTGCTTTACTTTGCCTTTAATAAAAAAAAAAAAAAAAGATTTTATTTATTCATGAGAGACACAGAGAGAGAGGCAGAGACATAGGCAGAGGGAGAAGTGGGCTCCAATGCAGGACTCGATCCCAGGACCCCAGGATCACGCCCTGGGCCAAAGGCTGATGCTCAACCTCTGAGCCCCCTGGGCGTCTCATATTTTGCTTTTTTAGATTAAGCTATTACAGAAATTAACTCAATTGGAGACATTCATAGAAATAACATTTTAAAGGATCCAGTGCTGTAAAATACTTAGCATAGTGTTAACACATATGTGGGGCTCAGTACATATTTGTTCTGGTTCCCATCAGCATTTTTATTTTGAGTCAATGATTATTATCTTTAAATTTTTCTTAAAATTGAGCCTTCCTGTCGAAGAGGCTCTCTTGAGATACATTGAACAATGGATAAAAACTATGAAAATGGGTAAAAAATGGGTAAGAGTGATAGTATGGTAAGCTAGAGTTGGGCCCATTCAAGAAAGAGTTACAAACTAGATATCCTAGGTTTATATTTAGTAGCAAAATATTTTGAAGCTCAGATATATTCAGAAATTGCTTACATTCTTATTAACAGGTTGGCAACTCTTTGTTGACTCTTGTGTCATATATTCTATCACTTCTCTGTGAAGCTAAATTCTATTTTTGAATCCCACTAAAACAATTTCATCCTCAAGTCTGGGGGAAAAAAAAAACGCACCCAGAACATAATCTTTCAGAGTTTCATTCGAATCTGCTCACTCGGCTTGTTGCTGCTTCGTGGAGAGTATGGGGAGCAAGAGAAGTTTCCTAAGGGAATGTTAGTAGAAAAAAAAATTTTAAACTACGTATATGAGAGTGTTCTTGTATCGTATTCCAAAAGTCATGCTTCACCACATTTTATTTTCAGGAGTGAGCAATAATTACAGGTTCCAGGCACTGTGACACCAGGAGGCTTCAGCTGAAGATGCTCTCGCGTGTTGGGGCCTACGTTCATTCTTGCCACAGCCACGGGTGGCTACACTGCTGCTAGTTGGCCTGTTTTTTTTTTTTTTTTTTCCTCTCCCTGTCACTTCTCTGCTGAGCATCCTTGACCCTGTTCCCTTTTCCCTGTGCAGGTAATTACAGCTGCTCGAGTATCACCACTGTCTGTGGCTTCTCCTGCCTTCTTCCGTGTTGACAATGGGAGGAAGAGGATTAGCTGGCACTGTTCTTTCTTAGTGATACGGATTCTTTATGGCATCGGGGGGGGGGGCGGTGGGCAGAGGAGAGAGGAGAGACAAGAGCAGGTGGGAACAGAGGCCCTCCTCCTTTTCTGATTCTGCAGCAGTTGTCCCTCCAGTGGGACAGGTGTTAAGCAGGGATCCTGCTCCGCAAGGTAGCAGCTCTGTCTCAAATAGAGAAGATGGCATGTGTTGAATGGGTATGGGAGCAATTACAAGTCCCTACTCTCTACTGGTAGTCGTGGGGCACATTTTCGCTTCCTTCACCCAGGATGGGGCAGTGATGTCCCTTCTTCATGCTTTCATTTCCCCTTCTCACGTGATGAGAAAGAGTTGTGGTCCTCACGCTCATGTACAGGCATTTAAACAGTGATGGCAATATCTCAGTAAAGAAGATACCAGGCTTCTGGAAGATTAGAGATTTAAAATCAGGTGAGGTTGTGATCGGGAGTCTTAATGGAACAATGTAAGAAGCATGTGAGTTAATTTAGGAAAAGAAAAACTGTGAGGATGGCTGGAGACATTTGTCTGGTTTCATCATGTTTTCCTCTTAAATAAACGATTGAACTGATTCTCAGTTGGTCATATGAAAAAGACCATGTTTCACTTAGTTCGTCTGAGTGATATTTTAAAAACAGGCAAGTAAATTCCAGTAATTAGAAGAGTAACTGTTGGGGCGCCTGGGTGGTTTGGTGGGTGAAGCGTCTGCCCCTGGCTCAGGTCATGATCCTTGGGTCTTGGGATGGAGCCCCGCGTTGGGCTCCTTGCTCACTGGGAGCCTGCTTCTCCTCTCCAGCTGCCCCTCTCCCCGCTCATGTTCACTCTTTCTCTCTCAATTTTTTTTTAAGATTTTATTTATTTATGAGAGACACAGAGAGAGAGGCAGAGACACAGGCAGAGGAAGAAGCAGGGTCCTCCAGGGGAGCCTGATGCGGGACTTGATCCCTGGTGGGGGATCAGGCCCTGAGCCGGAGGCAGATGCTCAACTGCTGAGCCACCCAGGTGTCCCTCTCTCTCTCACAAATTAAAACAAAACAAACAAACAACAACAACAACAACAAAAAAAAAAACAAGAGAGAAGCGTATCTATTGAGAATTTTAAGAAAACATAGGCTAGTAAGTGACAATATCGTGAAGAGCTGAGAACAAAATCTAGGGTTTATGATGTAAACTGCCATTCCTCTGTCACCAATGCAAGCAAAATAAAAGGGCTAATGTTTTTGAGCAGATACTGGATTCACAATTAAGTCAAAGAGAAGGAAAAATATCCCAGGAGACAAAACACTTAGGGAAACCCCAGGCTAGAGTTGAATTGGCCAGGCCAAACCTAGCCTCTTCGACAGGAAGGCTCAATCAACTAAGTGGACATACAATTTACAGTGAACTCGTCTTCTTGGGACCATCAGGGTACTTTCTAACTTAAGATCACAAGCACTGTCATGATTAAACTGAAATCTTTTTATGAAAATTATTATTAGTTTCTAATTTTCCCATTATTACTTTTACATCAAAACTCTAGCTGCATAACACAGACACCTGGGTTCTCTTTCATGAAATTGTAGAAGAGCTAAGATACGTTTAAAATATTTTTGGGAAAATGATCCCACTACTTGTGAACCTATTTATTTTTAAAGATTTTGTTTGTTTATTTTTGAGAAGGAGAGAGGGAAAAAGAGAGAGCATGAGCAGGGGGTAGGGGCAGAAGGAGAAGGAGAAGCAGACTCCCTACTGAATAAGGAGCCTGACGATGATGACGATGATGAGGACACCGATGATGATGACGCAGGGCTCCATCCCAGGACTCTGGGATCATGACCTGCGCCAAAGTCAGATGCTTAACCAACTGAACCACCCAGGTGTCCCTACGTGTGACCTTATTATAGAAAGAGAATATAGCGATTGAGAGTATCGCATTTTACATTTCCGTAACAGAATGCCAAGTCCGGTGCTTAGTGTGTCTAAAAGCAAATCAAAAGCAATAGGAAATTCACTTTAATCAACACCATGTAAATAGTTTAAAGCAATTATGAGACAAATTTGAATTTATCTCAGAACCTGTCCTTGGCCTGCAAAGGCTTTTAATACTTGCTATTTTTTTAAGGTTTTTTTTTTTTTTTTTTTTTTATTCATGAGAGACACAGAGAGAAGGAGAAGCAGAAACACAGGCAGAGGGAGAAGCAGGCTCCATGCAGGGAGCCCCACATGGGACTCAATCCCACGACTCCAGGATCACCTCCTGGGCTGAAGGCAGGCACTAAACTGCTGAGCCACACAGGGATCCCCTAATATTTGCTGTTTGACAAAGAATGACTCAAGGGGTATATTAAATCCGTGTTCCTCAATGCTGTACGCACAAACATTATTTCTCTTAATTAAAAAGCAAGATATCTTGGCTAATTGCTGCAGTTGCTTCGTATTTGACTTAAAAGATTAAGTTCTTACCTTTGAAGATATGTTTAGGAAAAATGTGTTCTTGTTTTCCAAAATATACGTGTCTATATGCGTATAAACACGTGTTGTGTGTGTGCATACACAGGTGTGTAAGTGCCAGTCACTGTTCTAAGCAATTAAAAATTCTTAGCTCATGGAATGCTCTTAAAATCCTTATACTATCTAATTTGTCTGTATATTTCATGCAATTTCTTTAGAAATCTGTTCTAACAAGAAGTTAACCTCTGTTAACTTATAATCAGCTTATTTTATGAGACATTATGTCATTTCCTACGTGAACACTTCCTCAGAGTGTGGAAAGTCTAATTTTTTTCCTTCTTATCTTTGCTAAAAATTTCAGATGCTAAGTTTATGGCCTCCTGCAGTGGTTATTCGTTTGGATGTCTGATGCCTTTTATTGTACTGCTACTAATCTCTTTTATAATATCTTTAAAGATGAGCAATTTTAACTGAATTATAAACTATATATTTACCCAGAATTCTTAAGCATCAAGATATTTAATGTATTTGAGATTTGTAACTCTAATTTGTAATTTTCCTCATGAAATATTTACCTAAAATCTTTATCTTAATAATAAATAATATTTTAAAGTAGTCAATCTCCTTCAAAGACGGCATATCTCTTATTTTACTCTATATTTAAATGCAATTATATTTGTATGTTAACATTATATGTAACATGAACATATTCAGTAGATATTTAAATATTAAATGATGAGCAATTCAGAATATGAGAGAAGTAATGAACATTTTTAGAGGGGTGCCTGGGTGGCTCAGTCGGTTAAGTGTCTGAATCTTGGTTTCAACTCAGGTCACAATCTCATGGGTCTTGAGATTTAGCTCTGCACTCAGTGGGGGGTCTGCTTGAGGATTCTCTCCCTCTCCCCCTCCCCCCACTCATACTCCCTTCTCTTTCCCTCTTCCTCTCTTTCTGTTACCTAATTAACTAAATATTTAAAAAATAATAGAAATAACACCCTTTTATACAAATTAGGTGGCATTGCAACTGCTTTATGGTCTGCGGTCTTTCATTGTTTCCTTACACATAATATGATAATAAGGAGAATGCCCTGAGATCCCTAATTATAGGTTAAGATATATTCTTTTATGCAATATTTCATTTTGGCAATATTTCTATTAATTTAATGTCTATTGGTGTGATTACCTAAGTTTACCTAGGATATATGCATATATAGTTAGCCAAGATCTACTGAGCAATAAATTATGTGCCACGTGCTACTTAAAATATTTTATAATCTTTTTATCTTGTAATTCTCTATTCAACCATTTGATATGTTCTAGAGGTGAGAAAGGTAAGGCAAAAAAAGAGGCAACTTTGCTTGCCGTCTACTTAAAATGATAGAGTATATGAGCAAGTTAGAAGGCAAAGATTTTCCCGTGTATCTGCAGCTAATCACTACAATTGTTTAATGATGTCATTGTTTATTGTTTATCTTGTAAAAATGACAGTCAATACAGTTGTGTGAAGAATTATCAAAATCAAGTCACTTCCTAAAAATAAATAAATAAATAAATAAATAAATAAATAAATAAATAAATAAAGTCACTTCCTGATGGTGGTAGGCTTAGAATTTCTATTAGGAGATGCTCAGGTCTTGGCAGTCTGGCTGGGAGGATGTTAGCTAGTAAAGTTTCCTCGACGTTATGTTTGCTTAGTAAGCAGTCTGCTACACTAACGTTCTGTGGTGTCCAAGATGGTCCTAATGATCCTCCTCTTCTGTTAAACACCCCCTTGTATTATTTTCTCACTTTGAGATACATCAGTTCCCTGTCGCACATAGGGTGGGATGGAGGTAAAGCTATATGACTTCTGAAGCCATGTCACAAAGGGCATTGTGGCCTCTGCCTTGCTGTCCCGATCACTGATTCTGGGGGAAGCCAACTGTCAGTATGTGAGGACATGTAAGCAGCACTGAGGAGAGTCCCATTAAGTAGAGAACTGGGGCTTTTTGCCAACAGCCAGCACCAGACTGCCCGCCAGTACAGTGAGCCGCCTCGGAAGTGGATCTTCCAGCCCAGGTTAAGCCTTCAGATAACTGGAGTCTCATGAGACCCCAAATCAGAACCCTCTCAGCCAAGCCACCACCACAAATACCATAAATGATTTTTGTTGCTTTAAGCTGCTAAGTCTGAGATAATTTTTTATGCATCATGTGATAACTACTGCAAATACGGGCTTACTTGATTTGGCACTGGAAGGAAAGGTGGATATTATTTTTTTTAAGTTCATTTATTTATTTTTTATTTATTTAAGTAATCTCTACACAGAGCATGGAGCCCAAACTCATGACCTCATGATCAAGAGTCACTTGCTCTTCCAACTGAGCCAGCCAGGTACCCTGGAAAGGTGGATATAGTTTTTATTTGTTTTGTGTTGTGGCTCTAATCTTTTGATATGGCAACAGTTCTTATGTTGTCTTGGTTTTACTCAGACTATTTCATTGCCAGGAGTAGGTTCTCTCTATTTGGTGAAGTATCGATTATTTTTAAATTGGTGTGACTGTTACACTGGCCATGTGAAGCAGCCAGGGATGTATCCACATTCAGTACCCAGAAAGTGGCCTTCCATAGACAACTTCTGATTCTTTTCCTCTTCCATGGAAAAGTCACTTTCACACTTTTGAGTTCTCCTCATTGTCACACATCGTCAAAGGACCCTGACTCTACATCATGGTGCCATTTGCTATGCATTCTTAGAATTCTGGTTCTCGGTGCTCTCCATTTTTTAACATGATTTATTGATTCAAATTACCCCTGACAAGAATCTGATTATCCCATTTCATCAGTTTATAGAAATTAAGACCATAGATTCCTGGCCAGTTTCTGAGTCGTATTCATCTTTAATCAGTGCCCAACAAATGACAGTTTTACTTGAAAGTGGCTTTGAATTTGGCACATGGCAGGCAATGTACTTGACATATCTTACATAGCTTTCCATCCCCAAAATAGTATATTTTAAATGTCTCATTTCATTCTCCATATGCACATTCAAAGAAATTTCAGCTACCATAATACTAACCATACATTTTTTAGATACATTAAATTTTTATCTATGTTTTTCTTTTAACGTTGCCCTTTTCCATTTGCCTTCTGAAGTTAAGTCAATTTCTTAAATCCAAAAGGAGAAGCAGTCAATAAGACATCTAACTAAAATGTTATCCTTACATAAATGCAGCTTATAAAAAAAAATGTTTTCCACTAGTGAAAACCTTACACTTTCAAAGACAAAGACAAGCAAAAACTTATTTAATTGAAAAGCCAAGCAGTTTCCATGTGAGTAGCCAAGTAAAATAGCTGTTCAGTACTATAGCATGCTGCTGTGTAGTTAATCATCTTATTGCTGTTATTTATATAACATTCAACTCTTCACATGTATTTCCAAATACAGATAGCATATTTAACATGAGATCCAATTCTTTGAATGTAATTGCAAGTCCCCAATATATAAAATAAAACAATTTATAGATTATGGCATTAATAGAAGATTCTGTTACTGCTGTCCAGGCATTTGTTTCATTGAGCCACATTTTCATTATAAGGCATATGTTCTCTTCAGAAAGAATTTTGCATTTCAATTAAGTCATGAATAAGTATTGAATTACTGGGTGTCTATAATTCTGAGGGTTTTGTTGTCCAATTATAAATAAAAGATTTCAGAACAAAAGTTTTATTTATGTTATATTGAGGGCTGTGTTGTGTTACATAGGATTCTCTAGGCACAGAAAAAAACTTATTTTGCTCAGCTTATGTAGACTTTTGGTTCTACAGGATAACAACAGATAAAAAATAATTAACCTGATTTACAGGAGAACTAGGGGAAAATTAAGTGAAGAATTTTGGTTAGGGTATTAAATGTGTCAGATTTAACATATGGGTAAAGATGAAATTAAAAATGTCTTGATGTTTGGAATGTGAGTTGAATAGGACACAGGCATGTAATAGAAGACCTTACGTGGTAAGGACTTTGAGTATATACACACACACACACACACACACACGAATATGTAGTATGTTTTTAAGTAAATATGCGGCATGATTAAGCCTGCATTTACTATAGGTAGCTGTTTTTATTATGTGAGAGATAAATAAATATGGTAAAACAAAGCCATTCCAGTATGTAAGTGGCTGTTAAAATATAAAAAATAGACCTGGGCACTTGGGTGGCTCAGATGGTTAAACGTCTGCTTCATCCCAGGGTCCCAGGATGGAGCCCCATGTCAGGCTCTCCCCTGAGTGGGGAGTCTGCTTCTCCCTCTCTTTCTGCCCTCCCCCATGCTTGTGCCCTCTCTCTCTTTCATGCTATCTTTTAAATAAATAAATGAAATAAATGAAATGAAATAAAAGTAACATTCCAACAGAAGTAACGGGTTAAAGCGGCATAAAAAAAGGAAATACTTTTTAGATATTTGCAAACATAACTTATAATCAAACTATCGTATATTATATGTAACATATATATGATATTTACATATATACATGTATCATATATCTTATAATATCTATATTTTAATATTTGGAAGGCTTGTGCACATGTGCATGCATACACGCACATACAGTTTTAGAGTGTGGAGGGGTGAGCACTTGTGCAGACTGCTTGTGGTGCTCATAACAACCTTCTGGCAGTTAACCTGGCAACACGTGGCAATGGCTTGAAACATCCTCATACCTCCTGTAGGAATGTATAGTCATGGAAATAACTACTCAGAAGGATGGTCATCACAGTTAAACACCTCCATGCACACATACACACACGTGCACATCAACACACATTTGTGCATACATCTATATGACTGAGAAGTCAATGATACTTACTGAATCTTACAACTTACACTAGTCTCTGGTATGGGTCCTGAGCCTGCATCATTGAATAATGAACAATAATATTTTTAAAAGGAAGAAAGCAATATGAAGGAATAGTGTATAATGATTTAAACTGTATATTTGAAGACCAAAATACACGTATGATAAATGAATATATAGGATTTAAAAATATTTTTATATGTTGCATATTTATAATATCAGAAATACCCCCATATACATATGCATTTATATAAAAATCAGAAAAATAATGAAAAGATGTCTAAGAAAAAGAGACTTGGCTATTATAACTGTGTAATTGAATTCAAGGTATTTTTTACATTTAATGTGCATTCCAACCTTATACAATAAAATGCTTATGTTCTAAATACACAATAATAATACATGCAATTTTAAAAGTTAAGTAATTACAGAATAGATTCTCTTTATGGCATTCATTCTCTTGAGTTAAGATTACTATAGCTTTCCATCTATCATATTTTTAGTGAGTGTTACACTTGATTTGCTGTATTTTTCATATTTTAATAAGTTGAGCTTTATTTAAATTCCAGTTAGTTAATATACAGTGTAATATTAGCTTCAGGTATAGAATTTAGTGATTCATTGACATACTATGATTTGGGGTATTGTAAATATAATCTATTGCATTTTCTAATTCTTAAGTAAGAATAGATTTGGGGGTATTTTTCTTGTGTCTTGTCACCAAATTGAACAATTTAACTAACTTTACGTGTACTTTTAATGTAATCTTTTGACTAATTTTATCTTCAAATTTTGATCATTTAATTTTATAGCTTACACTACTTATACAATTTATATTGGTTTCTTAATGAATCATCGAATTCATAAAAAATAATTTCTAATGACAGTTATAATCTCCTAGTTTGACTCCCAATTTTTTATTCTAGCATTTTTGTTAAATTCATATTAATATAAAATACTCCTCTACTCTTGTTTTTTATTATATATTATATATCATGTATATATATCTAGTATAGATCATATCAATTTAGCTAATTCTATTGTATTTACATTCTCCTTTTTATTTTATTTTATTGAGGTATAATCGATGTACAATGTTATATTAATTTCAGGTGTATAACAATTTGATTGGACAATTTATACACTAATCAGTGCTCCCTCACCATGATAAGTGTGGTCACCATCTGTCACCATAAAACGTTACTGCACTATTATTGACTATATTCCCTATGCTGTGCTTTTCATATCCATGACTTGTTTATTTTATAAGTTTGTACCTCTTAATCCTCTTTATCTATTTCACCCGTGCCCCTCCCATTCCCTCTGGGCAACCACCAGTTTGTTCTCTCTATTCATGAGTCTGTTTTTGTATGTTTGTGTCTTTTTAGGTTCTACCTGTAAGTGAACTCATGAGGTATTTGTCTTTCCCTGAGTTTTTTCACTTAGCGTAAAACCCCTAATTACAGTTTGCTCAGTCACAAAGAGTAGTTAGATGATATTTAGTAATAGGTGACATAGTCTATCAGATTACATTGTTTAAATTTCATTGATTATTCTCACTTGATATAGTAATATATTGCATTAAATTAATTAAATTTTTAACTAAATTCCTACCAATATATTATTGCATTCCAAAGGGATTCTTGTCTATGATCAAACTTTTAATATATTGATGAATTATGCAAAGCATTTTATTTTTAATTTCTGTTATTAGTGAAGTTGTCCTAAAATTCCCTTTGCTTTACTACTGTTATCAGTTATTGGCATCACCTTTGCTGACTTTATAAAATAAATAGAAATGTTTCCAGAGTCTAAATATATTTAATGGAACTGGAATTATATGATTCTTAAACGTTTGTAAATGTTCATTATAAAACCTCAGACCCTGAGAGTATGTTGTGAAGAAACTGTGTGTGTGTGTGTGTGTGTGTGTGTGTGTGAAGAAACTTTTTAAAAATGTTTCGATCAGTATCAGGTTTTATTCAATTTTTTTTTTCCCGTGTTCAGTTTGGATATTTATATTTCCTTGGATTTTTGGAATGAAATCCAGATTATCAAATTTATTAGCAAAAATTCTATATTAAAGTGATGAATCACTAAAATCTACTCCTGAAACTAATATTACATTCTATGTTAACTAACAGGAATTTAAATTAAAGCTGTTTTTGAAACTATAAGAAAAAATACATTAACTCAAAATCACAGCTAGTCATTCCTTCTTTCTTCCTTGTCTCCTTATTTCTCCTTCTTTTTTCCTCCACATGCTTCTGTTCCTTCTTCTGTTTTTTTCTCTATGTCTTGTTCCCTCTTTCTATTTTGCTCAATAATTCGTCAGTTCAGTGTATGTATTATCTTTTGGCCAAAACTCTTTGGGTCCACATATTAAAAACTCATTTTTGTTGTCTTATATGAATTATAATCACATTTTATTCTTATTTATTTATTTTTAAAGATTTTATTTATTTAATTTAGAGAAAGAGAGAGCAGTGGTGAGGGGCAGAGGGAAAGGGAAAGAATCTCAAATGAATTCTACTCTGAGTGCAGAGCCTGATGTGGGGCTCAGCCTCACAACCCTGAGGTCAGACCTGAGCCAAAGCCAAGAGTTGGACATTTAACCGACGACTGCCACCATCCAGGGGCCCTCAGATGTGATTTTTAAAAAATATTTAATTTATGGAAGAATTTTGTGTTTAAACACATCTCACATATGTTTATATTTGTTTTATTGTTGTCTGAAAATTTCTAAACTACTTATGCTGATTGAAATATACCTACAAAATAGAGACTTTTCATTTTCTGGTTTACTTCATGAGTACTCTTGAAAATTTTTCCAGAAAAATCTGAAAAAAAGCCCCACTTTTGTTTATATAGTTCAACATTCTGTTTGTGTAGTACATTTATTATGAAAATACTAATTCAATCTTAATAATTATGTTTTTGAAACTTTGTCTTTTTCTCTTAATTTTTCAAATACTGAGAGCAAGGAGTTAGAGAAATAGAATACAATTGTAGATTTATAAATTTTGTATCCTGTCCTAATAGAATTTGCTTCATATTATAATATGTTTGTAGTTTATACAATATTAAGTTCAATATGAAGTGCCTTGAATTTTATCTTCTTTGGTGTTAATATCACAAGCCATATATTTTTTCGGGTACTTTCTCATGAATGATTGCCTATCTTGAAAATATCTCTGTCCTTAACTCCTTTAGACTAGCGGTACTTTGATAGACCACTAAGATTTGTGCAGTCTTATTCTTCTATCTAGAAACCTTACCCTTAAAATTGTCACTCAGTTCAGTCTTACTCATCTTGCACACCCTTACCTTCAATATTTCCCAGTATTTAATCCATCCACATTCACGGTAATGTTCCTCTCTTTCATAACCCATTAAATGTGTGATTTAAATTTTTTTCTAAGTTGTGGTTTGAATAATAATTTTTTTTCTCAACTAGAATATAAGCTCTTTTAACTGGGAGATTGGGCCTGTGCTAATCTGTGTATTGCATCACTGAATGCAGTGTCTGACACAGGCTGGGCACTCAGTCAGTACTCACTGAGCAAATGAATGGAAATATGAGGAAACATAGATCTAGTTACCCTCTTTTTTATAAACCAGAAAATAAAAAAGGTAAGGCTAATCATGGCTCAGCCTTTCCTGAGCCTACAGAAGAAAATTTAATCTCTTCTGTATTATGTACAGAAGACTTTCTTGATCTACTCATAGAAAAATTCTCTGGTATCATCTTCTATCTGTTTTGCCCTTCAAATATACTCAGTTACTGAAATTTCTCTGAATACAGTAATTCCTCCTAATGCAGGGGATATGTTCCAAGACCCCCAGTGGATGCCTGAAACAAGTTATACTACTAGACTCCATATATACGATTTTTATTTTTTCTTACACATACATACTTATGATAAAATTTAATTTATAAGTTAGGTATACTAAAAGGTTGACAATGACAGCTAAGAATAAAACAATTATAATAATATACTGTAATAAAAGTTATGTGAATGTGATCTCTCTCTCTCTCTCTCATACTCACCTCTATTCTTGCGATGATGTAAGATGATAAAATGCCTAAGTGATAAAATAAAGTGAAAGATATATGCACTGAGACTACTATTGACATTCTAATAATACTTTAGGTGCAGGATCATCTACTTCCAGACTGAGGTTAACTGCTGGTCATTGACATCTCTGTCCTCTCCTTGCTAATGGGATCTATCATTTTCATATTCATTTCAAGAACACTTGTAGACAGGGGTAGCCTGGGTGGCTCAGCAGTTAAGCATCTGCCTTCAGCTCAGGGCATGGTCATGGAGACCCAGGATCGAGTCCCACATTGGGCTCCCTGAATGGAGCCTGCTTCTCCCTCTGCCTATGTCTCTGCCTCTCTCTCTCTCTCTCTCTCTCTTTCTCATGAATAAATAAATAAAGTCTTAAAAAAAAAAAAGAACACTGTAGACAACGAGAACAGCATCAGAAAATGTCCTGAGGGATGCATATTACTGTACAAAAATTTATTTTTGAAAAGTTCAGCAGGTTTTGAAACTGGATGACTTGGACCTTCAACTTCCAGCTAGGAGAGCTGGACTGTAGTCTTGGCTCTGCTAATTCATGGTAGAGGTTCAGTTTAAAAAAAAAAAAAAACAGTTTAAAAAAAGTAATTATGGTTTATTATGGTTAAAATAGTCAGGGAATATTTAGATATGCATGAGATTTTACATCAGTTAAACTTTCTTTTGACAGATTATTTTGCTTTGAAAACAGAATTTGGGCAACTTTCAATTAGTAATGGAGGCAGACATTTCTCTGAGAATATTTCTAATTGTTAATTTCTATCTCAATTCTATTTTAACTCTATTGATTCGGTTTCTATATAGTATTTAATAAACCTATTGTCATAAACAATTTAATATGAATCATTGTGCATTGAACTAAGCAAGATATATTTATTTATTTCATTTTGTCTGGTTTAAAAAGAGAAAACATATTACTTAAAAATAAGCTACATCTGTAGTCAAAATCCTTTATTTAAGGAACTCTTCTTGCTCAGGAATATTGCCTATTAGGTAGGAATATTGAATATTGTGACGACTGAGAATTTTTAAAATATAATTTTTTCAGTTAGCAACTTTTAACTATACTGTCTTAAATAAATAGTTTTAACTACCAAATGTTTGTTCTAAAGATATATTTTAATAACATTAACCTAAATATCCCATTCTTTCCAGTGATGCATAAAATGTTCTCTGTTTATTAACAAAATCTTTATTCCAAAGAAGAATTGGCAATTTCAGAAATGCAAAGACCATTATTAGCTAGTACCAGCATTTTACTGTTTTGTTAATTCAAAGTCGTTTGTTGAATTCACCATCACCACTTTTATGTACATGTTCTATCCTAGAGATTGTGACCTCTTTAATAGTTATTTATATGATTCTGCAATTGAAGTTCTATTTACTCATTTTTCTTTCTCTCCTTTTTCCTTTAACATGCTGCAGTAGCTAACATATTATGGAGAGAAGAAGGTACTAAATTCCATTATTTTTATATTGTAATTATTTTGCTTAATTTTTAGTAGATTTGTTGACTATCAGTTTTAATAATTATCTTATTTATGTGTATGTTGACTTGATATTTTATTGGTTATAAATCAATATTGTCTTTTGTAAACCTGATAACATTAAATATATTTCTTACTCCTTATCAGTTTGATTTATTATTGATATATAACCAAGGAGGTAGGTTATAATACATTGAAATGCTTTTAAAAAATTAAAATTAAGTCAAAGAAATAAAGGCAAACTTAAACATCATTTCCATAGGAAACCCTGATTTAGATTAGAAAAAGGAAAATTATAAAAAAACATTGCTTTATCGAGGGCATGTATCAAATTATTTAAGAAAATAGGTTATAAACTTGAAGGGTCTAGATTCAAATCCAGTCTCCACCACTATATAACCAAGGGCCTCTTTTTTTGTCCCAATTTTCTTAGCTCAAAAATGAGGATAGTTGTTAATACTCAGTAGGGCTGCTATCAGTTCCTTAAATATAGTCTACACTCAATAAACTGTATCCGCTTCCACTTGTTATTTTTCTTATTGGTAATGACTGGAGAGGATGTATTTGACCAGTTACTCACGTGCTTTAGTTAAATTCTTAGGAACAAAATGTAATAAGTTATCATTACAGTTCTGGAAAGCATTGGCCAAACATTGCCTCACAATCCATCCTAGACAAACTTTGGCTTCCCTGGTCATAGCTTCCCACATAAGCTGGAGTCACTGCCACCTGTGAGGGCCACGTCTCATAAGTGTCAAGTAATTCGAGAACCGAAGCCCCTGTTTGGTCCTCAATAAAGAAGCACACCACCATTCCCCCCCTTGGTGTATGCTGCTTCTGAAATCTTTTGTATGGGTTTCTTCAAAGTCTGGTTTGCAAAGGGGTTCTGGTGTGATTATGCCTTCTCATTTTATTCCACTTAGATATTTCACATGGAACATACAAATGTAATCATTACCAAAACTAGCATTAACATATCTGTTAAGCAGCATTTCTTTCTGCTCTCTTCCCTCTCGAGACCAAGCAAATATATCTCTGGGCATTTTAAAAATTGATTTCATGTTTTCATCGTAATGGAAGGAAAAAGCCTAAGTAGTCAGAGCTCAGGGAACCCAGATCTGGCTTTGCTGGTTAACTGCTGGTAAAAACTGGATGTATTATTTTACCTCTGTGAGCCAGATTTTTTGACACATTGCTTGAAATACAGTTGACACCCTTCTAGCAAAATCGTGATATGTAAATGTCCTTAGACTATGTAAAACAATACTTTCTTATAATTTGACTTTGATAATGACCATGAACATTATTATTTTATAATTTTATATATGTAATAATAATAATAATATGATATTCTTCAGGCTACCTTTAAAAATATGAGATCTCAAGCTTAATTCAAATCACCCTGAGATTCATTATACAAAAATATTTTTGACTATCTAAAATCTTCTGTTAATTTCTTAACATGTGTACCTTCAATAATTATTCACCATCAATCAAAAATTGGCTTACTCTTCATTATTTTGACAGAGAATATGTCCTTGAGAAATAATAGCTATTTAGTATATTTTGCAGATAATTTTAAGACATATAAGATAAATGTCTTTGGGTAAAGTTTTTAAATCTTTTATTTCATGGGCAATTATCATCAGAGTCCTTTGTTGTTTCTTAGAATAAACAAGATTTAACATAATATACTTGGGAAGACAATATGCCTGTTTTGGATTCATAGGCATCTTTAAATTATTTTTTACAAAGCCACAGTTACTGGCAAGGCATCACAATTAGAAATGATTGCATGTGATAATAGTAATGGTGGCCAGAGATAATAGGCCAGCTTGCGGAATCACTGAATCTTAATAGTATATACAATTATTTCATAAAGGGTAATTAAAATAATAGCTAACTAAAGCTTCCAAAAATGTTCTACCTTTACTTTTAAACGATAGAATAATAACAAATATGAACTGCATATTCTGAGATCCATTTTTATTTCCACCGAGGTAGGTAATGTTTTCTGTTTGTACGCTTGCCACTTTACCATGGCCAAGAGAAAATTCATCCCAGAGAGAACCAACTGGGGAATTCCAATTTCAGGCACTCTAAGATAAATATTGGAAAGAGAGTTAAAAATGATGAACCTCTCATAATGTCATTGTACTTATATGCAAGTATTAAAACCATAAAATTTTGTTTAACTGAAAAATTATTTTTTAAACATGAGCATCAGAATAGCTTAGCCAGGACTTTGTAATCTAAATTGATTTTACTGAATTTAATATGTATTATCTTATTAATCACATGGATATTTAAGCTTGAAGCACAGCATCCTCTACTTTTGTGGGTTCTTTTTCCAGTTCTTTTCTAGTCATCATTATGGTTTGAGGAGTATAGAAAGACATTGTTGAGAGAGGAAATATGCCATTTATTCACAAATATTTTAAAGGGACTGTTAAATGCAAACCACTTTGAAAAATACTGGAAATGTAAAAATGTTATTTATATTTATATTTATAAAGAAATTTTCTCTAAAAATTTCAGTCAAGTAAGTTAAAGTTCTTATTCTAAATCATTCTTATTGATAACTAATCTTACTATATGGTTTGAAAATAATACATTAAAAGATCCACGGTTTGGTTTTCTTCTACAATGTTTTTTATGATCTTGTAATAAAATAAAATCTAGTAAAGTATATTACTTTAATATACTAATATACTAATATACTAATATTATACTTAGTATAATATTATTATAATATTATATGATTATGATATTATTATTATTATGATATATATTATTATAATATTATATGATTATGATATTATACTTAGTATAATATTATTAGTATATATACTAATATACTAATATACTAATATACTAATATTATATTAATATTTAGTGGGCAGCAGTTTAGGAATACCATATATGTCCTAACTTAATAACTGTTTTGGTTTGTATAAGCTCTAAAGTAAAGAACTTCAAGCCATTTTACTCACTGATGAATTAATCTTAATTTTTGAATATGCTACATTCAAGCTCCAAGGAGAGATACAAGGTGGTTCATTATATAGCATAGTATTTCCTACATTTGTTACAACATGGCAGTATTTTGATGAATATCTATAGGGTCAATATTAAATAAAGTCTACTTTAGGAAATGTTGGGCATTTAATGATTTGAAAGCCAAAAATAATTTCTATGTTTATAAAAATTGAGTATCCCTTCTATTCCTTGTAAATATTTATGAAATCTATTCATAATATATTGAATAATCTATTCATAATATAAAATATTATGATTCAATATATAAACTATTAAAGTAAATCACTGTATTAGTCAGGCTTATTAATACCTACCAATACAAAATACCAATAGAAATTGCAGGGAAATCTTACAACAAAGCTTATACATACACCATAATCTGATTAGCTTTGTGATCTATGATGTCACCAAAGTGAAGGAAAAGGGATATGGCAAGCAGGTCAGCTTTTAACTTCTTCAGCCTGAAATTATTCACATTTCATTGGCCAGACTATTATACATTGCAAGAGGGGTTGGGAAAAATAGACTAATATATACCAGCTTTGTGAGTTCCATAAACTTCTCATAAATTTATTTTTAGAGAAAAAATGCTTACATTCTCAGGACCAGATTACTGCCTCATAATAATATTGATCAGTTTTTCAAAATGAAAAAGAACTTTAAGAGCATAAGGCTTCTGATTGCATCAAACTTAGTAAGTCATAGCATTGTGGAGAAGTAGAGACCATGCCTTCTAATGGTCACTACACAATGCCAAGTGAACCATGATCAAATTCTTGGTATTTTCACTAGCCAGTCTTCTACTGCTGCTTTAAATACTAACATCAACCTAACCTTTTAATGTTTTACATTATTTCATTAAAAAAAATTTTCAAATCAAAATTGTGATTTGATAAGAAATATCCTTTTGCAGTTATATGTGCATATACATACGCACATATACATGTACATATATATAATATGCTAGATGTATACATGCATATATACATATATAATTATATATATGATTCCCATTAACATTATATAGCACAAATATTCTATTATGTTATAAACTTTGCTATGTTAAGCGTTAAATGTGAAATTAATCATGCAGATCTGCATTCAGTTTCTTCAGCATATCTTGAGAAGTTCAGGACATGGTATACAAGACTCAAAAGGAACTGGTTTTAGATAATGTCACTCTGACCAGTCAAATAGTACCCAGCTAATAAGAGCTTGACACAATCACTCACTTTCTAGCAAGAATGTAAGAATAAGTTTTATTCTAGTTGAACATAATATAGAGATCTTGTAGACGTGCAGTGGAATGATGCTACTTTTGTGTAAAAAAGTTTTAGCTCCAAAGACAAAGTGCAAAACATGGGAACAGTCATGAACCAAAAATCATCCCCTGCTAAGTTTTCCAAAATGAGAAATGCAATATGGACTATCTACTCTTGTCTATATTTTTCTTTACCTAAAAGAAAGAGATTTTTTTTCTACTTTTCAAAAAGAAAGATAAGCTTAGGATCTCTTAAAAGTGAAAAGAATAATATCAAGTACTGAAGGACTTTATAAAAACACTTAGTGAATTATTTGGTTGGTTACAAATCACTGCATCATAGAATTACAATTTGCTCCTCACCATAACTTAAATCCTAAAGCAATGGCAATTTAAATCAGAGGAAGACAATCACCACAAAATATCTTTTAGTATTGACTATTTTTGTCATTACTGTCTATCCAGGAATTAGAAATTAACCAAATTTTATGATTGATGTAAATTATGTAATATATGTGCTATATATAAGAAATAACATCGTTGTATTATCATGATACACTATTACTCATGAGCAGCTGTCCTAATGGACAGAGACAGGAATGTGCTTTAAATCCATTTTTTCTCAGTCCATTTCACGTACTTAAAGGTGCCGTATTGATTAGAAAATCCTCTGGGAAATACTTCCCTCTTACAAGACTGCAAGTAATTCTTGCTTGCGTCCTTTCTCTGTAGAGAAAGAAAAACAAAGCAAAAGGAAAGCTCGCAAGGAACAAACAAATTATGGATCACTTTCTGGAGCCACTATACTCCATTAGATTAACAATTGACCCAGAAAAGACAAAGTACATGTGTCTGTCTTCGCCGGGGGATGAAAAAAAGAAACTAGATGCTGCATGTATTGCCAGTCCTGACTGTGACAGGCGTGGTGAGGCTTTTACTGAAGCCGGGAACTTTTGTATTATCTTGCAATACAAGCATGAATGAGGAGAGACCTCCTAATAGACCTATTAATAGAAACTGACATGGTTATTAAACTTTTTGGGACTCAGAACCCCTTTGCATTCTTCAAAACTATTGAGAACTCAAAAGCTTTTGTTTATATGGGTTATTCCTAGCCACCTAGATTTCTATATCCACCTATTTCACACTACAAATTAAGTCTGAGAAAAATTAAAGATGTTTCTTTATCAATTTCTTGAAAATAACCACAATAAATCCATTTATAAGCAGCCATAAATAAGAGTCTTAAAGCTATATTTTTAAAAATGAAGAGATTCACATTGTTTTGCATTTTGCGAGTCTTTTTAATGTCTAACTGAAGAGATGATGTTGGATGTCTATATCTGCTTCTGCACTGAATTGTTGTGATATCACTCATTACATCATATGTCATGTACCTGTCGAAAACTACAACTCTACGCTGGAAGAATCTGAGAATAGGAGAGAAAAATACAAATGGCACCTTAATATTATTATGAAAATAGTTTTGGCTTTGCAGACGCCCTGAAAAGATCGACTTTGAGAATTGCCTACTGGAAAATGAAGTTGATCTTTTAGCACACTTATAGTTTCATAGAATTTGATGTCCCAGAAAACTGAAATGTAATAGTGTATCTCATAGTGTAGATTAAGAAAAACATGGGAACAGAAAGCAAAATCCATCTCACTATTTTTTCCTCCTTATGCTTAAAAGAAGAGGTAATGCCAGTCATAAAAGTAGTGACAGTACTATTTTTTGAAATTTTCCTATGTGTCACTCTGCTGTTTACTTCCTCCACCCATTGAATATGATTCTTACAATAGCTGTATAACATAAGTATAATTTTTATATACAAACTTGAGATGGGGAAATTATGACATAGACTGAATAACTTTCCCATGGTACAACACTGAGTTCTAAAGCCATGACTGGCCTCTGAGCTGTTCAAACCCAGAGAATGGAGTTTATCTCTCTGTTAGAGTCTCCCATCCAAAACCAAAACAAAACAACAACAACAACAAAAAAGTTCGGACATGGAAACTTAATAATTATAGTGAACATGCACAAATATATTATTTTTTTAAATAAATAAAGCTAACAAATGCCCCAAATGAAAATCTGCATGTGTCTCTAATTAACAACATCTCCCTGATGGGGCAATTTATATTATTCAGTGGCCAGTGTAATGCTAATAAATGTATATATGTATAATATTATAGCAGTAAATTTAAAAAGAAACACATCTGTATCATATTCAGATCACAAATTCTGTTGCCAAAACCTACAGAAAACTTGATTTAAAAAAAATCTCCCTAGCAAAAAAAAAAAAAAGGGAAATCATATCTCTTGTGGGTAGAGAGAGGAGGAACTCATAGATGGCTCTAAACGTATACATAAAATTTCAATTCATGGCAGAGTGATTAAAAAATACTCATTTTATAATTATTATTTTAGTTAATATACTTATATGTGGTATTTTGTTGTCATTATTATTCATCAATACTGAAAAGCTTTATTTCCACTGAAAAAGATAAAGCTCAAAAACAAAGTAAACCTTACATAATGAAATCTGTATTTCTCCAATAACCCGTAACCTGGAAACTAGTTCATGCCTTATAAAACCGCTGAGTGTGTAACTCATGTAAGAAGTAAGAAAATAGACTTGAGATTTGAACAAGTGATTTGGACGGATTAACTGGGTTTTAGAGGAAAACACAGCTCAGAAATTTCATCAGTGCAACAAAGCAGTGGAATCCCATTGACTGTATTTTGTACAGAATATGGTAAATAACATAATGAAAGTATCCATTTGAGTAAGGGCAGGAATTTCTCACGGAACTTTGCAAACAGTCTGAACCTAGAATATTTGTCAGAATTTCTCACAGAACTTTGCAGACAGTCTGAACCTAGAATATTTGTCAGGTTTAAACACATTTGAATTCCCAGTTGTGGAGCAGAATTTTGCAGCAGCTGAAGGAAGGGACAGTCATGTTCATTAAAAATTTTGAAGCTTTGTAATAATCTTCAAACACAGTGTAAACCTGACACAGCTGAAAATTAGGTACCACGTGGCAACTCGGTCATGTTCTCAAGTTTCAAGAACCCATAATGTTAAATTGATAGTCACTGACATGTAGCACATGTCAATCCTTTGTTAATGTTTACATGGAAACTTGCTAATAAGAATCCATTTTATTTGAGTAAAAACTGACTTTTTAAAAGTTTTATCCTTTGTTTTATTATTATCTTTTAAGATTGTATTTATTTATTCATGAGAGACACAGAGAGAGAGAGAGGCAGAGGCACAGGCAGAGGGAGGGGCAGGCTCCATGCAGGGGAGCCCGACGTGGGACTCGATCTCGGGTCTCCAGAATCAGGCCCTGAGCCCAAGGCCACGCTAAATCGCTGAGCCACCCGGCTGCCCTCCTTTTTTCTTTTTTTTTTTTTAAGTTTTAATCCTTTGGACCTAGAATTTATATTCCTTTAAGTTTTAATCCTTTGGACCTAGAATTTATATTCCTTTATGCATAACTATAATAGTAAAGAAGAGCTGACAACTACTAAACTTATTTTATGAAAAATATGACTTGAATTTAGTTTTTGCCACTTGCTATTGTTCAGGAATATTCCATCATAATGCAGTGCTCTCTGGAATTATAACACATAATTAACTGATAAAGATTGCATGTTTAAAAATATGAATGCTATCAAATATTTATAAAACAATAAGATGTGTCAAAACAATCTGGAGTCGCTTAAAATGCCTAAATGTGTTAGAAATAATTTCATGTGCTCAAAGAAAATTATAAGTAAAATGTGTAAACACCAATAAAGTCATAATTATGCTTGAATACATTTTCCTCTAAATCATAAGAATAGATGGATATATGGCTAGATGGGTAAAATTGGAGACTTTTTTATTAACTAGGAACATATTTAATAAGAGTAAATATGGATTAATTTGAATAAACAAATATTTTTATGACTCAATACACTTTTATTGTAGTCCTCAGGCTTGACTTAATAAACCTTGCAGGTGTTACCCATAAAATGAAAATATGATGCTTGGGGAATTTTTTGTATTTAAATAAATTCTTTCTTTCTATCAATGTTTTTTAGAATTTAAACTCTTAAGCAACAATGTTTTGGCTTTTCAAACTACCAAGATTCGAATGTCATCAGTTCTCTTTTATTTTATTTTTTTTTTATTTATTTTTTTTTTCATCAGTTCTCTTTTAAAGAATACATGCCATCACTGAATTGTGTATGCTACAGTTAGACAATAAATATGATTGTGCAAACCAGTACAGCTTGGCAAGGGATCAGGTGAGGATCAGGAAAAGAAAGGACCGTATGCACTTGGGTCTGGCCAAGTTGGGACAAAGCAGAAGCAGAGGAAACAAAGAGGACAGTTGGAATATGTGGAAGCTCCCAGGTGCAGGCCTGAGTTACCCCCCCCCCCCCCCACCGCATTGCAGGTGTCAAATTCGTAGCACCCTGCACCCATTAGGTATGGATTAATAAAGTAAGTGAGATGAGTTTCTGAGATATCATACACCCAGATCTGTAGTGTGAACAAAATTAAAAGTATGTTTAAATCATTCACTGGGATCTTTCTAAGACCATAAACTAATTCAAATTTTAAAGCATAGAAATAGATCCCAAACTTCGCCAGTATGAAACTGAAATCTATAACCTTCATGTAGGATCACATTTACAAAAGTCATCTTAGGAAAATATGTTTTCTCTAAAATCTGGAGGACTTGGTCTTTTTCTTTCTAATAGTCTTTATGTAAACTGAATTTCTACAAAGAATGAAATTTATTTTCCCTAGAGAACGCTAATAAAAATATACAATAAATAGAATTCTCCAAACCCTATTTTATTCCTTAATCAGCACCTACATTAAATGGGGGACAGTCTCAGAAATAATCTATGTATCAAACAGTTTATAGTTTTCATCTCTATATGGAGCACTTATGGAATTATATTAGAGAAATCACTGAATTGCAGCTTAAGGAGAATAAAGTGGAATGCTTGCATAATATCAGAAAGTTGCTTTGGTGTGCAGTGAAGCCTTCACACGGTTTGCTTTACTAACGTTACACAACTTTACAAATTGATCTCCTGCTGGTCTTATGAGGAGCACTGAGTTTGGGTTGTAAAGATTTCTGATAATTTTATTTTGAACTTTTGAATGTGTTTTTATTCCGAAGGTCTGGGAATTGGGAACATGTTCTATGTTTTTTATGAAGATGGAATCAAAGTGATACAACCCATAGAATGTGAATTTCAGAGGCACATTAAGCCTAGTGAAAAGCTCCTTGGATTTCAGGCAAGTATTTAAAAACTTCCTTTGCAGTTTTATGCAGCGGTTTTGTTAAGTAGAATTATATTTTGGAAACACAATGAAATCCCATGCGTATATGAAATGTTTGGGGAGGAAAATATTAAACCTGTGATACTGGCTGTCATTCTATGCAGGTTTTATATTTGAGGAGGAAAGATGATATGTTGTGTGTTCCTAATTACTTGTTCTAAATAAAATAAAGGCAATAGAAGTGAAATACGTAAAATGAACAGAGTGTAATAACTTTATCTGCTCCCTAATTTAGAACGTCTCACATTTTGGTAGGCAATGGTTACCCTAACAAAATGAAAGAAAATAGCATGTAAATAATCTGATGGGAAATTTGGATCTATTAGCTGCTTTATATATATTGATTCCCTTTTATTTTTCATCTCATCCTTATGAGGTCTCAATGGAATGAATATTGAGATTTATAGAGAAAAATATCAATTATTTAATTTATTTATGTGTACCTTATCCATCCCAGAAAGATTATTTTTCTGTAAAATATTGGTACAGCATTCATAAAATAAAATAATATCTAACAAAACTGGTATTGAATATATATATATAATATATATATATTAGGGACTATAATTTATAAGATAATAAATTATAATTATATTACCAGAGCTATCTAGCTATCTATCTATTTAAATATATATCCACATAAACGGGTATACACCAAAATATGTAATATTAAAGGTAGCTGTGTTATTTTTGTATTCCCACACAAGTTTGGACATGCACCAAACACCCAAAGTAAGATAAGATATTGGTAGACCTCATTATGGACCCTCTCTTGATATTCATTTTTAAGGTTGGCATGGCCATGAGAGATGAGTAAACTAAATATTTAATGCCATTGTTTATAATTTTTACTTTCAACTCCTATTTTCAGCCTACCAGTAGCCAGTGTTGTTGCTGTATATTAATACATGGAGACAATTTATCATTTTGCAGTACCTGGGTGGCTCAATCAGTTAAGCATCCAACTCTTGGTTTCTGCTCAGGTCATGATCTCATGGGTAATGAGATGGAGCCCCATGTCTGGCTCCTGCTTAGCAAGTGGTCTGCTTGAAACAGTCTCGCCCTCTGCCCCGCCCCACACTGGTGTGTGCATGCACTCTTTCTCTCTCTCAAATGAATAAATGAAACTTTAAAAGAAAAGAAAACAAATGGGACATTTTCAATTTAAAAATATTTCAGTTGTAAGCTAAATTACTAAATGGAATTATCATTTCTGCTAAGCTATAATTTAACAAGTGAGACATTTTAAGTTGCACATGCAATTTTTGTTTTGCTTTATAATCACATAAGCTATTATTTGAATCACTTTGACCACTTTGAATAAGGTATATTTGTGGTGTGTAAATAAATAAATGCATATATAAAAATTTAATTATTTGCGTGAGATAAAGCAAATCATGCATTTTATACCACCTTCATATTTTCATAAAAAACATTATGGATGAAAAATCTGGGCTAACACACAGATATGGGAAATGTAGCATTAAAATGTTTAAATCAAAATAAAATAAAATAAAATGCTTTAAATCAAAGCAAAATAATTTTGCAGGAGAGTATATCTCTGAGTACTACAGGACCAACAGTTTTGTAGCTGACACAGATGTGTTGGTTTTATCACAGAATTTGAAACTTCAGTTACTTAATAAGAATCTGTGAAACACATACTTCTCATCACAAAACTGTCACCTCATGAATTTGATTTGCAAATTTAGAGACAAAGAGTTTTCTTCCTACATTGCAAGTGTGCTATTCCAGAGTATTTAAATGGTTTAATACAATTTGGTGCAGTGCAAATCTTAAAGAATATGCTTTTTCAGGACATTTTTTGGTGGCTCCAGATGAGTTAATTTAACTATTTGGAATCTAAAGCTGAAAAAATAAACAAAAATTGAGGCGACTATTGTGACGTGTCTGGACAACAGGGATGTGAGTTTACTTACCTGAATTTGTCTCTCTTTAAAGCTTTTGAATACATGGACCTTCTCCTAAAACAACTTAAGTAGAAACTACATAGGATTATGTAGATTTATCTCTCTCTATATATATATATGGGTCTATATAGTGAGAAATTACATACATAAATAAATTGTATATAATTTTCTACAAAAATTAAAAGTTGAAGAAGTGATGACCAAACCCCATAATGATAGCTTTTGCTCATTTCCTTCAACCTGCCCACCCTTATCTGCAAGCGTCCGTCAACAGTGAGCGTCAGAGCAAAAGTGGTTACGAGGAACTAATTTGCTGCATCAGATTTTCCAAATCACAACCTTTGGAAATCATTTCCATCCTACATATGAGTTTATGCTAGGAATGCGTAATGCAAAATGAAAGAAAGCATAAGGATAAAAGTTAGCGTTCCTATATTATATAAAACAAAAATTTACCAAAAAAAAAATTTAATACTGAAATGGAAGAGTAAGCAAAGGAGTAAGAAATATCAGATTTGTACTTTTAAGAAGAAAACAACTATCAAATGTGTGATTTTTTTTTCAAGATTTATTTATTTATTTGAGAGAGAGGGCAAGAGTGGTAGGAGGGACAGAGGGAGAGGGAGAGAGGGACTTCCCATTGGGCGCAGAGCCAGATGCAGGGATGATTCCAGGCCCCTGAGATCATGACTTGAGTTGAAATCAAGAGTTGGCCACTTAACCGACTGAGCCACCCAAATATCCCAAATGTGTGTGTGTCTTTTAAATTTATGGTCTTTCTGTTGCTTTGAATGTTGAAATTAAAACACAAATACATTTCAGCTGACCTACATATTTTCAAAGCACTGGGAATAATATCAAAAATTGTGACTTAGCTAAAACTAGGTCTTGCTTGTAACTGTTAAAGAATACGGTGGCATTCAATGAATATCAAAAAAGAAAGATGTGTCCTATGTAATTATTATAGTCCACATATATGAAATAAAAACTGCAGTAAATAGACTTTTATTTTATTCTGTTATTTTTTATTGCTTAGTGTTAATAAAACTTAATTAATTGGAATATGTATACACAGGCACCTTCATGGTACACAAGTATACAGCAGTAGAAGTAAGAAGAAATCGATCCTCTTATGCTTTGAGAATAAATGTCCAACTAAATAATTATTTCTTATGCAAAGCTCTTTTTTGCTTTCTGTTTAAATGCAAAAGAGATGCGGGCAGCCAGGGTGGCTCAGCGGTTCGGCACCGCCTTCAGCCCAGGGTGTGATCCTGGAGACCCGAGATCGAGTCCTACGTCAGGCTCCCTGCATGGAGCCTACTTCTCCCTCTGCCTGTTTCTCTGTCTCTCTCTCTCTCTCCTGTGTTTCTCATGAATAAATAAAAAAATAATTTTTTTTAAAAAAGAAAAGAATGCCAATTTCAGCGTGTATAAGCTACTTGGTGCTACATTTCTAGATTTACATTTCTAATTATAAATTAATTTCCTGAGGAAGTTGTTGAGTATCTTGTGAGGAGAAAACTTTTCTCCAGAGAAACAGAACCAAAAGAACTAATATCTGTATCTATATCTCTCTATCTCTGATTCTATCCCTATCTTTATCCCTATCTCCATCTCTCTCTGCCTCTGTCTCTATCTCTATCTTTTTATTTCAAGAAATTGTCTCAGGTGATGGTGGGTGGCGTGGCTGGTCCAAAACCCCTGGGGCAGGACAACCAGCAGAAAATTCAGGGCAGAGTGGGTATTGCAGTCTGGAGTCTGGAAGCCACAGGTCAGGCCAGTAGCCTGGAAACTCAGACACAAGCTGATATTGTGAGTCTTGAGTCAGAAACCTGGAAGACTGGAGATTCAAGCAGATTTCTGTGTGGACCACTTGAAGCAGAATTCCTACTTCTTTGGGAAAACTCATTATTAAATCCTAAGGCCTTCAGTTGAGTGGATGAGGTCCACGCACATCCTGGAACGTGATGTTTCACTTAAAGAACAATTGTGCTAATCACCTCTAAACGCTTTACAGCAGCATCAAGACTGGTGCTTGCCCGAACAACTGGGCACCCAAGCCCACTCAAATCCCAGGTAACATACGAAATTAACCATCACATCTTACTGTCTCTTCCAGTCAAGGGCCTATTAAATTCATGTTTGTATTCCCGACATGGTTAGGTGCAGTGGCCTGACACATGGCAGGGAGTCAAACAGCATTTGTTAAATGAATTTAATGAAAATCCCATTGCTCAGAGCCTTGGGCCACTCAGTCTTTTATGCATTCTCGAAGTTTAAACGTATATACATCTCATTTCTTCCTTACTTTACAATTCCCACAAGGTAGTGCTCTTTTAATGTGTTTGTGAAAAATATGTTATAGAATAATTTGTCAATGAATTGTTTGAAGGTAGATATAACCTCATGGGTCTATTAATTCGGGATCACATAGTCAAAACATACTGTGCAGATAGGCTGTAGAAGATAGTTTGTGGAGTTCTATTGCAGGAAAAAAAAAAAAAAACTACTCCTTGGGGATTTTAGAAGATAAATGTCTTGAGTGAGAGTAGTGGAAATGAGTCTCTTGGAATTATTTTTTTCCCCATGAAAGGATTAAACATAAATATCATATTTTTCAAAGTCATTTTTGATACTGAGAATGGCAATGCGATTTCCGATATAACTCATTAGTTAGTAACATTTAGGTAAAAGCTGATATACTTAGAATATAGAATTTTTCATCAAAGCTCTCAGAAGATGCCATTCGCTTGCTTTAAATAAAAATTCAATTTTGGTGCAATGTCAGATTACACCGGGTTCCAGCTTTTGATAGTGAGTTGGTGAGGATTCATGCAACACGGTTTAGTTATACTTTCATCTCCTTCCTTTTTTTTTTCTTTTTTGTTATATAGCCTCACTAGATACGACTCTTGCTATATTTATCCTAGGTGTACAGATGATTTCATCTTGTCCCCTATAGTATGAACTTCAAGCAAATAGAATTCTCTCCCAGACTTATGAATTCAGAATGCAAACTGAAATGGGTTGGAAAAAGTTTAAATTGCAAACTCAAGGATGACAGGCTTTTCCAAGATGGCCAGCTTTTCCACTCTTCTGGTTTTCACCTATTTTGTCATCTTTATCTCTCATTCTTTACTTTTTAATACTTTTACATTCCATTACTTCTGTGTTAGTTTATCAGAGATCTGCAGTTCTTCACAGATACCATGATGCTACTTATTCTTTCATGGGTACTGGAAAAGCTTAAATGAAAATCACACGTGTCTTATCATGCATGGGTCATATATTTTGAGACGTGAAGGTTTTATTACTGTTTTTAATGGTAAATTAAATGGTGCTGAACTGCAGAGGGACAGACTTTCTACAGGGAGTCTGATGTGAATCACCTCGGGAATGTCTGTTTTCTGGGTTTGGGAATCCCACACATGAAAATTACTTTACTTTTATAAATAAATATTACTAGTACTCTGTTAGAATGAAATTAGTGCACACGAACAGATTGTCTACAGTATTTCAGAATACTTAGACATCAAGAAATTGAATCTGAAATTAGAAATAAGGAAAAACACACACACAGTTCACATTTCTTTCTTTCTCTGTCTTTCTGTCTTCTCCCTTGCTGAAGCTCTCAGGGCACTCAGCCGTTCCTTTACTCATACCTCCACATTGTCCTTTACAGCATTTCATTCTGTTTCTAATCCAATTACCTTTTATCCAAACTCTGTTCACAAAAATATTTGTTAAAATGCCAACCCTTTTATGTGAAGCAGACCATTCATTTCCCCATGAAGCCGTTGAACAAGTTTTTGAATTCAACGCCACTATATGTTTCAGAGAGTAGTTTCCCCCACTTACTCTTTTCTCAACGGGCCTCTATTCAAACATGGCTTTTCTTTAAAAAGAGTTATAGAATGGTAAAGATTTAAGTTTTTATCCCTTTGTGGTTGCAGTCATGTCCTGCAAAGAGCTTCCTAAAAAGAGTAATGTAAACTACCTCTGTTTCTTAGTAGATTACTCTGTAGATATTAAAAGAAATAGATTTATGAATTTGGGTCTTTGAAGCACTAGACTTGAGGTCTTCCAATTATTGATTAAAAATCATACCATTTTAAAATTCTCACATTTTGCTTCCATTAGGCTGTAAGCATGTAAGCCTAACAACAGTGGGAAACATGTAAATTGTGCAACAGCATCTTAGTGGAGTTGAATAGCAGGTGATTTTATCTATGAAAGCAGATTAATCCTTCCACAAGAATTATTCTTGAGAACAAGCCAAGTTACTTGGATGACTATGACCAGAATGACGTATGCATCTTAGATAATCTTTTGTCATCATTTGGAAACATTTTTTCACATGAGAAACTAGGACTTACTACACACATGCAAGTATATTTTATGCACTTCAGAAAGAAATGTGCTTATAGTAATTTAGATTTTTCAGTGGAGATTTCTTAAGGATAAAATTGAAGAGTTTAACTTATAACAATTATTCATACAAATATCTTTAAGTATGAAAACTTTTTACTTGAGATTTATAAAATCACAGAAATCTTCCTTATATAGATCTTAAACTATAGTTACTGGTTTAAGAATTAATTTTACGCACAACAAAAGTACCTATTCTTTTTTCAAAATAATAGACTTGCATGATAAAAAAAAATAATGCAAAAGAGCTTAGATCAAAAGTAGTAGCTTCTTTCTTCATGTCTCACTACTCCCAGTTCCACTGCATGAAAGCAATTACATTTACTCATTTTATAGAATATGCTCAGTAGTGGTAGCTCTTGAATTATCAATTAGATATTTTCTATTGGTGTTTCTTTATGAACAATAACAATTTTGCTTATATAGCTCCTAAATTTTCCTCTTTCTAAATATGTTGAAAATTATGTAATTATTAATGCTTTGGAGGATTATGTTTATAATTTTAATGATATAGTTAGATCTTAGTCCTTATTTTTCTTGCAAATTTCTAAAATTTCTATGTGACTTTAATTTTCCAAGCTGTTGCTTGATTTCTTATTGTTTACATTTTATATTTTAAACATAGTTGTCATAATTACAATTAAACACCAAAGGCTGGTCATTTCTTTAAGGCCATTCTCCTGTTTCAGATAGGTCATAAGTCCCAGTTTGGACAATTTGAGAGGTAGTTTAGAAAGAAAAACAACACAGCAGATTAATGCCTTCAATTTATGTTATTAAATGTTTGAATTGCTAAAAATTAAAATTTATTGCTGAAAGCATTTAAAATGACACATTTGCATTTCTCTTTGTACTTCTCCTATAATGGTTTCATATGTTTCTTAGAAAAAATCAGAGATTCAACTATATAAGAAGAATTAAAAAGAAAACGAAACTTAAACCTCAAAACAAAACCTCAAACCTGATTATTTATCTCTTAACTATTTAAACCACTAATTTATTACCCATTAAAACTCCTTTTTTTGCGGGGATCTTAGTAATTCGTCTTCAAAATTTTATTAAAACATTTTTAGGGGACACACTACAGATTGTTCAGTAAATTAAAGGCAAAACCTAAAGTTCATCTAGGACTTGCCAAACAGCACAGCAATCATCCATTCCCTTTTTAAATCTCATCTGTGCAGTGCTAAAGAAAATGGACACGAGCCACTATCGAGTGGTACAGCTACTAGCAGTCCAAGTTGCCTGAAATCGCCACCAAAATGTTTCTTGTTTCAGGAACTGGATCCATTTCCTGACTCTATCTTAAGTGTACTTTTTTTTTTTCTTTTTTTTTCTTTCTTTTTTTTTTTTTTAGTGTACTTTCTTCTGTCCTGAAAAAGACCCCAAGAGGCACTCCTACCTCACCTCTATTTTGAGATGAAAAATGTACTCCCTCTGATAAGGGCAGAAAGAAATGAACTTAGCATATTTAAAAATCTATACACTAGTATCATCTTTATTGAAAAATAGTAACTTTTAATGAATAAGTCACCCGGATCAAAGGTGCCACACAAGGACTATAGCTAATGGTATTGGAAGAGCATTGTAGGTGACAGATGGGAGCTACATGGACATTTCAAGTCACTGCATCTACTACACTGATGCTAGTGTAACACTGTGTTATCAACTGTACTTCAGTTAAAAATAAGGGACTCTTTAATGTGTCATTTTCAACATATAGCTATCCACTAATATAATTTCCTAAAAAGTTATTTTACTACTTTATTTTACTTCCAAGTAAGTTCAAAAGTTCACTTTTGGAAAACTTAAAGGTGGAATAAACATATCTGATTAGATATTCTGTATACATTTTAAAGGATTTGTTTGCATTGACCTAAATTGCAGAGGTGGTGGTGGTGAATTCTCACTCAATATGGTTTTCATGTTATTACTCAAGATTTTTTCTGAACTGGACAGTGTGGCGAATGCCTATCTAATTCATCAGTAAAGAAAGAAGAGACAATACAAAATATAATTCTGTGGGCTATATGAGAAGTAAAGACTTTATTTTAAAGACAAAGGATAATTAAGTAAATAGGTAAATAAGTAAAATAAAAAAATAAAGACAAAGGACAAAGAAAATGTGCCTTTGGTTTGTATTTTCCTACCTGTAAGTAAAGTAGGTGCAGAACTAAATTGTTATTTTAATATAACATTTATTTCTAAACGTTTGCAAAACGTGCTTTAAAAATGGGTCTATTTGCATGGTTTTTATTTAACTGACACAAATATAGCAAAATACATAGGAGTATAAATTATTTGGGCAGTATCTTTTCACTATTTATCTGTAAGAAATCAACTATAAGGTTGTTTGTGAAATAATTAAACAGTAAATAATATAAATCATGATAAAATAATTTTTAAAAGAGTAATGACCTGAAAGGTACAGTGTAAGGTTTTTCAGGCATTCTAATGTGTAACAAACTTATGTGTGCCTTACAATAGGGTTTAAAAACAGAAATGCATAGTTATCCTATAAACAGCTTTATAATTTTTGAAGATAAATCTAGCACCCTTCAAAATAATTTGTTTTGGTAAATAATAGTCTTGCAAAAACTATTAAGCCTGCTTTCCACATAAGGCACTTCTGTGCTGGACAATATGGGAAGATGGAAAAACTCGATCAAAATGACATGTCGCCATCTGCATTGTGAGATTATGTGCTACAGAAAAAAGTTCAACTCCTAAATGACATTACATTGCATTTAACCAAATGCAGATACTCCAACAACTGTAAAATTAACTCAATTTATGTTTTATGTCAAAATTTTTAAAATAGTTACAAGCAAATTAAGCTAATCAAAGGAAGAGATTGCATATGCTATTTAAAAAGATGATCAATAAAACCGGTGTTGCTCGGTTACTAATGTCTCCAAAAAAGAAAAAAATTGTAAAATGCACTTTATCAAATCTTCTGTATCACTACTAAAAAAATGAAGAGATAAACCTGTAAAGAAGGAAAGGAGATCTTATATTGTTTTTGATATTCTAATTGAAACTGCTCAACACTTTTCCTTAAAAGTTTAACTTTGTTTCCTCTTCATCCTGTGGACTTGTAACAATAAGAAATAATTTAATTTACTCCATTTTAATATAAGAATTTCAAAACATGAAGGTAAATTAACCCAAAGAGATTCATTTACGATGTCTTCTAAAAACAAGCAATTGTATTTTGACAGATTTCATTTCTCTGTGCTCCGATCATATTACTTAAAGCAATTATAGATTTTGAAACAAATAAATAATACCTATGAAGTGGATAATCAGGAAGGCAAAGAAAATGAATTACCCAAGTTGGTCTGAGGTTAAAAAAACTTAAGTTCAGTTTTGGGATCCATGTTTTGCAGCCACATTAACAAACTATCTTTAACATTTAAGGACTTTTATGCAAAATTTAGGATAGAATGTATTGCTTCAAACAGAAGAACCCAATCAAATGATGGGAAGCTATTAACAGAGCTAATATGCTCTTTAGCCAAAATTTAAAAGTCTATCTTACAGTGACAAAGTCTCTCTCTTCTCCAAGTTAAAGAAAGAGTAGATATCCAGCTGTCACAAAAATTGTACAGCGGAATGTGTACATTTGGCATTTAAACAAATGCTTTATTGATCTTTTTTATTGATGTCTACTAATCAATAGTTGGAAGGACCATTTGAACAAGTATTTTGTGCTGCTACTTAAAGAAACTAGAATGTAGGACATATTTGAAAGAAATAAGCCCCATCTTCCCATGATATTCATTAGTGTTCATAATGATATCATGGTTATAATGAGTTTTTCATTTTTTTAAAGAAAAGTTTGCGTACTTAGCTCAGCTTGGTTGCTCTCATTTATTCTTTCTTTTCTTTTATTTCCTTTTTAGTCCCTTACCTTCATGTGTTATCTGATAAGAACAAAAAATTGTTAATCTTATTTATTTTTCTCTCTAGCTAACCAACATACTAGTTGTGCTTTGTAAAACAAAGTCAGGAAGGACTATTATTACTTCTATACAAATCACATCTTCATTATATTAGGGAACAAAATTAAACACAACTTTTCTTCAGTTTCAACTGTCCCCACTGTTCTTTAATTAAGTTATCCACCATGAACCAAATGGGTCCCTATAATTTACACTTTCTGATATCCACCATATTTGTCCAATATTTTTAGTGCCTGATATTAGTGTTTAATACCAACACCTTTAAGCCAAACTATTTACTGATCCTTCAAACTAACTCAACACTGGTTTTGATGTTTAATTTGGCCTCTCCATTATCCAAATTGATGCCTTTCCCAGCAGACATTAAGTTCCTGCCCCAGGGACTCTCAGTGCCTCCTGGCACCTGGACCAAACCCTGGCCAGGACAAGAGAACCAGGACACATTTGCAAAAGACCTGCAGTTTTCTTCTCTTATATTCTGTAGACATTTGAAATTTAGCACTCTAAAAATTAATTTTTAATTGTTATTCTTATCTAATGTACCTTTGTTTTCTTTTTTGAAAACAATCTACGAAATCCTCACTTAGTCTCCTCAACTCCCAGATGAAATGAGAAAAGTCAAGTGATTTGCTCAATGTCACAGAACTACCAAATGATAAAGGGGAAAAAAAATTATCTTGCATAATTCTCTCAATGTAACAATTATTCCGTACTTAAAGTAACTCTCTGAAACAAATATTCAGTGAACTTCTCTCCATAATATTGTTAAAATTAAAACAATGTATGAAAAATATGTAAACTATTATAGTTTCATGAAATATAGACCCCAGAAATTTTCTATATGAAGATACCAGGTATGGGATGCTCAGGATGGCTTAGTCAGTTGAGTGTATGCCTTTGGCTCAGGTCATAGTCCTGGGGTCATGGGATCAAACCTCACCTCAGGCTTCCTGCTTAGGGAGGAGTCTACATCTCCCTCTTTCTCTCCCCCTCGCCCCTGCTCATTTGCATGTGTTTACTTTCTCTCAAATAAATAAATAAAATCTTTAAAATAAAATTACAGCTAACATTATATCATTTGACCTTTTCAGATATGGTTTTATTTAATGTGCATAATAATCCTATGTGATAGATAATATTGTTATTCCACTAAGGTAAATGAGGGTCAAAAAGAGTATTTACACAGCTAATGTGAGTGCAAAGCTGGATATGACTTCTAGGTCTGGTTGACCTCAAAGCCTGTTTTCATAACTTCTCCGATATATTGTCCCTAAAGAAACTGGTTCTCAATTTATGACAGTGTAATGTCATCAGCTCCATTTTTATTGTAACACTAAAAGACATAAATACATTCTTCTTCTGCTAAAAGAAAGGATGAAATATCTGTAATGTGACCTTTGTAATTTTTATATCCTAGGTTCAAAATCATGCTGTAGGTGGTTTTCTAAGATAGGACAAATGAAGGCAAATCACCTCCTACATTTCCATGACTACCTATGCTTTGAGTAGACTGTTTATGCACTTTAATAAATGAAATAGCAAATAGAATTAGATAAATTAATTTTATGTAATTATAGAAAAACATCAGTTGTACTGCTCAAGTTATAAGCAGTAGTCTCAATTGAAACATGATGAAAGTACTTAAACTTCATAGTCTTTCTTTTTAAAAAAAAATGGTCCAACAGGGACATAACCACTGATATCAAATTAATTGTACATTATTGTAAGATCTTGTATTTTTTTTTAATATTGCAGAACAAGATCAACAGAGGACACTGTATTCAGTGTATTAAAAAAAAGCTTATCCTTGATTATATATATTTCCACATGGCTATGAAAAATATCCTAGAAATTCTAACCTAAACATTCCAATCAGTACAAAAGAACCTTTGTTTCATTTGTCTTGATTCATGATAAAATGAAAAAAGAAAAAACCTCACTGAGAATAATTATTTGCATTCTATTGATAAAGTGAACACTTTTTAAAAGTGATTCATTATTCACTTTTCTACAGATTTCAATAGACTCAGATTATGATAGTCTGGATTTTAAAAAGAGAAGCAGAGAGGCAGAAAAGAAGGCTCAAAATCAAAAAACTTAAACTGTTTTGGGAAAAAAAATCACTTTGGTTCTGGTTCTCAATCCATTTTCTTTTTTAACTAGTAGATATTTTTTTATCCCAAGAAACCTTCCAGGCAAGTTTGACACCACCCAAACTGGTCTAAATCCTGGTCAAGGCGATGTAAGTCTATTGATCATATAGAGGACATGGCTATTATGGCGATGTCAAATTGCTATGAAAGGTTCTAAATGTTTATTTTCAATTTCTAGACTATTCTCAGCTTGGTAACAAATGATATGCCAACTGGCAGCTGTTCAGAGACAACATTTTGAATAGTCCTGCTCTAGAATTCAATTTCTCAATCATTCTGGATGATATGGCATGACTGAGAATATATACTTTTGACTTTTCTTTTCCTATGATAAGTGACATTCAAACAATTATTTACTGAGGAAGTACTGTACCTTCACTACTGTGTTTGGAAAATGTAAAAATATGGGAATTGCAAAGGCTAACACTTCAATTGAGGATGATAGTACATGGTTATATGCCAAGTTATGTGGCACAAAATAAAATGCTATGGAAGTTCAGACAAAAAGAAAATCAATGAGACCCATAGTTGTTAGGCATGAGTCACACAGGTATTAGAAGTACGACTGCCAAATGTAGACTGAGAAGAATTTGATTAAGAAAATGTGTGGTGTGCTCTTTAGCAGATGTGGAAAATCACTGGCTTTTATGAAATTTTGGTGAGAATATTCTAGCTAGAAAACAGACTATTTGTTGGAGAACAATGAAGATTGGAGTTATACATTTACAATAAGATTTTTTTTTATTTTTTATTTTTATTTTTTTTTATTTTTTTTAAGATTTTTTTTAATGTTTTTCTTCTTCATTTTTTTTTCTTTTCGCCAAGACCCTCTACTCCTACCAATTCTCAATTACTGCCAAAGGAGGGAACGATCTCACCATTCTTAGGAAGCATGACTACTAGAGAAACAGAAAAAATTAAATGATATACAACTACTAAAATCAATTTATTTTGAATAACTAGTGAGCACATCAGTAAGAGAACCGGGTCTACAATATATCTACAAATTTTTAAACTTAAATGCTACATGTTGATCAAAACATCAAACTGACTTTCTCTCATTCTTTGACTCAATATGCATTTCCAGTAATTACTAGGAGTGTCCACATACCACCCTTGAGTGAATCCACAATGCTGCTAAATTCAATGCCCAAGTTAGGTATGGTTGACCTCACAAGGTCTTAGATCTAAGATCTAAGTGATCTTAGATCACTTTATAAGTTACAAACTTATTTCCCCTTTTTTATAATGATAATGGCAGTTCATTTTTATTCACAGATCTGTATGTTACTTAATGCATTTGTATTCTAAATTATGCAAAAGATCACACATTTACTTTTCTGTGTATCTTAGAGACCCTACCCTATCTGTATTTCATTACCTTGCCTTTTTAGTGCTTTTGTTTCCTATGCTCCTAGGCCTGGCATTCCTTAGATTATTGTTTATACTTATGTTCTATAGATAGGCTTATGCATGATTATTATTTTAAATTTTACTTTGTTATTTTATTCTGCAATAATCTTTCTTTTATTTTATAGAATTGCTTAGTTTTTTTTTTAATTTCCTAATATAAACCAAACCAATAGAGATTATCTATCTAGAGATAGATAATCTCTATATCATCTGTGTGTCTCTCCCTAATATCTATCTACTATCATCTGTCTGTAATTTCCTTATGTGGGTTCATGTATGTGTGTATGTATTTCACCCTTTTTAATTTTCTATTTAGTTTTGAATCACCTGTAATGTAGTATACTTTTTGCTATCATGTCTCTATTTCAAATTGTGCATTTAACAGATTTTTTTTCTGTAAAGAGGCTGATAGAAGAAGACCATTGATTGATGAGGCCACAGATTAATATCTTTGTATCATCTGACCATGATAACAATAAGATAGTGAGCATTAATAGACTCTCACGATGCCTCGGTGGCTCAATGGGTTAAGTATCTCACTCTTGATTTTGGCTCAGGTCATCATCTCAGGGTTCTGAAATCCGGCCCTGTGTCGGGCTCTGTGCTGGGCATGGAGCCTGCTTATGATTCCCTCTCTCCATCTCCCTCTGCTCCTCTTCACCCCCTTTCTAAAATGAATGACTGACTGACTGACTGACTGACTGACTGAATGAATAAATAAATAAATAAATAAATAAATAAATAAATAAATAAAATGCACTCTCAAAGGAATTTAAGGTAAAGGAAATAGAGAAGAAAAACCAAAACCTGAGACTTACCTTTCCTGAATCATAATTAAGGAACATAAGATAAAAAAGCCACTATAGACAGAATTACAGGATTTCAGTGGTAAGTAGGATAGGGATATATCCAAAAATGGGATCAACAGCATTGTTTTTTATTTTTTTCTGCAAAGGTCCAGATAGTAAATATCTTAGGCTTTGCAGTCCACATGATTATTGTGTCATTATAGTGTGAAAGCAGTCATAGACAATACTTAAATGAATGGATTTGGCTGTGTTCCAATAAACCTTTGTGTAAATTTGAATCCCGTATAATGTTACATGTCACGGAACAGTATTTTTCTTTTGATTTTCTTCAATCATTAAAAAATGCAAAAAAAAGTTCTCAGTTGTTGGGCCGTGTATCAGAATAGGCAATGGTATGAATTTGGCCTGGGGCCATTGTTTGCTGATCTTTGCCTTACAAAAATGAAAGAACATTTTTGGAAGAATCAAAGTCTGAATTGCCAAATGCATCAGAAATTATAAGCAACGCAGGCATTCTTGTGTATTCGTGGCTTTATTTCCACATATAGTTTTGCATGATATCTCTCACATGGTAAGTACTCAATGAGTGCTTCGCCAACAAGAAGTAAAGACTAATGATTGGAAATTCTGAGGCCACTGGTGATCTTTCCTCTTTTGAAAGAGGGAGGATGATGAAAGTCAGTTTGAAGTATGAACAATTTAGACTGAAGGGTCAGGAAATGGAAGTACATTTCTAGACACCTTAGTGTCTGAAGAGAATTAGTTGGATGACTGGAAGGGAAAGAAGACAAAATCCAATTAATGTCTCCTTATCCTTTGCTTCTTAAATTACAAGGGAGTGTTCATGTTTGAATAGTTGGAGACATGACTACAATTACAAATTAAATATAGGCCGAATCTTTCTGAAGGCAAAGGACAGTGGACAAATTTGTGATTCAAGAGAAGGATGAGAGGAGGGGATAATGACAGAAATTTACTGAGTTGGATGCAAGGGAAATGGAGGTGCTTGTGACGAATAACATTTGTCCTCACTATGAATGATGGAAGATGTGCTGAAAGGAGGATTATGAGGAAGGACGATGAGGAAAAGGAAAGAGAGATTAGAATTTAGAGGTTTGATGGGAAAGTGATTTTTTTAAAGATTTTATTTATTAATTTATTAGAGAGAGAGAGAGAGAGAGAGAGAGATCTATTGATCAAGCAGGAGGAAGGGCAGAGGAAGAGAATCTTCTCAAGCAGACTCCATGCTAAGTGTGAGCCTGACCTGGAGATCATGACCTGAGCTGAAACCAAGAGTTGGAGGCTCAACCAACTGAGCCACCCAAACGCCCAGGGAAAAGTGTTTTTAATAGACAACACAATACATGAAAATGGCAAAGTCCTATAGAAGATGAATGCAAATATCCACCTATTTGACCTACTTATGTTTAACAATCAGGTATCATCAATACTATTTTAATTGTTAAATCCAAACTTCTATCATCACTAGAAACATACCTTGTTTGCCTTTAAAATTTTGGAAGAATATATGTAATTGAATATGGAAATGACGTAAAGGGAAACAGATGAATTCTAACTATGAACTAGAATTGTCTTTTTTCCTATTGACCCTCATCCTTATTAGGTCTAATATCTTATTAATTCCTTTTAGTCTAAACGGTGGGTGTACATTTCTATAAAAAGTGATTTAATTAAACTTCTTGATCTAATTCCTGACAATTTTCCTCATCAGTATGTATTATCTTAATTTTATTTTGCACCTTTGGTTTTTTTTTTTTTAGCTCTTCCTTTGTCTCATTAAATGCATAATGCATGTGAAAAACATTCCTCTAAAATTCCTATCCACAGAAATAAATATTAATCTATGCGATTTGAAAAAATAAGAGTGCTGTTGTAAAATGGGACCTAATAGACGATAATCTGAAATAATAACATAAAGTGAAGCAAAGAAAACTCAGGGTGGCTGTCAGGAAACTTTTAATGGCTTTGTAAAAATGATTGTGAGGCTGGTCAGGGACATCTAATGGAGACAGCATACAAATAGGAAATAATTCCCAGCAGAGCAGTTTATTTTACTGTTGAATAGTTTTGTAGCAAACAAAGGGGTGGAAATTGCTCCTGGTTCGGCAGTTGTTTCACTGACAGTTATGTGTCAGGTCACTCACACTTCCTATTATTTTGGCAGATTTTGTTGGTAGCTTTTACACAACAGCAAAGAATTTATAAACAATTTTTCTATGTTCAGAGCCTTTCATCGACCTCAACTCCCACTTCCCCCCCCTCATCTTCTTGCCTCTCAAGTACATATTAAGAGTCCTGGATTCTCACAAAATAGGTTCTTGTCAAAAATATTTAATATACTTCTGGAGAAATATGTTTGGCATAGAAAATAATGTTTCAGTGAACTGATGAATGAGACTATTCTGTGCGTGTGCTGGGGACAGATTTCAGGTTTGTCCTGCCTGTTGAAGGGGGCCGTGGACATTGCTCGGGATGACCCCACTGGTAATCATGTTACAGTGATTAGGGTACATTCTGTGTAATGGAATTAATGTCATGCTTCCAGAACTGCCAGAAGCACACATTGGATGTTTAGTTTTCAATTTGTTTGGTTCTGTCCTGGAAGCCTGGAAACAGCCTGTACTGTTTAGAGGAAAACACTATCATTATATGTTCCCCGTGTCTTGACTGTACCTGGCAACTTCTGGACTGAATCTTAAAAATTAGAGGACATTCCAAGTTCTCCCTGAATCAGATCTGAAGTTTTAGAGGAGAGAAACAGCAGACCACACACTGAGCTCTCCTTCCAAAGTGCTCTGGTTTTTACATCATTATCTAAATTTTATGCAAACAGGAAAACCACCTACTATGCTTGTGCTCCCCCAAAAGGTGTTACTGCGGCATATCCATTTTAATTACTATATGGCAAATGTGGTTTATTTGCTGTCAGTATTATTTTTAGAGTCAAAGAATGCTTAGTGGTGTTGATAATGAAAACCTTGTTCCTTGTGTTATATGGTTATTAAATACAAATGGTGAATGGAATGTCAGCTGGAAAAAAAATGTTTTTATTTGAATTAAAGAAGGAGAGTATTCTAACTTAAGCGTTACTGACTGGAATTATACAAATCAATAAATTAGACATCTGTAATCAGTGATCATACCTAAACCATAAAGCAAATGAAACGCTAGAATCAGTGTTTATCATTACATCATTATCATTATATAAATATCATTACACACATATTTTATGCACAGTTCAACAGATCTCTCTTCTCAGTAGTTTTCTAACTATAGGTAAGTTGAGAGAATTACAAAGCCAAAAGACCGGTAGATAAAAGAAAAAACCTGAAACAAAAAATGAGCTAATGATGTTTCTCCCGTTTGTGATGTGTCTACCAGCGTGGATCACAAAGGCTTAAATATCCCTTTCACATTCATGTATTGACAAAATTCAGGAAAGGAGGAAAAGGAGGTTTTTTTTTTTTTTTTTTTTTTTTTGCCTCATTTATGGCCTTCTTTTGCAAACTCTAAATATTCAACCAGAAAACAATTGACGGTGAAGGAGCAGAATAAAAATCTACTTGGGCAGATTAAAAGATAAAATGTGACCTTGCTACCAAATTGAAAAATAAAATAAGCATTCTGAATAGCTACCTAATTATAATTTTTCTAAGCTTCTGATACTCCACAAGTTAGAAAACTTCGAATCATTTCTGGTGGATTTGGTAGTTTTTGAAAAGATCAAGGATATGCCATGGTGGCAGCCACCGATGAGATAACCTCTAAATATATTTTAGTGTGACATTTAATGCCTGGTAAAGAAGCTTGAGATTAGAGGATTTGAGAGAAAACATTGGATTTATTATCTATTTCTGAAGTTACTGAATTATGAACAGGTAATAACGAATGAAAGGATTATATCCTGTTAGAAATAAGTGATTAAGGTCTTAATGACATTTATATCAAAGGGTTATTCATATTGATTTATATATACATTTAATGAGCTTGCATATGCACTATATATTGTTTTATTTTATTTAACACACACACACACCCTCTCTGTGTATGTATATATTTTATTTTTGATACTGAAAGTAGTAAAGCATCAAACGTTAATTTTGCTCCTAATATGCCATACCCATGATATAATTTAAGATATTCATTTTATCCCCTATTTTCTAAATTATAGGATGAAGTCTGTCCCAAAGCTGAAGGAGATGAAGTTCAGAGGTGTGTGTGGGCCTCCGCTGTTAATGTCAAAGACAAGTTCATTTACGTTGCACAGCCAACTTTGGACAGAGTCCTTGTTGTTGATGTCCAGTCCCAAAAAGTTGTTCAGGTATGAATGATCCCTGCTTTTGAATATGATTTTAAAAAAGAAATTTACTTGTATGTAATTCTTTACCAAGTAACTTGCCCATTGACATTTGATTGCCATTGATAACTTGTTTCATTGCTTGGATAACTGGAAAATGTATGCATTTTCTGCACACTGTCCTCTCTTTCTGTTCCTTCAGCCTAATGAATTAAAAAAATAATTTAATTTTTCTTATTTTCAAAACTTAGATTCCATAAACACACCATAATACTAACATGGCTATTCCACAAAAATCAGTCTCAGTTTTGCTTATTCTGTTCAGAGCTACAGAAGTTCCAGTCAGAGGCTAATTAAGGTATTTCTATTACCATTCCAGAAACAGTATTATCTCTTTCTTACTTGATTCTTAACAAAAGCCAAGATAATAGTAGACTTCATTAGATAAACGTAATTTAGTAGGCTTTACTATAGTAGTTAAACAAGTAATATGTACTTAAGTCAAAGACAGAGAAAAAAATCCTAATACACATCGTCATGGTCATGGTTATAAAAAAAAAACATTCTGGTTTAAGTTCCCAAATGTTTCATTCCCTGCTCTTTCTGAAGTTGTTTAACTTGGGCAATCTATTTGTACTCCATTGCACATCAACTGAGGGGTGGTATAGGATTTGCTTCTAGGCAATCTGGCTCCCGTTACTGGGCACTTGACTCTTATGACCTCCTGATTCTCAGAGAAAACAAACTTAAAACAGCTTTATTAGATATGCATAATCTGCAAAATGGGACTAATAACTGTACATATCGCATAAAGTTGTATTTAGAATTACCTCAATTAATGCATATAAAACATTTATAGAAGATCTTGGCATGTAGAAGTGCTTTATATCTATTTACTATCAAAGTAGTTCTGAGACATTGGAATCTAACCATTCCTTATATTTACAAAGACTTTTTCTGGCATCAATAATGTTTTCGAGTCGAATATTGAAGTAGCCCCTCTCATGATTCTTGACTAGAACCACAAAAAGTGGTAATGAGTTCAACGTTAGGGCTTTTCATTCTAAGAGTCCTTAACAGCTTCATATGAAATCCCATCATCCATCTATCCACACACTCATTCACTTTGTGTACATTTGTTGATTGCCTACTATGGCTATGTTTGGTATTACAAATAAAAGAATTAAAAGTGTTTTTATTGAAAATAAAAAAAGTATAAACAACCAAAAGCAGAATCAAACTATATATACAGAGAATAAACTGATCTTAGCCAGAGGAGAGGTAGGTAGATGGGGTTTGGGCAAAATATTGAAGAGGAGAGAGAGATATAGGCCTCCATTTATAAATGAGTAAGTCATAGGGACTAAAAGTAGAGCATAAAGAATAGAGTCATGATAGAGTAATAGCCATGCAATGGGACGGATGGTAGCTATACTTACAGTGAACATAGCATAATGCATAAACTTGTCAAATCACTAAGTTGTACAACTGAAACTAATGTAACATTGTGTGTCAGCTATACTCAAATATTAAAAAATAAGTAGAAATTTAAAAAATATGCTCACAATTAAAATAACTTAGGATGGACTCATGTAATTAATTGAAAGACAAAAAGAAAATTGTTGGGCAGAATAACAAAAATCTAGCCAAATGCACACTATGAGGTATACTCTCTAAAAAAGGTAAAAGAAAAAGTGACATTTAAGGACAGTATAGATAATGCAGGAATTCTACTAACAACAAAACAATAAAGCTGTGATGTGAGACTTTAAAAGGAACTTTAAGGAACAAAGCATCAGGTTAAAGCAAGTTACTTGATGATGATAAAAAGAAAATATAAGACTAAAAACGTATGTGATTGCTTACAATTTTATCAAGTGATTATTGCCATACTACTAGTAGAGATTGGTATATGATCAAAAACAGAAGATTTTGATACTTCAACACTTGATAAATCAACAAAATCCATGCTATATGTGAACTGAACAACACTGTTGCTATGCTTGAACTAACATATGTGTGTGTTAGCCTTTGCATCCAGCAATGATCAAATATATTAATAAATAATAACACATATTAAATATAGTGGCCCTGCAACCAAATACGACAGACTAAGTAGCTTGTAAGCAACAGAATTTTTTTTTTTCTCGGAGTTCTGAGTCTGGAAAGTCCAAGATCAAAATGTCAGCATGGTTGTGATCCTATGAGGATCCTCTTGCTGGTTCATAGCTGGTGCCCTTTCACTGTGTCCTCATGTAGCAGAAGGGGTGAGGAATCTCTGATGGGTCTATTTTATTAAAGCACTAATTCATTCAGGAGGGCTCCATTCTCATGGCCTAATCACTTCCCAAAGACCACACTTCCCAAAACCATCGCCTTTGGGGGTTAGGATTTCAGGATATGAATTCTAAGGGGGGACATAGACACTCAGACCATAGCATTCACTAAGTGAAGCATTTAGTAAAAATGACCACATGCTGGGCTATAAATTAAGTCACAAGAAATAGTAATGAAAATCGTTTCATACCCATTCTCTGACACAACATTACGCTATTAATAACACCAATGTAAATGTAAAATATTAATACTAATATCAAGTAATATCGGTAATCATGATTAAATATGTTGAATCCAAATAAGACTGAGTTGTCAAAAAAAAAAAAAAAAGACTGAGTTGTCGGGGAATTTAGCTCAGCTCCTTAATTAAAAATAAAACAGTAATAGATTAATTTAACTGGATAGTTTTAGAATTCAGCTGAAGAAAATTAGAATAATCTGAATGAAAGAAGGAAAGTATAAAGAAATGTCTATAAAGACACAAAGGAATTAACATGTAAAAGGTAAACACTGAGTTATTCAAAAAAGACTAATCAAAAGGAAACTGGGAATTATCGCAAAGAACGAGGACAAAAGTCACAATTAACACTATTAGAATTGAATAAAAGAATATATAACCACGATCCTAGCAGAGAGTAAAAGAAACTAAGAAAGTACTAAGGTGAAAGTCATAGTAGTGACTTTTGAAAAACGAATGGGAAAAAACAAATTAAAGGGAAAACATAAGTTAATATGATGTAACCCAATAGGAATACAAAAGGAATCTTGATTTGAGAGTCCTAAAACGAAACAACAAAAAATATTCCGTCCCAGACGGGTTTAGAGGTGAAAGCTGACCTGTGGCAGACTTTCTGTACCGAAGAAGCATCTTAAGCTTCTCTGGATGCGCCTTGCCTTATTGCCTCACTGCTACAACTACCTTCCATTTGGAGAACAGAAGGGACCAAGAATAACCTACCAGATAAATTCCTGTTGTAGGAGAAATGTGGAAACTTAATCCTTGGAGCAAAAAGGCAGAGGCTGTAGAGTGTCCTGGGCTTGCTCACGCAGCTCTGGCTGGGTGTATGGTGTTGAATGGTACCCTTCTGTCACTGAAAGGGAAAGGTTCTGGATTATAGGGGCTGCTGAATACCTCACCAGAAAGAAGGGGCGAAAGAGCAGCTGCAATGACTTGGGCCACTCTGCAGCAATCGGTTCTACAGAAATTTAGGGATGACCATTGTTTATAAAATGAAAATTAAAAAATCAATCAATCAATCAATCAATCAATAAAATGAAAATTTTCATACCGGGCACATTCAGTCTAGTATTCTTTCCGATAGGAGTACTACTTCTTGAAACCTATTGTGGACTGTAAATACCAACCTAAAAGTTTAGATATATACCACAGAAGATTTTTTTTTAACTAAAATTTTCTAGGTTTTAATTTGTCTAAGTTTTCTCTTTCAAAACCACATATAATTTCAGTCTGTGAGCCCTTTGGATAATTAATTCCACATCTACTACCTGCTGAGTAAAAGAATACATCCTTATATTTGTCTTAATATTACCTTAGGGTATGTAAATCGTAGCCCTCAAAAGTGCATGCTTAAAGGTGAATTATAAATATCCTAATGGTTCTATTTTTATACTTGAAAATATTTCGTTTCTTAGAATTATAAAAATTATCTCAAGGTTTTCCCAGTTTAAAAACAACACGGCAGGTTTTACAGACCTAGATATTGAACCCTCGGCTTATAAATTAATAATCCAAGTAGTTCAAGTTCTAAAACTATTTAAGGAAAGATCACCTCTAACTACTTAAAACACTAAATTAAAAACAATGACAAGTACAACAACTTTGTGATTTGAGCTGTATTTGGATCCAAGGACAGACCGCACTCAAAGGCAACTGCAAAGTACAAAGTTAATTTTGTAAAATGTTAAGCATCCTTTCTCAATTTGACCACTTTTCTCAACTGCGGCTAGGGTTGAAGTCAGTCTTTTTTGCATCCAAGTGAAGTTATACTTCCTGATCATGTGCTGTAGCTGTTGATTTATTTCTTCCAAAGCTGTGTATATTATACAGAGACAGCTAAGAATATTAATTATAAGAGAAATTTACTTAATCTTCTCCCAAACATGATAGAAGATGCCTCAGAATTTTCTATAGTTTGGATAAAGAAATGGAACAGTGAAGTTCAAAATCAACCTTGAAAAAAAGAAAAGAGAAAAAAACAGACTGCTCTTATTTAACTTTAATCTTTCAAGCTTTCTTTTTCAATCTAATTAAAGGAGATCCCCAGTGTTTTATCCAGACCTTATCTAAGAAATCATATTTCTTCTTCTTTTTCATGCAAATGCATGCAAAAGACTGTGCAGATTGGTATTAAATGTGTATTTAGGATTAAATATTTAAAAATTTGGAACAGCTTTGTTACATTTCATTATCAAAATGACACATATTTTCTGACAACATAAGATTTTCATGAAATTCATGATAAAATATGCCATTAGAGTATATTTGCTTTCAGCGGATGCAACAGTATTATTTTTATCTGCAGCTTAAAAAGTAAAAGGTCACAGTCTTTTAATGGAATCGGTGATGCTGGTGTTGCTTTAAACATCAAATGTATCTACATTTTTCTTACTGTGGAATTTTTGTAAGAGTGGCAGACAGGTGATATTTGGCTGTTTTAAAGACTGACTAGTAAACAACTGACCTCATTTTGTCTTCTGTGGAGCAAAATCAGGTTCTGCTTGGATGCAGCAGCGGCTTGTGACACCTCGGGAGTATTCTTAAGTGTCATCAGCAGTCTCCTCTAGCCATTAGCACATTATCTTGAGAATCGACATCATTAGTTTAAATTAGGCTCACTTAATTAGCCAGCTGGTACTCTTCTTGTCAGGCTGATAAACAAGCTGTGCTTCACTGTTCCTTCATGTCAGGACGACACCCCAAGTTTTGTGTATCTTTATTGCTATGATTGGTGTTGCCTCCTCACAAAAATAAGCCATCTTTATAGAAGTTGATGCAACTGGTCCATGACCCGTATAGCATATACTTTAAATCGTTTATATTTGTCTCATCTCAAGAAGTACTGATAAATTTGCATAACACTGGGTATGTTGGTATTATGAAGGAGTTAAGGTTTGTAGATCGACAAAGAGGAAAAGAAACTTTATTGTGTAAGCAATTATATTCTTAAGCAATGTTTTAAAATATTAAAGAAAAATATTTTAGTGATATCTTTATAAAGCTACAAAAAGACCTTTATTATTATTATTATTATTATTAATTATATAGTGTATTTTAAACATTTTAATGAAAGAATGGAAGAAGTTAATTCAACATGACAATAGAATACTCTGAAAGTGGTATTTATATGGAAAATTAAGAAATGGATTTTCAGACCTGCATTTGTAGAGTAGATCATGACTGTTAATTAATTATAATAATAACATATTATAATTTGAAAGATATTTCTTTTTTTATATAAATTTATTTTTTATTGGTGTTCAATTTGCTAACATATAGAATAACACCCAGTGCTCATCCCATCAAGTGCCCCCCTCAGTGCCCGTCACCCAGTCACCCCCACCCCCTGCCCACCTCCCCTTCCACTCCCCCTAGTTCATTTCCCAGAGTTAGGAGTCTCTCATATTCTGTCTCCCTTTCTGATATTTCCCACTCATTTTTTTCTCCTTTCCCCTGAAAGATATTTCTGAAAATGTTTAAAAGATCAGTTCATTTTTGAAAGTAGGATTGTGGCCTAATTATTTGCATACCACCAGGCCAAGCAAATGCCACTGTGTGCAGAAAACTATCGTGTTTATGGTATGGGAGAAAAATTTCGAACCTATAATAGCAGAACCTTTCATTTAGACAAAATCTTACAGAATCATTCATTAGATCTAACCTGATTCCCTTTGTTCTAGTATGGCCTGGATTTGAATCACCTGCTACAAATCAATCTTACTTCCATAGGCTTCTCCAGGCAAAGCCTGAAAACCATTTTCCCAGCAGAATAAGATCAGTAGTTAAATGCAAATTTATACAAAGTAGTGAATAAGCAATCTATATAGGTTAATTCTGAGGAGAAGGATGAATATATATGGAATGTTTTCTTCCAATCACATATTCTTGAACATTGTAATTTGTAATTCAATTTATATCATTTCTTGTTGATAAATGGTTGGTAGCTTCAGGGAAAAAAAAAAAAAAAACATATACACCAGTAGTCTCCAGAGTGGATTGTGGGTAGCATAAGGGAATGAAAGGTGATGAGTTGTGAGAAGGGAATACTAGGATGCCATTTATACATCTTTTTATCTTTAAAAAAAAATCTTAAGACATTTCATAAATATTTAATACATGGACCAACATGGAAGCCTAATAAATTCATCTGTATGCTGAATAGTGATGTAATGCACAGTGGACAGGAAGGCACCTGGAGACGGAAGTGGGAATTTTATAATAGGAAGGGATCGATATTGGTACTTGAATTCACTGTTGTCTGTACAAAGGGATTATCAATACGGCATATCTGAACACAAAGATTGTTATGAAGATTAAATTAAAATAATTTGTATTCGAAAAACATTTTAAAAAACTTTTGTTCATAATAAGGATGGTATAGAGTATAATTGTCTTTCTTAAAATAATAATGATGATCTTAATAAGGTTTGGAACGCTGTTTAATTTTCGCAGTTTGCTTTTCCTAATTAAGTAGATTTAGAGGTCCACTAATTGTCGAGTACTGCTATTATCAGGGTATTATTCTAAGTGCATAGGTTGTATTATTGACTTAAAAGCAAAAAAATCTTTCTCGGAACCTAGAATCTATGGGATATAGATGGACATGAAAAATAGAAATACTAAAAATGTATGTTATATAATATGTGCTCTGTGGTAAGTGCTTTGGAAAAGGTAAAATGGTAGCTCAAGACCAGGTGGGGCTGGGAAAGCTAAGGGTGAGGGGATGTGCCCAAAATGAAGGCTGGCCAAGGATTAAGCAGGGGGAGTAGACCGGCATCACTGAGAAGGTGAGTTCTGAGCAGCGAATGTGTTGAGGAACCAGACATTGGGCTATCTAGGGGAAGACCATTAGGGGCAAAGCCCTCCAAAAGGCAGGAGTATGGCAAGCACGCTGGATGAACAGCAGGAGGCCCAGAGCACCTGGACTGGAGTAGTAGGTGAAGGCACCGGAGAAAGGAGACAGAAGGGGCAGGTCAGCCAGGGCTTGGTAGTCATTCGAAGGACTTCTGGCTTTACTCAGAGGGAAATGAGAAGACCCCGTAGTGTTATTGCTCTTATGATCTGTCTAATAATGCTAACAAAAAAATATTCCTAACAAATCTGTTGAGAAAGGTGGTGAGTATAAAGTTAGAAGTTAGGAACCATGGGGTGAGGTCTAGAGGATAGAGCTCTGTTCTTGGGGTTGCAGGGGAGGTGCTGCAGAGGTCAGTATTTAGAAGGCATATAGAATCCTGTTTCCTGAGAATGTGAGGCACGGGAGGGAGGGCAGTCAAGGATAATAGAATCTTTACCATCCCTTTCATAAAATGTGGAGAAACATTTCAAGTATTTCACAACACAGAGTCTTAATAGGTTTAATTGTTGCAAGAGAGATAATACTTTAAGTATCAAATATAGTGTCTTTCTCTTTTACAAAAGCTTATGATCTAAACTTATCATTTAAAGTAATTTCCAGAGTATACTAGGAGCTATTTTGTGAAATCCAATACATGCAATTTATTCCTTTCAAAAGTTGACAATATAAGTAGGAAAATATCTGTCTTTTGGCTGAAAATTGGGTATGGCAAGATTATCCTAAAGATGGTTGTTTGGAAATATTTCTGTCATTGTTACATGATTTTGTTGCTGAAAACCATGTAAATGTTCCTTCTGTAGAATGTGTTATATCTGTACACTTGAAAAGTTATATCTGTACACTTGAAAAGTTATATCTGTACACTTGAAAAGTTATAAACAGATTTTTTTCCCCCTAAGAGTTAAACATTTTCCAAATAAAGCATGTCAGAGGTATTTTTCTCCATTTTGGATCTGCATATCTTTTTCATTTCTGGGAGCTATTATAACCAAACACCAAAATATGTTGAATTTCATAACAAACCTTTAAAATGCTGAAATATAAAACTATCCAAACATTTTGGAGACCGTTGAGTAGATAGATATATTTTTTTAATCTGAAGCCATTTTGAAAATTGATATTTTTTCTCTTTCAAATACATATATCTTAATAATTTGAAGGCAATTCTCTATGGACTGTCTTTTGGCATCTCCTGGAACATATTCTCATAAGTTGACTTCAAAAAAATAGTCTTTGCCTTCCCATTTGTTAAAATATTCGTACTCAAATGCTCAAAGCATCACCTCCTCCCCTTATCCTTCATTCTGCTTTGTGCTTCTTCCTCTGACCTTTCATGGCATTTGGTCCGTATTTTTATTTTGTCACCTGCATCTAGTCATTCTAAGTTCTTTCACCCTCTAGCCTATAGAATCCTTAAGGACAAAGACGCTGTTTATTTACTTTCTCTTCTAGGTCTGAGATCCTTCATTTGCTAAATAAGGACACTATATCTCCAACTTCAAAACATTACAATACTAATTGTCATGAAAATACCTCTAGTCCAGGTGCCTGGGCAGCTCAGTTGGTTATGCCTTTGGCTCAGATCAAGATCCCAGGGTCCCAGGTGCAAGCTTCCCTCTGCCCTTTGCCTTTGCCTTTGCCTTTGCCCTTTGTTCTCTCTCTTCTGTCTCTCTCAAATTAGTAAATCATTAAAAAAAAATCTTTAAAAAAGGGGAAAAAAAAGAAAATGCTTCTAGTTCAATTAACTTTTCTGATAGTAATAGTAACATTTCCATGGCACAACCTAAGCACTTCATATTTACTACCTTACCAAATATGCAGAACGAGCCTTTCAAATGGGGTGTGATTATTGTCTCCATTTTATTAGAGAGGAAACTTAAGCACAGAAAAGCTTAGTAACTTCCTAAGGTTTTTCTTTTTCTTTTTTTTTTTTTCCACTTAAGTGAGGATGCTACATTTGTAGTCGGCTTCCGCTGCAGTCAGCTATAAGCATGGCATATACTGTCTCTCCCTGATTCTCAGCTAGGTCTGTAACACTTATACAGATGATACTGCATATGTTTGGGCCTGTGGATTTCTTTCCATTTTCCAAAAGAGAAAAAGTAAAGAATGTTTCTTATACGTGAGGCATAAATAGGAGGGCAACGTGTCCACGCATTGTCAGGAATTAAACTATCAACTAGGAAGGATGGTGTCTCATCTTCAGAGAGGTTGCCACATGGGGGATAAAGACAGACTATCAAATCTCAGCTCTGCTGATCACCTGCTGGATGATTTCCAGGAAGGCTGAGTCTCCATTTCTTACGCTGTTTTATGTGGATATTAACCTAACCCATGGACTGTGGTATGCCCATAGAGGGTCGTACTTAGGAAAGAGATCAGTGAAAGAAAAGAATCTTATGAGAGCTGGTAAACTGGAAATTTTTATTTAAATTGCTCCTTAATATTTAAAGTTATCTAAAGATCTTTGCTCTTTGTGTAATTGTCTCTTAATAATTGAATAATAATGAGGTCTTTGTTAACGTTGCTTTTGTTGTTGAGCTATTTTATCTTTAACATTTTAAAGACCTTAGGACTATTTCTTTTTAAGCCGCATGCAAAAGAGGGCAACTGTTATAATCACACATGGATCAAGTTTTACATATAAAGGGGAAAAGATGAAAAATCAAAGGAATCTTATTGCTTTGTTACTCGTGTAATGATTAATGATGGCACTTCTGCTATATATGCGTTGAAATAATCAATGAGTACATGAAGAATTTAAATGAAACATCTGGCATTCACTGGATTACAATTAACAAAATACCAGACTATCTCTTAAGCAATAAAGCCATTTAATTATCTCAGATAACATCAAGTCTAGAGACAGTTACTCTAGGTTTGTGCCGCAACTCAAGGTTGTTATGGAGAATTCAGTCTCTTTTCATTTTTCTCCTGCCAAATCCTCAAAGTGTTGTGTGGCTTTTCCTTCTTAATCTAATTGTCTTGGCCTCAAAATGACTTTGGAAATTAAAGCTTAATGTTCTCGTATGATAGTATTCAAAGCAGGAACAAAGAGAAAGTATGGTGCAATATCATTCTCAGAAATCATTCATCATGTGAATTCTTACCAAGTATAAAGGAGAATATGTCACATGACCAGGGTAGCCTCTGGAGAGGCCGGGAAACTTGGCATCTGTGAAAGGGAAATAAGCTTACATCTCTGATGCTCACCAGGTGGGCCACCTTCCCTGGAATCATAGTTGGCCACCTGGTCCCAAAACAATATAATGGCTCTGTTAGGAAGAAAGTCATGAGGACACTAATACAGAAATGTTCAAGTAGGTCTCTTGAGAAGTCCAATAATTAATTCAGTAATCCAAGAGTATTGAGAATTTTAAATAGAAAAAAAATTCAGGTCAAGGTTTCAGAAGATAAATACTTTCATAAGACTAAGTTGCCAACATGTGAGCTAAAAAATGAGGCTTCACATATTCAACCACAACTGTAGTTTACCTTTAACTAACCCACTGAGAAGAGTATTACATTATGAACTGCGACTTGGGAAATTCTCTAAGGATATTCAACAGAGCCTCGGAAAGAAATGCTTTCAAAATTGAATAAAGGTTGTTTTATTGAATACAATTGTTTTATATTATAAAATTAGAAAAATACATATAAGGAACTACTACAGGAAATTACTTGAGAAAGGCATTAGCCTGAAATATAAATAGCTTGAAATTAAGGTGAGTGAAATAACTTCCTGGCAGCAATTTCTTTTCTGGAAGTTTTGTTCTAAGTAAATGCTGAATATTATAAATATTGGCAGAAAAACACATTTACCATATCAAGTATGGTTCAAAAATTGCTTTTACTTCTTTCTGTGATTTTAGATTTCTCGTTAAGGAAACTAAATTAGGTAATCTGTCATTAGGGTTACCGCCATACATCAGATTGCAGGCATTTTAGCATTATAGATGGCCAAATCCCATGACCAGCATTAGAATGAAGAAAACCTAATAGTATAAGCATAGCTCTTACCTGTGTTCAATAATTGAATAAAATACACAGATTAATCATTTATATATTTTAAGTTTCTAAATAGCTTATCCATGACACACAATCTGCATGGGTAATGAAGGAACATAAGACTATATAAAACTGTGCGAAAACATGCTTGCGTAAAGTATTATATTTCCAGATTAAACATATAAAGGTTTAGAAAATCAGAAAATTGGCAACATAAATTTTTAATCTGACAGCTAAACTCTTGTTTCTTTCAAAATTTCTGGCATAGTTTGAAACTAATATTTCAGTCTGAAAACATTTTTTTTTTCAATTCCCATTTCCTACAGGCAGTAAGCACAGACCCTGTACCAGTTAAATTACACTACGACAAATCACATGATCAGGTCTGGGTGTTGAGCTGGGGTACCACGGAAAAAACTTCTCCAACACTGCAGGTAAGCACATTCCAGTATATTTGAGAAAAATAATGATTTTTAACCCTTCAGATAGCTCATTGGATATTTGTGGTGATCTTCGTTGGAGGACTGTACTTTAATCACATCTAGATTTGCACAGAAAAGGAGGGGGATAAAGTTAATACTAAAGTACTTTGTTTGGATGGGATAATATTGCAGTGCATACTTATCAATGGTTAGATTTATATGTAAAAAGAAAAGCCAATGATGACAAAACTGATGCCATTAAGGAAAAAAGAGTCATAATTTACCTTTCAACAATCCCCTCCCTCCCTCCAATTTTCAGGAGGATTTTCTTGTTTCCATCTCTCTTCAAAATAGGGCATGTGAGCTAGAGATTAAGACTCTTAGACAGGCTCAAGGCAGATCTCTATCTTTCCCCAAACAGATAGTATCTTATGATCTGAGCACAGGCTCATTTCTAATTGGGGAATAACTGCTATAGTCTTTGTGGAATTTGCTTAGGTTTTAAGGTTGCTTATATACAACTTGATAGAGAGAGGAAAAGTATATATATATTGATGATGTCTCTTTGGCACAGTTTCAATTTCTGGAGTTATAAGTTTAATGGAAAACTGAGAGGGAATGAGAAGGAACATTTAACCCTGAAAATGTGTTTTATCTTTGTCTCAAACTACCTGGTGATTGTAGCACTGCCCTGAACATTTTCTCTTCTTACAAAGTCCCAAATCATTAACCTTTGGCCAGTTTTCAGTTGTCTATTGAGTACAATGTTTTTAATTTTAATCAGTTATCACTAAGAATACTTTACATATTTCTGAAGTATTTTTAATTTTGCAATATTTAACTTACAAAGGGTAGGCCTCCCGAAATGGAATCTTTTAAAGGAACTCTCAGAATGACAGGGCATTTTATTTTTCATTAGAAATATGTGTCATTTGAAACATCTAACATATATAATAATATTTCGGTTATCTATTGTGGCAAATCAAATCAACCCCCAAATTTAATGTCTTAAACAGAATTAAAGAATGGCTTATTACCCAAAGTTCAGTGGTTCTATAATCTGTGGAGTTTGTAGGCATGGGTAGGGAACCCTCAGATGGCTGCACTCCTGTGATTACAGAGCTGGGTGGCTCAAAAGGGCCTTATCCCCCACGTCTGTCATGTGAGAGTGGTGAGTAGCTGGGTGGCTTGGGTCTCCTGCGTGTGCCTACTCGTCCTTTAGACCGGCATCCGCAGCATCGTCGTTCCAGGTTATAAGACAGTGGAAGTTGCAAAGCTAATTAATATCTAGGCCCTCGAATTCTCATAGAGTCGCTTCCACCAAGTGAGTCACACTGCCTTCTTAGATTTAGGAGGACGAAGTAGCAGAGCCTGTCTTCTGATGGAAAGTCTTCATTGTGGACAATTGTTTGACTGATCTATCACAAAATGACAATATTGCCCGGTTATTTGATATTTTGCACTTAAATCTTGACCAGATAAAACAGGTCAATATATATGATTTTAAAAATTCACTCTTATGAATTATTTTTAACTCTATACCCTTAAAGTAAAATAAAAACAGCTTATAAAAGTAAAAAATATATATTTATTTTCTTTTAAAATCGTATGAATTTTCAGTTTATCATGTTCTTTGGAACTGAATCCTTCCCGTCCACTTTGGTATTTGCTCCTTTGATAAATTAATAGCTTTCTCAGTGTTGCAATCCCTCCATAAAGCATTTTAGGCAAACTCCTTTAATATCATACAGAAAGGGCAGAAAAAGGCTTTGAAAAGGAGTTAAGTAACTTCTCCCATATTATTCAGCCATTTATAAATGGCTTCTTTGACTCTGAATGTCCAAAAAATATATATACTTGTAAGATTTAATGAATCTTAAATATTTATTGGGTGGAGGGAAAGGTAGGTCTCGCCTATTTTACCTGAAAATGTAAAATAAATGTAAGAATTGAGAAGTACTCTTGAAATAGTGCATAAAGATTTATTTGCATAAAGTAACATTTATACACATGTTCATACATAGATATATGTGACAGATTAAGTAAGATAGATACATGGATAGTTAGATGGACAGGCTGATGGAAATACAGGGTCTCTGGATCAGAGAACAGACATTTCTTCTTCCAGGAGCATGGTAGCGTTCGCACTGCATCCCCCATCCTTCCTCATGGGGTGACGTGGTGGGAGACTAATGTTACCCTGTATATACAGCATAGTGGTACTAACAGGAGAAGGACCCTGGAATTATGTGTCTCAAAGGCTTTTTTTTAGGCTGTTGACACATTGGTCCATTCTCTCCCATGACAGATAGGGATTATGATTACTCTGGAACACAAAATTTATCAGGTTGGCACCCTGGAATGTCAGTAAGGCTCAAAGGAGTTAAGTCTCTCCCTCTCTCAGGAGCAATATGCCACCCTTAGCTTCCAAGGCATTTTGGGGACACCATCATCCTTTCACCAACTTTACTGGTGCCTTTTGCTCAGAAAGACCTGACTTAGCTTAAATGTCGAAATATTCATGGATAATTGTCTTCCAACAAGATTATCAAGAAACATTGGCAAAGGAAATGGGATTTAATATTTGTTTTACTTATTAAAATATTTTATTTATTTATTCATGAGAGATACACATTGAGAGACACAGAGACATAAGTGGAGGGAGAAGGCTCCATGCAGGGAGCCTGATGCAGAACTTGATCCTGGGATCCCAGGATCACGCCCTGAATCAAAGGCAGACACTCAACCGTTGAGCCACCCAGGTGTCCCTTAGATTTGTTTTAAAAGAGGAGTAGACTTTCATTTGGAGAAATCAAGTTCACCAAACCAAAAACCTGAGCAAGGTCCCAGTTTTGCTGTAGTGTCCCTGCGCCATGTTGAAAGATTAGACTAGAACTAGAGACATTGTGCTAGGTTGCGATGGTTAGTTAGGCAGTCACTTTTTGCCCTAATGCCGTGTATCTTATAATAGTGGCCACTAAAACCTTGAAGGTGCAAAATCATTTTTTCAAGGATCTGAAAGTCCTATGTGTACTTCTACTTTGTGTTTTCTTTTTTTTTTTTCTACTTTGTGTTTTCATTGTGACTATAAGTCTATACATCTTTGCCTGTTATGGAAGCAAAATATATTATTTTCTGTGATATTTATAATAATTAATAAAACCCATAAACCATCATAATGTTAGGTATACAAGACAGTGATTGTCCAATTAGTGTTCTCAGATGAATTCTCAAAGATTTTTCCGAGTTATTTTTCTTTCTTTTTAAAAGGCATCTATGCTTTATGAAAATAAGAAATGCTGTTTTAAAAGCTGTGAGTCTGTCATCTGCACAGCTTTATAATCCATGTGTAATGTCTTTTCAAATGCACAAAAATTAGAGAAGAAATGCCTTCAGGAAACAACTTGGAATAAAATCTTTACATCTTGGTATTGGCCAGGAAGAAGGCCCCAACCAGATGGGGTGATGGTGTGAGTGGCAGCTGTGGGCTTGTGGAAGGAAGGCATCACACATGGAGACACCAGCAGCAGGATGCCATTAGCAATGAACCAAGGATTGTCATAAGATTGAGCCTACTGATTAAGGTGCATCATAGATACACCTGTATCTATGTGTGTCTTTGCAGCTGGTAGGCTCAGTCCTGAATCGGGCAACCCACCACTTCCTGTTCAATTGCAGCAGTGAGAAGGATCTAGAACCGTCAGTGAACAAAGTCCAGACTGAGAGGAGCTAGAGACGTGGGCATTGCATTTTTTATATCCTAAGACTACGTCAAACACGAATGAGATGCTCACCTAATATACCTTCATTGGCATAAAATAGTTTTGCATCAGTAAGATTGAGATACATTACGGTGTTCCTTGAATATATTAAATTATGTGATGCCTGTAAACTACTGAGAACATACACTGGCATTAACAAGCTTTCAGTAAATATTATTGCTGCCATCAGTCTAAGTATTATTATTAACTTCAAATACTAGGTACACGCATTTCAGAGTTATGCACCTCTATCCAAACTAAAGGGAAGAAAATTTGAAGAGTTTCTTTCCCATTACTTGTGTTAATCTTTATTTAAATTTTGTAGACATTATTATGAATGACTAAAATCCATTAAAAACTTCCTCACTGACATTCATTAATAAAATAGGTGAAGTAACTTTAAAGCTTTTATCAAAGACTTTGATTCCTTCTTCCTCTGGACACATGATAGGCTCCTTTTGGTTAGGTGGAATCATATGATTAGTTCTGGCAAATATAGTCTGTTGTAAATGAAAACATTCAAGTAGTTCGTTGGTTGCCCGTTCAGAATGGGATACTAAGTGAAACAGTACATACCCCATGAAAAACCGCTGGAAAAGTAATAGGTAGAAAATGAAATCTTTATTTCCCAAGCCTCTAAGATGTTTATATATTTTTTTCTATTTTGTCTTATTTTTTAACCACAACCTAACTAAGCCTTCTAGTTATAATAATCGATTTTCACTGGGAAAACAATTTCCAGTGGAACTCAATGAAAGTATACCCATATGAATGAAGAAAAATAGCCCCTCCGAAACAAAACAAAACAAGGATCAAAGTGCTACTTACTTCTGTCATAAAAACCAAAGGAAAAGGCTCCATTTTGAGGGAGGAAAGTCTATTTAACTTAACAGAGTCAGTCAATAGTTTCGGAAGTTTAATATGGTGGCCATATGTAGAAAGGATTTAAAAGGGGAGAAATAAAGGCAGAAAGTTCTTTAAAAGGCTAGCAGAACAATGGTTGTCCAGCAGGAACAATAGGAAAAAAAAAATGAGGAGGTGGGAAAAATCTGAAGAACTGTGAGAATTTGGTGCATAATGGGATACAAAGAATAAAAGAGTTTAAAGGTAGTGATCTTCCTTTAATGGACCATAAAAGTTTTAAAAACCAATTAATGATGAATAAGAAGAGGAAATGTCTTTGATTAAAGTTACTTAAAACTGGGGCACCTGAGTGGCTCGCTTAGTTAAGCCCAACTCTTGGTTTTGGCTCAGGTCATGATCTCAGAGTCCTGAGACTGAGACCTGCCTGGGGCTCCTTCCTCAGCAGGGAGCTTGCTAAGACTCTCTCTTGCTCCCTCTGCCCCTCTACTCTTCTCATTCTCTCTCTCTCCTCTCCAATTTTTTTTTTAATTTTCAAATATTGAAAATATTATTTTCAATTAAGGGGGGGGTAAAATTCTGAAGTTACTAAGAGCTAATATATTTCATATGATTTGTTTTGGAGTCTTTGGTTTGTTTCCAGCCCTGTTCTATATTAGGAGAAGTTTTTTGTTTATCAGTTACACCTCAACAAAGCAAAAGAAAGGAAGAAAGGAAGAAGAAAGAAAGAAAGAGAAAAAGAAAGATGGACAAGCTAAAAATCTCATTTACACCCTATGTATTCTTGCTTGTATTTTTCTCATTATAGCAAAGTCAATACTTTTATAGTGCAAAAGTAGTTTCTATTTATTTTATAATTTAAGCAGAAATTATTCAAGACAAATCTTTTTCTATTTTCTATTTCTTTATAAAAACAAATTTCTGTGTTGGAAATAAGCAAACAATTACAAAATTCCAATTTGCTTAATGATACACTAATTTTGAGGATGGTAATAAAGAGTCTAGGAAACAGCTTCTGATTTGTTTCATCTCTAAATCATATTAATGCTGATACTATTAAGGGAATGCACTGCCGAGGTCTAACCGCGGTCTGCTCCATTTAGGTAATAACCCTGGCCAGCGGGAATGTGCCACACCACACCATTCACACCCAGCCAGTGGGAAAGCAGTTTGACCGAGTGGATGATTTTTTTATTCCTACTACCACACTCATCATCACCCACATAAGGTAAGTGCTAAATGAGTGATCAACTTTTAGATTTCTCTTTAATTTTGACAGGAAGGATAAAAAAAAAACCATAAAAATAAAATACATCTTTATCCCACAATAAATACACACATAATTGCACATGATTTACTTTGTCTCATCTGCTTGATGAACTTTTATCAACATTAGTGATGAATTTCTTGACATGTATTTCTTTTTAGGCCTCGTAAAAAAGTGAATTTTAAAAGATCGGTCGCGTTTTTAAATCAATTCTATAGTTAATATTTTTGCAAATTGTTATTAGAGTCTTCCTATTAGGCTTTTGCAAAATGCTGACATTTGAACTCGGTGTGATAAAAGAAGCACTCTCAGAAATCCATTAAAAAAATAAATAAATCCATTCAATATATTATAATGACATTCTTCTACTATTTTTGCCCATATAGAAATTAATATAAAACTGTATTAGGAAGCACATAGCAACTTGACGTGAAATGTTTGAGGCCTACACTTTGAGGAAACACATCGATGTGTTCTATCCTTGTATGTATTTAGAAGAGGTAAAGAAGTAATTTCTTCTAATGACATCACTCCAAAGTTCCATAGAAGTGCTTTAAATGCCTGAAAGAGGGAAACTGGATATATGACAATTTCAAGTATTATATATTTTGATAATTTGCTGAAAAACTTTTAAAGTACTGCTAACAACATTAGTGCATTTGAACCAAACTAATATTTTTGTTCTGTTTCTCAAGTGAATTACGAAGGGGAGTTGCTCCAGATATGTTATATGAGTCATTGTTTGATCCACGTGTTTATTGTTTCTCTTGTATAAAATTGGAAATTATCTAAGAGTTGGAGTTGTAAGAATTCCGAGAGACTGTGCAATTTAACCTCCAGAAGTAAAAAAGGGGGATTGATAAATTGGAAATGTGGCTCATAGTCAGACACTACATGTAGACTGTTATTTGCATAGCCAAGTATGTTTTCAAAGAGGTTAGTATATTTTTCAAGCAATTGGCCATTACTTTCAGAATGTCTATTATGTGCTCAGCAATAAAGTGATTAAAAACATAATGTCCTGTTACAATTATTCCATACTTTATGGAAAATAAGTAGAATTACTGAAAATGCAGCATATTATTAAAGTATTTATATCAAAGTAATAATTTTTACATCTGACTATAAGTGCTGTAATAGTTCAGAGCCAGTAGAAATCACCATATGAATAAAAAATGGCACCACTTGAGATGGTACAAAAAATAGATGTTTTTATACTTACTCGGTAAGGATCCAACTTCATTGAATTGGCAATGAGTGTTATAATTAATTTCTTTGTCATTTTCAAGTTATTGATAAATTATTACTAATCAATAATTTACTATGTGATACTTGATTTACCCCATTCGCCTATTACGTGTTACTCTATTTAATATACTATTATCAACTTTGCCTTTTTTTCAATGCTCTAGTAATGGAATTATTTATAGCAGATTTCCTGTGTCTCTAATACTAATAGGGTTAATAATATATAGTTTGGGCTATTCTTTACCCTTGCAACCAGTAAATTATATCGTGGTGAAATGGCTACCACGTCAAGAGTTTAACTGTTAAAATGCAGTGAGTGCTTTGTGTAATTCTGAGTTTGTATTTATAATTGATATACAAGATTACATTGCACAATTACAGGATTGCTATACATACAGTCAGAACTTAACGTCTCTCTAGGGTCTAAATGGTTACTCTAGGGGCCCCTGGGTAGCTCAGTTGGTTGACTGTCTGCCTTTGATTCAGGTCATGATCCCGGGGTTCTGGGGTTGAGTCCCGCATCAGGCTCCCTGCTTGATGGAACCTGTTTCTCCCTCTATATGCTTTCTCTCTCTCTAGCTCTCTCTGTGTCAAATAAATAAATAAATAAATAAATAAATAAATAAATAAATATGACATAACTGGAGTTGGAGCTAATAATTAGAAGAACATTCGAATTATGTGATCACATATAAGGCAAAATCTTAGTTATGTGTATACATTGTGAAAAACACTGAAAAGTATGCTTAAGGATATTTTAAAACATCTTTTTTCCTTTTAGGGATGGATAATGAAATGCAGGGTTGTTTTTGCCATACTTATAAAACATACCAAATTAAATTATAGCACTCCTACTTGCATACCTTGCATGTAGAGTCCCATTTTCATGAATGTGAATGGTGGTCAAATTTTCTACTACACTTCAAAGTAATTATTCCTATTACTAAGTGAAGAGTGAGAGTAAAAATTAGTATGCGTTTCCAAAATCAGAACATTAAATATAAACTATTTTTAACATAATGGGGATTTTTTTCTACATCAGGAAAATCGGAGGGAGGGATATGAACTTTTCTCCTACCTATTTCATGTAACACATTTTTCGAACCAAATTTGACACGTGTTTAAATATGTGTTGCAGTGATTGATCTTTTTGTAACTTGTGTTTTTCAGACTTTGAGACTATTTCCTGACTGCTGTGCTTGGTATATCTTTCCAGGCCAAGCAGAAGGTCTGACACATAATATGTGTTTAATTAATATGAGTTTCCTTCCTCTGACCCCTCATCACATTAATCTACTTTTCGCTCAGATTGCTACACCCTCATTTCAAATAATTTATATCTCCAGTGTCTGAAAAGCTCCTGAACAAGTGTCAGGATTTTATATCCTAAGTGCCTAAAAACTGGTAGGCTCTTAATTCATGTTTCTCACAGGAATGGAAATAAAGAAGAAAGTGCTACACTATTTCCTAAACTAGACTATGTATAGGATTGAGGGAATTACACAGCATTAAGGGAACTGTATTTCTTATGTACTGAATTTCCCAGCATCTAACACAGTATCAGAGATGCAACAAGTACTGCATTAAGAGCATATAAATTATGTAGAAGCAGTAAATAGAAGTAATAAGTCCTTACATCTCCTGTCACAGATCTGAGCCTGAATGTCCCAGCAACATCATTTGTCATAATCAACAATCATGTTTAAATATTAAGTTGCAGGGCTCCTGGGTGGCTCAGTCGGTGCAGCATCTGCCTTCGGCTCGGGTCATGATCCCAGGGTCCTGGGATGGAGCCCACATCTCTTTGAGCTCCTTGCTCAGCGGGGAGTTGGCTTCTCCCTCTCCCCCTGCCTGTGCCCTCCCTCTTTCAGTATCAAGTACATAAATAAAATCTTTAAAAAAGATAAAAATAAATATTAAGTTGCCCAAGTTGCCTATAATCGTTGTTCATACTCCTCATTAACCTACACTGGTGCAGGGGCTCTCCTATGAACAGTTAAAATTTTGCTACAAGTCTCTACTTTTCCCTGCTTGGCTTCTTCTCATTGTTTTTCTACATTTTTTTTTTTTTTCCTTCTTCAGTGTCTGTAATTCTCAGGCTTGTTTATTCTAGTCTGTAAAGTAAATCAAGGCTGAGGAATTTAAGGGAACCAAAAACTATTTTACCAATCTCTATTAAAAATAAACTTGTTTAAAAAAATGATCTTCACAGAATGTAGGAACTTGTTCACTTTTTAAGACGACTTAAAATTCTCAGCACTTTAAAAGTCCCTGGGTCCCAATTTATGTTCCCTCTTTTTAATTGAAATATAGTTGACATATTAATATTAATTATTATGCTATATTAATTTCAAATGTACAACATAGTGATTTGAGAATCCTCTACGTTATACAGTGCTCACTACGGTAAGTCCCGTTACCATCTGTCACCATACATAAATATCACCATATTATTGACAATGTTCCCTGTCGGTACTTCTTAATCCCCTTCACCTATTTCACCCATCCCCTCCCTGTTCCCTCCTTAGCAACCAGCTGTTTGTTCCTTGTATTTATGATTCTGTTTGTTTATTCATTTGTTTTGCTTTTTAGATTCCACGTATAAGTGAAATTGTTTGATATTTGTCCTTGTCTGACTTATGTCACTTAGCATAATGTCTTCTAGGTCCTTTTGTGTTGTCATAAAAGACTTCATTTGTTATTATGGCTGAGTAATATTCCCCTGGGTGTGTGCGTGTACATATGTATCACATCTTCTTTATCCATTTTGAATGGCCTGAGGACTTTTAATTTCAGAAAACTCATTTATATTTAAAAAATATCAGAGGAGGAAGGCCTGATTCCATCCACTCATTCAGTTCCTTAGCTGAGTTCCTTCCCATTCCTTGAGAGACACAGCCTAGACCATACACAATTATTCCTATTTTTTAGAAAATGTGTTGTCAAAGGGAGCACAACATCCAGTTATTCCTATTTGATCCTATGACTTTATTAGTGAAAAAGCCCCTTTGATTTTATGCATTCCTGCCTTCTCCATAGAAATCAAAAGAGTACCTGAGCCATGAGCTGGGGATAAAACAGGTACATCGATGCCGTCCTAGCTCTGATCTAAATCAAAATGGTCTTTAAACTATTGAGTTCTGGTTAGTGGACCCAGCTTGTGTTCCTGGATTACACTCTCTTGAATATGAGTGCTTACCCAGGAGATAATAGAGAACTCTAGACCAGCATGCAGCCGGCCATTCTTTAGGATCTACGTATGTGAGGGCACCTGGGTGGCTCAGTGGTTGAGCGTCTTCTTCAGCTCAGGGCGTGATCCCTGGGTCCTGGGATTGGGTCCCACATCAGGCTCCTCACAGGGAGCCTGCTTCTCCCTCTGCCTGTGTCTCTGCCTCTCTCTGTGTCTCTCATGAATAAATAAATAAAATCCTAAAAAAGAAAGAAGACCAACAATATTAAAAAGAGAAAAAAAAGATATGCAGATGTGAGCCCCAAATGTGAATTCAGTTTAGTTTGATAAAATTAAACTTTCTGGAAGATAGAGGAGATGTATTATAATCCTGTCTCCCCAAGTGCCAACTATCTACTCAGCTTCTGAAAGGTATTGACTAAATACTGACTAAAAGTTTGTTTCTAAAATATTATTAAAATTCTAGCATACATATTTTTAATATTTGAATCTGATTTGGTTAATATCCACTCCCCTAATTGTTTAGGGAAAACTTAAACTACTTGATATTTAATTAGTAACACAGATGATATTCTGATGCTTATTGAAACATATTGACTTAAATCAGTCTATCATTATACATTTTTTGTTTTTAAGTATGAATATAAAAATTGTATCTTCTGTTAATTTTCATAAAAATAGTTCCATTGAATATTTAATAAATGATGTGCTTTTCATATTAGTAATTCATTGCACATTTCAGTTAACTGACAATGTACATTAACTAGACACTCATTTTTCAAGCTTGTGGTTAAAATAGAGAATTTTCTTTAAAAATCTTAAACTCTAGCAAGGAATTAATTAATCATAAATCATAGTTCTAAAGTTGAAGAGATTATGCTGTGCAAAAAGAATATGTTTTATAATGACATGGGAAATATAAATTTCTTATATGAGGAACTTCAGTTTGGATTTCTATATTCTTTTTTTTTTTTTTAATTTTTATTTATTTATGATAGTCACAGAGAGAGAGGGAGAGTGAGAGAGGCAGAGACACAGGCAGAGGGAGAAGCAGGCTCCATGCACCGGGAGCCCAATGTGGGATTCGATCCCCGCTCCCCAAGATCGCGCCCTGGGCCAAAGGCAGGCGCTTAACCGCTGCGCCACCCAGGGATCCCGGATTTCTATATTCTTATATATACAAATATATCCAGAAAGGAAAAATTGAAAGATTGAAAATGAAAGTGCATGTATAATTCTCAGAAGAATCAATTCTGTCTAATTAATGCTATAAAAATTGAAATAATAATTCATTTTCTTTTTTAAGCAAAAGTGCTCTACAAATATAAAGCAAAATGTTAAAAAAAAATAAAGCAAAATGTTTCATTATTGTCCTCATAACGTGTATCCAAAGAGCTAAGTTATTATAATATCATCACATGCAAATAGATATATTTGAATGATATTATAGTTCTACTATTCTTAAGTTTTTTATGATACGGCTAATTCATGGGGGATTTAGTGATTTTTGTATCAGTTTTTTTAATAAGTTAGAGATTAAAAAGTAATTTCAAAGCAATTTTTTCAGAAAAATTATATTACAATGGTTGTATTATCTTCAAAGCAACTAAATGTCATAAAGAATGGGCATTTACATAATTGATTGTTTCATTTTTGGTACCATTCTGAGGAGAAAAGAATTTAAACGTCAATTTCTTGTTGTACTATGTGTAAATATTACGACTTACTTACTGTGCAAGTGTTACTATAATGAGCATAGGAAACAAAAACCACAGGTTTGACAGTGGTTTACCACGTTGGCATATGTTTGCCTCTTAAGTTTTCCTTGTAAAGACTACAGGGGTGGGGATCCCTGGGTGGCTCAGCGGTTTGGCGCCTGCCTTTGGCCCAGGGCGCGATCCTGGAGACCCGGGATCGAATCCCACGTCGGGCTCCCGGTGCATGGAGCCTGCTTCTCCCTCTGCCTATGTCTCTGCCTCTCTCTCTCTCTCTCTCTCTCTCTCTCTCTGTGTGACTATAATAAATAAATAAAAAATTAAAAATAAAATAAATCTGTTAAAAAAAAAAGATTTAAGACTACAGGGGTGGGGAGAAGGGAAAAAATAAGAGGAGAAACTAATGTGGTGGCAGGTATTCAAGCAATGAATGATAAAACATTTCCATGGCCCCCCCCCTTTGAAAATTCTTCAATAATTCTTCCAAAGAAGGATTTATTTTTGGTAGTGGGGTGATGAAATTGAGAACTCCATAAGGGCCAAGGTGGTTCAGAGCAAGAGAACTTGATAAAACTTAGTGCAAAATACCAAGAAGCCCCTAAAGTACAAGCTATGACAAATGCAAGAATTGGCAGAAGGCTTTCTCAGAACTTTTGACTTGTCATGAATAAAAATAGTTGGAAGATAAGAAAGAGGATAACAGGTATATGTTTTCATCTACATTAAAAGGGCACAGCTAATATTTGGGTTCTTCAGGGCTTTAAGATATTCTTTAAATTTTCACTGACTAAAATAATACCTTTGATAGAATTTAAAATAGGTGCCACGTGAAGAAAAAGAAAATATTTACAGCCTGAACCTTGTAATATCTACCAATCATATGTCTTCCATCTCTTGTCCTCTCTGCAGTTGACTACAACTACAGACGAGTTTAATCCCATCTAGTTCACCTGGCACAGAGGACTCTTGTAGTAAATACAAGAAGGAAACTATTTCTGATTTATGTGCTACTTTGGGAGTACTTCTATAGTAGAAAGGGGAGATAGTAACTTTGACGATGCTTTTCGAGATGCTTCAGAGGCTTGTCTACCCTTTGCATACCCCCCAACACCACCATTTGATACTATTGCCTAGAATTCCAAACTACTGTTTCTTTGGGTTATATTTCTCTAGAAAGCTACCTTTAAAGTGTTCCTATTTCTTGAAAAGAAAATGGAGTAGTAGGAGAATTTGATATCTTTCTTATTGGCATTTTTCTTTATGGATTGATTGGTTGATTATGTAGCGTCTTAAATATTTGAACTTGGGAGGTGTGTGTGTGTGTGTGTGTATTTATTTCAATCTATGATTACGTGATAACTAATAAGATGAATAGAGTATATGTAATAGAAACCTTGAAAGCAACAAACACATATATAAAAACTGGGAATTCCAGTTCCAACATTTTTCTCCTCCCCAGACTTGACCTACTAAACAAACCCAAGAAACAAAGAAACAAAGAATGTTCCAAAAGTTTCCTTGCAACACTCCTCCCTTCCCTACCACATACCCCAAGATGATGTGAGCGTCAAATAATTATCTCAAATTGGGTAATTCAGGAATTCCATGAAAAGTAAACCTCTAGTGTTACTCTTCAGTCTTGGTGGGCTGGAAAGGCAGTTTTAGGACCCTCAAAAGTCACATGAGTGTGAAAGAGTGTAATGTAAGAGGGTTGCAATCAAATGTGGAATAAGGGGCCATGGGCTTATCCTGTTGCAGATGGGTCATAATTCTTGCACAGCCAATGGCTATGGCTCCACTGTAAGAGATGAAGAAAACTGAAATAACAAGTAGCGGGCACCATTCTAGGAGTCTGGAGAGAGGTCTATAGCACTCCTTTTCTGTTATAAATTACAGCAAGGAAATGATTAAGAAGGGATTGGGTTTGATTTATGTTTCCTTGAAGCTTCTCCAAGGGAAAAATAAACATTCTCTGAAAGTGAAAGTTAAAGTAAAGTATATCATTCTTCCTCATATTTTATCAAATCTGTTAAAGCAAAATTATATATATGGCTGGTCATTTATCAAGACAACTCTACACTTGTGACTTGATTCATGGACAGGCCAGGTGTATGGAGATACAATTTTAGCAGTAAAATTGTCTGGGTACACTGAAACGCTAGCACATCGGAAATTGAAAATATCAATTGTACAATTCCTTTTTTAGGAAAAATACAATCTCAGGAATGGTAAGCAACAAGTAAAATTGTTTCCAAAAATGGTTCTTAGATAAAGATCTCAGAAAAGTCACAGTTCAATGAGGTTCTTTTATCTTTTTTTTTTAACTCCATTCATCCTTATATGCTAATTTCTCCCCCCAAAAAATAAACAAACTAGGGGATCCCTGGGTGGCGCAGCGGTTTGGCGCCTGCCTTTGGCCCAGGGCGCGATCCTGGAGACCCGGGATCGAATCCCACATCAGGCTCCCGGTGCATGGAGCCTGCTTCTCCCTCCGCCTGTGTCTCTGCCTCTCTCTCTCTCTCTCTGTGACTATCATAAATAAATAAAAAATTAAAAAAAAATTAAAAAAAAAATAAACAAACTAGAAGGACTTTAAGTAAATCAGGAGTGGGAGCTCTTTCGGGCTGTATTTCACACATAGTGAATATCTGAAACATTCAGGAATTCTGAAAGGATGATCTTCTCTTTCCCCAGTATCTCAGAGGTTCTTCATTGCCCTCTCCGCTCCATGCAAACAGAAAGTCTAATTGTCAGGACCTGCAATATCTTGGGATCCTTTCATTCTCAGAGCCTCGTACACTATTCGAAAAACAGAAGACATTCATAAGTTGTTCATTAAGCAAAGTACATATGTATATGTTCCCGAGTGTTTCCGAGTGTGTATGCATGTACACATACAAATCACTGTTGGCAAACCTTCTAGCATTCCTATATGGGTGCATGGCTTCTTCTACATAAACACCTGATACATTTTTTTCATCTTATTTTTAAAGAAGTAAACACACTATACCCTTCAATTTGGATCTGTAATGCTATTTTCTTTTTCATTATGGTTACTGGATTTGCTTTTTGACTTTCAACCTTCTTGAGCATATTAGCATACCCCACATATTGAGTGTAAAATGCTTACACAGAAAACCATTGAGTTCTTACAGCCAAGTGGGGTGAGTGTGCGTATGGGCGTGTGCGCATGTGTGCCTGTATGTGTGTGTATTCAGTTTGTTATCTCCATTATTTCTTGAGTTAGAGAACAAGGTTTGCTTCCCTGCTTAGTCTCTGCCCTATGTTAACAGCTCTGTGCACTGAGTCCTGTAAAAAAAGGGGCCTAGTGTCCAAAGCAGACGGACCAAGAAGACCAGTACCTCTTTTGGTAGAATGTACACTTAGATTAGTAGCCCATATAGGTATGTAATCTTTTTTTATTATATGGAAAAATGAAGGTAGATTTAAGGAGCAAACTGTATTTAAAATATGAGGATCTCATTATTTTTTTAAAAAAGGAAAAGTCTTATTCAGGTGTTATTAGTAGACTCCAAGCTCTAGGATTTAATAAAGCCCCTAAATAGATTCATTCTACAGCATTTTTTACTGAAGAAATCAATGGAGCACTAATAATGTGTAATTTAGAAACACTCTACATTGCAAATCTGCCTCTTGAGTTTTATTATGCAAAGAAAAATAGCTCTTGCTTCTCTCAGGGGTCCTTATGCTAACTCATCAAAGTGTTCAGTAAAACGTAGGGCTGTCCATTTGAAAGGACCCAGGATTCTTCTTAGGAGACAGCTGTGGGTATATCTAGTAAGCCTGTATGTTTCTTTTTTCCTTTGGTCACGTATGATTTTGGGTTTTGCTGGAAATGGTAAATCAAATTTATTTTACCATAAATGAGTAAGTGATATGATTGCATAGATTACTTTACTTTCCTTGCTTGGTAATAAAAACAAACTCAGTTAACAATTAAGGTTAATAAAGAAAAATTTCAAAAGTTAAGATATGATGCAATACATCTAGATAGGGGCAGAGCTCATCCTGAGAACCTAAGTGATTTCTTATGTGAACTTACTATGTGCCCTGCATTACCTATTTCATACGTATATTTAATGGATTATAGTACTTGAATCAAACATATAAGGCATTAACTAGTTCTCCTAAAATGTGTATACAAAAGAAAAATGTATATTGCAGTCTCTAATTCTTTCTGTCTGAAGTGGTTATATTATTAGTCTATTGAAGGAAGGTGATATATTTCACCATAGTATCTTATTTTGTGAACTTATTAATTTTTCTTGATGGAATGTTTTATTAAAATGCTAAAACTTTCCATACAAGTATCATAACAGAACAAAAGCTCTCTTTTCAATGAAAGATTCCTACTGTGGCTCAATAGAGCAATACGGTTGAAAACAATTTTATCTTTGAGAATCATGAATAAATTAATAATGACTACAGTCAATAGAAACTTTTTTGAAATTTTCTGTGACTGTGACTAAATTATATATATATATATATAATATATATATGTACATACATCACTTCTCAATTTTGTTTAATTATAAAAATGGTTAATTTTGGAGCACCTGGATGGCTCAGTTGATTTAGCATCTGCCTTTGGCTCAGGTCATGATCCCGAGGTCGTGGGATTGAGTCCCATGTGGGGCTCCCTGCTTAGCAAGGAGTCTGCTTCTCCCTCTCCTCCCCACTCATGCTGTCTCTCTCTCACTCTCTCACTATCTCTGTCTCTCTCTCAAGTAAATAAATAGACATCTTAAAAAAAAACAGTTAATTTCAATGGAAAATTAGTTGTGATAGTGAGGGGTGTCTTTAGATGGGTAACCTGGTGGCGCAGATATTCTATGTTGACAGTGATTTGAGACTGCAAAAAATATTCACTGTGAACCCACACAAGTTAATATTTTGTACCATTTTTTTAAAAAAATTTATCTATTTATTTGAGAGAGTGAGCGAGTGGGAGGAGGGGCAAAGGGAGAGAGAGAATCCCAAGCAGTCTCCACTTGGAGCGTGGAGCCTGAGGCAAGTCTCAATCTCAGGACTCTGAGATCATGACCTGAGCTGATACCAAGAGTCGGGTGCTTTACTGACTGAGCCACTCAGCTGCCCCTGTGCCATTTTAGTTTATTTTTGAATCTTTAGATATGGCCTCACTATGGCTAATCCATTTAGGAAAAGGAAATTGGTTATTGTAGCCAATAAAATAATATTTACACAAACGCATCCCTTTTTATTCATTTGCGCTTTCACTTGCTCTGTAGCAGTGTTCTATCTCTTGCTTCTCCTTGTGAGAAAGAAATCCTGCAGCAAAATTTCAGGTTTTCAAGATTTGGTTCAAGCAAAAATGAAGTACATGAAAGGATGTCACAGAGCCTTTAAAATGTACTGAAACAGAAAAACCGACCAAATTAGCAGATATATGGAGAAACTGCCTATTAGTTCTCATCTGTCATCAGTCATGAGTGGAAATATTTAACATAACCACATGAGTAGATTAAGAACGTTAGGCAACAAATTTCAAACTGCCAGGGTTTTCTCCTTTGGAGTATACACTAGCTCCTTGTAGGATACATAAACATCACAAAATGAACTGGAATAGACAGCTTCAAGGAAATAAAAATGACAATTGCCCTCGTGACTTTTAAAACAGCTAGCTGGCTTGCTTATAGTTAAAATCTCTGTATTGATTTAGACTGAGATTAGCTGTATTTTTCTACACTGTGGGAACTTTTGCTTTCTTACCTTCCCACTTTCCTCTTATTTGGGGGGGGAGGGGATAATGAATAATTATAGATTTTTGTTCTACATTGACAACTGGTTTTCAAGGGAAACAGTATAAAATTACAGTGATTCATTTTTTTGGTCATAATGGAGAAGCTTATTTTTATGCTTTATGAAATTTAAATGCATAAATATAGTTTTTAGTTCTTTGAAACAAAAGGAAATCAGGGTTTGCATGTGCTATAAAAGTAGTGACTGATTTATGTAAGTAAGCCATGAAAATCCTAAAATAACCTAGATTTTTCCCTCATAATTTAAATCAAGATTATTCATCAATTTTGAATGATAGAAAACATTTTTTTATGGTTTTAATTAAAAGTATACATTGTTTAAATTCTGTTTAAAAACCTGCTGTACAATTGTAAAAGAATAGAATATTTGGGACATCTGAAGAATTTTTATTAAAAAATATTTGACAACACTCATTTAATTAATACATGAAAATAATCTGAAAATGGTTATTGGTTTATATATAGGAGGATGATGTTAAGAAATATTTTTAGTAGATCATAGGTACACATATCTTTATGTTGACTAAACATGCTTTCTTGATTCATTAATTTGTTTGCTAATTTTGACATCAAAAAACTCTACCTACTAAAAAAAAAAACTACCTACTTCCATCTAAATTATTATTTGCATGGTGATATAATCAAATCTAATTTAAAAAGATTTTTGTTGTATGCAAATGACTTTTTTAAAAATACAGAATTAAAGTGGATTAGAAATTATTTAGCAACAGTCATTTGAGATATATATTTTTGATAACTTAATAGTTTATGTTTTGTGAATTAAGAGATGTACTTCATGGCTATCATCATTATCAGAGGCCTTATGAAAAGAGAGTCACGTGAACCTCTCTATTACATTTTTCATTTACTGAATCCAGTCTGTGTCCTGCCAACATCAAAGATATATGGATCATCTTTCTGATACTTTTACCATTTACCTAATTTCAGCTTGGTCCATTTACCATCCATAAAAAATTTTAAATACATGCAAACACTTTTGGACAACCATAATATGTGGGTTTACCAAAGGCAGATACATTATATTTAAGCTTCCAATTCGTGAAGTCATTATGAAAATTTCAAATTTCATCAGGGAAACGTTTGTCTTTATTGTACTTATGCAAGTGAAATATACACAATAACATTACATTTAAACACAAAGTTGTTAGTGTGAATAATCTAAAGAGAGTCACTTTTTTCATTGTGATAAACTCATAATGACTTCCTAAGAGTTATGTACAGAAGTAAATCAAGAATTTGAATTTTAGCGGAAACAAAGGAATGAAAATGCTAAGGAAAAGAGGACCAGGTATGGGAGAAATTTATTAGAAATACAGGAAATACACTACCACTTATTCATATTGTCTAACCGTTTCATGAATAATTTCCAACTTTCCTCTGGTCCTCTGTATAATAGTCATTTAAAGTGATTCCCTATAATTTTATTTTAACATAAAAGCAGGGCCTGATTTTCTAAAGCCAAGTCTGAGTTTACAGTATCATTTACATACCCTTTGGTTGCATTGCTTGGTTATAGTTTTTGTTCTTATTACTATGGTTATTATATAATATGTTAAGAGAAATGAGGAAGCATTGAGCGCTTACCCTATGCCAGAGAATGAACTCAGAGTTTTAATGCACTGCCTCGTTTAAAACCCGCAGCTACATAAATTTTTAATCCTATTCTACATATGGTGAATCACTTAACTAGTAAGTGTTGGAACCAGCTATAAACTCAGTCCTGCCTAAATTCAGTTTCTAAGCACTACGTTTTAGTGTCCACGTCCTTTTTTCACTTGTAGGATAAAACCTAATGACTGATGTCCTCTCCAAATTATCTCACACGTATGTTTAACACATTTCCCCTCTAACTTTTCTGTGACCTCTGCTACAACAAAACTCATCTCCTTACAACAAGCCTACACCATATTTTCTCAACTACCTGCATTTATTTACAGAATGCCCTGTTTCTTTGTTGTCTGCCTAACAAACCCTTTAGGGCCTTATCTCAAAGCCATCTTTTATAAAATTTGTTCTGTTTCCCTAATTGAAGTCCCCTCGGCATTCTGGATTTTTGTTATTTCTCATTTCTGTTGAGACTCACACAGACCTAGGTTGGAAAGTAGCTCTTTGGATCCTTTGGGGCCTTTAACACAGTATTTAATTTTGTTTAGATCAGTTTGATTTTTCTCTTCCACAAGTAAATGATTTCAGGAGGGATAGAGAAAAAATATGATGTGGTGTCTACAGTCCCTGCAGACTCTACAGTAATTTTTTGTTGTCTGCTCATGTCTAACTTCATAATGTCTATTTATTAATCTGTTCCTCTCCGTTCTCATGACACAGCCCTAAACTGAGCTCCCTTACCTCCCACCTTGCTAATGTAATGAACTCTTCACTGTTTCTATTTCTCCATACTTCTTCTTTTCTCCATATTTCAGTTCACTAAACAGAGCACCCCTTTTGAATTCCTAGCTGTAGTGATACAGTTCTGTATCAGGAAAGAAAAAAAAAAAAGCTAAAATATATCCTACTGGATATAGATTAAGGCCAAACTACATTGAACCCACTTCCTAAGTGTGTGATCTGCACCTACCCTAGGGTCCAGCCAATATGAACCTGAGTAGCTCCAAACTTTCCTGTTTCCATTTAACCATTTATTTCTGTCTATAGTACTCTTTCTGATTCTGATTTAGATCCTCTTAATTTATGTCAATCTCCTGGCCAAACTCAAATGCTCTCTAATTCATAAAACTTTTCTTATTCCCCTGTCATTTATGACAGGACTCTACACAGAATTTACTTCTTTTTAAGGGTATCAACCAATTATTAGTTTTTTCACTTATTCATTCAATACAGCTGAACTGTTCACATGCCAGACACTATTCTAGATTCCAATAGGAAACTGAATACAGATTTTGTCTTACTTTCCTGTGATGCAATATGAGTATCATGGCAGTTAATAAAAATTAAAAGCTATATTTTTATTTATTTTTTAGAGAGAGAGAGAGACTACACAATTGTGGGGAGGGGCAGAGGGAGAGGGAGAGAGAGAGAGTCTCAAACAGAGTCCTGGCTGAGCATGAACCCCAACACAAGGCAACTCCGAGATCATGACCTGAGCCCGAATCAAGAGTCAGATGCTTAACTGACTGAGCCACACAGGGGGTCTAAATATATATTTTTAGAAAGAACTCACTTTAGAATGGTGAGAATATAAATTCAAATTCACATGTTACCACTTACTCTACAGTGTGATTTCAAGCAAATAAAACTTTGTAAAGGACATTAAAAAAAAAATGTGTCTGTTAGGGACACGTGCCCCATCTAGAAATGTTGCTTGTTTCACGTATTAGTTTATCTTTAATTCACTGGAATAACTTTGTTAGCTTAGCCCCCCCCTCCAACCTCCCACTGTCTCTCACCTACATCTATATGTGAGAGAAATAAATGCAAACTACCCAGGTTAATTAAAAGGAAGTGGATGGGGATGTTGGGAGGGGAAAGCCCTACCTATTCACCTTCACTGTCATTTCTTCCCTGCATCTCTCTACAGACTCCAATGAGGTGTAATTCTTTAAAATCTTTTAACTAAACTTTACCAAGACACATTTTTTTTTAGGATAATTTTGTCTTCTAGGGGTTCACCCTGCCATCTTCTTAGGTCCATGTCTTTTGCATATGTCACTTTACTTACTAACCAAAGAAAAAGAGCACCTGACAGAGGCATAGACAAGCCCCAAAATTCTCTCTGGCCACAATTACAAGTTTAGACACGATGTGCAATCCATTCAGAACCTATATGCTACAATGAACATTTTTTTCTGGGACTTTCTGGAAAGAGAGTTCTGGGTTTTTTTGTGTAGACTGTTCTAGGAGCACTTACTTTCATACCATGTGAAGCCTAGACCTGAAATCAAGATAGAAGGCAGAGCCAACACACTAAGAAAAAAATATGATCTATGTTCCATTATGGTAGACTATAACCTTCAGCTATGCTTGAGCTGGTTCTAGAATTTTCATCCATATAAATCTCCATATTCCTTTTGGTTTAAAAATGTTTGGATTGCAAATCCTGTTATCTACAAATTAAAGAGGCTAAGATTAGGTGCCCTTATGTCTAAAATACACATATTATCCACTTCAGAGTATTTTTGGGCTGATTGCGGTTCTTGTGCAGTTCCCGGCACACACTAAGAGATTCACAAATGCTATTTCCTCTTCCCTTGGGTTGATGAATTTCTTGTCATATATTTACTATATCTATAGCAGTTATACTAATTAGCACTCAGTAAATATTTATTAAAAAGTGGTGCACTGAGGAGCGCCTGGGTGGCTCAGTCGGTTGAGCATCTGACTCTTGGTTTCAGCTCAAGTTGTGGTCATGAGATGGAACCTGTGTGGGGCTCCATGCTCAGCTCAAAGTCTGCGTGAGACTCTCCCTCTCTCTCTGCCCCTCCTCCTCATCTCTAAATATATATATATATATATATATATATATATATATATATATATATATTTTTTTTTTTTTTAACTAGTGAATTTAGTAATGTTTCTCTGAATGTCTGTTTGGCATTATGATTCTGCATCAAAGAAAAAAGGGCAGTGAGTCAAGTCCCAGTCTGTAGTTTACTGAAAACCTCTCCATGGTTTTGGTATCATGGAGACAAGGAGTTGCCATTTATCAACCACTTGATAACACCTTAAGCAGATGGCTCAGTTTGAAGGTTTTTGGATCACTTGAGGAAACTCAAGAGTAATGCTGAAACCTGTAGAGGTTTTCTCAGAGTTCTTTAGATAGAAATCAGGTAATATTCTGGGTTTTTTTTTGGTGTGTGTGTAGACTGTCATTTACCTTACCTCCCACCTTGCTAATGTAATGAACTCTTCAATGTTTCTATTTCTCCATACTTCTTTTCTCCATATTTCAGTTGAGAAATGTGTGACCTAAGCGAGCGCTAGATACGGGTTATGGATGGTGCCATTTGTTTATTCAGTCTGGGCATCTGTCTCTATGGCTTGCACAAATCCACATTTTTCTCTAAGTGCTAAGGAGAGGAAATTCACTAGAACTTTTCTCAAAGGGAAGCTTGTTATTTCATTTAGGATCTGACTGAAACTTGTTATCGAACAAAACCTTGAACCCTGGGAATATTACAATTCTTCTAAGGTTTATATAATCTATTTTCCCCCTCTCTCAGGTGGATTTCATTATAAATCTCTAGAATGTTTGTTTGAAATTTATGACTTTCATGAAATTCTGAAAATGTTCTAGAGATGTTTACTCAGTGATTTTTCTTTTTTTCTGGTTCAAAGCAATGTGCATCGGAATGGATATTTCAGTAGGTGTCTCAGTTTTGGTTTACTATCAACCTAGTTTACAACATTGTTGAAGTAAGGTTTTTAAGTAACTTAGAATCCTGCCTACCTGTGGCTAGTACTTCTCCAAAGAGTGTAATTCTTCTAAAAAAGTGAATTTATCAAATGGTAACACAACAGAGAAGAATATTACCAGCAGTTGAAATTCAGATTAAAAAAAATCCTTATAAAGCTCAAGAAGCTTTGGTTTCTGGTTTGTTTTAATTTGGAGCTTTAATATCAGTGGTATAGAGAAAGCAAATCATATTCTCTGCAAACAAGATATAGGAAGAAGTTCAAATCCAAGGATAGTAGTTGTTTTGTTTTGTTTTGTTTTTGCCATCATGAGCACTGATGATTCCCAGAACTCCCGTGGGTACCAGTAATGAGTTCCTTATCTCTGGTGAGAAATATTTCAAGTAAAAATGTCCAGTAACAGAGATGACAAGGAGGAATTCTGAATAAATATCTGTCAAATGGAATAGTGGAGAATTTTTTTTCTTAAGTGTCAGTAGGAGAGTGATCAAATGAAAAGCCCGCGTGCTTGGGTTTACTTGACGAGCATCAGACAGGTGAATATTTGAGCGCTCTCAAAATGTATTACTCAGTTTCCCAGGACTATCAGTACATCTTCAAATGATTTAATAAAGAATCACTCATGGTTATTTCTATTACGTCCAATATTTGCAACTGTAAACATCAGTCCTATAGTATAATTCATTTTTAGACCCTTTGAAGTAAAACACCATTAGTGGTTGAAATTAGAGCCATGATAGATACCTTCATTTTCACGAGGGTACAAAGAAAATGTAGTAAAAAGAAGAATCTCTAAAATAAAAAAAAAATCATGGAGATGATTTGGTAGGTCCAGAAGCACATCAGTATTTTGAACAGAATGAACCAACCACCAACATAGTAGATGGTCATTAAGAAACTCAGAAAAGCATGAGGAAAACAATCAAAACCCAATTCTATTGGAAAATGGGGTTGTCAGAGACGTTTTTGTAGGAACAGCAGGAAAAAAAATAAAACACTTCATCAACAAGTCCAGATATGTGATTACCCTCACTTGTTACCTTCAATAAAGAGATAGACAGGTGTTAGATAGACAGCTGATAGATGCAACAAGGGTCTGTGTATCAATGAATTCCTTACATGTTCAGTGATGACGTTTATTTTCGGCACCCGCTAGGAACATAATGTCTACTCTTTTTTTCTGCTTAAAAAAATAAAATCAAAAGTAGACTTGTCATCATGAAATGAACAGCAAAGTCATCTTATTCTCTCCATGACTCTAATAATATTAGTAGATATTGTATTGTTCGGCATTATCTATTTCCGTCAGGACCTATAGCTTCTGAAAATGGCAATAATCTGTCTTCAATCACTTACAGAAAATTTGCGAGACCACAGCATCAATAATTGCCTCTCTCAGAGCCAACTCATTTTGACCAACACTTGGAGAACTTTTCTGATAGTCTTTAGGTGCACTAAAGGATATCTTGACAACTTGTTACATGTATAACTTAATTTTTGAGTAATACCAACTTAAAAGTGTCAGCTGGTTTCAAATCACTCTGCATGCCCATATATTTTACACATGCACATATGTGTGTGTATTAAATAATCAGGGTGTGTATGTAGGAGCTGTGTACCAGGTTGTCATGCATTTTCCAGTTGGCTGGTGCCCACGACCTATCGGTTGTCAGATATTTTTAATATAGCTTCAGAAATAACAGGTTTTGTCAAATGCTTCATCTGTGAAGGGAATGTTTTACCTTGTGCATATTATAGCCTATTATCAACCATCACAGCCATATGAACCCCATTTCATGCATTATGAAACGGATTCACAGAGAAATCAAATGGCTTACTCAACATCACGCAGGTTATTATGTCATGGCGCTGGGACACAAACCTGGTTTGTGTTTGCACAGTCTGGTTAGAGTGCTGCTTTTGAGTGTTCTTAAACACTTTCTTCCTGATGAGGGCACCCAACTGACCCACTCTCTCAACACGCATATATACTCCCTTACTTCCGTTTAAAATGTCCCCTTTCGTTTTGTGGAGAGATTTTGCGCAATCTATTGTTGTCAGATATATTTCTGAAATTCATTTTATGGGACTTTTTTTTTGAGAGATGTTCATTGTTAATGTACAGGCAATGGCATACCACATTCTATGACATTGAATCAATCAAATTAGATTGATTAGAATGTGTGCTTTATAGTAACTGGGTAGTGCTATATGTTCTGGTGTTTTCAATGCTTAAAAAGTGCTTCCAGTAGAAAGCAAGCAGGCACATTCCTTATTTTAGTCATCATCTAAGAGCTTCCTTCATAGCTGCCAGTGTGTTAAATCACTCTAAAAATAGTCTTTATACTCACTATCCAAATATTGCTGGGATAGGCTTTAGAAAGGATACAATACATAGTTCAATTTCAAGTATGAGAGACAGGAATTACTCTAAAATTGATTTTCATTTCTAATCTATTATGTAAGAGTAGATTGCTTGTCTCTTCCAAAACATTGCTTCATATATGATTATTAAATACTCTGTAAAAATATTGAAGCATCTGGGTTATCATAGTTCATTACATTAGATTCATCAATTTAATTGTACTTTCGAACTCTTGTCCAGTAACTATATAACTTAATTCAATTCAGTTATTTTTTTTGTTCATTTAGATTTATGAATTGTAGAACTGAAAAAAATAATTCCTGGTGTTCTTTAGATTTTAAAATATTTTTTTTCACAGGACATTGGAAAAATACCATTCTGTAGTCATATAAGATGATAATTGGGCAGCCTATCTTTTTTAATCATCAGCAAGAGATATAAGGGTAATCAAAAGGCAACATGTGAAAGATTTTAGATAAAATGCGTTTGTTGAGTGGTATATTCATTTTCACCATCGATGCATCCGGTACAATAAGCTGCTCACTTATTTCTAAGTAGCAGTTGTTATTTTCTCACTGGTACGTTGTGAACATAAAAGAAAACAAAAATAAGTATAGACTTCGGCCCACTTAAAGATGAATGTGAAAAACCTCTAACGGACAGATGGGGCTCATAGGCAGAGAATCACTTCAGATGCCTCAACATTATCTTATTTTTATAGACAGCTATTTGAGTTAAATTTCCTTACATCCACAGACTGTTAAAAGCATTTTTCTTCACCCTCCTTGCCTTTAATGAAACTCTATTCTCCTTCTTGTCGGCTATTTTTGCACACATGCCTGATTATTCTTATCTAAACAGCCTTGATGTATGTGTGTGGGGCTGAAGGCAGGAGGCGTTTGCCTCTGCCATACTTGCTCGCAGGGTCATCTACAGACCATGGGTCCTTCATCACCATGAGAAAAAGACAAATGATTCCCTTTAGAAATGTCTAATCCTTCCTCTCAGTTGTACCACTTTGACCTCATCTTATTTATTGCAATCTAACAGCATCTAATCCACCCCTTTGCAACAATTGCTCGTTAGAAACCTCAGTGGGTACCTTCCTTCCCTTGCCATGTCCTGTCAGGCGACTTCCTCTTCTTTGTGTGCTGCTCAACCACCACCTATCCCACTTCACGCTGTCACAAGATCAACTGGTGCTATTGATTCTACCTCCAAAATATATCCTAATTTGTCTAATTGTCCCTATTGCTCATATTGCAAGTCATTGCTTCATATATGACAATCATACCTATTATCTTTACAAGAAATACCACGGAATTCAAGACATTTGTGACCTATGTGTTTCCATTTTTCTTCATCCTCACCACCTGCTGCTTCCTAATATTTATATTGGACTTCAAACAAACTGCTCATAGTGTCTCTACTGTGCCAGGCTCTCTTATGCTGCAGTGTCTCTACACCTGATGTCATCTGTTGAAACTATCCCAGCCCTGATCATTGTATTTACATGGAATTCTCTGCAAGTTTCTATGACAGCAGAATTCCTTTAATTTCTTCTTCTTCTTTTTTTTAATATTTTATTTTTTGACAGAGAGAGAGAGAGAGAGAGAGAGAGAGACAGCACAAGCAGAGGGAGCAGCGGAGGGAGAAAGGGAAGCAGGCTATTCCCTGAGAGGGAGCCCAATGCGGGGCTCAATCCCAGAGCCCCTGGAACATGACCTGAGCCAAACGTAGACACTTAACTGACTGAGCCACGCAGGCACCCCAGAATTCCTTTTTCAAAAATTATTTGTTTACATATTTGTCTTCCCTATGAGAATAAGGTCCCTAGCAACAGAATCATGATCATTGTATTGTTATCCCTCCCTCACAGCTCATTGCCTGGCACATGAATGCTCATAAGGGAATGATTGACTATAATTAGTAGAAGCTACTTGTGCATACTTCAGAAACTTTCCTCTGCAATCTTGAGACTAATTAGGGAAAGGCTTTTACTTTTCTCTATGTCAGTAAGAGTTAGTAATTCTTATTATTCTCAGTGAATGAAATGTCACAACTTTTTGACGGGTGTAACCTGACCACCTGCAGACAAACGTAGGCATAGGTGGAGGAGTTTGATAGAGAAATCAATGACACACGTGTTTTCATCAAGTCCTTCATAACCTAGAAAAACAGTTTAATAGATAAACACAGTTGAATGCATTATGGTAAGTGCTATCACGGAGGTAGGGTCAAGACACTGCTGACAGGAGTGAAGGACACAACCTTTCAGACAAGTCAGAGAAGTGGCAATAGCAGTGATGTATGCAGTTGGTTTTAAAGAAACAAAGAAAGCTTGGAACATAAAAATGGTAGCACCTAGTTCTACAGAAAATTGGACATCAGCTCACCCCTTTCATAAACACTTAGGAATGTTTGTTTTCTTATATCAGGCAAGTGGGTGGCAATAGCCAAAATCCCCCAAAGAGTTGGAAAAATCTAAGAGGGTTTATAGATCCCTTGAGCATCAAAGGGATAAGCCGAAGGGACTTGTCTAGATCTTTATTCTATCTTCAGGGTAATCATCAGCAGTAACATCCTCTTATGGGGACTGAGGGGCTGGTAAAATTATTCCTCCAACCGAAAGCATCTGTTTGTATCTTCCGCATGAAGTGCTGACCAATACAGACATGTTCTTAGATCTTTGACTTCGGCAAAAATAAGCATCTTTTTGTTTGTGTTCGGTGGAGAATTTCTGTTATGTTACTCTGAGACAGCTACAAAAAGTTGCATGGCTGGTCATACTAAACAAGGGGAGAAACATGAAGAAATTTATTACAGACAGAGGAAATACCAAGTTAATTTTAAAAAAATTAAACATGGCATGTTAACCTGTATAATCAGAAAATAATATACACTTAAAAAGCTGTTGTGATTCCTTTGGGGAAGTCCCATGATTTCTGTCTGGCAGAAACATAAAGTGTCATATTCACCGACCAATTTGAATGGCTTTTTTGAGAGCTGCCAAGGAAGAGTCTAGTTTGAGCTGTTTACTAGGAGGACTGAACTTCCGGTTTAATAATAATGCATCACTTCTGTTGAAATTTTGTCACATTCAGGATATGGGTAGTTGTAACTAGACAGTATTTTTACCTATCATCTATGTGCATGTGTCTTATTCTGTTTTTTTTTTTTTTTGTAAAGCAGTCACCAAGCAGAAATTTAATCGAGGGAGCACCCTGAAAACAAATGGGGAGGACAGGAGGCTGGGAGAGCTGCTTGACCCTGAGTGAGAAAGAATGAAGAGGAAGGAAGTGAGTCTGGGTGAAACATCCTAGACAGCCAGAGCCAGGAAGGCTGAGCAGTGCTGTTGGAGGTCCTAGAGCCAAAGCCCACGTTCAGAGAGGCCTCACATCTCGTAGCAATGGGGCTGCATCCTGCCATACTCAAGCACTGGCTCGAGCAGCCTGTGGGAAACATGGTCAGGCCACAGCACAGCTATAGATTTCAAAGCACAGCAGCTGAGACCCTCAGTCAATTAGGGTCCCCGCAGGAGAAGAACTGACGACCTTATTTTCATGGCTGGCACAGCATGTAACATGGATCCTACAGAAATCAATAGTCAGCAAGGGCTTAATAAAATTAGTTGAATTAAGTTAAATTAAAAGTAACAAAAAGAATGGAGGGGCTGTCTTTCTAAGGAAGGGTATTGAGATCTGGGCTCAATTTTAAAGTTAACTTCTACTATTGAACATGTAGTATTCAATTTAGGAGTTTGTTAATTTGTAGCTAATCTCTATTGTGTATATTTACAATGCCTGTGTATGAGCGCTGCTTGGTTTTCTATGGGAAATAACCTTTAAGACCATTATTGTATTTGTAGACCTTTAAACCTATAATCAGAATCTTTGAAATAATTCATACTTAGCGTGATCTTTGGTAGAGAATATAAGTCCTTTCAAAAACCATTTTGTGCTGAATCCTCTGAGACAGTTGGCAAACATTTTAAGTGTGGTTAGAGACCATTAGGGAGCGAGGTAAATTTTATGTAAAATTATTTCCAAGTCACTCATCGGTAGAGATCGGAAAAAAAATATGGTTGTTTTACTCCTCTCAAAAATTAAAATAAAAATTTACCTTCTTCTTTTGGGAGATTTGTACCTTCAAGGTTGGAAAGGGAAAGGGGCATGTGGTATAAGTAAACTTGCAATAATTCTTGTACGAAAAATATCTACCTTCATATACCTGCCTACAGAGTTCTCCCTTTTGCTTAAAACTCACATCAAATTGTGTCTGTTAGTTTTAAGGATTCTTTTCCAGATGTTCTCAGTACCATCCTATAGCCACGCCTATATTACTCTGCCCATTTCCTGTGTTCTCGAACCTGATTATGATTATAGCTACTGTATCATTTATCATATTGTATTTTATATCAGAGAATTTTATTTCTGCACTCCAGAGATTAAACTTCTGGAGTTTAGTGGAATTTGTTAAACTATTCACTTATTGCAATACCTAACAGACAATTGTTATTAAATATTATTTGGGTAGAATTACGTATATATATTTTAATTGATTTTAGTAAATTTAATATCCACATAAAGAATATGTAGCTACAAAAATGTTCATAAGTCATACAACACAAACAATATTATGCAAGTAGTATACATTGAGATACTACCTAGAAGATGGTAGATTTTTTTCTTAAGTATTTTTTTCTGGCACTTTCTGTTGGTTTAGAATCTCCAATCACTCCTAAATAGTTCATCTTTCTTTTTCTCTATGAATTAATTTTAAATTTTCCCTCTCTCTCTCTCTCTCTCTCTCTCTCTCTCTCTATTTATATATATATATATATTCCCCACAGTGGTTTTAAGCTCTACTCATGACCATCTCACTCCTGAGAGAGGAATAGAATAGAACTTAAGACCATAGAATCTAATCCAAGCTCCTCAGTAACTGAGCTGTGTGACTTCAGGTGTATCCTTTAATCTCACTGGGTTTCAAGATTTTCATCTATAAAATGAAAGGATTGAACTAGATCATCTGTAAAGTCCCTCCAGTTCCAAAGCACACTCCAAGGTCTTAAGATTGCCTCAGACCAGAACATCTGGCTCTCCGCCATTCTTCTCTCTAATGCCTTGTGATATTATATAAGAATTACAAAGTATTAGTCATTCTCTCAAAGGAGGCAGACATTCTTTGGAATAGGAACTTCCTGGGCAATTAATACCTATTAAAATAGAATACGTAATTATCCAAAGATCTATGATATCTACAGCACAGCCAAGCTCACCGTATTGCCAAGTACAGCCTTAGCTACAAATGAATCCTCGCTAGGCCCAACGTATTCCTGTGACAGTCCACCGTGTGACATTCTGCACGCACCGCACCCCCCCCCCCCCCGCAGAATCTTTGGATTGGTGTTCGATATACCTTGATGTAGCTAATATCTGAATATGGAAAACTTGGGCAAGATAATAACATTTTGTGATAAAAAAATGCTTTTCTTTCCTAACTATAGTTTCTCTTGAACTTTAGGGTCTGCCTCTAAATAAATCCTCCAGCATTATATGGCCTTTTTGTCTTTTTAAATTTCTTAAAAATCAAAGCTCATTTGCAGAGTGTGTATCCGCAAAGATTCAAAGTCATGTTTTGCCACTTTCTGACTTAATTTCCAATCTCTACACCTAGAGGATAAATATTTACAAAATCTTATCACCATACAAGTCCAAGAGAAAAACAGGAAAGAAGGAAGATTTTATATATGCATAGAACTACTTTAAGAACTACTCTTATTACATGGGTAATCTGGGCAATCTTTCAACATAACTATAAGCATTATTTCCTCTCCACCCCCCATCTGATGATAAACCATATGAAATACTAGAAAAGATCAAGCCCCGTGCACTGCCTTAGGTCAAGTTGACTTTAGTTCAACTGCTGAGGTGTCCATGCTCAGGATTAAGGCGTCATATTTGGAGATAAGAGTATTTTCATCTTGGCCTATACCTGTTCATCTATCCCAATGATAGGATGCTCATTGCACTAATGTCTTAGTCTTGGTAAATTCAAGCTAATAGTGGGGCACCTGGGTGGCTCGGACAGGTGAGCATCTGACTGTTGATTTCACCTCAGGTCAGGATCTCAGGCTCCTAAGATCAAGCCCTGCTTTGGGCTCTCTGGTCAGTGGGGAGTCTACTTGAGGATTTTTTTTCTCTCTCTCTGCCTCTCCCTCTGCTTTTCCCCTTGCTTGATCTCTCTCTCTCTCTCTCTCTCTCTCCCTAAAATAATTAAATCTTCAAAAGAAATTCAAGCTGATGGTGAATGGAAAATATAGTCGAGAGAATATTACTACTTCAAAACAGTAGGTATAAAAACCCAAACATATAAGGTCAGTGAAAGCAGTTAAGAGGATTATTCACATTATGGAAAGACTCAGTTAATTGATTCTTAAGGTGAACAGCATTTCTGAGATAGATCACAACATATTTTACTAGAAGTTATTCTTTACATCATTTTTTCAGGAGAATCTTTTCAGGAAGTACTCAAAGGAAGAACCTAATATTTTATTCCATACTGAATTCAAAGCTAAACTCTACTTGTTTGTTTATTTTTTACTACCCATGATACGATCTTGGAAAGAACTTTCCATATGAGGGAAGTGGTGATTGCCCCATATGCCTTTGAAATCTGTTTCATGTAAAGAAATGGAGTTTTGAGCCTCATCAATTTTTAAACCTAAAGAAGTACTTGACATACTGTAGTGAAAAAAAGTTATAGTCCCTCATTATTAATTCACAGATCAGCTGTTCAAGCAAAATTGTTTCTGAATTTATAGCAAACTAAAAGGAGCATAAAAATTATTTCTTCCTTGTGGTCTCCATAAACAGCTTTAACAGGGACTAGGTAATAAGTGCAATATAAATGCCTTTCCAAATAGACAAGAGAGGCTGTGATCGGATTGTAATCTGCTGTAAATGCGTTTTGGGGCCATAGGTCCTTGCCAAGGCAACACTATGGCTTCTATCATACTCTCCTTTTTTAAGAAGGAAGTGTGTTGCATTATGGTTTGATTTATTTTTGAAAAATAAAATGCACTCCCTAGGGCTCTTTGAAGAGTAGTATTTAGACATCCTATAAGAAACGCTCAAATCACTCCCTCCCCCCCTTTTTGGGGGGGGTGGTTTACATAGCCAGCCAGGGGAAATTAAGGGAAAGCAGTATAGGCAATGCTAAGGCCTAAGCTGGATGTTCAGATTCCCTCAGAGGCGCCACTATTTCCACTCTTCCTATGGCGCCTTTGGATTCTTGGCTTCACTTTCTGTGGGACAATTCCAAACCTAATTTCTGGACTAGTCCAGGCAATCTAAATACAAAAATTGGTTCTGGACTCCTAATAAAATTCTCATTAGCTCAGGAGGTAAAACTAGTTTTCCTGTTCAAAAACTCGTGTCCCTCATTAGAACAGCAATCATAGTAATAGTAGATCGTCTTCATTATTTTGTGCCAGGCAGCCTATTAGGCATTTTACGTATAACATTAATAGTGTTCTCAATAACCCTTCAAACGAGGAATTTGTAGACATTAATAGAGAATGACATGTGGACATCATATAATGCCAACCAAAAAGCAGCCTGCTGAGCAGAACCTTACTAAGTAGCTCTTGGATTTAATCACAGAAATCAAGATTTAGACTCTAATTTCAAGGACTAGAGACGCTTAGAAGTACACAGCAATGATCAGAATCTCAGCAACTGACTCTAGCCCACTAAAATACATAACCAGTCAAGGAAGAGATTAGAATGTGAATTTATTGACAATAAGCATTATAGCAGAGCATTTCCTTTTGTGGAAAGATAAAATGCATTGAAACAACAACAACAACAACAACAACAACAACAACAACAACAACCTGAGAGGACAATCAAGCCAAGTATTTTAGGTAGAGGCCACTGAGTGCAAAGTTATCGAACAGAAACACTTCAGCATGTTTGAGGAGTAGCGTGGAGACCTCTACAGTTCCGGAGGTAGAAGACGAGTTTGGAGAAGTACAGCCGGTTGCATACTATTCTGAGTGTGTAGAAGCCATTATAGGTTTTGATAGAAGTTGAGATGGAATCTGATTTTCACTGGGGAAGTGTGCAGTTGTGGATATTATATTCTAAGAGGGCAAGTGTATAGCTAATGTAGAAATCCAAATGCAAGGGTAGGACCTTCAGGACAGTGAATCCTCAAGGATACGCTACTAAGAGTTGATCAGTGTTCAGGAAATCTCTCTCCTTTTAAGAGAATTTTCTTTTTTTGTTTTCGGCTGTTTTCTCTGTTTTTCCCCACTGCATTTTTATAAACTTCTAGCTTTGGAGTCCGTCCTACAAAATTCTATTTGCATCATGTTTGTAGGTAAGTATATATGATTGAGACAGAAGAACAGACGAAGCTGAATAAAGAGCAAAGAGGCCAGACGGTGTGAAACATACGTCTAGGGCTAGAACAGGAACGTGTCTTTCATGCCACTGGTAACAAGAGGCAACTAATGTTCTTCAGTCTGTTCTTCTTTTGAGGGACTATGTGTATATTTTGGTTATCCTGGAGCTCTACGAGCAGATTGAAATGCGATCGAGAACAGTGTTTGAGAGAAGCTTAGAAGGCTACCACAGGAATAATGCATGAGATGATGAGTGTCTCTTTTGAGTAAAGCTCTGGGTTAGAGACTAAGAGTAAGCACATATGCCAGCCCGAGACTTCCCTCTCAGGGAGCTTAGAAACAGAATGAATTAGCCTCCTTACCCATTTCCGCTGTGTGATACAAGGCAGCTTATACTTGCTATTTCAGACTATGCTGCTTATCTTGCTCCGTATATTTGAAATGTGTTTTCCTCCTCTTTCATCTGACCACCATTTCCTGACACTTAATTTGCTCCAGTAAGACATCCATAGTCTCTATTAGTCTGTGTAAATTGCACATTTTCTGATGGAATTTCATGTCTGATTATAACACTTAACGCATTGCATTAATTTGTGTATTCATCAGTGTCTTTTAAAAAATATTTATTGAACAAATATATATGGGAATGTGTGCAAGCACCATATTGTTTGTGTTATATGGATTAATTCAGTTCTCACAAAACCCTTATAAATAAGAGGCACTTGGGTGGCTCAGTGTTAACCAGCTGCTTAAGGCTCAAGTCATGATCCCGGGGTCCTGGGATGAATCCCTGGGTCAGGCTCCATGCTCAGCTCAACGAGGAGTCTGCTTTTCCCTCTCCCTCTGCCCCTCCTCCAGCTCACGCACTCTCTGCACTCTCTCTTAAATAAATAAATAACATCTCAAAAAAAATCTCTTATAAATAGATGTTATTGCTAGTTCCCTTTTACAGTTGAAAAAAACTAGATCACTGAGGGTGACACAGTCATGTGGTGGGCTTTAAAGCTAGAATGCCTAGTGTCCGAGCCTGCATTATGAATCCTAGACTATACAAGCCTCAAGAATAGTGACTGTTCCACATTCTGTGATGTATTTCTAGCACCCAGACCACTTTCTGAATAGGACACCACAAGAAGAGGGGATCAAAAAGTTGGAAGGGCATCACAGTGGCTCAGTTGGTTAAGCATCCAACTTGTGATCTCAGCTCAGGTCTAGATCTCAGGGCATGAGTTCAAGCCCCATGTTGGGCTCCATGCTGGGCATGGAGCTTACTTTAAAAAAAAAAAAAAGCTGGAAAATGATAAAATGTATTAAACACATTGGTAGCTATAAATTAGCTGGGACATAGGGTGGAATTATTGAAACTTAGTAGGAAATACAGCACATGTTATTTTATGAATGGCTTTGATTATAAGAGAGAGAGAAGAGTTTACTCAGTTTGAGTGATCATTAAGAGTTGTGGACTTCTGAGCAAAATTTGCTAGAATTAGGGATACCTGGGTAGCTCAGTCTGTTAAATGTCTGCCCTCAGCTTGGGTCATAATTCCAGGGTCCTGGCATCAAGCTGGCATCAGGCTCCCTGCTCAGGGGATGGCTTGCTTTTCCCTCTCTCTCTCCCCGTACTGCTCCCCCTGCTTGTGTGCTCTCTCTCTGTCAAATAAATAAATAAAATATATTTTTTTAAAAACTGGCTAGAGTTAAAACAAGCAAACCAGTTAAATATCTGCTAGATATGCTGCTTCAAAATTAGGCTACTATTGAAATTTCAAATAGCATTATTTATGCTTGTTAAAATAGGTCACAAATAAAAAGATGGTGTTCAATGCACCTATTTTAGTATAATTTGAATATTGAAAGTAAGTAAGCATGGAGTTCCTTTGGGAAATGGGCAATTTACACAAACTAGAAAGGACACCAATTTTGCATATGATTTTATATAGAATATTTTTTAAAACTTGCAGGAATTAATTTAGAGGTGCCAGTGAACCCACACTTTGTGTGTAACTAAAGCTATGACATGGTGAGAAAACAAGAAATGATTTCAATCGTATGTAAAATAAAATGGCCAAATAATGGGGGAATAAAATTTTCCGTAGAGACTAACAGAAAAAAACTTGTGCGAAATATAACAATTTAAAACTTGTTAGTTGCACCAATAAATTAAGAGTTAAATGCAAGGTCACTGTCTCTGCCGATTCTCTAAACCAATTGTTTATTCTAATTAGCCATGACAACTGGACAATATCCTTAATCTTCCATAGTCATCAGAAGAAAAGAGCAGGATTCAATGACCCTATTCTCAGATGAATCTTATATTTTCTCTTGAACGAAGAATAATAAAATTATGTATTAGGCTAGATCATTGCACTTTTGGGAAAATCGTTTGTTATTCCATATTTTAAAGTTGATGGATTGACATTGAAAAGCTCATCAATAAATAAAGATATAGAATCAGGCTAATGTAAGCATAAGCTCATCTGCTTGAATGTGCTAAACAGAAATATTTCTCCATATGGCGTTTCTAAGTATCCAAGCACAAGTTCTCTGAATAAAGAAATGATCTGTGCAAACCATCCATCACTCACCCACCCATTGTAGACGTAAATTAAAGAATAACATCAAAGCAAATTAGCAGCTGTTGCTCTGAAATGCTAGACAGTCAACCCTCATAATGCAACATGGATCTTTTTGAGTAGGTAAAAGGTGAGGAATTATTTTAAAGCCAATAGCTAAGTGAAACTCAAAAAAAAAAAAATGTGAGCAGACAAGAAAACCTGCTGAGGGGAAAAAATTCAGAGCTCTTAAACATATTTATCTTCCCTATTCAGGGCAAGGATCTAAATTCTTGAAAAGAAACTGGTGACTTATTTTTGCCTTATTTGTGATTTTAATATATGTTTTTGATATTTTGTGATTATCGTTAATGATAATAGCTGTAATTACTGAGCGCCTGCAATATATCAGACTTGGTGCATGTATTTCTCTAATATTCACTGGTTTGCGTTGTTGGAATATATAACAAAGTGAAGAACCAAAGCTCAACTAAAGTAACTTATTCAAAATTACACAAGAACAGTATTCAAATTCATGTAATTCCAAAACACACCGTTTCACTGTACAGTCATCGGGAACTTGAACTGGAATATTGTTCCACAGTAGAACTCACATCAATATTAAAGGAAGGAAATGATAGATTTGTTATTTTTTTTCCACCTGTAGAAAAGAAAAAAAAAAAAAAGGTCAGTCACTATTGTTCTGGGATTGCTGGGGACCATGGTGTTACTATTGTCCTCTTTTCTTTGTTTTCTGAACCCTTTCTTGCTTTTGTTGCTTCCCTCCCTGTAACATTGCTTTTCCCCTTTCTTGAGGAGTTTAATAAATTTTAGAAAACCATCTAGGTTTTCTTCCTATATAAAATATAAGGGATGAAAAGATTTAAGTTACCTGACTGATACTCCCATAATAAGTAAATGAGCCCTTTGAACTAAATACTAAAATTATACCAAAGGTTCTAGAAGCATGGTGCACTTGGAGACTCTCTAAATGCAAATGTTAAGAATGTATTGCTTTTTTCTTCTTTCAGGTGAATAAGCTCAACCATATCGATATTTTTGTTTTCTTCTGTTTCTATGCCTAATGACTCTGAGGGTCTTCTATAGGATATTTGTGTCTTTATTGTTTGCTTCTTTCCCTCCCAACCATTTAACTAAAATTAAGGATTTGGCCAAGGAGGTGATAAAACCGCTCTCTGATTCAAATGTGCCCCAAAGCAGGGAAGCTGATATCATCAGTGTTGTCCTGAGTTAGACTTAGTCCGCAAGTCCTACTCTGCTTTTGCTGTTAGTATGAGTTTAGCCAGCAATTAACATTAGATTTAGATTTTTTTTTTTACCATTTTAAGTGAAATTCACATAACACAAAATTAAACATTTCAAAATGTACAATTCATAGTATCAATATATTCAGAATGTTGTGCCACCATCACCTCTAGTTTAAAAACATTCCAAAATGGTTTCATTGCCTCTAAAGGAGAACCTGTACCCACTAAGCAGTCACTTCCCATTCCCCTTGCCTCAACCCTAAAAACCACTAATATGCTTTCTGTCCATATGGATTTACTTGGTTTTTGTTTGTTTGGTTGTTTGTTTGGGTTTTTTTTTTTTTTTTTTTTTTTTTTGGATTTACTTGTTTACATCACCTGTAAATGGGATTTATTTCACAGAAGTTGTATCATATACTCTGTAACATTTTGTATCTGGTTTCTTTAGCGTAGCTTGATGTGTTCCAGGTTCATCCACACTGTGGCAGGTATCAGTACTTTATTCCATATTTTGGCTGAATATTCCGTGAACAGACCACTTTCATTTATCGATTTATTTGTTCATAGACATGGGTTATTGCTACATATTTGAATATTGGGAATACTGCGGCTATGAATACTTCTGTACAGCTTTTTATTTGAATACCTGTCTACAGTTTTGGAGGGATATCTACCTAGAAATAGAATTCCCGGATCCTATGTTAATTCCATGTTTAAATTTTTGAGAAACTGCCAAAATGTTTTCTTTAGTGTTGCGTCATCCTACATTCCCACCAGGAATGTATGACTTCCAATTTTTCCACATCCTCAACAACATTTGTTATTATAGCTACCTTAATGGGTATTAAATGGTATTTCATTGTGGGTTGATTTGCATTTCCTAAGGACTAAAGATGTTGAACATCTTTTCAGTGCTTGTTGGTCATTCTTATATCTTCGTTAGAGAAATTTCTGTGTAAGTCTTTTGTAAATTCTTTAATTGGGTTGTTTGTCTTTCTAAAGTACTTTATTCTGGATACTAGACTACATCAGATGCACGATTTGTAAAAATTTTCTCTCATTCTATGGGAGGTCTTTTCACTTTTTCATGGTATCTAGACAGTGGTGTGTGATACACACAATTTTTAATATTGATAAAGTCCAAATTATCTTTTTTCCTCTTGTTATTTGTACTTTTAGTGTCCTAAGAATCCGTCGCCAAATCTGAGATCATGAAGATTTATACCTAAGTTCCCTTCTTTTTTTTTTTTAATTAATTTTTATTGGTGTTCAATTTACCAACATACAGAAAAACACCCAGTGCTCATCCCGTCAAGTGTCCACCTCAGTGCCCGTCACCCATTCCCCTCCAACACCCGCCCTCCTCCCCCCTTCCACCACCCCTAGTTCGTTTCCCCGAGTTAGGAGTCTTTATGTTCTGTCTCCCTTCCTGATATTTCCCAACATTTCTTCTCCCTTCCTTTATATTCCCTTTCACTATTATTTATATTCCCCAAATGAATGAGAACATACACTGCTTGTCCTTCTCCGATTGACTTATTTCACTCAGCATAATACCCTCCAGTTCCATCCACGTTGAAGCAAATGGTGGGTATTTGTCGTTTCTAATTGCTGAGGAATATTCCATTGTATACATAAACCACATCTTCTTTATCCATTCATCTTTCGATGGACACCGAGGCTCCTTCCACACTTTGGCTATTGTGGCCATTGCTGATAGAAACATCGGGGTGCAGGTGTCCCGACGTTTCGTTCCATCTGAATCTTTGGGGTAAATCCCCAACAGTGCAATTGCTGTGTCGTAGGGCAGGTCTATTTTTAACTCTTTGAGGAACCTCCACACAGTTTTCCAGAGTGGCTGCACCAGTTCACATTCCCACCAACAGTGTAAGAGGGTTCCCTTTTCTCCGCATCCTCTCCAACATTTGTGGTTTCCTGCCTTGTTAATTTTCCCCATTCTCACTGGTGTGAGGTGGTATCTCATTGTGGTTTTGATTTGTATTTCCCTGATGGCAAGTGATGCAGAGCATTTTCTCATGTGCATGTTGGCCATGTCCATGTCTTCCTCTGTGAGATTTCTCTTCATGTCTTTTGCCCATTTCATGATTGGATTGTTTGTTTCTTTGGTGTTGAGTTTAATAAGTTCTTTATAGATTTTGGAAACTAGCCCTTTATCTGATATGTCGTTTGCAAATATCCTCTCCCATTCTGTAGGTTGTCTTTTAGTTTTTTTGACTGTATCCTTTGCTGTGCAAAAGCTTCTTATCTTGATGAAGTCCCAATAGTTCATTTTTGCTTTTGTTTCTTTTGCCTTTGTGGATGTATCTTGCAAGAAGTTACTGTGGCTGAGTTCAAAAAGGGTGTTGCCTGTGTTCTCCTCTAGGATTTTGATGGACTCTTGTCTCACATTTAGATCTCTCATCCATTTTGAGTTTATCTTTGTGTATGGTGAAAGAGAGTGGTCCAGTTTCATTCTTCTGCATGTGGATGTCCAATTTTCCCAACACCATTTATTGAAGAGACTGTCTTTCTTCCAATGGATAGTCTTTCCTCCTTTATCGAATATTAGATGACCATACATTTCAGGGTCCACTTCTGGGTTCTCTATTCTGTTCCATTGATCTATGTGTCTATTTTTGTGCCAGTACCACACTGTCTTGATGACCACAGCTTTGTAGTACAACCTGAAATCTGGCATTGTGATGCCCCCAGCTATGGTTTTCTTTTTTAAAATTCCCCTGGCTATTCGGGGTCTTTTCTGATTCCACACAAATCTTAAAATAATTTGTTCTAACTCTCCGAAGAAAGTCCATGGTATTTTGATAGGGATTGCATTAAACGTGTAAATTGCCCTGGGTAACATTGACATTTTCACAATATTAATTCTGCCAATCCATGAGCATGGAATATTTTTCCATCTCTTTGTGTCTTCCTCAATTTCTTTCAGAAGTGTTCTATAGTTTTTAGGGTATAGATCCTTCACCTCCTTGGTAAGGTTTATTCCTAGGTATCTTATGCTTTTGGGTGCAATTGTAAATGGGATTGACTCCTTAATTTCTCTTTCTTCAGTCTCATTGTTAGTGTATAGAAATGCCATTGATTTCTGGGCATTGATTTTGTATCCTGCCACGCTACCAAATTGCTGTATGAGTTCTAGCAATCTTGGGGTGGAGGCTTTTGGGTTTTCTATGTAGAGTATCATGTCATCGGCGAAGAGGGAGAGTTTGACTTCTTCTTTGCCAATTTGAATGCCTTTAATGTCTTTTTGTTGTCTGATTGCTGAGGCGAGGACTTCCAGAACTATGTTGAACAGCAGTGGTGAGAGTGGACATCCCTGTCTTGTTCCTGATCTTAGGGGAAAGGCTCCCAGTGCTTCCCCATTGAGAATGATATTTGCTGTGGGCTTTTCGTAAATGGCTTTTAAGATGTCGAGGAAAGTTCCCTCTATCCCAACACTCTGAAGTGTTTTGATCAGGAATGGATGCTGTATTTTGTCAAATGCTTTCTCTGCATCCAATGAGAGGATCATATGGTTCTTGGTTTTTCTCTTGCTGATATGATGAATCACATTGATGGTTTTACGAGTGTTGAACCAGCCTTGTGTCCCAGGGATAAATCCTACTTGGTCATGGTGAATAATTTTCTTAATGTGTTGTTGGATCCTATTGGCTAGTATCTTGTTGAGAATTTTTGCATCCATGTTCATCAGGGATATTGGTCTGTAATTCTCCTTTTTGGTGGGGTCTTTGTCTGGTTTCGGAATTTAGGTGATGCTGGCCTCATAGAATGAATTTGGCAGTACTCCATCTCTTTCTATCTTTCCAAACAGCTTTAGTAGAATAGGTATGATTTCTTCTTTAAACGTTTGATAGAATTCCCCTGGGAAACCATCTGGCCCTGGAGTCTTGTGTCTCGGGAGGTTTTTGATGACTGCTTCAATTTCCTCCCTGGTTATTGCCCTGTTCAGGTTTTCTATTTCTTCCTGTTCCAGTTTTGGTAGTTTGTGGCTTTCCAGGAATGCATCCATTTCTTCTAGATTTCCTAATTTATTGGCATACAGCTGTTCATAATATGTTTTTAGAATCGTTTGTATTTCCTTGGTGTTGGTAGTGATCTCTCCTTTCTCATTCATGATTTTATTAATTTGAGTCTTCTCTCTCTTCTTTTTAATAAGGTTCGCTAGTGGTTTATCTATCTTATTAATTCTTTCAAAGAACCAACTCCTGGTTCTGTTGATCTGTTCCACAGTTCTTTTGGTCTCGATATCATTTAGTTCTGCTCGAATTTTAATTAACTGTCTTCTTCTGCTGGGGGTGGGGTCCATTTGTTGCTTTTTCTCTAGTTCCTTTATGTGTAAGGTGAGCTTTTGAATTTGAGTTCTTTCCAGTTTTTGAATGGATGCTTGTATTGCGATGTATTTCCCCCTCAGGACTGCTTTTGCTGCGTCCCAAAGATTTTGAACGGTTGTATCTTCATTCTCATTAGTTTCCATGAATCTTCTCAATTCTTCCTTAATTTCCTGGTTGACCTTTTCATCTTTTAGCAGGATGGTCCTTAACCTCCATGTGTTTGTGGTCCTTCCAAACTTCTTGTTGTGATTAAGTTCTAATTTCAAGGCATTATGGTCTGAGAATATACAGGGGACTATCCCGATCTTTTGGTATCGGTTCAGACCCGATTTGTGACCCAGTATGTGGTCTATTCTGGAGAAAGTTCCATGTGCACTTGAGAAGAATGTGTATTCAGTTGAGTTTGGATGTAAAGTTCTGTAGATATCTGTGAAATCCATCTGGTCCAGTGTATCCTTTAAAGCTCTCGTTTCTTTGGATATGTTGTGCTTAGAAGACCTATCTAGTATAGAAAGAGCTAGATTGAAATCACCAAGTATAAGTGTATTATTATCAAAGTATTTCTTCAGTTTGGTTATTAATTGGTTTAAATATTTGGCAGCTCCCACATTTGGGGCATATATATTGAGAATTGTTAAGTCTTCTTGTTGGATAGATCCTTTGAGTATGAGATAGTGTCCCTCTTCATCTCTCACTATAGTCTTCAGGGTAAATTTTAATTTATCTGATATAAGGATGGCTACCCCTGCTTTCTTTTGAGGACCATTTGAATGGTAAATGGTTCTCCAACCTTTTATTTTCAGGTTGTAGGTGTCCTTCTGTCTAAAATGAGTCTCTTGTAGACAGCAAATAGATGGGTCCTGCTTTTTAATCCAGTCTGAAACCCTGCGCCTTTTGATGGGGTCATTAAGCCCATTCACGTTCAGAGTTACTATTGATAGATACGAGTTTAGTGTCATCATATCTATTCAGTCCTTGTTTTTGTGGATTGTTCCACTGAACTTCTTCTTAAAGGGGAGTTTTAAGAGTCCCCCTTAAAATTTCTTGCAGAGCTGGTTTGGAGGTTACATATTCTTTCAGTTCCTGCCTGTCTTGGAAGCTCTTTATCTCTCCTTCCATTTTGAATGAGAGCCTTGCTGGATAGAGTATTCTTGGTTGCATGTTCTTCTCATTTAGGACCCTGAATATATCCTGCCAGCCCTTTCTGGCCTGCCAGGTCTCTGTGGAGAGGTCTGCTGTTACCCTAATACTCCTCCCCATAAAAGTCAGGGACTTTTTTTCTCTTGCTGCTTTAAGGATCTTCTCCTTATCTTTGGAATTTGCAAGCTTCACTATTAAATGTCGAGGTGTTGATCGGGTTTTGTTGATTTTAGGGGGGGATCTCTCTATTTCCTGGATCTGAATGCCTCTTTCCCTTCCCAGATTCGGAAAGTTTTCAGCTAGGATTTGTTCAAATACATATTCTGGCCCTCTGTCCCTTTCGGCGCCCTCGGGAACCCCAATTAAACGTAGGTTTTTCTTCCTCAGGCTGTCATTTATTTCCCTTAATCTATCCTCATGGTCTTTTAATTGCCTGTCTCTTTTTTCCTCAGTTTCCCTCTTTGCCATCAGCTTGTCTTCTATGTCACTCACTCGTTCTTCCACCTCGTCAAGCCTCGTTGTTAGGACTTCTAGCTTGGATTGTATCTCATTTAATTGATTTTTAATTTCTGCCTGATTGGATCTCAATTCTGCAGTCATGAAGTCTCTTGAGTCCTTTATGGTTTTTTCTAGAGCCACCAGTAGCTGTATAATAGTGCTTCTGAATTGGCTTTCTGACATTGAATTGTAATCCATATTTTGTAACTCTGTGGGAGAGAGGGCTGTTTCTGATTCTTTTTTTTGAGGTGAGGTTTTCCTTCTAGTCATTTTGCTCAGTGCAGAGTGGCCAAAAACAAGTTGTATTGGGAAAAGGAGAAAAAGAGAGAGAAGAAAAGAGAAAAAGAGAAAAGAGAAAGAAGAAAACAAAGGGGGGAAAAAGAGAAGAAAAAGAAAGAAAGGAGAAAAAAGAAAAAAAAGGGGGGGTGGGGGACGCAATCAGAAATCAAGAAGAAAGAGAGAAAAGGAAAAAAAAAGCACAAAACAAAACAAAACAAAAAAAAACAAAACAAAACAAAAAAAACACGGGGGAGTATCTTCCGATTCTGTGTTCTTTAAGTCCCTTGACTTCCCCTGGAACTTGTCCGTCCAGCTGGTCTTCTGGGGGAGGGGCCTGCTGTGCTGATTCTCAGGTGTGAGCACTTGGGGGAGCTGCTCTGCCCCTGCCTGGTGCAGGGCTCAGTGGGGGTTGTTCACCCCGTGAGGCCCCGGGAGGAAGCCACAGTGGCGGGGGCAGCTCTGGGACCCTGGAGTCAGCTCCCGCAGTAGCTCCGGGGCTCTCCGTCTGCAGGGCCTGGAGGCTCCCAGGCGGGGCCGCTGATCTGCTCAGTTCCAGGCAGGAGCGTCCTCGCTGTCCTGGGCCCTCCCGGCCTCTGCCTGTCCCGGGGGAGGCCGGATCCTGGGCTGTGTCCCGGCGCCCTGTGCTCCGGGGCCTGCGCTGTTGGATTCGCGCTCCCGGCGGTGCAGCCCCCTCCGCGGAGCCGCCGCCCGAGCCCCTCCGAGCTGTTCCCGGAACCGCGCCGCCCCCTCCGCGGAGCCGCCGCCCGAGCCCCTCCGAGCTGTTCCCGGAACCGCGCCGCCCCCTCCGCGGAGCCGCCGCCCGAGCCGCCGCTGCCGTGCTGTTCCCGGAGCCGCGCCGCCCCCTCCGCGGAGCTTCTTCCTCCGCCCGAGCCCCTCCGAGCTGTTCCCGGAGCCGCGCAGCCCCCTCCGCGGAGCCGCCGCCCGAGCCCCTCCGAGCTGCTCCGGGTCCCGCCGAGCGCTGCAGCCCTTAGGGAGCTCGGCGCATCTCCGGGGCGCAGTTCCTCTGTTACTGTCCCAGGGAGCCCGAGGGCATCCCCGCCTTTCTGGGGATCCTGCTCCAATTCCCCGGGAGGCCTTTCCCCCGGGAAGGTCGGTGCAGCTCCTGCTCCTCCGGGACGGGGCTCTCCTGTCCTGGGGACACTCGCCCCGGCCTCAGCCCGGCTCCTCGGGGCCCCTCCCCCTCGGAGGCCTTTTGTGTCTTTATTTCTTTTTCCCCGTCTTCCTACCTTGATAGAGGCGCGAACTCTTCTCACTGTAGCGTTCCAGCTGGTCTCTCTTTAAATCTCAGGCCGGATTCGTAGATTTTCAGGATGATTGGATGGTTTTCTAGGTAATTTGTTGAGGACAAGTGACTTGGGGACCCTGCTCTGCCGCCATCTGGCCCCTCCCTCCCCTAAGTTCCCTTCTAAGAGTTTTATAGTTATAGATCTTACTTAGATCTTTATTACATTTTGAGATACCTTTTATATATGGCATGAAGAAGGGAACCAGCTTCATTGTTTTGTATGTGGATATGAATTCGTCACAGTACTATCTGTTGAATAGACTATCTTACCCAACTGAAGAGTCTTCCTATCTTTGACAAAAATAAATTAGCTCTAGATGCATTGCTCTATTTTTTGACTCACAATACCATTCTATTGGTCTACAACTTTATTCTTATGATGAAATCACATAGTAGTGAATAAAGTACAGTTTTGGTAAATTTCAAAATAAAAAAAAATGTGAGTCTGACATCTTTGTTCTCTTATAAGGTCAATTGCCTATTTTGGAAACCTTGTAATCTCACATATATATTAGGTACACCTCTTCTATTCCTGAAAAAAAAAAATGGGATTTGATAGAGATTGCATTGAATCCCTGAATCACTTTGAAGGGTATTGGCACTTTAGTAATATGATGTATTTCATTCAGGCTGTGAACAAAAGTGACTTTTCATTTATTTAAACCTTTTTTAAAAGATTTTGTTTATTTATTTGAAAGAGAGTATGTGTGACAGAGAGAGACAGAGAGGAGAGAGAGAGAGAGAGGAGAGAGAGAGGAGAGAGAATACAAGGAGAGGGAGGGGGAGGGAAGAAAGAAGCAGGCTCCCCACTGAGCAGGGAGTCCAAGAGAAGATGATTAGGGGCTCTGTCCCAGGACACTGGGGTCTGACCTGACCTGAAGGCACAAGCTTAACTGACTGACCACCAAGGTGCCCCCAAATCTTTTTTTTTTCTTTTTAAGTAGTCATCCTTGTTTTGTCCATGATATTTTAGGGAAGGTTTCCAGTGGCAATGAGTATGTTGTTAGCAGCAGGTTTTTCATAAGTGTCCTTTATCAAATTAAAAAAAATTCTCTTTCTCTTCCTAATTTGCTGAGTGTTTTCATCATGAAAGAGGGTTCGATTCAAAAATAAATACCTTTTTTTTTTTTCTGTATCAATTCTGATGACCATGACTTCTTTTATTTTATTAATGTAGACAATTATATTGAATTAGTTTTTCATAATGAACTGTTTTTTCATTCTTGAGTTTAATCTTACCCGCTCATGGTGTATAATCCTTTTACTATGCTTCTGGATTTTGTTTGCTAGTATTTCACTGAGGATTTTTCCATCTATACTTAAAAGGGATGTTGACTGTTACTTTCTTCTTCCCTCCCTCTTTTTTCTTTTTTCTTTTCTTTTCTTTTCTTTCTTTTCTTTTCTTTTCTTTTTCTTTCTTTTCTTTTCTTTTCTTTTTTCTTTTCTTTTCTTTTCTTTCTTTTCTTTCTTTTCTTTTGTTTTCTTTTCTTTCTTCTTTCTTTTCTTATCTTTTCTTTTCTTTTCTTCTTTCTTTTCTTTCTTTTTCTTTTTTTCTTTTCTTTTCTTTTTCTTGCTTGCTTGCTTGCTTCTTGCTTTCTTTCTTCTTTCATCTTTCCTCATCTGGCCTTGGTTCCAGGGTAATGATGGCCTTTTAATATGCATTAGGAAATGCTACTTCCTTCACTACTGTTGTAGAAGATCTTTAGAAACATTGGTGTTAATGTTTCCTTCACTATTGAATAGAATTTACCGATGAAGCCAATTGGCCCTGGACTTTTCTTTCTTGGGACGTTTTTCATTACTGATTCAGTCTCTTTACTTGTTCCATGTCTGTTTTGATTTTCTATTTTTTTCTTGAGTGGATTTTAGAAGTTTGTGTTTTTTTAGGAATTTACCCACTTAATCTATTTTATATAATTTGTTGACCTACAATTGTTCATAATGTTCTCTTTAATCGTTTTTAGTTCTTTAAGTTCTGTAGTAACACCTCACTTTCATTACTGATTTAGAATCTGATTCTTTTCTTTTGTTAGTTTACCAAAAATATCTGTCACTTTGTTACACTTTTCAAAGAATCAACTTTTATTTTTGTTGAATATTGTTTTGTTGAACAGTAGAATTGTTTTATACTATCTATTTCATTTATTTCCAACTCCAATTATTATTTCCTTCTGTTGGTTTTAGACTTAGTTTACCTTCCTTTTTTAGTTCTTTACATGCAAAGTTTGGTTATCACTTTGAGATCCTTCTTTTGAAATCAAAAATTTCTAATAAGATACTAGGAAAGAAATGCAAGAAACTAGCCCAGTTCTGATACACTTCAGTGTTGATAAACTAGATCGTATCTTCTGCAATAATTACTAGATCTTTAAATTCTTAAAAACTTCCTCAAATTTAACTTTTCAATATTTCTTCTTGTTTTTATATATAAAAAAAATGTGTTAGTCTTGTGAAAACAGCAAGAAAATCTGCTTCCCAAAAAGCCCCCAAACCAGGAAATTCTATAGAAAGAATTAACAGTAGTTTTTTTTTTTATGATATTGAAGTATTTTTTTTAAGATTTTATTTATTTATTCATGAAAGACACACACAGAGAGAGAGGCAGAGACATGGGCAAAGGGAGGAGCAGGCTCCATGCAGGGAGCCTGATGTGGGACTAGATCCCGGGTCTCCAGGGTCATGCCCTGGGCTGAAGGCGGCACTAAACCGCTGAGCCACCCGGGCTGCCTAATGTTGAAGTATTTAGAGCTGTTGTCACATTGATTCAGTATTTTGACTGTCATTTATATCTGTTAATTATTAGTAGCCCTACACATTACGATTTTGATTTTGATTTTGTACCTAAGATTGTGTATCAGATGGCATAGGTGGGATTTGATTCTACATCATCAATAGTCAATAAAGGAGGCATTGACTATTAAGAACCAAATATCAGATTAGGCTCAATCCAAGAATCTAACATATGAGGGCGAATGTGCAATGTACACAAAGCCAACACAAGGACATAAAGGGGCTGAGAATAGAGCCAAAGAGAGATCCAAATCTTTTTGTCACAGAAACAAATCTTACTAAAACTAGCGCTCAAAACAAAAGAAGTTAAATAATCCATAGATGCTAGGAACACATTCAGAAAACAACGAACACAATGTGGCATTGTTTCCAAAGCAGTGTGTTGCTCAGTTCCTAATATTTTAAGTGCTGTAAGGTGAAGCTCAGCTATGTAGATTCTTCAAGGGAGGAGCAAGTCTAAGAGCCAAATAATTGTATTATTAATAATAAAGATTATTAGTGATGATTCAGTTTATTATTTAAAACAATAATTTTCACTTGAAATGTTTCTAAAACACATTGATCATATTGCCCAAAATGTCCTAATTTTTTTGCTTTTGTTGAAATATTGTGCTGTTTTTGCATTGAGTGTGTGTGTGTGTGTGTGTGTGTGTGTTTCAGTTCCCTTCTGTCATCAGAAATGTTAGCTATACCCAACCCCTTTCAGTAACAGCTCCCTTGGGCTTTTTATCTACTCTTAATGATTGATGGATGTATAGATATATGAAAAAAATCACTTTTAAAAATCTTATGACTGAAAAGTAAGAGAAAATCAAACTCATAATAAATTTAAATACAATGTTGTAAAATTAGAAAAATATATGTCGTTTTTGAGCTCTAAATTAATTGGCATTAGTTAAGTATTCTAAAAAGGCAGCAACTGTCTAATTTCCATTCCAGTGAAATACTACCATTTTCCAGTTCATTATTGTAGACATTCTAGTTATATGTACGTTGCCTCTGCCCTGTGTCGGAATTTCATGACTTCCAACACTGATATTCTTACAACTAATTTATTCTTATGGTATTCTGGGAAGTAAGTAGCATAATCACCATTGTACAAATGGAAATAAAACCAATGAAATTACAGTTTTGGGGCAGACTTACAACATAAGTATCAGGCATACTTTGGTTGTTCTATTTCTACTTTCTTCCTCATAAAACTTCACTACATGTTTCTCTATAGCATCGTCATGCCGATTAAAAGAAGTTACCAGGGAAAGGCTGCTAAAGTTAATAAGATTAAATTTTCAAGCAGAATTGATGAAGTAGTTATACAAATTCAACTACTTCCGACTTGTTTGTCCTCACTTCTCTACTATGTATGCTTGATTCAATCTCTGAAATAAATACGTCTTTTCAGAGATTTGCAATAAAATCACATTCCATTTTAAATTATGATGTTCGGTCACCAAATTACATATAATAGACTTAAAAATGGAAAACCTCCCGGTATTATTGAAATGAGAGTTAAGACAATTATCAAAGGTACTATTCTGAATATAGATATTGTAAAAAAAAAATATATATATAGCTGTGCCAGGTTGAATTTCAAAGCAGATTTTCAAAGACAGAATGGTTTAAGGAAATATAAAAGATAACCCCTGATTAACATTGTGGAATGATGTCTTGAGAGGAGAAAGCTTTCCTGTTTCCAATTTTTCCGTTCAATTGTTGTCTGCTGTATCTTCTGCTGAAATTACAGCTGCAAGCATTTTCTTCAGGCAAACTTTTAGTTTTACCATGCAAATTCATTGTTAATATTATAGATCATGACATTTCCCGTTGGTCTTTGGTCTAATATTCGCTACTACATCATTATTTAAACTATGAATTTATTGTTCCATTATCTCCTTGTGTAATTCAGTACAAGTATTTTTTGCATTTTCACATGTTTTTCATTTAATTTAATATCAAAACATACTCTGGTATCTTCAGGATTCATTTCAGTATGTCTATTTCTTTGCAGATAAAACTTTACATAGATAAATTTTTTAAGCATGAAGCACAGTCTGTTTATTTATTATTTAATCGCAGTGTAGTTGACATACAGTTTAGTTTCAAGTGTGCAATATAGTGATTCAACGGTTCCAAGTATTACTCAGTGATACTTAAGATTGGGGTACTCTTATGCCCGATCCCCTAATTCCCCCATCCCCCCCCACATCCCCTCTGGAAATCATATTTGTTCTCTATAGTTAAGAGTGATTTGTCTCTTTTTTCTTTGTTCATTTGTTTTGTTTCTTAAATTCCACATATGAGTGAAATCATATTGTATTTATGTCTCTCTGACTGACTTTGCTTAGCATTATACTCTCCAGCACTTATTTACAAATGGCAAGATTTCATCCTTTTTTTAGGTCTGAATAATACTCCATTATATATATGTATCACATCTTCTTTATCCATTTATCTAATGATGGACGCTTGGGTTGCTTCCATAGTTTGGTTATTATAAATAACGATGCAATAAACATGGGAATACGTATATCCCTTCAAAGTAGTGTTTTTGTATTCTTGGGTAAATACACAGTAGTGCAATTACCCAACGGTAGAGTAGTGGTATTTTTAACTTTGTGAGGAGCCTCCATACTATCTTCCACAGTGCCTGGCCCAGTTTTCATTCCCACCAACTGGGTAAGAGAGTTCCTTTTTCAATCCACATTCTCACCAACACTTGTTACTTGAGATTTTAGCCATTCTGACAGGTGTGAGGTGATATCTTATTGTAGTTTTGCTTTGCATTTTCCTGATGGTGACTGATGTGGAACATCTTTTCATATGTCTGTTGGCCATCTGAATGTCTTCTTTAGGGAGACATCTGTTCATGTCTTCTGCCCATTTTTAATTGGATTATTTGGTTTTTGACATTGAGTTGTAAAAGTTCTTTACATGTTTTGGATACTAACCTTTTACTAGATATGTCACTTGCAAAAATCTTCTCCCATTTAGTTTAGTTTTTAGTTGTTTTTTTTTTTTCTGTACAGAAGCTTTTTATTTTGATGTAGTCCCAAAAGTTTATTTTTGCTTTTGTTTCTCCTGCCTTAAGAGACTTATCTAGAAAGATATTGCTGTGGCCAATGTAAGAGAAATTACTGCCTATGCTCTCTCTTCTAGGATATCTATGGTTTCACTTCTCACAGTTAGGTCCTTAGTGCATTTTGCATTTATTTTTGTGTATGGTGTAAAAAAGTGGCCAGTTTCATTCTTTTGCATGTAGCTGTCCAACCGTCCCAACACCATTTGTTTAAGAGACTGTTTTTTTCCCGTTGGATATTCTTGCCTCTTTTGTTGAAGATTAATTGACTATGTAATGGTGGGTTTGCAGTCTGTGCTTTGTTTAGACACTTAGTAAATGCATATTCAAGAATGAAATAATAAGCAATTATCATGAGGAGTACCTGAGCTTTTTATATAGACTTCATACATATTGTTTTGTTTCTATTAGCATTTAGAAATATATATTTCTTATTACAAAATGGACTATGCTCATTGAACAAAGATTGAGAACTTTTAATATATGAGCTTAGTTCAGTCTTTAACCTTGACCAAAGTCAAACTTTGGACATGTTATCTTCAGTGCATGCGTGGGCTATGCTTAATTTATTTTTTAATGGTTTAATTTTAGTGTACACACAACACTATGCTCTTTTCATATATCGGTACTGAATAAACATTAATCCTAACTTAGTTTTTTTTTATATTTTCAACATGTATATTTTATTGCAGCAAGTGTCTATATCACCATTTACATATTCACTTATGTACAGACTTTTGGGTTGTTGACACATCTTTTCTACTGTACGTGATAATATTATGAATATATTTATACAAAAATTTATTCATACTTATTATTATTCTCCCAGCACAGTCAACTAGAAAGTGAATTATAGAACTAAAAAGAGTAAAAATATGTGAAAGACCCTTGAATCTAATTACTAATTATTTTCTACATGCAAGTTACACTGTTATTAGCAATAGAAGTGCTAATTTCATTGAGCACTTTAACATTATATATTCCTAATTGGTGAAATGAACATATCTTATTGCTCTAATTTTATTTAGTTGAAAAATAGTGGGGCTGCATGTTTTCTGTGTATATTTTGATACATATGTGCTGTATTGAAACCATAAAGAAGTTTATGTAGTAATAAGTACAATCTCCTTTTATAAGCATCCAGCACTTTTCTTTTTAGAAGATTAGACATATGGTTGAGTAACCTTCCAGTCCATTTCTTCTAGCAATTACATATAAATGCATTAAATTGGATAGTATTCTTTTAAATCTGGTATGTACTTCTTTAAAAAGTAACTGTTTTGGAGATACCACTATGTCATTACTAATAACCTATCATTTTTATAGCTGCAGTGTGAGATTTCATTTGGTGGATGGTTCATAGTGTATTTAAGCATTCCTTTAGTGTTTGACATTTAAAGTATTTCTGAATTTCCTTATTGCAACCAGTGCTGCGGGGAATATCTTTGTGCATGCTACTTGGTGGTCATTTATTAGCATTTATTAAGAGGAGATACTGAGAGGCCTCATTGCTTCATTAAAGCAGAGTCGTATTTTAATTTTAAGAGGTAATATCAAATTATTCTCCAAAAAGCTTAAAATAATTATACTTCCACCAATAGTATGGGAGAGAAGATATTTGATCACATCTTTACCAGTGTTGGATTTAAACACACTTTATTGTTGATACCACCAGATTGGTAAAAATAAATACCACATATTATTTGTTTTAACTTACATTCACTTAATTGTTTATGAAATTTTGAATATTTTGATGTTAATAGGCCATTAATTCTTCCCTCATATGAGGAATTTGTTTGCTATTTTTTCTATTTAATATTTTGCTTTTTTGATTTTAGTAATTTATCAAATTTATCAAAAGTCAGAATATTGACTTTTTCAATTATATTTTGCTCATTTTATAGATTGCATTAACTATTATTCATTGCAGAATGTAGTATTCTTTATCAAGTTTCACTTCTAGACTTCGAGAATGTGGGATCTTGCTTAAAAAGGTATCATCTTCTTCGATATTTGACGCTTTTAATACAGTTATAATACTGTTATTTAATATAGGCCTTTTTAATATTATCATAATATCATCATAATTTCAACTCTTTCATCTCTTTAGGTATTATTTTGTGTAAAAACTGAGTTATATATACATTTTTCTTACTAGATAGCTGATTACCTCAAAATATGTAGCCTTTATCTTCTCTACAAATTTGAAAAACTATCTTTATTATATTTTTAACTTTCACAGTTCACGTAAGTCTGTTTCTAAAATTTTTATTCTGTTCCATCAATATTTATATGTATTGCTGAAACACCACTAGATCAAGGCCAATTTTGAAATACATGTTTTAAAGCAAGAGGAAAGTACTAGCCACTGCAATGATAAATATGAAGAATTAAGTGGGTTAGAAATTGCAAAGGGGAGGTAAAATTATCCATCTTTAAAAAGTGATATGATTGAATATAAAAAATACTAGAATATAAGCTAAAAACCTATTATAAAAATAAAATAATTCAAAATATTAAGGGGCACAAAAACAATGTTCAGAAATTAGTAACTTTATACATTCTGACAAAAAAAAAACGAGATATAATGGAAAAAAGAATCCATTAACATTAACAAATAAAAGGTAAAATATCTATGAATATACCCAAGGAAAAATTATTTTTTCTTGATACAACAATTAAAAATGAATCAAATAAATAGAAATATATATCATATTATATAAAAAATATTAAAGCTCAATATATAAATATATTTATGTAAATAAACCCCTCAAATATATTAATATTTTAAAATTAGATAAGCTGATTCTAAAATGTGAGGTAAGAGTACTAATCGTGTTCTAACTTAATAAACTGACTATTCTAACTTGTACAAAGTTTACAGAGCACTGCACATGCACACACACAAATAGCTAATAAATTTTGAGAAAAAAAGTAGTTAGATTCATTTTCCTGGATATTTGTACATATTATATAGGCTAAATAAATAGAATAGTGCAAAATGTATCTATGAGGAAAGAAAAAGACTGATGAAAGAAGTAGAACATTCAGACTTAGACTAAATGCATGTGGGCCAAGTCAATGGGAAGTGATGTACAATTTCATAAAATAGGTGCTAATAGATACCTTCTTAAGAATAATTTTTAAAAAACCAGTTGGACCATTACCTTATATGATAGATGGTTGTAATAATGATGTCCAGTCAATCCTATCTCCCAATACCAATGCCTTTGGGTAGTTAATCCCCTTGCACATTGACTGTGGCATGTGATTTCTTTATGCCCATAGAACTTAAGCAAACAGGAGCCAAGCAGAGATTTGACAAGAGCTTTCCCTATTAGAATGTTGCAGTCACCTTTGAAGGAAGTCTTGTGAGCATCCTTGAGGAGAAAAAACCAGATGGAGAGAGGAAGGCTCACTCATGCCAGGCTTCCTGGCTGAGCTCAGCCATTGACCAACCCACCAGCTTAATGAAGCCACGAGTACACATATTAAGGGAGTGGTCAAGTAAAATATGGCGGATCATATTATAAATTTCTGATGAAAGACTATAAAGCAGTATAGGAAATATGCACAGAATGTGAATATATCCTTAAAATGCAGTGTAAAAAGGAAAAAAAAAAATGTGATATATATACCATATTGTCATTTGTATGAATGAAAAATACAAACAAAATAAGCAAAATCCTCCTCTTTCCCTTACTCCTGCATGCCTGAGAACACATACACAGATTAATAAAAAAAAATTACCAAATCCAGATAAATTTTTGGATATATTACAAACCTTTAGTCTGTTAGGAAATAATTACTCATACAGTTTTGCTCTTACCTGAAGAAAATATAAAACTAATGGGAAAATAATAATACAACCACTGGTGTTAATCATGTGGATAACTTTTATCACATGATTTCGAACTTAGTTTTGCTAATTTAACAAAATATCATGGACTGGGTGGTTTCAACAACAGAAGTTTATTACTCACAGTTCTAGAAGTTGGAATGTCAGAGATCAGGGTGCCAACAACATGTCTGGGTTCTGGTGAGACCCGTTGTCCTGGTTTGCTGATAACTGCCTTAGGTTGTTTCCTGAGAGAGAGAGAGAGAGAGAGAGAGAGAGAGAGAGAGAAATCATATCTTTGTGTTTCTTCTTTCAAGGACACCATTCCCAGTCAGGAGGGCTCTATCCTCATGACCTAATTTTCTCCCCAAATTTCCAACTCCAAATAACATCACACTGGGGATTATGCCTTCAACATAAGATTTTCAGGTGTGGAGGAGACACAATTCAGTCATAGCATTTCACCCCTGGTCCCTCAAAATTCATGTCTTTCTTACTTGAAAAATGCACTTGTTCTATCCCAATAGTCCCAAAGGCCTTAACATGCTCCAGTATCAATTCTAAAGTCCAAAGTCTTACCCAAATGTCATCTGAATTACATATGGAAAAGACTCATGTCTGATTCACACTGAGGCAAAATTCCTCTCTCTGTGAACCTGTGAAATCAAATATACTATGTGCTTCCAAAATTAAATGGTGGGGGGCGGGGGTGGCACAGAAGATAGATACTCTATTCCAAAAGGGAGAAATAAGAGAGGACAAAGTGGTGATGAGTCCCAAAGAAGTCTAAAATCGAGCAAAGCAAACTCTATGAGATTTTAAGACTTGAGGATAATCCTCTTTGACTTCCTGTTCTGACTTCCAGCCCCACTGCAGCTCTGGAGGGTGAGGGTTGCACCACCAAGGCTCTGGGTGATGTTCCAGCCCTTTTCAAACTGAGACGGTGGCTCTGATGATCACTGAATCACCTTTGGAGTCATTTGTCCTTAATTTTAAAGAACAATGGATGTTCATGGATACAGAGATGTTTGGTCTTTTACTATAAAACTCAAGAAGTCCAGCAACCTTCCTTCATCCCATCCTGTCTCCATCTCCATCTCTTTTGGTGCAAACTGGCATTCTCCCTGCTGGGTGACTGATGCGTTCTGTGGTTCACATCATGCTATATCCTGATCAAATGTCTAGTCTTCTGCACCCTCAATGTTCTTTTCTGAACATGCTTCACATTTTTTTTTTTAATTATAGACAGGCTAAGATTTTTCCAAGTCTTTATGTTCTGGGTCCTTTTACTTAACAATTCCTCTTTTAATCTGTCTCCTTCTGCTCCCATTTTACCATAAGCAATCAGGAGGAACCAAATCACGTCTTCAACACTTGGCTTATAAATCTTCTCAGCTGAATATCCAAGTTCATCATTCTCAAGTTCTACATTCCCCCAAATACTGGAACATGAACACGGTTTAACTAGATTCTGTCTTTCTTTATATTGTAAAGAAATGTCTTTCCTCCAATTTCCAAATGTCTTTCCCCCATTACAACGTGAGATCTCATCAGAATGGCCTTTACCAGCCATATTTCTACATCCCGTTCATGATTACTTATGTGTTCTCTAAGAAGATAAAGACTTCCTTTCCAGCTCTCCTCTTTTATTTTGAACTCTCACCAACATTGCATGGCCCTTACCCATCAAAATTGGCTTTTTCTAGCATGCACCTCAAAACCCCTCAATTCTCTATTGCTTACTCAGTTCCAAGCCTCATCCACACTTGCAGAAATTTGTTGTAGCAGCACCTCATCTCTAGTACCAATGATGTTTTAGTCATTTCAGGCTACTTTAACAAAATATCACAGAGTGGGTGGCTTAAACAACAGAAATTTATCATGGTTCTGGAGGCTAGGAAGTCCGAGATCAGGATTCAACATGTTTAGATTCTGGAGAGATTTCTTTTCCTAGTTTGCAGACTGCCATCTTGCTCTGTCCTCACCTGGTGGTGAGGGAGAAGGAGGGAGAGAGAGAGAGAGAAGAGAGCATCTCTTTTAAATCTCTTCTTCTAAGGGCACTAATCTAATCCATGAAGGCTCGTCCTCATAACCTAATTTCTTCTCAAAGGCCCCACCTCCAAACACCATTACCATGGAGATTAGGGCTTCAATGCATGAATCTGGTGGGGCTGCGGGGGGTGGGGGTGGGGGTGTCACAAACATTGAGTGCATAGCAATTATTAAAAATATCTTACTAGTAACTAAAGGTAAGAGACATTTGCTCAAACTTTACCAAAAGTAAGAAAATGCTGTCTAAAGAAGCATTCATTTCAAGGGGGGGGGGGGTGGGGTGGGAATCAAGAATATCCTTCTTCCAGTTTGGAAAGTTATACAATATTTTCTTTATCAATTGTCAAATGATCCCAATTGGAAACTAAACGTATATGTCACGATCCCTCACTCCATGTAACTCTGTATATTCACTAGAATTGAGTTTTTCAAAACTCTGGCTAAGGAAATCTGTGGCTCCTGTTTTGCATTTCTATCTCCAGGTACACACTCCACCTTTCTCTACTTTGCTTTCTAGCCCAGAAGGCTGCCTAATATGGCTTCTGGTTTGTTAGGACAATGAAACACCTGATCGGAGGTTGCACAAAGAAGGAGCATGAGACTAGAGTGTATAATCCCCCCTACCTTCCCACCCCTGTTCCCTCGTTCCTCCCCCATGTCTTTAGGTGACCAGCTATTTCTTTAGATCAAAGGTGACAGGTCCTCACATGACATAGCTCTCCACATAACTCCTTCCTACCCAGATAGAGCAGTGGCAACAGCCTCATTGTTACTCTCCCCATATTACTGCACTGTCCCTTGTGACCAATTTCTATTTCACTGTAAACAATCTCTTTATTGCACCCTCCTTGATTTATTCTAATTGAAATTTATTCCTTTCCTTCTGGGATCCAGACTAATATAAACTCTCTCTTCACGTGAGAGCCTAGCAGAACCGAAATGTAAATTAGCAGCTGACACAGGGATAGCTATACCCATCCCTTTTCTCATCTTTGAAGAGGCTCCCTAAACACTTTTTGAAAGTCAGGGCATCCAATTATAAGTGCCCCGCTGCTTGACTATAATTACCTTAAGGATAGGCGTGCATTTCCTCTCCATTTCCTTCATGAGGTTGTACAACGTGCACTGAACATAACAGCTTGTGAATAATACTGAATCTGGTCACACAGTGTCTAGAACCCAACTCATGACAGACCTAGCTCCTTATTAAATCTTTCTTCCACCCATCATTTCTGTCTTGGAGGTATACGACAGACACATTGGTAGTATTTATTGACTCATCAATTTTGCTCTTGCCTTTATTTTACCTTCCTTTTGTATTTCCACCTCTGTGCTCACAAATCATTTTCCATTCATCTAATTACTATCTCCGTTTCCATGATGTCATCCCTGCTCTATTTGTCAACTCCTGTGTAAAACACACCAGAATCACAAAAATGGGTAAGATCCAAGAAGGTCCTATTTTCAGATTTTCATGTGTTTTTCCAAAACCAAGTTATGAAGAGCAACCAATCTTTTAAAATGCCATCTGAAAGCATAGTTGTCAGGTTTGTTTTTTGTTTCTCTGTTGTTGTTGTTGTTTTTTTTTTTTTTCCTAAGCTCTTAAGCTCTTCAAAAAGAGGTGGAGGAGTTTGGTCTTTGAAACATGGTCTGTAGTATAGTGGTGTGTGCAGAATTCTTAATAAATCTGGGTCTTTTTCCTTGTATGTCCTGGACACTAGAAGTGATAGACCTTTAGACACTGTATTAATTCTATCAAGCAAGTAGGCCTCCTGAACCTAGCATAATTAAATTATACATTTATGTTTCAGTTTGGTCCAGAAGAATCAAACTCCCCACAGATCCAAACAATAGGATACCAGAGAAGAAAAAGAAATAGGGAATTTGGCATTCAGAAGCACATTCTACTTTTTAAAGAAAAAATTTCTAAAACTGAAAGTGAAGAAGTAATGTTAAAATCTTTAATATAGAATTTCTATAATATACTTATAAAACACATCATGTGGTTCATTTTAGCTTTTCTAACCTGTGTTTTGAAAACAGAAAAACTTCAAAGTAGTATCATTTCTCAAAAACATCTAAGCTTTAGGTCTATTCAGAGACTGTCCTTGCTCTAGTTATAAATCTTTACTAAATGTGTCAATTCTATTTCTCCGTACCTCCCATCTCCCGAATATGAATGTGACCACTGTTTATGAACAGGTGTGTTTTACTGAGCTGTTTATGTGAAGTTCAGATAAAAACTAAATCCTCTGGTACTTGTGTAGGAACAGCATTCAATCTTTTCTTACAAGGGTCATTCTGGAATAATAGAAAACAACTAAATATAAAGGAATTCATAAACTAGTGAATGATGGCTCATGTCAGATTTATGCTTTGTGTCCATGAAAACCCTCTGTCAGCTGTAGCACAATGGACGATGACACTTCAATAGCACATTGTATGTGTGAGTTTATATATTAATTACATGGAAAGGCGGTTATAATTTTATTTCTTATCTGTTAAGCATCTCTTACCTTCCAACTAGAAAAATGAGATACTTATAATCCAATTAGAAAAAACAAGGTATTAATAATCCTGCCTACTATTATTAGGAAGCACTAATTACTTGATCATATGTTTGGGATGTAGATTTTCACAAGCCAAATTCCAATATAATTAATTCCTAGGGCTGTTAAAGTGATTCTGTTCTGGAATTTTATTTCAAGAAACACGGTTTCTATTAATGAGACATCAGAAAAGTTTGGGAAACGCTTTTGTTTTAGATGTGGATTGCACAGTGCTGTTTTTATAATAGGTTAGAGGGTCTGACTAATCCCACGTCCAAACACACACAACTGCGGGGGTATAGCTCAGTGGGAGAGCGTTTGACAACAAACACACTCAGTCTGCACTTACTACTTCCCACTTGCAGCCGTTGATACACATAGAAATACTCGTTTTAAAATCTAGGGAGGTGTAGGTGAGGAGATATGAGGAAAGAGCTCATGTGGGAATGGAGAGGGAGCATCAGGGACACTTGGTAGCTGGTAGTATGGGGACGTGATGTCAATGGTCAAAGACTGAAGGTCAGCAGTAAGGAGAGCTGTTCAGGTGAGAATCTATGAGGACTCTGGGGTGAGGCACTACTGTATTAAGACTCAGGAGATAAAATAATTGTCATTCTGCAAATATTACAAGGTTCTTTCACTCCAAACTTTGAAATGTTAACACTCTTGGCACTGATCATAACAACCTAGTGTAGGCTACTAATTGCAATTATGGAATTCCTTCAGTAGCATCTCAGCCAGCAGAGTTGGGGCGGGGGGGACGTGGCAAATGCTGTGGGGGGACAATAACCGGGAAATCACTCTGTGAGAACCTCTGACCAGACCCATTTGGGAACTCAGTGAGAGATACGGGGAAATCAGTCATTACTCAGGATGCAAGAAATGCAGCCTGGTCTTGCCGGGACGTGGAAGCCTTTGAGCAGCTCTTTATTGGGCGTCATCGTATTTCAACATGCTTCTCTCTAAATCTGTTCTTTCCCCTCTTTGCCAAACAACTTCTTTTGCAAGGCTCCCGAATTGCCATGTCATAAGCTCTGACCACAATTTTCCATCCCTTTAGATGTCCTAAAGTCTGCCTCAAAATTTTCTGTTACATCTAGTGAAAATCCTTGAGTAAGACAGGTGTCTATTTCAAATCCCATCCTCTGTGCAGAAGTCAGAAATCACCCAGCACACCATGGCTCACTGCTCCATGACCTCAGTGAGAACCAAAGCAGCCCCTCTAAAGAAGACGGAGTGAGCTAGATTGCCTTCATTTCTAACAATGTGAGAAATTTCGATGATCGGAGAATGGGTGTACCAGCCATAGATCCTGTTGGCAAGACGTGAGAGCAAGAATAAAAATGTGAAATGCTATTGCAAGTGTGATCTCTGCTGCATATATAAGGGGTAAAATCTTGCCACGTTTGAGTAACACGATGTGCTTATTTTAAACACTGGGAATACTGGCTCTACAAATTGATCGTTTTTGTTCTTCCCATTTAAGAATTATAATAATATGCTGTCCCATAGGAAATATCATGTTGGACTCATAATGGGAGAATGAGGTTCCTTAAGGTACAAAGCAGGGGCAGGTTCTGTTTCTTGAGAGTGCACTGTTTGCCTGGTAATAAACACACACTTAACTTTTATCCTCCAAGCAAGGTAGTACTTTTGTCCTCTTTTGGCCAACGAAGGCATTGAAACTCGTAGAAGTCAAGGACTTTACATGAGGTCACCTATCTATTATATCGAAAAACTGCATCATAAAACTAGATCAGCCTGGATTGAAAACCTCTATACTTCATCCTAACCAAGAAGTTCCCTTGTGTGAATCACTTCCAGACCTCACCTTAAAGTACAAAAGCAGTAATTAAGGCTGAACTTCTTAAAAGCTTCTAAAATGAACTAGATCGATTACACTTCAGAAAAAATAAAAATAATTCGTGAAAGAAAAACATGGCTCTAATTCTCCTCCCTGAGTCCAATAAGAAGTCCACCCAATGCCGTACCAAGAGGTCCCCCTTTCCTAGCTTTATTAATTTCCTAGTGAAAGAAGTGATTCCATAAGTTTTACTTCTCATTTCTGACAGTCTGCAACTTCCTGCAACATATTCTGACAAATATTAGACAAACTATGTTAGGCCTAGTCCTGGGCAGGATTTTATTATACTAAGCAGGCATGAAAGTTGAGAGCCTCGTAAATATTAATCACAGACTAATGAACAGTGGGAGATTTTTGAATATCAATCTGTACTAGGGGGAAATTTTGAATTAGAGACACCACGTCCTACCCAATAAATCAGTAGTGAAAAATTGAAGGCATTCTCATGCATCTGCTTATGTAGCTAGATCTCTAGTCCTAAAGGAGAGTGCAGCATGGATGCCAAAATAGATGTAATTTTATAACCCCACATGGAGCTTTTGCATTTTTAACCGAACCCTTTTTTAAAATTTTAATTACCTGCAAAACAGATTGAACTGTATTACAGAAAACTTGAGTGCATTCTTTAGTATTAGAGTTAAAATAGTTCACCAGCAGTTAGAGCTTGTCGCATTCTTCTTCATTAGCATTCACAAACCATTGCCCAAAGGGAATGGAAGACTCAAGGTTGAGAGAGGAGCCGAAATGCCAAAATTTGATTGGCTTATTGCTTTTATTAAATGTGCATATTACTGCTTTTCTCTCTGGGCACATGTACAATGCATAACATTAAAAAAAAAGACAATCTCTTCCATCATTTTCAAAATTTTATAATATCAGATACACACTGACATATCTTTGATGATTGTCCATTAATGGAAAAATATCCCTTTACAGTAATCAGAACTAATTATTTATTAAGACAAATATGAGTCTGAGTAGTAAGATCTAGGATTTTACAATCTTTTTGATGTGGACAAAAAATAATGGGGCTCAGCTTTCTCAGTTTGAGGGTTTTTTTATTCTTTAATATTCAGATAGCATTTAAAACCTGTGCTAGGCAATTAATATTTTAATAGAAACAGTTAGAAATTATTTTAATCACATATGTGCTGCTTCATACCATTATAATCAAAACTAAATTTTATCCCAAATAGGTATGATGTGAGCTGTGTTTACTGAAACACAGTTATTACACAAATACAAACACAGTTATTAAGGACACAGGAAAGAAGAAAGATCGAGGAAATAAGCCAGAAATGGTGACTGTCACCAGAAATATTATTTTCAAAATGATTACTTTATTCCACCTCATGTAAATAAAATAAGCAATAACTACTAAATTAAGTAATAGTATAGCAGGATGCTATAATTAAGCATTAATCACTACATTTTCCATCATTTTCTATTTTTGTTACTAAAATTCCTAGACTCATTGAAAGCAGGGAGAGTTATGTTGACCCAGAGTGTATTCCCAGTGCCTCATATTCTATTGAATATTTCAATATTTCAATAAATATTTAAAACTTTTTAGAAAAAGAGTAGATACACATTATAGTTATCCTTTTGTATAGATGAAGTTGTCATCTCTCTAAAGTGTCACAACAAATAGTGTCTTCACATATGTTTAAAGAGCTAAAATTAATATGGCTTCCCAACTACATGCAATATAATAACATAAAAGCAGTTACAACTTTGCATTTATTTTATTAAAGAATTTGTGCTTATGCACTTGCTGTCTTCCACAATTACAACACAAAGATTGATTCTTTGAAAACACTAATCTAATCTTTCCTATGATATTAAAGGTGAGTTTATTTTTTGAGATTGCCATATGCTTGTATTTGAAATTTTAGGGAGTTTTACCCTGATGCACCATATTTATTTATGTATAATGTGTGGAAATGGTCTTTTTTTTACATAAATAAGATTTTGTGTATCAAAATCCGCATATCAAAAATGAACTTGCACAGGTGACAACATAATAGGTTATCTTCGGAGTTTTTGTTTGTTTTGCTGTGCCACAAGTCATCTTATTTTTAAGATGCACATTCAGTGTAACAATAGACCCTTGGCTTTTTCAAGATATATATTTATGGAGCCTTTGAAAATACTAGGATGTGTTTTAACTGATATTATTAACAAAAACTAAAGTAAGAGTCCTTCAAAATTTGATTGACCCAGTATCCATTTTGAATATAATTTTATATAGTAGTCCCATCTCATTTTATCTTATTCAACTTACTTATTTTTGTTATGGGCCCACTGGCTTTATAAGCCATGGTTTCAAAATATATTTACACTTCTCACAGGGACTTATAATAATTTATAGCTAGTATTCAAGACAAATGCCTTGAAAGGCACTGAAGTAATTAAATAGGCCACCAAAGTAAATAAGAAATATTTACTTTTAAATTAACAGAAAAAATCATAAATCCTTAAGGTTCATCATGTTTTGATATAAGATAACCAATATGATGCAAGTATATCACCAAAAACGATTAACAATATAAGCATGGCAAGGTTGAAAAATGCAACCTGTATTTAAAACTTATAATAAAATAAGTGTTAAAATCATAAAAGTAGTTAATCGAGGTAATCTTAAAATCTAATAAATAGAAGTTTAATAGTTCTATACCAAAAAAAAAAAAAAACTGCATTTATTAAGGTGGTCCTGTAAGGCAGCTTAAGAAGAGAAAAATGTGGATAATTGTCTAAGTATCGATGAATGTCAGCTTCCTGGTGATCTTAAGACAAAATAAGAAGTAAACAAAGCAAGCGAAATAGGTATATATTCAAGTCTTTTATTCTTGTTGACTTTAATAGCAGTAAACTAAGCTTATTTGATATTGGAAGGATTAGAAACACACAAAATAATGTTTACTTTTTTACCCTGTATGGTAAAGGTAAAATCTGTTCTTCTAAGTTGTTAGATATATTGCTTTTAATTATTTCGTTTTCTACACCATGAGTTACAATTGTTTGGCTGTAACGAAAGAATGACCTAGAGAAAGGAGAAGAGTGGCACAATTTAAAGTTTAATTCTAACCTGACTGTGACACAAACTGCTGCAGAGCCTGACATTTAATGCCTAGACTAGGGATGGCCCTTTCCACCTGCCCACATTACATTTTCAGGTGGGAATCAGTCTATAGTTTCCTGTCTAACTTTGGTTTTCATCTTTTCAGGTTTGGATTTATTCTTCACAAAGATGAAGCTGCACTACAAAAAATTGATCTTGAAACCATGTCATACATCAAGACAATTAACTTGATGGACTATAAGTGCATTCCTCAGTCACTGGCCTATACACACTTGGGAGGATACTACTTCATTGGCTGCAAGCCTGACAGCACGGGGGCAGTCCCACCACAGCTTATGGTGGACGGTGTAACCGACTCAGTCATCGGATTCAATAGTGATGTTACAGGCACTCCGTATGTCTCTCCAGACGGGCACTATCTTGTCAGCATTAATGATGTGAAGGGTCTTGTAAGGGTCCAGTACATTACCATCAGAGGAGAAATACAGGACGCTTTTGATATTCACACAAATCTGCATATATCTGATCTGGCATTTCAGCCATCCTTTACCGAAGCCCATCAGTACAACATCTATGGCAGTTCAAGCACACAGACTGATGTGCTCTTCGTGGAGCTCTCCTCTGGGAAGGTTAAGATGATAAAGAGTCTAAAGGAACCACTCAAGGCAGAAGAATGGCCTTGGAACCAGAAGAACAGGCAAATCCAGGACAGTGGCTTGTTTGGTCAATACCTGATGACGCCTTCCAAGGACTCCCTCTTTATACTAGATGGACGGCTCAATAAGTTAAACTGTGAGATCACTGAAGTGGAGAAAGGAAATACAGTCGTTTGGGTTGGAGATGCCTAGGAAATGCCTAGGAACCCTTATCACATAATAATGGAATGAAGAGTTTTCCAGTACATTGCACTTAATCCATTGTTTAAATTTCAGCTTAACTTTCCAAGATTATACCCTAGTCAAGCATAAGTTACTTGGTTGGCCCAAATAAAATAGACTTTTTTTTTCTTTTTCTTTTTTTTTTTTTTTTGCAAAGATGCACACAATTAGTAATATTGGTTGATTAGAAATATTTAACACAACATTTAATAAGAAACTACATCAATCACAAGAATCAAATCTATAATTACACATATTAAGCCAATAAAATAGAAATTTAAATACTTAAAAAAAATAACTGCAGGGAATTTCAGATGACTTTAAGCACCATTTCATTTTGGGGGTGGTTTATCTCTTATTTTTTCTTTCCACTTTTCGGTATGCTTAAACTAGAAATAAAAAGGTATTGTGGAACCTTAAAATTCTTACTTCAAAATATTCCGTCCCATCCACTGTTTATAATCTTTTGTGCCTTGTAGGGAATGTCACAAGAGGAAAAGGTAGGCTAAAAGCTGCATACTGAACACCCTCATAACTACAAATCTTTTGTCATTAGAAAAGTTCGGCGTCTCTTGCGCCAAATCCTATCGTCGGCATTGGGTTCAACCTCAACGAAATGTCATTTGAAGGCATAAGTTGGCCTTAGGTTGTATACAGGTGACAAACTCTATTTGAAACTTAACCATATGGTCTGCAGCATGCGACAGAACATGGGGAGGAAGGGAGGAAAAGGAATTATGGAAAACTGTTTGCAATGTATTCTCTTCATTTTGCTTGTCGTCATTGGAGTGAATTGTATTTTTGATGCAAGTTTGTCTCAGATGTTAACTACTTACAAATGTTTCTTATTAGCAGAATAGATTATTTTTTTTTTTTTCATGTAGTCCAGTGTTGAATCAGCAGGAACTTTCAGCTTTAAAAAAGAAGTCTCATTTGTGTCTGCTTAGAGTAAAGCACATGTAGGGAAATTACCACCAGGGAGAAAATACTGGCTAGAGAACTGAGAAGTATTAGTGGCTTAGGAGAATTAGTAGCGGAAATTGGGACTAGGGGCTAGCTCCACAGTGGCGAGGAAAGTCGAACTTCACTATCGCCTTGGTAATTTAAATATAACTCATCAAAGAACTTCATTCCTTGAGAACTTTCCTCAATGACTTCTGCTCAACTCTTAAATAACCCTTAAATGACCTTCTCATTAACTATGTGCTATGGTTTGAAACCTAACTAATTCTCTTATTTGAGACACTAGAGAAGTAAAAATGATTGCTTCTTTAAAAAATAAATGAGGAAATAAAAGGCTACTAGAAGTGGATTAAAGCTAGAATTGGTTTATTGAAATAAGCAGATAATTATCTAGGCTTAAGGTCATATACATGTTTGGAGACTATTTTTTTCTTTAGTTGTTGCTAAAAATGCTAATGGGCTGTTGAAACGACCTCCGTTTACTGAAGGTAATCCAATAAGGTCTTTTTTAAATACAAATTTGACTCAAGTTTAAATTGTATAAAACTGCTTAGAAACCTGAAATTTTATAGTGTGTAATACCTTATGTATATATAGCATCCTGAGCTGTGTAATATGGTAGATTTCTTCTTAGCTTAAGGAAACATTATGGGAGGTAGATTTAATAAACAACAAAAATCAACTTATGTTTCTACTTACCTGCTTTCCTTTTTAGCAAGTTTCTCCCTTGTGAACATGAACCATATAAAGTGTCTAATGATTTAATGTAAGTCTGTCCCATACATCCTTCTTTGGTAGCTTACACCATGTGGATGCTCTGTCTGTAGACATTGCTTGATAAAAGAAGAATAAACCTCTTAAATTTTAACCCTTGAGAGTCCAGTCCGTGTTTTAACGTGCATACCTGTGCTTTATCTTGTCCTAGCTCCTAGTGCTTTCCAACACAGCCTGATGCTCTGCATTATTTTGAAAGTTGATCAGCTGGGGTAGAGGGCCAGTAAAGTGAGGTCAATCAAGGAAAGGCAATTTAGTTTGTCTTTTTATATGAAATATAAATTGTATTGCAAATGACGATCTTGTCAATAATGTGGGTATGTCAAAAAGATGAAAGCTTAGAAAAACCACGTTGGGGCATCTGGGTGGCTTAGTCGGTTAAGGGTCTGATCAGCTCGGGTCATGATCTCAGGGTCCTGGGATCAAGCCCTGCCTAGGGCTCTGTGTTCACTGGGGAGTCTGCTTCTCTCTCTCCTTCTGTCTCTGTCCCTGCCCTCCTTGTGCGCTCTCTCTTAAATAAAGAAATAAAACCTTAAAAAAAAAAAGAAAAAAAAAGAGAAAAAGAAAAACCAAAATAAAATAATGAGGTAATTGCACTAAAAAAAATAATAAAAAAATTCTAACATGAAATAGTAGATTTGTAATAAACAGGGGCAAAAGTGAAGCAATAGCGATACAGGATGCTAGAATGAGAGAAGGTGTGAAACCAGGAATGGGAATAGGATGTGGGAGGTCCTTGATGAAGGACCTTGACCTCGATCAAGAGTAAAGGTTTCATGTAAAGAATGTAATAGAGATAAAGCAAGTAGGGTAGGTTACAATCCGATTGTGGAGGGAGGGAGGTGAAGAATGAAAGAAACCAATTTAAAGAGTTTAGACATTATCCAGACAACAAGGACCCAATAATTTTTAAAAAGAGAAATGACAGTGAAAATGATACTTTAAATTTGTATCATTTGTATTTGTATTATTTGTAATGGAATGAAGATTTGACTGAAGAAAAGGGAGATTAAAAGAGGTATCAGTCGGGAGGCTACTGCTACAGGTGAGTTTATGATCTTTAATACAAGACAATTAAATTGAAAGTATATAGTATGAAATAGGACATACTAAGGAACCAGACATGAAATGGCAACTGAATAAATATGAGGCATAATAAAAAGAGAATCTCAAATATGATATCACTGATAGACATAGGAAAGCCATGAAGGAGAAACAGATTTTGGATCAGAGAATAAGGATTTAGATAAAAGGCAAATTAAGTGACAATATTAGGCAATGGAATATATTCCCAGAGAAATGTCATCATGTGTGGCAAACCAACCACCTTCTGTTTAATTGCATCAATGTAAAGTTGAAACACATCGTTTTAAAAATGCAACTTCGAACCCTATTGCCTTTCGAACTCCCACTCAAAAATTTTTTATAGGGTTTTCTCTTGAGAAATAAGCTAGTTTGACTGGATTTTACAGTCACTAGTGAAGATTTTACAGGATGAAACAATATGTTTAATCATATCTGACAATTACACAAATTTTAAAGTGAGAACAAATGTAAGAATACTGCTATGGTGGAAATCAATACAAGTTGAACATGGACCACCCAAAGTTACGACCTTAAAAAGTCATCAGGGGCTACTTCTAATGCCCCTTGTTCATATTTCTACCATTTATGTGTTCCCGCATGAATGGAAAAAGAGAACAAAAGCAGCACTTTATCAAAAACACTGTAATTTCATTTGCCTCTCCTGGGAAACTTCATATACAGAAATGTATTCTGAAAATCATGCTAAAGTTCTTGTTTGCAGTCTTAAGTTGTGGTAACTTTTCTCATCCTCTCAGAAGACTGTCTTAACCAGAGCACATGAGCATATTTTTGTTTGTTTGCATTTAATAAATTATCTAGTCCTATTAGTAATTGGTAATTAGTAATTTCAGTAATGATGAATACATCAGCGAAATGTACCTGTCTCTATGGTATTTAATGGGTACAACACAGCTATTTTCCAGTGATTTATAGCTACACCTGGTGACTTAGAAAAGTTTTAATTGTTCTTTTATACTAGAGTTCAGTGATGATAAAATTCCCAATGTTTGGAGATTTTTATTTAAATACACAATTACATTTTGGAGGTAGTATAATTGGCCTGAAATTGAGAAGGAATGTATTAAAATAGCAAACAGGGATCCCTGGGTGGCGCAGCAGTTTGGCGCCTGCCTTTGGCCCAGGGCGCGATCTTGGAGACCCGGGATCGAATCCCACATCGGACTCCCGGTGCATGGAGCCTGCTTCTCCCTCTGCCTATGTCTCTGCCTCTCTCTCTCTCTGTGACTATCATAAAAAAAAAAAAAAAATTAAAAAAAATAAAATAAAATAAAATAGCAAACATATTCTGTTTTAATATTTGATAAACATTTAAAAAATGATCTGCAAATATACATTTCACCACTTTTAAAATAATCAAAATTACCTTAGTGTCAAAGGAATGTACTGTTCCTTCAATTAAAAAAATACCTGTATTCATGTGTATAAGTTATTTTTGCACTTCCATGAAAAATTACAATGTTCTTTTATACCTGGATTTGCGTACTTGTTCAGCGTGACAAAGTCCAAGTGAAGTCTCATGATAATCAGGATAAGGACTCAACATACATGAAAATATATAGCCATTAGAAATAAGTAATCACTAAATTACTTTTACTGTGCCTTAGTTTACCCACCTATTTTTAAGCCAGTTTTGCTCCTAATTCAAGTTCTATACTATGGACAGAACTATTAGCACAGAATAGCAAAGCATTCAACATTAGAGCTTAGGAATAAAATACAATTCATAAATATCTCTAGAGCACTAAACATCCTTTTGATACATTAATTGCTCTTTAGGGAAACAAAATAAATTGAGCAAAAATAAATATGTAGATTAAAGATATCATATAAACAGCTTATGAATTTTACATAATTTAAAAAACTTGATTGTTGACAGAAAATATGATTTCATTTTGTCTATTTTGGTGCAAATGTGCCACATACCATGTAGTTTTTCATAATGCAGCAATTAGACATCTCACTGTGTGTATGTCTGTGTGTGTGTTAATTTGAGCACATGCAAAAATGGAGATGTATCTAAAATATTAGAGAATTTAATTTAATTTTTTATTTAAATTCAATTTGCCAACATATAGTATTACACCCAGGGCTTGTCCGAAAAGTGCCCTCCTTACTGCCCTTCACCCAGTTACCCCATCCCTCCGCCTCTCCTCCCCTTCTGCAACCCTTTGTTTCCCAAAATTAGGAGTCTCTCATGGTTTATCTCCCTCTCTAATTTTTCCCACTCAGTTCCCCTCCCTTCCCTCATGGTCCCTGTCACTATTTCTTATATTCTACATATGAGTAAAACCATATGATGATTGTCCTTCTCCGATTGACTTACTTCACTCAGCATAATACCCTCCAGTTCCATCCACATTGAAGCACATGGTGGGTATTCATCGTTTCTAAAGGCTGAGGAATATTCCATTGTATATGTAGACCACATCTTCTCTATCCATCATCTTTTGATGGACACCGAGGCTCCTTCCACAGTTTGGCTATTGTGGACATTGCTGCTAGAAACATCGGGGTGCAGGTGTCCCGGGGTTTCATTGAATCTGTATCTTTGGGGTAAATCCCCAGCAGTGCAATTGCAGGGTCCTAGGGTAGCTCTATTTTTAACTCTTTGAGGAACCTCCACACAGTTTTCCAGAGTGGCTGCACCAGTTCCCATTCCCAACAACAGTGAAAGAGGGTTCCCCTTTCTCCACATCCTCTCCAACATTTGTGGTTTCCTGTCTTGTTAATTTTCCCCATTCTCACTGGTGTGAAGTGGTATCTCATTGTGGCTTTGATTTGTATTTCCCTGATGGCAGGTGATGCGGAGCATTTTTTCACCTGTCTGTTGACCATTTTTAGGTCTTCTTTGGAGAAATGTCTGTTCATGTCTTCTGCCCGTTTCTTGACTGTTTTGTTGTTTGGGTGTTGAGCTTGATAAGTTCTTTATAGATCTTGGATACTACCCCTTTATCTGATAGGTCATTTGAAATATCTTCTCCCATTCTGTAGGTTGTCTTTTAGTTTTGTTGATTGTTTCCTTTGCTGTGCAGAAAATTTCTGTCTTAATGAAGTCCCAATAGTGCATTTTTGCTTTTGCTTCCCTTGCCTTCATAGATGTGTATTGTGAGAAGTTGCTGTGGCCAAGTTCAAGAAGTTGTTGCCTGTGTTCTCCTCTAGGATTCTGATGGATTCTTATCTCACATTTAGATCTTTCAACTATTTTGAGTTTATCTTCGTGTGTGGTGGAAGAGAATAGTCTAGTTTCATTTTTCTGCACGCGGTTGTCCAATTCTCCCCACACTATTTATTGAAGAGACTGTCTTTTTTCCATTGGATAGTCTTTCCTCCTTTGTCGAATATTAGTTGACCATAGAGTTGAGGGCCTATTTCTGGGTTCTCTATTCTGTCCCATTGATCTATGTGTCTGTTTTTGTGCCAGTACCAAAATGTCTTGATGATCATATCTTTGTAATACAGCTTGAAGTCAGGCTTTGTGATGCCCCCAGCTTTGGTTTTTTTTTTTTTTCAACATTCCTCTGGCAATTTGGGTTATTTTCTGGTTCCAAACAAATATTAAGATTATTTGTTCCAACCCTGTGAAGAAAGTCCATGGTTATTTTGATAGGGATTGAGTCGAATGTGTAAATTGTTCTGGGTAGCATAGATACTATCACAATATTTATTCTTCCAATCCATGAGCGTGGAATATCTTTATTTCCATCTCTTTTCATCTTCCTAGATTTCTCTCATAAGTATTCCATAGTTTTTAGGGTATAGATCCTTTACCTCTTTGGTTAGGTTTATTCCTAGGTATCTTATGCTTTTGGGTGCAATTGTAAATGGGATTGACTCCTCAATTTCTCTTTCTTCAGTCTCATTGTTAGTGTCTAGAAATGCCACTGATTTCTGGGCATTGATTTTGTATCCTGCCACATTGCTGAATTGCTGTATGAATTCTAGCAATCTTGGGGTGGAGTCTTTTAGGTTTTCTATGTTCGGTATCATATCATATGCGAAGAGGGAGAGTTTGACCTCTTCTTTGCCAATTTGAATGCACTTTATTTCTTTTTGTTGCCTGATTACTGAGCCTAGGACTTCTAGTGCTATGTTGAATAGCAGTGGGGAGAGTGGACATCCCTGTCATGTTCCTGATCTTAGGGGAAAGGCTCCCAGTGTTTCCCCATTGAGAATGATAGTCACTGAGGGATTTTCATAAATGGCTTTTATGATATTGAGGATGTTCCCTCTATCCCTACACTCTGAAGAGTTTTGATCAGGAATGGATGCTGTATTTTGTCAAATGCTTTCTCTGCATCTATTGGGAGGATCATGTGGTTCTTGTCTTTTCTCTTGTTGATATGATCTATCATATTGATTGTTCTATGAATGTTGAACCAGCCTTGCATCCCAGGGATAAATCCCACTTGGTCATGGTGAATAATCTTCTTAATGTATTGTTGAATCTTGTTGGCTAGTATCTTGGTGGGAATTTTTGCATCCATGTTCATCAGGGATATTGGTCTGTAATTCTCCTTTTTGGTGGGGTCTTTGTCTGGTTTGGGGATCAAGGTGATGCTGACCTCATAGAACGAGTTTGGAAGTATTCTGTCCATTTCCATCCTTCAAAACATCTTTAATAGAATAGGTATTATGATTCTTTAAATGTTTGGTAGAATTTCCCTGGGAAGCCATCTGGCCCCAGCCTTTTGTGTCTTGCAAGGTTTTTGATGACTGCTTCGATATCCTTGCTGGTTATTTGCCTGTTCAGATTTTCTATTTATTCCTGTTCCAGTTTTGGTAATTTGTAGGTTTCCAAAAATGCATCCATTTCTTCCAGGTTGTCCAATTTGTTGGCATATAGTTGCTCATAAGACATTTTTAAAATCATTTGTAGTTCCTTGATATTGGTTGTGATCTCTCCTCTTTAATTTGTGGTTTTTTTAATTTGAGTCTTTTCTCTTTTCTTTTTAATAAGACTGGGTAGGGGGTTATCTATCTTATTAATCTTTTCAAAGAACCAGCTCCTGGTTTTGTTGATCTGTTCTGCATTTCTTCTGGTCTGTCTCTATTTCATTGAGTTGTGCTCAAATCTTTATTATCTCTCTTCTGACTGGTTTAGGCTTTATTTGCTCTTCTTTCTCCAATACCTTTTGGTGCAATACCTTTCAGTGCAAGTGAAATTTGTGTATTTGAATTTTTTTTCTAATTTTTTAAAGGAAGGCTTGTATTGTGGTGTATTTCCCTCTTAGCCTCACTTTTGCTATATCCCCAAAATTTTAAACAGTTATACTTTCATTTTCATTATTTTTCATGAATCTTTTTAACTCTTCTCTAATCTCCTGCTTGACCCATTCATCTTTTAGTAGGATGCTTTGTAGCCTCCATGTGTTTGAGTTTCTTCCAAATTTCTTCTTGTGATCGAGTTCTAGTTCCAAAGGCATTGCGGTCTGAAAATATGCAGGGGACAATCCCAATCTTTCCGTAGCAGTTGAGACCTGATTTGTGACATAGTATGTAGTCTGTTCTGAAGAAAGTTCCATGTGCACTTGAGAAGAATGTGTATTCAGTTGAATTAGGATGGAAAGTTCTGTATATATCTGTGAAATCCATTTGGTCCAGTGTATCATTCAAGGCCCTTGTTTCTTTGGCGATGTTCTCCTTAGAATATATGTATTTTGCTGAGAGTGCTGTGTTGAAGTCTCCTACTATTAATGTATTATTATCTATGCATCTCTATACTTTGGTTATTAATTGATTGATATACTTGGCAGCTCCCACATTAGGGGCATAAATATTCATGATTGTTAGGCCTTCTTGTTGGATAGACCCTTTAAGCATGATATAGTGTTCTTTTCATCTCTTATTACAGTCTCTGAAATAAAATCTAATTTATCTGATATGAGGATTGCTACCCCAGCTTTCTTTTGAGGACCACTGGAATGGTAAATGGTTCTCCACCCCCTCATTTTCTTGCTGGGCCAGTTTGGTGGTCCCATATTCTTTCAGTTTCTGCCTATTCTGGAAGCCCTTTATCTTTCTTTGCATTCTGAATAACAAACAGCCTTGCTGGATAAAGTATTCTTGGCTGCATGTTTTAATTGTTTAGTATCCTGAATATGTCATGCCATTCCTTTCTGGCATTCCAGGTCTCTGGGAATATGTCTGCTCTTAATCTGATATTTCTTTCCATATAAGTTAAGAATGTCTTGTCTCAAGCTGCTTTTATTCTTTTCTGTTTATCTTTGAAATTCACAAGTTTTACTATTATATGTTGAGGTGTTGATCGGTTTTGTTGATTTGGGGAGGAACCTCTCTATCTCTTTGATATGAATGCTTGTTTCCTTCCCCAGATTAGGGGAATTCTCAGTTATGATTTGTTCAAATATACTTTGTGGTCCCCTCTCTCCACCTCTTCTGAAATCTTAATGAGATGGATAGTACTCCTTCTCTAGCTTTCATTTATTTCCTGAAACCTTTCCTCATGGGTTCCTAATTGTTTTTCTCTCTTTTCCTCAGCTTCCTTCCTTTCCATCAACTTGTCCCTTATGTCACTTACTCTCTCTTCCATCTCATTAACCCTAGCAGCTAGTGCATCCAGTTTAGGCTGCATCTCAGTTAAAGTATTTTTAATTTTGGCTTTTCCAGAGCCACCAGGGATTTTATAATTGTATTTCTGAATTGTATTTCTGACATGGTACTTAAATCCATATCTAGCAGGTCTGTGGCAGAGAGTATTACTTCCAGTTCTTTCTTTTGTGGTGAATTCTTTCCTCTAGTCATTTTGTCCAGTGCAGAATGGCTGTATGAGTGAGCAGAGTAAAAAATATCAACCACTACCTAAGTACAATACATCCTAGACAATTTCAAAGAGGTCTGAGACCAGAAAATAAAAGAAAAAGAAAAACAGAACAAATTTCTTTTTTTAAAAAAAGGACCACAAAAGTGAAAAACAGATTTAAAAAAATAGTATTATTTTTTTTAGAATTAAAAATAGTAAGAGTTAAAAAAAAAAAAAAGACGAAGAAGAAGATGGGGAGAAAATGGTGGTGGGGAGAGAATATAGTCTCACCAAGTGGACCTAGAGGGTGATCCTCTTGGTTCTGGGTGCATTTTGTTTTGTATGTTAGAAGATGCTAAATTCCAAATTTATATAAACCAGCAAAACTTATACAGAGATCCAAAACTGACCACAAAAACAGAAACAAGATAAAAGAGGGTGAAGAATAGGAAGGAATAGAGACTATAGTCTCCCAGAATGAACCAACATGGGTTTTCACTTGGCCCGTGTGTTAGAATGTACTAACTTCCACCATTGTAAAACAAAACAAGAGAGAAAAAACTAAAAACAAAAACCCATAAGTCATACATCTACCAAAATTAAACTGAATATGTTGAAAGGAATCCAAAAATGAAGAATTTATCTAAGACATGTAATTGTAGAAATACGAAAGTCAAAAATGAAAAAGCTTAAAAACAGATGAGGTAAAATATTGTAGTTAAAGGCAAGAAAAGAGAAAAAATATTGGAAAATTTTAATCTGAAGGATAAAGGAATTCATTGTAAGGGAAAAACTTTGAGTTCCATATACTATTTTCCCTCAGTCCTGGAGTTTTCCAATGCTGCTCAGTCAGTACACTTGCTCTTCCCTTGTTCTTCCAGGAGGTCTTATGGGAGAGGGGACTGCTGTGCTGATTCTCAGGTGTCTGTCCCTGGGCAGAGATGAGCCACCCCTTGCCAGGTGGCCCAGCTCAGTGTGAGCTGTTTATCCTGTGATAAACAGGGGCCTTTTTCCCCTAGAGGCCATGCCTCTCTCAGGTGAAAGGTGAAGAGAAAAAAATTAAAACTGGTGGCAGCCAGATCTCCCAGCTTTGGAGCCAAGAGCTCCCTGTGAGTACTGAACCACAGTCTCCCAGTGCACACTGGCCTAGACACTCCTGGGGGTAGGGCCGGGGGCACTGATTTGCACAAATTGAAGGGAGAGTTCTCACTGTCCTGTGCCTTTCCTGATTTCACCTGTCCTGGGGGGAATGAAAAATAGCTGGGTTTGTCCACTGGGGCACCCTTGGATGGATCGCCCTGCACCACTGGACCTGTGCTGCTAGGATCTGCCTCTCTCAAAGGGAGTGGAGGACAGCCTGTCTCTGTCTCTTGCCAGGCTCTAGGATAAAGAGCTCTGGTGCCAGCCTGTGCACCTGCCAGCTTCTCCCAGATGTCCTGGGAGGGTTGTGGGGCTCTAGTCTTTTATTGAGATCCGACCACAGTTTGGGGTGAGCTTTCTCCCAGGTGCCCCTAATCTTATTGTGTCTCAGGGAATATTAAGACTTCACTGCCCCTCCTGCGATTCTACCCTATTTCCCCACTGAGCACTTTTCGGTCAGGGAAGACTCTTTCAGGGCAGATTTCTAAAGTTCCCGATTGTCCACTGCTCCGATTTCCTGCCGCAGCTCTCTGTGGCTCCCCTCCCCCACCTTCCTACCTTGTCAGGAGTGATCACTTTTCTCTCTATGGCATTTCAGCTGACCTCTTTTTACATCTCAGGTTGTATTCATAGATGTTCAGGATGTTTTGAAAGTTATCTAGGTAAATTTGGGGGACCAGATAAATCAAGGACCCCTCCTCTTCTGCCATCTTGCCTCCTCTCCTGAGAATTAAATTCTAATATTCAAAATATCCCATGAGTATTTTTGAATATCTATTAGATCTAGAATGACAAGATTGATTGTCAAAGTGATACGGGAGAGCTTGGTTCTTGTCTCGTGAGTTGCAGGATGAATCTTGCAGACAAAGGAGAGTGAGTGAAGTGATAGTAGTGAGGATACAGAGAAAACTCTCAGAAGTGAGAGGGTCGGGTTGCCAGTGGGGGCTGGTCGGGTTGGTCTTTTATTGGAAGCCAATCAGGGAGCCTAAATCCTTTAACATTACCTACTGATATCACCACTGAGTAAGGGCTGGTGATAACATCTTTATTGCCTTACTTCTTTGGGATCTGGTTTTTGTTGGTTACAAGTAGCTGTTATAACAAGACACCCTCCCTGCCTACACCTTAGGGCATAGTGGTCTGGCTTGTTCCCTTATCTCTGGTTACCTTAACCTCAGCATTTTGGGGATGTTTGTGAGCCTGCTTCCATGGCCCCCTACCTAGCCTTGCCTAGCCCCATTTGTCCCTAACTCAAAAGTTTTTAAAGGTATAAGCTACATAGAAGTAAGGGAAATCAAAGAAAATAGTAATAGATTTTGAGTATGGAGACCCTATTAGATCAAGTAAGTTAAGAATATATATGTATAGTATCTGAATAATGTAATATTAATAATTAACAAATGAATATCACACATACATACATATACACATATTTATATACACATATAAACATCACTTTCTTGATAACTTTTCCAAAATTATTAGTACATTTCAAAATCAATTACAGGGGCACCTGGATGGCCCAGTGATTGACCATCTTTCTTCAGCTCAGGTCATGATCCTGGGGTTCTGAAATCAAGTTCCACATCAGGCTCCCCAGACGGAGCCTGCTCCTCCCTCTGCCTATGCCTCTGCCTCTCTCTCTGTGTGTCTCCCATGAATAAAATATTTTTTTTAAATCTTAAAAATCAATTACAAACACAAATTTAATAAAGAAGATAACATATTTCATTCTTTTTTATGGCTGAGTAATATTCCATTGGGTGTGTATGTGTGTCTATATATGTGTGTGTACACACATATACATATATGTATATGGTCCTGGAACTCCAGGATCATGCCCTAAGCCAAAGGCAGATGCTCAACTGCTGAGCCACCCAGGTGTGCCTAAGGAGTGCACTTGTAATGAGCACTGTGTATTGTAAGGAAGTGTTGAATCACTATGTTGTACACCTGAAACTAATATAACACTATGTTAACTAATATGTGGCTTAGCAGTTTACCACCTGCCTTTGGCTCAGGGTGTGATCTCGGATTCCTGGGTTTGAGTCCCACATCGGGCTCCTTGTATGGAGACAGCTTCTTCCTCTACCTGTGTCTCTGTGTCCCTCATGAATAAATAAATAAAAATCTTAAAAAGAGAGAGAGAGAGAGAGAGAGAGAGAGAGAGACTATGTGTAGTTTAGCTTATCAGTTTGGAACATCTGTGAGGGTCAGGGGTGGTTCAGGCACATGAAGAATTCATACTCAGTCTGAAGATTGTTTTCACAGGCCCCTACCATATGCTGGCAAAATGATCAGAGACCAGGCAGGAGATCAGAGATAGGTGTCCAGGCAGCACTATGTCTAATTGATGATTTATAAGCTGCTTTGGGGAGACAAGCCTTGTCCCCTTGCCCTGGCTCTTTTGCCCTGGAAGCCAAAATGCTAAGTAGCTAAGATGGGGCAGTCATCTGTCTCACCCCCAGGACAGACAAGGATCCATGTTTCTAGGAATTGAAAATACTATATTTTAGACAATGTATTACAGAAGTCTAGATACTCTCTTTCCCTCCCTGGGCTTCTCATTGTTATTTGTTTATTTATTTATTAATTTAGCTGGATTACTAAAATTAAATATAGATCCCCCACAATGTGAAGACTCTGATGTTGCTCCTCAGAGAATACCCCATTATGGGCATATGCATAATAACTCTGGGAAGATATGGTTTTAGCGGGTTTGCTTTGACTAATTCTTTGTTTGATCTGTTTCCCTATCTCTGTGGGCATTACACCCAGCAGTTAAACTCCACTAATTGCTGGCCTAATTTGTCACTGTTTTCAACAATGTCCTTGGGAAACAAATTTCCCTAGTCTGTCCCAATTAAATCCAGACTCCTCTGCAGGGATAGTTTTGAGGCTTGCCTTAGAGATTTGTTTCTGCATAGCTCTCTATTACTGTCTCTTATCCTGGTTATCTCTGGCAAATCAGCTGTCCTGTGATTTACCATATTACTCATAGAGTAATCATCTTCTTAATTAATTACCACCAAAATCTCCATTATTTTGGAGTGTCCTTAGGTTTGAATTCCTTTACACTCTGTTTCAAGTCAAGCCAGATGTTTATGACAGTAGGTCTGCTGCTATTTTTGTGGTCTGCCTCTCCCCCTTTCCTACAACTTGCAAAATATCTGAACCACAGCTCTGGAACTAGTGTTAGAAATAGTTGCTCCCTACTTTTGCAGTGACACTCCAGGTTTATGAGCGAAGCAATGGGTGGGAGATGGTAACCTCTGTTCCTCTAAACTTACTTATCTGATCCTGGAACTTTCTTAAAATTGTCTACATGGAACATCATGACGTAAAGCCCCATTAGTTCTCTGATCACCTGATCACACGCCCCCTTAGCATTTTTCTCCCACATCTATATTCATCTATATTCATAGAGCTTCCTTTATTTTCTTTTGAAAAGCTGCCCCTGACTGGGCCCTTTACACATGTTGTTCCTTCCATCTGTAACACACATTCTCCAGATATTCTCATAAAGTGTTTACTTGCTTCAGGTGGTTGTTTACTAGTGAGATTTCCTGACTACCCTATTTAAAATTTGAAATCATCTTCCAAAATATGCTCATCTGCCTTTGCTGATATGCACTTCCATAATTATATCAGCATCTAACAGGTTATAGAATTTATTGTGTATTTGTTTATTATCTGTATAACCCTCTCCGACACATAAACATAATGCAACCAAATAAGAGCAGGGATTTTTGTTCTATCTTGTTTATATCATATCCAAGAAAGGGCTTGGAATGTGGTAGGTACATATTAGGCAGTCAATAAGCACATGAGAGACAATTGAATTATTATTTTAATTGGACTCAAATTATTTTTGGTCTCTATAGAATATATGTTTAACTTTTTGAGAATTGCAAATCATTATGGTAAAAATGTATGCCTTGAATGTTATTAAACTGTGATAATTAACTGTAGCAACATTCAGGCAGGTGTTTCTATTTAATATTCTTTAATTCTCTAAAGTATTAGAGATAATAGACATTTAATGAACATTTGGATAGATGATGTCTTTTAAACATTTGCCATCTCAAATGTAATTGCTAATGTAAACATGATGTTTGTTATGTTAAAGATTAATCTTTTTCATGTATGATTAAACTCTAAAGTAATATATATCACCTTTTTGTTATTTATAGAGGCAGACTGTCCTTTAATATATTAGCCTTGACACAAGAAGCATGCTTGCATAAAATAAAGGATCCTATAATTGTGGTATCCTAAAGAAATATCAATATATGTGGGGATTATTATTATATTTCTGTTTCAAGATCTCCTTATGAAATCAAAAGTATACCACTCCTTGTTGGAAGCAACTACAATTTTATTTAAACCTTATTGTGTGAGGAATTAATACTTTCTGGAACATACAACCTGATATAACTTGCCTTTGATTGCTTTTACTCATGTCTTGTGCATAAAACTAATATCTTCCATTGTTAGTTCAGTATTCATTTTTGTTAATATTATTAGTTATTATTTGAACTGAGTATAACCAATCATAAAGATCATACTAATTAAGAAAATTCTAATTAAAAAAATAAGTAAATGTACATATTATACCTGAGATGCTCAAGTATGTTATTTATGAGTTGTATGTTTTAATTCTTTTAGAATATTTCTAGACAAAATTAAAGAGAATTTGGGGTTAAATAAGCAGTCAAATATTGTATTTATCTAATATATTTACCATTTTTAAATTCTAGATTTTTTTCTATAAAACCATTATTATTATATATATTTCTTAATTTGTAAAACCAAATCAAGATATATTTAATAGTCTAAGTCTAGGATAAATTCACATAACCCAGAGGATTGTGGGAGAAGTGATATTATCAAAGGTACATAGAATTCATATATTCAGTAAAGTATGAGGGAGAGTCAGTTATAGACTAAGGTAAGCAATTTAAAGTTCAAAAAGTAATAATATTTTAAACGTTTTTAAAAAGAGCATCGTTAGTAATGGTATAAGGTATTAATTTGATTCAAAAAAGGTCCAGGTTGCAATATAAGGTGTCCTGCCATATTGTTTGTATTGTTTGTCTTCCCAGTGGCAATGGAAGAGTTTCTAATAAATCCTCCTGGGTATATATAACATTGAGTAGAGCCCAACATATTGAAGCAAAAACTGGATATTCATAGCACCCCACTCATAGGGCAGAAAATCTATCCCTGTATGGGCAAATTTAAAACACTGGCTTTGCTTGATATTGGCTGAGCTTACTTGAAAGTTGGAGTTTCAGGAAAAGAGGGAATTCAAAAAGACCAAAGACTGCAATACCAGCCTAGGGTCAACCCAGAGAAAATTGAATCCACTATTCACACTCCCAGTTCCAAAGCAGAAACAGATATTGTGCACAGCAGGAGAAACAGACCATCAGAATAGATGGCTTCAAAATTGCCCTCAAAAGAACTGACATTGGGACACCTGGGTGGCTCTGTGGTTGAGCCTCTGCCTTGGGCTCAGGTCATGATCCCGGGGTCCTGGGATCGAGTCCCACATCAGGCTTCCCACAAGGACCTTGCTTCTCCCTCTGCCTATGTCCCTGCCTCTCTCGGGGTCTTTCATGAATAAATAAATAAAATCTTAAAAAAAAAAAAAAGAACTGACATTATTTGAAACAGAAAGTGAAGAAATTGAGGTTAAAGACCACTCTTACAAACAATAAAGATTTGGATTATAAGCAACTAAGGGGAGGCTGGTAACTGCATATTCAATTTATAAGGTAAATTGTGTGTCAGCTAGTTTTTGAGAATCAGAGATTCTTAAAAAATTAAAACAAAACTACTATATGATCTAGCAATTCCACTTCTGGGTATTTATTAAAGAAAAGTAAATCACCATCTTGAAGAGATAGTGCATCCCCATGTTCACTGCAGCATTATTTACAACAGGCAAGGTATGGAAGAAACTTAAGTGTCCATTAGTGGATTAATGGATGAGCAAAATCTGACATACCCCATACACATACACACAAGAATAATAGGAATATTATTGGGTCATAAAAAGGAGGGAATACTGTCATTTGTGACAACATGGATGGATTGGGGCATTACGCTGAGGGAAATAAGAGAAAAACAAACACTATATAATTTCCCATATATGTAGAATCTCAGAAAAGCTGAATTCATAGAAGCAGAGAGTATATAGTTATCACCAGGGACTTGAGGTGGGGAAATTGGAGATAATGAGATACTGATCAAAGAGTACAAGCTTCCAGTTATGAAATGAGTGAATTCCAGAGGTCTAATGTACAGCATGGTGACTATAGTTAACAATCCTGGACTGTATACCTGAACATTCCTATGAGTAGATCTTAAATGTTCTCACCATAACACCAATTTTGAGTAATTATATGAGGTATAGGATGGGTTAACTTACCTTATTGTGATAAATATTTTATAAATATGGGTATATGAACTCACTACATTGTACTCCTTAAACTTACACAGTATAATATGTCAATTATATCTCAATAAAGTTGCAAAAACATACAAAAAAGGTATAAATATGGCCTGTAGGACCATGAAAAGTACTAACCATCATTAGCTACCAGAGAAATGACTTTGGGAACCACAATGGGATTCCGGTTCACACCAACTAGAATAATAAAAAAGAGAAAAGAACAACTGTCAGGGTGGGTATGAAGAAATTAGAACTCTATTATACTGCTGGTAGGAATATAAAATCATGACAGACAAGTCTGGAAACAGGCTGAAAATAAAGTATTTTATTGAAGTATTGATCACAGAATTACCAGATGGCTCAAGGATTCCACTTCTAGATTTGAATCCAAAAAGCTTAAAACATAGGTCCACACAGAATCATATACACGGTTGTCCTTTGCAGTATTATTCATACCAACCAAAAAGTGTAAACACTCAAATGTCTAGCAACTGGTGGATGGATAATTTTATCTGGTGTACCTCCACATAATTAAATATCATTCATAGAAGAATGAATATTGCTTTCTGCTTGAACATGAATGAATCATGAAAATATTATGCAAATTAAGTGCAGTTGGTCATAAAAGACCATATCTTGAATAATTTCTTTCATATGAAAATTTCAAAATGCAAATCTATGGGATAGAAAAGCATATTATTGGTTGACAAGAGTAGGGCAGGACTTAGGAGTAACTACTAATGGGCATCAACCTTCTTTTAGGGTGATAAAAACCATTCTGCAGTTGATTATAATGGTAATTGCACAATTCTATGATATACTAAAATTTTGGGGTTATACACTTAAATGACAAAATTTATGGCATTTGAATTATATCTCACTAAAGCTGCTATATAAAAAATCAAAATATAATGGAGGTAAAAGGAGAAATATTCAGGTGACATGGTTTCTTGGTGGAAAATCCCAAGAAATCTACAAAAAGTTTCTAGAACTGATAAATGAAATCAGCATGGTCATGGAATATAAGTTCAATACACACAAATCAATTGCATTTTTATGTATTTACCATGAACCACTGGAGACTGAAATTAGAGATGCAATACCAGTTATAACTGCTCCAGAGAAAATGAAATATTAGGTATAAATCTAACAACACACATATAGGATCTATACAATGAAAATAAAATATTGAAGAAAAAAGTCAAAGAAGTTATAAATACCAGAACAGGCATATTATTTTTATTGATTGGAAGATTCAACATAGTAAAGATGTCAATTCTCCTTAGTTGATGTGTAGATTTAATGCAGATATCAAAATTTCAGTAATTTTTGTAGATATAGACAAACTTATCCTAAAATTTTCATAAAAATTAAAAAAAAAGAGAGTGAGAAGAACCATTCTTTCTAATAAGAAGGCTTATTCTATACCTATAATAATCAAGACAATGTGGTACTGTTGGAGCGAATGACATAGATAAATGCAACAGAATCCAGAAACTAGAATTAATTTTGACAAAGGGGCAAACCAATTTAATTGAGGAGGATAATCTTTTCAACAAGTGGTGATGGAGCACCTGTACAACTATAGGCCAAATTTTAAACAAAACTAAGTCAGTGCCTGGGTCGCTCAATGGGTTCAGCATCTGCCTTCAGCTCAGGTCATGATCCCAGAGTCCTGGGGTCCAGTCCCACATCAGGCTACATGCACAGCAGGGAGTCTGCTTCTCCCTCTAACTCCACCCCTCTACCCCCTAGCTCATTCTTTCTCTTTCTCTCAAATGAATAAAATCTTTAAAATAAGTCAAAATGGATGAAATATGAAACATAATACTATAAAACTTCTACAACAACATAATAGAAAGTGTTAGGGGCCTAGAACTAGGCAAAACATCTTATGCTCAGCACCAAAATCATGATCCATAAAAGGAAAAATTGATAGATTGAAACCATTGAAATCTAAAACTTTGTTAAAAACTCTAAGATAAGGGGCTTCTGGGTGGCTCAGTGGTTGAGCATCTGCCTTTGGCTCAGGTGTGATCCTGGGGTCTGGGATCAAGTCCCATATCAAGCTCCCTGGAGGGGATCTGGTTCTCCCTCTCTCTCTGCCTATAATAAATAGGCAATAAATTAATTAATTAAGTAATTAAATAAATTAAATAATAACCTTTAAAAAACTCTAAGATGAAAAATCAAATCACTGACTGGGAAAAAAAAAGGTTCACAAATCCTAAATCTGAAAAAGGACTCATATGTATAATGTGTAACGAATTCTTAAAACTCAATGTTAATGAAACAAACAGAGAAGATGAGCAAAAGATGTGAAAGACATTTCACGGAAGAGGATAAACAGATGATAAATAAGCATATGGAAAGATCTTCTGCATCTTTACAAAAATACAAATGAAAAATCACCATAAGGGCAGCCCGGGTGGCTCAGAAGTTTAGCGCTGCCTTCAGCCCAGGGCATGATCCTGGAGCCTTGGGATCGAGTCCCATGTCAGGCTCCCTACATGGAGACTGCTTCTCCCTCTGCCTGTCTCTGCCTCTCTCTTTCTTCTCTCATTCTCCCTCTCTCTCTCTCTTTGTCTCATGAATAAATAAAATAAAATATTTAAAAAAAAAGAAAAAAAATCACCATAAGATAACGCTACATGGCTATCAGAATGGCTAAATTAAAAAGTGATAACCTCAAATGATGGTGAGGATATGTCGATGCTAGATAACTCATAGACACTGTTGGTTTGAATATAAAATGGAAGAGTGATTTGGGACGAAAGTTTGACAGTTTTTCTTAAAACCAAAAGTGATCTTGATAAATTACCTAAGAATTGCGCTCTTGGCCACTTATTCCAGAGATACATGCAGAAACTTGCACATCAGTGGTCACAGCAGCTTGATTCATAATCTCCCCAAGCAGGAAACTTCCTTAATGTTCTTCAGTGGGTGAATAATTTAACAAACTGTGAGCTTTAATATCATGGAGTATTCCTTAGCCATTAAAAGGATCAAACTACTAATACAAATAAGAACCTGAATGACCTTCAAGACAATCATGCTGAGTGGAAAAAGCCGATGAAGAGAGAACATATGGGGGCAGCCTGGGTGGCTCAGTGGTTGAGCATCTGCCTTCAGCCCAGGGCATGATCCAGGAGACCCTGGATCGAATCCCATATTGGACTCCCTGTTGGAGCCTGCTTCTCCCTCTGCCTGTGTCTCTGTCTCTGTCTCTCTCTCTCCACCTCTCATTAATAAATAAATAAAATCTTTAAAAAAAAGGAGAAAACTTTGGTTTATAATCCAGTCCTACCAATTCTTATATGGTGATATATCCCCGAAAGTCTCACTATGTCCCTGAAGAAACAGAACCAAAAGCAGGAAGTTGCTGTGATATTTATATTATTTTTAAGCCACATTATTAATTGAAATTCTGTGTAGGAAGTCAAATATGTTAGCTAGAATGAGCTTGAGGAAATAGTTAATTTGATATGAGTTGCAGCCATCAGCAAACGTAATCTTTAGAACTATGATGTCCTAGAGAACATTCTGCACCAATGGAAAAATTCTGTATCTTCACTGTCCAATATGTAGCCACTAGCCATATATGGTGGCTGGTATAATTGAGCAACAGAACTCTTAATTGAATTTGAATGTAAAGATTTCACGTTCCAATGTCAACTACATATGGCTAGTGCCTACCATGTTTGACAGACCCAAGTCCTTCAGAGTTTGAAAAATGTAATGAAAACGATCCTTTTGATGCAGCACATAGCATATATATTGCTTCTAATTCACAGTATTTTTCTTACCACTTACCTGTGGAACCCTTATTAGGCCACAATCTCTTTGGAATTGTTCACTCATCTTTGAAATGAAAGAATTAGACCCCTTGAAGGTCCCACGTTTCCATATCCTTCTCACGGCCCTCTGTCACCATTTCATTTGAAATATTGACGTGTGCCTCTACTGCTTGGTATATCGTCTTCCCCGGTCTCAGTTGGCTCAGATAAATAACACTTTTCAATACCAATCAGGTTGTAGCCCGAGGGACTAGAGAGCAGGGCTTTCTCATCATGGGGAAGCTGAGCTCGGTTCCAAGGAGTGCTTCTCTGAACCGATTGATTGAATCGTAGAGGTGTAAATGTGCTTTTCTCTCCCTGAGCCACCCTCTTCTGAGAGGCTGACAGGCAGTGGGTGGCAACAAGCTGTCTGACAAGACAGATTTGCTGTGCGTACCTCAAGTGATGCGATTATAGAAAAGAAAACATAACAAAAATCAAATTAGTGTCAATGCTCTGGTTCTTTCAAGCTCGAGGGGGAATTGCCTAAAGTCACCTGTTTTATAAGAGATTTAACAGAGTAGCAACACTGGCAACCTTGGTTTGCCAGAGATGGGGACAGGTGTTATTTGACCTGGCAGGATGTCTGCTTACTGAGAAAGTTTCTTGGGATTTAGTTCAATTAAATTAATGCATGCACGCTGACTCTGAACCAGATACTGTGTACTAGCAGGGAACAAGGATGAACGAGATGCTATCACCATCCATAGACCTTTTCAATCCAGTAAGGGATAAACAACCAAATAAAACAAATATTTTGAGACTGCTATGTCGCAGCTTTTTAACTTTATCAATGGGATCATTTGCATTTGTGTTTTGTTGGGCTGCTCGTTTGGGCCCTTGCTAACAAGGTGCTATATGGGCATGAGGTTATTAGGTCTTATTTAGTAACACAGCTTCCCCCAAATTGGTAAATATTTACTCTAGAAACAAACGGACATTGTCTATTATTAGCAGCCTGATTTTTTTTTTTAGCAGAAGAGTTCACCATGTCCTTAGCTACACCAATCTTCTAATCTTCAAATGCTGCTTTTTTCCTGTGCTATGTTAGTTCTTTTGTTCATCCATTTATGAAATATTTATCAAGTACCAACTATTGCCAGGCTCTGCTCTAAGTGCTGCTTATACTAGAACAAAAAGGGAAAGAATTTTCTTTCTTCTTCTTCTTTTTTTGGAGAGAGAGAGAGAGAGAGAGACCACACGTTGGGGGGAGGAGGGGTAGAGGGAGAGAAAATCTTAAGTTGGCTCCACGCCCAGCATGAAGCCTGATGCACGCAGGTCTCCATCCCACAACCCTGAGATCACAACCAGAGCCAAAATCAAGATTTAGATGCTTAACTGACTGAGACATCCAGGTGTCCCCCCAAAAAGGCAAATACTTTTCTTGAAGGGGACTTGTCTAGTGGGGGTGAAGAAGGAAACTAGGAGGACATAATTCTTCAACTCAAGCTCTTGCCCTGTGTCTTCCGCTAATCATGGTGGCTTCAAAAGCTTTGCTTCAATCAATTCCTGCTTCTATTTTCTGTGTGTTGTTAGATGATTCTATCATTTCTCAATTTTAGCCACTGTAGCTCTCAATCAGTGTACAGGAGCCCCTGGGGAAAGAATACAAGTCAGAAACACATCTGTGCATAAACATAGTGACTCCGTTAAAGCAGAGAGGAAGCATGAAGTTTCGTAAAACTAAGCTGGGAACTTCAATCCACAGCCACCAATGCCCTTTTTTCAAGCTTGGCACATTGTCCTCAATGCAACTTAGAGTCAGTGGGTATCTTCTAAGTGCAAACGTCTTACCCTAGTTCAAGAAAATCATTAAATAATGGCATGACTTTCCACCCTACACTCGATGTTAACAAATCACAGCACAAATGAGTCACTAAGAATAATGTGTCGGGTATGATGGATTCCAAAATTTTATGTCTAACAAATATATTTGAACATGATGAGTGCTAGACATAGGCTGTGTGATTGCCTAAGGGATTGTTGGCCAGACACTCAGAGACATCTGAGGGTGATGGGACTCTTGTTCTAACTCTACAGCTCTGAGTTCCAGAACACACCTGGATAGGTAGGGCTTCATCAGCCTCCGAAGCCACAGATGACAAATGTGGAGCGTGTTCAAGGCTGTGTTCTGTGCCTTCCCTCACCCTGTGGAATGTGGGTGGGTTGTGGCACCTCCCTGACACTCAGGAGGTGAGCAGTGTGCTTCAGATCTTGCTCTGCACTGTAGGGCCGAGTTTTCATGCCTCATGTGAGCATCCTGGAGATGTGATGTGCCTCTCCCTCATATCATCATCTCCCGGAACAGATGAGGATGTTTTAAGTTTTAAGAACTTTGTACCACTATCACTTATGAAAAATGGTGCTTCTCTCTGCCACATATTCTGATTGCACTGACTTCCTTAAGTATAGTTTAGATGATTTGCTATGGAAATAGGCCATTAGGGTAAATCTCAGTGGAAAGATACCAGGGAGAGGATTCGGGAAGAACATATAATGCCTGATTGATTGAATGTATCTCCTGTGACTCCGACATTGAGATATAGGATGGCAAGTAGAATTCTCAGTGGAGTCTGAAGACTTATCTCATAGAGGTCTGCCTCATTGGATTACATTAGAATTTTTAAAAGGAAAACAAAATTATTGCATTTCTTTAGTTATTGTTAACTTCTCTGTGGAAGATTGAAATGACGAGGATTGCAGGGTACCATGGAGGAGATGCCTGGGCTCTGTAGGTTGTGCCATTAGTTCCAAACAGGGACACCAGAGGCTGGTTGTAACCTTAGACAGGTATCAGGCTATCGTGATGAACAAGTCAAAAATGAACGGGGAGGTTAAAAATGTTTAGCATGATCCCTGTTCTGAGTGACACCGTGTAGCAAGGTGGTGTGGGAATTATAACCAAGTGATTGGTTGCTGATTGATAGAGTGCTGCTTTCCTCTCAGGTTTCAAGAGGGCATGCTTAGTAGAAACCTCTGATCTTGTTAAAGCTGAAAGTAGTGGGAAATTAAAACAATATTGGCTCTAAGAAGGACCTTAGGGAATACGATTTCTAATTAAAGAAATAGTAAATGTAAAATAATGGGGTTTAAGAATAAGAGCAAACTCTTACATAGCTCTTTATAGGCACTCTATTTCTTTCTCTCTCTCTCTCTCTTTTTTTTTTAAAAGATTTTATTTATTTATTTATTTATTTATTTATTTATTTATTTATTTATGTAAGAGAGACACAGAGAGAGAGAGAGGCAGACACAGGCAGAGGGAGAAGTGGGCTTCCCATGGATCCAGGCGCCAGGATCTAGCCCTGAGCCGCCCCGAAGGCAGACACTCAACCACTAAGCTAACCAACCGTCCCTGTAGGCCCTCTATCATGCGTTAAGTATTTTAACTGTTTTAATGCTCATGACAAGTGTATGAAGTAGGTACTATTCAAACTCACTTTACGAAGGAAAACAAAGCACAGAAAGATTAAGTAACTTCGGCAAAGTCATGCAGCTAATAGGAGGTGGAGCTGGACTATGAATCCAGGATGTTTGGCTCCAGAGTCCAGGCTTTTAATCACTGGAGGAGTGGAAGCTCGCCTAGATGCAGGACAAAGGCGTGCTGCTATTTATCTTGTTCATGCTAGCTTTTCCCAACCTATTATGGAACACAGGCAGGAAGAGTTTGCATTTAACTTGGAAAAAAATTCAATACACCCTTAATGTGTTATCCTAGCAATAGGTGAATTCTACTTTAATGATATTAATGTTGCATGAAGTAGTATAATCTGTCATGACAGAGCTTGATAATCACCTCCTGTACCCTAATAAATTGTATTGATGATTTAATGTACAAGTCAGTAAAGAAATGATTTCTCAATCTGAGAAGACACATGATATATTAAGATGGGCTGCTTAAGAAGAAAGAAAAAAAATGTATTAAAAACGATTATTTCTAAGTCTGTCCTAAGGTGCAAAGGAGTAAAACTATTTGGATTTTGGACCCTATAAAGGATGTTTCAGAAGAGGTTAATAAAACTTCCTGATCCCTCTGCCATATTCAAAGTGTCGGCTAAGAAGACTCCTAAGGAAACTGGAGTTTTTTGGAAAAACATACCTTAGAAGTTACTCTGCAGTATCCTATAGAAGTTATTTTTTATTCCCTTCTTTGAAAGGCAGATATTAGTTTATGCTTGACCCTGGTTGAGCCTAGTCCCATCACTAAAGAATATCAAATAACTCTGTGGAAATTGGTCCCAATACTGTACTGGGGGATATAAGTTATATTTAAGCAAGAAGACTGTTGCTCAACAAAGGTGATTTTTTACATAGAAAAAAATGCATGCAGTAATATATAAAAAGTTTCCAAGGGAGCATGAGGGATACCTTCTCTCAGCACCCATTATCCTTTATCCTCCCTCATGCCTGTGTCGTGGGAGGATGACCCAGGGGGACTCAGTCACCGGACTTCTTAGTCCTCTGGTATTCATGTGGTAACCAGAATACCATAGAGAAGACAGGAAACATAAAACTGAAACTAATAATACAGTATAGGTTAACTAAATTGAAATTAAAATAAAAAAAAAAAAAAAGAAGAAGAAGAAGAAAAGGAATCCAAAGCCAAAACGAACAAACAACAAACAAAAAGATCCCTCAGGGCCTTTATTCGTGGGCTTCTTGTCTACTGGGTCACCATGGTATCGATGCATTCCTGTCAAAGGATGTGGCTGGAGTCTGAAAGTCCCCTCCACTCAGCTCTCTCAGCCCAGGTCCATGCCCCGCATGCCCCGTGGGGGCTCCTGATGGTGCTATATTTGGAGTATGGCCCCATCCCTTCTTGCTATTTCTAGTCCCTCCCCCCACCTTTTTATGTGCAAACTGTCCTCTAATTACACCAAGACTGTCTGTTTCTGTCAGGGCCCTCACTTACATGGGGAGGGAATTAGAAATGGCTTGGTGAGAGCAGAAACTCAAGATGAGATTTGTTTGGTTTTCATCATTTCAATGGGACTGATCGGATTCTTGAACAGTACTGGACAACTGCATAAACCAGGAGTTGATTTTATTATCAGCAAGTGTTTTTACTCACGTTAACAAATACAGTAGAAGTTTCATGAAAAGAAATCATATTTATCTCACTGTGGTTCACAATTGAGCTATATTACTAAATGATTGATATGTTGATTAGAAAAGCACGATTCCCATAAATCTATTTAGTGTTTTGTTTGTCGGAACAGACTTTTTTTATAGTTTTACTTTTTTCTTTTTCTTTCTTTTTTTTTTTTTTTTTTTTTCAAATATGGCTCTTCCTTTCTTCCTTCGTCATCAACAATTGCTGGTAGCCCTAAGCCTATCCTGTGAGCCTGTCCTGCTTTGTTCAAGATCTTTCCCTCTCCTTGGGTCTAGTGATTAATGACCTACTATTTTAAGAAATGACTCTGCAAAACTTCGTCATAAAACAAGGGCATCCCAAAGACCCCAAATCAGAACAATAGTAACAATTTAAAGCCCTTGTGTAGTAAGTTGAATATGGTCACCTAAACATCTCAAATCCTGATCCCGGAACTTGTAAATGTTAATTAACCTGGAAAAGTGTCCTTGCAGATGCAATTAAGTTAAGAATATCAAGATGAGGAAATTGTTCTAGATTGTCTGAGTGGGTTCTAAATGTCATCACAATAGTCATAAAATAGAAGCAGAAGAAAGTTTCTTTTTTTTTTTTAAGATTTTATTTATTTATTCATGAAACACACACACACACACACACAGAGAGAGAGAGAGACAGGCAGAGGGAGAAGCAGGCTCCATGCAGGGAGCCTGATGTGGGACTTGATCCCGGGACTCCAGGATCATGCCCCACACCGAAGGTAGGTGCTAAACCACTGAGCCACCCAGGGATTCCCCAGAAGAAAGTTTCACACAGAGAATACAAAGGACGTGGATATGAGGATAAAGGCAGAGATTGAAGGGGAGATGGTCACAAGCCTGGAATGCTGGGGCAGCACCAGAAGATGGAAGAGACAAGGAATAAATTGTTCCTTAGAGTTTCCAGAGAGAATGTGGACCTACCAGGTTAAAGACTTCAAGTTTTCCAAACTGAGAGAATAAATTGGTGTTTTAAACTACCAAATTTGTGGTTATTTACTAAGGCATCCACAGGAAACAGATACATCCTTATTACACCTTAAGTCCTGTTCTCTGCACTGTTCATGAATTAAATAAGGTATTCACAAAAATCTCTCAAAGGTATGTGCCATCCTTAGGACCCTTTTACAGATAAAGAAACAAAGATACAGAGAAGTTAAGTTGCCCAAAGCCACACTGTTGGTAAATAACAGACGGGATTTGACCTCAGGGACTCTAGCTCCACAGGTCACACTCAACCATTGCATCATGTTGCATCATTTTGTGACTCAGGAAAGATTCAGTTTTTTAACCAAGGTCAACCAGAGGAATAAACCCTATCTCAGATATCGTGAAATGTAGGTTTTCAGATATTTGTCACCTTGGTGTAGTCACTTAACTATAAATTGTAAAGTGAGAGTAGACTGCCCTCTTTAACTAGAATATTCTTCAATTTCTTGATCTTCATTTATTTCCCTCCTTATATAGAAGACTCTGCCTGTTACTACTTCTCACACACATTTTTAGATATCAGTTATTGGAATATTTCATTTGGTACTTGCATTTATCTCGTTCCTTACTTTGGCTGGCTAAAGTTTTCCCAATAAGTGGTGTTTGATCTCCTCATCTCCAAAAACGGAAGAATCAGAATTTTATGATAGCAAAAGCCACCACTCATGTACGTACAAAATTCTTCTGATGTTTTTCAACAAAAACAATATTAATAAATCTTCACAAATATTTTCTAACCAAAGTAAATATGTTGGTTAAAAATACCATAAGGTTAGCCATTTAAAAGATCTGAAGGAAAGAGAAAATTGTACAAACTTTGGATGATTTTATAACAACTGGTATAACATCAGATTAAATAAAAGATGTGAACAGTCAAACTGTAAACTCTTAGCCTCTACACAAATAAGCAACTTTTTCTTTATGTTTTTCTTTTCTTTAACACTAGCACTCCTGTAGCCCATTGGGATTCTCAACCTCTAAAATTTCAGGACAATTAGACAAGTATGTGATTGGGAGTTGAAAGACTGCTCAGCATTTTTTTTCTCCTCTTTTTGATAAGGTATTCTTTTTTTTTTTTTTTTTTTTTTAGAGGGGAGATAGTCTTAGTATCTTTTTCTGATGTGTTCTTAACAATAATATCACTGATTATAGTATCCTCTTTTAGAATTTTGATGTAGATTAAATGAGAAGCAAATGGTTCTGAATTAAATATTTTAAAATCCCATTTACTAATGTCAGCAAACATCTAAGCATTTTAAATCAAGTGAAGTCTCACTTCTTTGTAAGTAGACTATGTTTCATCTTTCTTCACAGTTTTCCCTCCTCTGATATATAACATAATTTTGTCAGTATTTGAATATTCCCAAACCACAAAGTTTTCTCTTTTATTAATATTCAAGTAATTTTGATAAATACTTCTTTCAGGAAGGGTGAGAATATCAGAGTTTATTCAAATATTTTAAGTAATACTTGGTGTTCTTATACTTGTTTTAGCTACACCAGACTGTATACAATTGCTTTTGCTGAATTTTCTGCTCCTGATTTCCTAAATTACTGCCTTGATTAATTTGATAATTGATTAATTAGTTTACAGCAGACTTGAATAAAACTTTGAAATAATGAATTGAGATGGTCCTAAAGCAGGGCAACACTTCATAATACATTAAAACTAAATAATAGACATCCCTGTCCTGAATGAATCATAAAATTCCCAGCTTGCCAAGACCACCTACCTAGAATATGACTGACCTAGTATTTGACCTCTGGTGTCCATCATTCTTTTGTGTAAAGCACACTGGACTTTTGTGTGATGAGTGGACACAATCACAAATGGTAATACGGACTTTTTTTTTTTTTTTTTTTTTTTGGAATGAGTTATCCCTTTCCAATAATCTTAAAGCATAGATGTTCTCTTCTAAATTTGTGTTGCCAACATTTCTTGTATGGATTTAGGTCATCAGCTTTTCACCACTGAAATCTAGCAATCTATAGCTTGAACTATTTTCATTAGGCCTTTGTTTCCGGTTTCTAACTTAGTACAGTAGCGTATTAATTTTGCAAATAATCAGTAATCTACACATTTTACTTACTCTTTTATTCCACATTTATTTATTGGCTATTACATCCATAGCACCACACTTGTTTACATTCAGGGAGCATGGCAATAAATTAGAGCCTCTGCTTTCTAGTAGTTGACATCCTTGGTGTTGGGAAACAGAAGAGACACATTTAATAATAAGAAATAATAACCTGAGCACTATAATAGCTACGTAAACAAATTCTGCCAGAGACATAGAAGGGATAGTGATTAAAGGCCTTATAATTTAATAGTACCCTGTAGATTTCTTGGCACTGTCACATGCACTAGTTTATTTAATCCTTACAACAATTCAATGAGGTAGTTAATGTAGATATTATTTTTAACACTTAACAAGGGAAGTAAACGCTAAGTCTCCAAAGTATCAAGACTCTGATGGCAGAACCAGCTGGAATCTCTTCTGATTCATAATAAAGGATTTGTTTCTACTTTACATCACCTATTTAAGCTTATCCTTGATATCTAAATTTAAACCCACAGAATACTAGTCTTATTTCAATTTAACATAGTGAGTAGAAAAAAATAAAAATAAATAAAAATAAAATAAAATAAAATAAAATAAAATAAATAAAATAAAATAGTGAGTAGTAAAATATATTAAGCCTTGCTAGGTGGATACCTCCAAATATCAACAACAAAAATGATTCAAGGCAATCAGATCCAGCAAGTGTCAAACAGCACCAAGTGCATGACATTGTGATACCTGCTTTGTGTACTTTTGAGAAGAAAAAAATTAACATGAGATATCCAGAATGAAAATTAGAAAATATCTTCCCTGAATAGTATCAACATGTGCCTGCCTGAAGGCAAGGAGTTAGATCAGATAATCTCCCAGGATCCTGTTATTCCTTTCTCCCTAGTACCTAAGTCAAGCTCTGTAAGAATCTTTGGCATCAAGTACATAAATTCTTTGAGCCACTTGGGTGCTGTTTGAGCATTATACATGCACTGCAGGTGCTAATGGTCCTCTCTAAGTGCCTAATTCACTCTCAGGCAGGGACTTGAGTGCACATAAGAACAAACTTACTTAGGTGCCTAAAACCTTTTAGATTCACTCTCACTAATGGTGTGACAATATGTAAAAGCAAAAAAAAAAAAAAAAAAAAATCCCCAAAACTAAAAAAAATATGTACAAAATAATGATGGAAATGGAAGGAGTATATTATATTAACAAAACGTCAAAAAAAAGTTTACATTTTGTATTGTAGTCTAGAGTTTTTAAAAGTGGTGATGAAACAGTAAAGGTAAATAAATGATGTTTGAAGTGAAAAAAGGGAATTAATGTTATAAAAACTTTCATTTATTTTTAAAGATATTTTATATATATTAACTCATTTGAGAGAAAGGAATTCATAATCAAAAGAAGAAAAAAAACTTTAAATAAATCATATGGAACTTTTAAAGAAACATCTTAAAGGATTAATATTAAAGATTAAAATTCACAAATTTGAAGAAACATTATAGGGAGCCTGGGAATGGTTTAAACAGAGACTTTGAGGGATGCCTGGGTGGCTCAGCAGCTGAGCGTCTACCTTTGGCTCAGGACATGATCTCGGGGTCCTGGGATTGAGTCCCACATGGGGTTCCCTGAGAGGAGCCTGCTTCTCACTCTGCCTGTGTCTCTGCCTCTGTGTTTCTCATGAATAAGTAAATAATTTTTTTTTTTAAAAGAGACTTTGAGAAAAAGTTTTAATACAAGTCTTGTGAAACGGTATGTTTAAAGTGAAAGAGGGTCAAAAGAATATAATAGTGTTTGAAACTCAAACAGCTGGATATGAACCCGTAAGATTATGAAATATGATCTTGAGAATATAAGATCTAGAATAAGAAGTATGGCCTTCATCCTAGAATAGGATAAGGATGTTTTTATCTTGATCATAGACATATGCCAAGTGCTTCAGGTATATTACAATGGGGTTTGTGATAAGAACTCTAGATCTTTACAGGAAATATTTTGTTGTAATCAAGACACATTAGGAAAGATCAAACTCAGTGTCGCAAATGGAACAACCTAATGCAATTATGTTTTATTCATTCACAAATAAGTGTTAAGAAAAAAGAAGCTAATAACACATAGCATCACTGAAGCCCACTAGTGCACAGTCAAGACATTTTCTTGCCATCTTTCTGAAGCTGGGGTGTGTTACTTACCACACTCCCCAGCTGCCTTATTAAGGCCAGTAGGCGTGCACAAACAACAGGGGACACCCCCTGAAGCTCAGGAATGCCAACAAGGCTGGCTTTCTTGAGCTTCAAAGTACTATAAAATCGGAAGGACAGTTCTTGGCATATCAAACCCTTAGGGCACTGCACAGAGATTGAAACACAGCTCTAATCTTCCTGTGAGAAAGGCTTATTTACTTATTCTGGAGCTTCAGCTTAAGAAACAGGCTCTATGTTTCTCACACATTTATAAGTTATGGAAGCATTCCCAGGGGATGTAAGAAGGGAGACACCATTCTTGTGCACTGCCTTGGTCTTGCTACAACTTGATGAGAACTCCCAGGAGTGGGCTCATCAGAGTCCTGTTTTTTTCAACTATTACCCAGGAGATGTCTCCAAATTGAGAGATCTGGAGGCTAGCAGGGTTTACAGTTGTGGCTTCTGAGGACTATGTATATTTGAATACTTTAAAAGTTGGTGCCCAAGGGGATGACTTCCAGTCAGCCTGAAACTTGATACAAAATAAGATTCTTCCCTTCGGAACACTGGCAGATCTTGCCACACCCTCAACAATGAAGACATATCAAGAATAAATCAGGCTGTTTAGACAAACACAAAGGTTTGAGAGATAACAGAAAACTAGGACAAGGGTGAATGAGAAGTTTCATCACCAAAACAAGGCCACTCCTTCAAGACTGAAGGAGGTAGCTGTTTTGCATAACATATAAACAAACACAGAGTCAAGTAAAATGAAGAAAGATAAAAATCTGTTCCAAATAAGACAAACCCTCAGAAAAAGACCTTGGTGTCCAAGTTCAGAATGCAGGGAGAGTCATAAATAAAATGAACTCAAAGAGAATCACACCAACATACATTATAGTTAAAAAGTGAAAAGTTAAAATTAAAGAAGGAATCTTAAAGGCAGCAAGAGAAAAGTAAGTTGTCATGTTCAAGAAAAATTACAAAGGCTTTCAGCATATTTTTCAACAATAACTTTGCAGGCCAAAAAGGAGTGGCATGAATCTGCCCACCAAGAATACTCTACCTAACAATCAAAGGAAAAATAAAGTTTTCCAGATAAGCAAAAGCCCAATCATCACTACTAAACTGGCCTTACAAGAAATTGCTAAAGAGATGGCTCAGCGGTTTAGCACTGCCTTCAGCCCAGGGCGTGATCCTGGGACCCCAGGATCGAGTTCCCATGTCAGGCTCCCTGCATGGAGCCTGCTTCTCCCTCTGCCTGTGTCTCTGCCTCTCTCTCTCTCTCTTTCTGTGCCTCTCATGAATAAATAAATAATTTTTTTAAAAAAAAATGCCATTATTTAAAAACAAGAAAACATATGAATGTGAAAATCTCACTTGGAAGAGTAAACATATAAAGGTGGTAAATGTAAGCTAATATGAAGGTTAAAAGATAAAAGTAGTAAAATAGGGAATAAAGGCAATAATAACGTAATAATGTATGGTGACAGTTGGTGACTACACTTACAATGGTGACAACTGAGTAATGTATAGAATTGTTGAATCAATATGTTGTACACTTGAAATTCATACAACATTGTATGTTAATTATACTTTAATAAAAAAGTAGTAAAACTAAATAAAACCACAGTAATTAAAGAACACGTAAAATAAAAAGAATTAAAATGAAGGATGCCTAAGGTGACTCAGTTGGTTGAGCATCCAACACTTGATTTTGGCTCAGGTCATGATCTCAGGGTCCTGAGATTGAGCCCTGTGTTTGGCTCTGTGATGGATGTGAAGCCTGTTCCAGATATTCTCTCTCTCTCTGCTTCCCCATCATTCTCTCATTCTCTCTCTCTCTCTCTCTCAAAAAAAAAAAAAAAAAAAAGGAAAAGTAAATTTTACATTAAAAGAAAAAAAATAAAAATAAAATGAGAGGGTGAATAAAAATGTGAAGTTTTACAATGTATTTAAATATAAGTTGTTATCAACCTAAAATAGACTGTTATGTATATTTGTGCAACAAACAAAAGTCCTAGACCAACAGCTTCATTGATGAATTCTACCAAACATTGAAAGATTTAAGAGCTATCCTTCTCAAACTTTTTCAAAAAATTGGAGAGAAAGGAACATTTCCAAACTCATTTTACAAGACCAGCATTACTCTTAATACCAGAACAAGATAAGGACACTATAAAAACAAAAGCCAAAAAAAAAGAAAAATCACAGATCTATATCCTTAATAAACACAGATGCAAAAATACTCAACAAAATATTAACAAATCAAGTTCAGCAATAGACTAAAGGGTCATGCACAATGATCAAGTGGGATTTATTCCATAGGATGGCTCAATATCTGCAAGTCAGTCAATGTGATACACTATGTTAACAAAATAAAAGATTAAAAACATATGATCATTTCAAAAGATACAGAAAAAGCATTTGACAAAAATCCACATCGATTTATGATAAAAACTCTCAACAAAGTGGGTGTGGAGGGAAGGTACTGCAACATAATAAAGGTCATATATGACAAACCTATAGCTAACATGCTCAATGGTAAAAAGCTGAAAGCTTTTTCTCTAAGATAAGGAACAAGACAAGGATGTCCATTCTTTCCACTTTTATTCAACATAGTATTGAACATCTGGACCACAGCAATCAGATAAGAAAATAAATTAAAGGCATCCAAATTGTAAAGAAAAAGGCAAACTGTCACCATTTGCAGGTGACATAACACAGAAAATCCCAAAGAATCCACCAAAAATTGCTAGAACTAGTATGTGAATCCAATAAAGTAGCAGGATACAAAATTAATATACAAAAATCTGTTGTTTTTTATACACTAATAATGAACTATCAGAAAGAGAAACTGAGAAACCAGTCCCACTTACAGTTGCATGAAAAGAATAAAATACCTAGGAATAAATTTAACCAATGAGGAAAAAGACCTATATACTGAAAACCGTAAGACATTGAAGAAAGAAATTGAAGAAGACCCTAATAAATGGAAAGATATTCTGTGCTCATGGATTGAAATAATTAATATTGTTAAAATGTCTATACTACCCAAAGCAATCTACAGATTCAAAGCAATCTTGAAAAACAAGAACAAAGTCCCTGATATTTCCCGATTTCAAGCTATATTACAAAACTATAATAATCAAAAGAGTATGGTATTGGCATAAAAATAGACACACAGATCAATGGAACAGAACAGAATGCAGAGCCCAGAAATAAACCTGCACATATAGTGTCAATTAATTTATGACAAAAGAGGCAAGAATATACAATGAGGAAAGTTCAGTCTCTTCAGTAAATGATGTTGGGAAAGCTGGACAACCATCTATAAAAGGCTAAAACTGAACTACTGTCTTATACTGCACACAAAAGATTAACTCAGAATGAATTAAAGCCACAACATAAAATCTTAACAGTTTTAGAAGAAAACATAAACTGTAAACTCCTTCCTGTTAGTCATAGTGAATTTTTTTGGATCTGGCTTCAAAGGCAAGGCAATAAAAGCAAAGTAAGTGAATGAGACTACTTCACCTTAAAAGATTCTACACAGAAAAAAAAAATATATATATATATATATATATCAGCAAAACAAAAACAAAAAGGCAACCTACTGAATGGGAGAAGATATTTGCAAATGGTATATCCAATAATGGGTTAATATTCAAAATATGTAAAGAATTCATACCACTCAAATCACAACAAAAATAAAAATAAAAACTCTGATTAAAAAAATAAGCAGAGGGCCGGAATAGTCATTGTCCCAAAGAAGTCATACTGATGGTCAAAAAGCACATGAAAAAAGGTGCAACATCACTAATTATCAGGGAAATGCAAATCAAAAGCACAATGAGGTAACGCCTTACACCTGTCAGAATGACTATTAGGCAAAAGACAAAAAAATAACAACTTTTGACAATAATGTTGAGAAAAAGGATATCCTGGTACACTGTTGTTGGGAATGTAAATAGGTGTAGCCATTGTGGTAAACAGTATTAAAAATCCTCAAAAAATGAAAAAAATAGAATTACCGTAAGACCCAGCAATTCTACTTTTGAATATCTATCCAAAGAAAATGAAAACACGTATTCGAAAATATATGTGCACTTCTATACTCACTGCAGCATCATTTACAATAGCCAAGATATGGAAACAATCTAAATCTTCATGATGGATAAACAGATAAAGAAAATGTGGCATATAGACTCGGCACACTCGGCCATAAAAAGGAATGTAATGTTGCCATTTGCAACAATATGGATGGACCTTCAGGATATTGTATGTTATATGAGATAAGTCAAAAAAGAAGGCAAATATTATATGATTCAGTTTATGTGGAATCTAAATAAAACAAAACAAAAGCCAGGCTACAGAGAACAGATTGGTACTTACTAGTAGGATCGCAGTTGGGGTGCAGAATGGGTGAGGGGGATCAGAAAGTACAAATTTCTAGTTATAAAATAAATAAGTCCTGGGGATGTTAATGCACAGTAGGGGAAATATAATTAATAACAGTGTATGAACTTAGTATGGTGACATATGGTATCTAGATTTATGGAGATGATTATGTCCCAATGTATACAATAAAGCCACTTTGTTGTTCACCTGAAATTAATATATTGTATATCAATTGTACCTCAATAAAAAGAAGCTAGGTATATACAAAGTTTTTAATGTTAATGTGAAAACTAATTGATTAATCAAAGAAAGGATAAGAACTATATGATCATTTAAATAGATGCAGAAAAGGCAACACCCCAAAAATGAATAATCAAATTAAAAAAATGAGCAGAAGATATAAATAGACATTTCTCCAAATAAGGCATCCAGATGGCCACCAGGCACATGGAAAAATGCTCAACATCACTGTATCATCAGGGAAATGCAAATCAAAACTACAGTGAGATATCGCCTCACACCTGTCAGGATGGCGTAGATCAACAACAGAAGAAACAACAAGTGTTGGCAAAGGTGTGGAGAAAGGAGAACCCTCTTGCACTGTTGTGGGAATGCAATCTGGTGCAGCTGCTCTTGAAAACTATGGAGGTTCCTCAGAAAGTTAAAAATACAGCTACCCTATGATCCAGCAATTGCACTCCTAGGTATTTATTCAAAGTATACAAAAATACTGGTTTGAAGGGATACATGCACCCAAACATGATGTTTTTTTTTTCTTTTTTTTTTTTTTTCAAACATGATGTTTATAGCAGTATTATCTATTATCTACAATAGCCAATGGGTTAAATAGCTGATGGGGATGAAGGAGTGCACTTGTGATGAGGATGAGCATTGGTGTTGTATGGAAGTGCTGAATCACTATATTGTACACTTGAATTTAACATTACACTGTGTGTTAACTAACTGGAATTTAAATGAAAATTAAAAAAAAAAAAGGCAGAGTAATGACAGTGGTGAATCCTGGGGTCAGGTGTAAAACTGGTGGCATATTGGGCAGCCAGGATTGACTTTGCTGAGAAAGTGGGATTTTTAGCCACAGACTTGAAAGAGATGAAATCTTTTCACAGATGAATGTCTTCCAAAAGATTATGTCAAGAAAAGGGTATAAGTAGAACTAGTTTTTAATGCAAGATTATACTTAGTGGTCTTATAAAGAGTAAGGAGGCTCTGACTAGGCTAAAAGGAGATAATAGAATAAAAATTCAGAAAGCTAACAGAGGTCTGTCTGCATTAGTGCGGGCAGCCGTAACAAAATACCATTGACTGAATGGCTTAAAAAACAAACATTTATTTTCTCACCATTTCATAGGGTGAAAGTCCAAGATCAGGGTGCTAGCACTGTTGAGTTCCCACAAGAGCTTTCTTCCTGGCTTTCAAATGACCACCTCCTGCCTGTGTCCTCACATGGCAGAGAGAAGAACACATTCTTTGGCATCTCTTCTTAGAAGGGCACGAATTCCATAAGAGCCCCACTCTCATGCTGTCTCCTGAATCTAACGATCTCTCAAAGGCCCCATTTCCAAATACCATCATGCTATGGGATAGAGATTCAACATATAAATTGTGGGAAGATACAATTCAATCCACAGCAGGGCCAGCAAAGTCATGGTAAGGTCTTTCTTTGGCTTTACTCCGAGTGAAATGGAGAATCATTGCTTGGTTTGGGCCAGAGAAGACGTGAGAATTACACCACATTTTACAGGATCACTGCAGCATCTGTCTTAAGAACAGATTGTAGAGAGCCCTAGAGGAACTTGAGACCTAGTGGTTATCGCAGCAATTGAAACTTGAGATGATAACAGCTTAGATTAGAGGGAAGACATGAAGAGGTGAAGAGACAGAGGGAAATGGATAAAATCCAAATGGTAACAAGGGTTTCCGATGGATGTGGTAGGTGAGAGAAAAAGTAACTTCAAGGGTTTTCTAACTGAGCAACTGAGATAATGAAGCTATCATGAAAATAAATTTGTAAGGTGCTAGCTTCTCCCCTATTTAAAATCATGAGACCAATGAGATCATCAGGAGATTATTTATAAGAGAGGAAGAAAAAGAGGACTAAGAATCAGCACTAAGCAATGTTGAGAAATAGAAAGAGCCAGGAAAGTAAGTTAGTTGAAACATAATGTAATATAGGATTGTGAACACCGTGTGAGGAATGCCTATCACTGGTACTAAATACATCACACCTGGCTCATATGCTCTGTAAGAGACTTTATAGATAACTGAGAGTGTAGACGGTCAATGTGGATAGCCTTGGTGATCTCAAGGAGGGCAGTTTTTGTGCAGAGGTGACATAGAGTACCAAGGACTTCAGGACAAGAGAAGGAGGTGGAAACTAGACTGAGCAAAGGAATGCACCGTGGCATCATCAAGGAGAAGGTGACTCTTGACAAGAGCTTTGAATTTAGCAATTAAGAGGAAAATGGAAAGAACGTCAGGTACAGTGAACAGTACAGGTGACGGACTGGTGAGAAAGATCAGGTCATATTTTCAAAATCATGAGAAATTTGAGTTGGGTCCAGTGCAGTGTGAGGACAGCAGTAGAAAAGTTAGATGAAAGACAGCTAATGAGTTTGACTTTTATTGTAAATGAAGCGTGAGAATGGCTGTGGACGTATATTTCAGGTAGGAATACACACACACACACACACACGCACGGGCGCGCGCGGATGTGGGGGAGAGAGATCCATTCCTTGCATCACTTCACCACTTTGAGTACATAAAAAATTGAAAAGTACATTGCAAAGCGGTCAAACTTTGGGAACCAGAGGCAGAGAGATGAGGATCTGACTCTTCCCATTCTACATTTTCTGCTCTAGACATTCCTTTGACATTGCAAAACAGCATTGATATCTGACATCATGCCGGGAATTGTAGTGTACCTACTGGAGGCAGTTTTTCATTAATCTCTATTGTATTATTTACCAAGTAATATCACTGAGTTTAAACCCAAAAGGAAGTTAAATATTACTTGAAATACTGGAAGTTCACAGAAAGTAAATACAGCTCTTTGCCTGCATATGAGAGTCATGTATGGAGAAAAATGTTTTGATGAGCCTGAGGAAGTGATGTTGTAATTACAAAGCAACAAGAGCTTATAAATAATTAAAATAGTTTAGCCAAATTCAGCATGTGTATGTGTGTGGATGTCTGTGTGTATTCAGGAGAATGTACACTATCCTCACTTGTATTATTGCAGTTGAAACTTAGGAGACTAACCCCATGGCCCCTTTCACGTTAATTAGGATGGAATTGAGATGGAGGAAAATTATCCAAAGACACTGCAATTAAAATTTGTCTTAGAGCCTCATGTTGGATTCAAAAACAGTTTTAAGAATAGAAATTGAAACTCGAAAGTAGATCAAACCACCCTTTTATCAACACAGCACTTATACTTAATATAATGAGCATCAATAATATAATTATTAATGACGAATTTGTCTAAGAAACAAAATGTTCATTTGTCATCTAATCACCTAGATGTGGTTTTGAGACTAGAGCAAAGACATATTCTATTCGTGGCTTCGTGAGCTATGTGGACACATAATATATCACAGATTTCCTCGAGCAGCACATTTTCTAATTGAGGGAGCAGCAGAAACAGGAGCTGATGGTCTACAAGATCTACGATCTTCGTCGAACACATAATTGGTATCTGTGAAAAAGCATAGAGTCAGGAGGGTGCAAGGGGTGTGTGTTCATCTGGACTTGGATGACAAGGCTTCAGTAGGTAGAGCACAGAAGACTGAACAGTCCAGATCAGGAAAGTGGGTCACGGGTGGACCCTCTAGGAACGGCAGGACCACAGAATAGAGAGCTTTGAAGAACTGGGCACCGGGTGCAGATTAAATGTGACAGAGAAAAAGGGAGTCTGCTTACAGGGGGTGAAGGAATGTCTTCCAACACTTGCTGAGTGTTTTCCTGGCAATTGTCTGCAGTGTGGTTTGGAGCACGAACCAGAGAGTCCAAATAAGAGGCTGCCTCCATGAACCCCTAAGGAAAAAAAAAAAAAATCTAAGCTCACTCTAACTCTAACAGGGGTCATCATGCAGCATGAAGTTGCAGAGATTGACAATTTTTAAATAAACACATTTTCTTTGTCTCTACTTGTGAGTTCACAGTATATTGGTTTCTTACTGCCTTACCTCTAACAATGTTTATTTCACCTTGGTACAGCTTTCCCATTTTGACTCTGCCTGTCTCAAGTTTTTATTCTCAGACTGTAAGCTTCAGGGCAAAGACTATCAACTTTTCAATTTCCACAATGTTTGGTGTCCTATATCCCAGTGACAGATGGAAAATAGAAACTGAAGAAGTAAGTTAAATGGGAGCTGAGTTTCACCTTACTAAGCATCATGAATCACTACTTTTTACACGTGGCAAAAAAAAAAAAAAATTAATACTAAATAAAAGTTGTTTATTTTAATTAATTAGTCTAAAAAAAAAGTTCTATGTTATTTGCTGCTATCAATAAACTAGAAAGTTATTGTTACTGGAAAATCTAATGCATACCCTGTAAGGAAAAGTAGAAATGTAATGTGAGAAAGCTCTTGAGAGACAGATTTCTAGCTGAATTTGGAGAGAGTGTATAACTAAAACAGATGGACGAAAAGAAAAAAAATAAATAAATAAGGAAAATAAAGACTTTCTTGCAAAATGATGAGATCTGTGTAGGTTTATAATTTGTCATCCTTCCTCTCCTTAATGTATTGTGTATAACCATTAGCGGCACGTTTCAGGAGGACAGATTTAAACACAGTATGTTTTGCCACACAGAATGTGTTGCTACTTTTATGATTCCAAAATGTACTGTGCCCCCGGAACTGCAAATGTTGTCATATTAAAGCACTTGTCATTTGGATTTGCTGAAACAATAACTTTTGCCAGAATTCGCTCTTTCTGAAAATGATTGCCTTTTAGGAGTTCTCACAAATAGATTTATTAGCTTTCACACTGAATAAACAACCAAGAGCTTGCTATGCAGATCGGCCCCAGAAGCTGTTATGGAGGATATATTTCCAACTTTTATGGCAACATCCTTTACTTTTATGTTCCACCCTCTCTCGAATTGATGAATTGAGTTTTGTTTAAAAAATACAAGAAAATGCAACAGAATGAAGCAGGACAATTTCTTCTGTTTCTTATAAACCTAACTCTTAAGAGTTTCCTTGGTATTTTAATGCAAACAAGCTTTTAGAGGAGCAGAAGTTTTCACGGTAAAGCTGCTAGAAATGAGGATTCGACAGGGATGGATCCAGGCAAGTTTAGGAATTAGTAACAAAAAAGAACATAAGTATCACTTGGGAAATGTGGTTTCCCTGTAGCTTCCTCTTCCCACTGTTTTTTTTGTTTGTTTGTTTGTTTATTTGTGTTTGTTTTGAGGGTGTTGGTTGTTGCTCTTAAGGAATAAGTAAGCATATAAAAATTTTATGATTTGAGAGAGCGTGCTGTTTGGTCAATTAAAATATTAAATTTTGTGAAACAAAATGCTTTACCGAACAGAGGAAGCTTTAGATGTGTAAAGAGAGAAAGGAAAGGAGGAATAAGTGAAAGAGAGGAAATGAAAGAGAGAGAGAGAGGGAAGGAAAAAGAGATTTCTAGGACCACACTACCTGATTTTCAGTACGAAGGAGGGAAGGCATATTAACTCCAGAGATGATTACATTTCACACTAGATAAAAAGCGCAGAGATTGCAGTTACGAACGCATCACATTGTGAGACTTGATGTAAGTAGATTCCATACCTCTTTACACTTACGTGCTTTGTAGAATGGATGAAGACTCAGATAACTCAGTGTGGGAGGTTTTCTCTTTATATCCTGTCTGCCATGTGTCTTGGTTACCTGCTCCAGGAAGTTCTCTTCTGAAATAAAAATAGATTCCAAGGATCTCCAGGACTTGGTACATATGGACTGAGTGCTACGTGTTTTCTATTTCTCTGCAACAGGTAATATTCCAAAGAATATATAACATATTTAGATAACTATTTCCCATATTTTTAGTAGAAAATGTTTTAATTGAAACAACAGAAAAAAAAAAAAAGAAACAACAGAAAAAACATTCCAGGGTCCTATGATCAGAATCCAAGTGATAAAGTTGAAGTTTTATGATATATTTTCTCCAACCCCTGTCTCTCCAGTATATTGAAAAATTATAAAAACACTTATTCTGAACTTGTCTTTTTTATCACGAGAGGAGTCTCAGCTAGGTAGGATCAGCACAGAAGATAAAGAGAAATGAAAACTCTTCCATCTAAATTACCTGGATCCCTCCCACCCACAGGTAAATAAGGTTAGTACAGTAGACCTAGAATGTGTTCATCACATTAATGAGTAATGAACCCAGTGCTTTTCACTATCCCAAACTCAGCTTCTCGTAATAGTTAAAATTCTGGTCATTACCAATTTTGCATCATATGTTCATATATGAATCCATTACAAGCTATGCCCCCTTGCCCTAGAAAAGGAAAAACATGTACTTCTAACCCAGACATTAATGAAAGATGCCAGACAAGGAGCAGGAGATCTAGTTTAGGATTAACTCAATCACTATATTCAAGTATTTGGCTTCTAGGATTCAACTCTGGTACTCATAAGGGAGCATGATAACTGAGATCAATGTGAATAAAGTATAAAAGAATACATTCAAAAGTAAATAGCAGTTTCTATGTATGAAACTTGGAAGTCAGAGAAATCCAAGACAAGAAAGAAAAGATCTGACTAATAATGAGATAAGTAGATGATGATAGATAGATGGATGATAGATGATAGATAGATGATAGATAGATAGATAGATAGATAGATAGATAGATAGATAGATGATAGATAGATAGATAGATGATAGATAACACACACACACATAAAGTTGGAGCTGGCAGTGGGGAGAAGTGCTCAGTTTCCTGTCAGCTTCGAAAAATGTTCTTTACAAGATTGAGGAAATTTGTCTAAATGAAGCAAACAGTACAGCAACCTTACTTAATCCCTGGTTGCTCTCTACAAGCAGTATCAAAATTTTACATGCTGTTGGCATCTACCTTCACATTTCTTCTAAGAACATATGGTGAGGGAGAAATGAGGGGTAGAGAGGTGAAGGAAGTGTTTTCACACATCCTTTTACCAGAGGGGATCTCTTCTCCAGAAGTGTGAAAGAGTTCCACGCAATTAATAAACCAAGTATAAGGGAGTGTCGAGCAAGAAAGAACTGAGGCTACAAAGTAAACCAAAAGTTTATTTGGAGTCTTCAGGAATTCAAATCCAGGAGACACAGATTCAAGAGGAACCTGAAACGTGCTCTGAGAAGAGGGGGGAAGAGAGTTTATAAAGGAAAAGGCCACAGGCTTCTTCTCTAAGTTGTTTTGAAAGAATCATGATCGGGGTAGGCAAAAATGATGAACATTGGTCTATACCTCTACGATAGGTTATTATGTTAGTTGCTAGGCTGGAGTTAGTGAAATAAACCTCATTCTGAGAACTGCAACAGGATGTGACAGTTTGTGGTTGGCACAGTCTAAAGGTTCATGCTCCATCCAGGTATGGACATGCATAAGACTAGCCTCCCCAAGGGCCTGCTGGCTCCATTGACATTCCTGACTTCATTTCATATATTTCTGTTCACAGGAGAAATTGTCTGATTCAGTTTGTTCTTTCCATATTTTTGAGCAAACTATGTCTAGTTTATGGAAATTTCCTTTACATGGTTCAGAATACATTAATTTTTTTCCTAGTACGTGTTTCTCCACGCTATGCCATTCTGGGATGTTGAGGAATAGTAACAATAACACTTGTTGACATTCACTTAACAGTTGACGTGGGACGATGCCATTCTAAGCATTTTATGTTTATTAACTCAGTTAACTTCATATAATCCTTGACTCAGATACTTTTAAAATCCCCAACGTCGAGGTGAGAAAATGGGTGTGTGGACTTTGAGTAATTTATTGAAAGCCCAGAATCAGTAAATGGCAAAGTCAATTCCATGCAGCATGGTTAATTCAGATGGTTCAGCGGGACTGGTTAAAACAGGAGGATCACTAGGCATGTGGAATTGCCATTCCGTCTCCAACTCACACACACACACATGCGTACACACATTATTTGTATGAGTTAATATATTCAAGTAATGCCTTATTTTCTTTTGAATTTTGGATATAAGTTCAGATTTTTAAAAATGGAGTATAGTGAGAAGGAAGGTTTCTGATGAGGGAAATGTAGATATTGGCATACTTTTGATTTGGTTGGTGGAGAGCTGAAAAATGTTGGCAGGTTCTGAGCACGCAGAGTGTTGATTCAGAACCTGGGAGAGCAAGAACCACACAGATATGGGCATAAAGTCATGCTAACCCCCGATTCTAGGTGGCATGGCTTAGCACTGTCCGCTCACAGAGCAGGCATGAGCATATGGTAGCCTTCTCTAGCTGAGCATTATTGTCCTCCACAATGTAAGAAGTAGTTGTATTTGTTTATTTATACCAATACTTATTTGAAAATGTTATAAAATGAACTATTTTATTTACATCCCATAAGGGGCATAGATTAAGAGATCTAACAAGGTAAAGAAATGAGCCAAGGGACTTTATCAATCAGGGGACTTGGCGGGAAAAAAAGAAACCGAACCAGGTATTTGAAATGAAGGAGTTTAACAGAGACTTGGTTACACCGATGAGTAAAACACAAAAACAAAAGCACTGAGGTATTCCAGGAATAACTCCAAGAAGAATCTATCACCCTTACACCTGGGGGAAGGGAGGAGGAAGGTTGGGATTATCATAAAATAGACTAGCAAGAAGGGTCCCACAGAAAAGAAACTCAGAACTCCAAGGAGCATGTGTGAGCACGCTGCTGGGGGGAGCAGGAGGGATCCCAATAATACTGGTGCTAGGAGAGCAAGAAGAGCTGGTGGCTGGAACCCGCAGCTGCTCCTGAGGCGAAGTCCTGTGACTGAGGTGGTGGTGACCTATACGGCAAGCACGGGGAAGAAGGAAAACATTCTTGTAATTTCTTTATTGTGCTGCTCCTAATCGTCCAAATGTAACAAGACAGCAGTTGTCATGATAAATGCAGTTTGCAGATGTTCAAACTCAGCCTCATAATGTAGAGGTTAGCAAGGTAGACCTGAGGCAATGAGGTCTCTACCTTAATAACCAGGAAAGTGTGCTAATAGAGATTTAGCCTCTTGGTGATCCAGTTTTCTCATTTATGAACTTCTGAATATAGTAGTATCTACCTCAAAGTGATGCTATAAATACTAAGCTACTAAGCATATTATATATGTGTGTGTGTGAGTGTGTGTGTGTGTGTGTGTGTATATATATATATATATTGAATGATCAATAAATGTTAGCTATTAAAATCACTTTTATTCATAGAGTTCTCTAAAATACATGAAAGCATGTGTGAGGTAAACGTGAGGAAAATCTTTTTTAAAAAACTTATACTGTAGAGAATGAATAGATGAGTAATAAGCTTCTAAGCAAACTCACAAATAACTGAACTGACAATGCCTATAGTGTGGTAATCAGCCATCTTCCTTGTGTGTAAGTAGTAAGCAAAGCTGGAAGACAAATCAAACGTATGAAATCTGTCGAGCAGACATTTCTAAGATATCTGAAATATTACTCATTTCTGAGGATTCTGTTAAACTCAAGGAAGAATGCTTCCATAACATTCCTATTCAAGTGACAACTCCCTGAATTGTGCCTCTGAAAATCCTGTTCATTGGAGTTTGAACGTGGGAACTACTGATATCATATGAAAAAAAACCAGCGTGGATAAATTTCTTATACTTAACCTCAACATTGATCTCATATGTCTCTAAGGTTCCTGTTAAAAAATAGTAACTTCTTAACATTTATCATTGATCGTGGAGAACAACAAAACAAAGACAGGACAATCTGAGGATTATCACATATATTTGGAGTGAACATGTGGGCTATAAGCCACAATTTATGAGCAGATTAGTCAAATGGTTTTATTAAACACATTAAGCTATATTTATTTCCAAGGAGTTATTTAGTCCCTGGAACAAGCAGGGAGCAAATTGACATTTATTAAGCCTTACATTTTATGTAAATTATTACATTTAATTAGTTTTATTCCATTCTATAGATGAGAAAAGAATTTAAGAAACTTTCCCAAGATAATTATTTTCAAGTGATAAAAAAAAATTTATAACCAGTCAGGAATTCTACTAGTTTACCATATTGTTTGTTCATATTTTATAAAATTTTATGCATCCTTAATAAATATTGACTGAATACTTATTAATTTTCTATGAATTTGCACACTAAAAGAATAAAAAGAATAAGCTTTATTCTTTCCCTGGAAGACACATCTCTTTTTGGAAAGATATAACAAGTCATAATTAGAGATAATAATACTTTTAATAAAAAAGCTTAATTATTAGTGTAAATAAAAATGTATACTATAATGTCAGAAAATCCTTAGATATTAGTTGTTACTAAAATATTTCAATAAGTACTCGGAGTATGAAGAAGAATTTGACCTAAAGTCTGAATAGCATTTGGCATACACTAAGGAAAAAAGCTCTCACTGAATTCTTGCTAATTTGTCTACAGTGAAATCTGTTGAGGTGTAATCAGGGATCCTTGCATTTCGTCTGACATAATTTCAGTGTTTGTCATACATACTGTTGAGACAGTATGAGTTCTGAACCCAGTGAGAGATAGAGGTCAAGACATGTGCACATGAAAACAGCAATATTAGTTTAATTACCAATAGAAATAGTTTAAAAATTGACTTCATAGTACTGAACTCCAGAGTAGACATATTTATTCACTTAGTTACATACTTGCTGACCACCAGGATGGGTAGAGACTGCCCTTGTTAAAGTTAAGGCTGTAACATAAAATAGGCAAAAATAGCAAAGTAACAACATTCAAAAATTTTCTTCTCCAGGATGCCTGGGTGGCTCAGTGTTTGAGTGTCTGCCTTTGGCTCAGGTCATGATCCTGGGGTCCTGGGATCAAGTCCCACATCGGGCTCCCTGCGTCTCTGCCTCTCTCTCTGTGTCTCTCATGAATTTAAAAAATAAAAAAAAGTCCCTGCAAAAATTTTCTTCTCCATAAATCAATAAGAGTACTGGCAAGAAAAGAAGAGAAAAGAAAGATTCCCATCTAGGCATATCAAAATCAAATTGTAGAAAACCAAAGACAAATAGAGAATAGGAAAAGAGAAATGATTTCTTATGTACAAGAAGAAATGGGAAATCTGAAAAGACATAGAAATCAGGACATTAATTTAGTAAACAAAATGGTCCCACAAAGAAAAATCCAGGACAGATGATTTCACTGAAAAATTCAAACAAATATTTGAAGAAGAATTAACACTAATTTTCATATTTTTTTAAAAAAAACAGAAGTGAGAAAACTTCTTAATCATTCTATGAGGTCATTATTACACTGAAGCCAAATCTGACAAAAATATCCAAGAAACTACAGACCAGTAGTCACTCAACATAGGCATAAAAATATGGAAGAAACTAGTGGCAAATACTGGAATTTAGCAACATCTAAAACAATTATACATGAGGATCAGGTGGGATTAATTCAGGTAATGCAAGGTTGGTTCAACATCTATCTTAGCTCTGGCCACTATAACAAAATACCATAAGCTAGGTGGCTTAAACAACAGACATTTATGTTTCACACCTTTGGAGCTGCTAGTCCAAGATTAGGATGCCATTATGAAAGGTTTCTGATAAGAGTCTTCTTGGATTGAAGACATCCGTCTTCTTGCTGTGCCCACACATAATAGAAAAATACTAGCTAGCTTCTGGTCTCTTATGATAAGGGTACTAGTCTCATTCCTGAGGAGTTCAGTCTCAATCTCAATGACCCGAATGCTTCCCAGAGGTCCTACTTCCAAAGAGCATCGCACTGGGATTAGGATTTCAGTGTATGAATTTTGGGGGTAGCACAAACATTCAATATAAATTCAAAATCCATTGCAATATGAAAATCAATGTAAAGCACCATGTTAATAGAATAAAGGACAAAGGAAAGATCATCTCAAAATATACTGGAAATACTTAGCCAAATACAATACCCTTAGGTGAGAAAATACTTGACAAACAACCTGATAAAGGCCATCTATGAAAACACCACAGCTAATGCCCTATTGTATGTTAAAAGACTGAAAGTTTTCCTCAAAAGATCTGGGACAAGACAAGGATGTCCACTTGTATTCAACTTTGTACTAGAGGATTTAGCCAGGGCAAGTAAGTGAGGAGAATTAAATAAATTCTTCCAAATTAGTAATTAATTACTAATTAATAAAACAGTCATTTCTCAAAGATGTGTTTTTGTGCATAGAAACTCCTGAGGAACACACATGCACAACTCTTAGAGTAATAACTTCTACTTAATGGATTAGCAAAGTTGTATCTGAGATCAACATACAAAAATCTATTGTATTTCTAAACTGTCAATGGTGAGCAATATAAAAACAAAATTCAGATAATTTAATTTCCAAAAGCATCAAACAATTAAATGCTCACAAATAGATTTATCTAAAGACATGCAAAACTTGTACCCTGAAAGTACAATATGTTACTGAAGGCAATAAAAGATTTAAATAAATGGACAAATATTTCATGTTCATGGTATAGAAAATATAATATTTATTGTTAAGCTATCAACAGTACATAAACTGGTCTACGGATTTATCATAATCACCATAAAATTTCAGCTGTCTTTTTACAGAGTTTGATAAGTTAATTCTAGAATTTATACAGAAATACAGGTAATCCAGAAAATTCAAAACAATCTTGAAAAAGAAGAACAAGCTTGGAAGATTCATACTTTCTAGTTTCAAAACAAACTGCAAAGCCAATGTAACCAAGACATTCAGATCAGTGAAATATACTTTGGAATCCAGGGATTAACCCACTCCACATATTTGAAGTCTATTAATGTTTTATAAGGGTGTCAAAACAATACAATGTGGAAAGAAAAGTCAAGAAATGGTGCTGGGGGAACTGGATATCCACATGCAAAAAAATGAAGTTGGATCTCTAAGTTACACCATCTACAAAAAATTCACTCAAAATAGATCAGAGATCTAAATTTAATAACAAAACTGTAAAACTCTTGGAAGAAATTATAAGAATAAACCTTCATTTGGACAAAATCTTTTTAGATACATCAGCAAAAGCACAACAAACAACAGCAAAAACAACATAGATAAATTAGACTTCATCAAAAATAAAGACTTCAAAGGATTAAGAAACTGGAAGTTCATCCATAGACTAGAAGAAAAGATTTGCAATTCATGTATCTGATAAGGGACTAGAATTTACTAGGGAAGAGTTAAACGGGGCCAAGTTATAGAAGTATGACAATTTCTCAGGCTCCAAAGGGAGTTTGGTCTATTATACATTATGAATAATCTTGTAGGGTAGGTGAAAACAGAGAGAGAAAAAATATCTGGAGACTTTAAATTCAAGCTTTCTTATGGTCTGTAAAACATATAGAAACTATAAGACATACTTTTTACATCTATAAAGAAAGTATAAAAAGATAAAAACTTTTTTTTTAAATTAAAAATAACTATTATAACTCAACAATAACAAAAATTATGCAGTTTACAAATGGGCAAAAAATTGAATAGACATTCCTCTAAGCTATCTATAGAGCCAATAAGTACATGAAAAAGATGTCCAACATTATTAATCATTAGGGAAATAAAAGTCAAAATCACACTAAAATACCACTTCACACTCAATAGAATGGCTATAATGGAAAAGACAGTCAATACTAAGTATTGATGAAAATGTGGAGAAATTGGAACCCTCATATATTGATGGTGAGAATTTAAAATATTACAACCACTTTGAAAAATAGTTTGGCTGTTCCTTACAGTGTAAACATAGAATTAAAATACAGTCCCAGCAATTCCACTACAAGGTATATACCCAAGAGAATTGAAAACATATGTCCACATTTGTGTGGACTTCTACATGAAGGTTCATAGCAGCCCTATTCGTAATAGTCAAAAAGTGAGAATAACTTAAATGTCCATTTGCTAATTGATGGAGAAACAAAATGTACTATATGCCTACGATAGAATATTCTTCAGCATTAAAACGAATGCTGTACTGGATAATATTACAACATAAATGAACCTTGAAATCATTGTGAGAAGAAAAAAACAGACACAAAACACCACAAATTGAATGATTCCATTTATGTAAAATGTCCAGAACAGACAAATTCTGGGGGGGAGAAAAAGTATTTTAGTGGTTGCCAGGTGTTGGCATAAGGATGGCGGGGAATAGAAATTGACTGCTAACAAACATGCAGGGTTTTTTTGAAGTAATGGAAATGTTCCATAATTTCATAGTGGTACTAGTTTTAGAGCTTTGTAAATATAATAATACTGCTAAATTATACACTTTAAATTTGTAAATATCATATGTGAATTCTATCTCAATAGAAAAAGGAATTAAGACATGGTTATTCAGAGTAGAATATGAGTTTCCTCCAAACATCTTCAAATAGCTATTTCCTAAAACAAATGGGGGAGGGTATGGCTGAGACATACATGTTCTTGCTTCCAAATTTATGAAACAAATAATTAATTGTTTATCATGTGAGGCAGAGTGAGACGGGGACAAGAGATGGACAAGATGTTATTCTGATGTAACCTTTCCCTCCTTGAAAGCATAAAGCTAGGGCAAGAAGTCCCCCCTTCATGTATTTTTATAACATACTTTCAAGGAGAAAAAATGGTTTATTTTGTACCTAATCTATTCCCAGTATTCTGTTAAGTTTAAAAGTATGAAGATGAAAAAAAATAAAGAGAAAAACACTGACAATATTGTTTAGTAGTAGAGAACAGATTACCACCCACTGAAAAACTCAAAACAGATCAAATAAATAAAACACTTTTCAAGACATGGACATCAGGCACCAAATCCATGAAAGATAATAAACAATTGAGAGAAAACTTAACTGCCTTAGTTTATGGGCAGAGTTCCAGTCCACATCACAGGGTTCAGGACCCCACAGGGAGCCTGAGGATCTCTCTCAATTGAGAAAATGAAGCTGAAAGGTCTGAGAAGCAAAAGTAGATATTTTCACAGGACAGATTATCAGAGTTGGGAGAACTGAACAAAGAGATCCGGGCAGGGCTCTGCAGATCTTCCTCAAGTCTTCAGCTCAGTACTGATCACTGCATGTGTACAAATTGATAACTCAAGACTGGAGAAGGAATTATCCAAATGGATCAGAGGGTGGTATCCCCTGTCCTCAAACAGGACTAGAAGGAGATATTAGTCTCATCAGCCATAATAGAAAACCAGAAAATCTGTAGGGCACAAAACATTTAAATTAAGAATAGAAATATTTTAAATTTGATAAAATAAAACCATAGTTCCAAGAAGATCAAAGAATCCCAAACACAAGAAACATGAACAAAACTACACCAAGGCACATCCCCATTAATTACTTAAGACAAATCATAAAAAGAAAATCTTATAGGCAGCACAAGAGGAAAAAGACCTGAGTTGCAGAGAAACATCTGCAGCATCCCCTCCTTTTTTTTTTTTTTTTTTTTGGCTAATCTTGTTTTCTATATCCAACAAAAATATCTTTGAATATAGATAATATTTTTCAGACATACTAAATTGAAATTCACCAACAGCAGACTGCAATACAGGAAATGTTAAAGGAAACCTGAAGGCAAAAGAAAAATCACATCAGACAGAAACTTGATTTCAAATACAAATGAGTGAAATGGTATACATATGTGTGCATATATATATATATATATATATATAAAATATAAAGTATATTTCCTTTAAAACTTAAATCTTACTAAGTGAATACTTAGTAAGGCAAAAAAAGGGAGATATTTGTGGAGATTATAACATGTGGAGGATAACGTATTGATGATCATAACAAAGAGGACAGGGCTATGCGGTTATGAGATCCTTATACTGTGGCATACAAAACTTGAAGGTAGCAGGGGGCAAATTAAAATGAATTCCATGAATTCTAATGTGAGCAATAGACGTACACACAACGAGTTAAGCTAATAAGGCAACAAAGGAGATAAAATCACTGATCAACAAAAATAATTCAGAGCAAGGCAGAAAAAAAAGAAGGAAAAAAAAATGAACCAAAAACAAAGGGGACAGGCACCCGGGTGGCCCAGTGGTTGAGCATCTGCTTTTGGCTCAGGGCGTGATCCTGGGGTTCTGAGATTGAGTTCTGAATCGGGGTCCCTGAGGGGACCCTGCTTCTCCCTCTGCCTGTGTCCCTGCCTCCTTCTCTCTGTGTCTCTCATGAATAAATAAATAAAATCTTTAAAAAACACAAAGACAAAGGGGACCAAAAAAAATAAATAAACAGGAAGATGGTAGATTTATACGTAGTTATATTAATAATCATAAGACTGTAAGTGATTTTAAAATGCAAATTAGGGGATCCCTGGGTGGCTTAGTGGTTTGGTGCCTGCCTTCAGCATAGGGCGTGATCCTGGAGTCCCCAGATGGAGTCCTGCATCAGGCTCCCTGCATGGAGCCTGCTTCTCCCTCTGTCCCTCTCTCTCTCTCTCTCTCATGAATAAATAAATAAAATCTTTTAAAAAAATAGAGTGCAAATTAAATGAGTATTGTCTGATAATAAAGCAAGATACAACTATGTATTTCCTACAAGAAGTCAACAAATATAAAGAAAAATAGGTTAAATGTAAAAAGACTAGAAGAAGTTATTTTATGATAACATTAATCAAAAGAAAGCTAAAGTTGCTATTAAAATAGTACCTGAAAAGTTAGAGTTTAGAGCAAACAATATTATGAGATATGAAGAAGTTCATTTCACAATAAAAGTGAAAATTCCCCATTAGGACATAACAATCCTAAAGGTCTATGTGCATAGTAAGAGAGCTTTAATATACGTTAAGCAAAAATTGATAAAACTGAAAGTAGAAATAGCAAAATTTTCAGTTTTAGTCAGAGATTTCAGCATCCTCCTCTCAATAATTGATAGTAATGATTGGGATATAATAAAAGCACAAAAAATGTGAACAATACTATCAGTCAAGATCTATTTGACATCTCTAGAATATTCCACTAAACAACATACACATTCTTTTCAATTGGACAGGGAAATTTTTAAAATAGATTACACTATAAGCCATAAAAAAACTCCATTTATTTACAAAACTTAGTTATGCAGAACTCCTTGACTGTAATATATTTAAATTAGCGATCTGTAACAGAAAAGTCTCTAGAAAATCCTCAAGTTGGTGGGAATTAAATGTCATGCTTCCAGATAGTCCATGGGTCAAAAAAAGTATCAATGGTAGAATTAGAAAGTATTTTAAACTGAATGAAAATAAAAACACAGCATATTAAAATGTATAACATTCAGCTAAAGTGGGACCTAGAGGGATGATTATATAGTAAATTTATGAGAATAATGCATTAGAAATAAGTACATTAGAAAAATAGTCTCATGTTAATGGTCTCAGATTCCAAACCAAGCAGCTAGAAAGCAAAGACAAGCAATAAAGCAAAATAAATTAATAAATATAAGAGATAAATGGAATAATTAGACAACAAAAATAACTGAAGAAATGTAATGAAAAAAAAAAAAAAAAACAACTAGCCCATTGGGGAAACAATTTAAATTGATTAACCTCAGTTATAAAAACTAATATTTACAATTAGAAAGGAGACATCAATCCAAATCATGTAGGGATTGAAAGGACAATATGAAACTACCATGAACAAATTTATGCCAACATATTAAAAACGTAATGAAACGTATTCTTTGAAAAACATAAAGTACCAAAGCTCACAGAAGAAATAGTAGTTTGCATCTGTCAGAAAAGTAAAACTGCAATTCAAAACTATCCACAAAGAAAACCCCACACCCTGATGGCTTCAACGATAAATTCTAGCAACTGTAGGAAGAAAAAATAAAATGAAATTCTACATGAACTCTTGCAGAAAACTGGAAAGGAATTAATGATTCTAAATTCATTCTTTGAGTTTATTGCACTGATTTTGAAATTAGGTAAACACATGTCAGAAACAGAAATACAGAAATACAGATCAGTGTATAAACGGAGCTTATCTAGAGAGTACAAAGTTGGTTTAACATTTGAAAATCAGTCAATGCAACTCACCATTAAAAAAAAACCTTGAAAAGATAAAGTCTGTGGTCACGTCAAAAGCGGAAGAGAAAAAAAAAAGAGAGAGAAAAAAATAAAAAAATAAAAATAAAAAATAAAAAAAAAAGCGGAAGAGAAATAAATTTACAACATAAGGGAACACTTTCCACCTGATAAAGGGCATCATTAAAAACCTACAGCTATTTTGCTACTAAATAATGAAAGGCACGAATATTTTGTCTTGAGACCAGGAAAAAGAAAGGGTGTTTGTATTCACCATTTCTATTTACCAGCGTATTGAAGATTCTTGTCAGCGCAGTCAGGAATGGCAAAGAAAGTAATGTCATCCAACTGGAAAGGAGAAGGTAAATTCTTCTTCATTTGTAATCAACATGATCAACTGTGCAGAAAATTTACAGAATCACCAAAATCCCGGCTAATGTAATATGTGAATTTAGCAAGATTGCAGGATACGAGGTTCATTAAGACAGTCAATTTTCCTTCTGTGATTAACAATAATCAGAAATTAAAGAACTAATACCATTTACAATATCTTCCCCAAATATGAAATTCTTAATGAATTTGAGAAAAGTTGTACAGAGAAAAGATCAGTATGGATCTTCCTTGACTTACAATGGGGTTGTGTCCCGATAAAACCATCGTAAGTTGAAAATGTCCTAAGTTGAAAATGCGCTCAGTATAGCCAACCTACCAAACATCATGGCTCACCCTAGTCTGCCTTAAAGGTGCGCAGAACACTGACCCTAGCCTATAGTTGGGCAAAATCATCTAACACAAAGCCTGTTTGATATTAAAGTGTTGGATATCTCATGTACTTGAGTGAATACTGAAAGTAAAACAAACAAACAAATAAAAAACCTCAGAATGATTGTGTGGGTTGAGAATGGTTGTAAGTGTTGACTTGCTTACTCTCATGATTTCATGGCTGGCTAGGAGCTGGGGCTGCCACTGCCCAGCATCAGGAGAGAGGTTCAGACTGAGTATTGCCTGCCTGGGAGAAGATAAAAATCCTGGAGGTATGGTGTCTCCTGAATGTGTATCACTTTTGTATCATTGCAAAGCTGAAAAATCCTAAGTCAATCCATCATAATTTGGGGACCGTCTATACCGAAAATTACTCAATATTGCTGACAGAAAAAAAAAAAAACCTTAATCAATTGAGAAATATACCATTTGTGATCATGTGATTTAAAATAAGAAGTGTATATTTGGTCTTCGCTCTTGTTACTGGCACACAGCTCCTAAAACCTTGGGAGGTTTGTTAACAATGCATTCTGTTATCCGTAACAACACCTGGGTTTCTATTAATAAAGTAACTTTTGTAAAGCCCTGCAGGTGAGCTGCCAGGGGAATCGATAATGTGTTTAGAGGACTGAAACTTCAGTCCAACTCCTGACCTCCAACCCTTGGGGTAGGGAGAGGGGCTGGAGATTGAGTACAATCACCAGTGGCCAATAATTTCATCCGTCTTGCCTGAATAATGAAGCCACTCGAAAACCCAAAAGGATGGGTTTAGGGAATGCCCGGATTGGTGAACAAACCTGTGGAGATGCTGGGATAGTGGCACACCTGGGGAGGGCATGGAGGCTTCATGCCCTCTCCCACATACTTTGTTCTATGCATCTCTTCCATCCCGCTCTTCCCAAATTATATCCTTATATAATAAACTGATAAGATAGTAAGTAAACTGCTTTCCTGGGTTCTGTCAACTTGTATAGTAAATTAATGAACAGAATAGGGAATCATGGGAAACTCCCATTTAGAGCTGGCCAGTCATAAGCACAGATGACAGTCTGGACTTGCAATTAGTATCCGAAGTGGGAGTAGTTAGGGAACTGAACACTTAACCCGTAGGATCTGATGATCACTCCAGGTAGATAGTGTTGGAATGGAGTTGAATTAGAGGACACCCCTCCCCCCCGCCCCCCACCAGTGTCGGAGAATTTGTTTGATGCACGGGAAAATTCACATACCTGGTTCCAGAAGAGATGTATTGATGGTAGAGGAGAAACAGAAGAGTTTTCTCTCACACTCTGGTCATGGATCAGAAGACTAATGGAACGCTAGCAGCTTCCTTTACAAGCTTCACTCTTCCTAACTGGTGACCGAATAAAGAGATCCACTCAAAAGGAAGGCCGAATAAGGACTGGCCTTAGTAAAAGACAAGCTTCGGTAAGGAAAATGGATCTAAGGATGCGGTTACGGTTTCAAACCTAGAAAATGCTTGAATATTATTAAGAGAATAGTCACTGAAAGAAACTAGAATGTTACGCAAGGAGAGAATGGGCCTGGGTTAAGGGTATGGGAGCCTGTTAGGTGCAACGATGGCTGCTGAGCAAAAAGAATGCCTCCTGGGGTGGAGTGATGCCTTAATGGTACTGAACACAACAGTCCAACGCCATGGCAGCCCAGTGCAACGATTAATTTAGAAAAGATTTAAATCTGTATGCTATCCTCAAATTAAAGCAAAGCAGAGTAGTATAAATGATAGCAGATAGATAACATAATAACTTTTCATTTCAAAAGCATTTTAGTAAATTATTATTGTAATTAAGTAATTTAAATCGCATTAAATTGTGTATGACTAGGTTCTTACCCAAATTTAATAATTCATATCAGATTATTACTGTATATCAATTAAAACTCCTAACATCTTAATGATATGCTTGTAGTTTGAACTCTAAGAATACGTTATTTCTCTTCCTGGGATGAAGTAGTAGACATTTGAGCTTGAGTGAACTTAACCAGTAAAGACAGTACTTGTACCAGAAGACAACAGACGTCACTTGGCACAGCAACAACCTAAAAATCTGAGAGAGAGAGAGAGAAAAAAAAGATGTTTTTATTAAGGCATGGGGCATAACCAACCAATTATTATAATTTCATTAATAAACGTTTTTCTGGAACCAGCAAAAATAAGTACTTTTTAAAATTATGTGGGGAGCTTTCTGACTTGTTCTAAAAGTGAAATGTATTTAACACATATAAACCAAATAACAGCAAACTCTAGATGAAACTCAGTCCTTGCTAGTTAAAGAGATAAAACACATTCTCCCAGACACACACATTTTACTCACATCCACATCTACACTCTAACATACTCATACAAACACACGACTAAGGTCAAATATGCAAGGATAAACACAAATGCTTGTGCCTTTTTATTGTCTTGTCTTACCACAATGAATAGTAGTGGTAATAGTAGACATTTGTAGTTTACGCATGTGTATTAGTTCTGTGCTTGCTGAGAAGCAAAACGGAAAGGTTACTTACAGAAAATTGGATCACTACTGAAAATCTGTTTATTTATAGAATGTTGACATTCTTCTTTGTATGAAAAAGATACAGCATGAATGGAGTTTCATAGATGGAATCAAGTTCAAAGATTTATTACAGATTTGTTTTCAATATGTGTGTAGCGGTTTAAATTTTTGATTAAGCAGCCTATTTAAAACAGCGGGAGGTTAAACTTTCAAAGCATGGTGCCTTTAAAAATGAAACAGAAGAAAAAGCATCTTGAGAGAGAATTATAATACTTTTAAGTACACATATTAATTTTTTCAGAGGCTTTTCAGCATAAGGTGCATCTGAGCAGGGGCATAGTGATGTACTTGATGATATAATTTTTTTATTTAAAGCAAATTGTCCTGGTCAAATGTTAACGTTAAAACTCCAAAATCAATAAATATTGTATTAATCTCTCCAGACATCTTATTCAATCCCTTTCACAGAAAAATATGTGTTTCTAAGAGAATTTCTTTTTCTTAGCATACTTTTAAAAACTAAATAGACAGTGCATAAGACCCAAAAATTAGAAAAAAAAATGACCTGCTCGGATAATAAACAAAACATTATAAAATAGCTTCATATTATAGCTACATTAGGAAATATTGGATGAAAAACCATTCAGTCTGATTTGAAACAAGAACAGCTGTGGCAGACATGATGCTATTGGAACAACTGTTACTAAATACAAAACTCCTTGCTCTTGCGATTTTTAATGTATGGGGGGGAAGTACTGCACATAAAGAAACATGACACTGCAATGCTCAAAACTAGAAAAAAAGTGGAAATAAGGCAAATATCAAAGTCGGAGAAAATTTCAGACTTTTAAAGACTCTTCTGATGTCTAGTTTAGTTTATATTAATTCAATTCAGTATTTATTGAATGTTTCCTAAGCCAGACAATGTGCGCAGGGTGAAAGAAAGGAGTTATTTCTTACCTTTCTGCCTTCCAGTAGCAAACTACTGGGAAAGAAGTTCAGTAGGTCCATACTAGTGATAGTAACAAAAAAAGAGATTAGGGGATTTAAGAAAAAGAAATTCCTGGAGGGTTTAAAGGTTACATCTAAAGGGATCTGCAAGGCCTCTTGAAGGTAGGTATTAAGTCGGAAATTATGAAGGGGCTGAGATTTTGCCTTACTTGCAAGTGAACAAGTGAGCCTGCCTGCGTGTAATATACACACAAGCCCGGAAAACATGAGAATCTATGGTCAGAGACAAAGACCAGTTATAACTCATGATAAAAGCAGCAGCCAGAGCGGTATCTTGTATTAGCTTCCTAAACTCAGATCCCCATACGGTGACCAGTGAGGGAGAGATGATGAATGCATATGTAGTGAAGTACATTACAGGAGAGGAACTCAGAAATTAAGAAATGCTGGTCTTGCCTAGGGCTGCTGGTGACCTACCCATTTTCCCCTTAAATGAGGGGCCCAAGGAGGATTTATCTTTACTCTGGAAGGTAAACGAATCTTCTCTGGGGAGGAAAAGGATACTTTACTTTCCTGGAATGATACCTGAGAAAAAAAGTATATAATAAAGTTCCCTATCTTTATTACATTGGTCAGTAAATAAATGCTCTTTGACCTAGAGAAAGACACTCTCTTTAGCTTCTAGGGAAGATTCAATATCTTTTGCGCAGAGAACCAGACCATGTGGACGTATGAAATACTCATGGAGTGTTATTTCCCCAAATAGCAGTTGACTTGGCTACAAGAAATGGGAAAACATCTTTAGATAGAAGAGACCCTTTGAATCAAAACATCCTATAATACAAGACTGACATGTGTCTATTCAATTCATGTTCTTTTGGTTTATTCAGTTGAGGCTACAGGTGGAGGAAAAGGAGAGGTAGTTGGAACATTGAGATATAAGAAGAGGAAGAGAGTCCATGGTTGTGCTGATGATTCTCTTTTGGCCTGATGGCTCTATGATGTCTTGGGCTTTCAGATTTGGAAATACTGAATGTAGGCTGTGGCTGGTAGGACATTCAGGTATAATTATTTGAATGCCTGCTAGGTACTGTAAAGGTCACCTTGAAGTTTTAGGAAACAGTAGGACCTATGATATACAAGCAAATCCTTCACCTGGGCTTATAATTTGATATCTAGTAGTTACAAAGCTCTTGAAGCACTACATTCATGAATTATATACATTCATCAAGGCCTCTTAGAGAACATGACATTCAATTGGAGACTTGATTGAAAAGAAGAAGGCTGCTGCTTCTGGGTGGTGCAACATGTATTATAATCAATGAAATTCATGACTTCAGTATAATTGCCATATTCTTTTGCTGCACAACATGCTTCCTGAACCCAAAGAATACTGTGTCAGACAATAAAAAAAGAAAGGAAGAAGAAAGAAGAAAGAAAGAAAGAAAAAAAGAAAGAAAAAGAAAGAAGAAAGAAAAAGAAAGAAAGAAGAAAGAAAGAAAGAAAGAAAGAAAGAGAAAGAAAGAAAGAAAGAAAGAAAGAAAGAAAGAAAGAAAAAGAAAGAAAGAAAGAAGAAAGAAAGAAAGAAAGAAAGAAAGAAAGAAAGAAAAAGAAAGAAAGAAAGAAGAAAGAAAGAAAGAAAGAAAGAAAGAAAGAAAGAAAGAAAGAAAGAAAGAAAGAAAGAAAGAAAGGAGTTAAGGGATCATAGTATGGACAGACACTCTGTGGAGAGGCATATTCTTATCTGGAATATTTGTCTATCTCTCTGACAGCGCAGTGATGCTCCTTGGTGATAAGAGGGTTTCACTATAATGAACTAGATGCCAGGTAACTCCCTGGCACCATATTAAGAGCTCAGTGTTGCAAACTTTGCTCTTGGAAGGTTATGCATTCCAACAAGAGCTCTGGCAGACAAAACACCCTCAGTGAGGGGGAGAGTTTGTCATTAATCCCAGGGAAAGCCTCATCCCTGCACCAAAGCTATATGATAAGTCATCTCGTCTATGATTATTGAGACTTTCCTACGCGGCGGGTCTACTTTGGTGGTCATTTATATGTGGCACAATTATCTACACACCCTACCTGTTCCAAGAGGTCCATCAATCAGTATACGGTTTCCCCACACGTATGTGTCACCGACTTTTCAGTTTTGTTGCTTTCACATTCTGCCTAATGAATTATTGAATCTACAGAAACTAATAGGAAATATCTATTTGATAATAGACATTGGAATTAATATTTAAGGAGTTCCTTCTTCTAACTCAGTCACTGTGCTAGAACTTTTTTATATCGCTCTAGTTTATCCTCATAAATCACCCAGGGGATGCTATCATTTCCATTTTACAAGACAGAAAATTGTGACTCAAGATAATTAAATACCTTACTAAGGCCACAGTAGAGCCATCATCAAGATGTATACATTAAAAATGTGCATTCATTTGTATGTCTACCTCAATAAAGTTGAAAAAATGGTATAGCCAGAATTATAATCTGACTCCAAGACCCATATTTCTTCTAAAACCAACTGCCTTTGAGTCAGTTGAAATTTGATTCATTAAACTTCTTTAATGTGTATGCACGTGTGAGTGCCTTCTGACATGCACAGGAGTAGGCTTATACATATTATATGCATTAATGACATGTAGTTTTGCTGTAACATCTTTCCTGCTATTATTATTATTATTATTATTATTATTATTTTTGGTTTGGATTTTGTGTTGGGAAACAAAACAAAAACTCTAATTCCTCTAATACTTTCAGATTCTCATTGGCTAGGATATATGAATATAGACAATCACCACACGTTAAGCCTCAACAATTTAATATCTTGTCCCTTGGGTCCCTAAAATGCTTTTCCCGTTGAGTCATGGTTTTCCAAGTCAAATAATTTGTTTAGCTTAAGAGTACTTTAAAAATGCTTTTGTTTTCACTACCTTTTTCTATCACTTAATTATCATTTAAGCTATTATTGCTTTGCTATAATTTATTTATTTACCTCAAAACTAAGTGTCAGGTTTATTCATTAGAAAAAACAACTGTGAACAATGGTTAACGGCTTCCCTGAGTGGCTTCAAGTCTAAAACAGAAATGAACAAACCAATAATTCCATTAAGGAATTAGAAGTGCAGAGGCAAGGTTAAATACAAGTGACTAGATCTTAGAATATAAATGACAAAAAAAAAAAAATCTGTTTTGCAGTCACGTCAATCTGTACACTATTGACCTATGTCATAGTCTCTTTAATTCACCATTGAATAACCTTATTTTTATTCACTTAGATAAATACTAATATATGTAGATATAGCATATACTATATATTATGCCAGGCAAGGGGAACAGCTCTAGACTGAGTTTTTGCCCTCAATGAGCTTACACTCAAAGAGAAAGCCTTAGTAGCAACAAAATGCTCTGCAAGTTTTTTGTTTGTTTGTTTGTTTGTTTGTTTGTTTGTTTTTAGCTTTTAGTGTATCTGCACTAGTTAGCAATTGAGAAAAATATCTGAGCTTACATTTTGGAGACTATTGTCTTTCTGCAAAATATACCTATTATTCTAAGAATAAAATGAACAGCAGTGCTCTTTCAACTGAACTTATATTAGAGTCCCAGGAGATCTAATGGAAGACTATTTCATATTATCTTGTACTTAACTTCTTAGGAGATTTTACCGTTTGGCTATACAGTACTCCATGTAATTCCTGGGAAACAAAATCTAGATTTCTCTTACTTCTAGTTCCCTTCCTGGTAGCTTCTCAATACCACTTGCCTTTAATCTTCTTGCCTGAACAATTCCTACTTGATACTAAGGTATCAAGCTGAAGGACAGCTCCTTGGCATAGCACACTTCTCTGTAGCACATCAACCAAACCTTTGACGCTTCAGGCTTATGTTCTCACTCATCTCACCTTGATCTTTGTCTTTTCTCTTCAGTAAATGTAACTGGTTTGAGGTCACCACGCAGTTTTCTGAAAAAACAAAAAAAAAAAACAAAAAAAAAAACGTTTTTCTATATAATAAATAGTTTGATGTTCTAATTTGACTCCTCATAAAAAAGCTTTCTGTCCTTAAGAAAGGAATTCTCACAATATTATTGGAATACAATTCTAATACAACAGAAGGAAACAAATCAAAAGAGTCATTTGACATTTTACATAATACTTCAAGAAAATGGTGCTATCAGTCTCTCTCACACATGCAAAATGGCAACTATGAGAGATGATGGATATGTTAATTAGCTTGACTGTGGTGATCTTTCCACAAGATATACATATATCAAAACATCAAATTGTGTACCTTAAATATAAAGCACTTTTACGTGCCAAAGATATTTCAGTAAAGTTGTTGAAGATTGAAAAAAAGGGCATTAAAATTTTTAAGGGAAAATTATGCTAAACACTTTGAGGATAGAGACAAAGATTCTGCTTTCTTTGGTTAAATTTATTCAAATTACGTTGGGATACTAGTCATCCTGTGATTACCATTAGGTTTTTGACAGATCATATCTCCTCAGCTTCAAATTGCTACTACTCCTTATGGCCACTCTTCTTTCATATACAATTTTCTTCAGCACTGAATGACCTTCTCCTATAGTTTTCTCCTTACCTTTCAAGGTCTATATTCTTCATGTTTAAGATTCAGATTAAATCACTTTATCGTGAAATTTTATTTTATCCCTGGTTGATTTGATCATGCAACTTATATTTATGGGTCATCTCCTATGTGATAAGTAAATGATACATCTTGAAGTTATAAATACAAATAACAAAGATTGGGTTCTAAAGGAGCAAGGAAATAGTAATCAGAATGGCATATGCTAATTTCAGTGCAGATTTAAAATGGGATAGGCACAGGAGAAAGAAAAAGAAGTTTTTACTGTTCTTTCTCTATTGAACAATATTGTGTAACCTGTTTCTAATCTCCTACTTTGCATATGGCAAAAGCAATATCTTACTCATATTTTTATGCCAAACCTTACAAAACTATAGGCCAATAAATATGTTTTTTAAAAAAAGGAAATGAAAATTATGTCAATGGAAGTAGTGAAAGAGTATCAGGATGACTTATAAGAAATACTGTAGAAAAGATTTTTCTAAAAATAGAGTTTTAAAAAAGGTGATTTCTCTGGTTCCTTGTGATTCTAACATTTCATGTTTCCATTCTCAGAATTATCTTTCCCTGGGAATCCCTGGGTGGCTCAGGGGTTTAGTGCCTGCCTTCAGCCCAGGGCGTGATCCTGGAGTCCCGGGATCGAGTCCCACGTCGGGCTCCCTGCATGGAGCCTGCTTCCCCCCCTGCCTGTGTCTCTGCCTCTCTCTCTCTCTCTCTCTCTCTCTGTGTGTGTCTTTCATGAATAAATAAAGTCTTTAAAAAAAATATCTTTCCCCAGTAAATTTATTTTGTTTGCCTACTGAAAATTGTCTGACAGCTTTGTTCACTTAGGGATAGCTTGTCAGATCTTGATAAACATTCTCACAGCTTATTAATGTTTGAGGATTCTCACAAACATGTAAATGCCATTAGAGCCTTTGCTTTTGAGATCTTCCACTCTATTTTTGGCACTGGATGACCAAATAAAGGTTGAACTCAGTCATTTTCTTTCATTAAAATGCTCCCCCAAAGATCACTGTGGGTCAGAAGTTTATTGACAAGTTGCATGTCAAATGTTATCTCTTCTGCAAAACATGCTTAGGTTTCAGTCATATTTGATCTCATTTTTCTGTGTTATCAGTACAAATTATGGAGGATGCTGTAGACTGTCGATGTGCTCAGTGTAAATGTATTTTATTCAGTGTGTTGTTTCCACATCTGTCTTCTGCTACCATAGAAGCTCCTGGTACAGGTGTAAAGCTTACCCAGTGCTCACATAGGTAAACTTATAGGGAAATAAAACAATTACATAACTTATTCAGTACAGAATAATATGAATCCTCATTTACAGTAGTATTGATACACAGCATCTCATGAAAGATGAAACTAAGTATGAAAAGAAAAACTAACCATAATTTTGAAAATAGTGAGTGTCATCCATAAGTTGGAAGATTACAAAACAAATGTCTGGAGAGTTACATTTGAAATAAAGAAACTTTAGAATTGCAAGGAATCGCTTTTGTGATGATATTATCTTTCACTCAGCTTCAGAATCTCTCACTGTTTCTTGACAAAGGAGACTCAGCAAAGACGAAAGTTCACACCGAAATTACCCAAAATAGCTAGCACTTGGACCTGTGTCTTTTGATTTCAAATTGAGTTTTCTTTCTATTAGAATCAAATGAGAAAAGACAACATATAAGAACACTCATTCTAAAAAAAAAAAAAAAAAAAAACACTCATTCTATAATTTAAATAATAAATTACTATTTAAAAGAATAATGCATGTTAACAACATTAGAGAAATGCTATTAGATGAATATTCAATAGTAGCTAATTAATTTATAATAAAAATATTTGGACAGTGTTATAACTTCTGGATTCAGCCTCGTTATAGGGTACTCTGCCATCTCAAAAGTACAAAATTTATAGTTACAACACAAAAATCAATGGACTGTTGTTCTCATTTCGAAGTTCATAATATTGTTCAGGTTGTATAATTTAAAGACAGAGAACTGGAAACAGATTTGGTAGTAAAAAATTTTAAAAAACCCACAACCATATTGATACAGTTTTCAAAGCAAGAAGTTTCAACTAATATGTTTCGAAGTAAATTCAGATATGAGCTAGGTACAGAGTTTGATAAGTAGCTCTTTTTTATTCTCAATTCTAAAATCTTTAAACGTTTATAAATTTCATATTTCCTGTTGGTTTTCAAAAGCATAATGCTTATTTCAGGAATCTTCTAGAATCCTGCAAATGCACAAAAATAGTATGAGTGTACATTCTATTATTTTGAAAAATTGGACTTGTCAGCAAAACATTGCAACTTATAGGCAACTCTACTGGTGAGGTATAAATAAAACAGTCCTCTACCTTTCATATAGAGATTTCTTGCCATTCATAAGGGATAGGCTATAGACATTTCTACAAATGATAGAACTGAGAAACGTCATTAGTTAAGTACGTGTTATATATGGAGTCCCCCCAAACATAAAAATATTGCACTTACCAAAGCATGTTTTGATGATAATAATGTATAATGGTGCACACCAAAGCAGTAAATAAGTGATGAAATACTTTTAAACCACATAAAATAAATAAATCTTGACAGTAAAACCTTTCCCCTGTGTTTAGAAAGAGTAATCAAACAATAGGAGAGTCAGCACAGTTCTGCTGGAACTATCTGAGAGCATTAATACAGCCACAAATACATAATCTAGGAATTGTTCTACTTAAACTATCAAATGGTTTCACAACGATATTAAATAGGCCTGTGCAGATGACCGAACTGATTAACGCATTTTGCTTCTTCAGTTGATGATTGTGCCGCGCATGCATGGAAGGTTTCTTTCACGATATACAGCTAAACTAAGTAATTTAACAATTACTTCATATTTTTTTTTATTACTGCATTTCAGATCAAAGTAGACATGTTAGCCTTGGCTGCAATGGAAACTTGATTTTCTCCTTTCCTTTAGCATCGTTTCCTATGAGCATTTTGTAAACATACACATTATGCCACTACTACATTTACCAAGCGTACCTAATCAGGGTCTTTATTAATTTTGTGAAGTCTCTCACGAGATAGAAAAACTGCACCTCCACTGTTGTGCCCTGAGATGCTATTATAAGTCAAAATAGATAAATCGGCATCATATTTTAAGTACATCATCTAGAACTGGAATTCAAAAGCCGGAGAACACGAAATGCCAGAATAAGAGAGAACAGTGTGAACTCCAGGGCCAGCAAGTTTCAGGCCTGACAGTAGTAAACAGCGCTCGCTGACAGTGTTTCATGTGTCAAGTCGTACACAATGGCAAAAAGAAAAAAATAACTTTGTATTGTTCATTTAAAAAATTCTTCTGTCGGACTTTGGCATTTTCATGGAATTAGGGTCAGAGGAATAAGGAATAAAGTATTAAATTTAAAAGCAAATCATCTTAGTTATACCCATGTACAATGTTGATTTTGACGATTTCACAAACACTGCATTGCAGGATAACACATCGTACAAGTTTGTGTGTTAACTTCTCAGTGTCTTTGGTGTGTTCATTTCAGGTGCAAAGTTATTTCAATCAAGATCAATTTCTGAGTTTCAAAGAAACCATAAAATGATTCCATTTAGCACTTCCCCAGGGCTAACACCTAATTCCACATGGTACATTGAAAACTTGATTTGTCACTCTTTACCTCAAAACCTATTCCAGAGCACCTGGGTGGCTCAGTCAGTTAAGCGGCTGCCTTCGGCTCAGGTCATGACCCAGGGGTTCTGGGATGAAGCCCTACGTCAGGCTCCCTGTTCAGCGGGGAGCCTGCTTCTCCCTCTCCTCCCTATTTCTGCTGCTATCTCTGTCTCTCTCTCTGTCTCTCAAATAAATAAATAAAATCTTTAAACAAACAAATACCTCTTCCACCTCCTATTTTCTCTAACTCAGTGACTAAGAAGTTCATGATTAACTACTTTTCACCCTGAGCATATTTATTCATCAATCCTGCATTTAATAACTTTGCCTTATTGATAATTCTTCCTTACAATTCTCGCATATTGCTGCTTCTCTTTTGACTCACTGCCCTTACATTAGTTAAGACGCACATTCTTCCATGTGGAATTTTTAACATTCTCTTGTATCTTGAATATAGGCTTAACCTCTTTTAATTAAAAATTGAAGTGATCTTTCCAAAGTACTAATCCACTATTGTTACTCTTCTGATTTTCACCTATAAATAGTGCCTTTCTGTCTTTAGAATATATCACAACTCTTTAATATGGAAAAAAAGTCATTTTTTTATGTTAACAGGTTTCTACATCATTGTCTCCTCTTTCCTATTCCCCATTAGCCTTGCCTAGATAATTTTTGCTTCTTTATGACTCATATTGGTCATTTCTTTCTTTTTTTTTTTAACTTGTTTTCATTTAACTTTGATTTGCCAACATATACTATAACACCCAGTGCTCATCCCATCAAGTACCCTCCTCTGGTCATTTCTTTCTGAAGTCGTTCTACCATCTAGCACTTATTTGAATGTCTATCCTTGTGCTTCTCCCAAACTTGCACTCCCTTCACAGTAGCATTTACCACATTCTATTATTATTTTTTATTTATATGAATTCCACTTGGTCCTAAGCTTCTTCAAGACAAGATTTCTGTCCTACGCACTGTCTTATCTCTGGTACTAGCCCAGTATCACATAAAAACAACTCAGAACTATTTGCTTAATTGAGTGGATTAATTGGAGATGATCTATGCAATAACATATAAAAATTTGTTATTGACATAATATATAATACAACATAACTATATAATTATAATTAATACAAATCCCAGCTGATTTTCAAGGTTATTATGCATATCTCAATTCAACTGACAGAAAAGAGAAATTATGAAGAATGTGCATATGAAGATTTTAGAGGCCAGTCACAGGAGTAGTTCACATAAATTTTGCTTATTATATTGGCTTTAATTCAAATACTCTAGCTGGGTCTCCAAGAAGAGGAAATGAGTTTAGTGAACATGATTCTGTCTCTGCCACAGTCAACCCATCTGGTTGTAAAATACCAGATTCACTTATGGCCCCATAGATAGGACAAAATCAATCCCTTTTCAAAGAAAATAAACAAAGACATTCAATTACTGCACCCAACTTAAAGTTTAAGGTCTTGAGAAAATTCATTTGGTCTTGGTGAGTCCTTAATTGTCTGATAACATATAAGCCAAAAGACATCTTAGTTTATGTAACTAAGAAAAAGAGGCTGGATAACCATATTAAAAATTATCATCTGGAAAAGTGTGGAATGGAAGGCACCGTGAAATCACTTTTCCAGAGAAATAAAATCTGACAGTCCAGGTATTGTTAAGATGACTTTGACTGTTGGAAAATCACCTTATCATTAAGGTGATTCTTCCTAATTTTCCTCTTATATATTATTCTTCATAATTGTAGGCTTTAAAAAATTTTTCTTTTTCTTTCTTTCTTTCTTCTTTCTTTCTTTCTTTCTTTCTTTCTTTCTTTTCTTTTTTTTTTCTTTTCTTTTCTTTCTTTCTTCTTTCTTCTTTTTTTTCTTTTTCTTTCTTTCTTCTTCTTCTTCCTCTTCTTCTTCTTCTTCTTTTTTTATTGCAGATGGGAAGAAGGGCAGAAGAAGAGGGAGAGAGAGAATCCTAACCAGGCTCCACACCTAATGTGAAGCCTGACATGGGGCTTAATCTTATGACCCTGAGATCATGACCTGAGCTGAAATCAAGAGTCAGGAAGCTTAACCTAATGTGCCAACAAATCACCCCTCTTCTTTCTGACAGATTTCTCCTTGTTCATTTCTCTCCAAAGCTGCAAGCTGCATCTGATGTGGGTGTAATCTAGAGAAAATTATCTATTTGGTTGTGCAGAGTTTTCACAATATTATTTCTTCTTGTGCAACTCTAACTCTGAACATCAAGGATTGATTTGAAGTGAAAGAAAAGGTGGGAGGCACCTGGGTGGCTCAGTCATTCAGCATCTGCCTTTGGCTCAGGGCATGATCCCAGAGTCCTGGGATGAAGTCCCACATCAAGCTCCCTGTAGGGAGCCTGCCTCCCCCTCTGCCTACATCTCTGCCTCTCTGTGTCTCTCATGGATAAATAAATAAAATCTTTTAAAAAGTCAAAGGGTTTTTTAATTCCAGATTTGTTGTTTCTTTGACAAAACAATTTCCTCAAAATGTAGTAGGTTTCAGATCTGTTTGCTTACAGGTATTTCAAATATGCCAATAAATTCACACAAAGTCCTCTTGGTGCATAATTCTTGGATATGCTTTATTTATTTGGTCTGTTAATCTTATGCCCCTTTTCCCACTTAATTTTGGCTAATTTGAAGTGAACTGAAGGAAAAGATTCAGTTGTATCTGTGTTACCTTCAGTGATACTTGTCTCTGGACTGGACACTTTTTCAATTAGGGAGTATTACTGAATCTTTATTGCTGAGCTTTTTCCATGTCATGTCTCTTTACTTGGATCCAGAAGGGTTTGGTGGCTTTTCCAACCTCATAACTGTATTTCTATATTTTCTCTATTTTTATCTATATTTGAAACCAGTCAATTCTTGTTTGATCTCATATCTTGTAATATCTCGCTAAAAGCTGCCAGTCATAGTTAATATATAGTATATTTGTTTTAACTCCATTTCCTTGAAATCAGGCTCAGTGGGCACATAGTTTATTTTGAAAACTTTCAACTGTTTTATAGGAAATAATTTACTGAACATTTTTCAATGATCTAACACACAGCTTCAATTAACACAACTTTACAATTAGCAATATGTATGTATATATATATATATACATATACCACTTGTCTTCCAACCACTAAAGCAATGTCAAATATTTTAGGTGCCTATAAAGGCAGCAATCCATTTCTAGTTACCAGTTTTGGTATAAACTGATGAAATACTAACTGCTGTAATAAATTTATGGATTCAAACATGAGCAAGATTTATTCGTTATTTGGGTAAATTCCAATACTAGTGTTCTTAACTGGTCTGTGTCTTTCCCCCGGTAGTAATTTACAAATCAAGATTTCTTTTATCATGAGTCTATGTGTCTTTCAACTCTTGGGCATTCATGCGCATTGGATCATGTGCAAAGAAGAAAAAAAAAAAAACTTGGAGGATGCTGTACAGAAAGTTACATGGGTCAAGCCTAGAAGTAGTGTCTGACATTCTGCTGCTCAATCACACTGCAGGACCATGTCTTACAACAGAGTAATCTAGCTATTTATGTAGAAATAAGAATTAACAGTTTTGTATCCATTTTCATATCAGTATATAATCGAATAAATGAATATGCTTTCAATTTCCTTCAGAGAGGAATTTCTGCTTTTCTAACACACCATTTGTATAATATTTAGAAAGAAATCTTGCAAGTTAGGAAAGATGTTTTTAGGCTATCACAGACAGCTGTATTCTGAGGAGGAAACTGGCAACTAGGAAAATTTAAGGAAGTGATGAGATGGATATATAAATTACATTCTTAGCCAAGAAAGTGTGCCAGAAGAATCAAGATACAGTTCTTTGAAAAATGAAAGTGAATGTTTAGGAAAAGCATGAAGAATAATCCTTCCAGATACAGTTTTATATTAAAACATATCAATTGGTCTACACTTTTTTTTTTTTTTTAAGAAAAATTTAAAGCATTAACTGGGGGAAAAAAAAACACCTGTTTTTGGAGATAATAAACTCAATTTTGTATAGATTCACCACTATATTATGCATGTACTTGTTTTGTTGAATCAAAGATGGAATGAGTGAACATTTGAACTTGAACTAAAATAAATGAGTGATGAGTGTGGATATTGTGGCATAAATCATGCAAAACTTTAAACTTTTATTCATTATATATTTTCCCAAAATGCCAAGATGACATGGCATGGGAGGTATTATTTTGAAGCAGATTTTAAGGCAAAGTCATTTAATTAAATTTATCTTTTTTCAAAATAACATTCCTCCAGCAGTACATCTGGGGAATGTCATGACTATACACATTTAAAATGTACAAAAATATTTTTATGCTCTGAGGCTTTCATTTGCTATTATTATTACTCATTACTATTTTCAAATTATATCATCTAACAAAGCTTTTTTAAATTAAAAAATGCAATGGCAAGCAATTGTACTTTCTGAATCTCAAAATAATGTATAAAGGGGAATAATTTGGGCCATAATTAACTTCAGGTTGCCCAAGGGAGTAAGAGAAAATTAGTTTGTGTTGTGAATATTCTTTTTCATATACACCGTATTTTAAACTCTTTTTCATCTAGGCACTTCTCATTAGAATAAATACAATTAGTGTGTAGTCATTGTTTTTAAAGTTTAAATTTCCTTTAGATACATTTGGAATTAAAGTATATTTTGGATTTAATTAGGAAGTAGGATAAACACCTTGCCATTTTAATTGTTTCTGTTTCTTATATTTGGGGTCAAAAAAAAATGAACAGTTGTTGGTAACTTATTTCTACTTCGGATAGACCAATTAAAGCAACATAGCCAACCATTTCCTGCTTTTGTGTTTTTAGACTTAGCTTTTATTGGCATTTGGAAAGAACATGACACTGAAAATTAAAGCCATAAATGAAAGCCCTATAGAGTTGAGAACACTTGAAAATAGCATGATAGATCAGACCTAGCTGAGAACAGTGGAAGGAAACTCTCCCTTGGAGGGTCTTAAAATCAAAGGAAAACAAATGCATAAACAAGATAAAGATAATGTGTTCAAAGTTACCTAGAGGATTACAGCATTTTTTTTTTTTTTTTTTGGCACAATCTGAGGAACTATGATAGTTTTTAAATGGGTATGGCATTTTGAAACTTGAAGACAAACAACTTTAGAGTTGAATTTTGTCTGGTAGCCATCTTCCTTAAAATTTATTCTTGGTTTAAAAAAAATAATAGTGGAATGGCCTTAAGGTTAGATATCTATAATAATGATTCCAATTTTGCCCAGCTAGTTACTAAAACCCTATTGACCTCAGAAGTGTTCTACTCTACCCCTTAGAGATTTTAGCTTTCTTTTTAAATCATGTAGTTTTGCTACTTTCAGGCCTACAGGCTTTTAGAATCTCAATATAACTGGCGTTTTGTGGCATTCTTCAGAGTCCACAGCAATATGTCTTTGTCTCTCACATTGGAAGGTTACATGGCTGATGTTAATTTTCTTCAGCAAAGTCTCTCTGTCACCAGGATTTATCCTGGAATTGTTTAGAATGGTCACGTCAATAAAAATATTTTTTTCTACTGTGCTCTCAATATTCAAGGATTAAATGACAATATAGATGCCTTATTACATCTAATAGTTGTATGACTTCCTGCCAAATGTCTAAATGAGGGAGGAGGAGGAGTATTTTGAAGTATAAAATCTGACTGTCAATGATGTCCAGAACTCAACAGTCTAACAGTGATTATAATAGTATTAGATCCCTCCAATCTTCAATAACTTCTTCATCCCCATAATATATTTCCAGAAAGAGGATGAAGGGATTGAAAGAAATAAGATTTATGTCCTGAATTTAGGTATTTTTTTCTTGATTCATTGTATGCTAACGGACTGCAGATCACATCTATATAAAAATAATTGTACTGTACTTTCATGTTTAACCTTGTCCTAAAAACAACAGGTGAAATTATAAAGTATTTCACCTTTTGCTCTATATGATTTTTATGTCGAATTCAAGGGTAAAAACAAAACTTTATTAATATTAAGAAAATAAAAGAATAAAAGTATAGGCTTTTTAGATTTTATATTTCAGTGGAAGTTCATGTGGGTTATTCTATGCCATAATTGGACAAAAATTACCCAATGGAATTTTACTTAGTTTCATAAAAAAGTATCTTTTCTAATAGTACTGCAGCATGACTAGTATTAAAGTAGAAGGGCAAAAAAGTAATGGATTGAAAATAAAACTTGTTTACCAGAATGGCCATGATAAAAAAAAGATGTGTCCTTTTTATCCTAAGCCAGTCAATTTAAAAACACATCTCTTGAGAGGAAGATTTGGAAGAGGAAAAAATACATATAAGCACATAAAAAATATATATGTGTGTGTATAATGTATAATGCTATTTCCTGAAAGACTTGTTGGTGTAAATAATACAGGCAGATTTGCATACTGAAACAATCTCTTTCAGACCAATATGCACATGCATGCAAATGTAAAATAAGACATAGGAAAATATTCAAATTTACCCAATGAAGTTTTAAATACAGAACAACACACAGAAATATTATCATGTGACAAGATGAACACTTCATTGGGGCAATATTTTCCTGTTTTTCACTACAATAGGTAAATTGGATATATTCTTATTTTATCTATATAAATTGAGTATTCGTGTTAGGTAGAGTAGCGCCTTCCTCCAAAGAGATCCACATCCAGTCTCCAGAACCTGTGAATATTAGATTTTATTGGCAGAGAAGAATCAAGGTGCAGATGGAATTAAGTTTGCTAATCAACTGATCTTAAAATAATAGAGACCTTTTCTGCATTATATGGATGAGCTCAACATAATTGTAAGGATCCTTAAAGCGGAAAGGGAATTGGAAGAAAAAACAAGAGAGATGGTAACTGCTGGATTTTAAGATTGGAAAAATGGGCCATAAGCCAAGAAATACAGGCCACCCCCTCAAAGATAAAGGAGTAAATGTTCGAGTTCTGCCCTGGTGCTTCAAGAAGCAGTCCAACCCTGAAGATACCCTGACTGATCAGAAACCCATTTGGGGTTTCTAATCTCCTGATTATGAGAGAATAAATTTGTATTATTTCAGCCACCAAATTTGTGGTAGTTTATTACATTTGGAAACTGATTCAGATTTGGATAGCTTTCTATCAAGAATTTTCAGAATCCTTCCTTATCCAAAAATTTATGGCCACCCAATTTAATTTTCTCTACAATATTATCATGTCAGAAAAAATTAAAGTATTGAACTATTGCAGGTAAATCATTGCTTAGCAGTTACATCTGAGATTCAGAAGCACAGAGATGCACTCAAGTTTATAATCTATAAACTTTTAGTAAGTCTATTTATGTTTAGATGCTGAGGTTTAATATATATTTTCTTTTTTACATTAATATCACCGTTCTGGGTGAAAGATTAAATTTTAGACTTTATTAAGAAGTGTAACTTATTTACACGTAACAAGTATTTATTACATTCCAGCTACTGTTCGAAACATATATGCCTCAACTCATGTAATTCTCACAACAATCCTCTGAGTTTATTTACTCTTCTCTTTCTCAAAAGAGGACTCTACACTCCAGTGTCAGTAACCTAACCAATGTTGTTCACTTAAAAAAAAAAAAATAGTGTGGTTAGAATCAAAACACAGGCAGTCTGGCTCAAGCTTGACTGACTCACCAAAGCCTTACACACTGTATTACTCAGCTATTGCTGGGTGAATGTATAACAAATAATCCCCAAAGCTCAATGACTTGCAGCAACAAATATTTATTCTCCTAGTTTATGGATCTTTAGGTTGGACACAGTTTGGCTGATCCTAACTAGACATATTTGGTTTTAACAGGCCTCAGTTGAGGCTGTAGGCTGCTAGTTCATTTATCTTCTTCAACTAGGGACCAAGAGTCACCCAGGTTATGTTTTTTTTGTGGCGGTGGTAGAAGCCGAAATGACTACCCAAACGAAGCCCAATTTTAAAACATCTTTTTACCTCACATCTATTAACATCTTATTGTCCAAGCAAGTTACATAGCCGGTGGGGTGGTAATATGTACAGTGGTAACAACTACAAAGGCAAATGGCAAACTGAGTGGATGTGTAATTAATTACAGAGAGGTAGTGGAGGCACGGGAAGAATTAGCAAATCTAACATAAACTCTCTTACATCAAATCTCTATTTCCACTTCTGGATTTTACCTTGCTGTTTTTTCTATAGTTCAGTGTTCTTTATAATAGTTCATTATACTCATAAAGGAAAGTTTTTAAACTAAATACTCTAGCAATACCCCAGTCAACTCTCAAAGGACTTAAAATGTATTTTAGCAAGTTAGACTCACAGAAATCCGGTAGGAGTGATTAATCTTTTCATTTTATAGTTCCAGTGCGATAGAAGGAAAGCATCCTCCATGTTCATATCTCTCTTTGATCTTCTGAGTGAAAGTTGAGTGGTGGTAAAATAGATTTGTTTGCATTCAATTTTCTTATTTACTGAGATTTGCGTATGTTCACCATTTTATACTCTTTTTAAATAATTTACTCTTATTGTAAGTGCTATTTTGAAAAACAAATACACACCTATTTTTGGAGAGAACTTTAGTGAATACAAACAACCTGGTTGTAGTCTGACCATTTAAAACTTATGTTCTTCTTGTATACCATCTCTATTCATCGAAAAGTAAAAGAATAAAAGTAAGTACATGGAAATGTTTAGAGAGTTTTTCTAGTTGTGTGTTAAAGAAATTTAAACAAAGTTTCTTGTTTCTGTTTTTATTTTAAAGTTCCAAACATTTACATTAATTTTAGCATGTGCATATACAATTTTATCATAAAATACTTTAAAATATGTTCAATTCAATTAGGCGGGTAGCTTTACTCATATCATAAAAATATATTTAATGAATTTGCTATTTAATTTCCTGAGCTTATTTAATATGCATTTATTCAATAGGATTTAACCCTTTTTTCTCAAACTGGTAATAATCCTCAGTAAAGAATTGTTTTCCAAATCTGTTGAATGTCTGTTGTATCATAGAGTGCTCAGTTATGACCCAAACTAGAAGTAGGAAAATGTCTTTCAAGCTATAGATAACTAAGAAGCAGAAATAAAAAGTTTGTCCCTCTTAATGAGATATACAAATTCAAGTGAATCTGGAATGTCTTATAGTATATACTTTTTAAAGTGATTACTAATATATAATTAGAAGACCATGTTCCCATGAGAAAACTTTATAATAATTAATTGTATTGAATTATAGAGAATACTTCTCACTTCATGTGTTTTTCAGAGACAAATATAATGGCAACTAAATTAAAATTTCATGGTCTATGATTTGATTTAAATATTCATGTATATTTATATATGATGTCCTGCGAAGCATGCAGACTTACAAGACCCAGGAAAACATTTGGATGTTCTTCTTGTCTTATATTGCAAATTAAGCACAAATGCTTTCTATGGTTTATTCAATTCACTCTCTAGGTTTTCTCAAAGAGAGAGTGGTATTAAATTTGACTTATTGAATGTGCAGAAAAGAAGTGTTTCAGACAGTTAGGCCCTGAGTAAAAATAAAGGCCCCTTAGGAAAACACTCAGCATGACAGTTTGAGAGCTCCACTTCTTGTTTATTCTAAAAACTACCTGAGAGATTTTCTCTTTCTATTCATACTTACCTCTTATTGGTGTTATGATAGACATTCTTAAATACTCAATGGAGCAAGGTGTTTGACTTTAGTTCATCCTGGTAATCCTGTTTTTAGACAGTAGAATTATGATAGACAGAGCACTTTTTGTTTTATATGAAATTCCCTAGAAAAATCTTGCATTTGGCTGCCTTTATGTTTTATGGAAACAAAACATTACCACTTACGAACTGTAGTACAAAATACATGTAGTGCTAGAGTACGGTCAAATTGCTTTTTTTTTTTTTTTTTTTTACATATTACTTTCTTATAATTGGATTTTTTTGTTTGTTTCATGGTATAGTTTATTAATTCTTGTTTGAAAAAAGTTATAGATTATTTTAAATTGAGATATAGTGGACGTTTAACATTATATTAGTTTCAGGTGTACAACAAAATGATTTGATATTTGTGTATATTGTGAAATGGTCACAATAGGTCTAGTTGACATCTGTTACCACACATAGTAAAACAATTTTCTTCTTTGTGATAAGAACTTTTAACTTCCATATTCTTAGCAACTTTCAAACATATAACTACTGTATTATTAACTATAGTCACTTCCTAGTTGAATTTTCATTTTTGCTACTTTATGGCATTAGTGTTTGTTATAGCCAAAGCTTATACACCTCACAGGTATGAATGTAATAGTGACAATAGTAGAAGCAATGGAAAATAATATTTTAAATGGAGAAAATCTTGGAAAACCTCATAAATGTGTTCCTAGTGATGATATGTAGATATTTTTATATTGTTTCTTTTTTAAATATTTATTTATTTATTCATGAGAGACACAGAGAGAAGCAGAGGCAGAGGGAGCATCAGGCTCCATGCAGGGAGCCCAATGTGGGACTCTATCCAGGGTCTCCAGGATCACACCCCCAGCTGAAGGCGGCGCTAAACCGCTGAGCCACCGGGGCTGCCCTATATTTTCTAAGTGGAATAAAATTCTCCTAAATAAGATAAAAATTTCAAAATAATCTAGGGATATATGTATATATGCATATATGCATGCATATACATATATGTATATTCTATGGTGATATCAGTCTTGGTTCTAAGTGCATTGTGTAATATTAAATAAGTAACACCTTGTAGTAGAGCCTAGAAGTTCTTATTTTATTATTATTTTTTAACCAGGGAAAATGAAGGCACAGAGAGAGGTTCAATAAGATTTTCTGGTCAAAAGGTCAAGGTTTATCAATATTGCAGCTGCTCTTGAACTAAAGTTGTTTGTGCTTTGTATTATCTGCTATATTATATTGCTTCTGATTACAAGAGAACCTCAAACTAGCATTTCCAATAGTTTTTATGTCCAATGCTTTATCGATATCCCATTCAATGTTTAAAGTACAGAAGACACCAAGTTGTGGTAAAATTTCAATAATTTTCCATAGTAAATTTTCATAACTGTTCTCCACTTTAGAACCTCTGTTAGGGAAAGAAGTTGAACCGTTTCTATTTATTTCCCTTGTGGCAGGCTCTATAAGTAAGATTGATGCATTAGTCAAATATTGTTTTGTTTCTGATTTCATTAATAGTAGTAGTTATTAAGTTCACAAGCTTTATTTGTATTATAAATAAAATATTTTGTAGGTCATCTATATTCATCTTTTTAAATTTCTCTTAAAATTCTCAAAAATCAGTGGATTTTTTATAGAAACATTTCATGAGTTTTAATATTCGCTATTTAGCATCACAGTGGAACCCTTAAATGAATTTGCTATGACATGCCTACTCCCAACTGAAAGTGTGAAACTCATATACTGTTCTTATAAATAACATAATATGAATCAAAAGATAAGCACCCTACATCACTGTCACCCATAAGCAAAGGCTGTGTGTTCAAAGTAATGGAGAAAGAAGAGACGGGCAAATCATAAAAGACTCTTAATAGAGAACAAAGTGAGTGTTGCTGGAAGGGCGGTCAGAGGGGGATGGACTAAGTGGGTTATGGGGATTAAGGGGGGGCACTTGTGATGAACACTGGGTGTTGTATGTAAGTGATGAATCACTAAATTCTACTCCTGAAACTATTACGTTGTATGTTGACTAACTGGAACTTAAATAAAATCTTGAAAATAAAAAAGTAATGTCTGTGAAAAGTCAGAGAATATTAGAAATCCAATCACTTCAAGTAATTTTTTAGATAGTTCAGGATACTTGCAACTGATATGTAAACCTTAAAGAGTATAGTGTCTCAAATTTGTTATATCAAATTTAGATCGGTTTAACTCTATGATGCCTTTTACTACCTCTTATCGCTGGATGAGCTAGAATAATTTGCCAACGATTGATGTAGCTCCCTACGGAGGGTCCTGCTGTCAGATTCTTGTGAAGAAGACCATTTGAAACAGCTGACTAAACCACAGAGTCATTGTGTGTGGAAGATTTCTTACACTGATTGTCGAAACTCTGAGGAATTTGATTTGTTACATCATTTTTGTTCTTTCAACACCTAAGTTTTCTATAGATGATTTTTACTTAGAATCCAAGAAGTGTGTCTTTAAAAAATAATAAAACAGGTGACAGACTGAACTGATCAATGAAAAGTTTTATTTTTATTCGATTCTTTAATTTCAAAGTGGTTGCCTTGTTCGCTTGTTTACTTATTTAATTTTGGTGTGGTGTTTTAATTTAGTTTTCATTTATATACCTAACCTATTTACACTCAATCTCTTTATTAAATTATGTTTCCATTTGGAATAAGGTATTTGTAAATACTTGAAGATGCTTCATACTCTTGCAACCCTAATTCTTATACCCATAGTCAACCACTAAACTTAATAAATAGGATATTACCATTGGAATAAAATTCCTCAGTGGTTCTGTTGTGAAAGAATCCTATTTTTCCTTCCTGCCCAAAAAATCATCCAGAATGTTATTAATCTTTTATATTGTTTTTATATTGTTTCATAGTGTTATGGCAAAAGTATATATTTTTAATTACTCTTTTAAGTTATTTTGCACAGTTGATCCTAATTTCAATGTAATATTCATATGTACTCTTCTATGACTTGATATTTTTCATCAATTATCTTTTTAAGGTTTATATATGTTGATGAATATGAAAGCAGTTAATTATTTTACACTGCTGAATAATATTTTCATGTATCAATCTATAAAAATTGTATTTATCCATTCAAATACTAATAGACATTGGTTCTTTGTAGTGTTTTGTTTTTAGAAATAATACTGTATGTGCATTCTTGTGCAAATCTATTGCTCATCTGTGCAAGAATATTTCTAAGAGGGACGCCTGGGTGGCTCAGTAGTTGAGCATCCTCCTTCGGCTCAGGGCGTGATCCTGGACTCCAGGATCGAGTTCCTCTTTGGGTTCCCTGCAAGGGAGTCTGCAGGGAAAAGAAAGAACAATTCTATTCAGAAACAATGGGTGTATTATTTGGACTAAGTTAAGTTGAAGGAATCAAAAAGCCTTTGTTATTTTAAGAGACTTCAAAATGCACCAGAAAGATAAGCAGTAACATATAGTAGAGATCTTTAATATGGAACGAAGAGTTACAACTTTTCACAGTGTAACATATGGTGTTTTTTGAAAGTTTTGAAGAGGCCATTTTATAATTAAATGTCCAGGAAGGATAATTGAATAAATTTCTGCAGGTTAAACTTGAATAAAACTAAATTAAAATAGAGATAAATCAAAGGGCTGTTCTAAAAATTCACAAAAAAACAGATAGTGGCAGTGAAATTAGAAAGAAAAAAAAAAGAAAATTAAACAAGAAAGCATAAAGTGATTAATTATCTACTTATGATAAGAAGAAATAACATATGTTTACTAGGTGTATAGACCGTGTGAACAGTACAGAAGTTCAACTATAAGAGCCAAGGATATTTGCCTGAAGTGATTTGTGGCTAACATTTAGAGAAAAAAAGGAAGGTAAAGAAAGTGTGCTAGGAAGTTAGCTAAAAGATAAATACCGTAAGTGTTGAATAGCTTTTAAAAGTCAGTGTAACTGAGGGGGGCACTTGATGGGATGAGCACTGGGTGTTATGCTCTATGTTGGCAAAAGGAACTCCAATAAAAAAAAAAAAAAGTCAGTGTAAGACCTTGACGAAATTTTTAAATATCTGTGTGGTTATTATCTTTCTTTTTTCCTTGAAAAATTTGGAGGCAGAAATTCTCAACTATTTGAAAATAGTATAAAGTTATAATAATAGTTAAGGTGAAAATATTCCTACGACTAATGTAGCAAAGTTCAAAGCAGAAGTGTCCACTGTAGTGTAGCGTCTAACAGACATATCTACAGCAAGATTATAAGCAGCATTCTTCAAATCTATGTGAACCATTTGTTATATAGCATTAATAAAGAATTTGAAAATATGAATTTTTAGGAACATAAATTTGATTGCCTTAATGTCTAAGATCAAGAATAAAAAAGCAACTAATAGAAACTTCTGGTTTATACTTCTGCATGTAAGGAGCTTGAAGATTGCCACTCTGTTGTAACAAGTAAATAGCTGAACAGACTGAATAACCAAGAATATTTCTTAAATCTCTAATAGAGATAAGGGAACAGAGCAAATGCCAGCCCCCAAGACTGATGAGGCTAACAGGAGAATACAGTTTACCAGAGCAGAGATTCACTAGCAGAAAAATCTGACAACATTTGAAAATCTGAATTATAATTGACAAATTATTGGAGTCTGAGTCTATTGAAGAATAAACTAATCTGCCCTCAGGAAAAATTAGTTAGCCAGAGCCTAACTTGAACAGAACAGACTTTATGTTTTCAGAGCAGTGCTAGGTTCAAATCAACACTGGGAGGAAGGAACGGAGATGTCCCAAGGACCACCTGCCCCCACACATATAGAAACTAATCCCCCATTATTAATATCCTGCACTCTGTGGTGCATTGTTACAGTGAGGAGCTGATATTACCATTGAAATTACTCAGAGTCCACAGTTTACATGATGCTTCGCTCCTGGAGCTGTACATTCCATTTATTTGAACAAATGTCTGATGACCTACATCTGCCATTAGTGTGTCATACAGAGTGTTTGCACTGCCCTAAAAATTCTGTATGCTTTTAATTAAAAAAACTAATCATAGGTCTGACCACAGTTAGGTAGGGTATAGAGTTTTCCACAAAAGGTATAATTGACTGGTGATTAGCTACCCTGGTGAGAGAAAAGATGAATGTATTGGAAATAAAAATAAATCTAGACTTAGACAGGTGGAAACTTTATTTCTAAAAGACTATTGTGTTACAGGGGAGACTCTGATCTTGGTAATTTGTAAGCATCTCAAACTCAAACAAACAAAAATGGTTTTCTTTGCTATGAATGCATAAGCAGAGCTAGCAGGGACTCCGTGGGAGAGGAGGTCAAGTGGTGTGAACGTGCAGGTGGTACATCGGTATGCATCAGCAAGAAATGCTTCTCAGTGCGGTTGACTGAATCTCAGAATGAGCTGGTCAGGAGGGATGTTCTGCACCCACTGCGTTTGCACTCGCTCAGACTTGAAAGCCAGCCAACGTTTAGGGGCCTGAGGAGAGAGGAGAGGCCTAACTAAAGTTTGGTCAAGCCAAATTTCAGTGGACAAATTTAGGGCCATTGTGAGCACTTGGTCATCAAGTGATAGAGAAACATGACAAAGGTTTAGTATTTAGAGACAACATGTGTTCAGTTTGAGATATTTACTGTGAAATAAAACAATGAGGTCCATGAGGGGTACATTTTTGCCGTGAAGGAATCAAAAAGCCTTTGTTTCTTAGCATAGGGTTCTAGAAAATAAGATGCTCTTTTAAAAAAATCGTGGCAATATCTGCTCACACATTTTATTTATTTGTTTACTACTTGATTCTTGAGATGTTAGTCACACTGCATTGATCTGAGAAAGTTTCATGGACCCAGAGGTTTTTTTCATCCATAATTTAAATAAATTAATATAAAATAAGTATAATACAAGTTATTGGATGTATATACCCATGGTATTGTTATAGTATATATGTATATATCGGCAGAATCAAGATCTAGATTAACTCAAGGAAATGCAAAGTATGTGGTTTCTATAGAACTTCAAAAGAGGCAACATGACTTATAAACGTGAGATTATCTCTAAGTTTCTAGTTCAAGGATGATTTTTTAAATAACGTTTGAGTTAAAGACGTGTTGCTTGAAACCTTTAGAATTAAAAGCTTTTGCAAATACATGAATCACATGCCTTCCTTACAGAATTAGAATCTAGCTTTGGTAGTCATTTGAGTTTTCTTTGAATAGAGATTTTTTTTTCTCATAATCTCTGTATGGTTATGGATATAAATATTTTAGATTTTGAAATTACGAAACTGTGATACTACAAATATCATAGTTGATGCACAAAACTAAAATGCAATATATAGCCTCACTATGGTATTTGCACCTCAGATTTCCTTGTCTGTTCATCCCTTCAGCTTCATTTACATTCAAAATGTAGTGAAGATGCATGTACTATTATAGTAACCTTCAACTCAGTCAAAATTCAATTCAAACTGGAGCCTCAATGTTTGTTCTGTGAATGTGCACTGACCTTATCTCTGTGTTAATGTGGTATTTGAATATCACCAATGTCCTGTAATACACAATTTATGATTTACACATCAGTGAGGGGTTCACACAGTCATATATTTAGTTGATCCAAGAAATCTCAATTCAAATGAATACAGACAGTCAAACAAGGTAAAGAAATCAGCTGTAAAGGGTCAAATTCTAAGGAAAAAAATCAAACTGACAGAAAGAAAATGGTCATGTTTACTTCAAGAGAAATTATCATTCTAATGGGAATACTTTATCCAAACTGAATAGAAAGAATTTACCAAAAAAAAAAAAAAAAAAGAATTTACCAGCGTGTAATTTTATTCATGATATAATGAATAGGAATTATAATGTACAGATCTAAATGTAAAAAACCTTATTCTGAAATGAGATTAAGTGGTCAGATAGAAACAGAATGGGCAGGTCAGTTGAAGAAAACCAGCATCTAAGAAGAGACTCTAATATAATTAATAATATAAGACCTCACTGGAAATACATATATTCTTTTTAAATTTGGATATTGGTTGAGACTGCAAAGAGTTTGGAAAGAGGCTATATTATGAAATGCATGACTATTTTATTCTTAATTCAACAGGTATTAGAGTTTTGGTTGAGAATGGATAGATATTGACTTAAAAGAATAGAATAGGCCTGTACACTGAGTTGGATTTTTGTGATGATGTATCTGATCAAAAGACAGAGGCATGGTTATACAGGCCTAGAGATGTAAAATCAGTCTAGAAATACAGTAAGGGACTGACCTGGGCAGAACGTATTTGGCATATAAATGAGAGAATAACTAAAGTAATAATGCAGAGAAAAAGATAACAGGAAATAGGGTAAATGATATTTATTGAGCAGGTACTATATGCTTGTGTGGGCTTTTTTTTTTTTTTTTTTTTTAGATTTTATTTATTTATTCATGAGAGACACACAGAGAGAAGCAGACATAGGCAGAGGGAGAAGAAGACATCCTGCAGGAGCTGGATGTGGGACTCAGTCCCAGAACCCTGGGATCATGCCCTGAGCCAAAGGCACACACACTCAACCACTAAGCCACCCAGGCGTCCCTATGTGCTTGTTTTGTTAATAGCATGACATACCTTATTATCATATCTAATTTTCACAAGTCATTTTGGAAGGTATTATTAGGCCAATTTCAAAGATTAGGAAATTAAGGTCTATCTGTAGAGATGAAATGTTTAGCTAGAAAGTGCTAACACGAGTATTTACACCTGGATCTTGTTCCTAAATTCAGGAACTTTCTACTCCTTAATACAGTATGATTATAGAATGAAGACAAATAAAGCAGTTCTAATAATTAATAATGAAGACTAAAGATTATAAAAGTAGTATGGGTTCAGTTTTCAAATAAATTTAGTGTTAAGAATAAATGAAGCTGTATCATAGAATTTCTGTGGAAATATGTGGTCTAGTTGAGAAATGTTAAGATGGAAAAATATGTTTAAGTTTTAACCAAATAAATTGGTGCTAGATGGCAAGGAAACAAATAAGGTGTCTAGAGCTGTGTTGTCCAATACAATAGCAGATAATCAAACGTGGTTATTGAGACCTTGAAATGTGGCTAGTGGGTCTGAAAAACTGAATTTTAAATTTTGTAAATTTTAATTGATCTAAACTTAAATTTAAAAACTGATATTCTATTCAGGTCTTTACATATATACTAACTCTGGTACTAAGTTTATTTCTTCAGTTGTAAATCTGATGGTTTCTGTGATGGTTAAGTTTTATGTGTCAACTTGTTTAGACCATATTACCCCAGTCTATAAAAATGTTTCTAGGTATTTAAGATTATTTAAAGTTATTTAATCAAACAATAATCTAGGGATAGCTGTGAAAGTATTTTGTAGATGTGGTAAATATCTACAATCTGTTTGCTTTTAGGTAAGGGAAATTACTTTCTATAATGTGGATGAGCTTTATCCAATAAATCTAAAGGCTTTAAGAGCCAGAACCTAGGTGTTCCAAACAAGAAGAAATTGTGCCTCAAGCCTGCAGCATCAACTCTTGTTTGAGTTTCCAGCCTGCCAGTCTTTCCCAAAGGTTTCAGACACTGACTGTTACAATCACATGACCCAGTTCCTTAAAATACACATTTTTTTTAAAAGTTAAAAAAAAAAATTTGGGACACCTGGGTGGCTCAGCATTTGAGCCTCTGCCTTTGACTCTGGACATGGGGTCTGAGATCGAGTCCTGCATCGGGCTCCTTGTGGGGAGCCTGCTTCTCCCTCTGCCTATGTCTCTGCCTCTCTCTCTCTCTCTCTCTGTCTCTCATGAATAAATAAAATCTTTAAAAAAAGTTAAAAAAAAAATAAGAGATAGAGCATGGGAGGGAGAGGCAGAGGAGAAACAGACTCTCTGCTTAGCAGGGAGGCTGAAGCAGGGCTCCATCCCAAGACCCAAAGATCATGGCCTGAGCCAAAGGCAGCCACTTAACTGACTGAGCCATCGAGGTGCCCCTAAAATACACATTTTAGTATATACTTAAAAAAAATAAAATGTATTATTAAAATAAATATCTTTCTGATGAAAGGCTTATATGCAAAATATACAAAAAATTCTTAATACTCAATGATAAGACAATGAACACAAATAAAAATGGGCAAAAATCTGAATAGATTCCTCACGAAGACAATATACAGATGAGTATATAAAAAGACACTAAAATATTTTGTCATTAGGGAACTGCAGATTAAGTAATAGATAATCTAAAAAGCTGACAATACCAAATGCTGGTGAGGATATGAAACAGAAGGACCTCTCATGCATTGTGAATGGGAATGCTAACTAATATACCACTATTAAAGTCATTGGGCCGTTTTTTCAAAGCTAAACATGGTATTACCATGCAATCCAGCATTTGCACTTCTAGGTATTTAGCTAATTTGTAAGCACTTTCTACACAAAACCCTGAAAATATAATTATGACCAGCTTTATTCATAACTGCCAAAGCTTGAATGCAACCAAGATATCCTTCAACAGGTAAGTAGATAAACAAACTTTGGGACATCCATTTAAATACATGATTAAACCTTAAAGGCATATTGCTAAGTGAGGGAAACCAGTCTATATAGGCTAGATATCATGCACTTCTAATTAAATGAAAGTCTTCAAAAGGTAAAATTATAGTCAGTAAAATGATCACATTGGTTTCCAGGAGTTTGGAAGAGTAGTAGGGAAAGTTTAAATGGGTAAAACTTTGTGATTTTGGGGTGGGGAAGCTATTCTGACAGTGTAATGGTGGATCCTTGATATTTTGCGTTTGTTAAAATCCATAGATATTTACATCAGAAAGAGTGGAACTTTATGTATCCAAAATCTAAAAAAAAATATTTAGGGAATTGAGAGAATCATAGAAAGGAATTCAGAATCTGGCAAGAGAATCTAATTGAAATATCAAATTTGGAATACCAAGTACAGGGAACACCCTCAGTGAAGGAAGATGGAAGTGCCAACCTAAATGATTTTAGTGGCATCTATAAGATTAAAAGTCAAAAGAACTGCATATAAGCACTGTATTTTTTTTGCTAAAGTTGGTTCCTCCAGGGATACAGTTAAGTATTTTATTATATAACATACTGTTATACTGTTTTATGTGCATATCAGAAATGTACAATAAGTAAATAAACAGCTGATGATGGAAATCAGATTTCTCACCTTTGAAGCATGAAATTATGGGTAAGTAAGCACTGAGGCTACAATGATCCATCTGGCAATGGAATAAAATTGAAGATAGTATGAATTTATATTTAGCTTAATACACAATGAGTGGTTACATAAAGACATTTTTAGAAATACATCTATATGCAGAGGTTAGTATAGACCCACATACTGATTGATTACAATAAATCAATTAATGTAATACATTATAATAATAGAAAAAAATCCAAGATACTCACAATTGTCTCAATAGACATAGAAAAACATTTGGCAAAATCCAAATCCTTTCATGAGGAAATAATCAACAAACTAGTAATAGAAGGAAAGTTCATTAACCTTATAAATAGCATTTACAAAAACCCTATAGCTAAGAAAAAAATAATGGTGAAAGACTAGATGGTTTCCTCCTGAGATCAGAAATAAGAATGTCTGCTACTTACCTGAGTGTGTCAACTCTGTCTGTCATAATTTAGTTCACAGAGCCCTTGATCACCTTTCCATTCCACAAGACATCCCACTGGCCCATAATAAAAAATTATGTTTTTTGAGCCCAGTGATTGAGCAGTAGCCACTGCATTAGATTTATTCACAGAAAGACATTCACATGTCAGAAGTTGAGAAATGTGTCTAACAAAAATTCAGTGCCTTATACCTCAGTAAAATTTCTAGGGGGCCAGTGGTGTGGAACATGTTAAGATCTCTCTCTCTCTCTCTCTTTCTCTCTCTCATTTTTTAAGAGAGAGATTGAGTGTGAGCAGGGGGTGGAGGGGCAGAAGGAGAGGGAGAGAATCTTAAGCAGGGTCTACGTCTAACGCAGGGTCCACATCATGACCCTGAGATCATGCCCTGAGCCGAAATCAAGAGTTGGATGCTTAACCCACTGAGTCACCCAGGCGGCCCGTGAGATACATCTGCTGAGGGGAAGGATAAATTATTGCATTTGGCATTTCCTGTAACCCAAAAAGAGACACAATGCCTACTGGGCCTCTCTAGATTTTGAGGGCAACATATTCCTCATCTGGATATGCTACTCTGGCTCATTTACCAAGTGACTCAAAAAGCTCCTACTTCTGAGTGTGCCACAGAACAAAAGATGGCTTTGTAACAAAAGATGGCTATGGTAACACAATATTTTGGTATCTACACAAGCTCCTCTTCCATTTGAGCCATATGATCCAGTCAATCCAATGGGGGAATGAATGGTCTTTTGAATATGCGGATTATGTCAGCTGGGCGACAATATCTTGCAAGGCTGTAGCAAGCTTCTCTAGAAGGTTGTGTATGCTTTGAAATTGTGTATGATACATGGTGCTGTTTCTCTCATAGCCAAGACCTCTGGGTCCAGGAATCAAGTGGAAGAAATGATTATGACACAACTTGCTAATACACCTGGTGTAACAAAAATGGAGTGTAACGAAATTTTCACCTCCTGTCTATGACCTTATGCTTTGTGGGTTTAGAGACGTTAGTTCCAAAGGAAGAGGGCTTGCATCAGGAAATACGGTGATTCTTTGAATCGTAAATTATAACGGCGACCCAGCTACTTTGGACTCTACCTTTCTCTGCATCAATAGGGAGAGCAAGGATTTCCTATACTGCTGATTCTGATGATCAAGGGGAAACTGGGCTGCTGCTACTCAGGGAAGAGTATGTCTGGAATACAGGAGATTCCTTGGGGTCTCTCTTAGTACTCTCACTGTCTGTGATTAAAATCAATGGAAAATTAGAACTCAAACCCAGGCAGGGCCACTTAGGGCCCAGCTAATTCAGTGTGAAAGTTGGGGTCACTTCACCAAGAAAAGAATCACATTAGCTTAATAGTTGATGAAAGAAAATGGAATATCAAATGGGTAGTAGAAAAAGATAGTTATAAAGACCAGCTATGATTACACGACAAGATGCATAAACTATGACTATGATTATTATAAGTATTTCTTCCTTATTTTGTTATGAATATGTTTGTGTGTTTGTGATATACATCAGATATATATGTTTTCTTCTATTTATAATGGTCAACATCACAATATTTTTATATCTATGAGAAGACTGAACACCATCCAAGAACTCTGCATCCTCTTTTGGGAAAAGAGCTAATACGTATTTCATTATATGTAGGATAATTTTACCATGTTAGGTGGAAATGTGACTTTGCTGTTATTTATGGATTAATTATGGTTTAAGGAGATATGTATGGATACTAAGTTGACGAGCATTGGAAGGTAATGATTATTTTCATATTCCAAGTTGGCTCGGCCATAGCACCCAGTAATTTGATCACACATTAATATATGCTTTGCTGTGAAGGTATTTTGTAGATGTGGTTAACATTTAAAATCAGCGGATTTAGGGATCCCTGGGCGGCGCAATGGTTTGGCGCCTGCCTTTGGCCCAGGGCGCGATCCTGGAGACCCGGGATCGAATCCCACATCAGGCTCCTGGTGCATGGAGCCTGCTTCTCTCTCTGCCTGTGTCTCTGCCTCTCTCTGTCTCTCTCTGTGATTATCATAAATAAATAAAAAATTTAAAAAAAGTAAAAAAAAAATAAAATCAGCGGATTTTCAGTAAAGGTGATTACAAAAATCAATTGTATTTCCACATAGAAAATTAAGACATTTCCCCTTTTAATAGCATTGAAAGAATAAACTATATAGGAATAGATTTTAAAAAATAAATGCAAAATTTATTCACTGCGCTAAAAAAACAGTATTGAAAGAAATTAAAGAGATTCAAAATAAATGGAAGAATATGAAATATTCATGTATTGGTAAACTTAATATTGTTAAAATGACAATACTACCAAGTTAATCTATGGATTCAGTGCAATCCCTAAGAGAATCTCAGCTGACTTTTTTATCTCTGCACTAGCACATCGGTTTTTCTGTAAATCTAAATCTGTTCTAAAAATCTATATTTATTTGGGAAAATAGATGCTTTTTTTCATTTTATTTTGTAATGTGGCTAGTATAATTGAAAATTACACATGTGGCTCACTTACATTTTTGTTGGCGCCTACTGACCCAAAGAAGCACAGAGCAAGGAGGAAAACCTAAGTATCTGTGGCCTTCTGCATAGGCTGTGAACTTTAGAGACTTGCAGTTCAGATCATTCCAGAGGATGAGAGAATGTCTATACTGAGGGTAACTGATTAACAGGAAAGAATTTGGAAAATTAAAAACAAAAAAACAAACAAAAAACCAGAACAGTTTTCCTCTCATTACCTAAGTCTCCCAAAGGTGTGTGTGTGTGTGTGGGGGGAATCAAACAAAAACAATAAAACTATAATGGATTGTAAAATATGCAAGCATCCACAATTTTGACTTTACTTCAGGAATTTTAATCTATCATTTCATAGAGTAGACTCATTTCTTTTAATAACTGTATGATAAAATACCTTGCACAATAATCAACTTTGCCCAAGTATTAGACATACTAGAACTTAGAATGCTGTTTATTTTAGAACTCGCTTTGGTTCCTTTTCTTGGAAGGGAAATCCCTTGAGGTCAGGAACTTGGAAAATCACAATTAAGAATTTCTTTTCATTCAATAAAGTATTAATCAGTTGTGACTTTTAAAGTGCAGGAATATGATAAATATATTTTCTTTTTTTAAGGATTTTATTTATTCATTCATGAGAAACACAGAGAGAGAGAGAGAGAGAGGCAGAGACACAGGCAAAGGGAGAGGCAGGCTCCATGCAGGGAGCCCGACGTGGGATTCGATCCTGGGTCTCCAGGACCACGTCCTGGGCTGAAGGTGGTGCTAAACCGCTGAGCTACCCAGGCTGCCTGACAAATATATTTTCTATGTCATAGAGGTTTTGGTCCATCACTGAACAACTTTGAGGACTTTGTCATCCATAGTATCTTCCCTTTAGAGCATTTTATTTCCTTATATTTGTGATTCAAATGGTTTAGACGGCAAAGTATTAATCATAACCTTTACATATATATCTCCATCCCATAAACATTCATTGAGTGAAAATTCATGATGTTTAGCAAGTGATTTCACTGGTTAATTTTGAAAACACATGGGACTTGTCTGTGTGACTTGGTTGTGTGACTCTTAAATTCTGTAATAAAATCTTTCTGATTATTACCTGTTCCATCTCTCTTTTATACTCTTACCATCTCCTTCTCTACTCACTCTTAACTCTTATAAAAAACCTTTAACTTTCACTTCTTCCCTTCAATGCACATCTATGTTTTCAAAGTATCTTATCTCTTATTTTCTCTGACAAGCTTCCTTAAATATTAGAATGAATTTGACTGAAGAATCTAAAAAAAAAAAACAAAAAACTATGTTTACTTAGCACAGACAATTTTAAACAACTTCTTACTCCTATCAGTATCCCTGACATGCCCTTAAGTTTCAGATATACATAACAGTTGTTTGCGATCTAGGAATACCTTGGAGACATTGTCGGTTTAGTTTTAGAACATCACAATAAAGCAAATATTGTAGTAGAGGGACTCAAATGATATATATTTTTTGGATTCCCACTGCATGTAAAATTTTATAAATGTTTAACCTATGCCATAGTATTAAGTGTGCAATAGCATTGTGTCTAAAAAAGAAGTGTAAATAACTTAATTAAAAATACTTTATTACTAAAACATGCTATCACCTGAGCTTTTAGCACCTGTAATCACTGATCACAAATCACCATAACAAAAATAATAATAAAGACAAAGTTTGAGATATCTCAAAAAGAATGTTTGAGATCTCAAAAGAATCTCAAAAAGAATTACCAAAATGTGACACAGAGATATAAAGTGAGCAAATGCTGTTGAAAATGGCACCAATAGATTTGCTGGATGCAGGGTTGCCACAAACCTTCAAACTGTAAAGAACACAATATCTGCAATAAAATGACGTATGCCTGTACACGTCTACCTCAGGCAGCTTGACTACTGCACGCCCAAGTTCACATGGTTAGAAAATGGTGGGAATTAAAAAATGGTCCCTCCATTCAACTTCCAGTGCTATTTCATTAGTGAACGCATCAAAGCAAGAAACTACGTAGCATCTACTGTAACGCTGCATGTTGGAAAAGGTGATAAACTCTAAAAATGGGAAGAGTTACATAAGACCAACAGGTCCTCTGGGATAATCAATAAACGTTGCAGTATGCTACATTTTCAACCATTTGTATTATCATTTATCCTCACTTGAAGGTTACATCATGCCTCGGCCTACTACAACAGCGGTAATTATCTGAGGGAAGAAGGGGCAAGGGCTCACAATATGTCATACGTACTCACCAGACAGGTTAAGAGAGGTACTTGCAATTTGAAAAACCTCCACAAGTTATTGTGATATGCACCTAGATAGAAAGTGATTTTGTTGAGAACCTCTTCTCAGGGTTAAACACAATAAGTTTCATGAGTTTATATTTTGCTCAGATGACTTATGTTTTTTAAAGATGTCTTTCCTGTGAGCCAGATCAAATCAATATTACTTAGGATGCCTGTCCGTGAAGTAATCCTCCAATGCCCTCAGTGCAAGGTTGTACTTAACAGCAAATATATCTGTAAATTTTAAAAAAAGTAAATAATAGAGATATAAAACAGAATAGACCAGGACACTCAGATGTCAGCTGAAAAGATCGAGGACAAACTTCATGTGCAATGTAGAGATGAGTGTGTATATTTTCCTCTTATGATGTTTTTTTTTTTTTCTTCCAGAATCACTCTGGCATACCCTCTACTCATCAAAATTTGCTGTTAGAAAATCATTGTAGCTATAGTGTGTATAGAGAGTAAAAATAAGAGAAGCTAATATTTACTCTATGCTTGTTATGCTCCAGGCACTGTAATAAAACTTTTTTCACATCATCATTTTGGCATCTTGACTGCATTGCCTAACCTGCCCTCTCACAAATAGGTATTACAGAACTTCATCATGAGATTATATACCCAGATTTTTTTTGTTTACAAAATACCAATACATCTATAGAATTAATACTCAGAGGCATTCAGGATCTTACAGTTGAAGGGGGGCAAATGAATTTTTCAGTCTAGCTCATCAATTTTATGAAAGATGTCTTAAAAGAATAGTCAAGGTAATTCAGATAATTAGGAATGGTACCAAAAACGGATTTTTGGCTACTGATCCCAATTTTCATATCCCCTCAAACACACCTGGCCCCCTATTTTTTAAATAGCATATTATGTTCTGCATTTTTTTTCTAAAACTGTTTATTACATTACATTTGATATGTATCAGATTCTTACTGTAGGATGTATGAACAATATAGTATATTGCATTTACTATTTATTTTTTTGAGGTATGGTTGATATAATATTAGTTTCAGATGTACAATGTAATGACTTGAAATGTGTATACATTGCAAAATGATCACTACAATAAGTAGTGACCATACATAGTTATGGAATCTTCTTTTCTTATGATTAAAATGTTTAAGATCCTCTCTACTACATACTTTCAAAATACAATAAAGTATTATTAGTTATAGTCACCCGGCTGTACATTATATCTCCTTGACTTATTCATTTTATAACTGGAAATTTCTACCTTTTGACCCCCTTCACCCATTTTACCCAATTCCATTCCTTGCCTCAGGCAACTACCAATCTCTTCTCTATATCCAAAAGCTTGGTTTTTGTTTGTTTTTTAGATTCCACATGTAAGTGAGATCATATAATATTTATCTTTTTCTGTCTCACTTACTTCACTTGGTATAGTGCCCTTGAGTTCCCTCCATGTAGTTGAAAATGACAAGATTTCACTCTTTTTTTGTGGCTGAGTAATATTCCATTGTGTATAGGTATTTCACAGTTTTTTCATCCATTCACCCATCGATGGACATGTAGGATGTTTCCATGTCTTGGTCATTATACATAATGCTACAATGAACATGGGGGTGCATATGTTTTCAAGTTAGTGTTTTCATTTTCTTCCAATGAATACCCAGAAGTGGAATTTCTAGGTCATACTGTAATTCTAATCTTAAGTTTTTCAGGAGCCTCTGTACTGATTGATCCCCATAGTGGCTGCACCAATTTACATTTCCACCAATAGTGCACATGGTTTCCCTTTCTCCACGTACTTGCTAACACTTATTATTTCTTGTCCTTTTTAAAAAAATAATAGCCACTCTTACAACAAGGGGATGATATCTCATTTTGGCTTTTATCTTCATTTCTCTGATGATTAACAATGTTGACCATCTTTTCATATACCTATCAGCCATCTGTATGTCTTCTTTGGAAAAGTGTCTATTCATATTCCCCACCCATTTTCTGGTCAGTTTTTTTTTTTTTTTTTGTCATAAGTGGTATGAGTTCTTTTTATTTTTTAAATACTAACCCCTTCTCAGACATTTAATTTGCAAATATTGTTTTCCTTTTCAGGAGATTGACTTTTTATTTTGTTGATGATTTCCTTTGCTATGCCGTTTTTTTTTAAAGGTTTTATTTATTTATTCATGAGAGACACTCACACATAGAGGCAGAGACACAGGCAGAGGGAGAAGCTGGCTCCATGCAGGGAGCCCAATGTGGGACTCGATCCCTGGTCTCCATCATCACGCCCTGGGCTGAAGGCAGCTGCTCAACCGCTGAACTACCCAGGCGTCCCTGTGCAGGTTTTTAGTTTTGTGTAGTCCGACTTATTTTTTCTTTTTCTTTTTTTCTTTTTCTTTTTCTTTCTTTTTCTTTTTCTTCTTTTTCTTTTCTTTCTTTCTTCTTTCTTTCTTTCTTTCTTTCTTTCTTTTTTTCTTTCTTTCTTTTTGCTTTTGTTGCATAAAGTTATTTTTAGATTGTCATTGTCAAAGAATCCAGGTTACAAGTAATTACATTATATTAACAGTGCATTTCTTTATTTAACATTTTGGTATGGATTGAAGAGGGATAAAATATCTGGGTTGCCTAGCCCTAATGCAAATAAATAATAGGCCAAAGAATAAAGATGCTCTCCGAATTCTAATTTCAGTTTAAACTAAGTGGAATTTAAATTTTAAAGAGTCACAATTCAGAAGATCTTTTTTTTTTTATTACATATCACTATACAGATCAATTATTTTGGGGAATTTTTCATGTAAAATATATTAGAAGTATGCTCAGACTTTTGGAAGGATACTTTCAAATAGTTTTATTTTCTTTAAAGATAGTTTGATGTTTTGTTTTTTTAAAGAATTTTATGAATTTTAATTTTATGTTAAGTCAATTTCAAGATAACACAGTTTTACAATTAAATGAAATGACAAGAGCAATTTCTCACTTCATGAGGCATTATCTTTTGAGACATATTTACTAAATTAAATGTATGAGATCAGGGCTTCTCAGAGATTCCTAGAACTGTAGAATTTCAGGGCTTGTATGCAACCATATACATTATTTCCTTAATTTATTGAATTATTGAAAATATGAAAGGAAGGTCAAGAAAGCACAATTTACCCAGGATTGTTTTTAAGTTGTGTGAATATTTCTGTGGTAATGAACATTCATGTATGACTATTAAGCATTTATTCATTTTGCAAATGCTTTCCAAAATATGTTTTCCTATTCTAAATTTATTTACTTTTGATTGATGTGTTAGCAAAATTGACTCCCACTATGCAAAATATATCTTAAACACAAATAGCACTCTTTATAATTGATAGCAGTTAATACATCATAAGGGAATTTTCTTTCCATAAGAAAAATACGTGAAGCAAATAGGTATTCTAGACAAGAAGACATCTAACATTTTTTTTTATCCCATGTTTCTGATCTATGTAAACTTCTGGGGAAGCTGTTTTCATTGAAATAGCAGGTCAGGAAGATTTGTTGAGAAATCGAAAACTATAAAGAGTTTGTGTGCTGTAGAACAGCTTGAAAGTCCTTTTAATCAATATTTCTTTTACTCCTAGCATATGAAATAGTCTGATACTATCTGTTGATAATTATTTAGCTTCCTGTAAACTTCCAATTGTTCAGGATAAAAAGCTACACATCCAGCAAAACATGCCTAAATAAGTTTTTATATGCTTGAAAGCCATTTATCTCGCGCTCAAGAGGTGTAAGATTTGTGAGATCTATAGAGTATGACAGAATGGGAAACTGAAATGCTTTCATCATGCCCCAGAGAGAAAAAGTTGGCTTTTAGGCTGTAACGTTAACAGAAGGGAAAAACGGGGCATCGAAGCAGATGGGATCCACTAGCAAATAGACAGATGAAGGTCACTGGAATAAGGAGCTCATGTTTGGCAGAACATGATTGCACTTCAGCGCTGGACTATTTCCAAGAGCTTGTGCTTAACTCTGGCTTGGTTTGGGCAGCCCTGGAAAACTGGACAGACCCATTAAAAAGGTTGAGTTATGATACAGTGAAAAGATAGGTGATAAAAAATAAATAAATAAATAAAATAAAAAATAAATAAAAAATAAAATAAAATAAAATAAAATAAAATAAAATAAAATAAAATAAAATATAGGTGATAAGCAATGCTCTGAATCAGACAGGAGATAGTGGACCAGCTTGCTTAGAACAGTGCCACAGCCAAAGGAGCCCAATTTGGGGGAGACAAAGGAAGACAAAAGGAGGATGGTGTGTCAAGGCTCCAAAGGGCTTGCATTTGATCGGTGTAGTACCAGATATGAACATGCCAGTACTGAGTGAGGATATCAAGTCCAGTTATATTGATGTAGCAACGTGGCAGTGGGAGGGTGAGAGGGATAGTGTTGAAAGAGAGAAAGAAAAGACAGTGAACTTATGTGTAACCAGGGCCTTCCTGCTAAATACCAGGTCTTCCGTGAGATTAAGTGTAGAGCCTATCAGCTGCTGAAAATGAAATTGCCAATGTACTGACTACTTTGCTCAGGATATGGGTAGCCCGAGCCTTGAGTTAATAAACATTATTGATTTAAACCGTGAAAAACCAGGGAGTAAAGCAAGTTTGGATACCATATTCTGAATTAAATAAGCCAATCAATAAGTCGAATGAGTGTCATTAATATTAAACATGAACGAAACATTATCGTGGTAGGAAAAAAACAGATAATAGATCAGTTTTTTAAAAATAACTGATTTATTTTAAATATTTTTCCTATCTGTCCCCCCCCCCCTTTTTTTTAAGCTGTAGAGTCAAAAATATCTGCTTTGGTAGGAAGTACTAGCATATTACCTTTAAATAGCCTCAAATGTAATTGTTCAACTCATAATTGCTGCTTAGGAGTATTCCCATGCTCGCACATGACTCATCTTATTTCTAAATGCAGATGATTTGGGGCAATGGAACAAGATCACACAGAAGTTAGTCAAGTCCTACCATCCATGTTCTCCGGTTACTTTGATATTTGAAACTACAGAGTCGCAATCTCACAATCCAGTTGGGCAGGTTTTCTTTTCCAAATCAAGTGAATGTTATATTACAATGTTGTAATTCGGTTTCTACTGTGGTATTTTATTAGGATTCCAGTGTATGCATGGTCAAATAAAGATTCTAAGAGGCACTTGTGTATCTGTCAGCATGTAATGTAAGAAACAGTGAAAAAATCCACTTAAGGTATTTCAACTAGCAAGAAATTTAATACAAGGAATTTTGTGGTTACAATATTATTAAAGGGTTAGAAACACAGGATGTAAGGAATCTTCAGGTACGCATCCACTATATTTGTCTCATATCTGAAAATTATAGCTAAACACAAAAGTATGGAATCTGCTACAAATATTCATACATGTTAGATCTTGCTTTTCAGACATCAAAAGTGCAAGAAAATGGTGTAAGTTAAAAATTTCTTTCAAATCCCATGAGAGTGTTCTGCATTTCTATAATTTAAATAGATACAGAGCTCTAGCTTCAAGGGAAAATAACAAAAGCAGCTTCTGCTTCCCAACCACTGTGATAAAAGAGGAGGGTGGGGGCTGGAGAGTCGAAAATGTCTGATAAACTCCAATTGGGTTATGCAACACCCCATATAAGACTGTTTTCTGGGAGAGACACGAGTTATGGCCAGGCCACATTTGAAAGGCAGTTTAATAAGCAGTAAATGTGCCAGTTGTTTAGCCATCACCAATAAGTATGTCAAGATTATTTCCAAATGGTTAGTTAATTTCACTCGGATGAAAGGACTTCTATTTTAACAACAAATGGATTACTTTAAATTGTGCTTAGAAATTAAATGCCAATTCTAAAATAATCTGTGATACCACTACAAGGAAAGGATCAAAAATTAAGTAAAATGTTAATATGTATATTGATTAATATGTATATGTATTTTATAATCTATTTATAGTCCTCTTCTTGTTTAATGGCTCACTTCTCTTTATCAAGAATTGTCCAGGTATTTTAGCAAAAAGAAGTAGCCAAAGGCAACATCCTATTCTGTCCCAGTTTTCTGTTTTGTCGCTCTGTCCTTGGAATCTCTATTGTCCTCCCAACCTAGTAATTTTCTCCTGAGACAGTGGTATTTAAAAGGTTATTGGTCCCAGGGCCTCTCAGATTCCCTACACGTTAATTTCTTTAAGCTGTAATGGCTGTTACTTTTCTTTAGTTCCTCCTGCTATTACAACTGGTGGCATCTTTCATCTGTCTCAGTGTCCTTACATTTACTTATTCATTTTTTACGTTTCACTGCTAAGTGCAAGACACTTTCTCCGTCTCGTTAGGATCACCACTCTTTAATTATTTGTAATTTGCTTTTGTCATGTTATACTGTTCTATATTGGAGGCAGTTTATATAGGCCATCCTTTTATAGTACCAGTCAAAAGCAATTCCTATATAAACACCAAGGTTTTGGCCAAAATCGGTTGTATTTAATCAAGTTAGAATGTTGCCTATTTCCTCTACTGAGTATGTGCCATTCTGTACGCATTTCTCAAGTTTGTACATTCTCTTTGTGAAACTCCCTCCTCTAAAGCCTGGTTGTAGACAGCTAGCTAGGTATTCTAAGGCCCCAGAACATTGGTCATGGTCTGTGTTCTCATGATTTGGTTGAGCTGGAGCAGTGTTTTCCAGAATTTTCTTCTTTGTATGGTTCTAGCCTAGAGTTGGTTGAAAGATTTGGAAAGCAGAAAAGAAGCAGGGAGCCATTACTGAAGATTATCACATACCCAAGGGTTTCGACTTCTCTTTGATCTCTTCAGCACTTCTTTCAGATTATTGAACTAATTGACCAGCAGAGGCCCCAAGATCACCACCATATGCTTAGCTGTGGACAGAGCTAAAACTACTCTGAGCCAGCAACTACCTTCCCATAGATCTCACCATAAGTTTGTTCTTCCCAAGCCCACATTTGGGGATGGAAAAGCTTATCTTTTCAGACTGACTGGTTAGTGACTGACTTCTTTTTCTCCTAGTTTCCCCTTTCAGGCTTTGACTGTTCAAGCTTCATCCACAAGTACAGAAGGTCAAATACGTATAGCCAATCCCATACCCCATCACATCCATAAGGATGCTGCTTGCCTCACTGAATCCTGACTGAAAAGCCAGACTGTATGAACATACTGTTAATGTCTTAATATATTTTATTTTCTCTCCAAACCATATACATGAGCCACTTTTACTAGCTTAGACTCTTGGCTACACAGGACTCATTCTAATGACTTCACATCTCTATTGATATAAGCTTTCTTGTATACACAAATGCTTATGTCCCAGTGACTTATTTCATCTTTACTCTCAATATTTTTAGAAAGCCAATTCACTCCTGTGCCACAATTAAGTATGGTAAGGTAATTTCTAGCAAGACTGGTCACTCTAGAAAAATCAGATGTGATTTCTTTCTTTCTTTTTTTTTTTTTTTTTTTGTAATATTTTCACCTCCCTTTTCAACCTACTCTCTTTTCTAAAAATTGTAGAATGAGAACAAAATATATCAAAAAGCATCTAGAACACAAAATGGTATCTTTAAAAACATTTTAAATATATGTAGCTTGACTCCCCATTGCTATTGCCACACTCTAAATATGTCTAGTCAATGAAAGCAGTTAACTCTTTTGCTTTGCTGATTCAAGATTTTCCACCCTAATAATCTGGAGGGACAGCAAGAGATTATTACCCATATGTTTAACTTTTTTTCCTAACAGTATCAAGGTGCTATGTACTGCATTTGCTAGCTGAGATTAATAACAAATACTTTAAGACTACATTTGATTCAGATACTATGGTTTTCTTTTAAGCTATTAGAAGCAATATAAATAGGATATGTCCTGCTCAAGTATAACATAGAGATCTCTGAGCTTCGTAATAATATATACAGCTAAGCTCATACTGGTTCTAAGTGACTATTAAGTACTCAATCAAGGGCCTATGTTATATTTTTATAACAAACTACTCCAACCACCATAAAGATGAAATGTCTAATGGTCGTTTACACTCATTTACTGATACACTGTAAATCTGCCATATTTCGTGTGCCTTGGCAAAGCCACTGACAGGAGGTTAAAGAAGATATGTGTTTACTATCTATCCTTATCACCATCTGAAAAGAATGCTTTGGAAAGTTCTTGATCAGAGGAATCAGATAAATATATAACTCGTCTTTTATATGCTACTTTTCAAAAGTGTACATTTACAAAGCAGGCCAAGATGTGCAAGGACTGTGATTATCTCTTGGCGCCAAATTTCTTGCTTTTCTCCCTAAGTCATGTTCTTACCAAAATACATGAGTTACAATGGCGTTCTCCGTTTAGAAATATAGATGATACCTAGCAGAGGTGATAATGGAGTAACCAATTTTCTAGAAGGTAACCACCGTTTAAAAATCTTTATCTGTCACAGAGATGACTTAACAAAGACAGCTTAGGGTGAAGCTGTCATTTTTTAAAAATCAAAACAAATCAAGAAAGCTAACTTTTCTTACTTCTCAAATGATGTTCCTGGAATTCTACTTTATTCCTCTCACATTAGATAATAATTTTCATTTATAACAGACAGAACCTCAAATCAATCTTGTTTGCACAAATAGAGTATAATTGACTTAGGTAAACTGAGAAATCCTGGAGTTTTCTGGCTTCAGGTTCAGCTAAATTTTGATCAAAATATTGACATTAGGTCTCTTTCTGTTCATACTGTATTTCTCTTTCTGTTCATATCTTTGGTCATAAAGAGAGGACCTCTTTTTAAAAATAGTCAAGGAATGAAGAACTATTTTGTTCCTTTACCCACTCTCATTCTTACCCCTAAAAACAATGACTGTGACCAAGTGTATAGAAAGGCCCAATCTGAGACCGAGTGCTTACCTCTGATGCAAGGGAGAAAATCAACTCAACTGAATAATACGTCTTGTAAAGAATCTAGACTTAGACTACAAGTAATTAGATAAATGAGAACATAATTTCATTTGAAACATTTTTCTTTTTACCATGAACAATGCATTATTTAAAATATCTAAGGTACAAAAAGATGAAAAAATACATAAAGTTACAAATGTTGCAAGGAAGAACTAGACAATAAGGAATGGATACTAAAGAAAGTAAATAAGATTATAATATAATACAGGTTTAATGTAAACCACAATATCAAGTGGTTCCTGAGGAAATACACAGACTAGTGTTTCAGATTAGGAAATGAGTATTACTTTTTTCATCTATGAACCATTTCAAGACAATGGATTTCTCTATTCCTTTGAAAAATTTCTATGGAGACAGTATTTTAAGTTTTTTTTTTCAAATTTCCTTAAAATTATTTAAATGTCATTTGACCTTTTTTTTTTTTTCTGTTTCCTAAGAAATCTAGTTCAGCAGTTCTCTCAAAGCAGTATATGAAGGAGATATTCTTAGTTGTTGTTGTTGTCGTTTTTCTCTCAGAATGGGAATAAAAAAACAACATTTATTGCACTGAAAAGAACATGAAACTCAGTTGTTTTTTATTCCCTCTAAGCTGGGAAAAGTGCAGTTCTTCCCCACTATGGGTCTTTATCCCTATGAGTGTCTCTTTTACTACTTACACAAAACACTTCTGGTCAACAAATGAGTGGGGGATTTCCTCCATAAGAACAAGCAATTCTTCAACACCAAGTAGGTTGTCACCTCAATTCTGACACAGTGTACCTGAGGATGGTGTCAGATCCCACGGGTCCCACAAGACTCTGCCAACTTTTCCCTTATTTCTGATGAAATAAGTGACCAAACAGTCACAGTGACCAAACAACTATAGATTGCAGGTTGCAATGACCCCCCTGCTCAAGTTTGAGTAATTTGCTAAAGTGGCTCACAGAACTCGGGGAACCACATACTTATATTCCCTAGTTTAGTAAAGGATATGATAAAGAATAGATAAACAGCCAGATGAAGAGATGCATAAGGTGAGGTCCAGGAGGTTCCTGAGTATAGAAGCTTCTGTTCCTGTGGAGTTGAGGGATGCGATCTTCCTGGTGTGTATGTTTTCATCAACCTGGAAGCTCTCCGAATCCAATCCCCTGCTTTTGGAATTTTATAGAGGCTTTCTTACATATACATGATCCACTAACTCCACTTCTCATTTCTTTCTCTTCTCGGAGATGAGGGGCAGGTGCTGAAATTTGCAGGCTTCTTTCTTATCATGCTTGGGTCTTTCTGGTGACCAGCCCTCATCCAGAGGCCATTCAGGAACCCACTCAGTCACTTTAATAAATAAAAGATGTTCCTACTGCTCTTACCATGTAGGAAATTATTAGAGTTTGTGGAGGTCTGTGCCAGAAAGAAAATAACTTCCTGATTTGGATTGGGGAAATAAAAACAGGCTTATTACCTGAATGTTTGTTAATTTTTTCAGCAATGGGTAAGAAAAAAATCCTGCCCTTATCTCTAGTCTGTGTGTTTTGTAAAAGTAATTCCTGTATGTTAATCTTTTATAGGGCTTCTGTGAGTCTGAAGTTAGCTAGGAAGTGATTTACTGTCTACCGACTTCAGATTCTGAATCTTTATTTTGTTAATGGAATTGATAAGAAAAATGGGTCTCTCCTGGCTTTTTCTTCCTTTCCTATTCCCTTCCTACTTCACCTTGGCAGAGATTTATCTGCAGGCACCAAAAGGAGTATGTATATGAACTGCAGTGGTACTTATCTGCCTCTGAGGTCACTGTAGTGTATGTCTTTCCTTCTGTAACAAGTAAAGAATAGATTGATCATAGATGCATGATAATGAATGGATGTGGGGAAGCTACTATTTTTCACAAGCTACAAGAAGTATTTGGAGGCAGGTCATGATTACTCTAGTTAGATACTACAGACCAAAGTACCTTACTCTTTAATTACAAAGACATGGGAACTTAAAAAGTAAAATTAGAAATGTGCTATTTATTGAAATATCCCAAACTATCTTTGAGTTAACTAAGCAAAAGAAAATAAACTTTAAAAGAAAATGTAATCTTTAAATATACTGATATATCACATTTTGCCTTAAAAATACCTACTTTAATTCAGACCAAGGACATTTTCTAAATGGCCTAGTAGAAAATGAGAAAAAGAGAAAGCTTCCAGAAGTTCCCTCAGAATGTTTTTCACTTTACCCTGCCATTTTAATGTTCTCAATATAATTATCCCTTACCAACCTGCCAGACCTAGAATTTGTAGCTTCCCAAATCTTCAAAGCATTTTGATTCCTTCTTGCATTGTTAGAAAATAAGTTACGAAAAAGAAAAGAAAAGAAGTCATACTTTTCTATAGAAATAAAGGGATTAGGCCTCGTTCACAGTGTCACATTTAATAGTTTATTCTCTCTCCTTTGGAATTAAAGAAAGAATAAAACAGCTCTGACAATAGCAGTGTGTAAGGGATCCCCAGATATCTTTGCTCTTCATCTAGTGCTCTGTGTTTAAAATACCTTGAGATATATATTTTAAATTGGAAACACTTAAATATTCTTCATTTTTGGAGTTTTGAGTATATTATGGTACAGCCATAGGCCGGCATCACATGCATTCATGATTAATACAGTGAATAATTTTAAATGATTTTGAACAGAGGTACTTTTAAATATTATGTCAAAATATCCAATATGATAGATAAACTATATGATATAAATATGACTCTAAAAATACATATGCATAGAATAAAGCATAGGAAGAAAGAAACAAAAATAATAATAGAGTTTGTATCTAGATATAAGATTGTTTTATTTTTCCTTTTTATAAGGGGCACCTGGGTGGCTCAGGTGGTTAAGTGACCAACTCTTGATTTTGGGTCGGTCAGGTCATGATCTCAGGGCCCTGGAATCAAGTCCTGCCTTGGGCCCTATGCATAGAGTGGAGTCTGATTGAAATTTTTTTCCTTCTCCCTCTGTCCCTATCCCCACTCATGCTCTCTATCTCTCAAATAAATAAATGAATCTTTAAAAAAATTTGGAAATATGCACACCATATTAAATACACCTGAAACAAAAAAGAAGACATTTGCTACTCAGATGTAGAAAAAGTTATGAAAAAGTTATTTAACTTACAACATGGTATGATTTATATTTGACATATAAGATGAAAATGTTGATGAAGACTTTAATTTATCTAAATAGATATTATCTATTTAATCCAAATCTTATTTGATAAAAGAGTTAACTTTAATAAAGTTTATTAAATTGCCTAAAGTTATATTGCTATTTGATGCTATAAATGGGACAAAAAACTTGTTTTCTGGACTACTTGAGTAATTCTCTATGTACTATATAAATTTAATTTGAATAAGAAGAATATAAAGAGGTAAATGACAGCCTAGAGAATAATTCTTTATATTAATGAGTTGCTAAAGTTATATTAATAAGGGCAGATTTCCTGAAGCTGAATCAAGTGTTTAATCATCTGGTTCAGAAAATTGTTATTTTTATAGTGGGGATGTTGCACAATGTAGTAGAAAGTTAATGGGTTTGAAATGAGTTTAAACTGTAATGGGAAGCCTGGTTATACTCTAGAATATCAATGTGACCTTGAGTGAGTTACTAAGAATCTCTGAACCTGATTTTACTTTGAAAATGAGCATGGGGGATCCCTGGGTGGCGCAGCGGTTTGGCGCCTGCCTTTGGCCCAGGGCGCGATCCTGGAGACCCGGGATCGAATCCCACGTCGGGCTCCCGGTGCATGGAGCCTGCTTCTCCCTCTGCCTGTGTCTCTGCCTCTCTCTCTCTCTCTGTGTGACTATCATAAATAAAAAAAAAAAAAAAAAAAAAATTAAAAAAAAAAATAAAATAAATAAAAAAATAAAAAAAAATGAAAATGAGCATGGTAATTCCTCTCACATGTGATACCATGAGTATTAAATGACATACAAAGTTGCTTAATACATCTGTTAGACCTTCCATAAATGTCAGTTTCCTTCCTGGTTCATTACTTCCCGTACAATTCAGTGATTCGTTCATATACTTGTTTATTCATATATGCGGAACATTTCAATAGATTTTTAAAATACAACCACAAAAAGAAGAGAGGGGAAGTATCTGGGTGGCTCAGTCAGTTGAGCAACCGACTCTTGATTTTAGCTCAGGTCATGACCTCAGAGCTATGAGCTCAAGCCTTGCATTAGTCAACACACTCAGCAGGGAGTCTGCTTGGGATTCTTTCCCTTTCCTTCTGCCCCTCCTGCTCACACACCTTACTTTATGTCATTTTATGTAGTCTTCAATGAATCAGATGACATAAGAACTCTCCGGATTTTCTCTTCTTTCCATTGCTGATACTAGAATTGTAAACATTGCCTTTTGTATGATTTAGGATGATTGGTAGGCAGGATAAAGAAATGAATAAAGCTAATTAAAAATTAAGCAATTAAATGCTATTTGACTACCTTAAAATATGAATTTTTATATTTCCTTGGAACAAAGATATTTAATATATCAAATATTGTTTTATATAGTTGTGAATTTTAGAAGTGAATGAATTCAGATTGAATTTTGGAATTATGGAAAGCTGCAATAACACTCACAATAATTGAAAATACTTTAGAAATAATCTCCATTAAAGAAAGTTCATTATCGGTGATATTTGATTTCTTAAAACTCAATGACTTAAGTGCAAATCATAAACACAATTCAAATCGATATCTATAGTCTCTCATGGCTTCCTCATTTTCCTCTGAATATGTTTCTCCAGAATTCTGTTCTCCTTGTTTTTAATCTTCTTTAATTTATCTGAACCTAAATACCTACATATCTCTATTTTACTCCCAGTCTATGCCTATTTATCTTTCTTTTTTATATATTTATCACAACTTCCTGTTCTCTTTGTATCTTATTCACTAGACAACTACATTTTTGTCTCTAACTACATTTCTTATGATTGTTGCATTTTCCTTGTCCTCTCCTGTTTCTTGTTTCTACATTATCTAGTAAGTAACAGTAACAGTGATAGGTAATAGCTGCCATATATCAAACATTTACTAGATTTAAAATAGCTAAGAATATACATGAGAAAATTGTAATTGTGTGTTATTATTTTCCCCACTTCAGAGTTCTGAAACTAAAACTTAGGGAAGAAAGTGAATCAATTAATTTTACAGAGTAAAAGTAAGCAAGGAAGGAATAATGACATGGCTGTCAGTTGAGAATATCCAACATCCCTTTTTAGTTGTATGTTGGGTGAATGGACAAAAGTGCCATGCCATTTGCTCTTTTTTTTCTGTCTCCTATACATGTAAAGCCAGCATATGAGGTTTATTATACTCTCACTCTTAGAAAGAATGACAAACTAATGTTTTATTTTTTTAATTTATTTTTTATTGGTGTTCAATTTACCAACATACAGAATAACCCCCAGTGCTGTCAACCATTCACTCCCACCCCCCACCCTCCTCCCCCTCCACCACCCCTAGTTTGTTTCCCAGAGTTAGGAGTCTTTATGTTCTGTCTCCCTTTCTGATATTTCCCACACATTTCTTCTCCCTTCCCTTATATTCCCTTTCACTATTATTTATATTCCCCAAATGAATGAGAACATACAATGTTTGCCCTTCTCCGATTGACTTACTTCACTCAGCATAATACCCTCCAGTTCCATCCATGTTGAAGCAAATGGTGGGTATTTGTCATTTCTAATGGCTGAGTAATATTCCATTGTATACATAAACCACATCTTCTTTATCCATCATCTTTCGATGGACACCGAGGCTCCTTCCACAGTTTGGCTATTGTGGACATTGCTGCTATAAACATCGGGGTGCAGGTGTCCCGGTGTTTCATTGCTTCTTTATCTTTGGGGTAAATCCCCAACAGTGCAATTGCTGGGTCGTAGGACAGGTCTATTTTTAACTCTTTGAGGAACCTCCACACAGTTTTCCAGAGTGGCTGCACCAGTTCACATTCCCACCAACAGTGTAGAGGGTTCCCTTTTCTCCGCATCCTCTCCAACATTTGTTGTTTCCTGCCTTGTTAATTTTCCCCATTCTCACTGGTGTGAGGTGGGATCTCATTGTGGTTTTGATTTGTATTTCCCTGATGGCAAGTGATGCAGAGCATTTTCTCATGTGTGTGTTGGCCATGTCCATGTCTTCCTCTGTGAGATTTCTCTTCATGTCTTTTGCCCATTTCATGATTGGATTGTTTGTTTCTTTGGTGTTGAGTTTAATAAGTTCTTTATAGATCTTGGAAACTAGCCCTTTATCTGATAGGTCATTTGCAAGTATCTTCTCCCATTCTGTAGGTTGTCTTTGAGTTTTGTTGACTGTATCCTTTGCTGTGCAAAAGCTTCTTATCTTGATGAAGTCCCAATAGTTCATTTTTGCTTTTGTTTCTTTTGCCTTCGTGGATGTATCTTGCAAGAAGTTACTGTGGCTGAGTTCAAAAAGGGTGTTGCCTGTGTTCTCCTCTAGGATTTTGATGGAATCTTGTCTCACATTTAGATCTCTCATCCATTTTGAGTTTATCTTTGTGTATGGTGAAAGAGAGGGGTCCAGTTTCATTCTTCTGCATGTGGATGTCCAATTTTCCCAGCACCATTTATTGAAGAGATTGTCTTTTTTCCAGTGGATAGTCTTTCCTCCTTTATCGAATATTAGTTGACCATAAAGTTGAGAGTCCACTTCTGGGTTCTCTATTCTGTTCCATTGATCTATGTGTCTGTTTTTGTGCCAGTACCACACTGTCTTGATGACCACAGCTTTGTAGTACAACCTGAAATCTGGCATTGTGAGGCCCCCAGCTATGGTTTTCTTTTGTAAAATTCCCCTGGCTATTCAGGGTCTTTTCTGATTCCACACAAATCTTAAAATAATTTGTTCTAACTCTCTGAAGAAAGTCCATGTTATTTTGATAGGGATTGCATTAAACGTGTAAATTGCCCTGGGTAACATTGACATTTTCACAATATTAATTCTGCCAATCCATGAGCATGGAATATTTTTCCATCTCTTTGTGTCTTCCTCAATTTCTTTCAGAAGTGTTCTATAGTTTTTAGGGTATAGATCCTTTACCTCTTTGGTTAGGTTTATTCCTAGGTATCTTATGCTTTTGGGTGCCAAACTAATGTTTTAAAATAGATGCTGGTAATGGTCATTTGCAATGCAAAATAATACATCCTGCTAAAAACACAATTTTCATTGTATTCCTGAGCTAACATGAAATTAAGAGACTGTCTAAGGAGAAAGAGACAGAGACAGAGAAATTGACTTGAAGTGAAAAATGAAATTTGCAAAGAAGTCATAGCAACTGAAAAGGCAAGAGTAAGCAAATACTAAAACAAGTCATCATGAAGAAAATAATGCTGAAAGCAACAGTAAGTCTAAGCATTTAGCCAGTGGATAAAGCAAAGGAGCAAAACCTGAAACCCTCAGATTAATCCAGGGGAGCTGGAAGGGGGATATTGCAGTCCTGGTGAAGAGTAACTTTTGGCTTCTAGCAGAAGCGAATGTAAATTTCCATTAAAAGACAGCATTTGAAAATTAGACTCCAAAAATCGACCTAGTCAAACTCAGAGAGTCAGAGTCAAGAACAAAACACTGTACATCAAACGATGTCTCCAGCCTGAATTGGTATTCTTGCAACTATTATTCAATACATACTATTATTTTTAATGTGCTTACTCTGTTTTGTGTATTGATAAAATAAAGTAGTTGATGCTGTGGTTATTAAAATAAAATTTACTTAACCATATTTCTTGAGCAATCATTCTCAGATATGAGACTTCCGTGATCTTTGATGTTAAAAAGTGTTTTTTTTAATCTGGATCTGGTTTTATATGCAGGTTTAACTATACTAGCTCTTCCTAACTTAGCTTGAGTTATTTGAATGCAAGACCTTTAGGCATAATTTGTGTTTGACACTGATGTAAATTGCTTCTAGGCTTCCCTCCTAGCAACTCTGTTTACACACCTTACTTCTATTAGAAGCTATTAGGGCTAATTAAAGAAACAAATTTAATTTTCCTTTCAAACTCTGAATCAGTAGAAGCTCCAGGTGTTTTTACTACTAATATTTCCTCCTAATACTGAAAAGAGAGAGAAAAAAATTAGTCTCATAAGCAACATCATTAGATTTCAGTACATGATATACTCATGACTAAATTGTACCAGTTGGAAGAAGGTTACATGAACCTCTTTGTTGAAGAGGAATCAAACACCCTATCATTTTTTATTTCTTTTTTGTTAAGATTTTTAAAATGAGGGATATGGTTTATGAATTTGCTGTAGCTATGGAAATCTGTCCTTAGCACAAACTGATTTGAAAGAATTTGTAGCCTTTTTATCATGGATCATTACATTTTGAGTAACATTTGAAGAAAGAAAAGAAAAGAAGAAAAGAAAAGAAGAAAAGAAAAGAAGAAAAGAACAGAAAAGAAAAGAAAAGAAAAGAAAAAAGAAAAGACAAAAAGAAAAGAAAAGAAAAAAAGAAAAGAAAAGAAAAGAAAAAAAAGAAAAGAAAAGAAAAGAAAAGAAAAGAAAAGAAAAGAAAAGAAAAGAAAAGAAAAGAAAAGAAAAAAAGAAAAGAAAACCATCTCAAGCAATGATTTTAAATCATTTTCACCAGAGAGGCCACTAAATTTGCTCTATATAGGTGAATGATTTTATGATGATTCTGAATCTTACCTTTTTTGCTGTAGAATCAAGACTACACTAGTAAAATCAGAGTGAGGAAGTAGGAAGGTCACCTCTTTTGCTCCTGGAGTCCAAACTTGAGCATTGAAAGGCTCGTACAATATCATCTGTCAAGACACAGCAATATTTTGCCATTTACAGATAGGAGATCCTGAAATTCATCTATCAGGGGAAAAATAGCACCAAAATCTTCCAGAAGAAGACTTCATCTTGAACTTTTGTCATTAGTTGTTGTTATTATTATTTAATAAAGATGAGATTGAAACCATAGAACAATTTAGGGAATTTTACCCCCACAATAATAATAGTCTTCTGATTCATCAATATATGATACTGCTCCATTAGTTTGATATTTTAAAAATCTTTTTTTTTTTAAGTTAGAAATTTAAAAATTTCAATAAAAATGTTTGGTAGTTTTCAATGGACAAAATTTTCACTATTTGCTAAACTTTTTTCCTACTATTGTATTTTTGAAATTATTATACGTGGAATGGTCTTCATTTGGATTTTTCATTGCCAGTGGGTAAAAAAACAAATAATATTTGTATATTGAACTAATTTTCTGTAAATCTACTGACTTGATTACTGTTTCTGAGGTTTTCTTAGGATTTTCTGTTCATCAGATTAATGCATCACATTATAGGTGAATAGAAATATAGTTTTACTTCTTCCTTCCTAACCTGGAGCTCTTTTAATATTTTTCCTGCCTAACTTCCCTGTGTAGAATTTCCAGTACAATGTTAAACAGAAGAGGTGAGAGTGAAAGTCTTTGGCTTGCTCTCTACTTAGGGAAAACTTTCAGTCTTTAAATATTATTTGTTAGCTGTGGGTAATCTGTAGACGGCTTTTATTGGGTTACGGAAGTCTCTATTACTAGTATGTTAAGTGTTTATCAGTAAAGTTTTGTGCCCAAGATTGCAAATCCGAGAAACCACCAAGGAACTGACACCAATGCAAACACACAGGGTTTATTTACAAGCTCGAGCTTGGGTCCAAGTATACCCGACACAGCAGAGCAGGGACTTGGGCCCCGAAGTGGGTTACAGCTGGGTTTTTTATGGGCTGGTTTAGGGGATTTTCTGAAGGGGTGGAAGAATTTTTCCATTCCAATATGGGGAAATGGATGCGTTTCTTAAGATCTGATATGGGATCCCCTGCCGAGGGCATTCTGCAGTTTTTCCTGTAAAATTCAGCTCTTATTCCCAGGGGCCTAAAATGGCTGTACTTGTGCTAATGCTAAACTTGAGGTGGAATGGCCTTGATTTTTCTTGGCCTTCACAAAAGGGTGCTGTATTTTGTCAAAGGCTTTTTTTTCTGCATCGCTTGAAATAATCATGAAGATCTTGTCCTTTATTCTATAATATGGTGTATTATAGTGATTGATTTTAGGGTAGATCAAACTTGCATTTTTATGGTAAATCCCACTTGGTCAAGAAATGTAATCCCTCTTATACGTTGCTGGATTTGGCTGCTAGTTTTTGTTAGTATGTTATCTATATTCGTAAAGAATGTTGCTCTGTAATTTCTTCTTCTTCTTCTTCTTCTTCTTCTTCTTCTTCTTCTTCTTCTTCTTCTTCTTCTTCTTCTTCTTCTTCTTTTTATTTTATTTTATTTTTTATAACTTTGCCTCGTTTTGGGATCAAGGTAATACTGGCTCCATGAAATTAATGGGACACTGTTTACTGCTCTTATATTTTGGGGAGAGTTTGTATAGGAGTGGTACTAAGTATTCTTTGAATGTTTGGTGGAGTTTACCATCGAAAGCATCTAGGCCTGCAGGAATGTGGGATTTTCAAAATCATTAATTCAATTTCTTTACGTTTTGTAGAACTATTCATATGCTCTATTCCATCTTGATTTAGTTATGATAGTTTGTATCTTTCCAGTGATTTTTCCATTTTATCTTGGTTTTATAAATATGTATACTGTATATTATATATATGTATAAATTTGGCAGATAGTTGTTCATGTTATTTCCCCATATCTTTTTTTTTTTCCAAGTCAGTAATGATTTTCCTCTTTTATTCCTGATGTGAGTAATTTAAATCTTTCTTTTACCTTGGCCAGTCAGGCTAAAATTTTGTCAGTGTTGTTAATTATTTCAAAGCTCTATTGATTTTATTGCTTTTCACTATTTTTTCTATTTTCCATTTCATTTATTTCTGCCCTAACCAATTTTATTTTTTATTCTGCTTGCTTTGAGTTTATTTTACTCTGAGTTTTACATTATGCTCAAGTGAAATAGGTAGATTTTTTTCATCTTTATTCCTTCTTAATATTGATGGTTATAGCTGTTTTCACATTAAGAAACACTTAGGATGCATTCCATAATTTTGATATCTGAATTTTGATATTTAATTTTCTTTCATGTAAAAGTACTGCTGAATTTTCCTAGAATTTACTCACTGACCCACTAGTTTTATGATTTTTTAAAAAAATTTCCACACATTTATGAATTTCTCAAATTTCCTTTTGTTATTGATTTGTAATTTAATTCTATTATGACCAAGGCACATATTTTAGATGATATCAATCCTTTTAGAATTATTGAGATTTATTATGTGGTTTAACATATGGTATACCTCAAAGAATGCCCCATATTCATTTGGGAAGATTACATATTCTGCTGTTGTTGGGTGAAATGTTTTCTAGACGTCTCCTGGTTATATTTGATTTATTGTTTTGGTGAAATCTTTTATGATCTTTGTGTTCTTCTACCTATTCTACCCTTTGTTAAAAGTAGAATATTTAAAACTTTGTTGTTAAATTTTCCACATATTTTCTTTTAATTCTCTCAGTTTTTGCTCTATGAATTTTAGAAACTTATTAGCTGTAAACAGGCTTACAATTGCTTTATCTCCCTGATATTTCTATCCTTTTATTGTTTAAAATGCCATTCTTTTATTCCAACAATTTTTTTCTTCAATTCTATTTAGTCTGATTTTGAGTCACTCAAGCTCTCTTTTGGTTTTTATATGTATGGCATATATTTTTCTGCCCTTTAATTCAATCTATTTATTCTTTTTAATTTAAGGTGCATCTCTGTCATAATATATAGTTGGATAATTTTTTTTTTCATTTTGTCAGTATCTGACTGTTCATTGGAATGTGTAATCAGTTTAGGTTTAATTAAATTACTGATAAAGGAAGACTGTATATGATATTTTGCTATTTTTATATATCTTATTTTTTTATATTCCTCTATTTCAACATACATTACAGTCTGCTTTCATGTTAAATAGACATTTTCTAGTTCTCCATTTCACTCCCTTGTTATTTATTTTACTATATATTTTGAGACATTTTCTTAGTGGTTGCCTTGGGAGTTACAATTACATCTTCACATAAACCTATGTAATTCACATTAATACTAATTTAATTTAAATAATATATAAAATGTTTTCTCCAAATAGATCCATTCTCTACCCTCCTTTGTGTCATCTCTGCAATACAATTACATCATTATATGCTATAACCCACAATGCACTTTTATAATTATTTGCTTTATGCAGTTGTTTTTTAGTAAGATAGTTGAAGAAAAATGTAAAATCTAAAAACACCCATATTATCTTTCCCATTTACTTATGTAGTTATCTCTATCAGTGATCTTTATATTTTTTTGGATACTTGACGTTATTTTCATGTATTACTCCAGCGTGAAGGACTCCTAGGGTTTCTTATAGTGCACATCTTCTGGCAATAAATTCATTTAGTTTTTTAAAAAATCCATCTTTATTTTTGAATGATTGCTCGCTGGATATAGAATTCTTTGGTGATGGTCCTTTTCTCTCAGCAATTTGAATATGTCACCACATTGCTTTCTGACTTCCATGGCTCTTATGAGAAATCTGCTGTTATTCTTACTGAGAATCCTTTGTAGGTGATGAGTCTTTTATCTCATGCTTCCTTTAAGAGTCTCTCTTTGTCAGAGAGAGGCAAACCAAGAAACAGACTCTTAACTGTAGAGAACAAATTGATGATCACCAGAAGGGGAGTGAGGGTGGGGGATGGGTGAAATAGGTGAAGGGGATTAAGGAGTGCATTTGTGATGAGCACAAGGTGACATATGGAAATGTTCAATCACTGTATTGTACACCTGAACTAATATTACATGTATCTTAGTATATTAACTAATTGGAATTTACATAAAAACTTTAAAAAAAAGAGGGTCTCTTTGTTTTTGATTCTTGAAACTTGACTATAATGTGACATGTCGTGAATATCTTTGAATTCACAGTCTTAGAAGTATGAATTTCTTGGATGTATAAATCATGCTTTTTATTTAACATAAGAAGTTTTTGACCATTGTTTTCAAATACACATTCTGCCTTTTTCTCTTGGCTTTCCTTTTGTCACTTTTATTACTTGCCTATTGGTACACATTGTGTAGATGTATGAAGCTCTGTCCACTTTTTTCCTCATTCTTTTTTTCTATTTGCTCTTAAAGCCAGATAATTTCTATTAACCCATTTTCAATATGCTTATTCTTTCTTAAGCCAACTCAAATCTGCTGTTGAACTCTTGTGATTATTTTAAACTTCAGTAAATGTATGTCTTAGTCCACTTGAGCTACTATACCAAGTTTGCCATAATACTGTATAACTTACAAACAACAAACATGTGTTTCTCATAGTTCTAGAAGATGGGAAATCCAAGGTAAAGGTACTGGCAGATTTGATGCCTGATGAGAGCCTGCTATCTGGTTCATAGATGGACAGCCATCTTCTTGCTATGTCTTCATTTGGTAAGACAGAATTTTTTCCCAAGACATTTAATGCCTTAATTTTAAGAGTAATTCACGGGATCCCTGGGTGGCGTAGCGGTTTGGCGCCTGCCTTTGGCCCAGGGCGTGATCCTGGAGACCCGGGATCGAATCCCACATCGGGCTTCTGGGGCATGGAGCCTGCTTCTCCCTCTGCCTATGTCTCTGCCCCTCTCTCTCTCTCTCTCTGTGACTATCATAAATAAATAAAAATAAAAAAAAATTAAAAAAAAGAGTAATTCACTAGGTGCACACTCAAATTGCTCTTCATCAACATGCACTTTTTATTCAGGCAAAATAACACATTTATATGCAATATGAAATAATCTGCTACATGCCTGTATATATATTCATCTATATATTTATATTAAGCAAATATTTGTTGAGCAACCAAAATATTCAAGAAATTGACCAAACCAGCTGTCTTTGCCCCAGTGGATTTTATATTCTATACTGTCAAGTAGATAATCAATGATGTTGGAAAATTCTTCCTATGTTTATTTATTTTATTTTTTTTCTTCTTCCTATGTTTAATTCCTGTTATTCATTTCATATAAAAGTCAAGGTATGTCTTCCTTTTCACTTTTGATAATAAAGCAATTTAAAATGTAAGAATTTTGTATTCTCAGAAATGAAATTTTCACTATATAGCAAGTAAATAACATGTAATCCTTGTTGAGGCTGTATCTTATAAAAATGTCTCTTAAAGTTGAATAAGATATGACCTATTTTAAAGAATAATCAAATTATTGTGAACAGCCAGTCTCACTAATAGTTTTATTGAAATATTAAATATAATACTTCATATATAAACCCTTATGCTATGGTTTCTATGCAGCTATAAAATCAAAACACATTTGCAGATTAAATATTAACATAACTATAGAAACAATTAAATTTAACTAATTCATTAATTTAATGTTACAAGTGATGTGCTGAAACCGCATTCATGATAGAAGCTCAACTGTGATATTGATATCTACAGCACAGGTTTTTTTTCATGTTTATCATATCTGGAATTATGAATGAAATGTGATACATCAATCCATATGCCTTTTTATAAAGTTTGAAATATTGCAGTAACTTTTTTGTACACATAATAAAATAATAAAGGCTTCATTTGACATGAAAACATAATTTTATATATTATTTTACTGATCATTTCTCATTCACCTTTGTAATTTAAAGTAGACCACTTGTCTCCAAGGTAGTTAATAGCACACCAAATATAGACATTAAAATGATGTGGCAATGCTCAGTTATAATAACAAGTTGATCCAGATACCTATAGCAATTCTCAGAGAGTAGTTATCTTCTTCATGCTATGTCATACTACAATACTTCTTAAAAGGAATGAGCTAGATTTTCATCCATGGACATGGAATAAGGCCCAAGAGATATTACTAAGTGCAAATGTAATTTTGAGTAATATTAAGTTCTTTTTAATTTTATATAATGTACTAAAGTATGATATATTAAACATTATGTACATTATATATGAATAAGTATGCACACACAGAAAATATCTGGAAAGATAAACTTTAAACTATAGGCTATTTTTATTAATTTACTGTTGCAGAATGCAAATGGGTAGAACAGCTGAAAAATTCCTTTTTTTGTTTTTGTACACTCATGTAATGTTTATACTACAAATATCTATGTATAGAGAAAGTATATATTTTAATTCTACAGCATTAGAAAGTTTAGGACAGGAATTAGATATAGTTTTTCTAAATACGTATTGATAAAATTAGTCCTTAAATGAGTGGTTAGATAGTAGACAGTAGTAATGAGATTTTTTGTTAAGCAGACCTGAAGTGGAAAACTATCAAACATCTGACCTTAATACATGATGAAAAGCAACATTTTTCTTTTCTTTCAAAGTTAAACTATAAATTAAAATACTTGAAATTTATTTTAGATTTCAAGGCTGGTACTATATAAACACTGTGTTTGATTCAGAAATCTAAACATTTAATTAATTTCAGGCAAGATAAAATCATCTCTGAATATAGATTTATTAAGAAATGTCAACTTCTAATACAAGAATAAACCATTTCATGTCTTATGTGATAGAAAGAGCCAACTGCTTTACAGCTAGCAGGTGAATTTATCTCTCTATTTCATATTGTCTTTATAAACTACTAGATCATTCTATTACCAGCCAGATCTCTTCATCACAGAGAGTTCAAAACCTAAGCCACAACCTTTTGTTTTCGAACATTCATGCAAACATGGGATATCCTAATATAATACAACATATGTAAGGATAACAATAACTGTTATTATTTTCTCAGCAAGATTAATTCCTGAATGTTTTTGTCTTGAAAAATTACTGTTTTATCCTTACATAATTATTTATAATATTTATATAATAATATAAATTTTAACTATATATATTTGCCCACAGAAGAGTTATGTTACTTGTATTTTGTTTCTATCTAAAATGGATCTTTAAACCTAATCTTCCCCACAACAACAACCCTTGAAAAGGAGCCTGTTGTTTCTTTCAGTACTCTACACAGAAAATTCGTAACTTATTTTGATGGAATAAATTCCTAATATCAAAGTGAAAAATGTAGAACCCTGGAAACAAGAGATAACACATTAGAATTCTCTATTCCTAGTAGGATTTTGATAGCTACTTCCTTAAACAGGGAATACTTTGAATACCTGGAGTCTACATTTGCACCAAGTGTTCATGTCTTCTCTTAATCTAATTTATGCTTCAATGTGCATAACACATGGTGTACAGAGTCACATTTAAAAACCGAAGAGTAAATATTTATGTGATATAAAGTATTTCCAATGGTAAGTTAAATAAAATATTCAACTTATAGTTTGGTATTATACCCAACTATTTGCTTCATTTTTTACAACCAAAATTTGTATAAATACAGAGAAGTTGAAAAATAGTAGAATAAATACTACTACCCATCTACGTAGTTTCACTTATATTTGATTACAATACATAGTTTGATATATTAGACTTCATTTCACTCTAAATGCAATAGATATTTTTTGTTGTTGCTGGATCACTTGAGAGTAAGTAGGAATATCATGATATTTTATCACAATTCCCTCAAAATGTGTTTCTTTATTTTTTTTAAGGATAGGTTTTATTTATTTATTTATGGACAGAGGGGAAGAGGGAGAGGCAGAGACTCTTGAGCTGACTCTGTGCTGACTGTGGAGCCAAAGCAGGGTTCTATCTCCACCTTGAAATCATGATCTGAGCCAAAACCAAGAGTCAGATGCTTACCTGACTGAGACACTCAGGCATCTTACAATGTATTTCTTGAGTTATATTCTCCTCTCTAATCACTCTACATTCATACAGGTTTTCCAGTCTTTGGCAGTATCAACATCATAAACTGAATTCTTTCAGACAGTAGAAAGAGATAATGTTCCCAAGATTTTTTAGACAGAAATCCTTCATGGATATCATGAAAGTAGACTACAGGGGTGCCTGGGTGGCTCAGTCGGTTAAGCATCTGATTCTTGATGTTTTTTTTTTTTTTTAAGATTTTATTTATTTATTCATGAGAGACACACATACACACAGAGAGAGAAAGAGAGAGAGAGAGGCAGAGACACAGGCACAGGGGGAAGCAGGCTCCATGCAGGGAGCCCGATGTGGGACTGGATCCCAGGACTCCAGGATCCCGCCCTGGGCTGAAGGCAGACGCTCAACTGCTGAGTCACCCAGGGATCGCTTGACTCTTGATTTTGACTTAGGTGATGATCCCATATGCCTGGGATTGAGCCTCACATCGGGCTCCCTACTAAGAGGGTAGTCTGCTTCTCCCTTTCTCTTTGCCCTTCCCCCTGCACTTGGAGTCTCTCTCTCTCTCTCTCTCTTTCTCTCTCTGTTAAAAAAAGTAAATAAAATCTTAAAAAAAAATAAAGTAGCCTGCACAATTCAAGATTGACAAAACAAGATTTAATAATGTAGGACTAAATGAACTAAAAAACAAACTTGTAAAATTTATAATAGTAATGTGAAAAACCCATTTATATTTTCTTTATCTGCAACCCACAATTTATTGGATTATTGTGATATGAACAGGCATTAAATATTTATTTACATCTTTCCAAGTAACATTTAGAATTAAAATTATTTTGCTAAAATGATTATTGATATTGATAAGCTAAAAAATTTTAGGAAAAACACTTAATACCTCAGTTAAGAATGATGAGTTTACAAAATAGCTCAAAACAATAGCAACAATATTTAAATATTTCTCAAAATCTCTTTACTATGTTCCATTACTTTGTTTTGTTTGTTTGTTTATTCATTTGTTTTATGGATGCCACATGAGTGAAGTCATATGGTATTTGCCTTTCACACTCGGACTTATTTCACTTAGGATAATACCTTCTAAGTCCATTCATGTTGTTGTGAATTGCAAACAAATAAACAAAAAACTCATCTTTTTATGGCGGAGTAATGCTCCATTGCAGACATATACCACATCTTCTTTATCCTCTATCAATGGACATTAGATTGCTTCCATATCTTGGCTATGGTAAATAGTGCTACAATAAACATAATGATGTAGATATCTTTTCGAATTATTGTTTTCATTTTCTTTGCTAATACCCAGTGGTGGAATTATTGAATCGTATGGTATTTCAATTTTTAATTTTTTGAGAAACCTCTAGAGTGTTTCTCACACGGTTGCTGTACCATTTTACATTCCCACCAACAGGCAGGAGATTTCTTTTTTTCTCCACGTTCTCACCACTTGTTATTTCTTCTCCTTTTGATTTTAGCAATTCTGACAGATGTAAGGTGTTATTTCATTATGGTTTTGATTTGCATTTGCCTGATGATTAGTGATGTTTAGCATCTTTTCATGTGTCTGCTGGCCACATGTGTGTTTGCTTTAAAAAAAATTCTATCATTGTATTATTTGTTTTTTTTTTTTTTTTTGGTGTTAAGTGGTGTAAGTTCCTTATATATTTTAGATATTAATCCAATATTGGATATGTCATTTGCAGTTATCTTGTCCCATTCAGTAGATTGCCTTCTTGACAAAGGAAGCAAGAATATACAATGAGGAAAAGACAATCTCTTCCATAAAAGGTGCTGGGAAAACTGAACAGCCAAATGCACAAGAATAAGACTGGAACACTTTCTTATACCATACACAAAAATAAACTCAAAATGGATTAAAGACCTAGACTTGAGATGACTTAAAACCATAAAAATCCTAGAAGAGAACATAGGCAGTGATTTCTTTGACATCAGCCACAGCCATATTTTTCTAGATATGTCTCCTGAGGCCAGAGAAACAAAGCAAAAATAAAGTATCAGGACTACATCAAAATAAAAAGCCTTTGTACAACAAATGGAACCATCAATAAAACAAAAAGACAACCTACCAAATGGGAGTAGATATATTCCTTTACTTTCGATGGCCATGTAATTTTTTTTAATTTAATAATATATCGCTTTCCTAAAAGGACAAAATTAGATATATCAAATGTATAACTAAACTGTGTTAGAAATCTTATTAATTAGGTGTGATACATATCACTATAAGAGCTTATTACTCATTTAAAAATAATACTTATAAAAATAATACTTATAAAGTCTCCCTAGGAAATGGGTCTATTGTCTGCTTTATAATTAGTGAAATGACAGGGTTAGGGTATTAAAGAATATAATCTTCTGGCAGGACAAGAACATTGGTAATATAGATATCTTGGAAAGCAAAAGAAAATGCTTTTATAGGTACTGGAGGTGAAACATAGGAGAGTTGGTTTCAATGGTTCCCGGTATCTTGTCTTCTTAATATAACATGATGGCAAAAATACATAAACACAGTAGTCATGCTTGAGCATTGTCATTTTCATGGTGGAAATTCCTGTAGTACATTTGCTATTGAACCGATATATTTTTTATTCAAATAGAATTCTCCTACATTAGTAAAGAGTTCCAGTATTACATTTAAGTCACTATTCATTTTGCCTTATATAAAAATACTGTTTTGATTAACCATTATTTTTCTTATTTATCAATAGGAGTAAGGAAAGTTTTGAGAATATGCATGTGAGTATGACTTTAAGGGAAATTCCTTGAAGACAGACAAGGGATAATCAATGTAATTGTGATTAAAATAGCCTGTTAGGCAAGCTGCTGAGTAGTAAGTCAGTTCTCCTAGGATTTCTAAAAGTAATCTCAAATCAAATTTGCAGCTTTCTTTCAATGTTACATACATAAAAATCTTGCTGAGTGATGAATACCATGGCTCTTTAGGTTTTTGCACCTGCTTTGAAAGGATAGTAAAGGCTCAAATAAAATTATTGTAGGCACTTGAAATTTCTCACCTGTGAAAGACAAAATGCTGCAGTAAGTAAGAGTCCTTGGAGGCCACTATAAAATATTCATTTGCAGATAAGCTCAAGTGCCTAGGAGAGAACTTTTAAAGTATAGGAAAATATTTGATATTTGAATTTTTTGTATTACCATAGTAGTTGTGAGAACAAACGATTATGCTTTCTTGAGTATTATTTCTTTAATAAATTACAGTTCTTTAAGGATAAATAGCACCTTTAAGTAAACTTATATCTCAATAAAAGCTATAGATTAGTAAAAATGAAGATTAAAGAAGAAATTAGAAACCTTTAAGAAAAAGAAGTTCACTGTATGAAGTCATTATTTTCAGTGCTTAATAGAATTCCGAGCTTCCTGACAACTAACTCTCCGTATCTTCTATGTCAAACATCTTAACTTTATTGCATGCAATGTTTTCCATTTTTCTTTCCATCTCTGCATATTTACTATTTTTTTTATCTTTCCAATCTTAACTTTATGTTCTCTTCCAAACTTGTTTTCTCTTACTTCTATACTATCTCAATTCTCATTTATATTCTTTTTAGCACCCTTTATTTTTTGTAGGACTTGTTAGGGTTAGATTAAATAATTAAATGCACAATTATCTGGGTAAGTCTGTTTCAACCTCAGAAATGTAAGTTCCATGATGCTATGGACCTTTTCTTGCTACTACTTTCTTCTGAATGCCAATCACATTCCCTTACGGATAGAGAATTCTCAGGAAATCCCACACTAAGGATACATGGTTATATCATCACACTTGAATGTCCTAGCACAAAAGACAACCAACAAAATGATTAGAAATGAAGAAAATGATACCCTTGAGACCATGAATTCTTTTATATGATAAAAGTTGGTTGGTGGTTAGGCTTTTTTCATTTTGAATAAAAATGTCTTATTTGTCTGCATTCTTTCTACACAATTCAAAAATATATATGCATTGAACGTAAAAAAAGTATTTTATAAGTGTTAAACAAACTAATGACTATACTTATGTAGGGCATCTTCCATATATAGTCCCCAGAGAAGCCCATAATTGACGGCAGGGTCAACCACATTTTACTCCTAGATGCTGATTTTTTACTCCTAGATGCTGATATTTAGGAAAAATAATAGAGATAATGAAATGAGCCCTAACTCCCTTCATATTGGTATTCCTCTAACTTTATAATGTACACATTTAAATTGGTATTTACTGAAATTTATATTTGTTAGGGAACAGAAATTATACTTATTGGAAATACATTATTCCTTTATTTTAAATCAGCGTAATTACAGGAGCTGACTTGCTTGCATAAACCGGCAGGTGCCTTTGCTATTGATAATTAGGCTGCTGTATTTAAAGATAACAAGTTGAATATAAGAAATGTTTTAAAAATTATGTTTGTTTAAGAGAGATTGCACCAAGAAACTTTGTCCAGTTGGTCTTTCTCAGTTGTAGTTTAAAGATTGATTAATGAGTCTAGTAATTCTCTCTAGACTGGGGGCTGAAAAGTGACCAGACTGACACAAGAATATCAAGTTACAGTAAGCAAATTCTCAGAGAATAATATATAGTCTGTGATTGTAAGGAGCCTGGAAACCTTTAGCTATTGCTTCATGAATTATCGCTCTGTGATAAAAAACATACATTGGAATTCATACTAACTTGAAGTGTACTTGATAAGCATTGACACAAGGAAAATATTAAGTCACATTAACCCGTGCCAGCAATGATAGCTTGAGAAGATTATTCCTTCGAGAGAATGTGACTGCATCATCTGGAGCAATTGACCATGACACTTCATCTCTCACAGAGTACCAGACATATATCAACAGGTTATTTTTTATAGAAATTCAATTTTGGGGGCCTTGTGACTACTTTCTTATTCTTACGAATCAAAACTTTCCCTTGTATTTATCAGGAAATAAATGACACTAACTTTGCAATTGAGAATAGCTTAAAAAGAAACCTTTTAAATGGGGCAGGTGGGAATAAGAAAAACCAATAACAAATAGCAAGGGAGCCTTGGCTTGCAATAAGGAAATCCACCCTACACCCCAAGTTATCGGAACCTGGACAGATTAGTAGCTTTCATTAAAACAACTTAACCCATATGCAGCAATCTTACAGGGATGGATTCAAGAGAAATCTTCCAAGAGTGGCTCAACTACTCCCACCTGCTGATTTCTTCCTGGTACTTCTCATCAATTCAACTGGATGCCAAGAGCAAGGAGTGCCTTTGACGTATTCCACAAACATCTGTCTCTTTTGGCTCAGGGCATAGGAGAGAGGAGTTCAGGGTGGGTTTGGTGAAGCAGAGAGGTACACAGAGAGGTACACAGCCCATACAAATAAAATATTTGATGAAGCTGTACTTACTTACTAAAATGATCATGTAAAACAGATTATACCTCAGATACCTTGATTAGACTAAGGCTATTCAAAATCCATTTTAGTGAACAATTTATAGATTATTTAGGTTCAGTCATTTTATTAGAGGGCTGATCTTATTCACTCTGTGAATTTTTCCAAATTGCATTATTATAAAGCAACCTTGATTTTAAGTTATGGGTTCCCTTATGTCGTTCCCTGTATACTGATTAAAATTTTCAGAGCTTCCCATTAGGAAGCCTCAATAACACACACATACACACACAAGCAAACACTACACAAACCTGGAGTCTGCGATGTTTCATCCCAGTGTTTTGATTAGAGAAATGTTCCTTTCCTGTACTTTTTTTTCCTTTATATGTAAGAATCTATTAGCCTGTCAGTCATCAACTGCATACCTACTAATATATGTTCTCATTGTACTGATTGCATTTCAAACATTTCAAGCATAGCTGAATTTTGTTTTTCTTCATAATGTTCTTCACTTCACATTTACTACTGGCTCTGCTGTGGTATTATTTCTCTGACAAACAAGAGGCTATTGTGATTATAAAGACAATATTTTCACTTCCACTATTCCAAACAAAGGATCAAAATCAAGTTTGCTTTCAGTGGGATGTGAAGGAAGTATTGCTTTGTGCTTTGTGTCCTGAAAATGCTACTAACCGCCTCACAAATGCTGTCATTACTGACATAGTAGGTAATACATATATCTGATGCTATCATTAACATTCAGTGATTTTTTTCAAATGAAAATGTATCTGTAAAGTGTTTGAACATGATTAGAAATAAATTATTGAGCCAGTGAAAACTGATCATTGAAGCTTTCATTTCTTAATCTAGTCAGCTCTATGTTATCTCTATTAGTGGGAATATGAAAATTCAAAGAATTAACCTATAAATTACTACATCTTATTTGAAAATGGGACAAGTGGCGAACAAAAGTCATCTAGCATCTAAAACGATTTAAAACCAAGCATAAGGAGTTAAACATTTTAATCTTTGTCATGTGAATAAAATTGGCTACTCATACAATTTTTCAATTCACCTGATGATTGTTTTCTCATAAATCAGTCATTGTTTAACACATATTTTTCCTAGTCGCTGCCACACACAGATGTGTGTGCATGTGACTTTCTAATATAAGGAATCATATTTATTGACTAAACTTGATTAGTGCCTAAGACATACTGTATAATAATAATAATAGCAATAATAAATATTTAGCTAGAAAGAAACAGTACTAAGTGTTTCTGATAGTTCTTTCATTTAATTTCCACCAAAATACTCTATAAGAGTGTGCCAGTGGTGTTAAAAGGTCAGAAGGATACCTTAATAGTATGCTGAAATAAGAGTAGCCTTGCAACTAACTGTTGAAAACCAAACACACAGCACTGAAGATAAAAACCGCCTGTATAGAACGTCACAATAGGCCACTTATTTTTTTAATTAACTAATTTCCTGATAGAAATGCTTATTAAGCGTAGTTTCTAAGAATATGAGTAATTTTCTTTCATTCTCAGTAACGTCGTTTATGACACGAGCTGTATTTGTGAATTTGTGTTAGCTTGGTTACTCCCTGCCTTCAGGAATCCGCAGATATAGGACTGCTCGTAATTTATTCTTTCATCAGACATAGTCATCGACAGAGAGCTTCCGACACATATGGCCTATCTAAGGGATTTCTCATTCATTTCAACTTTTCCAGCTCTTCCTTCTTGGTAAACCTATCTAGGCAAGCCCACACCAGCCACTGAACTGTGGTCCCATTTCTCTGAACAAGGGATACTTACTTTTTTAAAAAATATATTTTATTTAAATTCAATTTGCCAACATCTAGTATAACAACTGCTGCTCATCCCATCAAGTGCCCTCCTTAGTGCCCGTCACTCATTTTTCCCATTCTCCCACCCATCTCCCCTTCTACAACCCTTTGTTTGTTTTCCAGAGTTGGGAGTCTCTCATGGTTTGTCTTCCTCTCTAATGGGGTGGTTACATTCTCTTCTCAGGTGTGCTGCCTCCTTTCTGTAATTTTCTGTCATTTGTCTCTGAAATGTGAAGCTACAGAAGTTCTTTTGAGACTTCTTGCAACCCCCCTCCATCTAGTTCTATTAAAGATGGATTTTGTATATCATTGTCTCATATTCTTCGTGGTTTCTGACAATTTATGAGACAAGGAAGGGGCATTCAATTTATACTCTACAATGTAACTATTGTAAATAAGAGTTTTTTTGGGGGCAGGGTGGTGGTGGTTGTTATTTTATACTGAGTCCCAAAAAACTAGGTCAGTACTTTGAGACTAAACCTAACAATAAAAGAAAAGTAAATGTCTGTGCACAGTGCAGAAAATATTGTTGATTATAGTCTCTTTCTTGGAGCAAAATAATCTTCAAATACATAAGCCAGGGATAATGAGAGAAAATCAGAGAAATAGAAGAGGAAGGAGACTCTCTGGGTTGCAGAACAGAGAGGACTCTGCAGAGAGACACGCAGAGTGGGTGTAAATCAGGTTTAACTATGTTTTTTTTTAGTAATATACACAGTGTAGTTTTGGTACTTTGTGGAACAAATAATTATTATCTAGATATTTTTTTTGTGTGACGCTGGCAAGGTAAATAGGGGACATAAAAGAGAAAATACTTGGTCTTTTATCTTTATGAGTTTTCAGTTAGTAGGGGAGATGAGCTAACTTTTGTGAAAGGCAAAAAATTCCTTGTCGTTAAAAAAAGAAAAGGATACATTGTGTTACATGAATCTTGAGGATGGAGAGAATGCTTTATTAAAGAGTTGGTTCTTGAGGGTAGGAATTATTCAAAACAAGGAAGGGAGAAAATACTCCCGATAGAAGAAAGAGCATAGGTGATGAGAAAATACACGCTGCACATATAAACAGAAAGTAAATAACATCGGCTGAAGCGTAGAAAATATAAAAGAAACTCTTTGAATAGAAGTTTGAATAGCTTCGTAGAAACTCTTGAATTCCTTGCAGTTATTCCATCCCTTTCCTTTGCCGATGTTAAAAAATCCTATGACATACAAAGATAGTTTTAATTGATGAGGGGAATGAATACATTTTTCTTTGAACAAGTCTTAAGGTTCTAAATTATTTGCTTCTTTTTTAAAAATTTTTTTTGTAGTAAAATAGACCTGAAAGTACCTGACCTGTGCAGTTTTATTACTCACAGGATGATAATTTCCACATAGGTGCAATGTTAGGAATTCTCATTTGGCTGGTTTTCCGTGGATTAATATGAGAAATAAATGCGTTGGCCTTTTTGCTGTGTTGCTGCCCCCCTCTTGAGGTGTGTATGAAAATTCGTAAGTTTTCACTCTGTTGGTACCTTCATTAGGGATTTCCACCAGCAATTAGCAAAATTCTGGCCATGTTGTACAGAGTAAATGATGGCAAATTTGCAGTGAAGCTAATAAAACTCTAGCTTTGGGCCTTTCACTTGTGTGGGCTTCTTCCAAAGGCGTAGTGTGAGCTCTGGATATTTGTTCAAAAAATATGATATAGGGGCGCCTTAGTGGTTCAGCAGTTGGGCATCTGTCTTCAGCTCCAGGTATGATGGAATGTGGAAGAATGGAGTCCCACGTTGGGCTCCCCACATGCAGCCTGCTTCTCCCTCTGCCTGTGTCTCTACCTCTCTCTGTGTCTCTCATGAATAAATAAATAAAATCTTTTAAATAAATATATATATATATATTTTTTTTTTTTGTAAAATTTGCCAAGGTAAGATTTCAAATGCAATTGTTAAAGTCAACTATCTCATAATGGTTCATTTTACCATCTGTCATCTTTTCTCTCATATTGACTAATACTGGACTAAGCATGGGTGCTTTTGAGGGTATCACTGAAGGAACACTGAGTTGGGGAATCTTTCGCTTTTGGTTTTGTAGGATATATTTCTGGGATTTGCAACGTGTGGTTGGCCACCTCAAGTGTAGCAATTGCCCTTCACTGTGCCAACTGAACTAGCATTGTGACACAGGGCCAAAGAAATTCGCTGCGCAAATGTGATCTATGGTAACTGGCCCTGGAATTACGTGAGAGGTGTAGGGGGAAAAAATAAAGTTATGGATCCAGAAATAGTTTTGTAGAAAATTGTTGTAATCGTGAGCTGTATAAGTTGCATTACTCACTTCATTGGTCCTTAGAATGGATAGTCTCTCCTGTGTGCTTATATGTATAATTAGTTCATTTTCACTAATATATAAGATATAGGTAGGTAGGAAAAAAGATGATAGGTATATAGATAAGTGATAGATAGATTATTTGAGAGTTGGCCAAGAATTGTGTGAAATAGAAATCATCAAAATTCATGTTTTTTTGTGGCACAAATTAATATTCAGTGTTTCAAATAATGAATGAACGTGAAGTAATATATGCATTTCAATTATATAATACACTGACTGCATTTAGTATGATTCATATGTTTTCCTGACAAAATGTGGCAGTCCTAAAAGAAATGGCACGCAAAATTGACTCTGGTGTGACAAAATGCCCTGAAGAAACAAATACCATGGTGACAAAAGTCCTACACATATAAACAAATAGGCAATATTAAAATGATTTTAATATACATTTTTGAATTTTTTATAGCTTAATACACAGTTGCAAATTATAAAGTGCTTTGAACTATTTTTGTGCATGCTTTGATTTCAGAATAATTTTAAATATTTTCCACAATAATTTAGCCTACAAAACCTAAAATCTGACTGAAAGAAATCATCCTAGTGGAAGCCAAAAACGTTAAAGGCTGCCAGAAGCATCAAAATATCAAACATTTATTGATTTTTGTATCTTTTAGCAGGCAGTTAACTTGATTTGACTCCAGCAGAAAACTGTCTTGTGAAGAAGCTCAAATCTAAGTTCAATTTTTTAATCCTTTGCTGCTTTGTGTCTGCTCCATGTAAGCGTAGCTCAAGGGTGACCCAGATATTTAGACTGTGCTGATACACAGATTTCGGGGCTCTCCTTTGGCTCTCTTCTTCTTGGGATTTCTCTCACCATTCAGCCCTGTCGTTGTCTCAAACTCTATATTTTTGTTCATGCTAGAAAGACTTCACATTTTCTTTTGAAGATGTAGCCACAGCCTGCCTCAGGCTAAAAGTCATAAAAATTGGAAACTCACCCAGAGACATACCCTTCATTCAAGTGCCATACAGAGCTTGCCTTCTCTTTGCTCACTCCTCAGTGTCTTCAGATAGCTGTCTTTAGTGTTTAGTCCAGAGTTTATTAGCTATCTGCTAAAGGTTGCTCCTGTAGGAGCTTCTATGGCGAAGTCTAAGTGTAGGTTCTTCTCACTCTTTTGATTAAGAACATAGCAGGTTTCTGATTCTTCAGAGCTAAAGGGTTATAGAAAATTTTACTCTATCCCTCAGGGGCCTTGAGTTTAACTCTTTATCCTCATCCTACACATCTTCACCTATGTCTTGAGGCAGAGACTCATTGTGTTTGTGTGGCCAGAATTTCCTGAGTTCCCCCGCCCCCTGAATCAGTAGGACTTTTTATCTTAAAGACTGTGAAATCTGTGAAAGCATGGGTCATCTCGCTTTGTCTTTCTGGCCCTGACATCCAGCCTCACGTGCCATCCTAAAACTCATAAATTGTGCAGGGGTAATGCTGGCTTGTATCATGGGTTAACTAATTTCCAAACTGTCAAGGCAGTCCCAGGTAAGATATGAACAGATACCTCAGATACAAAGAGCATATACAGATTGCAAATAATCACAGGAAATTATGCTTAAAATAATATATTAGGGGATTACACATTAAATAATGAGATACCACTACATGCCTGTTAGAGTGGCTAAAATCCAAAGCATTAATAGCATCAAATACTAGTGAGGATGTGGCATAACAAGAACTCCTATTCACTGTGCTGGGGGAATGCAAACTGGCTGTCCACTTTGGAAAGCAATTGGCAATCTCCTATAAAGGTAAATATACTCTCACCCTATGATCCAGCAATTACACTTCTTGGTATTGAACCCATATGAGTTGAAAACTTATGACCATACAAGAATCTACAGATGATGTTTATAGTAACTTTATCCATAATTGCCCAAACGTGGAAGCCATCAGCATGTCCTTCCATAGGTGAACGGGTAAACAAGCTATGTACGTCCACATAATGGAACATAATTTAGCAATAAAAAGAAACGAGCTATTGAGCCATGAGAAAGCATGGAGGAGAAATACCTAAAATCATACTGCTAAGTGAAAGAAGCCAATCTGAAAGGCTCCATCCTGTATGATAAATATATGATATACTGGAAATGGCCAAACTAGAGCAATAGTGAAAAGATCAGTGGATTCCAGAGGCTGTGGAAGAGAGGGAAAGGATGAATAGGTGAAAAATGGGATTTTTAGGACAGTGACACTATCCTGTATAATAGTACTTGAATGGTGGATTCATGACATTATGCATTAGGCAAAACTCAAACTATAACCAAAGGTGAATCCTAAGACAAACTATAGATTTTAATTCATAGTGATGTAGAAGTAATTGTTCATTGGTTTTAGCAAATGCACCACACCAATTCAAGATGTCAAGAAACCGTGGACAGGTGGAAGACTATATAGGACTTACTCTATTCTTTTTTCCAATTCCTCCGTAAACCTAAAACTACTGAAAGAAATAAAATCTATTAAATTAAAAGAAAAATAAAACACATAGTAAATGCAAAAAAAGAATTGATTTCTGCTATTTATCAAGTTTTTTTTTTAATTTATCAGGAATGCGTACCTATCACAGCTTACACATAAGTGGAAGTCCCAAATAAGGAGAATTTTAAAGTAATATATTTTTTAAAGATCTTATTTATTCATGAGAGACATACACAGAGAGAGAGAGAGAGAGGCAGAGACACAGGGAGAAGCAGGCTTCCTGCAGGGAGCCCGAAGTGGGACTCGATCCCGGGACTCCAGGATCACACTCTGAGCCAAAGGCAGACGCTCTATCGCTGAGCCCCAGGGATCCCTAAAGGAATATTGGACTAAGTTCCAATATTTTATTTGGACTAAGTTCCAAATAAGCCTATGGAAGACTTTCTGGACTTATTCTCTGCAAATTAAAGGGCTTGTACACAAGCACTGTGCAAGTACACTTCACAAAATGAGAACAGACATTTGGGGCACCTGATTGTTTCACTGTTAAAAATCCTATTGCATAATAGAACCTAAAAACATCTACTTATCTCACTCAGTGCATGGAGCGTTAGGCCACGAGTCCAGTTGTGCCTTGAATACGTGAATCTGAGGTTGTGATTACAGAATAGAGAGCATAGAAGTCATATTTAACAGTAGTAAGACACAGTATTTTTAATATACTTCAGTATATTAAAACTGTTTTTGCCACAGTTTTGATTTCACAGAAAATCTGAGGAGTGAGGATAAGAGTTCTCATAATACCCTGTACAGAGTTTTCTGTTTTTCAATGTCACACATTCGAATATTCCATTTGTTATAATCTTTTAACCAATATTGATATGTTATCATTAACTAAGGTCTGTAGTTTACTCAGATACCCTTGGCTCTTATCTACTGTCCTTTTACTCTTCCAGGATTTTATCCAAAACACATCATATTTAGTTGTCACATCTTCTTGGGATCGTCTTTTATGTAACTGTTGCCCAGATTTGCCTTGTATTTTCTGACCTTGACAGTTTGAGTGCTGATCAGATGTAGAAGTCATTTCTGTTGGAGTTTTTCTTCTCCTAACTATACTGAAGTTGTGGTGTTTTGTGAGGACGATCACTGAGGTAAAATGCCATTTTCATCACATTACATTGAGGAAACGTTATTAACACAATTTACAATTGTTGCTGTTGATTTTGATCACCTAATGGATGTAGTATTTGTTAGGTTTTGCAACTGCAAAATTACTCTCGCCTCCACCCCTGACATTTTCTATACTATTTTCTTTGGAAGAAAGTCATGATGTACAGTTTGCACTTAAGGAATAAAGAGTTACGCTTCACTTCCTTGAGGGTGAGGTATTCGTATGAATTATTTTGAATTCTTCTGAGAGATTTTGTCTTTCTTCATTTGTTTATTTATTTTTTCAATTAGTTATATCAGCATAGACTCATGGATATATATTTTATTTTTAAAAAAGAGATTTTATTTATTTGAGGGTGGGGGAGAGAGAGAGACAGAGAGAGACAGAGAGAGAGCATGATCGGGCGAGAGGCAGAGAGAGAGAGAAAGGGAGAAGTAGACTCTCTGCTGAGCAGAGAGCCCAATACAGGGCTCAGTCCCAGGCCCCTGGGATCAAGACCTGAGAGGAAGGCAGACGCTTAATCAACTGAGCCACTCGGGTGTCCCAGATATTTATTTTAGAATTTAGGTTAAAATCCAATGCCACTTTATTTATTTTTTTAAAAAAACATATGTATGTATGTATGTATGTATTTGTAGAGAACACAACAGGGAGAGGGGCAGACAGAGAATCTCTAGCAGACTCCACACTGAGTATGGATCCCAGTGCAGGGCTTACTCCCACAACTCAGATCATGATCTGAGCAGAAATCAAGAGTTGGATGCTTACCTGACTGAGCCACCAAGGCTACCCAACTTTCCTTAATTTTTGATCAAATTTTTGCAGCTTGACCAATTGAGAGCTCTTTCACTTGTCCCTTGCGCCCCTTTGACTTGCTCTCCTCAGTGTTTTGTTGTTGTTTGGTTGTTTTGTTTTGTTTTTTTTTTGAGTAATTTCTTATTTTCTGGCACTATAAGATGCTCTAGGCTCATTTTGTATATTTCCCATCCCAAATCCTACACTCAATCATATCTCTAATGAGCTCTGATCCCTGTTATTGGAGAATGGTATTGCAATCTAAGATCTACCTGGTGGATGTGCTCATTACTACCGAGGTGTCATTTTTAAGGTCATCTATAGCATTTTTATATGAATAACAAAAAACGTGTTAGTATAAAAAATGAGTTATGTTATTATGAAAATGATATAATATTGGAAGTAAAAGCCAAAACTTAAACTCAAGAATAAAACAAAGTAAGGAAGTATGTAATAGCTAGTTGAAGCACAGATTTTGTAGAAAATCCTTGGGCTAATCAATGGGCAACTGGGGAGTTTTTTGGTTCCTTGATTAGTTGGTTTTGGTTCATTTTAAAAGCAGAAAATGGCATCAAATTTTGGATACAGTACTTAAAGATAAAACACCTAAAATTGGGTAATTGTTTTCTGCATTACAATGTCTCTAAGATGATCCATTTTGCCAATAATTCTGTCTCTAGATGCCTAAGAACAGAATTGCATGTAACTTGGAATTCAAAGAATCTATCAAATCATGGTATCTACCCCGATCATGGTATTTTCAATGCTAATCTGTGACCCAACATATTTGCTTTGAAACAAGAACAACTGAAATTATTATGACCCCTTTAATCACTTTTAAAGCATACATACTTATCACACAATACATAAGTTGCTCAGGAATGTATTTAAGAAATGTGTCACTAACAGATTAGTTTAGAAAATAAAGCAGTGCTGGATAACTTTTTTGGATTATTTATTACATAACAGTTATCTTCAATTAATGACAACTAATGCTAGAAAGAAATTTTAAAAAGAGAACATTTTCTAAAGCTTCTTTCAGTAAAATTGTTATAAATGAGAAAATGATTGCTATCTCACTGTCCCTAAATCTGCAAGCCACCAAAATTGACTGATAAAAATAAAACGCACAATTGGAGAAAAAAAAATAGAAAATAAAACTGAAACTGTATAAAAGTACATGCTCTAAAATTAGAATTTGTTCAAAATTTAGAAGAATGAGAGGCTTTGATGGAATATATTATTTGCTAAATATGACCCAGAAATAAAAACTTCTTTGGACTAATGGGCCAAAAACAATATTCACAATGGTACCAATTGTCATTCATCAAAATTGGCATGAATCAAAATTTATTGGATATTCATTTGAAAGTTAAAATGCAACTGAGTGATCACAAATAATTTGTGAGTAAAATTATGAAAAATGTATTTAGTTATATTTTTCAGAAAAATACAATTAAATTTACCTAGTGGAATTTAACTACAAAAAGTAAATTTCCCTCTAGTGTTCAAACTGTTTACATTACTTTGAAAAACATTACTTCTCATGTTTCAATTAAACATTTTGTGCAAAAAGCATTAGAGTCAATATGACCACTAAAGATGAAAAAAAGCAGATTTTGAAACATCTTGGATTCGAGCTGCCTGTGGGTCAACAACAACAAAAATCCATTAAAGCTTACATTGTCTGAAGTGATTTTCCTCCCTGGAATAATTTCCCTACTCACTTAGAATTTCTCAGTACTATTGATTTCATTTGAATTTTTGTTTCTAGAATCCCAACATCTAGTTTAAACATGTTGACATTCTCTTTTAAAAATTGCATTTCTATTAAGGAATTATATATAAGAACTCTAGGGATCAACTTTAGAATAGAGAGAAGTAAGTAAGTACAAGGATAAGTAGATAAGTAAATCTATCTATTTTGCATGTTACAAAGAATGAAATGAAACTGGAAGTGTGCTGAAACAAATAGGTAAGAAAAATTAGAATTGTTTAAGATTTGGTTGAATTTAAACTAGCTTTATCAGTTAAACTTAGAGGCAGAACCTCATCTCATCCAACAATATTACAGGCATTTTATTTATTTTCTAGGAAATGGGAAATTGCTACATATATTAGTTATGCAGATGCTTAGAAACAAAGATGGAAACTCTAATGTATTGAAAAAGAAATGAAAATAATATCCTTACATACATTTTTGTGATGTGTTCATTCCTAAACAGTTGAAAGTTAGGAAAAAAATAATTTCCCAAGAAGTTTACTTTATAACATAAGTTTCTTTAGGGGGTATTCAAACTATTATTTGCAAATGCCACCAATTCATGCTTTCATTCAAAACAATGTCCTCTGTTAATTTCTATGTATATTATGTGTTCTGGTTTAATTACTAATTTAACAGAATATTTCATTTCTCACATACAAAAATATATGTAGGTAATATGTTAAATGATCATTTCTCTTCCACTTTTAAAAAAATGTAGGCTTTTTTTTTTTAATTTTTATTTATTTATGATAGTCACAGAGAGATAGACAGAGAGGCAGAGACACAGGCAGAGGGAGAAGCAGGCTCCATGCACCGGGAGCCCGACGCGGGATTCGATCCCGGGTCCCCAGGACCGCGCCCTGGGCCAAAGGAAGGCGCCAAACCGCTGCGCCACCCAGGGATCCCAAAAAATGTAGGCTTTTAAGCAAATAAATATTCATTCTTGTCATCAGTTAAATATATTTATGGTTCCTCTTCCATTGCTAGCGCATATAACACACAAGGCCTTGGGTATAGGCTTACTAGTAAGCCAGATAAAGAGCTGTATTTTCTTAAACTATTTTCACACAAAGGAGAATTATTTCAGAATGCTTAGAAAAGTAATGAATCCCTATAATAAAGACAATTACATTTTCTGGGATTTTTTTTTTTTTTTTTTGGCAGTAGTTTCATAGAGCCATATGGATAGCTTCATTTGTTTATTTATTTTTTTATATTTTTGGATTCATCTACTGTTGTTTCCTTTTTCTCCTTAAGGATACCTTAGATGTCTTGTTTATAATATTTCAAGCAGCTTTGGGTCCAATGAGCTATTGCAACTCTATAGCACTGACAATAACTAAAACTTTCTCACCTTGGAATGTCAGGTAAGTGTGAATATATATTCATGATCTAATGAATCTCCAATCATGTTTATGTACCAGCTGTTTGCTTTTACTCTGCTGCTGTGATATAGCTGGCTCTGAATTTTCTCTTGCTTTTTATTAACTCTCTTGGAACAAGAAAAGAAATAAAAAGTCAACAGGATGTGAAAAGATTCTTCTGATAAATGTAAAGTTCTGACATTATAATTTGCAAAAATATATGTGCCTTGATGAAACTCAATAATCTATGTACACCAAATACATCAACTACATTTATTTTATGCTTATTTTAGATAGACATTTTTATAAATATGCAACATATGACTACAAATAGATAAAACTGATTATCATAAAAATATTTTGGCTATTTCATCAATTCACAATCAAAGCCTACCTAAGTTAAACAGTTTCAGTGTTTTTCTTGTTCCATTTTCCACTGAGTCTACTTCTCTGATTTTCTGATCTCAATACACAGTTTCACAATGTTGCCAATATCTTAATTGAAGGTGCAGAAAACCCAATAAATACATTTGCTGTGTCTATTACAGTTGAAATGGTAAAAAATAAAATGGAAGTATTAATTTATTAGATCATTAATTTTGAAGTTAGGAAAATTCCTTTTTTTTTAAATTTTATTTATTTATTCATGAGAGACACAGAGAGGGAGGCAGAGACACAGGCAGAGGGAGAAGGAGGCTCCATGCAGGGAGCCGGATGTGGGATCACGTCTTGAGCCAAAGACAGACACTCAACCACTGAGCCACCCAGGCATCCCAAGATTAGGAAAATTTCTGTCACCTTTAAACTGAAACCAGTTTGAGATCTACATGTGGTTATTTGAAAATTATAGATAAAAGTGTAATTTGCTCAGATTCCCACCTAGCCCATGGATTGTGAAAGTGTCACCTACCTACATCAGGGTTCAGTAAATTCTTGGGGTCAACATTTTCATGGCTGCCTTAGTTTCTAATATATCATGAGTAAAGAAAGCCAGTCTCATGGAAATACAGTAGGTGCAGTAGATATCCCTCCTACTTGGGATTTGGCAGCTGTGGTATAGTGTACATTAAACAACTGTCTTCTTGTTGCTCTGACTGGTAAAACACTCCTCCCAAATGCAAAAGGGAAAAAAATGGTTCTAAATTGTTCATTAATTAATCCATTGATTTAACAAGTATCTAATGAATGCCTGCTAAGGAAGCTACTTTACAAGACTGAGAATTCAGTAGAGAGAACAGAATAACTAATTCTCTTTCCTCGTGGTCCTATGTGTGCCACACACTTAAAAAGTATCTTAATAACTATCTCCTATGGCTTGAATGGATCCTGGAAATATATCATCTACCAAAATGACTTTCTTTACAATGAGAAATAGTAGTTAAGAATCATACAATTATATTTATTTTGTCACAGATATTATGCAGGAGGAAGAGTTAACAATACAGATATTTGATAAAGTATTTGTTAATTTGGTGTTCTGCTGATTTAAAACCAATTTATTATTATATTTCGTTTCCAAATGTGTAATCTGAATTCCTTGACTGCATTATTCATCTATGTATTCTTAATTTTGAAATCAAGACACCTATTTCAAAATTGCAGGTGCTATAGATAATGAAGATTCAATTGTTAATATTTGTTCTCTAATTTAGTCTAAACTTATCTAATTTTCTGAATATTTTGTTGGAATGGATTTTTAAAAGAAGTACTTTGATATTTGACACTTAATGATTATTTTCTGTAAAAGTAAGTCTATGGGTTATATTTTCACTAGCATCATTTGGAGATGCTCATCTTATCCCTTCCAAGCTCTTATTTATATCATAATCTGATCCCAGTGTAATTAAAAAAAATCATTATTTGATTGCTGGATGGTAATTTTTGTCATGTAGGGTAAATGTTTTGTTCTGTAGTATGTCATGTACTTTATTATTATTTGACATATATTCAAGATTTTTAAAACAAAAATGGAATCGTTTCAACAAAATGCAACAATTTCCTGCTATTGTTATCTTCTGACTCCTATCAGTGCAACTTCCCTTGATTCTTTTAGGTTATTCTTCTGTTAATTACCACTAGATATATCAAATTAATATGCCTGATTTATCAATTTTATTTTTTTTAATTTTTGTTTATTTATGATAGTCCCACAGAGAGAGAGAGAGAGAGAGAGAGAGAGAGAGAGAGAGAGGCAGAGACACAGGCAGAGGGAGAAGCAGGCTCCATGCACCGGGAGCCCGACGTGGGACTCGATCCCGGGTCTCCAGGATCGCGCCCTGGGCCAAAGGCAGGCGCCAAACTGCTGCACCACCAAGGAATCCCTGATTTATCAATTTTAGACATTAGCTATTAATTTATGTTATAATAAATGAAAACAGCTCATTTGTTTCATCTTGTACCTTTCCTCCTCCCAACCATTTTCCTACCATATTTTCATCTCTATTTTAATGTATTTACACTTGCTTTAAAATTTTAAATAACTTGTTACATTTATATTTTTACTTCCTTCAGCTATCATTTGAATCCTGCTCTGTTCCACAGAGTTGGGTGTGTTTTTGCATGATTTGGAATAATCAAATATTTATCTACATTCATACATTAACACTCGATGTGCTTTTCTACTCTATTTTATCTGTGATATTTGTAACTTCATTTTAAATTCAACAACAACAAAATATGCACCTTCAAATAAAAATCACAATGAGAAAATTCAAAGCTCTAGGACATTCAACAAACTCCAAAATGAGAGAAATTAAACGTTTGGTTATCAGTAAATAAAGCAACCTAAACAGAAGTGAAATGCCCAAATAAACCACAAATTTTCATTTTATCTTAAAGATAGAAGAAAGCCAGAAGAGATTTTATGCTGGCATTTAAATGATCAAATTTTTAATTTAGAAAACTAACCCTGAAAGCATAACAAATATTGAATATGTATGGAAAAAAGAGTTGTGAAGAAATATTTATAAGTAATTGAAAGAGGACAGGGCATCTAACTAAAGTAGTATAAGTGAGAATAGAGACAGAGAGGGGGGAGAGAAAACTAAATAAAACAAAACAAGTTTGAGAATTTATGACACAGGAAGACACAACAACAATCTGATAACAGATTTAGCAAGAGCAGGAGAGAGGTCAGGGATAGTGAGTGACATAAACTCGTAGCCTGATTCGCGAAATAAATAGTTGTCCTGACGTGTAGAGTACATCACAAGGAAGGAGAAGAAAGTTTGAATGGAAAAGAAACAGGTTTGTTTTTGACATGTTGACTCTGAAGTATATCCTGGAATAGCTATTCAACCTCATTCCCCCACATTCTCCTACGTTCTTATTCGTCCCACTTGCCTCTTTGATAAAGGCCCAGAGGACTTGTTTTGGCAGGATGTACCAACTTACATTCCATCAACAGAGCTATTCAAACATATGCTTTCTAGCCAAAAACCTAGGGTTTTTTAAAAATTCTTAGGAAAATAAAAAAAAATAAAAATTCTTAAATATGGTTTAATACCCTTCTCCATTTGTAGACATTACAGCAGAATCACAGAAGAATTTGCTGCTTAGCTGTAGAGAATGCAAAGGCTATGCTTTTCACCTCTTCTTATTTGTATGTGTAAGTATAATATAGATCAGTGTATATTGATACACACATCAATGTGTGTGGGTGTATATATATGTGTAAATATATATCAGTGTGTGTGTGTGTGTTATACACACTATATATATATATAACTGAAGAGTACACATTGCTTAAAAACTATAAAAATTTGGCATCCTTTCCAAAGTTAAATAATAAAACTAAAAACTACATGAGAAGCTGCATCCCCTAAATGTGTGAAACAACAAACACACTCAAAAATATAAATTTACATCTGATTTCTCTGGTCTTGCCACATCACATTAAGACCCATTTACCAATAGCATTTAAAAAAAAACTATACCATACAATATTTCCAGAGCAAATTTGATTTGTGAGAAAAAAACAAGTTTCTTTGGATATATATTTAGCTTTCTCATTTCTGCATCTTTAATACTCTGAAGTCAAAACTTTTCTTTCTCAAGATTTAGAATCTATATTATATACAGGAGATAAAAGGCAGGATAACTTGTTGTTGTTGAGGTGGTGCTGTTAATAATATCTATAATATTTCTCTTTTTTTGGTTTTTATTAGCATGTTATCTCTCTTTTCTCTGTTGGTGTTTTCAAGATGTTCTGTTAGTCTTTGGCATTCTACACATTTTTGCAATATATGTGGGTGTACTTTAGTTTTTATCCTGTTTGGGGTATATTCTGCTTCCTTTAGGTTCATATCTTTTATGTATTTTCTCTTTTTTCTTTCTTTCTTTCTTTCTTTCTTTCTTTCTTTCTTCTTTCTTTCTTTCTTTCTTTCTTCTTTCTTTCTTTCTTTCTTTCTTCTTTCTTTCTTTCTTTCTTTCTTTCTTTCTTTCTTTCTTTTTTCTTTCTTTCTTTCTTTCTTTCTTTCTTTCTTTCTTTCTTTCTTTCTTTCTTTCTTCTTTCTTTCTTCTCTTTTTTTTTTTTTTGTGGGGGAAGGGCAGAGAGAGAGAGAGAGAGAGAGAGAGAATCCCAAGCAGGCTTTACACCCAATGCAGAGCCCCAGATGGGGCTCTATCTCATGGTCCTAAGATCATGAACTGAGCTGAAATAAAGAGTCAGAAACAACCAACTGGGCCACCCAGGTGCCACTCTTCTATGCATTTTCAATCAATCATTGCCTCTTCAAAGACTGAATAGCCCACAGCTTTTTTTTTTTTTTCCAATTTCTTTTCCTGAAAGTCTTTCAACATTCCTCATATAATAATCTTAATCAGTGAACTTGAAAAAGTTTGATAAGGTTTGAAAAATAAGTGGCATTGGAGAAATGCTAATCGACATTACTCAAATTGAAACAGAGAAAAATAGAAAAGAAAATGGAAAAGAAGAATATATTTTAAAAGGTAGAAAAGAAAATAATAGAATGTATCGCTACTACTCAATATCAAATGGTTTAACATGCATGTAACTGAAATTTCAGAAGGAATAGAAGATTAATGGACAGAAGACTATCTGAAGAAATAATAATAGAAATTCTTACAAAAATTGTGAAAGATAGCTAACCATATTTTCAAGAAGCTCAGAAAGCATCAAGCAATATCTTAAGATTTTTTTTAAAAAGCAAGGGAGAAATTAAAATTTCCAAGACACATCATATTCAATTAGAGAAAGAGAGAGAGAGAGGAAGAGAGAGAGATATTAAAAATATTCTGAACATTGCCAGGGAAAAAAGTTATATATGGAGGGACAGAGATAAGAATTACACAGTCTTCTTGTTAAAAACTGTATATGAGAAGAGAGACAACTAAAACATTTGGTGTTGAAAAAAATAAAAGAAAATCTACTATGCTAGATTCTTTATTCAAATTTTTCATCCTCCATTTTCTTCCTATCTTTCAAAATTGAAGGAGAAAAACAAGCCTTAACAGTTGAAGTAAAACATTAAGAATTCATTATCAGCAAACCTACACTATAAGAAAATTTAACAGAAGTTCTTTAAGCAGAAGGAATATGGTAAACTTATTACATGTTAATGATAATATGATAGAGAGAGAGAGTTCTTCTACACAAGCTATGGTGGGCGCTGGAAATGGCAAAAAACAAAGTAGGGATAAATTTGTCTTTTTAAAGTTTAATCTTTCTAAAAGTTAACTGACTGCTAGACCAAAAATAGTAGAAATATATCGGTATTTACAGCATATGCAAAATGTAATATATCACTAATACCATAAAGGATGGGAGGCTCTTATACTATGTATAAAGAGCCATAATATTATTTTAGAGTAAACTATGATTAATTAAAGGTATATTTTACATATCCTAAGATAGTATCTTAATTTTTAAAGTTGTATAAATAATAATTTCTTCTTCACTAGTGGACAAGAAATGGGATCATAAAAATACGTAATCAAAATATACCGTTTTCTTACATGAGATGAATTGTGATGCTCACAGTATCTATAATGTCCCTTCATACTTTTGCTAAATCAAAGGAATTAAGGAATATTTTTTAAGGTAAATGTATCATGATCACATTACGTCCTTAAAAAAAGTATCTTCAGAATGTTTTCATTTTTCTTTTTTTTTTTTTTTAATGAAAAAGAAACTAATTATAAGCAGACCATAGCTATGGTATTAAACCATAGCAGACCAAACTCCCCAGAGTTTGCCATTCTTAGTTTTGATTTAGGCATCCAGCACACATACCGGTGTTATCTTTAATCTCCCTGGCCACTTTCTTCAGTGTACTTCCTTGGCAGGGACTGATGATAAATTGCTATCATTGTTCCTTTTGTTATTTATAAATGGGATTAGATTGAGCTATTTCTCCCACTGGAAGCTCTAATTGCAATGCAGTTTTCTATTCTCCCAGAAATGACCTGAAGGATCTGTTTTTTTCCTTAATTGAAGACTTCAGGCAGCCTGCCTTTGTCATGCAGTTACTGAAGCTGTGTGCTCAGATGTCTACCGCTATTTGATCATAACACAGACACAAAATAATCATCTGTTTATCATGCGGTAAATCTTCATTTAGCACTCAGAAAAGGAGGTACTTACGTAATAATAGCATTTTCTCTGAGTCTATTCATTCTGCAAATGAAATGAAAATTCATCATCGTATGTTACCAAGTCTGGGAAACACTTTTGATTATTTTGATTTAAAAAAAAAAAACAAGTAAAATACAAACTAAGAATGTAATATTAAGTTCTATTAATGCCAAATTTTTTCTTCTGTGAAATGAGATCAGATTTTTGAACAATATTTGTTCAGATCGATTGGGTTTTTATGCCAATACATTTTTCAAAGATGCCTGAAGTAGGTGAAATGGAATGGAAAAAGCGAGGATTCCGCTTAAAGGGGGAATGTGTCAAAAAACTTGGAAACTGGGTAGTAAAGATACAACAAAACTATAGGTAACCATAGAAATGAGATGTCAAGTAAAATAATTCATCCAAACACATTTTAGACTTGCTTTTAAATGAGTATTTCCTACATTTCATTATGAAGTGAATGTTTAAGAAATTTACTATGTTTTTTAAAAATTAAATGACCATTCAAGACATTTTCTTTTAGAATTACCTTATACTCTGGACCTGCAGCAATCTAGTGATTACACACATATATAACGTACTTTTTTAATATATGTGTGTGTGTGTATATATATCATGTACATACATACACACATGTATATGTACTCATATTATATAATTTATATACTATAAACTAATACATAATTTGTCAATAATATATATTATATGTAATTATACATAAAATATACATATACCTGATTATGGATATTTTTTAGCATTTATTGTGATATAAACCAAGTTTTATTGTTAATTGTTCATCACCAAAAACCTGAGTAGTATTTCTGCATGGGTCATATCCTTCATTGCTTCCCAGAGCTCTGTTTTATATAATCTGAATAATCTCACCTGGACAAGTTTTTGATTAGCACTTATAAACCAAAATTCCCCATAACTCCAAATCTATGTCTGATTCTGTGCTTTGAGCCAGAGCTCATCTGGCCTCTCCACTGAGATGTCACATTAAAAGCTAAAATAAATATGTTTAAATCTGAAGACGATTTTTCTCCCCAAATGTCCACTCACCCTATAGTTGTCATGCTTGTGAGTTGCCCTGTTTCTGCAGTCAGCAGGTTAGAAACTCAGAAGCTTTGATTCCTTCATTTGCCACGTGTCCGATCATCTACCAGAATCTGTGAATTCTCTTCTTTATTTAACTTTGTGTTCCTCATCTTCCCTCCTTTTCCATTGTCCCAAGTTCTGTGATTCTCCTGTTACTAAGTATACAGATTTGATTTTCAATTGCACTTCTTGCTTGTATTTTTGCAAACGTCAACCACCTATACGCTACCAAGATAATTTCTCTCGAATACAAGCATATTTTAATATTTCAATAGCAGTACATTGTCATAATTTTTAAGTGCCTGACTTAAAACCTAAAGCCTTTTATAATTTGGCTGGTGCTGTCTTCCAGTGACTCATTTCCTATCATCTGTCCTTCTTCTCAGTATCCACTTAAAAAATGTCCCATGTCATTTTATGCCTCGCTGACATTACATATCCTCTTTCGTCTACCTGGAACACACTTCTTCCTTCCTTCATCCAACTGCACCCAATCTATCTTTCAAAGCACCTTCTACAGTGATTCACCTTGACCCAGTTTGATGGCAGACCTTCTTTCTCCCTTCCTGAATACAGAGCATACAATGCGACCTTTTATTACCCTGCACACATCACACTATCTCACAGTCATTGACATGTTTGTTTCCTTTTCTCTCTGAGATATAATATCCCTTAAGCCAGGATCTGTCTTCTTCAATTATATCTCCTTAGCATCTAGTTTAGTGTCTGACAGATAATAAAAATTTGAAAATAAATGCTGTAGGTTACAGATTGTTTTCCTTACATTTTACATTAAACAAAATTTAGTCTCATAGAAGCAATAATATGGCCAGGGTCATAATGCAAATGAACCGAAAAGTCTGATTTCAATTTTATTTTCTCTGTGACAATTCCACAAAATCCTTACTTGGTATACTGTTGGAAACAAAGTGTTAAAGTAATATGCCCAATTAAAAGTTGTATTTTGGGGATGCCCGGGTGGCTCAGCGGTTAAGCGTCTGCCTTCAGCTCAAGGCCTGATCCTGGAGACCTGGGATCAAGTCCCGCATCAGGCTCCCTGCATGGAGCCTGCTTCTCCCTCCACCTGTGTCTCTGCCTCTCTCTGTGTCTCTCATGAATAGAAAAATAAAATCTTAAAAAATAAATAAATAAAATGTGTAATTTTTTTTTAAAGATTTTATGTATTTATTTGAGAGAGAGAGTGAGCACAAGCAAGGGGAGTGGTAGGCAGAGGGAGAGGGAGAAGCAGACTCCCCAGTGAGCAGGGAGCTGTATGTGGGGCTCAGTCCCAGGACGCTGGGATCATGACTTCAGCCACCCTGGGACCCCTGAAGTGGGTAATCTTTCTATACTTACTCTGACACACGATGATGTAGTTGACACTGATATTACAGGTATTTCCTGCTTACGTGGAATTATTACAATTAGGGATGTGAGTTATTTTTCTATAATGGTATGATTAGAGTGTTCACACTTTGTAGTTATTAATCAGTAATGATTATTAACTACTTTATTCTAATGGTTTCCTTTAGTTATGAGCACAAATATTTGAGGGATAAAATAATTTTCCCTTTTTATTTATTAAGCTGTGCAATTAAAATATGTAAACTAAAATCTGCACTCATGTAGAAGTTTCAGTTAATTTTTCTGTCAACTAAAAAGCTGGCCTTCCAGATGAGATGACATGGATGGACATAGAAGATATTTTGCTAAGTGAAATAAGTCAGACTGAGAAAGACAAATACCATGATTCCATTCATTGGGAGAAAAAAATGAGTAAACACACAAAAAGCTGAATCAGACTTATAAACACGGAGAACATGGGGGGATAAGCGAAGTAGGAGAAGGGAAGTGGGAGGTACAGTCTCCCAGTTATAAAATGAGTAAGTCATGGGAATAAATAGCGCAGCATAGGGAATATAGTCAATGCTATTGTAATAGGATTATGTGATAACAGATGGTAGCTATACGCGTAGCGTACTGTAGAGAGAAGCTGAATCACTATGTTTTACACCTGAAACTAATGTAACATTGTGTGTCAACTACACTTTATTTAAAAAATTAAAATTAAAAGAACTACTGTCACTTGCAGTGAGCACAGGGTACGGTACGGGAGTATTGAATCACTATATTGTACACATCAAACAAATATTACACAGAAAAAGAAATTTTTTATTTTTTTTCTAACTGAAATTTAAATGAAAACTTTTAAAAAAATGAAAAAGATCTGGCCTTACAAACTCTCTGTAGGTTCTTCTAAGAGACTATATAGGTTGAGACCTTATAGGCTATTTTAAAATGTTATACTTATTTCTTATTTAGGCATATGAATATTATATCTCCACCCATTTAGAAATGTCCTAAAATCATACTCTAGCTGATTTATTTGGTAGTGTGGTGGCTTAGATATATCCATTTCTGCACAATTTTTCTTTGAGTAAAGATTTAGTATGATTATGTGTTCATATAAATATTCTCTAATTTCATTAATTTTTAAAATATACCACCACCATTGTTTTGATCAACAGATTTAAAAACTGGATAAATCAATTTATGAGATATTTTAGAAGATTTTATGGGATTCAGTAAATGTATTTTTATAATCTGACTGCATAAATAGGAAATAATTTTATATAAAATATTAATCATACACAAGGAAGCAGCTGCAAAATATAGTTTAAAGGAATATAGCAAGCGAAGTGTCTCTGTGCACCAACTTCAAAGCTAACTCTAAACCTGTTTAAACACATATAAAAATTATGTGAACCGCTTTCGATCAGCTTTGCTTGACTAAAATTTTAATGGTCAGAATATAACACAACCTTGGTAGATTAAATCTGGGAAGGAAGAAGGGGAATAGGTTAACAACATAAAGAGGAAACTTAGTTTTCACTTTATATGAAAGTAACTGATTGGTGGGTGGTAGGTGGAGGTCACCTCTAAAATAGGCAAATAGCATCAGAATATATTATCTATATAGCCCAATCTTTTTTTTTTTTTCCAGCTTTATTGAGCTGTAATGGACATATGGTGTAGTGTAGATTTAGGGTATACATGTAATGATTACAGTAATAAATTTAACACATCCATCGCCTAACACAGTTACAATTTTAATGCGTTTGGGGGATGAGTACGTTTAAAATCTATTCTCTTAACAACTTTCAAACTTACCACATGGTATGTTCACGATGGTCATCATGTAGATTATGCCCCAGGACTCATTCTTCTTATAACTAGAAGTCTGTACCCTTTGACTACCGTCACCCATAATCCCCACCCTGCATCCCCACCTACCCACTCTTGCCATTGGCAGCCACCAATCTGTTCTTCAGTATTTTTTCAGTTATATGTGTCCATATTAATTAACTTGAAGCATTGTAATTTCAATAGAAATTTGTGTTTACTTTCCAGTTTAACTAAATATGATAGACATTACATTATGTTTTACCTTTTTTTCCAAATGTTGGTGAACAACAATATCTAGGTTGAGTTTTACTCCTAAGATCCCATTATGTGAATTTGCTCTGACATCCTAAATATGTTGTTTGGCTTCAAGCTTTAGGTCTCAGGCTGTGGAAATAGGAAAGAAGAAGCACAGGATATGTACACATCTACCCCCTCGATTTTGTTGGTCCCGTGCGAAGCACAATGCCACATCTAATGGCCAGGAAATGTAATTTCCCTATTAGTGTCTACATTACCAACTACAATTCAGGGATTTTTTAAAAATAGAAGAAAGAGTATATAAACAGATGCTAAGATATAGAAAGAAATGCACCATAGTCTTCCTGAATGTCATTTTTTCCCATAGGCAGAGTTATTTCATCACGGATTCTGAAGGTAAATGCCTCATGTCCCAATCTGTACTATATCCAGCTTATTTTTTAGGATCTCTTGGTGATGTACAGTAAGTACTCTCTATCAGGTTATGCTATGGCTACTCTTTCTCTGCTAACCTTAAAAAAATAAACGTACCTGTACGACCACAACTAATGTGCAATGATGGAGCAAGAATATAATACACCTATTAAAATGTTCATTTGGAAAAAGGAAGAAAGCTGCAATCGTTATGAGGAGTTCATTCGCTGTAATAAAATTTCCCCAAATGTGCAAGGGCTAGTTTACATTTTGCCTTCAGCACTAGCATGCTTCATCTGCTGTATGTCAGAGGATCTATGCTCTCACAAACTCAGATGCAATGTCATTTTTAATATGTGGCCTGCAACTTCAACCTGTTATTAGCCATGTCAGAAAGCCAAAAGGTGGAAAGACCTTGGAGTAACCTGTGAAAATTTTCTTGCACCAGACTTACTTCTGCTCATGTTTTATCATCATCACACTACTTTTATGCTCATCACACTACTCACTTCTGCTCATGTTTTATCAGAGAAAACTTAATCACAGGGGAAGGCCTGACTGAAAAAAGAAGCTGGGAAATTTCAGATGCTTTAGTTGGGCATCCATATACTTAGCGCCCAAAACTGAAGGGGAACATGAATCTTGTTAGTCAGCCAGGACTTTCTACCTGAATGGAATACACACATCAATCAGGTGCCCACAGCAGTCTAAAAATCCTGCGAGTCAGAAAATGCAGACAATCCCAACCCTGAGAGAGAAGTAAATTCCTTGGTAAGCCCATCTACCCAGTACTGTTTATGCTCTGTGTGAGGACTTGCTCTGACCATCCTTCATTGGGAGGTCATCCTGCTGCATAGCTTATTTTCTGCCAGTGCAGGATTTGGAGTCCCCGAAAGTAGACCTCAAGGTGAGGACTTGGGTCCCAAATGAGCAGGACAAACTAATCTCAAGGCGTCCAAATGAGGAAAGTGAGACATTGAAATGAGAAAAGCTTTAAAAATGTACAAAAATCAGCCCCATGGGAACTGTGGGCAACTGGGGCTCAATTCCACCCTGAGTTCTGGAGGAACTACAGAGGAATTATTGCTAAATTGCCTCAACAGGAACGTTTCACCAGAGGCATTTATCCTTTCAGACCCTTAGGTGTTGAGCATTGCACTCAGGATCTTCAGACGTCTAATCTCACCTCCAATTCCCTTCCATTCTTCAGTGTGGCTATTCACTGCAGAGTCAGCTCCCAGTTTGCGGAGAGACAGTGCAGGGTCAAGGAGTCTAATGGGAATTGGCTTCTGTAGCTGCAAGTGAACTCAGAGACAGGGTAGGTATATGATCTGTCACACTGGCTTTCAGAATTTAAGCCATGGTTTCTTCTGCAGTAAATTCCCTAAAATACTCATTATTGTTCTTATTGATTTGCTTCTAAATTTCTCCAAGTTAAAGAAATCACACCAAAAAAATTGCAAAATCCCTTACCAGAAGGGTCTATACTCAGCCTTGCTGTGATTGCCTTTTCATGATGGAGGGCGACTCTTACGTTCTCCTATTGATCAGGATAAGAGACTCCATTCAAATTTTAGCTGCCAATCAATTTCATTGCGTTGTGGGGAGATTCTATTTGCTAATAACTAGTATTGCTTCTCTAATGAATTCTTATTTTCTCAGGCTCCGGCAAAGATTGAGACATACCTGAGAGGCTTACTTTCCTTAGCATCATGACTAGGATCTCTACTACTGACCTCTACCTGGAGCATGACAAAAGGATCGAATGCCTTTCTTAAGTAGCTTGCCCTAATGACTTCCTAGGCCTCTGTACAGATGGCAGCAACACGAAGTTATCTATAGTACCCAAAGAAATCATGGAACATAGCAAAAGCTTCTTTAAACACTGTGATTACATTGTCCTGTTCATCAGAGTCTAAGATGTGTGGCTATATAGTCTGGCCCTAGTAAAAGATACTGTCCAATGGTTTTAAATTCTCAATGTTCTTGGGAAAGAAACTGAGTGTTGGGTTTCAGAGGGATCACCAATCAATTATATCCCTTCTTCTTATGTATGATGCTAATATTTAATATAAGTCAAGTGACTTCATGTCATTAGTGATGTATACTCCTTATTATGTGTTTGTTAGTCCTAACTCCATTACCTAACAAGGAGACAATAAAACTAAACAAAGAAACATATTAAGACAGGAAATAAAAATTAAGAGGTGATGGATAACTAAATTTTCTACCCCAAATGGTATAATCTCTGTCTTTTCTTAATTGCTACCAAATTGATTGAGTTCACATAATCTGAACAACTAAAGAAGAATGATTGACATCAGCTACCAGTCAGTTCTGTTGTGGTCTTTGATAGATCTAAGCAATGAATTCTTGGAACATACTTGGACTCATTTAAACTTTTAGGGTTTGAGAATACTTTTGGGAAGTGTATGTATAGTTTTCTGTTTGTAATATTGGTGGTGTGACAAATATGTGTCATATTAACTCTATAGGCTTAAAAATTGCATGAAGTCAGAGGGTTAGATTCTGAATTTTGAAACTCTAAAGGTATCATAGCCTCTTGATGAGGAAGAGCAAGCCTCAAGTGACTGAACACACCCCAACACTACCTAGGCATCAGAAATCTCATTTTCCAAATGTAGACCTTGAAGGAATTAAGCTAAAGCTTATTATTCCAATTTTTCAATGTAACTTTTTGTTTTTGTTTTTTTCAGTTTAATTTTTCAGTTTGGGATCTTATAAGAGAAATAAGACCATTATAAAACAAAAATAATAAGAATTGGTAATAAAATATAAGAGAAATTAGATAATGATCCCTAGGAAAGGTCATCAAACATATCCTTTTACTCGATCTGTGAGTTCTATCAATTTATCAATAGAGAAGTGATTGCAAATGTAAGTGCATAGAATAAAATCCCTTATATAACAAAAGTCATTGCTGTGTGGTCTACCTATAACTAGTAATTATGTGAATATTTTCTCTGTAATTTAAATGTCAGATTAAATAGGAAAATGCATGTATAATTATCTAGAGAGTACATCTGAATATATTTAAGATTTTAATTAAAATCTGCATAACATAATTCAATTGCAATAAACAAAACAAAACCAAAATAAATGATTAAAAAACAGGCAAAGGACCCAAATAGATATTTTTCCAAAGATTACAAATGATCAACAGATATATGGAAGGTGCTCAACATCACTAATCATCAAGGAAATGCAAATGAAGATCACAATGAAATACCAGCTCACACCTGTCAGGATAGCTGAAATCGAAAAAATAATAACGACCAAGTGTTGACAAAGATGAAGAGAAAAAGGAACCCTCTGAACTGTTGATGGGGATATAAGTTGATACATCAATATGGAAAACATTATGTAAGTTCCTCAGAAAACTAAAAATAAACTACCATATGACCCAACATTCCCCCTCTTCTGGAGTTATATACAAAGGAAATGAAATGAGTACTTCAAAGAGATAACTGCACTCCCAAGTTTATTTCAGTGTTATTCACAATAGCCAAGATATGGAAACGTATGTGTCTGTTGACAGAGGAGAAGATAAAGAACTGAACTTGAGGTGTATGCATGCACATTACTCAGTATCAAAAGGCAAGAGACGCTGCCCTTGGCAACAACATGGATAAAACTGGAGGACACTACTCTGAGTGAAATAAGCCAGACTCCCAAAAAAATAATTGTATGATTTCACTTATGTGTAGAATCTGAACAGTACATAGAAACAGAAAATAGAATTGTATTTATCAGAGGAGAAGAGATAGAAGAAATGGGGAGATGTTTATCAATGAAAACAAAATTGCAGTTACATTGGATCAATAAGCCTAGAATCCTATTTCCTTCTGCTTAAAATAAATCTCTTGTAATTCTATCATTCAAAGATAACAACGTACAATATTCTGATGTATAGCTTTTCAGACTTTTTCTATGCACATACACATATATACATATTATAAAAATTGAATCATATTATAATAATGCTATTTTCACTTGATCATCTGTCTATATAAAAAATGTCATATTCATACATAGCCCGCATTGTATTCTATTTTATAGATATGGCCCAATTTCATTAGCTTAAACCCAATTTTTTTCTTCAGATTCTCTTCACTCATTTCTCCCACCTGCCATCCTCTTCCTCTGGCAACCTCTGGAACTATGAGCTTATCTTTTAAAAAAAATTTTAAGAGTCCACTATAAGCAAAAAAATATGGTATTTTTTTGAGATCATATGCTATTTATCTTACTCTGATTTATTTCACTTAGCATAATGACCTCAAGATCAATCCATGTTGTCACATATGTCAAAATTTTATTCTCTTTTAGTGGCTGAATAATATTCCACTGTATATATAAATTTTTGAATGGATTTTATTTATTTATTCATAAGACATACACAGAGAGAGGCAGGGACATAGGCAGAGGGAGAAGCAGGCTCTCTCTGGGGAGCCTGATGTGTGGGACTTGATCCCAGGACCCTGAAATCATTACCTGAGCTGAAGGCAGATGCTCAATCACTGACCCACCCAGTTGCCCCTCCCTTGTACATATACAGTTATATATCCCAATTTCTTTACTGTTACATGCATTGAATAGACTCATCTTTTTTGAACTGAGTCCTCTCAAATAAATCTTAGCGCTGAATTGAGTCCTCTCTCTTTTTTTTTTTTTTTCTTCTCGGTGAGTCTAGCAAAAGGATTGTAATTTTGTTTATTTAAAGAATCAGCTCTTAGTTTCATTGATCTTCTCTCTTGACTTCTACATCTTTATTTAATTTAGTTTTTCTCTATTCTTTGTTATTTTCTTCCTTCTACTATCTTTAGGTTTCATTTGTTCTTCTTTTCTGTTTCTTGAGGTGCAAAGATGGGTTATTTGTGACTTCTTGGTTCTTGAGGTAGGTACTAATCACTATGAACTTTCCTCTTAAGAACTGCTTTTGCCACATCCCATAAATCATGGCATGTTACATTTTCATTTTTTTAAATTAATTTTTATTGGTGTTCAATTTACCAACATACAGAAAAACACCCAGTGCTCATCCCGTCAAGTGTCCACCTCAGTGCCCGTCACCCATTCCCCTCCAACACCCGCCCTCCTCCCCTTCCACCACCCCTAGTTCATTTCCCCAAGTTATACATTTTCATTTTTGTTTGTCTCAGTGTATATTCTGATTTCTCTTTTAACTTCTTTGACCCACTGGTTTTTCAGTAGCATGTTGTTTAATGTCCACATTATTTGTGAATATTCCAATTTTCTTCATATAATTAATTTCAAGTTCCATAATATTGTGGTTGGAAAAGATGCTTGATATGATTTCAAGCCTCTTAAATCGCTTGACTTGTTTCGTAGCTTAACATATGATGTATGTTGGAAAACATTCCAGATGCACTTGAGAACAGCATATATTCTGTTGCTTTTGGATGGAATGTTCTATAAATATCTGTTTATACACATTTGGTCTAATGTGTTGTGTAAGGCTGATGTTTCCTTATTGATTTTCTGTCTGGCTAATCTATCCATTGATGCAAGTGGGATATAAAATCCTCTACTATTATTGTATTATTGTACAATAAGTCTATTAATAGTTGCTTTATAAATTTAAGTGCTCCTATGTTGGAAGTATAAATATTTAGAAATATATATTCTCTTGTTGGATTGCCTCTTGTTTAATTGGCCCCTTTATCATTATGTGCTACTTATCTTTGTCTTTTACTACAGTCTTTCTTTTAAAGTCTACTTTGTCCGATATATCTACACCAGCTATACTAATGCATAGCATGATGGCTATATCTCAAAACATCATGTTGTACACCTTAAGTATACATAATATTTATTAAAAATAAAATTATAAAAATAAAACCATGACATCTTTGAATCAATCATTGCCTATATATATTTTTCTTGTACACAATATCTAGGACTCTAAAAGTAAGGAAATGAAAGGAGAGTGCACAGAAATAAAAAAGTTGATCTGATCTTTATTTTAAACCCTGAGTAGAAAAAAAATTATGACCCATTTTAGGGAAAATTGGGCAGTAATTTGGAGCAAATTATATTGGATGTGTATTGAATATTCAGATCAGTATGATTAGCATACAAAATTCAGTGCATGAGCTCTTTAGACTTCTTTCCTGTCTATAGTCATTGCCCCAAATTCCATTTTCCTTCCCATTTCCTCCTCTGTCATGCTATTTTCTTCCTATCAATCTCAAGTGAAGCACAGGTTTTCACTTTCATTTAGTACTTTGCTCTTAATTTAGAGCATGTGAGGTTTCTCTTGCTATTTCAGCAGTGAATCAATGACATTTGTTTATAAGCTATCAAAATATTGAGTTCTATTTATATTATTCATAGTTGCAATATCCATCGTTCTCCTAAAGCCATGTAATTTATGTTAGAAAAATGATATATTCACAAAATGTATTAAACAATGTTAAATAAATACTATTAAAAATAAATTTCACCCCTTGTTTATAAACCTCCACTAGGTTTCTTTCTTTACCTAGCATACTTTAAAATGTGGCTGCAATCTAAAGTAACTCTTTCAGAAAATATATAGTTATAATTTAACTTTCAACTACTGACTCAAATACAGATAAGAAATATTTCAAAAACAATGAAAATATCTAATCTGTTGTAGTGAATACTTGCATGGCAGTTACACCTTACATAGATTCCGTGCAGCTCAAACCAAAAAGTATATATTAATCTACTGGAAATTCGCAAATGGTCACTAGTATGTAATCTGAAAATCACTATTGATGATATTCACAATTCCTATAGAATGAATATAGCCAGTAAAATACATTGCTTTTATAAGGAAAAAACAAAATAATGTGAAAAAAAACATTTTTTGAGGTACTAAATAGAAAATGCTGGCACTTATTTCTTTAAATAAAAGTGATATTAGTAGTGAAGAAAAAGGTGATTAAAACTACACTTATAAAATTTGAAACATGTTTTGATACTATAATAGATGTGCATGAAGCCTCAATATAAATTAATATAATTATGTGACAATACATATTTTTAAGTTTGCAAAACTTAGCCTTTACTAAGAACACCTAAGGAAAAATGCTGTAACAAAGCCACATTTAGTAAAATGCAAGACACGTTAAAACTAACAAAAAAGAGTAATAAAAACCATTATATATCAGAGTAAGTCTGGCCAATTTCCTAGTAGATATTAAGGCTTTCAATTATTTTATCTTGCTCAATTCAAGTATCCTTATATCTTCATTGTTTTCTATTTCATTTTTTTCCTTATAATTAAAACTGATTTGCAGAACAGTTTTCTTTTATTCTCTTATCTTTTCTCTCTCTTCCCTTTACCAGTTTTTATTTAAAATTGCTGCTTCCCAGAATCACAAATTATAAATATGGAATATATATATTTTGGCAAATGTGATATCCTATAGCTTAAGTAGGTATATTGGAGGTGTAAGAAAATTATATATAGGTATATGTATGTATAACAAATTTCTTTATTGTTAAGTGAATCGTGTGTGTGTGTGTGTGTGTGTGTATATATATAATACAAACACACTGTATATACATATGTGTGCATAGTTTATAATCCTCTCTCTGACTTTACTCATAAAGACCCTCAGAAGTTGTCTCGTGTAGTCAGGGGCTAATCTTTTTGACTGTGGTTTGTTTGTTATTTTAACCAACTGCTTTCTCATGTTCCAGAAAATATTCTTATGCTGAGACCCCTGCCAAACAAATATGCTTATACTGCTTCTACATCTTCTTCTTTTCAGTGCCTCACTTACCTTTCTTTTTCTTTCTTTTTACATTTTTTTTTAAGATTTCATTTATTTGAGAGAGAGCGCGAGCGGCTGGGGGAGCAGCAGAGGGACAAGCAGACTCCCTGCTGAGCCCCCCGTGGGGCTGGATCCCAGGGCCCTGAGATCAGGACCTGAGTGGGAATGGAGAGTCTGCTGCATAAGGGACTGAGCACCCGGTGCCCCCCTCACTTAGCCTTTTCATTCAAGGTCTTTGCTCCTTATGCTGTTGTGTAGTCAAAAAAGACTCTTACTGCATTTGGGTAAAAATGTCAGCCTTGTCTCTCTTGTTTTCATACTAATAGGAGTTCTTAGAAAAACCCCTCCTTGGGATTTGAAAGTTCTGTTTTTTGGTGATAACTTTGGAAGTTTGGGAGAAAGTACAGACCTATACATTTCCCTAAATAGGGGCTAAAAGCAGCAATTTTAGTGTTAAATGATATGGCAGTTTCTTTGCCATCTATAGTCTCGTTACTGTTTTCTTAATCCTGATTTCTGATCTTGGAAACCATGATCTGTGGTTTATGGATTGTGAGAGTTGTTGCTCATTGCAAATTATACAACTATATGTGGAGTTCTAGGTTGTCGTACTTGTGAGCTTTAATATTTCCTCTTTGACATCATCTGAGGATTAACTGTAATACTTTGTATGATGGTAATATCACCTTAATTTTTAATATTGTGTACATTGTGACTATTTTTTCTAAGATTTAAGGTAATGAAAGTAAATGATTACCATACTCAGGCCAGGATGACTCAGACATTACAGAAAAAAAAAAAGAAGAAAGAAAAGAAAAAAAAGAAGAAGAGAAAGAAAGAAAGAAAGAAGAGAAAGAAAAAAGAAAGAGAGATAGAAAAAAGAAAGAGAGATAGAAATAAATAAAGAGCTGTGCTATTAATGGCCAATGGAAGAACACATACAACTGTATTAGGGAGATAAAAAAACACAACAGAGCACATTAGACAATCTGCAGAACAGAATTTGTTATTGGACCTGGTGGAACAGAGAGTAAGAAAGCACATAAAAGATACAAATTATCTGTCGAAAATAGTGATTGCAGAATTAGCTTGGGCCTAAGACAGGAACCAACATATAATTATAATATTGTTCCTTTGATCGAAGACACTGATCAAGTTACATTTCCTGATTCAGAGGTCACAACAAAATGCCCCATAAACAAGCACAAGGGGACATTTTAATAACGAATGTTTTGTCCTTTTACAGTGTAGTGCTAATTCGGAAGATCTTACCTGTAGGCATACTCTCTTAGGTTTATCAAATGTGTTGAATCATGGTACAAGGAAGGAAAGAAAGAAGGAAAAAAAGAAAAAGGATGAAAAGAAGAAGGAAGGAAGGAAGGAAGGAAGGAAGGAAGGAAGGAAGGAAGGAAGGAGGGAGGGAGGGAGGGAGGGAGGGAGGGAGGGAGGAAGATGGGACGACATTTAGCAATCCCAATTGTCTCCACTTTGTAAGACAGGCTATTATTGACATATAAACCCTCACATTCTATATTCTCATTTTCATATCCCGCCTTTAATCAGCTACACTTTTACACCCCACTGTAGTATCCCTCTAGCATTTTCTTCATAATCTGATCTATATTTTAAAAGAACTAACAGAGAAAAAATTACACTGTTGTGGTCATAATTGTCTCATATTCCATTCAGACATTGTTTTGAAGATAGTAGAAATAATAATAGCAGCAGTAATGGGGTGATAGTGCTGTAATTGTATTTTGCTGGAATTATATAATCTTTTCTTTGCCTTATTTACTTTTATCATGTCTTCATTTTATTTTCTGCTCTCTTAACCAAACTTTCTCATTTACCGAGTTCATTTATCATCCTTTTGAGAGACTCGTGTTTCGGTCTCCATCTCATGGTGAAACTTCACTCTCCCAACCTATGATTGGGGTGTCACCCTGAGAATTTCTGATAGTTTAAGAGCCACTGTTACCTGGTTTCAAACTAAGACTTTTTCTTCCTTGATTTATAGCCTTAGTATGCCAAAATACATTTTCAACTATCTTCCTTTTTTTTTTTTTTTAAGATTTATTTATTTGAGAAAGAAAGAGAGCCTAGGGAGGGGGAGAGTAAAGGGAGTCGGAGAGAGAGAATCTCAAGCAGACTCCCTGCTGACCATGAAGCCCAACGCAAGGCTCAGACTCATGACCCTGAGGTCATGACCTGAGCCAGAATCAAGAGTTGGAGGCTTAACCAGTTGAGCCACCCAGGCACCCCTCAACTATCTTCTCAACAAAGGCTGTTACAAGATGAACTTTCTAAATCATCATATATTTGCCATTCATTTTAGAACTTCTTTCACATGAATGGCAGTTTGGTTGAGTATATATCTCTCATAGAAAATCATTTTCCCCATAAAGTTAAAAGACCTACTGCTCTTTCTTTCTAGCATCCATATTACTGTTAAGAAACCCATTGCCAATCTAGTTTATTTTCCTGAACATTCTTTTTCTTTGTGTGTGTGTGGGTGTGTGCTTTTTTATCTAATTTTATTATTTTGAATTATCTGTAAGTACTCAGTGAGCCATTTCAATATGATTACTTGGGCATTTCTCAGTTAAGTAATAACAGTAAATTTAATCAAAATTTGCATACAGAAAAGTTATAAAGGGTTAATTGGAATTTTGAATATTACTTTTAGCACAAGGTTTCAAGCTTTAAGGACACCAAGATCTAGAGTAGTGAAAAGAAAGCAAGAAGCAAAGATACAGAAGAGAAGTTGGTAACTGTAACAGGACTACCAAGAGCGCAAATATTATTGAAAGGAAAAGAGAAATTTATAAGTAATGAGTAATCAGTGGCACCAAATGCTTCAGAGGAGTTAGGCAGGAGAAGTAAAAGGGAGAATGATTGGGGACATTTTTATTTATGAATTTCAAGCCACCCTTATATAGAGTAGTACAAGAGTGGAAACCAAATAGAAGAGAATTAAGATAAGGAGCACATGGAGGTTCCAATTAAACTTCTTTTCAAGGCACTTGGGTGACTTAGTGGTTGAGCATCTGCTATTGGCTCAGGTCATGATCCTGGGGTCCTGGGATCGAGTCCCACCTCAGGGTGGGACTTCTTCTCTGCCTATGTCTCTGCTTCTCCCTCTGCCTATGTCTCTGCTTCTCTCTCTCTCTCATGAATAAATAAATAAAATCTTAAAAACAACAGCACCTCATTTCAAGGAATTTGAAAGAGAGATTAACTAGTCTAGAAAGGATATTTTAAAATAATCATTTTAAAAAATATTAGCAGCTTGAGAATACTTTTAAGATATAGGGAAAGGTGCTTTTTTTAAGAGCTTGAACATCTTAGAAACAAAGTGCATTTTCATACAACTAAAGCCTCAGATATGTTCAAGGTAGACAATCTAAGACCATTTATGATTTTAAGTTAATTTTACAAATGTGACATGTATAGTTATTACTATATTAAGATGAGATCAGGATATGTGAAAAACTCAGCTTTTTCTATTAGGTATGAAGCAATTTATATTATTATTTTTAATCTATATTATTAACAACATATTATTGAGTTGGGAGGGTCAGGTGGGAATGAGCTGAAATTGGAAACTTAAATAAAATGAAACTTTGTGAGATAACATCTGTGGGTCAGACAGGATGGACTCAATTAGAAATAAGTAAAGGCTAGCTAAGCTTCAATAAGGATAAGTTTGAATAATTATTTGACTTCAGGAAATAGTATTAAGAAAATGTGCATATATATTCAATCAGGTTTTCATTCAAGCTAGCTTAAATAATTAAAAGTTTTATTTTATATTTTTTTTCTATAAGCTCCAATATGTAGACTCTAGTATTTAATTAATTATAACTATAAATTTTTTTCTTCATCCCTTCTTTGACTAGTATCATTTCCATTCCAGGGAAATTGGAGCAATCTATACTAAAGGATTGAGCTGCAAAATTTTAAAGCATATTAACCTTTGGGAAAGAGTGCCGTGGTTTCTGTAATTAAAATAATGAGAATTCTGGGCGGCTTGGGTGGCTCAGGGGTTTAGCGCCGCCTTCAACCCAGGGTGTGATTCTGGAGACCCGGGATCGAGTCCCACGTCAGGCTCCCTGCATGGAGCCTGCTTCTCCCTCTGCCTGTGTCTGTCCTCTCTCTCTGTGACTCTCATGAATAAATAAATAAAATCTTAAAAAAAATTAAATTAATGAGTTTTCTAAGAATAGTAGTATTCAGATCTTTTCTCTTCTCTATCATGAAACCCTATTTGCACCCAAAGAGATAATCAAAAGACAAACTGTAATTGTATATAAGAAATTCCATCCTGGTGCCTCTATGCTAAAATACTTTTCTTTAAGATAATGACTAGCTTTGGACATAGGTAAATTTGACATTTGCCAAAAATCATGGCCTCTGTAGAATGTCAATGTTAAACTTTCCTGACTTTGATTTACATATAAATGCAAGAAAGTTTTCCTTTTTATAATTATAATTTATAATCTCAGAATTTATTTTTTATATTTTACCAATAATCCTGATTCTCTTATGTTCAAAGTTTAAATAATTTTGAGATGTTTAAACTTTACTGGTCTTTTTGGACATAAGGCATAAAAAACTTTGGTGACTGATATAATGTTGGTGGTGACCCTGCATTTAGATAATATGATCAAAGGGCTTAGACAGTAAAACTATGTATATGACAGGATCAGAAGAGTGTGTCATGGATGAATAATACAGCATGCCATGAGGAAAAACATTTTTCAATACTGTTTCAGTGACTGTTGACAAGGCTAACGCAGGGAAAAAGTTAAGAAAAACATATAATAAAACCTTTACTTTTACCTGTCACAAATTGTTTTTCTTATGTAAGGCAAAGGCAATATATACATGATATGAATAGTATAAGTAAGCATGGAACAAATTGAAAATTATAATAACTGATGTTTGATAAGTTGAGAATATTTTGAGATTTCAAAAAATACTGAAATTTTTGCATCAATAAACACATTAGAACATTAACATTTTAAGCAGACATAAAATACATGTCAGTGATCAAGTCTTTTTTCTGAGGAATGCAGTAAAAGATGACAAATACCATAAATTCTAAATTTCTTGGGGAACTTCCAAAAAAGATGACTTTAAGGTCATGCAAAAGGTAAATGCAAATAGACCCAGTATTGTATTAAGAATGAATCCCAAATTTCCTGTGCATTCTAGTGGTTCCAACCAATGCACTTAGCATTAATCTAAATAAAGTAGTATTTTATTTACTTTTTAAAAAATTTTTTGAGAGAGAGAGTTTTAAAGCAAGCTCCATGCCCAGTGCAGTGCCCCATGTGTGGCTCGTTCTCATGACCCTGAGATCATGACCTGAGGTAAAATCAAGAGTCAGACACTTAACCTACTGAGCCACCCTGGCACCCCTAAATACACATTTTAAATCCCAGCATCATTCATGGATATCAATGGAAACTACGTTTGTGAACATGAACTTTCTTGACTCCACATATACCATTAAACCGAAGAAAAGGGCAGATGACAGACACACTTCCAGGCAGCTATGCCTCAAATCTCAACAAATCAGCGTGGAAATGTTTTCTCTTGAAACATATTAAACCCACTTTATTTTAATTAATAAAAAAATTGTCTAAAGAATGTGAACTGTTAGCTATGGCATCTTGCATGTTTCACTTTATGGAATACATGTGAAAATATGGTGATTAGCTTTCAAGGTAACACTTTATGAGCAATTGCATTGTGGATAATAAAAATCGTAGTCCTTTCTCAGTCTCCTTTATAGAAGGAAAATAAATATCTCTCCTCTCAGAAGAGTCGTGGACATTCATGTGATACATCAGGAAACAGGAAAAAGCTGATATGCAGAGGTTATCGCTGTGCTGGTTTTCCACATGATCCCTAACCTCTTAGGCTTTTGTTTTCTGAACTCTCTCATTCGTTTCAGACAGTTAGCAGGTGGCAAATATATTTGTGAATTGAAAAAACTGCATGCTAATATTGGGAGTTGTACTTCTTATTTCTGACCTCTAAACTCACTTCTATCAGTCTTCAGTGATTTTTTTTTTCATCACTACTTAGTATTCTGAATAAGAAATATTTGTAATCAACGGAGAGGAGGCTAGGTTACCCAACTTAACAAAAGGTTCAAGGAAAGAAGGTGGCAGAGAGAGAAAAAACACTCTTGTGAAATGAGATGGCTATTGTTGAGTTGAGATTAAGATATATGAGATGCTTCAGAAGCTGTGTGTCAGAAATTTTGGTAAAAAAAGGCAAATTTTCAAAAATGTTGACATGGATTTACCACTATGGATATATCACTATGGTTAGAAAATAGTTTTTTCTTTTTGTTTTGTTTTGTTTTGTTTTGTTTTTTTAGAAAATAGTTTTGCAGTTGTTTACATATGACCTGGTTTAGAACATAGAGATTCACTGGCTATGTGAGAATTTATGAGATCCACAGTAGTGGATATTTATAAATTTGAGGCCACAAAATGTATTTCATACATAACACATTTTACCCACTGGTCCAGGACATATATATATCACTTTGCTTAGGTCAAAGTGCATGCCAAAAACTGTTGTAATTCTCTTCCACATTCCTACTCCTAACTGTCTAGAAGTGTGTTAAAAAGCTGAAAAAAAGTGATTGTGATTTTGGTAGAATTTATATGAAGAATTTATTATCACTTGCTGAAGGAAGGGCTTAGACAAACACTATCAGGAATCATATTTAGCAACTAGAATTATAAGAAGAAAGTTGCTGGCAAATTGAAAAAAAAAAAAAAAAAAGGTCCCCTGCTCTTGGCATCTTTTGGAGACGAGTGTTTGGGCCAGGCTGCTAGAAATAACATTGTGCTCTAGGAAAGAGATTTTCCTAAAATATGTTCTGTATAGTTTTTATACAGAAAGTATTTGAATATTCTAAGCAATGGGAAACATCTGTCTACCTACTTTGTTCAAAGAGGTTATGGCAACAGAGAGGGAGGCAGAGACACTACCCCTCAAGATTCTCCACCCTTCCAAACTCCTAGGTTTTCAGTTTTGTCAGGGTGGAGGATTTGGATATTGACTGCCCTTCTTTGGTGGACTTTTCTACTAGCATTTTTGTTTGCAATGATCACCCTCTTGAAGTCATCAACAAAGATCATAACAAGCAATTCCAAGTACTGTTGTGGGCACCTTCATGCTGAGCCAATAGAATAGCCGTTACTCTCCACCCCAAGGAACTTTGGAGGGTAGATATTTGGAATGAGAATGAACAATTTTGATCTTTAAGAGGCAGTCCTCTCCCGTGACTACTCTTTCCAACCTTCTAGCTAGTTGTTTCTAAAAACTGTCTCTTCTGCTACTGTAATCAACAACATGCTCATCCTTATAAAACTTCTACCTCTACTTTCAGTTTTAGCCTCAGTTCTCTGGTTTTTCTGCAATGTCTGTCCCAGAGAATTAGCTATTGGCAAGCTCCTAAGGGGACTATACCACATTAAAGATCATTCCAGAAACTTTCCTCAACCCCTCCAACTCCTTTACATGTTCTTTCAGGCCCTTTGGCTTCCATGTGTGTCTCCCATAGAGAAAGCTACTGATAAACTCCTGGAGGGCATACCTGTGAGGGATAGGGCAGGCAGGCAGAAGCACACGGCCCAGATACAGCGCTCAATACTCCCAGCTTTGTGGAGCTCAGTGTTCAAAAACCTAAAGTATTTAGCGAGATGTGGATAACTAACATAAATTTGATATCTCATCCACTGGATTCCTAAAGGCAAAGACTCATGAGTAGAAGGAAACTTTTCCCATATTCTTGACCTGATTCCTTGTATCCAGGGAAGAGTTGAGGTTAATTTTCTAAGAGCAGGATATGATGCCACCAAGGAACTGCTTGGGCTATTGGGCCCATCAACACTGAGTTATTTTGATATCAGTATCATGCAATCATAATTCTTTGGAGGCTAGAGATGGTTTTGCTCTTACTTCGGTTGAAATAAAGAAACTTATCTAATGGCCATGGACTATCTACCGCCTCCTTATGGCTCAATTGGCTACTTCTAGAAGAAAAGTATAGTATATATATATATATATATATATATATATATATATATATATTATATATATATTACTTTATTTTTTATTTTTTATACTTTATTATACTTTTTATTATATATATGTGTGTGTGTGTGTATATATATATATATATATATATATATATATATATATATATATATATTTCTTGTTCCTTCCTCAGCAAGTCTATTCCCATTCACTGGTCTCCAAATTTTATCTAAATGATTCTAATGGATCAGTCAAATTCTTCCTGGTATTGTTATTAAAGGTGCCCCAGAGAAATCATGCAAAATCCCAGTAGGAAAAAAAAATGTGAAGGAGCTAGACTGTAAATAGAATAGTCTTAAGGTGATGCATTTAATTATGAAACATCTCTGTGTTTGCAGACTGGCTAATAGAAAAGAGTGTTGATAGAGAAATTAATATGATATTCAAATATTTAACAACAAATATTTAACACTGTGAACATCACAGAGATGAAGTTAGTTCTAGAGGTTTCATTTTGTGCTAAACATTAGCTCCTTAAAAATAATAATATTAAGCATGTAAAAACCTTTATTTAAAATCAGATTATTGTAGGATAACGTATGATCTAGGTAGGATAGTGCACGATATATCTTATCATGCACTAAAATAAAAGTAATCAATGGAAAATAAACAGTAATATGCATAGCCTATGCCTATGTTGAGTCTTAAAAGTGATTTCTTGTACATGAATTAAATCATGAATGTGATCTTTCGATAATTTTAAGCAAGAATGCAATCAAGCAGAGGTTATCCTATATCATAGATTATTCTTGAAATTTGATATGATGCAAGTGACCTAAGAAGCTTCTGGTTGTCATTCTATAATAACATTATAAAAAAAAATGGTAGTCAAACAATTGGATTGCACTAGAGTCATGACTCACAATTTTTGTTTAATGAACACGTAATGAATCACTCATGAAAATAACAAGTTCAGTTTATTTTCTGCATATTCTAATTATCAAAGGGATTATGCTTGCTTTAAAACAAAAAACAAAAATGTGGATAGCTGGATGCTTTATTAGCAATTATGTATGACTATGTGCGTGTGTTTTTTATCTTTTGTAATTTAATTTTAAGATTAGAGAAATATAGAAGTTACAATTTTTTTTTACATTTTCATATTATTGGTCAATATATTTTTAGAATATTTAAATCATGTTAAGTCACTCCTTACAACTTGGATTTAACTTTTATTTTGGGTTACTTCTGCAAGCAATGCCAAATTGATTTTAATGGGTATAAATAAAAATAATACCACCACCACTGATAATTGCAGAACACTTACTTCTTTTTGTTCTTTCTCATTGTACATGCCAATATATTATTCAACATGACATTTTCATGGCTATTTAGAAAGTAAGAATCAATTTTATGTCTTTGCCATTGAAGAAGAATATCTTATAACCCAGTGGAAACTACACATTTGAAAATGAAGACAACATCTTCTTCCTGTCTATGAACGTCAGGAGAGAATCCCACCATTCCTCACACAATTAAAAATTATCTAGACTTTGTTGGCACCAAAGTTTTTGTTTTTTTTTTATAATTTGCTTACTCTATCCAGGGAGTCTCAACTGCTCAACTGAGTAAGAAAAGAGTTGATGTAGGTGTTGGATCAATTCAATTAGAGAAGCAGAACTAATGGGATAAATATTTAGGATATTTATGACATAGATATGTGATTTTATATGGATTTATTGCAAGGTATTGGCATACGTAGTTGTAAGCTCTGGCTAAGCAAACCCAGAATTCACAGGATTGTTTGTGGACTAAAATCCTCGCTTTCTTCATTTGTAAACATATCTCAAAGTCTAAGCCCAGATTTTGCTTCATATGAATAATATTTCTCTGAAGGTGCACAGGTTCTAGTATTTCATGCTACTTCCTTCAATCTTCAGGACCTAGTTTATCTCAAAGCTATCAAAAATCTGCAACAGTTTAAGAACTCTGTTCCTAAGGACATTAAGGAGGAGATAGTTTGTCTTTTAAACATTCCACCTATTTAGTATTTCTACTTGAAATATAAAAGCTGGAATTCATAATTCTATGTTATATCACCCAGGAAAACTCTTCTCAGAGTAGAGGCAAATGTGGCAATTCATGTTGGAGGAAGCAATTCTTGAATATATAAATCTGACCTTATTTGTTGGATCCATATGGGGGACAGTGTTGCTCTTTGATTATATTATAAACTTTAGGATAGGATAGACATAGTTTCAACAATGGATCTTTTTCGCGTTGGTTGACTCATCATGGACAAATCACTTGTCCCCTCCGATCAGCTTCCTCATTGTAAAATAAAAAGCAGTGCCTGCTATTCAGGGTGATCTGAAAATTAAATAGGATCATTCTTTTTACTGTGCCCAGAAGAGAGAGGAAGTAACTCTTAAATGATAATTTTTCTTGTGATATGCACTAAAATTGTAAGCTGAACGTTCTCTATGTGAACAGCCTGTCCATTTTCTACACAGTGGACTGTACATGGGCATGGGCAGAACATTCATTGCCTAACAGACACCAAAAAATGAGAAGTGGGCAAAAGTGTAGTCTAATAAAAAACCAATAGGCCTTAAAGTTTTGGGTTCAAATGACTTTAACTAGCTGCATAACTTTGCCAAGTCATTTTAATTTTCTGGACTTCACTTCTCTTAATTAGTATAATAAAGATGACTACATATGTCTCAGGTGTGCTGGGAAGAGTGGACAAAATAACAATGAAGTAATGAGAGCAAACACTTTATGGAGCACGTCGTAGTGATATCACTTACGAAGGTGATAGTATTATTTTAACTGTACATTTTCGGGAATGGTGCTTGAAGAGAAGTAAGAAACCTGCCTAAGGCCAACGTACAACTTAGCCCAAATTTGAATTATGTCTGACTCCAAAGCCTGTGGATTTAAACTCTCCACTAACATTTTTGGCACACTATACTTGATAGCTGATAAGCACTTGGCATTTGGAAAGTACTCAGATTATTTTTATTAGCTTTCCCTTTTCCCTAATTAACTTCATGTCCAGAAAAAAGGAAGAGTCTTCTGTGTTTGTTGGGGAAAAAAATTGATCTCTCATTATGTTGAGAAAAGAACATAACACTGTTTTTCCGTGGCTAGATAAATAACCTTTTAACTGCTAGCTTTGTATACATACACCAAGATGTATAAATTAAATGCATAAATTCAAACATCAACTATTTCTTCTTCATGGAGACAAATACTTGGTTTAAGTTTATTTTCCATCTTTAATTTGTTCAACTGCAGTGGCGATGATTATTTTTCTATCATAAATAATGCCATATATTTTACCTCAGATTAACCCTCCTTATTTTTAATACTTTACATTTATTTTTTTTAATACTTTACATTTTACAAACCAAAATAAAGCAGAACATGAGTAGGAATAGATGCATTTAAAATTCATTTATAGATGAATGTGTTTTCATTTCTTTAATATATTTCTGGAAGCCAACATAAACAAGTTTCCATAATCTTTACTAACACATGGCATCTTTTTGAGTAATATTGTGTAACTAACTTGTTTTAACATATTTAGTGGCACTTTACCAAACACAGCAAATGAACAGACGGTATTGAAAAACAGGCAATTAGGATATATTTGACTCTAACCCTTCATTTATATTTTACAGCTGTTCTGTGTTTGACCAGAGCAAGTCTTTTGATGGATGTAACTTTGAAAAATGAGGGGTTGACTTTTTTGGTTGGTATTTTATTTTTGTTTTCTTTTAACACCAGAAGTGGCTCCCTCAAGTGAAAAGTGTAAAATTGCTGGACTCTCTGAGGATCCAAAGGAAATTACGTGTGGCAAGAAGTGTAGTGATAAAGCACTTTTACTTTTTATCAAGATGTAATCCAAGAAGTCAGTGGGGATACGTATGCTTTTTCCATTGCTATTAAAACATAAAACAAAATATTGCAGTTACCAACTATTTATATGCAACTCTATAAAGAGACTAAAGAGAGTGGACTTTCTTGAGGTCTCTAGGTCTCCATTTTGCTCTAGAAATATAACCATACTCCACAGAGGAATGAAAAAGACTCCTTTGGTATCTCAGTATTTTAAAGCTCTGGAATAACTCACATTTAGCAAATTTTAGCTAAAATATAACTTGACATTTATGAGATGCTACATTTGAACACTATATTTTTTTTTTATTGAAATCAACTTTCTCCTATAACAACCCAAGGAATTATATATTTTACATCTGTAGTTTCATAGCTGTTATAACACACCTCAGTTTTGTCTGTATCTAGCATGACAACGTTTCCCAAATTGGCATGTTTAGGAGGATATTGCATCATATTCTTTATGTTATTAAAAAAACTAACCTCTAATGAAATCAGAGACTGAATGAAGGCCCATTTAGAATGATTGTTCTTCTGAAACATGATTTCAATTTCATGGCTTGCTGAGGCATTTGTGGATTTCAAAATATTTCTATAGTTTCTGGCTACTGATGTGAAGATGAAGACAAAAATAAAACCAATTCTAATTAACCATAATATCGTGGAGTTTAGATTTTATGTTACTCGAGGGATATAGAGTAACAGATTCCATTGTAAGTACCCTTTATATTGCCTTATAAGGCAATAGTATAAGGTGAATAGTCTCATAGTCTATGTTTTTATAATGATGAAACAGAAGCAGAAAGATTTTAATAAATCTATAAAACACACAGTAAATAAATGGCAAAACTTGCTTTTGTACCCATTCAGGCTTTGTAGTTTCTACTTTCCACATTACGCTGCCTCAGTGTGGAATCGTGTGTATGATAGTTGTTTTGGTGTAATTAGTGTTCCCATCATCTATTTCCTTGGTGTTGAAAATCTATCCCACATGATTTATGTGAAGATAATCCTACCCACCGTCCAGCTGGGCATCAAGATCTGTATAGTCTTTTGACAGATGTTTTGACATAGGTACCTTGGGAAATAAAAGGTCTTTCTCTCTTGAAGATGAATACTTTTGTCAGTAAGTGGATTTCCACAAATTACCCTGGTCTGATGAAGGAGTCAGAAAGAAAGAACGTGCCAAGAAAAGCAGAGTCGAGAGATGGACAGAGGAAAATAAGAGCCAAAAATACTATATTTTTGGTCTCTAGATCCAGGTATTCCTAAAGTCAGAACAGCACTATGTTTTTGTTTCATGAATAATGCATTCTTCTACTTAGTTTAAGGTTAAGGGGGCGCTTACCAGCACTCTCACACTCTCCTTTTACAGATGAGGAGGTGACTTAAAAAATGCCAATGTCTAAAAAAAAAAGAAAAGAAAAGAAAGGAAGGAAATGCCAACATTAGCTCTACTATCAACCCTTTAAGGGCAGGGATTATGTCCTGTTCAATTCGGATGTATCAACACATGGAGTCACTCAAAAATATCTGGAGTGAAGGAAGGATAAGCTCAAAGCTACTATTTGTCACTCTATGTGCCTCACTACTATGTGCCACAAACTGAGGTCAACAGCCAAGCCCTGACTTCCAAGATTCCCTGCGTTTGATTACTAAGATAGAGTCATTCTATACTTGCTGGAAATTATGTTGAATATTTTTATCATCATCATCTTTCTTAAACAGCACTGAGGTACCATTTGTATATAATGAAATCAAGAGAATCAGGGACAAACTCTGATAACGTCTGACAAATGTATCCTTCCATACAACTCATATCATGATATAGAACATTCCCTTACTAGAAACTTCTCACTGTTTTTTTCCAGTCCATCCCTATCATTAAACTTATCTATTTTGATTCCTTCCAAAGGTTCATTTGGCCTGCCACAACATAAACTCTCTCGGGTCTGTTTTTTTTTTTTTTTTTTTCCCTGTCTATATGCTATGAATATCCCTCTTTCACAAAGAAGAAAAGTGAAATAAGAATAAATTATGAGTGTCTAATTATTATTAGTCAAAGGTCATCCAGACAGTACATGTTAGAACTCAGGTTCAAACGTCACAATTTGACTTCAGAGTCTGTGTCTTTAGTTGTATATTGAAACTTAAGTTTCCATGTATTTACATTTAATAACTAAATACATGTCAAAGGTCAAAGTTTTAAATTATTATGCCATATGTATTCTATATTTACATATATTTAATATGTATAATTGACAGAATATATTTTAAAGTACCTAAATAGTATTAAATCATGTTTTCTTTTTTCCCTCTTATGTTACTTTAGCATATTTTCCACGTACCAAAGAATATGAAACCAAAGTAACCATCTAAAATTTAAACAAGGGCAGCCCAGATAGCTCAGCGGTTTAGCACTGCCTTCAGCCCAGGGTGTGATCCTGGAGACCCGGAATCGAGTCCCACGTTGGGCTCCTTGCATGGAGCCTGCTTCTCCCTCTGCCTGTGTCTCTGCCTCTCTCTGTGTGTGTCTCTCATGAATAAATAAATAAAATCTTAAAAAAAAAGAAAAAGGAAATTTAAACAAAAAAAAAAGTTGCCTTCAATTGAATTATCTTACTCTTTCAGGAATTGTTTTTATGAAGGTGTTGAAAATTAGTCCCTAAATATTCTATTACACACTGCATATGTAGGCCAGATTTTGTGGGAAAGCACTACAAATAAAAAAAAAAAATAGTTAAATTATATGTTAAAAAGATGAATGTATATCACAATATAATTTACAATGACATTAATAAGCTCATTAGTTTAATTCATTCTGCATGAAACATTGATATAATGAAATTATTGAAAACAATTGGATTCAACAACATATTATTGTGGCAAGATTTTTAAAAAGACTGCTGTTAATTAATTGATGCTATAAAAATCAAGAAAACAGTTTACAGAGGTATTTTCTTATTGAATTATTTGAGTGAAATTACTTGGTGAAAATTTTGGTATAATGATGCCATAAAATATTGTCTAGGAATGAATTGCTGCAAACTCTTCATGCGTTCCCAAATGGAAGAACATTTTTTATTGAAATTTAAAGCCTCTCATTAAGAACTCAGAAGAAAATTATTGACATGCTGTGGGACTTTCCAGGGTGAATAGAAAATTATCTGTTTTTCTTCAACATCGTATAAAAAGACATATATAATGAAACAGATGTGAATGAGGATAATAACAAATGCACAAAGCTGCTTTTTGGGGAATTAATTATTCCTCTCAATATTTCTTCAGTCCCTTTAACTACTTTTGTTATGGTCATTGTCAATTATATACAGATTCATTGGGTAATATTTCCTAGGTATAAACATACAAAATGATGTCCCACCCACGGGTGATCTGAAATTCTGTGACCTCCCTCACAAACTATCCTCTCACTTTCTTCTGTCCGACCCTAGTAAACTAAGATGGCATTTTAAAATTGGTGAAAGTAATGATGTTTATATAATACATGTGTCAATTAATTGGCAGAGATAGATTTGATTTTTATATTAGCCATATTATATAGTGTGACTTATACTTTTTTTAAAAGATTTTATTTATTATTCGTGAGAGACAGAGAGAGAGGCAGAGACACAGGCAGAGAGAAGCAGGCTCCCTGCAAGGAGCCTGATGTGGGACTTGATCCCGCATCCCGGGATCACGTCCTGGGCCAAAGGCAGACACTCAACAGCTGAGCCACCCAGGCATCCCAGTGTGACTTGTACTTTATCAAAGGAATTATTTAAACCATGCATTCTTAAAGGGAATCCTATGACCCATAAGGGAATAAGAACTAATTCTCTGGAACCATCATAATCTTAGATAGTACAATGGTTTGTGGCCTTCCAAAGGACCACCGTTCATAAACAGATATACAGTATCTCTATGGTATTAAAATTTCATGATGGAAGCCAGACAATTAGGAAAAAAGAAGTCTAAAAAGGCTCTGCATGGTAGGGGAGTGGTAATGAACTTTTGTTGCCAAACACTAAACAATGATAATATTTCAAATATAGCAACGTTGACTCAATAATTGTAGCCATTTTTAATTTTGTGTGTGAATATAGCTGTATAGAATATATATTTGTGTGTATAGAATATACAGATATGATACAGTTAGATTGCCTGGTGCCGTTGACTGAATGTTTGTGTTCCCTGCCATTCATATGTTGAAATCTAATCCCCAATGTGATGGTATTCGGAGGTATATCCTTTGATAGATAATTGAGTCTTGCAGGTGGTGCCCTCATGAAGCAGATTAGTGCCTTTTTGTTTTTAAATTTTTTAAAGATTTTTAAATTAATTTTAGAAAGAGAGTATGCATGGAGGGGAGGGGCATGGGAGAGGGAGAGAGAGTCTCAAGCTGATTCTGTGCTGAGTGTGGAATCCCAGCTCACAATCCTGAGATCACAACCTGAACTAAAACCAAGACTCAGACACTTAACCAACTGCAGCATCCAGGCATCCTCACGACTAGTGCCTTTTAAAAAGAGATCCCAGATATTTCCCTCATCTTTCCCCTTTGAAGATATTCTTGGCATATATAGACATATATTCTAAGTAATAAAGAACACTCAATTTTTTCTTTTGCAAGAAAACAACACATGAACCTTTGGAAAGCAAAATAAAACTTCAAATTATAAACCCATTTACAAACAAACTACATAGTTTTCTGTGATATAGATTTTCAACAACGTTAATCAAGTGGTTTGGGTCTCAGTATAGAATTAGCAATTACAAAAAAATCATGTTTATACAGGATAACTGGGAGGGAAAAGTAGCTAGAGATTAGTTGACTATTGGTTAAATGAAATGTAAAGCACTCTTGGGTTTATTCTTACATATATCCCTGGTTTTCCAATAATCACATTTAGTTTGAAGTTATCCTGACCATAATCTTCTTTTGATTAATAGTGACATTGGGGCATTTCAATGCTTTATTATAAGCCCACTGAGTATTTTCTTCATTTTGAGCATTGTGATTGTTTCTACAACAGTCAAAGCTCAAATAAGATTAAAAATAAGGGGGTATCAACAACAGCTGACTCATGGAAAGAGCCCAAGTGTCCATCCATTGAATGACAAAGATGGATAAAGAAGATAGATAAAGAATATGTGGTGTACACACACACACACCCAAACAAAGTGGAATACTACTCAGCCATCAAAAGAATGAAATTTTGCCATTTGCAATAACATGTATGGAACTAGAGAGTATTTTGCTAAATGAAGTAAGTCAGTCAGGGAAAGACAGATGCCATATGGTTTCACTCATACATGTAATTTACAAAACAAAATATAAACATAGGGGAAGAGAGAAAAAAGAGATAGAGGCAAACCTTAAGCAACTCTTAATGATAGAGAATAAGCAGAAGGTTGCTAGAGGGCAAATAGGCAGGGATGTGCTAAATGGGTGATGGTGCATTAAGGAGGGCCCTTGTGATGAGCACTGGATGTTCTATATAAGTGATGAATCACTACATTCTGCTCCTGAAACCAAAATTCACTCTATGTTAAACTAAAATTTAAATAAAAACTTGAAACAACAACAACAACAAAATAAGGGGGATACCTCCACAATAAATTTCCCTGTTTACGGGGTGGAGAATTTTAGTGAAAGGAAAGGAAAGTTATATCCCAGGGAGGCCAAGTTTAACCAGCATAACAAATAGAGATGTTGTGAAGAGGGTGGTCATGACATGCAATCCTCCTCCAACCCCACAGCTGTGTTATAAGGATTCATATTGTGGCAAAAGTGATGTCCAATTCTTTCAGTTTATCAGTTGCTCAGTTCTCCTCTCCAACATTATACGGTTTGAGAGTTAAGTTTTTGAATTAAATTATCTACTAATACTTTCCAACGTGCATTTCACCAGTTAAGGATTATGAATCAAAGGGTTGCCTGGGCGGCTCCGACAGTTAAAAGTGACCTACCCATGATTCTGGCTCAGGTCATGATCTCAGAGTGGTGAGATCCGGCCCCTTGTCAGGCTCCCCACTGGGCACAGAGTCTGCCTAAGATTCTCTTTCCCTCTCCTATTCTCTGTCCCCACCCTCACTCCTCAACCCCACTCAAATGCATGTACTCTCTCTCTCTCTCTGTCTCTCTAAAACAAAACAAAATAAAAATAGTGAAGGGAAAACCTTGAGTTGCATGAAATTATTTTTTTCTTATTTAACTGGAAGGGCTTCTGAGACACTGTATATTGTGTTCATCAAAAATCTTCAAAATGGTATAACATAGTGTGTTTCTCTAACATACTTGACTTTTTTTTCACCTAACAATGTAAGTAGCACAATATTATTGAAATCATGTGCTGCATAGTGCCATTTAATTTGAATTTAAATTAATTATACTTTCACTTCTAAGTTCTAAGTGGTTAGAGATAGTGCTTTCATATTTTAAGAGTATTTTATATGTAAAATTAAAATATATAAGTTATAAATTCTTGGAATACTTTAAGGACTCTCACAAAAGTCCTGTCTGTGTATTGTTTGTCACAAACCTACTTTTCAAATAGCCTGTGGCCGTTCAATTGACTTGACTATTGGAAAAATGTAATTTGAATCTATTAATAGAAGATGATATTTTTTCTTTTTAAAATTTACTTCTTTCTTGATTTAGTTATAAATAGTAAGTAACTTATAGTGAAATAATCCAACCTATCCTTCATAGCTCTCAAAAGGAATTTTAGTGAAAATAATGGGTTTTTATTTAGTGAGGTTTGCCCTTAGCACAGATTTTTAATATATTTACATGTAAGAATATTTGCAAATTAATTGACTCTTTATGTAGTTCTTGATTGTGGCAGCTGTGAAAATAATGATGGCAGAAAATAGAATCATACAAAAAAAATAAGGGGGGGATGCCTGGGGGGCTCAGCGATTGAGCGTCTGCCTTTGGCTCAGGGTGTGATTTGGGCTCCTGGGATTGAGTCCCACATCAGGCTCCCTGCATGGAGCCTGCTTCTCCCTCTACCTGTGTCTCTGCCTCTCTGTCTCTGTCTCTCATGAATAGGTAAGTAAAATCTTAAAAAGAGAGAGAGAGAGAGAGTAAGATAAAGAAAAGAGAATCAACCCAGAGAGAGAGAGAGTAAGATAAAGAAAAGAGAATCAACCCAATTCTAGAATACCTCTTAGAAATCTCATGATTTATTTTCAAATTTGAGTCTAACTTTTGTGAGATAATCAATACCGTTAAGTGAATTACAGTGTGCTTTTACTCAGTTGATAAATTTCAAATAAATCCCAGAAAGATTGCAGATCAAAACAAACAAATGCAGACATCTGCCATTAATTACCCTCCCCAAACCGATCTTTTTTATTGATCTCATCGTTATTCATCTTTTTAATGAAATTACAGAAGGTTAATTGTTCACGTCGTGAATAAGAATCACAATACGTCAGATACTCTGAATCACATAAGTTTGTAAATTATTTTGAAGAAACTTATACTTAACCTAGTCCTTCTTCAAAAATGACAAAACTTTTAAGGGATATTCAAGAGATTTCTATTAAAAATTGATATTAGTTGAATGAAGACCTTTACTGTAGACATCCCTGGATGCTTAGAACTTTTTCCTTTCCTAATCCACAGAATTTATCCATTTTTTTTTTCTGACTTTGCAACTGTTCTTTGGAAATGTGACGATCTGTTGAGTGCTACAAAGATAACACACTTATTTGTGAATAAATAATGCCTATGATGAGGTTTAGAAATAAGAAAAGTCACCCTCAATAGCCGTAAGGAAATCTTATTACCAGGTGATGACATATACCTAACAGAGTCAGAGTAAGATGCAAAGTTTTTCTTTAAAAATTCCTTTAAGTCAGCTCTCAACCCATAAAATATCTACCTCAACTAAGCATCAAGAAACCTTCCTTTTTTTTCACATCCTTAAAAAAAATAAAAACCTAGGTCTTCTGTATTTTGTACCACCACTACTTTCCCTTACCTACCTGGTCCTGGTTTTCTCACAGGGGATCAGATGTAGGAATAATGGAAATATCTCAGGTTGTTTTCAGGTCTATGAAATCTTAAAATATCTTCAAATTTAAAAGCTACTAGAATTTCAGGTCCATCTGATCCATAAGTGCTTCTTATGATAAATCTTCATTTCTCTTGTTATTTTTTGAACATGTCTTTCACCTGAACTCTTTGCATCATGAGTGAAACAGTGTCTCTTTTTGCTTCCTGACTAAAGACTTACTGAGACTTGCATTTCCTATATTGGCATGGGTTAGGGCACTGAAGTTGAGAGGAAGTAAGGGAAATGGACTAAGTTCCCAGGAAGGAGGTGGGGGAAATTCTGGCCTTTAAAGAGAAAAATGCTTTGAATATATCCAAAGTAAGGATACTCTTCCCTCCCAGCTTAGTGAGTGGAGAGGGCTAGAGAGTGCTTCTCTAGGGAGCTTCCAGCCACATGTGGGGTGGTGTTGGGGGAGGATCTCTTCCTAGGATTATTGCCTCATTTCAAGTCAGGAAAGTGAGTGAGTGGATTTTCTGAAGGGTTTATACATTGAGCTCTTACTTGTTCCTTATCTCTGGATGCCAGGAATCACATATTCCATCTCATTTCCTTCCTTTGTGTGTTTGCACATTTCAAAAATCACATTTCAAACTTCTAGTGAGGTACTGTCCCACGCTATGCATACTAACATTACTCTCTTCAGTTCTATTTTTTCCCACTGATGAAACCTTAATCTCCATCTAAGGAAACTTTTATTCCCATCAGCAGTGCTTTAGGGCTATATAATTTATATCTACTTTGGCTGCAGCCTCTAAGTAAAGCCATAGTTTGTCAGACTGGGTTCTTTGAATATTTGTATTGGCTCCTCTCTTGCTCAGCCCACATCCCACTCATGAAGTAGGAAAGAATACTTTCCCTGTGGTGTCATATTCAGTTATTTGAAAACTAGAAATGATTGTGTTGTAAGTATTGAAACTTTCTCCTTTTGTATTGAGGATAAACAGGAGATAAGAAACATGACTGATTATCTCTCCCTTACCTATATACAACTGGAGCTAATCAAATTATAGTTTTCTGATAGATAAGCTTAATGAGCTTATCCCATGAGCTGCAATTTAATGGGAATGGATTAGAGTCAGAAGGGAATTTAACTTTAATGCTGTGTTGGGCTCAATGAATCTATCTGGCATACGGAGATATTTACTCTCAATTCTAAATCCTTCCCAAGAGTAAGGAGGGGTTGCTTAAGTGAGTGTGGTCCAGTGGAAGGGCAAGATTGAAGTGGTGAGAGATAACTCTCTTGGGTCCAAGCAACAAAGGTATCACATATTCTATAGAGAATTTATGAACACAAATAAAACCAACTGAGCATTGTTTGGCCTTATATTATCAACATACACTGGCAATTTCAAATAAAGTCAGTGATAAAATAAATGTGCTATTTTAAAACAAACACATTTATTTTATCACTGACTTTATTTGAAATTGCCAGTGTATGTTGATAATATAAGACCAAACAATGCTCAGTTGGTTTTATTTGTGTTCATATACTTGTGTGTGTTTTTTAAATAATATATTTATTTTATTACATATGCCTTAATAATTTGGAAAACTTCCAGTTATACAGTTATCCCTTGAATCACTCCTATTCTGCTTCTTAAAGAGTATACACATTTTTTAAAGAGTAAATTCATCAAGGAGTGACTGGGTGGTTCAGCTGGTTAAGCACTACCTTCGGCTCAGGTCATGATCCTGGAGTTCTGGGACTGAGCCCCGCATCCACCTCCCCACTCAGCATGGGGTCTTCTCCTTCTCTCTCTCTGCCCCCACTCCTGCTTGTGCTCTCTCCCTCTAGTGCTCTTTCTCAGATAGATATATGCAATCTTGAAAAAGAAGGAGTAAATTTATCAAGATTTGAATTTGACTCACTTAAGGCTTGCCTTAGTCTCCAACCCCTATGGTGCTACATTTTCCTGCATTTAAATAGTGGTTTTAAAGTAAACAAAGATAAGCAGTAATTATAAAGACAACAAACAGACATTGAGTTATTTCAATTATACGGACCAGTTGGAAATTATGTTTAAGATGTAAAACCCCAAATAAGATTGTGGATTATGAAATATAACATTTTGTTTGGAAAGTGCAAATTTTAGGTCATGTGATTAATCTATTTATGTTATCTATGAATGGGGAGCATGTCTGTCTCGCTCACTGCTTTATCCCCAGAACCACACACAGTGCTTACCATGTAGTAGATTCTCTATAAATACTTATTGAATAAACAAATAAATAATTGAATGAACGAGTGTCTCTTAGCTCTTCTAAGTGTCTACCTCGCTGAAGTAGGATTTAAGAATGACCAAAATATAGTGTTAAAGCTGTGTGAAAATTTCAATTCTTTAATTTTTAGTGTTTATCTCATTGTTCTTCAATAAACTAAGATGTTTTACTTTGGAAACCTGCGTGATTATTCTAGGGGTAGTCTTCTATATTAGTAAATATATGAGGAAGAGAATTAACACTTATTTAGAGCTTGTTATTTTTAAGCGATTGTAGAGAATTTTAAAATTCATGTTTTATTTTAATTTTTACCATAACCTTGGGAAATAGCCACTGTTATCCCCTTCTTACAGATGATGGCAGTGGAATTGCGCATTGACTAGTCAGGGTCCATGCTTTTCCTTTTAGTGATTTTGAAACATTTTGAGGGCCCTACTGGGTACAGCCTATAATCAGAGAACATTGATGAAGTGCAGGAGGCACAGTGAGGATGATAAAGCAAAGTTCATCCATGTTTCAGCCGAAGCAGCAGGTATACATTTTGAACTTACAAGTGAAAATTCACTTGAAGAAAGGTATAATAGTTTTAAAGTATTCAAATGAGCATACCATAGCATCTTTATCTCCCCACTACAATGTGCAATGATTCAGACAATTTCAACACAACTCAGTTTCCCTGGATGAGTTCTCTCCTCTCCAGGTAATGCTACCCATGCACAGAGATATTGAAAGACAAAAAGGGAGAAGCAAAAAGGTGGGAGTATGTAACATATGCCAGATATTCCAGGTATTTTTCCATAGACTTAAAAAAATACAGTGGGACATATCAATTCCCTTGAATACTGGTTTGGTTATTCACTTCTTTTCTATATTAATAACAAAACCAACAAAAGAACAAGAGGAAGAAAAGGTTCCGATTGAGGAAGATTTCTGAACTTCTAAGAACTTGAATAAAAATCTTTCTAAGTGATGAATTTTATTGCTGTGTATTTCTAAAATAAAGCAGCACCAGCACATTTGTGCCATTCATTTCCAATACAATTTGTAAAGTTATTACCTATTTGGAATATTACCCACTTTTCTTCATGTACAACATAAAAATTTATGATGGATACCCTTTAAATGTGTATCTAAAAGTATGCATTACAATAAAGTATGATTTGTGGTGAGAATGAGCATTGCATCTTCATTTTTAATTACCTTTCTCTTATAAATGAACTCAGGAAAATATCAAAGTAAAATGTATCCTATCACAGAAGAATACATCAGGATGACTTGCTTATGATATTAAACATTCTCCATATTAATGACCAGAATTACTCCTCTACTAAATAACCACACAAATCTGAGTTCAGTTTTTTTTTTTTATGGAGATGATTATTGAATTATGCAATCTATATTCCTTTGCTCATTATTCTGTGATATAGTATTCCACAAAACAGAAATATTTATAAGATTTAAAATATGCCCATTGAGTCCTGAGAGATTCTTTTATGTATTTTCTATTATCTTAGATAACAATTATGTTCATATATTCTAGGACACTAAATGATTCATAACTGCACTATCCTAAGATATTTTATTTTGTGTCATAAAATGTGGAGTGGTATGAAATAAAACTAAGCAAGATAGGCATCTTATGAAAATGAACCTTTCCACTTAAGTTTGGGAGCTACGACTTTATAAATAACATGCAATATCAGCAAGTTGGCAAAGAAATAAAGTTCAAAAATACATGGAAAACACAATATTCAGAAAAGAGCAGAATGTTAAGTATATATATTCATTTATTTTGTGATATGTTTACAACCTCTAGTAGAAGCCAGCAATAGATTATGTAAGGAAAACCATGCTCTAGCAGAAAGGTATAGTCAAGTCATTGCCAATCCACAATGCTTGGGAGCATGACTCAGCAGGCCATATTCCAGGTGGTTTTAGAAAGTATCAGCTCAGAGAATGTTTTCACTTTCGTTTTTTTAGATGCAGAATATCTCCCCAAAGTAGTTAGGGTTTATGGTATTCTCAGGAGAACACTGAACTACCACACTTTATTTCCTTTATGTGTCAAATCCAATTCATGAGAGTGAAAAAGATGGAAATCAAACCCATGCCAATCTCTTATTCCTCAGATGCAGCAGCCAGCCACAGGGGTCTCACATATAGGATGACCTCGGAGTCAAGGGAAGAAGCATAAAGTAGGTTTAGGGGCTTAAATGAGCTAACTCTGGATGGATGACATTCTGAGGAAGATATTTTCACTTCAGGGCAGCAAATGGAATTTTGATCCTTGGTGAAAGCAAGCAATTTTTATAAATTACCTAGAGAGAACAAGAGGGGCGGTGGGATTAGTCTGATGCCTTTGGGTATGTTTGATACAGGGACTTACCAGAGTCCCTGGGTTATTAAGGAACACGGGGCAGACTAACATCCTGCAGATACTCTCCAACATCAGATGGGGAATAAAAATGGGATCTTTTCATCATATAATCCAAAATCAAACAATTATTATGTGATAAATGAATGCTAAAAAATGGATATGCTTACTTAATATATAGTATTTTCTATGTTTTTAACACATAAAATTTCAATTCTTTAGAAAAGAAGAGTTTCCTCTATTTTTTCCATCTTACTTCAATAATATATATATATATTTTTATTGTATTTGTTTATTCATGAGACACAGAGAGAGAGACAGAGACAAAGGCAGAGGGAGAAGCAGGCTTCCTGTGGGAAGGCTGATGCAGAACTTGATCCCAGGACCCTGGGATCACACCCTGAGCCAAAGGCAGAGACTCAACCACTGAGCCACCTAGGCAACCCAGCCTTCGATGATATTCTATTCTAGCAATTAATGTGATTAACTATTAATTATTTCTTATGATTATTCAATAGCTCTTGATTTATCAATATTAGATACTGATAACCTACTGACTTACTTCAAAAAAGATAGCAATTTATCATATTAAAATCACTCTGTCCACCTCTGTTTTTATTCCATCCAATATAGAATACTTATGTTATTTTTAAAACTTTGGTTGTTTTTTAATTAAGATGTCAATTTTAAACAACTTTTAAGATTATCTATTGACTCATCTTCTTATAAGGTACCTATACTCTTGTAAGATCCTATGCTCTTTCTGCCATGAACTTATATAAGCTAAAACTTTACTTTTATTTTGACAAGGACGAAAACAATTTTATTTTCTTTTGCAGCTGCAAGTCTTAGTGCTTCATTTGCTAACTTCAAATATTACGTACTAACACAGAGATTTCATTTCCAAGTATGACAGAGTAAGTGATATTGGATTAGACTTTCTACTGTAAAACGAAAAAAAAAAGACAGACAAAAACAAAAAGGTAACATTTATTATGAACTGGGCAGGAGACAGCATGCAAACACAAATTTTAGAAGTATGGAAATCATGAAATGAGCTCAACAATCATTCCTCTACTAGTAGACAATTTCCTAACGATGGCTCAGCAAGCTGGTCTTCAAGAGGAATGACAATGGTTGAACTGGAATAAGAAGGGAGAGATCAGAATTGGCGGATACTCAAGGTGCTGAATTCTGTAGAAAGACTACTGAAGAAGAGGGAGTAGGCAAAGTGAATGCCTACAAATGTGCGTGAAGTTTCCTAACTAGTCATATGTGGAGGACCTGGTCTCGCGCACACAATGGGAAATTCGACATGAATTACCATACTGCATTGACTATGGGGTTGAAAGTAAAATAGGCATTAGGGGTCACACAGTTATAAGAGACATTCGTGGTGCCATCAAGCCAAAGTGGAGAAATCTCATTACCACCTACTTCGCATCTTACATCTGAGATGTCAGAAAGACCATAGCTTATGAGAGAATATGATGATCTAAGTAAGGCCTACACTATACTTTTCCCGACACAGCTAAAACCCAGCTCTGACAAGGTCCACAGGAGAAACAGAGTTTGGAGATTGAATTCTACCAGGTTGGAAGAGCTTGGGAAGCACTGTAGACTTTTCACAGATTCTTCCCAGGAAAGTGCTAACAAAGCCTACATAAGGGTAAGGTTATCAGCCAGTAAATAAACTCCCTACGGAAAGAAAGAAACATATTTAAGAAGTTGATAGAGTCTCCATAATGTAACACCAAAAATGTCCAGTATAAAACAATAATGTAAATTAATTTAAATAATAATTTAAATAGTATAATTATAATAATAGTATAAAATAATAATTTAAAATAACTTTTAAAATCAGATATGCAAAGAAATCAAATATATGACTAGCAGTAAATAAAACAAATAGTCAACAGAAATCAAATCACTTATGTCTTGATGTTAGATTTAGCAGACAAGTTTGAAACAAATATTATTTGGTTCAAAGAAATAAAGCAGATATTATAATGATTTTCAAATAAATAAATAAAAGTGAACAAAATAAGCTGATAATGAATGCAGCTCAGAAAAAATGGAATCTATTTTAAAAATTGAAAATTCTATTTTTTTTTTATTTTTTGATTTTTATTTATTTATGATAGTCACAGAGAGAGAGAGAGAGAGGCAGAGACACAGGCAGAGGGAGAAACAGGCTCCATGCCCTGGGAGCCCAACGTGGGACTCGATCCCGGGTCTCCAGGATCGCGCCCTGGGCCAAAGGCAGGCGCCAAACCGCTGCGCCACCCAGGGATCCCTAAAAATTGAAAATTCTAAAACTGAAAATTATACTAACTGAAGTGAAATTTTTTTCTGTGCTTCATAGTAGGCTGAGGATGAGAAAAGAGTCAGTGAACTTGATCACTGAGGAAAAAAAAATAGGGGTACCCAGGTGGCTCAGTGGTTGAGCATCTCAGGTTCTGATCCCAGAGTTCTGGGATCGAGTCCCACATTGGGCTCCCTGCAAGGAGCCTGCTTCTCCCTCTGTCTGTGTCTCTGCCTCTCTCTCTGTCTCTCATGAATAAAATAATAAAATCTTAAAAAAATTATTCTACCTGAGTAACAGAGAGGAATATGATTGAGAGAAACAAGTACAGAATAGCCAGCAATTGCCAGACAAAATAAAACAGCCTAATGTACACATACTAAGAATTCCGGGAAGCGAAGCATTTGAGAACGGGGTATAATATTTTTGTGGAAATAATGTAGGATAATTTCCCAAATGTAATAGAAATTAATCAACTTGCAGATGCAAATAGATTCAGTAGAAAATCAAAGATAATATGAAAGCACTTTGAGAAAAAAGAAAGATCACACACAGGAAAACAATAATACAAATTCCCTACTCCTTATTAAAAAATAATGGAAGCCTGAAGAAAATTGAGTGGTATTTCAAAAGGCTGAAAGAACGAAAACAAAACCTAATTCTGTCTACCTACTGTTCCATACAGTGAAAATATCCTTGAAAACAAGGGTAAAATAGAGCCATTTCAGACAAATGAGAACTGAGAAATTCGGCTGCCCAAAGACCTGCACTACAAGAAATGGTAAAGGATATTTCTCATCTGAAGGAAAATAACACCGAACAAAACCAACAAAAACATCGATATATTGGAAGGTAAAACGAGTGCCAGAAAAGTAAACCCTTAGGTAAGTATAAAAGAGCGCATATTTTTTCTTTTCATAATATTCCTCAGAGAGAACTGACAAAAATAGAATTAGTAAAATGCAAACTGTGGTTTATAATGCACATTGAAATACAAGATATGACAAGAGCGCTTGGAATTATGCTTCCACTAAAAGAAAGAGTAGACATAGAGAATCATACTCCTGGGACAACATTTCATCCTAGAAGTCAGAAATGGGAGGTTGGAACTATAAATTGATAAGTGTGAGGTGTAAAGTGGGCAGTATAAGGGTTAAGAAGTGTGAAGTGTAAAGTTTAAATAATACAATATGGATTCAAAATACCCTTTCATAAATCAAAGATGCATATTTTCTTTTTTTGGTGCATATTTTCAACTCCAAAACAAGCACTAGAATTTTTTTTTAAAAAGAGGTATACTTTAATATATTAAGAAAAGATACAATACCCTACAAAAAAATTAGAATGTGTACTGCCATCGGTGTTGAAGTAACTGGTACTCGTCTTAAAAATCTAAGAAACTGGACAAAATTAAAAACAAAATTTTAACCTGAGTCTTATTCTTTTTGGATGTTACTTTCTTATATATAAAATGCGAGATTTGTTCTTGAACAATGATTTTTCAAATGCATTAATATAGACTGGCTTTGTCGGAATTATCTGAAGAACTGGTTTAATTATCATTTTTTCTTTTCTTTTTTTCCTTTTGAAGATTAGTTGACACATCACATTAGTTTCAGGTATGCCACATAGTGATTTGACGAATCTCTACGCTAGCTATGCTCACAAATGTAGCTTCCACTTGTCATCCTTAAGCTATTGCAGTATCCCTGACTGTATTCCCCATGCTGTGCCTTTTATTCCCATGACTTATTCATTCTATAGCTGGAAGCCTGTCCCTGTCACCCTCCTTCACTTATTTCGCCCATCCCCACATCTCTCTCTCCTCCGGCAGTCAACAGTGTGTTCTCTGAATTTATGAGTCTGTTTCTGATTTTTGTTTGTTTGTTTTGCTGTTTAGCTTCCACATATTAGTGAAATTATATGATATGTGTCGTCCTCTGTCTGACTTATTTCACTTTGCATATTCTTGCTTGAAAAGAGTCTTACAGAATAAGAACTTCTAGGAACCAAACTATTCTAAAGAGCAATCAGGTATGAAAACTACAAAACTAAATGATCTTCAGTCTCACTTGCAGCTCATACATTCTAATCCCCTGAAAAAAAATTAAATTTATTTGCTGTTTTACTTCCAGTAATAATACATCTTTAAGGATTTTTCTTATGAACATGCCATTAAAGCATCAATTAAATAGGCTTGCTTATGAATTTGGATGTTTAATGACCTTTTCAATGAAATGTTTCATCTTAATACCCCTTCACTATAAATGTCTCGTTAAAAGGAGAATACTCCCAGGAGCATATAGAAGTTCTGAATTTATAGGGTCAGAACTACAAATGATAAATAGTAGCAACTGGATGGACGCTACAAAATAAATCTTCAGAAACCAAATAATTAGTAGTGCAGGTTTCTAAACCAAATACTATGTTTGCCAACATAAACACAAATAATTAGAGGCCTAGGAATAATTGTGAAATTGTGGACTCTTACATAATGAATGATGGTCAGGAATGGCGTGTTTTTATCATTTCTTTCCTTTTATTTATCAAAGCATTTAGGCTCACTTGCCAATGGGATGCTGCCTTAAGAGCCCATTATCTGTTCCAAAAATTGATTTTCAATTAATCTGCATCTCCACTTCTTACCTTAGCCAATATACCTCCAGGAAACACTGCTCACTGAGAACATTAATTCATGAAATTTGATTAGTTGACACTTAATGGGCTCAAACTGACACTTCCTTCACCTCCTTGGGACATGTTAATTACACATTTGGTTTCTATAAGTATATATAACTAAATATAACTCTTAAGACTGTCTCACACATTATTGGAGACCAGGTCAAGCCAATTGATGACACTGTGCAGAGAGATGAAATACCCACCTGAGTATCTGATAGGGACATGACCTGGATAAGACCAGTTATTTCTTCCCCCACACATAAAAATATTTCCTAATGTAATTTCTTCTCAAATACAAATGTGTTCATCTGTAAATGAATATAGCCAAGAAGGTTTATTCAAGTGAAACAAACACAGAAAGAAAGGGGAAAAAATTATATATGCCAGAATGATCAGTGTTCACTCCCTCTCCCCTTTGCTATGCCCCTCCTCGCGTATGGAACATGAGTGAGTCAATGTTGTGAGCACACCCACATAGATACTCACAACTGGCGCACAAAACGAATCCAGTGACATGTAAAGAAAAGTTATATAAGCTTCATATTTTCATTGTCACACAAGGTAATGACACGGTATGCCTTTATGACTAACTCATCGTAATCTCTTTTCTCATCTATTTCTTGCAAAAGGGAGCTGGGTTCCACAGCTCTGGAACTTTTTTTAGCCATGATCTTTTCTCAACCATCTTTTATGCCAATTTTGGAGAAAAAGATTTTTAATCAAGACTTAGACTATGATCTTCCTCCTTTATATTCGCCTTATGGATCATATTACTACATAATGAATATATTTTTTCCTTTTAACTTAATAGTTTTGTTTTGAATGTGCACAGTTTAAGCACAAAAGTATCTATTTCAGAAAATGTAGACTGAATACTCAAATAATTTCATCTTTAAGAGCTAATATTGATTAATGAGATCATTATGATTTGAGGGCAATTGATTAAGAGACTATAGATTCTAAACCTACTGAGTAGGTGGGGTCCTTTTTGAAACCTGTGGCCTTTTAATTATACATTTTCTTTTGACGTTAGTTTTAAACCCCCAAATAAATTATTTTTGTAATCCATTTTATAATAAAAAACTCTTTTATATTTGGCCTATTTTTTCAGTTTTTTCCTTGTATGAATCTGAATGTCTATCTGCTATCATTTTCTTTCTACCTGAAGATTTTATTTTTTTATTATTAATTAATTAATTTATTTAAATATTTTATTATTTACTCATGAGAGACACAGAGAAAGAGGCAGAGACACAGGCAGAGGGAGAAGCAGGCTCCCTGTGGGAAGTCTGATGTAGAACTCCATCCCAAGAGCCCGGGATCACAACCAGAGCCAAAGGCAGATGCTCAGCCACTGAGCCACCCAGGTGTCTCTGAAGATTCTATTTTAATATTCGTTTTAGTACAGGCTTCTTGGCCATCATTTCATTCAGATTTGTCTGAAAGTCTTCAAATCCATTTCCCTTTGGAATGATACGTTCAACGGGTAGAGATTTTCAACATTATGAAGACGTCATTCCATTACATGTGCCCTTCTTTTTTTCTTATTAACCGTCTGCAGTTATTTTTTATTCTACATGTATTGGATTTTCTTTTTTTTTCTCGTTTATTTTCTGTATCAGTGGTTTGTGGTAATTTCATTATCATATGTCTTGATGTGTTTTTCTTGATACTGTTTGAGGTTTATAGAGGTTCTTAAATATGCGATTTTATAATTTTCACCAAGTTTTGAAAATTTTTGACCATTACAAAATAGGCTATATTTATATCAATAATTAAATTGAGATTATTAAACTCTCAACTATAGGTTTCCTTCCCTGTGAGTGTCACTCTTATGTCAGTTACTCATGAGCTAAAAAGCTATTTTTTCCTACCAATCTTTTCTTCAAGTCTTAACAACAACTCCTCTGCTTCCTGGATCATCTAATTCCAGAAAATTGATCTTGGGACTATCAAAGATATTGGGGACAGCAATGAGAGAGGGGGATATGGTTCTCTCCTTCATACCTCATATACGCAGAACTCTCCATTCATTTCCCACACCATTGCTGGTACCATAGGTAAAACCTTTCATAACACCCTTCAAGATATACTGATAGGGGCGCCTGGGTGGCTCAGCAGTTGGGCATCTGCCTTTGACTCAGTGTGTGATCCTGGAGACCCAGGATTGAGTCCCACATCAGGCCCCCTGCATGGAGCCTACTTCTCCCTCTGCCTGTGTCTCGGCCTCTCTCTCTGTGTCTCTCATGAATAAATAAACAAAATCTTTTTTTTAAAGATATACTAATAATAGGTGTAAGGAAGTTATATAAAGTTTCTACTGGATATGACTGAGTTTTGTTCTTACAGATGCAAATTCAACTCCAACATTTTCCTTAAAGTTTCTCTAAAGATATGACTTTCAATGTTTGGCTAATATTTTCTCTCAATAAGATTTTGAAAATATACGTCTTGGGAACCAATGTTGCTTACTTGAAGTGAAGACAGTTCTGCACATTTCCAGCCCAGTTTGAAATTAGAGGGGGACACATAACATGCTCTGGAAAATGGACACGAAGTAGAGATGATATGTGTTTCCACGTTTGTATACCTACTCTTCCCCTAATGACCACAGAAGCCTATTTGATTCTGTGTTTGAGTGACTGTGTGGAGCAGGCCTAATGAGCCTCAATGAATATATAACATGATCAAGAAGGAATTTTTGTTGCCTTAAGCAGCTGAGAATTCAGTACCCAAGGATGCCTGTTACTACAGCATAGCCTGTCTTCTTTTGACAAGTAGACCCTCATATATTCCTAAGTTTAGCAGTTTGTTTTTACTAATGAGAAATAGAGTATATCAAATAATTGAAAATTTTAAAACAGTGTAGATGGACAGCATTTAGAATAAATATTTTATAACATGATGTGCTACATTGTTTTTGCATAGTACTTAATGGCACATTTTGAATCTAAAAGAATCCATGCAAATTTTTATTGATTTATGTATTTATTTATTTACTTACTTATTTACCAACTTTATTCAGTAAATCCTGAAAAAAGATTATTGGCCCCAGAAAACAATTCAGTTGCATTTAAAAGAACCATTATTGTTGACAGGGTCCGAGATTGGCCAACTATTCTCCAAAGTCAGCATTTCCTTTAGAGACCACAGTTGACTACATTTCATGTTTTTCTTGGATCTAAATTTTCAATTACTAGGATGTGGAAAATGTGATGGAACCCACTATCAGGCCAAGTCCCTCATTATTATTATTATTTTTTAACCTAAGGTGATCTGCACAGTCAAATGTGGGAGAAGGTAGCACCACCTTGAATAATTCTATCATTTTAGTTCCTGAATAACTCAACTGAGCGAGAGTCCCCTACAATAAACTTTATGTGTGACAGTGTTAAGCCACACTTCTCAGTGTTAATGAACTAACTCACTTAAGAAGCTGAGATGTCAGGATTTATCTGTATCAGCATTTAACTTACTTTAACAAATTATTTAACCCACGTAGCTTCAGCTTTTCTTAGTTAAATTCAGGCAAACAAAGGGCAAGTTTCATTCCTAAAAGAAATAATCATTGCACAGAAAAGACCAAAAGCCCAAAGTGCAAAAGTGCTCTAATTAATCTTTTTAAATGGTTTCAACAACTGATATTTTAAAGCCTCTGCTTATCAAGGGATTTGTTTTTACATCTCAGAACAAGGCATCTTCATATGATTTCTCTGTTTCTCAACAAGGCATTCATGACTTTTTTTTAATGCTGTGTCTTTGTCCCTAGGGCTCTTCTTTAAATACCTAGTCCTGAAAATTCTTTGAAGACTTTGCTTCAATGTTATCTGATCTCTAATCACCAGATCGGAAGTTATGCCCTTTCATTTGATTATTCAATTTATTTGGTTGTTTTCTATGATAAATTGTCACATTTGCAGTTACTATATTTGGTCTTTTAAGTTTATTTCTGAATCCTAAGTAGAGAATAAACTACCCCAGGGAAAGCATCACATCTTGATTTATTAATGGTGTCTAAGTGCCTAGCTTTGGAAGATAATCTTCAATGATCATTTTGAAGTAGTATAGAGAATAAATCGGTCAGAAGTGCAGTAAGAAGCAAAATGTAGGAGGTGGGTGGCAGGGGAGGCTAAGGAGGGGTAGGAGGAGGCTTTTGCAGATAAGAACAAATAAATGTTTAGCAGTGCCACAGCAAGTATAAACGAATAAAATAACTACATTGACTGAAATTGAATAGTAATCAAAACAATGACTGGGGATCATCCATGGATTAATCCCTGAGTAATCAGAGAGAAAAAAGGTGGCATCTAATAATTGCAGAAATAGATATACGTTACTGTCCCCCCCCTCTATCACGTTGGTCCTTCTCCAGCAGAAATAGGTTATCAATGACGTTTGTTAAGAATAAAATTCTGAAGCCAGAATCGAATAGAATAGAATTCAGTAAGCCAGGATGTAGTTTTTTGGTGTTGCTCCCAGGAGTAGTACAGTGAAAATGTAGGAAAGTTGTGTGCCTAGATTAAGAAAATTATTTATAGTAGCAGCACTAAGGGCAACTAAGTTAGCATGTAGTGTCTGAGTGCAAAAGATACTTGTCCGTTTAAAGGAGATCACTTCATAGCAATAGAAACAGCAGGATGGCACGAGCAAGAATTCACAAAACAGAAGGAGACATACGCGGGAAAATGTAGTGAAGTACATAAAACCAATAAGCTCAGTAAAGAAGGCCATCACCAGCGGTTAAAACAATAGCAACAACAACAACGACAACAACAAATTTACAATAAATTTGTAAAGCTCACATAGATGTAATGATATTTAGATTCTGACTGAGTATAAAATGTGTTTCTACACCTCTTACAACACAAAGAAAAATGAATAGCACTATGATCCACTGCCATAATTCCAGGTATGCATAGAATCAGTCTATTTTTTTTTTTTATTTTTACAAATTAATGGCTCAGCTCCTTCCTTGATTAAATTAACCTGACAATTAACATATCTTTTTTTTTTTTTTTTGAGTTTTGTTTCTCTTGTTACTCTTGGACTATTAAAACTTTTTAATGGGATTTATTCAGTCCAAAAGAATTACATATATATTTAACCACCAGACCAGAGAAAGCCTTGTAAGAATTCAACATCTTTACTGGTAGAACCATGTATGTATTACCTGCTGCCATTTCCATAATGTCCATAATGTGTCATTTTTTGGGTGCTGGTTTCCCATGACTGGGCCATTCATTCCACTACATAAACCTCCTCCCATTCTAATCAAATAGAAAACTGTGTGTGTGGGGGGGGGGGGGGGTGGGCAGAAGTATATGACATTAACTATTTTGAGATATTGGACAGCAGGCTGAACAGGATTTTCTCCTTGAGAGAGAGGGATAGATTTCGAATGGAGTGAACTCTAGGATCTGTCTGATTTTCTACTTGGATATATTTAACTGATTTGGAAAAAAAGGCAAACTCAAGCTAGTTAAGGTGAACCCATCAAGTTCAGCAGATGAGGATCAGAATTTAGGATGCCTGAGTTAATTAGATGATGCTTGCCAGATTAAGGTACCAACGTGCAAGGAGCTATGCAGAAAAGAGATTCCGAAAGCTGTATAGAGATCCCATTGAGTCTTGGGTTGACTTCATACCTACAAATGTGAGGGGTATGTAGGGGCCAAGGGCAGGCTCCCCCAAGATGGAGCACTTTGGCATGAACATTACTTTGAGCTAAAAGCAATCCACGGCCAGCAGATTCAGAAAAACCTCTTTAGCTCCCCCTCAACTGCCTGCTTTAGTAGGAAGAGATATATTAATAGAGATTCCCTTTCATCTAGGGCACTGACCTGCATAATAGGGCACGCTTTGTTTTTAAAAACATCTCCTTCATCTCCCCACTCATAACTTTTCTTCTCAACCTCCCACTTGTATCCTCAGACCCTATCCCTCTCCTTAGCTCATATAAGCTTCATGTTGCCTGTTTCTGTAATTTCATGTCTGTGTGTAGATTCCTCCACATGCCTATTAACTTTGATTTTTCTTGTTTATCTACATCATGTTGATGTGATTCTATGACCAGCTAGAAGGACTAAAGGGCAGAGGAAGCTCTTCCTCCCTGATAAATAAAACTTCTAGGGACTGGGAAAAATCAACCAACCAACCAACCAACCAACCAGAGAAACAAAAACAATCAGGATGTTATATAGTAAATATTCCTCAGAGTACAAAATTGGGAGACATTCAAATTCTTACCAGAGTGAAAAGACCTTGCTAAAGCAGGACATTTGGTGAAGGTACCAAATGGGAACACCTTAGTAATAGAACTAAATTACCATGAGAATAAAGGATATTCTAATTCTGAACTGAACAAAAATTGAAAATAAAGCTGAATAGATTCAAACTAAGTTGTAAATAATTTAAATGACTGTCAAACACACTTCAACATTTTGTTTGGTATCTAATTATCTTTTAATTTAAAATTAAAACATGGTCAATCCAGGAATACCCTTGGACATTCTTTAAGTCAAGGTGACAAATTCCAAATCCAAACAAAAGGTTACTAGAGCGTCAAAAAAGCAGTAAAATGTGACTTGTAACTGAGGCACTGTATGTGTGGTGGGGAGTGAATACAAATAGATTAATAAATGATATAAGTGATGTAATTAGCAAGGATTTAAAGATGGGCAGCTTAAATATGCTCAAGAATACAAAGGAAAATGTGACCAGACTAAGAAAACAATTTTTTTAAATAAAATTAATTTCTAGAGATAAAATACAATATCTAAAATTAAAAAAAAATCATTGAAGGCATTTGCCAGAAAATAGATGCTGATGAAGAAAATATCACCAGGGGATCCCTGGGTGGTGCAGCGGTTTAGCGCCTGCCTTTGGCCCAGGGCGCAATCCTGGAGACTCGGGATCGAATCCCACATCGGGCTCCCGGTGCATGGAGCCTGCTTCTCCCTCTGCCTGTGTCTCTGCCTCTCTCTCTCTCTCTCTCTCTCTGTGTGTGACTATCATAAATAAATAAAAATTAAAAAAAAAAATAAAAAAAAAAGAAAATATCACCAGGCCTGATGACAGTTATAGAATTGATGAAAACTGAAGCACACTGAATAAAAAGATAGAAAAAATTAAAAATTGGTGTTTCAATGATAGTACTATAGTTTGACATATGCATAATTGGAATGAGAAAAATATAGGAAAGGGCAGATAAAACAGTTGAAGAAATAATGGTTGAAATTTTATGAAAATTATAAACTCACATATCATAGAAACTTAAACAGAAGGAAAATTACACCAAATCATATTAAACTTCTAACCAAAATGAAAGCAAGAAAACATTCAAAGCAACCAGAAGTGAAGATAGTGTAACAAAGATAAAAATGATGTCAGACTTTAGAAAACTAAAAAAGTCAGAATATAAATAATAATTCCCTTAATGAACGGACAGAAAAAATACATTATTGTAAAATTCTAAATTCAGGGGAAAAATATATTTCAGATAAATAGGCAGATTAAAACTTAAAAAATAAACAGGAGAGAATTCATTTCTAGGAATTGGACATGCAAGATATAATCAGTTATTCAGGTTAAAAGAAAATACTACCAGTTAGAAATTTATATAGATACAAAGGAATGAATAGTGTGAGAAAATATCGTTCTCTCTCTCTCTCTCTTTTTTTTTTTTCACTTTTAGGTGCTTTGTTAGTTTTATAATGCATGTAGAACTAAAAGCATGCTAAAAATAGCATAAATGATTGGAAAGACAAAATAGAAGCAATGGTTTGTAAAGTTCTTACATTACATACGAAGTGGTGTAATATTAGTTGGAACTAGACTGTGATCATTTAAATTTTATGTTGTAAACCCTAGAACAACCAATAAAAATAAAACCAGAGGTATAAATACCAATCCAATAATGCAGATTATGTATGAAAATAAAATATTCAATTAATTCAAACGAAGGTAGAGATAAAAAATATCCAAGAAAAAGATGTGACAGAGAGAAAAGATATACAAGATAATATGCTTAAAGTCAATAATTTTGGTGGATATATCAAATAAAAATGATCTATATATTATAAATATAAGGTAAAGATTGCCAAAGAGATAAAAATGTGAGACCCAACTACATGATGACAAGAACTACAGTGTTGATGTGGACAAAGATAATTTAACAATACAATAAAATAGATAATATAAAATTAATCATGAAAAAAATGGAGTGACTATATTAATTTCAGATAAAATAGATTCCAGAACAAGGAGGATTATGAAGAATGAAGCATTAATTTAATAATTATAAGAGTATTAATTTATAGAGAAGACGCAAACCTTCAATGCTTATGCAACTAATAATGGAGCTTCAAAATACATGAAGCAAAACTTACACAGCAGGAAGGAAAACTAATGCACACAAAACATTCACCAAGATAGACTTCACGATGGCCATGGTAGCCATGAACTAATTTAGAGTATTAAAATCATACACATATTTTCTTTTCTGACTGCAAAACAAAAAAAACAGATATTTGGAAAATCCCCAAATATTGGAAATTAAAACAGCATATAGCACAATTTCAATAAAAATTGTATGAATATATAAATTAAGAAGGTAAAATAAAAACTAATATATCAAAAGTAAATGCTTATATTAGAGAGGAATGAAAATTTCAAGGTACTACTCTAAATTTACAGTTTAAGCAGCTAAAAAAATGAAGTGTAAGTGAAAACTACACAAATGCATTAAGTAAAATAGTAAAATGTAAAGGAAATTAACGAAATAATAAATGAACGAAAATAAGAAAATGTAATATCAAAAGTTGATTTTTTGAAAAGATTAATCAAATAGATAAAACTGTTAATCACACAAAACAACTAAAAACTATTGATCCATTTGTATGGAATTCTAGAAATAGAGAATAAATCTATAATGACAAAGTGGAACAATATTTGTTCTCTTTGGATTAATAAATAATATCAAAGGAGCAAAGGGGAATTTTCTGGAGTGATGAATGGGTTCCATAACCTATGGTGGTTACGTGACAGTGTACTTCTGTTCAAGTCTCACATAGTACACGTAGAGTGAGCTTTTTGGTGTGTAATTTATGTCTAAATAATGTTGATTTATTTAAATAAAAGAAAAATATGGACATATTTGAGATTCATTTATGTATGAGATTGATTGATATTAGAAAGAAAAGATTAACTGGCACTTGGAAATACTTTGTTTATGTTCAAACAGGAGAAATAAAATATCAGAATGAATTATGTCTATGATTATACCCAAAATTAAATTCTATAAATCCATTACTCCTTTACTGTTTGACTTTTATGTTATTATTTTATTGTTACTATTAGTTACTTTCATGATAAATATGATTATTATTTCAAAATTCACATAGAAAAACACATCTCCCCTACGTCTATTGGAAATGTTCATTCTACGTAAAGAAAAGATGATGTATTTGTTCTTTTCTGTTTATCTGCTTATCTACATCTTCAATTTTTATTCCCAAACTTATATTTCCACCTGAAGATTTTTCTCATGCATTACCACAAAATTGGTGAGATCGTCTACTTCAAGGCCAAAAACTGTTCAATTTTTTTTATATCTTTAACACTTTTTAAAATAATTCTTCCTCTACAGTGATTTGGTGAGTATTTTTGTTTTAGCCATAGCATAACTGTCATGCAAATGGCATCTTTTGCCTACTACCAAAGAGCCAAAATCTGAACACTTGTGCCCACCGCATCTTGTTGTCAGAGTCATCATGCGAAACACCACACAGTCAAGCTTTACTCTCAGGGAGAAGAGACATAGTTTCAGTAGTGGATACCAGTCCCCATGGCTGCAGATCCCTCCCAGTGACAGCTGATATAGGGAACACCCCTATTATTCTGCAAAATAAAGATCCCGTCCTATCCCTGTAGAGGCCAGATACAACAATCGAGTTTGCCAGGTGCCATATGGCAGCTAAACAGAACAAAAGAATACATACTGAGTCTAAAACAAGGAAGATGGTCCCAAATAAGGTGATAAGCCCAGCAGACTGAGAATTCTATCTCTGATAAGGAAATTTCCAGGCCCAAACCCCATTATTATACACCTCAGTAGGCATTAAAAGACTATATTGCACATTAGCTAAAGATCTGGTGGTAGCAGCACCTGGGGGGCTCAGTTGTTGAGCATCTGCCTTTGGCTCAGGTCATGATCCTGGGGTCCAGGGATCGAGTCCCTCATCAGGCTCCCTGCAGGGAGTCTGCTTCTCCCTCTGCCTGTGTCTCTGCCTCTCTCTCTCTCTCTCTCTCTCTCTGTGTCTCTCATGAATAAATAAATATTTTTTTTAAAAAGGATCAGGTAGAAAAAATGAAAAAATAAAAAGGATCAGGTGGTAATCATATAGTAATTTATAAATGTATGAAATTAATATATTGTAAGTCTTAAGTTTACACATTATATGTCAATTATATCTCAATAAAATAATTTTTAAAAACATTTTTTTTAAATTGCTTACACCACTTATATCAGACACAAAAATTAACTCAAATTGGATCAAAAATTTGAATATAAGACCTGAAACCAGGCAGCCCGGGTGGCTCAGCAGTTTAGCACCACCTTCAGCCTAGGGCCTGATCTTAGAGACCTGGGATCAAGTCCCACGTTGGGCTCCCTGCATGGAGCCTGTTTTTCCCTCTGCCTGTGTCTTTGCCTCTCTCTTTCTCTCTCTCTGTGTCTCTCATGAATAAATAAATAAAATCTTTAAAAAAAGAAAAAGACCTGAAACTGTACAACAGAAACATAGGTGATAAGCTCCTTGACATTTTGGAGATGGTTTTTGGGCCTAACACCAAAAGTAAGGACAAAAAACACAAAAATAAACAAGTGGGACTATAGCAAACTGAAAACCTTCAAAGCAGCAGAGGAAATCACCTAATAGAATGAAAAGGCAACCCACTGAATGGGAGAAAATATTTGCAAATCGTATACCTGATAAGGAGTAAGTATTCAAATATATAAAGAACTCATACATTTCAATAGCAAAACAAGCAAAAACCAAACAAAACCAAAAACCAAAAAAAAAAAAAAGAAAAAATCCAATTAAAAAATGGGCAAAAGATCTGATAGACATTTTTCCAAAGGAAACATAGAGATGGCCAACAACTACATGAAAGGATGATTAATGTCACTAATCATTAGGGAAATCCAAATCAAACCACAATGAAGTATCATGTCACACTTATTAAAATGGCTATTATAAAAAAAGGAAGAAATAAGTTCTGGCAAGGATGTGGGTAAAAGGGAACACTTGTGTACTGTCGATGGAAGTATACATTGGAGCCGCCACTGTAGGAACAGTATGGAAGTTCTTCAAACATTTAAAAATAGAACTACATTATGATCGAACAATTTTATTTCTGATTATTTATCCAGAGAAAACAAAAACACTAATTTAAAAATATATATGCATTCCATATGCATTTCAGTATTATTTGCAACAGCCAAGATGTAGAAACAATCCAAGTGTCCAGCCACGAATGAGTGGATAATGAAGATGTGTGTGTATGCATATGCATATATTATTCAGCCATAAAAAGAATGAGATCTTGCCATTTGCAATAATATGGATGCAACTTGAAGTCATTATGCCAAGTGAAACAAATCAGAGAAAGACAAGTACCGTATGATTCCTCTTACGTGTGGAATCTAAAAGAAACAAACGAACAGAACCAAGCTCGGAAATACAGAAAACAGATTGGTGGTTGTTTTCATAGGGTTCAAATCTGTATTTTTGTATGTAGAGGGAATTAATTTCTGCACTAATCACTAATAAATATTGTATTAACTTGGGGAAAAAAAAAGAGAAAGGGTGAGGTACAGACTTCCGGTTATGAAATAAGTAAGTCATGGGGATGTAAGTTACAGCATTACTGTAGCTAATATTGTGTTGTGTGTTTGCAAGTTATTAAGAGGGTTGATCTTAGAAGTTCTCCCCATCAGAAAAATAAAAATTTTGTGACTATGTGTGGTGATGGATGTCAACTAGACTAATTGTGGGGGATCATTTCACAATTATGTGCCAATATAGAATCATTTTTATGTTACACACTTGAAACTAATACGTCATATGTCAGTTGCACCTCAGTAAGAGACAAACCAACAAAAAAGTTAAGAGGGTTTCAATCACAAGAGACTGCCTTTCCCAACTGTATGGTCACTACATGTTTGATTCAGCGCGACTTCAGATACTAAAGTGTATTTACTAAATCAAGCAAAACAAGATGTAAAATTTATTTCAATTTAAAAAAGAAATTCATATTTTAGTATGCATTTATGTTTTTTTCATTATGTAGTCTGGACAGGAGTCTTTTGTCAGAACTGCCTTTTTATTTTCTTAACAGTCTCTTACTATTTTTTTTTTTTTTTTGTCTTTTACTATTGATCTTGACTAGACAACGTTGTACAATGTCCTTTTTTTCATACAGTTTCTCTTCAGTTCCCAAATGACCTTTCCTCCTAGAAATATTTGTCCTTCTAAAATTCCTCCAAGTCACCACAATACATTTATTTAATAAAAACAATTCAGACTTTTCTTTATTTATTTTAGAGAGAGAGCGAGCATGGGAACACTCATGAGCTGGGGGGAGACACAGAGGACGAGGAGGAGAAAGAATCTTATACAGGCTCCAAGCTCAGTGCTCAGTGCGGAGCCCCATTTGGGGCTCAAACTCAGGACCCGGAGATTATGATCTGAACCAAAATCAAGTGTCAGACACCTTAACCAGCTGAGTCACCCAGGTAAAACAAAGATTTAGACCGTTAAAGCCCAAGTACAGTTGCTTCTCCTGGATAGATTTTACTTAACTGTTCTCCTTTCTGGTCAAATATTTCCACATTAATATTTTCAGAAATATAAGCAGTCATTTTGTTTCCATTTTCTCCTTAGTATTTAGCCCTGTGCACTAATCATTTATATGCTTAATAATACATTCAATTAATCTCTACATTTCTATACCTTGTGTTCGTAGATTTATTCAGAGCCTCAAATTTTCAATTTCAACAACATAATTTTGACTCCATGGTTTCATTCCCTCTAATAAGATCATTTTGAGCCATATAGGATTCAGATTCTTCAAATGATCCAACCTGAAGAAAAAAGGCACAATTATCCTACCAATAATAAATAGTAATCTTCTTGCACTAAGTCTCATCCCTGAAATCAGTGAAAGTTTAACTCATACTAGAAAGTGCTTTACCAGCTGTTTCTAAATTCAGAGTTTGGGGGTATGAGTTTTGGATAGGATTCGATTTATTATTTAAAATCTACTTGTGCTCTGCTCCAAACTCCCTTTCTCTTCGATTCCAGAGGTACCAAGTAAGATGAAATTTTGTGAATCTACCTTCATTATTAAATATGGTTTTTCCAGGGATGTCTGGTGCCTCAGTGGTTGAGTGTCTGCCTTCAGCTCAGGTCATGACCCTGGGGTCCCAGGATTGAGTCCTACATCGGGCTCCCTGCATGGAGCCTGCTTCTCCCCTCTGCCAGTGTCTCTGCCTCTCACTCTGTGTCTCTCATGAATGAATAAATACAATCTTTAAAATAACTAACTAAATAAATCAGGTTTTTCTTGTGTTCAAGTAAAAAACTTAAGGCCATGAACGTTATTTCTTATGCCTTCCTAAGTCCTTTGTGCCCTCTCCTCATGCTTGCTGACACCTTCTGCTGCTGAAGCTCCTGACTACCAGTTAAGGTCTCTTCCTTTATGACACAGCTTCATTCCAATGCAGTGTTACTCTGTGTTTCATCTTTATTTTTATATTGTTTGTTTATGACAGTATTTTAAAACTTTATACACTGATTCCTGGCTATAGTAGTCACATTATGGACAATAAATGTTTGTGGCTTAATTCTGGAGACCTCTTGGTGCAGGGAAGCAGTCATCATTCATCTGTTTTAAAATTAGAAATTTTTCCTGGCATATTATATTTTCCCTTTTACTCCAGCTTGTAGCTTTATTCTTCCTCTGTTCCATTATTTTATATGCCTCATCATTTAGTTATTTCATGACATTTCATATCATACATAGATATGCTTTCCTGATGTACAAAAATAAATTTATCTACTTGGCATTTACATCTATCTCTGGTTACTTAAAAGTTATTTGAAAGCAAAGTGTGATCTAGAGTTCTGTTTTTAAAACCAAGTCTTTTCCAATGATTCATGGCATATTTTCAATACATATTTTAAGTGGACACAAGTTTAAGTTTATTATAGGAGGGCACATTCAGTTTATTAATTTTAACTGGTGAAACACTGCTTTCTTTCAGTGCCAATATCTCATTTTGGCATTTTACCTAAAAATCTCCCATGATTCGAGGCACTAAAATGATTCTTTGGTAAAAGTCAGGCGCTCTCCATATCAATGCCATGTTCAGTATCACATTGGCTGTAAAAATAGGGGCTTAAGCAATCATTAAACATACATAAACCCTGGTTTCCTCATTTGTGAAATGGTAACATCAGGATCCATTCAGAAAGTTCCGGTAAAATGAAATGAAATTCTGTTTGTGAATGACTTAGAATAGGTTGACACATATAATGAGTTTAATAAGTGATAGCTGTCATTACTGTCACAGAGATCTCCAAAGAATAATATATAACTATTAAAGAAAAGCCTACAGATTCCAATTGAAGTAAACAAGTCCTATTTTTCATTGTAAAGTGGCAAAGTGCAGGAGAGTAGTTTCCTCTTGGGGGAGCAAATGGGCTATTATGAGGGAGGGATACACAGGAGACCTCCACAATGATAATAATGCTCTGTCTTTTCTACTGGGGTTTTATAAGTGGTTAATTTGTAATTATTTGTTAAAGTGCAAACCTAAATGGGATGATCCTTTCTGCAGGAATATTTCACAGTAAAATGATTACATAAAACATGCATGTTTATTAGGTAGGTGTATATATTGTTATATGTACATTATTCTATCACATTGCATATCATTTACATATTATACATGCTGTTACATTATATATATATAAATATATTCTTCTTAGTGGTTGAAGCTAGCACAATACTATATAAGCTATTTATAGAAATTGTATTGATACCATTAATTTAAAATACATTTCACTGAAAATTTTTGAAGTAGGTTTAGAAATCAAGGAATAAAACCTATGTACAAATAAAATCTATTAGCTGATTTGCAGAAGTTTCAGGCATTTATACTAAGCACTCTCAATCATTCTCACATTAGGCAGATGACAAATGCATCAGGTAAAGGTTAAGTTTCAGTGGTATAATAAAACATATTGTTGCTAATACAAGATCAAAGAGTAAGTAGGCCATTAAAATAAAGTCAATATGGAATTTTAAAAATGAAAATATGCAGGATACAGAAACCAGATGATGGAGGAGAATAAAAAGAGCTATATTTTTTTTCTAATTGTATAGAACATCATCCCAGTGATATTTGCTAGCTGGCAAAACTGTTGCTTACCCTTTTAAGCTTTCAGATCTAAAATTTGTAATGTGCAGTTCAAGTGGCTACCTAATTGTTTAGCCTAGTTAGCAAATCATTTATGATTTAGGACTGCATTTGCCAAAATAACTTGTATAATTTTTAACACATATGCTGTATTCTTTCATTTTGTTCTCTTTAGGTAATTATACTCAATTTTAGATGGCATTAGAGTTAAATTATGTTAGTAATTATGGTACAGTGATAAAACCCCAGGCTATTGATCCAAGGATATTTGTACGTTCTTTTATTCAGTGCACTGTTTGAAACATGATTTATTACTGCCTTAGGCCAGTGTTGATAAAATGAAAGATCTGAACTTATGATATCCATTAAGACCCTTTGGGGACCTGAAAAAATGTCTTCAATCTTTGTCCTAAGATCATAGTTAAACACCCTAATGAAGGAAATTGACTTTCTTTGTGTTAATTTGAATATGAGTGTTTTTCAAATAGAAGTGAAGAAGGGAGAATAAAAGAAAATAAGAGAAAAAAGATAATTAAGAGGAAGAGGAAGAAAGAAAAAGGGGAGAGGGGGAAATCAAAAAAAAAAAGAGAAAGAGGGGGTATAAACCGATGATTCAGAAGTAGAAACAGCAAAAGAAAGAGCAAGAACATGAGAAGGAGGTAGAGAGAGGAAGGAGAAGAGGGAGGGAGGAAATGGACAAGCAAGGACAGGAGAAATCTACACTGCTTGTTTTCTTATAAGAACAACACACTCAATTTAAAAGTATACTGGAGGGATGCCTAGGTGGCTCAGTCAGTTGAACGGTCCACTCTTGATTTTGGCTCAGGTCATGATCTCAAGGGCTGTCAGCAGGGGAGTCTGCTTGTCACCCTCTCCCTCTACCTCTCCCTCTGCTCGCTCTCTCACTCTCTAAAATAAATTTTTAAATCTTTAAAAAATAAAATTAAAGTATTTTGGAATTTCTTTAAGGCTAGTCAAAGTACTAATTTATTGAACAATGACTTTTCTAGCTAATTAATGCATATAAGTAGCCATTTAAAAACAGTAGTTCAAACAATCGATTTTCCAATGTCATGCACATTTCCAAATAAAGAATTTCAAAACATCTATTTCTGATAAATGACTAATTTATTCACATAATAGCCAAATCCACCTCTTAAGTTTATGCTCGTTTTTATTCTTCTGTTGTTATTGGCTGATTACACTCTACAGCTTTCCTTCTCCCTCTGCTCCTCCTCCCTGCTCCTGAGTGCTCTCTCTTTCTCTCTCTCAAAAAAAGATTTTTTAAAAAAATAAGGATTTGTGAATATTTTTACAGAAGTACGAGTTTTGATACATTTTGAGCTGTAAAATATAATCAGTGCTTCATCTCATGACCCTTAAATCATGACCTGAGCCCAAAACAAGAGCCGAACACTTAACTGACTAAGCCACCAAGGTGCCTCCCTAAATTATAATTTTTGTTTCATAAAATCCCACTAGATGCCAATCACGAAAGTTTATTGTACAATGTGAGCTCATGAGGACAGGACTCTAAACATGCAGATGCTTGAACAATGCCTAGGAGGTACTAGTCATTCAATTCAAACGTGTTGAATGAATGAACTCAAGGAAAGAAGAAAATGAGGAAGGAGTATGAGCTCGATGTCCTTTCACCAATAAAATATAGTATATTTGGTATGTATTGCTTTGGAAGATATATCATCAATTGTATGATGTTACTATTATTTTTATCCATATTGATTTTAACAGCTTTAAAGATATTCTTCAAATTCTCAAAAATGAAGGTAGAGAAAATTAGAATTATATGAATGTCATCTAATCCAAACATTTTTCTAATGTGACATGACTTAGAATCTATGATTTCAAAGTCCTTATCATTGTTAATTAATTCGAGCTAATGAATAAGTAGAGATATGTAGATACTGACATGTTCCGTTGGTAAGTCAAAATGTTGGACTTCTGTACAAACTCACAAAATCGTTGAGCTATAAAAACAATCTGAATCATTATATAAACGATCACCACTGACATAACAGTTTTTGCTGCAGGCTCTCTTTGCCCTACTTGTAACCATAAAATTAGTTTTTAGATCATCAGAATTTTTTTTAAGAAAGAAGAGCATGTTTATATATTGCTTTTTTCCCACAGGAGACTACTTAAATGAAGATGCCATTGGGTAATATTTTATTCAGCCTACTGTCCTTGCAAAGCATTAAGCTTAACCCCGGTAGCCTTTTCTACTCATTAGAAAGCTATGAGTTCATTAACTGTCATATTTAATCAATGGAATTCCTAATCCGAGATGTTTATAAATATAGCATCAACACAGAAAACACACACTACCATTACAATGATCAATTTTGAATTTTTTTCATTAACATAGCTTAATACTTCAAGTTCAAAACCTTAAAAATTGTATAAAATAAATATGAAAATAGTTGTCATCAACTTTTTCTTTCACTCTTTGGCTCATGATATAAGGTCATACAAATTATCCTTGCTTTCCATTCTGCTAGGTGATGGCCAATGATATAAACCATTCAAATGGGGCAGCCCCAGTGGCTCAGCAGTTTAGCACCACCTGCAGCCCAGGGTGTGATTCTGGAGACCTGAGATCCAGTCCCATGTCAGGCTCCACGCATGGAGCCTGCTTCTCCCTCTGCCTGTGTCGCTGCCTCTCTCTCTCTCTCTCTCTCTCTCTCTCTCTCCCTGTGTGTCTCATCAATAAATAAATTAAATCTTTAAAAAGATAAGAAAAAATAAACCACTCAAATGAGTAGCTGAGGACATTTCTTCTTACTTTGCCTTTTGATTTTAGTAGGGGATTGATGGCCTGGATCTTTTTTCTTTTTTAATGCTCACATAGTCTTAGCACTATATTTTTGTCCACTTAACTGTGAAAAAACAAACAAACAAACAAACAAACAAACAAACAAAAAACATGGCTTTAGTGATATGATGGAACCACAGGCTCTGGACGGCTTGATTTGATGGATCACTTTGCCTCTGTTCCAAGCTTCCTGTCACATGTCTAAACTGCTTGCAATATTGAGTTTTTAGGCTTTCTACTCTTTTTACCTTTTTGTTTTGTTTTGTTTCTCATCCAGAGCTGTAAAGGAGAGGGGCTACATTTCTTCAATTTGTTTTTTTTTTTTTTTAAATCCCACGGTAGTGAACAGAAGCTAAATTTAAAATTTACACCAAACATCTCATCTGAATTTTAATGTGAAATGTAGGAAAACATTCAGAATAATAGTAGTTTATTTGGCTTCTTCATCGTTTTCCTGGGATAAGGAGAACAGACAAATAAAACAAAAAACTAAACTTGTTTTCAAAAGTTCTACCTTCCTAAGATTTATTTTTCTTCCTTTGTACCTAGTTTTACTATGTTTACTTAACTAATTTAGTAACATAACTTTTGGATGTCTTATCCTAAATTGCAGATTTCTTAAAGAGGTCTCATTATGGAAAAAATATGGAGAAGGAAATAAAAACATCCTTTACCATTGTTGCCTTGTTCAGTAAGTTATCACAAGCTGTATGATATACGGGGACTGTGCGTGTGCACATCCACTTTTATTTAACGAAGGCGATTATAACATGAGGAAATGCAGCAACATAGGCCCATACACAGCACAGGAGTCTCATGATGTTCCCATTCCCAGTCCATTAACTCGTTCCCTCTGCTTCAGATTTGTGTCTCTCTTTCTCCATGACTTTTTCTTCTTTTTTTTTTTTTTTTTTTACCATGACTTTTTCTTCTAAACACCTTCATGTGAACCATCAATCACCTTTTGCTATTGCTAAAGTGCATCAAATTAACACAGGTGTAATTTGTTTGAAAACCATAGACTCACCACCAAAGGTCTGAGTCCTTCAATCTGGAATAAAACCTCATGGGAGTAGAAGTTAGGAAGGAAAATCAATCTGTCAGAAGTCCAGATGAGTGACTCTTAAGGCAATACATAGTCCTGATTTTTTTTTTTAATTTAGGGGATCTTAAAATAATTAGGGGCTCTTTACTGCCTTTATTGAGCTAGGCCTACTGAGGGAGTACCCTTGGGATGAGTGTTGAGAACATTCTTTATTTACTATTTTCCATGTCTGATTAAGTATGTTCTTTTGTCAGGGGAAATATTAAGTTGTCCAAATATAACTGCAGGTCAAAGCCACAGTGTAGACCATTTCTATCTGCAACCAAATTGTTATTTTGGTGAAATGACGCCTGCCATTATTTCTCAGTTGTTTCAAACTGGAGGAAGAAGGTGTAGGTCTAGGCCTCCCAGAGGAAACTTCTGCTCCTATACTTGTGACACTGAAGAGGAAAATTAAAGAAAGCAGCTGTGTTACAGGACTGACCAAAGGTGGCATGATTTATGTGGGAAAAGGCAAATCCGGATAGGAAACAAATAGTGGCACATTATGAAATAAAACACCAAAGGGGCAAGAAATTACCACCACAAACCAGGTAAAATGAGATGAGTTACAGAGATTTTTGATCCCCTTTAAAAGAGCATAATGATCCAATAGAAATATGACAAGGATATGTCATGAACTAGAAATATGATGATATGTGGGGGAGGAGGGTTAGGTGCAGAAAGGGGTACAAGTTCAATTTCTCAACATACAATTCCTATTCAACTTTGTTTTGAACCACGTGCGTGTATTATATGGAACATTTAACATCAAGTTAAATGAAAAATAAAAAAGAACTAAAACATATCAATCCATCAAAGTGGTTCCATATTAACACGACATAGTTGGCAATGGATGGTCCCCATTTGTAGGCAAGCTGATTTAATTTTCTTGCACTTACGTATTTCTGTCTCTGTGTCTTTGCTTATGTTTATGCTTTTTATTCTTTCCATCTTTCCACCATTTCCTGGAAGAGTTGGATCGTTATTCAAAAGTAACCCATAATTAATTCCATAATGGTGATGCTTTTTAAAATCATCACAATACTTATGACTGGTGTGTATTTTGCTTTTTTATAATAAAGATTTTCCATTAATAACTTTGCTTTCTTAAAGTGAATTGCAATTAATATTTTGAACTGCTTTTGTACATAACATAACTTTAAATGCAGGGATTGTCTAATATATGCAGATGAGTGAACCAGAGAGATAAAAAGGGCAATCAGTTGGCATTTATTTTGAAACTATAGAGAATCTGAGATTCAAGGAAAGTCAGATGCAACATCGTTTAGTTTTGTTTGTTTTCTGCATTTTTCAAAAGTTTCTCCAGAGCAATGTCTGCATAATTACTTTTCGAAGTTGTATGTTTCCCTCATTCTCATGTTTTCTTACAAAAATATTCCTATCAGAGAGACCATTGCAATCTTAACCATAATTCAAATACCATTTAGAAAGCTCCTCAGGCATTGAAGTATTTTCCCTCCACCTTTTAATATAATTTGATAACATTTCCTTCTTTCTACTTTTTAGGTGTATACATTTTTCTCTTTTATATAATCCAAGATCAGTTTCAAACTCAGTCACTAGTAGAACGGTTAAGAACTGCTGATCTTAACAGGCCCACACAGTAAACAGATGGCATCAGAGCAGTACACTTAGTATTGCTTCAGTGACATTTAGGAATAGTTTTTGGTCAAGTGTAAAGAAACATATTTATTAAGCTCATTGACAACTAGGTTCATCTCACTTAAAAATAGATTTTTTTCCTAAACTATTTTCTCTAATTACATCTACCTGCTGAGAGTAAAGGGGGAAAATAAAAACCTCTATTATAAGAGCAGCTATGCATTTAACAGATATCAATTAGGAGCACTTTGTGTAGTAGTAGGCTCAGTGTTGTTTTTATTTTATTTTATTTTTTAAAGATTTTATTTATTCGCGCGAGAGAGAGAGAGAGAGAGAGAGAGACAGAGACACAGGCAGAGGGAGAAGCAGGCTCCATGCAGGGAGCCCGATGTGGGACTCGATCCCGGGGCTCCAGGATCACGCCCTAAGCTCAAGGCAGATGCTCAACCCCTGAGCCACCCAGGTGCCCCATCAGTGTTGTTTTTATTTTGGACTTCATTCGATGATTAACATTTTAGTGACAAGTCAGATGATATATTTTAATAGTTCTTTGTGAGTCTTATACTGGCTATGAGTAGAATTAACCATATCCAGGATTTGTAATGAAGTCTGATGGGAACAGTGTAGTATTATGTTTCCAATTCACTGTTCCTAAGGCAAGCCCTGGGCTTACATATTTCCACTGGTAGGAAGTGATAGTATCTTGCTGTTTGCTGCAGTTGTGATGTTGTAGCTCACCACAGGGACCCTGTAAACACACACACACACACACACACACACACACACACACACACACACAGAAAAACATTCCAATGTTATTTACATTAAAAGAAGGTATTTTCGGATTTTAGAAATTATTCTCTTGACTTTGTCGAAAGGATATATAGTTAGTTTATATCATTCTGGTTCTTTCTTTAACCAGTGATTTTATCTATTTTATGAGAACACAGATTCCTTTAAAACTTACCATCCAAATGTGTTTTTCCTAAAAACAAATAGCATGCCATAGTTAGAATCTGGTAATTATGGAAGGGTGGATTACGTATGTAACTAATGAGGGTTAGTAAACAAGAAAAAGATCAAAGCAGCGTAAGATTATCTGCATCGTGAGGGATATCCCACTCTGCGCAGACCACCTAAATTTGTACAATCCATTTATTGTTTATTACCAATTATATATACTCTTATAACACACAGTAGTCAAAATCTAGTTATCCCTTAAAACGTAACTAAGTTTCACAATACTTGGTTGTTTCTCATCCAGCTATTTTTATAGTTGAATAACTATTAAGAAATTAGAAATAAGGTGGTAGGAGAGAAATGAAATAAATGAATCAGAAAAGGTACAAATAACAAAGAGATGTAGCTCATATAACACATTATCTGGAATACAAATGAAAAGCCAGTGTGCTGTCATGATGGATATAAGTGCTGTGAGGTCCGAGACACAGGTGACATTGTGTTATCATAGGCCATGGGAGAGGCATTAACCTATTGTATCCATCATGCTTGTATTCATATTACAAAACATTACACATAAATACCTTACACAAATATCTAGTATACAATGTACTATGCAAGGTCACATGGGAATTTCCTACTATGGGATAAGAAAGACAGGTAAAAATGATTCCAATGTAGCATATGTGTTCTGCTTCAGTTCCTGAATTATGTAGACTTATCTCCAAACGAGAAGGTAGAATTATAAATCATAGTGTCTGCTCTTCCAGACAGAGAAAGAAAATGCAAATGCTCTCAGGTAGTATGGTAAAAGAGCTAAATATACTTAGATCATATATCTTAATCAAATAGATTGGCATTATCAATCTTGAATTAATTTATGAGAATTTGATCACTTTAACTTCTCAAAGCTTTGCTTTGATTATTTCTAAAATGAAGATGGTGGGGCACCTGGGTGGCTCAGCGGTTGAGCATCTGCCTTCAGCTCAGGTCATGATCCCAGGGTCCTAGGACTGAGTCTTTCATTGGGCTCCCCACGGGACCCTGCTTCTCTCTCTACCTGTCTCTCTGTCTCTCTTTCTGTGTCTCTCATGAATAAATAAATTTTTTAAAAATCTTAAAAATAATGAAGATACTAATTCTTCACAGCATTGAGGTTGACATATAAGATAAAAGACAGAGGTAATAATCATATTATAAGCACTTTAAATATATATAATTATATATATTATATTTAGATTAGAAAAATATATAAACTAGAAATCTGTACCAAGCACTATTATTAAGAAATTTAAATAAATGGAAATCTGAGAGAAATATTAATATCACTGATTAAATGAATTGGCAAGGCATACACATAAATTTAAATTATTTAGTGATGTGAAATTAATATACCAGTTAATTGATCAAGTCTGTATTATCTATTTTCAATAATCTGCTCAGCATTTTCTAGAACAATAGTTCCTTAAGTATGTAGGCCTGTTATGTTCTTCACTTAGACTATTTGTTAAAGTGTAGATTCTTGTGCCTCGAGCCATACTTACAGAATCAGCTTCTCTAAGGGTGGAACCCTGAAATTTGCATTTATAGCAAACATGCCAGTTCTTTCTTACATACATTAATCATTGAAAAGCATTTAAATGCTTTACTTGGGAACTCTAGCAGAACCACTTAGATATTTTTAAAAAATAAGATGCAAGTATTCTTGGTTACATCTCTATGAATATTAAACAAATTAGGTTCAATGAATGTTACTTTATTTTTAACTACTCCATATCCATTCTACTTCGTTTTAAAGAGCACAGACATCCTTAAAGGAATGGTTTGTTCTCTTCTGAATTCAGTCTACTGCATATGGAAAAATGTGACTGCAGTTAGAAAAATCATATGCGTCCTTCTTAATTTGAATCTTGAGCCAGAAAGAACAGCGAAGAAACTGAAGATGTGTGGCCCACTTTCCCGTTCTGGTGGTGGCGTTCTGAAACGATGGTTCCTGCTGTGACACTCACTACTGTCGCCTTCCCATTCCCACTTCTCAGCCTCTGGAGTTACACAGGGTGTTTATGATTTCCAAATCTATTTTCCAACTGTTTATCATGTTTGTGAGAACTTAATCCATTTTTTCTTAGACAACACTGAATTCTGTTGCTTACAGCCCCAAACAAGCAAATAATAATAAGAAAATAAATTAACATATACACATATATAATATATAAACTAATATATATACATATATAAAATGCTAGAATATATAATACAATAGCAGATGCCCCTATATGCAGTGGCTTCAGTCAGGAAAATATGAAGTATTTTTAAAGAATAGGGGTGAGGACAGTGAAGCTTTATTCAAATTCAGAAGAAACTCCTGGCCACTGTGGTACCCTATGACAAAACAACTAAGGTCATTGCTGGTGGTCTCCTGGGAGCCAGGAAGGTCAGGTTCTGGGAGAATCACCGAGTATCATATTATTAACAGTATGCAACAGTCAAGAATGGCATGTTGTGACTTTTTATTATGACACTTGAGTAAAAAGAGTGATAAATGCCAATCTGAACTCTCACTTCAAGGAATGATCTGAAACTCAAGGATATTCTACACCTATGTTGAAAGAATCTCTTATATGTCTTTACTCACAAGGCTATGGTAGCCAAAAAATTAGCTTGGGGTTGTTGAGTTTTATTATCAATTCAATTCATATCCCTACTATTGTCTAATGTAAAACTTGGGGCATTGATGGAAGAGGAAGACCTCTGTCAGTAGGTTGAAGCTACATGAAAGGGTTTGAAGAACTCAGAGCATCTCTAATCTTGAATATCCCTGGAGGGTCCAGATGATCCTCCCTTATCCAATAAAGCAGCTCTTCCAACTTCCCTGATAACAGTTTCTTTCTTGCTTGAATATAATTTACTCCCTTGCCATCAAACTGGAAAATTTCTCTTGCAGTTGAAAATCAGTTATATTTTGTGACCTCCTACCATCGACACTGGACCAGTATAGAAACTCCTTATTCATGGGGAATTAGTTTCATATAATGGTATTTTATCAAGTGTATAATGAGATTGATGGTGTAAGAGAGATTTTACAAATAGCCAAAATCCAATTAGTTCTTTTTTCCTGAAATATTTATCTTCTCAGCATTATTTAAAAAAAAAAAAAAAGATTTTATATATTTATTTGACAGAGGGAGAGAGAGAGAGAGCAGTAGGCAGAGGGAGAGGGAGAAGCAGGCTCCCCACTGAGCAAGGAGCCTCATGTGGGGCTTGATCCAGGACCAAACCCAGGACCTTGGGATCATGTGCTGAGCTGAAAGCAGACACTTAACTGACTGAGCCGCTCAGGTGCCCCTCTTCTCAGCATTCTAAAATTTATTATATACATGCATGTGGCTCTGCCCAAGGCACCATCCCATAACCTTCCAAAACTCTTGCTTTTGGTGGCTTTGTACTATTTTAACTTGGCTAGGTTGCACTACGAGGCAGGATCACCCTTCCTTAGCCATGTCTGGAAACAGTGGAATACAAAAAAGGCATTTTGCGTAGCCTTTGTCACGTAGAAGTAAAGCAGTCATATTGGACAGAGGAACCAGATGCTACTGTAGCTCACACATATGTCTCTTACCTGCTGTATCACTTTGTTGATGTACAAAAGGCCGTTATGGTTCCAATACAGGTTGGTATAGAGTCTTTTAGATATTCTCTAAATGACCTTTAACCATTGGCATGAATCATTGTGCACTAAATAAAATACAACAATAAAATTTTTCAGGGTACATAAAGACACTGGCTTGGAGCAAAATAATTCCATGATACCAGGAATACCATTATGGCTCACTAGTAAGAGTGGGGGCTTGATTGAGGAGCTCGGGTAATGAATTTTTGTATGTTTGTTTTGTTTATCTTTTTCCTCTTCTTGCACCTTGATGCAGTTATTGATCTTGTACATGATTGATTTTTTTCCCTCCATTTTGTTAAAGAAAAAATAATTGAAGTAGTTTTCCTTTATTCATCCAGGGACATATTTTAACCTTAATATTTTATCTCATGGATAAATCAACACTCCTTCATAGTGTTAGAGTACAACACACGTTGACTTTTAACCTATTAATGCCATTCCTGGAAAATTGGAAATACTAGGTATACTATATGGCTTGGTAAGGTACCTGTGTTGCACATTGTGTGTTTATGTTACTTACAAATACACATAACTAGACACATATCCCATGTAATTTAAGAGCCTGCCTGAGGCACCTGGGTGGCTCAGTGGGTTAAGCATCTGCCTTCAGCTCAGATCATGATCTCAGGGCCCTGGGATAGAGCCCCACATCGGGCTCCCTGTTTAGCCAGGAGTCTGCTTCTCTCTCTCTGTTCATGCTCTCTCTCTCTCTCTCTTTCTCTCTCTCAAATAAATAAATTAAATCTTAAAAAAAGAAAGAGCCCGCTGTATTGTAAAGTTTTGAGGACTTTGTGGCTTAATCGAACTACTCCTCTAAAGCAAAGAGCACATTACTGAGCTTATACTCCCTAATACTAAAAGATGCAATATGGTCTTTGAATTATGAAGTCAAAAATTGGCTATCCAATTTTCACTCATTTCCCATATCTTCCTAAACCTGTCAGTTTTGCATAAGATTTAGATCAATAAAGTGTTTTTCATGGGACACCTGGGTGGCTCAGCTGTTGAGCATCTGCCTTTGGCTCAGGGTGTGACCCTGGGCCCTGGGATCGAGTCCCACATCGGGCTCCCTGCAGGGAGCTTGCTTCTCCCTCTGCCTGTGTCTCTGCCTCTTTGTGTGTGTCTCTCATTAATAAATAAATAAAATTTAAAAAAAAAAGAAAGGGTGTTCCAGGTGGACCAAAGAGAAGAGTTCTATTGCTAAGTATGTATGATTATCCAGTGGGCATTATAAGATCTGTAGGTTTCTTTGTAGACGATAGCAAGTTAACAACAGGATAGTCACAGTAGAGATCTCAGAGTTTTAAAAGCAAAGATATTTACCTTTAATATTGAAAAAGGCTCCTTTTAAAGAAGAACCTTTGCTATTAGTCTCTGATTGAAATTGAAAAAAAAAAAAAAACAAAATGGCCATGGTTTTTAGGAAATCAAGAGATTTTACCTATCTACAATGAATCTAACATTATCTTATATGACTGGCCATCTAAATATGTCCACTAGCATTCTGTTCTCAAGCATAAGAGTTATACATAAGATAAGACCTAAACAGATTTTGAAAATCCAAATAAATTTCAAAAATAGTTTGCTCACCTTCCAACACGTCTCTTGTTTTCCTGTCATTTTTGCTGTCTCTTCTTCAACCAACATCTAAGGCCTCATAGGAGGTTTTTGTGAACATTAATGGAAAGAATCCCCAGTATTTCATAGTATTAGATCCTGGTTTAATGGAACCAGAATGACTATGGAGAAGGGAATCTTCACATTGGCAGAACTTCAACTATTCAATTACCTTTCCTATTGTGTCTGAAAGGAGAAATAACTAGAATAGATCTATGTCAACTTATAGCAGGAAGGAAAGCGTTGTCCTGAAAGATTGCAAGTCTATTTGTCCATTATAAGGTTCATTAATAACATCCTGTCTGGACAACACCCTTTATACCTGAGGAGGAAAAACAAGAATAAAAACAACAATACTCTCATGGATCTCAGTTAGCCACAAAGGACTTCATCGATGAATTGAATATGGTGGTATTGTTGCTGGTTATGTATGATTTCAAAAACATTTTCTACGTACCAAAGCTGAATTGGTTACAGACTCTGGTAAGTACCTCATTTTCCAGCAAAAAACACCAACTTTCAGCCACCAGCGGTATGAAACCATAAATAAATAAAACTAGGCAAACAACCTGCTGTTCGCCACCAATTTTAAAACAAAACAAAATAAAAAAAAAACAGTGATTGATACTCTTAATTTAGATTTTTTTTTTTCCCCTCACATAGGACACTTCCCTTTTGTAAGGAACCCCATTTCTCGGAAGTCTGCGATAAAGTGTGGAAGAGAGCACTATCGCTCTACATTTTATGTAACATTATGCTCTTTGGACCCAAATCATTTTTGCTTGGGCTACAAAATTTTATAGATTTTTTTGTGTGCTTGTTTATTACAGAGAAACAGCTGTTGTAGCTGCTGATTACAGCCCTCTCTCCTCTTAGGAACCAATAATGTGCCCATGAGGGCTGGATAAAGAAAGATCGGAGTTATAGTCACCAGGCTATATTCATAACTGCTATCCTATTTTGAAAACTGTGGACCAATTCTTGATTAATTTAATTGTTTTGACTATTCCATCCTTTAGTAAAATTTCCTACTCTTGTACTCCCCAATTTTTTTATGCAGAGTTTTAAATAATATTAAATCTTGGCCCTCTACTGTAATCTTTAACAAACTTAAATGTGTAAGAATTCCAGGTTAAGGCTCCAGCTAGTAATGCTGCATATAGAGAAGAAATTGATGTGCTCCTTTCACACAAAAGTAACCAGAAAATCCAATGTTTTCCTACTGTATTCTTATAAAAATGTATTTTCAAATCTCAAATCTCACATCAATCTATTGAATGAATGTTTATTAAGTGCTTGTTTACAGTAGGAATGTTCTAGACTTTGGGACTATGCTGAAAAATAGACTAATTATATAATTTCCTATAGAACAAAAAAAAAGTTTGAAATTTTCAAAGATGAACAAGGAGAAGCAAAGGAAGACCTAAGTCTAATGCAGTTACGGATGTTTGGCTCACAGTATCTATCTATTGCAATCTTCTAGTGTGACCATTTCTTGTGGAAAGCAGAAAGCTAAAACAAAAATTTCTTCAATTCATTTTTAGTTGGTGGTCCAAGCATAATTCAGGTTCTACATCAGATACAATTACATGAGACTCAAAATTTGAACTGAGATAAAACCCATGTCCAATATCCCATTTATCCATGTGGAATATAGCAAACATGGCATAAGTCTGGAGCTAAATTCAGTATTGCTGATTTAGCAGAAATGGCTTTTTTAAAAAATAAAATACTTTTTTTTTTTAATCTATGTAGTTACCTTGACTGATTTTTTTTATGGTCATTTAAAAAATATCACTGATGAACAGTTGACATGTTACATTGATTTCTGGTATACAACATGGTGATTCAACAATTTTTACACTTTTCAGTGCTCACGACAGTAAGTGTAGTCACCACCTGTCTCCATACAATGTTATTACAATATTATTGACTATATTCCCTATGCTCTACTTTTCATCTCTGTAGCTTACTTATTTTATAACTGGAAGTTTGTACCTCAGTGCCCTCCACTCTCTCACCCATCTCCCCATCCCCTCCCCTCTGAGGTGGCAGGATGTGGGACTCTGAAGCCAGAGTGTTAGCTTCCTGATTTTGCACTTCAGGTGATGCTGTCCTGGGACTGGCAAGTATAGCTAATTTAGTATATCGGACTAAGGCAGTCCAGTCCTATCATTTACAGATAAAATAATAAAAGATGCCTCCTGACTTGACAAGCAACTTCCTGATCATAAGTAGGAGAACCAGTTCCTCTAGCAGCATGATTCTGAAGTAGCTTTGGGATTCTAGAATCTCATCCTGCAGGCTTTTATTCAGCGTCTTACTAGTTTTGTGAGCAATCTGGTATGCTGTAATAAATCCTTTGTATTCAAATTATCTAGAATATAACTCATCCTCTGCCTCGGAATATTGACCAATTCAAACTCCAAAGAGAATATACAGAACACATCAAATGACTAGTTTCTGAAGGCTATTTTTTTTACAGTCAATCAAGTAATTGAGTTGAATAATAATTAACCCTGATAATACATCTCCCATTATAATTTTTCTCTTTTTTCACTCCCATTCATTTTCTACTTACTTCTCTCCGTTCCTCATCTGTTGACTTGCCATTTAGAGGAAAGGTAAAAATAGATGATACATTCAGCTGCATCTATGAAGAGATGCTCTTTCGAAACACAATGACATATTTCTAATTTGCATTGTTTTATTCCTCCCCAGTATGATGCAATGATCTTAATTCAAATCAAACTCATTTTCTATCTTATTTTCAAGTGTACATTTTTTTCTTTAATTTAAACAAAATCCTTACTGCTACAGTTCCTTCCTATTTGTCTTCATCCCCTTTTCCTTCCGCTTTGAAAATAAATTGCTTTTTAATACGTTACCATTCTTTGTTCTTGCAAAGTTTTTGGTGACTTGTATTTTTATAAGATAAAATATATGGGTTTAAGACTTTTTCCAAACTTCTTTTCTTAGAAAACACCTTGTCTGCTTATTGCTTTTCAGCACATGATACAAATCAAACTCCAGATGAATGGAATCTACTTTTTTAAGAAACTGAATTCATAAAACTGAATTCGTTTTAATATATTGACCTAGGTGTTTTTATAGAAAATAACAAAACTGGGGCATCTGGGTGGCTCAGTGGTTGAGCGTCTGCCTTTGGTTCAGGTAATGATCCCAGATCCCGGGATCAAGTCCCATATCAGACTCTCCATCTGCCTATGTCTCTGCCTCTCTGTGTCTCTCATGAATAAATAAAGAAAAGAAAACTTACATGATATCACTTTAGCAGTCACTTATATTTAAATTATGGTTACAATTTGAAAACTGGGTAAAATTTTGTGAAGTGCCAAAAATCTGGCCAGACTCAGAGATCATTACTTAACTTCTGTTGATATCAGTTTTCTCCTTTGTAAAGTGGGCTAATGATACCATGTATTCCATATGGTTGCTGAGAATTTAAGTGAATACACCCACACACATATACACACACACAGGTGGCTTGTCACACAGCAGACGTTATACAACTATTAATTATTATGGTGTTTTTGCTGCTTTTTCAGTTACTTTTTTTGAACTGAAGGGATAATACTGACTAGAATAAGTACATGATTGAGTGCCAACACAGTCAATATAGGTAGTCAATGTGATTTTATAATCCCTGGAACTCCCATTCTTGCCACATTCTTTTCTCTCTTCTTAAATTCACAAGAGCATCATAAGCTAGAGCATGTGGCTTGGATCCCACCACAAGCATTCGTTACCAGAGAGGGAGATTTATAGCTCCAGAGGAAGATAAATCCACTCTTGACAAGAATTTCCATAAAACAGACAAAAGAGTTGAAAGAGATAACCAAATAAAGTAATTATTGGAAAAATTGTATTTAAATTACCTTTAGATCTCTGAATGGCTCAGTGGTATAGCCCCTGCCTTCAGCCCAAGGCAAGATCCTGGAGTCCCAGAATCAAATCCTACATCAAGCTTCTTGCAGGGAGCCTGCTTCTCCCTCGCCTGTGTCTCTATTTTCTTTTTCTCTTTCTGTGTCTCTCATGAGTAAATAAATAAAATCTTAAAAAAAATGAATTACCTTTAGGAAAAATTAAAAAGTAACTGAAAAGGAGTAAGGGAGCATACTGGTGATATGACATAGGCATGAATTTTCATAAAATAGAAACAAGTGAAAATAAGCACTACATGGGAGAATTAAGTAGACAAATCATAAGCCAGAGAGCAAAAGATATACATGACAGGGCATATAGTGAGCTGAAGAATTAGATTGATGAACTCATAAAAATACATTAGAAAGTTTAAGAAATAAATGATTTAAATAAAATTATGCTGAGGCATTATGATTATAAGTATCAACTTCCCAGATAATAGGAGTCCCAAAAGGAAAGAGAAAACAATGAAACAAAGATAATATTATTGATGACATATTTCACATAATCAAAGAATAATAAGAAGAATATGCATTGAAAGGATTCAGTGTGCCAAACAGTGTGCCAAACAAAAGAAAAATCTGTACCTACAATTTGAAAAATTTGAGATAACTATGGACCAAAAATCATATTGAGGGGGGAAAAAGTCTTCATAGCAAAAACACTAGCTGTGAAAGTAGAACGAAATTATCAAATTATTAAACCTTTGGTCTCCATTTAAATGGTCACTTAGGGACGCCTGGGTAGCTCAGGGGTTGAGCCTCTGCCTTTGGCTCAGTGCATGATCCCACAGTCCCAGGATCGAGCCCAGCATCGGGCTCCCTGCATGGGGCCTGCTTCTCCCTCTCCCGGGGTCTCTGCCTCTCTCTCTCTCTGTGTCTCTCATGAATAAATACATAAAATCTTAAAAAAAGAATAAATGGCCACTTAATGAAAAATACAACAGAATATTATTAGTAAGTTCTCTTATGTTTTTCTACCAAAAAGCATGCTTGAAAGGAATTCTGAAGGAAGGATGAAACTGGAAGAATAATATAGATGATGCTGGAGGAAATATATAAATTAATCAATCAATAATCAAAGAACCAGACAAATGTAAAGAAAAACATACATCCACAAAACTCCATGTAAAATAGTAGAAAATACCTCTATGGTGTTGGAGAAAGAGAGAAACTAAAAATAACTTGAGACCACATACAAGTTCTTGTTTTCATTTAGAAATTTATATATTTTAGTAAATTTCATAAATCAATAGGGGTAAAAATAGCTTAAATATAAGCCTTAATTAGAGAATTACAAAATATATAACATTTTATTCAACAGCAGGAAAGGTGACATACAACGGATGTATGTAAGTACATAGATTTCAAAGCTGGCAAGAAAAATAGAGAAAATAAAGCACAGTAAATGGAAATATGAAATACCATCTTAGAAACAAGTCCTAGAATAATAGTAATTATGTTGAGTATGACTGGTTCAAACACATTAGCTAAAGGAGAGAAATTCTAAAATTCACAAAAATAGTGAGTCACCAATTTGTTGTTTATAAGAGATACATTTAAAAGTATACAGAAAACATGAAAATAAAAGTCGGAAAAATATATGTGTGGGAATCAGAAACATTTTTTAAAGTTGGTTATACAGAAAAAAAGCAGGACCGTACTAGGTTAATTTTTGCTCCTCCTTCAGTAGAGGGTGTCCCACTTGTCTCCCTGACCCCATCACTTGCTCAGTGGTGAGCCTTGCTTCTACCAACCTTGCATCGTCATCTAACCTCACCAAGTGTCCCTCACTCCCCAAGACCGGGGCCTGGGTTTTGGTACAGCTTCCACCAGAGCTGCTGCCAGTGGACATGTCAGTAGCTTTGCCCTTCTGCTTTCATTGACTAGACTGAGAGTAAATGGATCCTCCCACCAATTCTCCATTCAGATTAGTCACATTACCATGAAGCATGAAATCTGGCTACTGTGGGAGAGAATAGGAACGTGCATAAATGGCAACAGCTTTATGTGTGTGGCAAAGGCCAATTACCCTGCCATGGGTGGATACTGCAATCGGTACATGCTGAAGGCAATGAGGGGGGGTAGACAGCCAGGCCTGCTGAGGTCAGGTCTCCCCTCCTGCAGGTCTGAATTAATGCCCCTCTGAGACCTGTGCAGAGAGTCACCAATGCAGTTCCCTGCTGCCCCTCTCATGATTGGTTTCCTGAGTTATTTTTCCTTCCTTGTTTCTGCATACTCTACATGCTGTGGTACTGGAACCACGAGCCAACCCCTACTCCAGACGGGGGGCTTCACCTTGGCACCTGCACTTCTTGGTGGTGCCTGACAATGGAGCCCCTTCCTTCCTGTCTCTGTTCCAAAATCTGGGACTCAGAATATTCATTTCCTCTCTCATTGGAAGGCACCACAGGGCAACAACCAGGGTCGTTTGGGCCTGTTTACCACGATGGGCATGTAGTAACAGTTAACACACTATGAGGCAAAATAGAAATAGAAAAGTAGGAGAAATAAAGGAACTGGATAAAGTAGTCTTATTTTCTCTTGATGTACAGTTACTAGATACATTAATCTCATCTGTATTTTCTTGTGAAGCTCAGTTTAAATGCCATTTTGTATTGATTTGCTCCTCCTCCTTCTTAGTTTCATTTCTATTTTCCCTATCCGAGAAATGCTCCAAATAAATAAATACATTAGGATGCCTATTTTGCCCTTTTCTCTAGGAAATTGGGGCTAAAACATTTAACACCACAACAGGCCAGATTCTTATTTTGGAGCTAGCTTTCCCATTTTTCAAAGGGAAATGGGGATCTTTATTTATGGTTGTAATTAGGGTGGGAGTCGACCTTGGTTTGCAGCGATCACACAACACTTACCTGTGGTCCGTTGGAACGAGGTTCATGTGAAAGTTAATACTTTGGGGGGGGGGGAGTGGGGATTGGCTATTGTACCTGAATAGCAGAGTGGCAATGCTAATTGTTCTGTAGAAAACCTGCTTTTTTATGGTACTTAGGGCTATGCAAAAAGAAACCATTAGGTCCAGAAGTGTTAATTAGCAATTTAAACCATGCTGTGAAAGTGAGAGTATCCTTATGACGCTTCAGTGAAAATTCTTATATTCTATAGATAATAGTCAGACCCTGCTGAACACCAGCTTGAGGGTCTAATTACAAGGGATGAAGAGTAATCTAAAGTTATGAGATTTACATTATATCTAAGTTAGTTCCCTCATCGGGTGAGTGAGGGTCTTTTAGTCCTAGGATAATAGTCTCTGAATACAGAAATCTGGGAAATTTGAATATTTAAATCCTCTTGATACTCTCTGGCTAACAGTTTCTCCTTTTCCAGAAAAGTAAAATAAAATAAAAAAATTAGAGGCAGATTTGCTTTTCTGCAGACTGCATAGTGACTCCACCTGAAGTAGACACCTCACATGATAAAGCTTGTTCTTCTCAAGATATTCAACATTTTTATTATTATTATTATTATTATTATTATTATTATTTTGGCTAACGTCTGTGGAGAGAACACAGTATCACTCTAATTAGGGAATATTATAGAAGCCACATTCCCTAATATTTCCAGAAGAAAGAGGATCTCAATTCTCTTACCATAAATGGGGGGAAACAGCTTATTAAATATGTACTAGAAGGAACCTGGGTAACCTGGATGGAAATGTGTCTTTAGGGAGGTAGACCTGAGTAGGACTAACATAAGACAAAGAAGAAAACATTGAAAAATGGACTTAATACTGGGTAAAAAGTCAGTGTTCTGGCAAAGAGCAGCCAAATATACTGCTGTAATATCATCTTGAACCCTGAATATAGGGCTGCCCTATACTAAATGAGATTGAGATATTGTTTATCTTTAGTGTGGCATAAAGGAAGGCTTTTGCAGACTCAGAGAATAGAGGGTATTAGAATGGATTTACTATGTAAGAATCTCAGTTCAGCTTATTACGTTCTTATTAACTTTTTTGCTAATTATATTCCTCAGGATGGGCCAGAGGTCACGCCCTTTAATTAGGCAATAAAGACTGGACTGGCGAGGAAGATACCAATGTCTTTTGAGAAGTTTGGTACTGGCTGTCTTAGAGTTAACCACGGAAGACATTTCCATGAACAGAGCTTCCTAACTTCAACATGGATGATGACACTACAGAATGGCAACTGTCAGATTATAGCACTGTTTTACCTTAATTTGTAAGATGGTTTTAATTCCTAATGTGCGGTAAGGCTGTGGGACTAGACCTGCGTTTGGACTCTCAGGATAATAGTCTGACCTTTAGAGGTTCATAATATTCCTTGACGAACAGGTAGGCAGCCAACTAGAAGGCTGCTTAATCAATATAATCAAAATAAAATTGAAAGTAGGTGAGACTGTCAATATGTCAGCTACCACAATGGAAAATAATGAATTATTATCCTGTTTATACAAGTAAACTGGTTTTCAAAACCAGAACCCAGTGATTGAACAGGAGGCAAAGTCGTCTTAAGGAAATATATTACAATACCAGTATAAATATTTATAGGAAATATTCCTCTGATCTTGCCATAAAGGAACCTGTGGCAATTTTCTTAGACAACTGTGCACTTGAGAAACGGGGATATCCAGAATTTCAAGAAGGGGAAACAGGGCATCTGTGCTAACATGGGTATCAGGTGAACCACAGAAGTTATCAATGGAGATTCCCAACTGTGCAAATGAAATACATGGTGGGGGAACATGTGAGCCAATAAGCAGTGAATCCACATTTACATTCAATGTATTTGCCTAATATGGAGCTTTGGGATTTAGGGATTACAAGGGTAACAAAAGGCAAGGTTTGGGGCTCATGTAAGGTGGGGAGTTAGAGAAGAATAGGGAATGAAAACTCACTTCCATCACCACGTAAGGTCAGGACCTTTGAAGAAACACAGGCTCAGTGAAAACACAGCGAGAGAAAAAAAAAAAAAAACTGCATTTCTAGCAAAGGGAAACACACACATATAAAAACATACCTGCTTTACTTGGGTTCTGGATAGAGTTTTTAATTTTATTTTTTAGTATAAGAATTTGTAAATATAGGCCTGTATTTACAATGATGTGGATGTGGGGTTTGAGATTATTTCTTGGTAAAGCCCATCAAAACCAAGCTAGGAACATTAATTTAATTTTTTTTTCTAGTGGAAACTACCTGGAGTACTTTGCGGAGCCAAAAACCAATGTCTATGAAGTGAAAAAAAATACTCAACCAGCCTCATAGGAACTACCAGCCCAGCCAATCATCAATTCATATATAAAAACTCATCAGATGAGCCAAGAAAGACAAGAGAAACAACAAAGGGGATTAAAGGCCGCCCTACCTAGGATCCTAGATACAAAAAACAAACAAACAAACAAACAAAAAAACCTTAAAGATAGATGTAAATTAGAAAACCCTATCAATGTAATTTCGTACATCAATCAATGTAAGATTCGAGGATAAAAAACTAGTTATCCTAATATCTGAAAAAAAAAAATAGCCCTCCTAATGTCCTCTGCTATTCATAAGCTTTTTTTTGTCTGTGCCTCATCTAGTAGAGAGCAGCTACCAATATCTCACAGCAAATACCATTGTTTAAGGCTGAAATACTAGGATCATTTCTTTAAATCAGAGATCAGAAAAATAAATCCTTGACAATGCTGAAAATCATTTTCAAAAATAGTAGAGTGATTCAGTTGGTAGTAAAGGAAAAGAATTCATCCTGACAATGAAATGTGGAAACAATACTATTTATTCACCATGTAAACATATCGTTCACTGACGTAAAGTCCAGCGCACAAAAATTTCTTCCTTATAGCAAACATTTTAAAACACCTTGCGATTTTCTGTAATTGCTAAAACTATATATTTTTTTTTGTTTCACCTTCAACCTAAATAATTGTTAGTAGTTGTGATCCTGTTGCATACATTTGTGATTTATATAATCAATTTCAGTATTACCTCTCACACATGGATATGCCACTTATATTAGTGCACGATTGCCTATTTTCCCCAGTGGTTGTCTAGAATAATGTGTGGGAAGAATACAAAATATTTATGTCTAAGTACAGGAATAATAGTCTATTATCGTAGTCTCTTTGGAGTCTGGTTCAGCTTTTTTAGGTAATGCATATGACAGTTTTTTTAAAGATTTATTTATTTTTTATTTTATTTTATTTTTTAAAGATCTTATTTTATGTATTTATTTATAAGAGACACAGAGAGAGGCAGAGACACAGGCAGAGGGAGAAGCAGGCTCCCTGCAGGGAGCCGGATATGGGACTCGATCCCAGGACCCCGGGGTCACACCGCGAGCTAAAGGCAGAGGCCTAACTGGCATCACCTGGGCATCCCTATTATGGGATGAGAGAGAGAGAGAGAGAGAGAGAGAGAGTGCCAGGGTGAGGGTAGGGGCAGAGGGAAAGAGAGAGAAAGAATCTCAACCAGACTCTCCACTTAACACCGAGCCCTAAGAGGCTCTGGATCTCACAACCCTGAGATCATGACCTGAGCCGAAATCAAGAATCCGATGCTTAACTGACTGAGCCACTCAGGCCACATATTATATTATTTTAACCATTATTTCTACTGAGAGTTCTAGAAATTAGTTGTTTGAGCCTTAACTAGTATATTTCCATTTTATTTTAACCACTGGGATATAAGATCTATAATATAGCAATACATAGACATTTTAGAAACTATTCTCTCTTTTCTCATATAGTTATAGTAATAATTCCCTTTGTCATTAGAAGTAAAAATAGGATCACATGGATTCAATGTTCAATGAAACTATGTTTAAAGAAGAAGGAAAAGAAAAATCTGTAAATCGTTGATTCAGACATGCATTTGATCCAAACACTTTAAGTTGGCGGATTCATATTCAGAAAGATTTTTTTCTTGAGCTAATGTTTACATAGAAGCTAGCCCACAAAATCCATATAGCATTTGATGGGAGCTGCCTACTATATCTCTTCATTGAGCCCAAAGAAAAATATCTCTAAAAATACTAGTTTAACACAACAGAAATGTTTTCATTGATTGCATTTTTTTAAAGATTTTATTTATTTATTAATGAGAGACAGAGAGACAGAGACAGAGAGAGAGACAGAGAGAGAGAGAGAGAAGCAGAGACACAGGCAAAGGGAGAAGCAGGCTCCATGCAGGGAGCCTGATGTGGGACTGGATCCCAGGACCCCGGGGTCATGACCTGAGCCAAAGGCAGATGCCCAACCGCTGAGCCACCCAGGTGCTCCTCATTGATTGCATTTTGAATTTTATTTTGACTATTGCTTTCTAGAGAGAAAGCAGTTTCAGAATACATATTTAGATAGAAATTAATTGAAGGTTGTCATGAAAGTGCTTAGCTCATTCAGGAATTTGAAAAATTGATGATTTTTATTTGATGCCATGCCTAATTTCATTTAATAATTTTCATATAATTGAACTGTACTTCATTGTTTAGGTTATAGAGTATGATTAAGATATCTGGGTTACTTGTGAAATAAAATTATAATTAAGACTATGGGGGCACCTGAGTGGCTCAGTCAGTTGAGCATCTGTCTCTGGCTCAGGTCATGATCCCAGGATTCTAGGGTGGAGGCCCCCCAACCCCACCCTGCATTGGATTCCTAGCTCAGTGGGGAACCTGCTTCTTCCTCTCCCTTGGCTGCTCCGCCAGTGATTAGGAAAAAGGAAAAGTTTGGATGGTGAAGTAAAAAAATAAGTAAAAACATTGTAACACTATGAAAAAGAAATAACCTGAAATTAAATTAGCTAATTCAGGGATACAAAAGAAAAGCAGAAACCTTTTGTTCTCAATATTAACAATTCTCCTTTAATTCTGCTTTATGTAGGACTGACAAAAATTTTAAAAATAGAATATTAAAGCAAAAAAGAAGTTATTAGCCTCCCTCCCCTGCTTCAGGCCCCATTCTTCAGGATTAACCATCTTTCAAGCTTTCAGGTTTTAGTTATTTGAGGATTAATTGCATAGCTTTAAATCATGTACATCTTTTCCTCTATTTCTCTTTTTTCTTTTTCTTTTCTTTTTTTTCCCCCTCTATTTCTTAATTTAAAAATTATTTAGACATGGGACGCCTGGGTGGCTCAGTGGTTGGGCGGCCGCCTTCAGCTCAGGTCATGATCCCAGGATCCGGGATCGGGTCCCACATCCGGCTCCTGCGAAAAGCCTGCTTCTCCCTCTGCCTGTATCTCTGCCTCCTTCGCCCCTGCTCTCATGAATAAATAAATAAAATCTTTAAGAAAATAAAGTAAAATAAAATAAAACAAAATAATCTAGACAAAATGGATTAACTTACCATTAAAAAAATAGAAAGAGTACACTAAGCTTCTCTGGCTCCCACATCTGCATAGACTCTCAGTTTGCATTACTTTTATTAGGATTATTACACTGTTAAATTTTACAACATTGATACTCTTTCCATACTTCTGATTAAGGCTTCTGTTCTTTCACCTCCATTTAATGCTGAAAACTCATCCCAGCAACATTCATGCAATTATAATAATGCAATTTTGTCTTAAGTATTGTGAACAATCCAAAAGAGAATAGCTACGAATCTGTGCCTCAAATACCTGCCGCTTAGTGCTTTCCCTTCGTGCAGTACAGGGATTCGGTGTGGCCGGGTGGGCTGAGTGGATAAGGAACAGCAAGGAAGGGTAGAGCCTGAGGGAGCAGGTGCAGGAGGCCTCATGGGGGCAGGAGGGGCCTGGGGGGGCAAGAGCTGCGAGCGGGGCAGACCAGGAGCAGCCACAGAGCTGAACCCGCTGGTGTTCCCACGGTAGGTCCACATCTCATCCATACTCTTAAAAGCTGAAGGAATTGTGCCTCTACTCTCAATAAAACCATGAAAGGCAACTCAAAATTCTAGAAGATGAGCTTTTGGCTCTATTGATATGCAATGTGCTTGGAAACATCGGCTCCCTGTCACCTCCTGGAAGCCTGAGTGCAGGACCCGCCTTTCCTTTTACCAAGAAAAAGAAAGGCCTTAACCTCTTACTCACTGTAACATCCCAAGACATGAGGTTTATAGTCTGGCAATGGTAACAAGGGTCCTGGTGGAATGGGGACAGTGCAAGGGGGTCAAGCTCAGGGCCGGCTGAGAGCAGGCCTGCCAAGGTGTGCACATCCCTGGGGACTGGCCATCTCCTGGGCCATCATGTCAGCTGTGGAAGGTCTCGGCGGGGTGCCCCGCCATCTGACCCCAAGGAAAGGGGGTCAAGCCACCTCCACCTGCCTGAGTTTGATCACCCAACCCTTCCCAGCACGTCTTTTGTTTTGCCCTGCGAGAAGGAGAGGTAGGCTGGGGTGGTTGGCGGCCCACCTGGCCAGGGGATGACCCCCACTTATTGCCTGGGACAAGCTCAGGCCACGATGTCCGTTCGGCAGAATCATAACCAGCAGTACCACTTACCTTATTGTGGGAAAGGTCCCCACAATAAGGTGACCTTATTTGTGAGGTCACCAGGCTAAAGGTCATCCTGGGTGCTTTCCACACAGCGCAGTGCTCTAGGGAGCATATTCTTGTCCTCCCTTGTGCAGCGACGTCCCTCTGGCTGTGCCACCTGGGCAGGCCCAATCATCCAAGACCTCACTCCAGAGCCTCTGTGACAGGCAGCCCAGATGCCCCTGGGGCCCGCTCGGCTTCCCTGGGCAGGTGTGGGCTTGTCCCCCTCTCCAGCAGGCACTCAGTGGCTGCCCTGGGGGAGCAGGTGGGCATATCCCTACACACCCAGGAAGCGCTCAACAAATGGAGGTTCTACTGCATACCCCAGAGCTGAGGTGCAGCCATGCCCCTTCCCCATCTTTCCCTGACTCCTTGCCAGGACCTCAGCTTCAGGCTGGGCCCCCCAATTTATGAATAATCCTGCCTCCAGAAGAGCTCAGGGCATCCCGGTGGGTTTGGGGGAAGCAAGGCTGGTAGGGCTGCTGAGTGCTGCCCAGGGAGCCTGGGGCTGTGGGTGTTGAGTGCCTGCATTGTGCAGCCTGTGGGATGTCCTGAAGCTGAAGAGAAGATGGGCTGCCTTCGAACAAATGGGACTTTTCCTGGGAACCGAAATATTTCCTGGCAGTGCATAGGCTGCAACAACCCCCCACCCCCAACCCTATCCACGCTCACCTCCTCCGCCTTGTAGATATAGACCTTGAGAAGAGACCAAAGAGCTCAGCCAGTGAACTGGACACTTTGGTGTGGGTGTGGTGTTGGCTGTGGTTGGTGTGACCCCCCCAAGTGTGAGCGGTGTAACCCTTGGGGTTAGATATGGCCTTCCGGGCTCACTGGGGCAGCAGGGCATTCCCCTCTGCCATGGTCTCCACCTTGTCCCATGGGCACTGGCTGGAGACTGCCTGGCCCCAAGAAGCAGCCCCACCTTCTCAAGAAGAGGAGGAGACAACCTTGCTGAGATGTGAGAATCCTTGAGGTCTTGCTTCCCTCTTCTTCGTACTATTAAGAAAGAGATACCACAAGGTTGCAGCTGAATAGCTCCCGTGTGCAGTCCTGAGTCCCAGGAGTCGGGGCACCTTCTTCCACTTCTCTGGTCTCTATCCCCTTTGGTCAAAGCTGCAGTGTTTCCACTTGTATAATCCTATAGTCTCCGTATCCAGCGAGAGTCCGTGGGTGTTCACTTTAGAACACTCACTTTTTTTTTAGGCTGAACGTTCTCTAAATCTCCCCAGTTCTGGTTTCTTTTTGCTTAATAATTGTCTTCAGTTCGTCTCTCACATTTTACTAAAAGCAGTGAGGAGAAACCAGGCCACAGACCAACGCTTTGCTTAGGAATCTCTGTTAACTATAGGTTTCATCACTCCTAAATCCTGCCTTCCCCCAAACATGGAATATGGTTCATCCAAGTTCTTAGGCACCATGTGTGAAGGATCGCTTCCTCTCCAGTTTTCTTTTCTTTTCTTTTCTTTTCTTTTCTTTTCTTTTCTTTTCTTTTCTTTTCTTTTCTTTTTTTCTCCAGTTTTCAATAACCTGTTCTCATTTCTGTCTGAAAGCTCATCAGAATGGTCTTCAGCATCCATATTTCTACCAAGATGCTCTTCAGGACTACTGACGTACTCTCCAACAAGATGGAAGTTTCTCCACAGTTCTCCTTTTCTTTCTGATACTCCACAGAATCACCTTTAGCATCTGTATTGCTACTAACATTCCCTTCCAGGCAATCAAGGCTTTTTCTCAAACACCTCAAAATTCCTCAAGTCTCTACCCATCACCCAGTTTCAAAGCCATTTCCATAGTTTTAGGTGTTTGTTACAGCAGAACCCCACTTCTCTGTATCAAAGCCTGCCTTAGTCTGCCTGGATTGCTGTCACAAATACCAGAGATTGGGTGGTTTAAACAGCCAACAGTTTTTTGTTTTTGTTTTTTTCACAGTTCTGGAGGCTGAGATCAAGGTGCCAGCGGGATTGATTTTTCTTGAGTCTTCTCGTCTTGGCTTATGGATGGCTCCCATCGTGTTGTGTCTTCACATGGTCTTCCCTTTGTCCAAAATTATGATTTTATTATAACTTGGAAAATGTTAATTTACTATCTTCCAGGGTTATTGATGAAAATTATGTTAGCATAATTTTCTACCCTTTCTTTGATTTGATCCCTGGTATCCGAGAAGATTGCCGTTTCATTTTTGGGTCTCTGATATTTTGCCATAATGTAACTGGAAATCCTTGATCATTGGACCTATTCAGCAGTCAGTGGGTCCCATTAATGTAAATATCTGTGTTCTTTCCAGCTCATGGAAAATCTTATTAAAGTGTTTCATCAAATCTAAAGGTGCCGTTGACTTTAAGTCATACCATATTTTGTGTACTATTAAGAAAGAGAAAACACTGCCAAATAAATGGATACTTACCAGGGATCATACGAGGCATCCTAACTTCTGAACTCTTAAAAATGTGAAAACAAATGTGAGTTCCAGAGTCAATAAAAATCGTCTTCACTTTTGTATCTCTCTTCTCCCTGTTTTTTCAGTTAACGTAGACAGCCAGCTTTTCTTTAATCTGTCCTCATATCTTATGAATTCTTTATTTATATTTATTTCTGTGAGTATAAATCTGCATTATATAATTAATATATAACATATATTATATTATATATAATTATTAACATATAATGTTAAATAATATTAACATATAATGTGTTTTCTCTATATTGACAGTTTATGGAGTGCTTTACTTTTTACACTCATAACAACTCCATTGTGCCCCATGTGCAAAGCAAATTCTCAATGTATTTAAAGCTTACTTAGGAAGAGGAAAACTGAAAAAATATTAGAAGAAGCATATGAAGGACTGAATTCATCTTAGGTGATTTTTTTTTTTTTAGAAGTACTGAAAAGCAGAAATAAAGAGTGATGAGACATGCAAATACCCAGCAAATATATGAAAAAATGCTCAAAATCATTACTCGTCAGGGAAATGCAAATCAAAACCGCAATGAAATATCACCTCATGCGTTTTGGGATGATTATTATTCAAATCAAAAGAGAATAACAACAAACCCCAAAATCTTTATAAAATTGGAAAATGAACCAATTTTACCAGCCATCAGGTTCTACTTCTAGAAAAAGAAAACCTACATTTATGAAAAAGTGAATTTTGTTTATATCTTCAACATTTTTACAACCAAAAAACAATAAAAATAAAACAAAGTTCTCAAGCAGTCATTTCTGCAGTTTGTGAATTTTCTTTGTGTTCTTGCCTATTCATCCCTTTGATGAATTCACCCTTTTATTTTTTATTTGTAAGATTTTTAAATATTAAATGTGCTTGCTTATCTATCGAAAAGAAAAAAAAAAGAAAGAAAGAAAAGGAAAAGTGACAAACTAACCTTCCTTAAAACGATTTTAAGAGGCATATGTAAGATCAAATGTATGGAAAACTAAATTGAAACACAAGGGCCAATATGAGATGATATATTTATACCAGGAATATTCAACAAAGGATTAATGTTCAGAATATAGAAAAAAATATTTTTTAAACATTTTATTCATTTATTTGAGAGAGGGAGAGAGAGAGAGAGCATGATAGAGAGAGCACAAGAGGAGGGGCAGTGGGCAGAGGGAGAGGGAGAAGCAGACTCTCTCCACTGAGCAGGGAGCCCGAGGCGGGGCTCAATCCCAGGACCTTGGGATCATGACTTGAGCCAAAGGCAGACACTTAATCAAGATACCCAGGTGCCCTGCAAAAATATTTTTCATATGGTAAAAATATCTACTAACCAATTTAAAACTAGTCAAATTGACCAAAAAAAAATCATATTTGCTGACAAATGAATGAATGAATATTTAAATATTCATAAAATTGCTCATGTAATTAGGTATTCTAAAACATGAAAGCAGATACAATTCTGATTTAATTTTCACATAATAATTATTATACACACCTACAAAAAGTCTAGTAATACCAACATTGGACACAATGTGGGAAAGTAGCATTTCTTTTGCATTGCTGATTGTAGTGCTAACTGGTAAAAGCAATTGAGAAAAGGATTTCAAAATCTTTATAAAATTGGAAAAATGAACCAATTTTACCAGCCATTGGTTCTACTTCTAGAAAAAGAAAACTTACATTTGCACAAGAAGTTTTTTTTTTTTTTTTTTTTTTTTTTTTAGACACACAGAGAGGCCGAGACCCAGGCAGAGGGAGAAGCAGGCTCCATGCAGGGAGCCCGATGTGGGACTCGATCCCGGGTCCCCAGGATCAGGTCCTGGGCTGAAGGCGGTGCTAAACCACTGAGCCAACCAGGCTGCCCTGCACCAAACGTTTTGATATGATATCCATTCCAAAATTCAATGTTTTATCTGCTAATTATTTTTTGTATTTTAAATTTTTGACATTTGACAATATTCACTGTTGAAATCTCCCCACTAGGTTTATGCACAATGTTTAACATTGTGATAGAACAGCTTTATTAGCTATAGCAAATGTGACATGATTCACTTGACTGACTTACTCTGTCTTATTAGACTCCACTTGTTATAAATAATACTCGCAAACTTCAGTTACCATTTGTCCCAACTACAAACTGATATCAGGTACAGAAATGTCAATCTTTAATTACCTGTAAGTAAAAGAAAATCATTTGATTTTATAACTAATTCAGTCTGGAAACAAGTGTATTTTCTTTTCACACCTATTTTTTCAGCTCAAGAGAAAATAAGTTTGAAGCTCTTATTATCCCACAGAACTAGGTTCAAACTTGTCTCGAGGTCCATTTGCACTTTTAGACTTAAATAGACTCCAACAAATGCATGTTCATTTAGGTAGAAATGAACATTTTTACTTCTAGCTTTGCCTAACTTTGCTTCCAGCTATTTCTGAAAGTGAGATTAATTAAGGATTAATTCTGATCACATTTATATTTTAAAAGTGCTTAAATGTATTGACCATTTACCTTGTCTGACTGAACAGAGAATCTTGTTTTAATATTGGGGAATATTTTATGTAATAGTGAACTATCCATGATACTTGGCAAACTTCATCTACAAAATCTGGACCTCAAGTGTAAGATCCTTAATTATCTTTTCAACTGTTTCTACAAGTATTGAGTTACTCAGGTTTTCTACTTCTTGGCCCATTTTGGATAACTTATGATTCTTTAGAAAATTTTTTGTTTGTAATTCTTTTATAAATGCATTGGCATAAATTCAATAGAATCATAGGTTATAAATTATATAATTTCAGGGTGGCAAAAATGTATCATTGATTATCTATTTTTTGAATGTTTTCTTTTTTTATAATAAATTTATTTTTTATTGGTGTTCACTTTGCCAACATACAGAATAACACCCAGTGTTCATCCCCTCAAGTGCCCCCCTCAGTGCCCATCACCCAGTCACCCCCACCCCCCGCCCTCCTCCCCTTCCACCACCCCTAGTTCATTTCCCAGAGTTTGCAGTCTCTATGTTCTGTCTCCCTTTCTGATATTTCCAACTCATTTCTTCTCCCTTCCCTTATATTCCCTTTCACTATTATTTATATTCCCCAAATGAATGAGAACATACACTGTTTGTCCTTCTCTGATTGACTTACTTCACTCAGCTTAATACCCTCCAGTTCCAACCACGTTGAAGCAAATGGTGGGTATTTATCGTTTCTAATGGCTGAGGAATATTCCATCGTATACATAAACCACATCTTCTTTATCCATTCATCTTTGATTATCTATTTATATTCTTTTTTAATAATGAAAATTCTTTTTTTTTTTTTTGCGTTTCAAAAAATACCTTTTAACATTGAATACCTTATGTATTTTAACATGTTTCTTAGGACTTTAGAGAAGGTTTAATACCCAATGAGAAAATATCACACTTTACCAACAAATAGAAAAGGGCTAATGCATACTGGTTCAGTTTGCATGCATGATTTCTTGTCTACTTATATTATCTATTCATTTGGTGATTTTTTTTTTTCATGTTACTCATCTTCTCACATAATATTTCACTTCAGATCTCTGATATGGCTTTTTGAGAACTGGATGGAAATGTATGGAAATGTAGTGTATGCTTGTTTGGTGTATATTTTGGCATTTTTTTAATAGAAAATAAGATTGGGAGGGGTGTCTGGGTGGCTTAGTCAGTTGGGCATCTGCCTCTTGGCTTCAGCTCCAGTTGAGATTTCAAGGTCCTGAGATTGAACTTGCTCTTGCTCAGTAGAGAGTCTGCTTGACATTCTTTCTCTTCCTCTCTCCCTGCTCCTGCCTGCCAATTGCCCTCTCTTCTTTGTCTTTCTAAAATAAATTAATAAATAAAAAAACAAAAGATTTGGAGATTGCATTTACTATATGGCGGATTTTGTTGTCTACTCACTTGAATGGAGATACTCCATTTACCTTCCATATATATCAGGCTACGTGAGACATTGCTCTTTCTTCAACCCCAACTTAGATAGTCATTTTTCCTCTGTCTGGTCCTATACATAATGCTGCCATCAGGATTGAGGCAGGTAGGGAGATACAATATGCAGGGTTTATTCTCCAGGAATTATGCTGCATACGCTTTACTATTCCTGATCTTGAGAACTTTTCTCTTTCTTGTATCCACACCTACTTATGAAAAGGACTATTGATGCCTCTGGCACACACTGCTAGATATCAATCCAATATCCATTCTAGTCTTCTTCATTAATAATAGAAACTATAAAAACTTCAATTTAGTTTGGAAAGGCAATGTGTAAAGCTAAACAAAGAAAATGAAAACTATATATCACAGACCCTCTTTTGAGAGAGATTGCCATAGGACAAATTTTGGCCAAAGAGCTACACAGAAATGAAAAAGCCTTTTAAAATAAGGTCAGCTGGTACAGGCTCCTCTTCTTTTTCATTTGCTTTTCTTTTTCAAATGCTTATGACATACTTTTGATTCCTGGAGGTAGAGGTATATTCCTGAGGCTTAAGGGAAAAAATCCAACTCGAATACCAATTGAACAACAACAACAAAAATTTAAGAAGCCTACCACCGTACTGAAACCATGGAACCCTGAAATTCTTATCTTGGGGAAAAAAAAATGAAAACATCCTTATTTGTGTTAACCATTATTGGTTCAAGTTGTCTATGAGTCATAACCAAATTGAATTACAAATTTTGTAGTTCTATACATTTTTATTTTAAAAATAGTTTTATTAAGGTTTAATTAACACAAATTAAACCACATATAGTTAAAATGTGCTCTTCGATATTTAGTTCATATTAAACTATCATTACAGTTGAGGTAATGAACATATTCAACACACCCAAAAGTATGTTTACATTTGTATTTCCACCTACCTCTTTGTGATCCCCATCCCAAGATGACCACTGATCTTTATGTCTCTATATTTTACTATAAAATTTTAGATGAATGCTCTCTGAAGGCATTGCATAATGTCATATTCTCATAAGTAGTGTATCAGAGGTTGAATTATTTCACATCCTAGCCAATATTTTCTATAGTGAGCCTTTTAGAATTTAGACATTCTAATTGGAATTTAATTTAGATTGGATTTAATACAGTTATACTTTAAATACATTTCAATTGTATTTTCCTAATAAATAACTATATTGAGCATATATTTTGCATTCTTATTTGCTATCTTCAGGTTTTTGCTGAAGTATCAGTTGAAATAGTTCCCATTTTTTAATCTTTTAAGTAAGCTCCACAAGCAGTGGAACTCAATACGGGGCCTGCCCCCACAACCCTGAGATGAAGATTTAAGCTGAGTTCTAGAGTCAATCAGATACTCAACTAACTCAGTCACCCAGGCATTTTTTAATCTGATGTTTGCTTTCTTATTCCTAAATATTGAAAGTCCCTTATATATTTTGGATAAAAATCCTTTATCAGATGTGTAAGACATCAGATGGCACGTGTCTTCATTATTTTTAACGATGTATTTTTGAAAAGCAGTTTTTAATTTAGATACATTCCAAATCATTCATTTATTAATCATATATTTGATACTATATCAAGACATTCTTTGCATAAATCATAGTCACAAAAATTTCTTCCTATATTTTCCCCAAGAAGTTTTATAGTTTGGGCTTTATATTTACGTCTAGGATTCATTTTAAGTTTTCATTGAGTTTTAAGGTATGATTAAGCGATTTTTCAGTATATGGAAATTAATTCTCTGAACTATTTATTGATAAGACTGTCCTTTCTCCATTGAATTCCTTTGCTCCACATCAAAGATCAGTTCACACTTTTGTGTGAAATTATTTCTGTATTATTTATACTATCCTATTGATCTGCTAAGATTTTCCTGGGGTTGCTTGAATCTATAATTCAATTTGGGAAGAGGTCTCCTACATACCCCTGCACTGTGAACTCTAGTTCCTGTTGCCTGTTTGAACTTTTAGCTCCAATCTTATCATTTTAGAAAGGCTTCAAGAGTCTATTTGGATTTCTCCTTCCTTCATGGGCTGAAATTTTCTCCTGGTAGGAAGCTAAGGCAATTCTAGACTTATCTTCCTTGTTTTTTTATTAGTGAATACCATCCTTTGTTATCCAAGTCCATTATCTCAACAACATTTGTTTTATATATTTTGTCTGTTTAGTTGCTGCTGTTGTTTCAAGTGGGAAGATAAATTTGGTCCTTGATACTCTATATTGATCATACAGACTTTTCTTTCAAGTATTTATTACTGTGATTTTATTCTTCAGTAATATGCCAACTGTTTTCCCTATTTGAGATTGGTTGACATTACTTGTACAGTAAACATTCCATTTCTAGCTTTCCAAAAAAGCTATAGATATTTATAGAATACCAACATATCAGTACCATATATTTGAATATGCAAAGGGCAGCTGAGTTATATGGTCAGCCTATCATTTTGAAATAATAGGTCTTAATGCAAGATAAATAATTTAAGGCCAGAATTCAAATGTACCCTTTTAAGATTTTGAAGTTCAAGACATAAAAATGAGAAATATATTTTATAACATTCTGTTTTTGTGATTTTGATTTATTGTCATTTGATTTTTTAAAAATCAGCAAAGTGTATAACTTTCTACTGTATATTACAAAATTGAATGTTAGCAAATAACAGGAGTTAGGATATTTTTATTTTATTCCATATTTATGCCTGTGATATGGAGTAGCTCACTTATCTTCTGTAGATTTGTTTCTGCTTATGAGAACAAAATGGTCATGACATTTTTATTCGGTATTGTCAGTGATTTTCCTATTGTAAACAAAACAAATAAGTGATTGACAATCATTTTATGGGTAAGTTCTACCTGGATTTTTATTCTTCTTCAACTCTAAGACGTTTTCCTTATAAACCTATAGATCTGGTGTTTAAAATAGAGCTGGGTCATATTCAGAGTTTCTTCATGCCAGGTTTCTTTCTTTCTTTCTTTCTTTCTTTCTTTCTTTCTTTCTTTCTTTCTTTCTTTTCATTTTTTTCCAGCTTATCTGATCCCTTACTTTTCCTTTTCAAGTTCTTAGTGCCTTCAAAGTCCTTGTTATTTAATTTTCCCCTGGAAGAATTGAACTCAACATATTATTTCTCTAGGAGATATTTGAAGTTTTACTTTTCATTGTGGTATAAAAGATTGATCTCTTATTAAAGCGATTTCAAATATAGGTTAGAGAAAAGTTACTTTGGAATTAAGAATATTACCCAGATGTCAATGAAATTATGTCATATAGAAAGGTATTTACTTTACTTACAAGCAACATGATTTCCATTGGGAATGCAAAAATCAGGGTTAGCATTATAATGGTGCATTTCCTTGTATGATATTATGATTTCAAAAATATCAAATTAATTCTGGACCATATAACTCAACAGATAATTAGAAAATATGCAAAGTATTTAGGTAATATCAAAATAATACTTCAGATAACAGAAAAATAACAGATATATTTAAAATTAAGCTAATAAGTAGGGAGGATGAGTAAAAATGGAACCAGCAAGGGGAAACCTGTAAGAAGAATGAACTTCTATTCATTTAAAGAGCTTAGTAGCTATCACATGCATCCTCACAAGAAGAAAACCTGGATATACTAAAAATCAGTGACTTTTCCTACACTCAGAGAATTGAATTTGTAGAGGAAATTGCCACCAGGAAATATGCAGATACTGGCACATCCAGCTTATCTGTAAATGAAACTAGAGCCTTAAATATGTAGGAACGCTAAACTGGCGCGCTTTTGGTGATTGTCAGAGTTTGCAAATAGACACATACGAGACTGAGCAATCTCTGAGTGTTTTGTTATGAAGGGGACTCACACTTTCATGTATTTTATCTGTAGGAGTTCCCCCAGGTTCCCATGGTGAAGATCAAGAAAGATCCCATCTTGGCTCTGACAGGTAGAAGGGAAAGGCAATCCTTGTGAAATTTACCCAAAGTTTTCCCCATAACAAAGACCTAAATTTCAGGTGAAAGAATTTTGCCAAAGCTTTAAGAGGGCTGAGGGAAAGGCATTCCCCCCACTCCAACCCCTTCTAGCTTTCCTTTTACATCTAAAGGGAAAAAGTAGTCAACAGGCTTCAGGGTTTGAAGAAAATGCTTTGGGAACATTGTAGCACAGGAAAGGAAGTGAGTGGGAAAAAACAAAATTATACCATTGGAGAACTACTAATGAAAATCATGGCCTTGATTCAAATGGCCAAATAAGCACTGTGACTTAATTAGAAATTATAGAGTGATCTCCTTCCACACACCATTCACCATACTTACAGAGTATCAGTATAATAATGGTGGATTAGAGCTGAAAAAGCTCTAGAACAGAGACTCTCTTTGAGGAAGAAGACTTGTGGAAGACCAAGGCCAAGATAAATGACAAAAAGAAAGATACCGGAGGAAATGGGAGGCTCTGGTTCCTACTATACAGTAAAATTGACACAGCCCAACTCCATGACAGGTTTTCATACAACCTCATACTTAGAGCCTCTTTAACTCAATTCTTATTACTAGTGTCCATGAAAAGTAGAGCTGGACAGTAAAGTAATAAAAACAGATTTTACTCAATACTCTTGCTATAGAGGGAAGGAGACCTCAAAATTGAACTGTGCTCCATTTTGAATACAATACATAAAAGTGGGAATTTTTATCCATGGAACTGGCTGGTGGATGGAAAATTACTAAAAGGAAATATTAAAAGTATTGGGGGTACAGGAGCTAGGGGTGTCTCTACCTGAACCTAACTAGATTCATGCTGACAGCAGACTATGGTAATCAGATATCACTTCGGGTATGGCAGCAGATGATGAGGAATTTGGTCATATATTGAAAATTGGGGATTCTGGATAAACCGACTCAACAGGATTCTTGCAAAAATGGGGCAGTAGAAGTCCAAAAGCCTAGACCTATCTAGTTGGGAAAAGGATTCAGGGAAGTCTAGTTTAAAGTTTGGTTAAGAAAATATTCTTTATTACTAGATATATATTATGCCTGGTTCTCAAAAAAAAAATTACAAGAGACGTTAAAATACAAAACAAAAAAAAATATATGTGGTCTGAAGAGACAAAAGAAGCATAAGAACCAGATTCAAATATGGCAGAGATTTTGAAATTACTAGACTAGAAATTTAAAATAAGTTTTATTTGATATGTGCTTTAATGGAAAACAAAACTAAACAAAGAATCAAAAGAAAATGCTAGAAATCAAAAACAATGTTAAACGAAGAATGCTTTTAATGAGGTAAGCAGATTTCACAGTGCTGAAGACAAAAATCAGTGGGTTTGAAAATAGGTCAATTTTCCTTCCCAAACTAAAATTATAAAAGATGAACTGTTAAGTAAAATAGAACAGAACATCTAGAATGGTGGGACAGTATCAAAAAGTGTAACATATTTGGAATTGGAATATCAGAAGGAGAAGAAAGAAAAAGAAATATTTGAAGGAACACACAGCAAACCACAGGTTCAGAAAGCATGGAAAACCTTAAACAGAAGAAATAACAAAACAGAGGCACCTGAGTGTTCTATCAGTTAAGAGTCTGACTCAGGTTTCACTTCAGGTCAAGATCTCAGGGTCCTGAGAATAAGCCCCATGTTGGGCTCCCTGCTCAGTGGGAGTCTGCTTGAGATTCTCTTCCTCTCCCTCTGCTCCTCTCCCTGCTCATGCTTGCACTTGCTCTCGCGCTCTCTCTCAAATAAATAAATAAATAAATAAATAAATAAATAAATAAAATCTTTTTTAAAAAAGAATAACAAATAAAACAAAATCCTGAAAGGAGAAACACAGTCGAAAAGTAAATATAATAATTGAAAAAAATCAGAAAAATAAAATACCCTAAATATAGAGAAATGTGAATAAGAATTATAACAAACTCCTCATGAGAAACTGAGAACAGACTGAAACATTCAACATGTTGAAAAACAAACAAATCCACCCACCTAAAATTTTTTATCCAGCAAAATTATCCTACAAAGAGAGGAGAAATAACATCTTTCTAAAACAACAACAACAACAACAAAAACAACAGCATCAACAAAGCACACCTAAAACTGAGGGAATTCATCTCCAGCAAAACTGCCCCAAAGAAATGTTAATAGAAATTATTCAGGCAGGGGCACCTGGGTGGCTTAGTTGGTTAAGCATCCAACTCTTGATTTTGGCTCAGATCATGACCTCAGGGTTGTGAGATGGAGCCTTGCATTGGGCTCCATGCTGAGCCCTGAGCTTGGAGCCTACTGAAGATTCTTTCTCTCCCTCTGCTCCTCCCTCCTGCTCACATGTCTCTCTCTTGCTCTAAAAATAAAATTATTTAGGCAGAAGAAAAATCATGCAAGTCAGTTTCTTGGATAAATAATAAGAAAAACACGGAAAAAGAAATCAAGATAAAATATTTTATTTCTCTTATGCTTATTTGATCCAAAAAAATAACTTTTCATTTAAAGCAAAAATAGTGCCACTGTATTGGGTAATTATAACATACAGATAAGCAAAGCAAATGGCAATAAAGTAATAGAACATGATACAAGAAATAGAAATTGGAAATACTCTAATGAAAACTACCTGCATTATATGTGATACAGTATGATTTGAAGATGGATTTTGATTAGTTAAAAAATTTTATTGTAAACTCTAGGACAACACCAAAATTTTTTAAGTAAGTACAACTGATATGTTAAGAAAGGATATATATTAAAAAAAAAAAAACATATAAATTGTTCAGTTCAAACCAGAGAAGAGAGAAGGGAGGACAGCTCTTAGAAAACATAAACATGACAGATATTAGTCTAATTATATTAATGATTGTTTTAAAATGAGTGATCTAAATGTACCAAATAAAGGAACTTAAATTCAACAATAACAAAATGCAGTTATATATATATATATACACACACACACATATATACATATATGTATATATTCATGTATACATATGAATGTATTTTACAAGAAACCCACTTTTAAAATAAATAGGTTAAAAGTAACTTGATATAGAAAAATATGTACTGTGCTAACAGTAAAATAAAATAAAATAAAGCTGGGGCATCTATAAATTTAAGACAACTCCTACATCAGAAGAGTATTACATAATGATTAAGAAGTCAATTCTCCAGGACACCTGGGTGGCTCAGTGATTGGGCATCTGCCTTCAGCTCAGAGTGTGAACCCGGGGTCCTGGGCGATTCCTACATTGAGCTCCTTGTGAGGAACCTGCTTCACCCTCTCCCTATGTGTATGCCTCTGTGTGTGTGTGTGTCTTTCATGAATAAATAAATAAAATCTAAAAAAAAAGTCAACTTTCCAAAAAGACATGATTCTAAGCATTTATGCACCTGTCAACATAACTTAAAAACATAGGAGACAAAATTGAAAGAAGTAGACAAATCCATTGTCATAGATGGATACTTGCATATTTCCCTATCATTAGTGATTAGATCAAATAGGCAGAAAATCACTAAATATATATATGATCTGAACAGTACCACCAATCAACATTATCTAATTAACATTTACAGAAAAAAATCAATACAATGAATGCAACTTTATTCAGAGTAACAATGAAAATGAGAGAGAAGATTCATATCAGTAATATCAGGAAAGACAGGGGTCATCCATACTGATCTCATGAACATTAGAAGAGTAATAATGGCATACTGTGAACAACTAACCCTGTGCCTACAAATTTGATAACTTCGATGAAATGGACCAATTATTTCTTGAAAAGACACAATGGATCAAAGCTCACATAAGGTAAAATTGATTACCTGAATAGTTCCTGAGAAGTCTGGCTCCTGGCCAAAACCAATAAAAGTGTCTTTTTAAAAAAATTTTTCAGCCCCAACCATAGACAGCCCCAAAGGCTTACTGGGCAGACCTCAGGGGAAAGCTGGCCTCTCCACACCAGACAATGAACTGGAGTTTCTGAAGTTAACTGCAACTCACCAGTTCTGTTTTGTTTTTTGTTTTTAGATTGTATGTATTTATTCATGAGAGACACACACAGAGAAAGGCAGAGACACAGGCAGACAAAGAAGCAGGTTCTATGCAGGGAGCCCGAAGTGGGATTCGATCCTCAGACTCTGGGATCACACCCTGACCCAAAGGCAGACACTCAACCACTGAGCCACCTAGGCATCCCTCAGCCCTGTTCTTATATATGGTTGTGTCCTTAACCCAGGTGTTTTAACCTGGGGACCTCTTTTCCTGAGGCCTTTGGCTGAGGACTTCATCAGATGCCTCTGCTCAGACCTCCTTGTTGGGGGAGTTTGACTTGAAAACACTTTTCCTCCCTCTCTCCTCAGTGCTCAGTAACTTTCTACCCCTTATCTTCCCTCTGCTTCCTCACTCCAGCCTCAGGGCATGTAAAAACTAAGAATCTTTTGTTCTAGTCTTCCTTGATTGTCAGCTGACCCCCTCTTCTGTGATGATACATCTGACCCTGAAGGAATGCAATGACTCCTTCAGGAAAAAGGAACACAGAAGAAGAGGCTTTTTAGGGGACATGGGATGGGGTTAGCCTTGCACTTTTGCTTCGGCAGTAAATGATTAAAGGCTTCACTGTTGCTTTCATTTTGGCATGTTGCTGCTTTCACTGATGCCTCTGACACCTGGCTGCTCAGCTGTCTCTCCAGCTCGGCTGAGATCATGACAGCTCTGTGTCTGTCAAATGAATAGAATCACTAATTAATAACCTTCAAAACAGAAAAAAAGGCCCAGATGAGGTCACTGGTGAAAGAAATAACACAATTTCCCTACAATCTACCCCAGAAAACAGATGAAGAGGAAACACTTCCCAGTTCATGTATAAAGCCAACATTATTTAATATGAAACCACATAAAGAGGCTGCAAAAAAAAAACAAAAACAAAAACAAACCAATGTCTCTCATAAACTTATACATGAAAAAATCTCAATAATGTAATAGTAAATTGAATCAAACAATGCACAAAGAGCATCATACTCATCCCAGGAATGCAAGGCTAGTTCAATATTTAAAAATCAATAATGTGATTCACCTTTTCGACAGTGCAATGAAGAAAAATGATATGATCATACCAATTGACACACAAAAAAGCATTTGACAAAATCCAGCACCAATTCACAAAAAAAATCTCAGCATACTAGGATGGAGAATTTTCCTGAATTAATATAGAAAATGTATGTTTGAATATATCTATGTATTTACTTTTTTTAAGAAAGAGAAAGTAGGAGGGAGGGGCAGAGGGCAAGGGAGAGAGAGAATCTTAATCAGGCTCCATGATCAGTGCAGAGCCAGAAGCTGAGAACATAACCTGAGCTAAATAAAGAGTATGTCGCTTAACCGACTGAGTCACCCAGGTGTTTGTTAACAAAGAATATTTAAATGAAACTAATAGCTAACAACATATGTAATGGTGAAAGATTGAACACATTTTTACTAAGATTGGGAAGAAGACAAGATGTCCTTTCTTATCACTCTTATTCAATGTAGTATTAAAAATCTACTAATGCAATAAAACAAAAGAAGTCAAATAAAAAGTATACATTTTGTACAGAAAGAAAAGTTGAAATAATTTTTTGCTGGTGCCATATTGTCATGTTGAAAAAAACCCCAAGGAATCTGTAAGAAAAGCCATGTAACCAGTAAGCGGCTGAAGCAAGTTTGCAAGATACAAGATCAATATGGAAAAATTGGTTGCTATTCTGCGTAGCACTGATGAAGTGGAATTTGAAATTATAAAAATACGATTTGTGTAAAAAAATCAAGTAGGTATAAAATTAACAAAACCTATGTAAGATTGATACGTGTTAGGCTATAAAAATCTGCAAAGGAAAATCAAATAAATGAAGAGATATTCTAGTCATGAATTGGAATACTTACAATTATTAACTGTAATACTTACTAATACTGTTAACATGCCAATTTGATTTATAGATTAAAAATTTATAGATTAAAATGCATATATTAATAATTAATTTATAGAATAAAATTTATAGATTTATAGTTCTCAGCTTGATTTATAGATTAAAAACAATTTCAACCACTGTCCTAGCAACGTATTTTGCAAATATTAAACAGTGATTAGGAATTACATATGGAAAAGCAAAGATCTAGTATTGTCAACACCATACTGAGAAAGAATTAAGTTGGAAGTCTAACACTACCAGATTTCAAGACTAAACATAAAGCTACAATAATCAAGACGACATTGCATTAGCAAAAAAAAGACTCATAGATCAGAGGAACAGAATAGAAAACCCAGAAATAGACCACACAACTATAGTTACTTGATTTTTTAAAAATGTGCAATGACAATTCAATAGAGAAAGAATCTCTTTCAAGAAATGGTGATTAGAAAATTGGATGTACTATGCACAAAACATAATAACAATGATAATAATAACAACAATAACATAGAGAAAAACTTAAAATTTGCCCCTAAATTAAGGAAAAATCCCTCATTCTCAAATGCAAAATGCAAAACTGTAAAATTTCTAGGCTACAACAGGAGAAAATCCATTTGACTTTGATTTTGGTGATGAGTTTTCAGATGCGACATTATGTTCATGAAACATGCAATTCGTAAGTTGAGCTTTATTAAAGGTAAAATGTTCTGCTCCGTAAAATATTCGATTAAGAGGATGAAAAGACAATCATCCACAGTCTGGGAAAAAATATTTGTGAAACCTAGATTTGATCGCAGACTTGTAACAGACTACGGAAAATTCTGGAAACACAACAGTGAGAAAAGAACTCAATTCAAATTAGACAAATGATCTGAACATTCACCCAAGAATATATACAGATGGCTAATAAGCATATAAAAAGATGCTCAGCATCACTTGGTAGGTCATTTGGGAAATGCAAACTAAAACAATTGTGTGATACCACTTGTTAGACGGCTAAATTCAACACAAATGGCTTTGCTGGTGGGAATTTAAAGTGGCACGACCACTTTGGAAGACCGTTCGGTAGATTCTTACAAATTTATGATGAAGCAATGACACTCGTGGGTGCTTACTTAACTCCTTTGAAATCTTATGTCCATATGAAGCCTGCACACATATATTCATAGCAGCTCTACACATAATCAGCCCAAACTGGAAGCAAACAAGATGTTCTTAATAAGTGGATGGATAATTAAATAGTACAGTGGAATGCTACTCAGTTATCAAAAGGGATTTCTATCAAGCCATGCAAGGCCTGGATGCATTTTAAATGTATATTGTTAAGGGAAAGCAGACAGTCTGCAAAGGCCACATTCTGTATGATTCCATTTATGTGACTGTTGGAAAAAAGGAAGTGGATAAACAGATTTATGGCTGCTAAGAATAAGGAGAAATAATCATTGAATAGGCAAAGCACAGAGAATCTTTTAAAACAAAATTTTAATTTTAGAACATTTATGGACTCGTAGAAAAATTGTGAAGACAGTACTGAGAGTTCCACTCCTAGTTTCTCCCAATATTAACTTCTCAGGTTGGTGTGGTACGTTTGTTACAATTAAACAGTGTTGATGCACAGGTAATGTGCATCGTTAATAAGTGAAACCTGTATGTTGTTCGTATTTTCTCAGTCTTTACTTAATTTTCTTTTTCTTTTTCAGGAACCCACCCAAGATTTCAGCATTATATTTAGTGGTCATGTCTCCTTAGGTTTTTGAATGTGACAGTTCCTCACTTTCCCCTCCTTTGATGCCTTAGTAACTTGGAGAGTACTGGTTAGGTATTTTGCAGAAAGCTCCTGAAGTGGGATTTGTTTAATGTTTTTCTCATAGCACTGGGATTATGGGCCTTGAGGAGGAAGCTGCATAGTTAAAAAGGCCATTTTTATCACATTATATCAAGGGTGCATACTATCAACATGACATCACTGTCGATGTTGATTGACCTTGATCGCCTACTGAGGTTGTCAGGTTTCTCCATTACATAGTTACCTCCCACCTGCCCTTTTTCAACTGTACCCTTTGACAGAAGTGACTATACGCATCTTTGGGAAGTGGAGAGTTATGTGTTATTCACCTTGGAGCATCCACATAAATCACTGGAAATTCTGCTACAAGGGAGATTTGTTTCCTCTCCTCCATTTATTAATTTAATCAATTATTCATGCCAATCAGTAAGAATGCATGTGTATTTATTTTATATCTGGCTATAATCCAGTGCATGATTATTATTATTATTTATTTTTATTATTATTTTGTTCAAATGGTTCCATAGCTGGATATTCGGAGCTCTTTCAGTTGCCTCCTGTGCCCCTTTGATATACTCTTCTTATCTTGAATTTTTTTTAAAGCACTTCCTCACTTTCTGGAATTACAAGTTGTATAGTTACTGCCCAGTCCTGTAATTATCCATTTCTCCGAGGAAACTTGGTTCCTGATATTGGAGAATGGTATTAGAAAATGAGATCCAGTTTATTTGCGCTAGTTGCTACCTAGGTGTTGTTGCTTCTAGGCCCTCTCAGATGACTGAGTAAAGAGGTATGTGTGTAGGCCAGTCGGTATATACACACAAGGTGAACATCTCTATATAAAACCGTGTATTTCTTTATTAAGCTAAAATGGAATTCACAGTGATTTCTCCAACTCTAATCCATTACCACACAGATCATTCCAGCCTAATCGTTTTTGCTTTTCTTTAAATTCCACCACAACAATTAAAAATGTGGTTCCACCTGTCTTCTATCCATGATAATGTCACAAATAATAGGTGTTTTAGGTTAAGTTTATATATAGTTCATAGAAGGAGTTCCATAAATGGGAGTTTTAGGGGAGTTTCATTTAGGGAAAACTTGGTGTGTGGCATATGGGAACTCTCTGCATTAGCTCCTTAAATTTTCCTAGAAGTCCAAAACTTTTCTATAAATATAAACCTATTGCAAAATAAGAATGATTATTAAAAAAAGAATGGATATTATGATATATCTTGCTTTCTGCTTAATTCTTAATAATTTAAACATATTCCAAGGTTATTATATATTCTTAGAAAGATATTATTGGATGGAAGCATAATATTCTGTTTGAAAAATATGATGTATCATCTTAAATTATTTGCCATACTTTTAAATATGTAGTTGTTTTAAATTTGGTGGGATTATGTGTAACAATCTAATGAACATTTGTAAGCATGTGTCTTTGACCATAATTTATATTATTTAATTTAAATAAATTTCTGGAGATGGAAATAACATTAAAATATTTGAACATCATAAATTTATATGTGTATGTACATATGTAAATAAATAAATACACATAGTTTTATAAAGAAAGCTTGGGCTTATTCCAATTTTAGCTGAAGGTTAATGTGAATTTCTGTTGGATATACAACGGAATATACCATCTATCATTTGTAGGAAGTGTTTGCATACTTTATAGTTTATGTGATTAAATTTCCAATGTTTGATTATATTGATGAAGCTGATCATTTTTAAATATCAGCCATTTCTAGTCATATTACTATTTACTGCACCTTTAAATCTTTATCAGTTTCCCATTCTATTATTACTTCAATGAAAATTGCTCTATTGCTTCTTTATAAGTTTTCTCAGAGATTTCCTTTTATTAGTGTAGTTTAAATTTTCTCAGCAAGCTTTCATTTAAATAAGATTTTCACACTGATTAATAGAATTAAATATAATCTCTTACCAGAAAAGCAAGGTAATCTAACAAAAATTGGTGTCAAATTATTGTAGTTTATTTAATTACATTCTATTCAGAAACATAATGATTTATATTTGCCAAATTTTATACCTTACAGAAAGGGTTTTCAAATCTCTTTTATTTTACAGAATAACATAGTATTACCAGCCGGATCTCATTTTCAAACTAAACTTTGTCAATGTTAGTAATTTGTGTAATTTCACTTGGCCTCTGTTTCCTCATTTTAACAAGTTGGAGGATATTCACAGTACCTTACCCTATAGGTTTAGTGGAAAGATTTTTTTTAATAGCTTTTATATAAGAACCACTCAATAAATGCTATATTTGCTGACAATGATGACACAATAGATGACAATGCACAAGAATGCTCACCATATGCTAATCATGTATTTAAGACAGTCATTTTAAGGCGAATACACAAAATTCAAACTTGTAGAGTCAGGCAACTGTTTTGTAGTTGTAAGCCTCAGAATGAAAAGGAGAATACTGGTTCTCTTAATCTTTGCTCTGTGCCTTTTTCCTCCACCATATTTCCAGATAATATACCTCTGAGTGAGTATTATCTTTAAAGATAATCTGTGCATTGGGTATTCACATGATCATAGCTTATTTGAGACAATTCTCCTGCTGCTTAGATAATCAGATCCAGAAAATTGATAATTCTTCAGTTTGACATCCCTGTACTACAAAATTCCATCCTATGTAATGTTTTCAGCAGTTACCTCAGTGATAACGTGGCAAATTCTTGTCACATCTGCAGAAGATTCCTACCCCCTGAGAGATAGCTGGCAAATTGGTGAGTGACACAACCAAGGTGCAAGGTATTTTTTAAAGGGGCAAAAAACTTGAATATTAATTGCCACAGACCAGTGGAAACAACAGGATGAATATCCTGGAGAATAACAAGTTTTATTTGTAAATATATGAGAATGGGAAAGAAAAAAAATGATAGTAAGAACCGGATGTGGGACAAAAAAGAATTTGTCTTTGACCAACCACATGATGATTTTAAAATAACACTACAATTTGAGGTGCTGCTAACACATAAAAACGAATACAACGTTATTCTAAAAACTGTGTAGAATCTTTATCAAAGAAGATGGCATTGCTGAAGGTGACCCTAGCACTTGTAAGATACGTTAATGTTTGTTAGGTGCCATGTCATAGAGAGAAATTGATAACATGGAATGAGTTTGGGTGCTCGTTGAGCTCAAAACCTTGTTGTATAAACTTTATAAAACAAACCAGGTATTTATGATATGAAAACAATAGTGCCTTAGCACATATTAAATATTTTAAGGGTTACAAGTATGATGAAGTTGCCCTATCATGCAATTATAGTTGGGAAAGTTAAAAGGGAAAAAACGAGTCAGTGTAGTTGCAGAGTGACTAGGAACACAGGCACGGAGCCCCATAGTTCAGGTCTGGATCTGGCTCTCCTGCCTTCTAATTAAGGTACTCATCTCATTAGGCTTTTAGCACTTGGAGGCAACCTGAATTAAACAGATAAAAAACTCATTATATTTTTGAGAGGGCTAGATTTTCTAAATATCTGAGAGCAAATATGACCAGGACCTAAGGCAAAACTTGTGCCTTCAGATGTCTTATTCCTGATGTGGACTGACAGAAATGGCTCGGAACCCACAAAGTTGTATTTCACAAAGTCCCTTCAGGTAGAACAAGAGAGGATAACGAGAAAACGAGAACCTGCAGGAGGATGGAGCCAGGATGTCTGGGGAGCCTGCAGCTACTCCAAGAGTGTAGACCTCCATCCTCACACAACTGTCTGCCTGAAGGCATCTCACAATTGCTCTGGCCACATGCTTTGGGTCCTCTTCCCCATGCATCTGAATGAAGGTATTTACTATAATTTTATTATTCTTGTTCCACCTATGTCAATTCAATATCAAAGGAGGAAGCAAACTCATGCTTTTTTTTGTTTAACGATTTTATTTATTTACTCATGAGAGACACAGAGAGATAGAGAAGCAGAGACACAGGCAGAGGGAGAAGCAGGCTCCCTGTGCAGAGCCTGTTGCAGGACTCAATCCCAGGACCCCGGGATCATGACCTGAGCCAAAGGCAGGAGCTCAACCATTAAGCAACCCAGGTGCCACTCTTTTTTTTTTTTTTTTTTACCATGCTTTTATTTCATTGGTTTCTAGGTCAAAACAAATGTCTGGGTATGGAGAAAAGATGATTGCACAGAATTTCTGAGTGTTAAATTGGATGCAATAATCTTGTAATTGGACTGAGCTTTCAGCTTGTTTCCTTTGAGGATGGGTTGGGCATTTTGTCTGCGGGGAAACTTTAGTAATAAAATGTAGATTTTTATTAAAACTAGTACATTCATCGTATATTTTCAACCTTGCTTTCCAAGTAGACAGATGCACGTCTTAGCGACCTTAACTTTGGGTAGCATTCAAGGTATGGTATGTGTGTAAAGAAACGAATATTACTTCTGGGCCAGAACATTTAAATTGCTGGTTTGAGATCCTTCAGAGATGTCTGCTGTACTGGCACAGCAGCCAGCAACGTTCAAGGTGGTGTCTGCTTTATCAGTGAAACTTAAAGAAACTTAAAGAACCTCAGTGAGCATAGTCTTCTTTCAACTTGTAGCAGACGTACATTATGTGAAGAAAAAGAGGCCATTGTTTCAAGACATCATTGAAATTTTGGCATTCCTTCTTACCAAATCATAACCTAGTCTATGCTGACGGATAGAAACAAGATGACAAATTCAGATTTAAATATATCTCTATATGTGATTGTTCACATAGATACGTCCATATTTAGTTTGACGTAAATCTATTTATATGCTTATGGGTATATAGAGACAGAGACAGTAATCTGAATATTTACGATGGAGAAATCCAAATATATATAAAGCTCATCAGAATTATTTATTAGGAAAAACTCCACAGGACAAAAACCATCAAACGGGTAGAATTGAACCTTGTGGAGGGGAGGAGGTAAAGGATCTAAATTGTGACTGTAGATACTGGCTTTTATAGAAGTCTGAGCAGTTTTTTTCATAACAGACTCAAACTAGCAGAGAAGAGGAAAGTGGTGCATTAGAAACTGGGCGGCTATTGCAGAGGATACGTGACGGCCTTCACAAGAACAGTAAATATAGAGTATGTTTTTTCAAAGTATATTTTTATTGTTTGAAAAAAAAAACTATGGTGAGTGAAAATTTCAGAAGTTTGTAGAAACTGATTCTTTATATAGATATTGAAATACATGAAGGTGTCTCTGAGTTTCTCGTAGAGACGATTAGAATTTGTAACAGTATTGATTTAGGTGAAGCTCAACGTGAAGACAGGTCTGGGGTCGGGGAGAGGAAGGATGGAAGGATAAACAGTGTACGTGGAAAACCATCATCGTCAGCTCTCATTAAAACAAAATAAATAGGTGAAAGGAACTAAAAGGTACAAACTTCCATTTGTGAGACAGGTAAGTCACAGGGATGAAAAGTGCGGCGTAGGAAATACAGGCAATGATATTGCAGCAATGTTTTATGGTGACAGATGGTGACCACACTTACGATGAGCATTTTGTATTGTGTATAATTGTAGAACCACTTACGTTGTACACCCGAAAGTAATATAAGACTGTATGTCAACTATACTCCAATACTAAATTTTTAAAAAATCAAGTTTTTCTGAAGGTAAACTAAACACTATGCACTGTCATCAAGCAAAAAAAAAAAAAAAACAAGAAAAAAAACAAATTTCCATAATTCTTTCAATAAAATGAATGAATTTTCCTTCTGTATGGTTTGCTTCCTTAAGTTTACCTTATAGCCATTGAACAAACAAATAGAAAAATCTTAGTATGTTAACTCTTTCATAGGCTAATTCCAATTAATTTACCTTTTTCTCTAATCCTTGAAACAATCACAAGGATTCTATTTCTCTTAGTGAAAAATAAAACGAGACAGAGATTGATACTTTGTCTAGTTCACGCAGCTAATGAAAAAGCAGAGGTAGTTTCAAGTTCAAATCTGAATAATCCTGGAGCATTTGGCTGTTACCAGGAAGCTGTGCCACCAAATGTCTTGCAGCCCTTTTTTTTTTTTTTCCTTTTTTTACTAAAAAATATTCTTAAGCAAGGCTCCCAGCAGCATTTAGCCCTGTATACCACCTTGACCACTGGTCACCAGTAACAGCAATGCTCTCTATGACACTGAAGGTGGCACACGCCAACACTCCAAGAGCCATGCTTCAACTCATGTGACAAGGCAACTACTTTCTCCATAATGTGTCTGTACCGTCTCAACTCAGCCATCCTGTTGGGAGCAGATGCCTGTATTGATATTAAAACCAGGACGATGTAGTGAACAGATTTGATTGTGTTCGTGAGGCTCTCTTGTTCAACTGGCATAATGAATAACAACTGTATTAACATTTGGGTAATGGGCTTTTAAGACATAATAGGGCTGACCATTTGTGGTCTGGATGTTTATGCTTTCTCAATATATCCATAATAGGCTATTAAAAAATAGGATTCTTCTAATTTCATCATAACCATTAGCACACATGGCATTTTACATTGTAAAACGTGAAGAAACTTTTTACTATGAATCTCCTTTGAGAATTTGCTACAAACAACAGACTTCTGAAAAGATTTATATAGCTAAGCTGCATTCTTGTTTCCAGATGAAAAACAAATTGTTAATCATGCCATGTAGAATGTATGCTTTTAAATTGCTGCTGTATGTGAACTATTAGACAAAGCAAGAGTCCTAGGAGTTTCCTTTTTGAGCTAAGACTACAACAAATATATTTGTTTGATTGAGTCAAATAAATGACAAGTTAAATAGGAAACAAAAGGGCAAAACAGCCATTGGAATGGACAGGTCAACAATGGCAACTATCCAAATGTTATTCTTCTATAGATGCAACTGTGCTTTGCCAGTTTAAAATTAAAGTTCATAGAACTACCCTTTCATTCCTGTGTTAAACATGGCAAGTTAAACAGGCAAATATGCAAACTTCAGTTTATATTAATACTTAATGCTAACAAAGAATTCACAGAAAAAATGCGTATATTATGTATAATCATCTCAATATACAATTAAAAAAATGACATCTTTAAACATGACTGATTGTCTAAAGACCTATGTGACTTCATGCCACTAATTTCCAGAATATAAACAATAAATGTTTAAGAAGTAAACTTAAAAATGCTGAAAAATAGCTAGCAGAGTTGTGTTTCATTTGATGCTTATAAATTTCAGAAATAAGAAATGAATCCTTATATTTTCGAGCTTTTCTCTTGTGTAGGAAAATGATCGAAACATTGTTCTCCCCAAATGAAGCTACGTTATGATGCGCAGTGAAAGAATGGATCATATAAGCTCAGTTTCTTTTACTTTATTTTTTTAAGGTTTTCTTTTTTATTGTTAATGAAACTTATGAGAAGTTATTATCATTTAATCAGAACTATACATAGGACGCCTGGGTCCCTCAGGGGGTTAAGCGTGTGCCTTCAGCTCAGGTCATGGTCTCAGAGTCCTGGGACTGAGCCCCACCTCAGGCTCCCTGCTCAGAGGGGGGGGGGTCTGCTTTTCCCTCACCCTCTGTCTCTCCCCCTACTTGTGCTCTTTCTCTCTCTGAAATAAATACATAAATCTTAAAAATAAGAAACTATACTTAAATTTATGTTTCACGACTTTTTTATTTAAATGATAAAATAACTTTCACAATATTTTTCTTAAAAATAAGAAACTATACTTAAATTTATCTTTCACGACTTTTTTATTTAAATGATAAAATAACTTTCACGATATTTTTCAAAGTTTATTTTGTAAATGATATTCTAAGTATATAAATAGGTTCTGGTATCAATGTCAATGTGAGAAGTGTTCCCAGGCCAATAAGAAATTCCTCTGACACTAGCTGGGTGTTCAAAAATTCAGCTCAATTCTGACACTGTATACCTGGAGATGGCATCAGATTCTGCAGGTTAAGGGCGCAGTCCCACAAAACAGCCCCGCTTCCCTCCAACCCCCACGTCAGATGTCAGTTACAAGCCCAGGCTGTTATCTGCACCTCTGACTGATGGACTGCAGATTGGAAATTCCCATGACCACCTCCTTCGACTTTCAATGCCAGTCACAAGTTCAGGTTGTTACCTGTACTTCTCTCTGGTTGGCTATAATTCAGAGGTTCCCACAAACTCTATCTTCCTTGGGTTTGGTTCATTTGCTAGAGTGGGTCACCAAACTCAGAAAAAAACATTCACTTACTGAATTGCCAATTTACTATAAAAGGATATAAATATAAGTGAGGTACAGTCAGAAGAGGTGCTTAGAGCCAGGCATGGGCAACGAGTGCAGAGCTTTGATGCCCTCCCCAGGCACACTACTGGGCAAACACCTCTGTATTGTCACTAACCCAAAAGCTCCCTGAGTCCATCCTGTTGGGATTTTATGGAGACTTTACCGTGTAGGTGTGGTTGATTAAATGATTGGCCATTGGCAATTGTTCAACCTCCAGGCCCTCTGTCTCTTCTGGAGTTCTGGGGTTGGAATTGAAGTTCTAGTCCTCTAATCACGTGGCTAGTTTTCCTGGCAACCAGCCCTCCTCTTTAGGTGGAGTTCAATGATCACTTCATTAACATAACAAAATGATCCCTCACAACACTAAAAAAATTCCAAGGGTTTGGGGACCTCTGTGCCAGAAACAGGGGGCAGACAAAATATACATTTTTTATTATAAGTCATGATATCACAGTGTATTATTTTCTTCTCATTATTTTCATGAAATTTCCTACCACATTTCAAATATGGCCCACTCTTTAAAAAAAAAGTTTATTTATTTCAGAGAGAGAGAATGTTCATGCACATGTATGGATATGAGTGGTGGGAGGGGCAGAGGAAGAGGGACAGGGAATCTCAGGCAGATGAGCGGGGAGCCTGATGTGGAGCTGGATATCATGACTCATGAGATCATGACCTGAGCCCAAACCAAGAGTCCCATGCTTAACTGACTGAGCCACCCAGGCGCCCATAGGTATACTAATTTTAATAAAGTCCTAAGAAAATTTGATGTACTACACCAACAAACAACAAATATGGAGTAACATAGCGTGATCATGAATAAAAGTTAGCTAAGCCGGTTACCATGTCATACAATTTTATTTGCAACCTGTAATTGTTACAGTACTCTTATCCAAGTTGTTCACTGAAACCATCAAATCTGTTCTACTATGCTTATGCATATTTAAAATTACTGTAATTGATTTTTAAAGTTTGTCTTTGCTTTTATTGGGGTTTTTTGTTGGACTACTGAATTTGTTATACTTTTTGAAATAAAAAACACAACCAGGTAAGTACAACCCCTCCCCCCCATAAATTTGCAGCTCAGTGGATTATCACAAAGGAAATACCTGGGTAACCACCACCCAGATCAAGAAATAAAATTGTGCCACCACCGAGGAAACTCTCACCTGCCTGTTCCCTGTCATAATCTCATTCCTTGCTAAATATTAACACGATTTTTATCTCTCAAAGTAGACTTTTCTTTTTCCTGTGCTTATACAAATCAAACCATACATTAATATTATCTTGCATAAATTTATATTATACACAAGTATATGTTTTAGGCCTAACTTCTTTGCTCCGCCATTATAATGGTAATTATGACCTGTCCATGTTTATGCAGGTAATTGGAGTGCACTCATTTTCATTGCTATATAATATTCAATGCTACAATATTGCACTTGCTTGACAATTCTTCTTTTGCTAGAAATGTGATTTGTTTCTAGTTTTATTTATTATGAGTGACAATACTTTGAACATCCTTGTTCATTCTTAGAATGAATTTTATTTATTTTGAGTATAATCCTCGAATTGAAATTGCTGAATCAAGGGTATATGTAGCTTTGAATCTAGTAGAAACTCCCAACCTGCATTTCAAAGAGATTATAGCATTTTGTATTTCCAGTAACAGGGTAGAAATGTTTACTTACGCTATAACTGTTCTATGACTTACTATTTTCAGAATGTTTAATTCTCACCCTTCTGATGGGCATGCAGTGATATTTCATTACAAGTTTTAAGTTGAAATTTCCTGGTTCAAATGAAATTGGTCGACTTTTTGTATTTTTACTGAAGTTTGATGCCAACTTATTAAATGGATCCCACAATCCTCAGATTATTACCTGAGTCAAAATTGTTTAATTAATTGTTTAATATGTTTTATTGAAGTTTGATACCAACTTTAATAAAGCTCATATTCATAAACTGTAGCCGATTTCTAATGACATGACTTTTTTTCTAATGATTTGTAGAGTTTTATCAATAATTTGGATACTGGTTTAGTTTGTTTGTCTTTATTACATCAGTGGCAAATATCTATTCCATTTCGTAGCTTGCAATTCAGTTTTCCCTCTCTCAACTGTTTCTTTTAATATATGAGAGTGTATAATTTCAATTTAGTCCAATTTTTCAATCTTTTCTCTATGAATATATATATATATTATTTTTATTGTTTTGGCTAGTAGAACATTCCTTACCTCACATACATGAATATATTCTCCTATGTTATCTTCTAGAAGTCTTATAACTTTGCCTTCCATACTTAAATCTAGATTAATCAAGAATTTGCTTATATGCATAATGTGAGGTAGAGGGTCAAGTGTTATTTTTAAAATATTGGGGTGCCGAGGTGGCTTAATCAGTTAAGTATCTGTCTCAATTTTGACTCAGGTCATAATCTGAGGATAGTGGGATCGAACCTGTGTTGCACTGGGTATGGAGCCTGCTTAAGATTCTCTCTTTTCCCTCTGCCTCTCCCCACTCAAAGGAAAAAAAAATTCAAAAAATAAATATTGATATGCAATTAACATAAAAACATTTATTTTAAAAGACTATTTCCCTGGTGCTATCCAATACTACCTTTATCACAAACCAATTTTCCATTTGTGGATAGGACAGCTTCTAAGTTCTGCATGCTGTTCTATTAGTCTCTGTCCAACCTTACGATGAGAAAGCACACTTTATAGATCTAGTTTTTAGGTCTTGATACACAGTAGTGTACATCCTCCCACATTATTTTTCTCTGAAAAAAATGTCTTAGCTATACAGGATTCTCTGTCTTTTCATTTATGCTGTAAAATCAGCTTGCCAAATACAATCAAGAATAAATAAATAAAAACTATGGGAAGCTTGGCTGTGATTGCATTGCATCTGTGGCTAAGTTATAGAAATATTGATATTTTTACAATATTGAGTTTTCAGTGTATAACCCTGGCATTTCTTCCTATTTATTTAGAAATACAAAAATTCCCTGAAGTGTCTTATCGATTTCAATATATAGGAAGATCTTAAGCATCTTTTGTTAGTTTGATTTCTAAGTATCTTTTAAAATATCCTTTTAAAAGTGATTGCATACAAAATTTGATGCAGAAATCTGACAAACTGAATTCCTGACCATTCTAATTTATTGATAAGTATTCTGAATTTTATATTCATGTCATTATAGTTTTTGATAATGTGGTTCTTCCTTTTTAACATTTATATAATTTATTTCTCTTTCTTTCTTTAAGAGAGTATCTAATACACAAAATGTTTGATAGCAAAATTACTAGTGAGCCTCTTTGCCTTATTCATGATCTCTGAGAGAAAGCTTTAAAAAATTTACCACCAAGTATGATGTGTAATAGAAGCTCTCTATGAAGATTAAAGAATATTAAGGAAGTTCCCATTTTTTTTTATCAAATGGCTTTCTGTATATATTTGAAAAGTTTATGGCTTTTATTTGTTTTGTTAATGTGATAAATTATATAAATACATTTCCAAATACTATAAGAACTTAGTAGTCCATGGATGAACCCAATTTGTTTCTGATATGATATAAATATATTTCTCCTATTTGAAAGGAATTGCTTTCCTCATACTCTTTTTAGGGCTATTGTTCTTGAAGAATTTGCCTCAAATTTGCATTTGCTGTAATATCCTTGCAGGATTTGGCAGCAAGACTATGAGGACTGATAAAATACATTGGGAAAAATCAATCTTTTTCTAATCTTAGGAATAGTTGTCATAAGTTTGTTTTTACTCTTTCCTTCAGTGTTTCATAGAACTGAGAAGGGAATAAACACGAACTTGGAATCTTCTTTGTGAGAAACTTTTTTTTTAAAGACTTTATTATTTTTTCATGAGAGACAGAGAGAGAGAGAGAGATAGAGAGAGAGGCAGAGACACAGGCAGAGAGAGAAGCAGGATCCATGCAGGGAGCTCAATGTGGGACTCGATCCCAGGACCCTGGGATCTCTCCCTGAGTCCAAAGCAGGTGCTCAACCGCTAAGCCACCCAGGTTCCATCCCTGTGAGAAAGTTTTTAATTAAGATTTATTCCATATAAAGTTATAGGACGATTCATATTTTTGTATGTCTGTTTTTTGTACTTGTGTTTACTAAAAATAATGAATTTTATTCATATTTGCTAATATATTACAGAATGTTCTTCATAATATCTTCATCTTTGATGCTTTTAAAATATATCGTGATACCTCTTCTGTCATCACTGATATTGGAGGTTAATGTTTTCTCTTTAATTCGTCACTAATCTTTCCAATTCTTTGCTGAGCTTTTTTTATAACAGCTTTGATTTTCTTTACATATTTGTATTTTTATAAATTACTTCAGTTTTTAAAATATATTTTATTTTCTCTTTTCTTTTTTTCTTTTCCCTATTCATTTATTTGATGTTCATTTTTCAGTCTTACTGGGAATGATACTCGGGTCAATGATTTTTAGCCTTTGTCCTTCTTAATATATATAAATAAGACTCTTAACTTTCTTTCAATAATTGCTTTATCTGTATTTCACAGTTATAGTTAAATTCTATTGAAATATAAAATTCATAAAATATTTAAAGTTTAGTAACTTTAATATACAGACTGATGACTTTTTCTATAAATACATATATTTAGGGCAGCCCCAGTGGTTAAATGTTTTAGTGCTGCCTTTGGCCCAGGGTGTGATCCTGGAGTCCTGGGATCGAGTCCCAGATTGGGCTCCCCTGGGGGAGCCTCCTTCTCCCTCTGCCTGTGTCTCTGCCTCTCTCTCTCTCTCTGTCTATCATAAAATAAATAAATAAATCTTTTAAAAAAAAGTTTTTAATACAGTGTTTTAAAAGTGCCAAAGTTTCTTCTGTACTACTTTCTAAGGACCCTATTATAATTATAATCAGTAATCTGATTTCTCTACCATTAGCTATTCTTGTGCTGAAAGTTTAAATTAATGGAATGCACTCCTCTGTCATTATTGCAAAATAATATAATATCTAAAATACTACTTTTTGTGTGTATTAGTGCCTGTTTTGTTATTTTGGAATATTCTATTATATGAACATAAGTCGGAAGTCAATTTTCCTGTTGACAGACACTCTGTTATTATGGACAAAGTTATGAGTGCTCCCATATGTACCTTTTTGGTGCTCATAAACATTTGTTTCTCTTGTTACTTGTTATGTAGGAGTAGAATTCTCTCTGTCATAGTTTAAATATGTTTCTACATTTAGTAGATGTCACCAAACAGTTTTCCACAGCTGTTGTACCAATTTACATCCCAATTTGTAATAGTGATTGTTGTAAGTCATCAAAATTTTAAATTGTAGCCAGTCTGGTGATTATGTAATGCATTGCCTTATGATTTTCATTTGCATTTCTCGGGTAAGTAATGATGTTGAACATCTTTTCTTTTCTTTTCTTTTTTTTAATTTTTTTTTTAAATTTTATTTATTTATGATAGGCACACAGTGAGAGAGAGAGAAGCAGAGACACAGGCAGAGGGAGAAGCAGGCTCCATGCACCGGGAGCCCGATGTGGGATTCGATCCCGGGTCTCCAGGATCGCGCCCCGGGCCAAAGGCAGGCGCCAAACCGCTGCGCCACCCAGGGATCCCTGAACATCTTTTCATATGCTAATTGACTGTATGGGGATGGCTATCTTTCTTTGTGAAGTGCAAGTGCAAGTTCTTTACCTAATATTTAAGTTAAATTTTCTTTTACTTAGGGACATGTGGCAGTTCTTTAAAATATCTGGATATGATTAATTTCTTTGTTATATGTTGGAAAATCTTCCATCCATCTGTTTTTTTTCTTTTCCATTCATTCAATGATCTCAACTGAAGTAAAGATATGTTTAATATTAATGAAATGTGATTTGTTAATTTTTCCCTTGAATGATTGATGCTTTTTGTGCCTTTCACAAAAAATAACTTCCTCAATGTCATGAATTTTTAATTTTTTTCCTATAAAGCTTTATGTAATTTTTCAAATTTATTTTAGAATTTGTCACAAATTAATTTTTTTAGTAATATGAGGTGAAAGACAAGATTTATTTTTTTCCATAGGCTAACTCAATGCAATTATTAAACAAACTATTTTTCCCTTCTAAAATCTATTTCTATTCTATTAAAATTTCTACCTGTTTATTTTTGCACCAATAACATGTTGTTGTGATTATTGTAGCTCCATAATTGTATATTACTCCAATTTTGTTGTGACTCAAGATTGTGCAGGGAATCTCAGGTTTTTTGTGTTTTTGTATTATTTTAGGAAAAAACATACTACTTTTTGCAAAAATATCTTCTCAAACATTTATTGGGATTACACTGAATTTATATACTAATTTGGGAAGTTGACATCTTGAAAATATTGTTATCCAAATCACTAAACAAGGTATAGCTTTCCACTTGTAAGTCTTTAAATTATCTTATCAATATCGTGTTATTTTTGATTAGAGACATTGTGCACACTTGACTAAGTGTATGCCTAGGTTTTTTTTATGGGTTTTTTTGATACTATGATTTTTAATGCTTTAAATTATTTATTTATTTGTTTAGATATTTGGAATAGTCAAGCATATGTCCATCAAATCATACACCTTTCATCTACACATGCCTTTGTACCCTCAGTTAAGCCTCTTCCCTACCAGGTAACGGATTATATATTAGATAAAATAGGCTGTTTGATATTTATTTAAAGGAAATCATTAATTATTATATATTCTGTAAATTATCTATTTGGGCTATAAAATCTGATGGATTTTGTGGCCATCAATCAAAGCTAATATCCTTTAGCCACTCTATCTCTTTTCAGCTTCTAGATCTATAAAAGACTGCTCAAAATATTTTAGAATTTCCCATGAATATAGTTCAATAAAAAATATATATTTTGAAAGAATTTATTTATTTATTTATTTTAGAGAGAGTGTGTGTAAGCAGGGGAGGGGCAGAGGGAGATAGAGAGAGAATCTCAAGCAGACTCCATGCTGAGCATGGAGACTGGTGTGGGGCTGCATTTCATAGCCCTAGGATCATGACCTGCGTGGAAATCAGGAGTTGGTTGCTCAATCGATGCAGTCACCTAGGCACCCCTCAACAAAAACTATTCTTAAAAAACTTAAGAGAATAAATGTATATAAAATTTCTTTAAGAGTTTTAAGTCTCCTTTAAGGCTTCTTCCTGCCTTCCTTTCTTCTTGACCTCTTCCCTTCCTTTCCCCCTTCCTTAATGTCCTCTCCTTTCTCTCTTTCAAAATGTATTTATGTATTTATTTAGACAGGATTTTTGAGACTGGTCAGTCACAAGAAGCACTAATTTAGAACATAAATAGAACATATAGAATATAATAGAATGCAACTTCATGTCAAATTCATGAAATACTGAGTAATCTTTTAAAAATAAGTCAGTTTCCCCTTTTTTAACCTAATATTAGGCAGTCTGCCATTCTTATGTATTTTTTTATTTGGTAGGTTATTTCAGTGTCAACTAAAATCCTAGGTTTGAGCTACCTCCTCTGTGCAACAGTAAACTTCTTAGCGGTTGCAAGTTATCCCCTTGATAAGCTGTTAAGTCTTCAAAGACAAAAGTAAGTAGCTTCCCTTTTAGAACAGAGCTATTATTTGCTGGTGCTATTGTCAGGATCAAAATAAATCTGTCAATGTTGAAGAAATCATATTTGCCACAAACCAAATTGAGGGCCTTATTTGAAATAAGTTGTAAAATAGGTAGTGGGAGGGGTTTGATCTCCCCATCAATAAGGTGATGCACTTTAAATCACATTTCATTCTTAGACAAAAGTCAGAATGCCATTCTAAGAAACACTAAAATCTTTTCTGTTATTTTGATGGAGAGCCCTATGCAGCTTATAAATCAGATATAAACTTAGTGTGCTAAGGCAAGCCATATACCCTTTCCATGTATCCAATGTGCTGTACAAGGAGAACAAAACGCTATCAATCTTCAAAATCTACAGTACAGTAAGGTAAATTGCTAGTGCCTCATTCCTTTGCTCAGATTTTTCATCGCAGATGCCAGGGCAGTAAAGTCTATAAAGAAAGCCTTATTCAGAGTCTCTTGTTCCTATTTTTGTCAGTTCTTTATAACTTTTACTCAAAACTCACTACCATTTGCCTCACTGTTTCCATAAGTATATTCATTATTTCTGCTTCCCTACTACTAGGTGAGGGACCCAAAGTCTCTGTTAGGCAAAGTAAAGTTCTCAAACACCTGAGCTAGAACAGTAAATATGTAACTAGAGTGACCTAGGTTCCAACAATTCTGGCTTACCTCTGTGGTTCTGGTGCCCCATCTCTTAGTCCCACAGGCTTGCAGTCTGGAAGTGCTGTGGTTTGGATGCAGGATTGTATTGTCTCCCTGACATAATCTGCAATTTCTACTCTTACGTATGGAGTAGGGAGTATGCGGTCTATGACAATTTGAGGGTAATACAAAATTTATTAATAAGATTATTAAATGACATGGGCAATCATTTTTAAAATAAATGTAAATAATGAACTTTAGCTTAATCTTTTATTTCCAACAATTTCAGTTTCTATTGATGGAAAAAATGAGACAGGAAGAAAGTTTTTCCTTGCGTTGGACTGTATATGCTTCACCATTGGTAGAAAAGCCCCATGGATTTCAGAGAGAAGTATTCCTGTTAAGGTTTTGGTTATTTAAAGTGTTACATTATCAGGCTTGCCAAAAAAGAGATTAAAATCATGGAGAAAATTTGTGGATAACCAGTAGATTTGAATTTCAGTTTTGAAATATTGGTATTGATAGCTAGAAAAAAGGCTTTTATTTTCTTAAATTAATGAAGATTTTTATCTCATATTCAAGAGTTGATTATAACTTTAAAATTTTAAGTGTACATAATTTATAATTACATAATTAAGTATAAATACATAGTATAGTACCAAATAAAAATTACAGTATAGCCAGCTCTCTTTATAAAAATACCTTTTTTAAAATCCACAAAATTTAAGCCTAATTGTAAAAATGGGCAGTTTTTGTATAGGCATTTAATAAAATGGGTAATTGTGACCCTCAGAAAAGCTATGATTATGCAAGATGAAAACATTTAAAATGAAAAATTGATCCATCAACATTCAATGAATTTAATGTGTCATGTATGTATGTATGTATGTATGTATGTATTTATTTATTTATTTATTTTTAAGGATCTGAGCTTTTTTTTTTTTTTAAGATTTTGCTCATTTATTCATGAAAGACACACAGAGAGAGGTAGAGACACAGGTAGAGGGAGAAACAGGCTCCCTGTGGGGGCCTAATCCAAAGGCAGACGCCCAACCACTGAACCACCCAGGCGACCCTGTCATGTATGCATTTAAAAAATATCTTTTAAATGTACACAAAGGAAGAAGGGACTGTTCACTCTGTGATTGTCAGAGAGTGTTTTGCCTTGCCAGGCAGGGAGATAAACTTGACCAAATCATGCCCTTCATTTAATCACACTGCAGCCAATGGGAACTGCTTATACTTTAGGCCATCATTAAATGCTGCGTGTATTTATGCTTCCTCTTCATTACAGCCACTCAAATTTTATTCCTTGAAAGGACAAGGGACTACTTTTCACATGCTTCATACACACAGTAAGCTAAAGTAACCAAAGCTGTTCTGATCGAAGAATCAGGGTCATTAAAAAGTTATTCTCTGAATACATGAGATATTCCAATTCCCAAAACATATTTTCCTCAGGCAGGAAAAAAAAAAAAAAAGTTCTGCTCATTTTTCTACTTGTATCTGTAGATACAGCTCACCAGTGTGTGTATGTGTGTGTCTCTGTTTTTCAGAGCAAAGCATATTCTTAAAGACACTTCTGCCACTCACTCCCACAAGGTAAACATTTTAAAAGACCAGTGATAAGATTTATTTGGGAGGTACATCATATAGACAAACAAACAAAAAGACATGAACACAAAAAAGGCTCTTGAATATAGAGACATAGAGAACAAATTGGTGGATGCCAGAGGGAAATTGGTGGGAGGATGGGTGAAATAGGTGAAGGGGATTAAGAATACACTTGTTGTGGATGAGCAATGAGTAGTGTATAGAATTGCTAAATCGCTATATTGTACTCCTGAAACTAGTGTAACACCGTATGTTAATATATTTGAAGGAAAAAAATCCTTACTCAAATGTACTGAAACATATCTAGTAAGAAAGATCTATAAGTCATATAGTTTCTAGGTAGAGGAATTTAAATCAGTGAAAAACAACAATAAAAGGCAAAAATCTCTACGGTTATGTACCTTATTATATTCTAGTAGGAGGAGAGAGAACAAACATCTAAACATAGACTTGATCTCAAATATCTGTAAGTTCTATGAAGAAATATAAAGCAGAATAAGAAGACAGAGCGCTGAGTGAGAAGAGGTTCTATTTTAGCTGCAGGGTGATGCTCGGATGCTCTCAGGAGTTGGCATTTGAAGACATAGATGAAATGATAGGATAAACCAGGGGATCTCTTGAAAGAATGTTCCAGTTCAGAGGATCCAAATGACCTAAGCAGAGAGGTGAATTTTTAGACAACAATATAATTTTCAAAATGAAACATTAACCCATTTAATATTTATAACCCGAAGAATAGTACAACTATTACTATTCCCAGATAAGAAAAGAGAAGCGCATTTGTAACTCACATCTTGTAAATGTCGGACCTTGGATTCAAATCCCAGCAGTCTGATTCTATAATTTTTGATATTATCCTCAGAACTGTGGACTGCTTAAGCCCTGGGCATCCTTTCCTTTTACCACTCATTAACTGCTTCTGTAAGACCTTATATTCTTAGAGCCTCCAGTCCTAAGCTCATTATTTTCATATGCTTGGAATATTCTCCATACTCAGTATATTCTATTCAATATTTTCATACTCTTCCAGACACACAGATATACCTGGGTCCCTTGTGCCTTTTTCATTAAACGAGCTTGTCTGTCTCAACCAAAACCCATCCTATTTCTGACCAACTACAATCTTCTTTAAATTGCTCAGTGCCTTTTATTTTGAAAGTTTATTCATTTGATTACTTTTCTTGCTCCTATTAATTTTGAGAGTTTTTCAGCGATGTATCAGTGATCTTGTTTTGACAAATAAGAAAAAAATGGTGGGATATGAAATTTTAAAACTTAAATACATATTTGACTTTGAATTCTTCAGCCTTCTGGGAAAAGAGAAAGCATAAACATTTGTGTAGTTAACCAGTCCTTGGGTTTCTTTTTTTAAATTAAAAGGTGAAAAATATATTTGGATGGTATACTTCATCTATGGTGTATGTTCCCTGGGAAGTAATGGGGAGTGGCAGACAGGGGGAAGCAATCTGAGATGCTCTGGGGTCATGAAAGAATATTGATAAGATGCTATAAAACAACCTTTGAAGGATCATAAATGAAAAATGAAACTTCTCAATTTGGTTCAAGCTGAAAGTCCTTCCTGAGTGAAACTTGGCTTAAAAGGAAAGAGGTTTGCTTGGTTCAGAAAAATCACTAAGGCATGTTTTTGCCATACTTCATGCTCGTGATAATAAGGCTCTGACAAGCCTTGGCCGAGGGGATATAGAAGAGACAGGTTTTGAAATCTCTGGAGCCGCTACCAGCTACAGGTTCCAGTTGGATTTTAATCTAGATTGTAAGGAGAAGCGAGAAGCAAAAGGTGATGCTGTTTCCATCTCAACTGACAGGAAGGTGAAATAAATTAACTATCTCAACCCGACTAATTTTCCAAACTTTCACACGCTGAGTTTTAATTTGGAGGTTCGGTTCCCTGACTCTATTCCCTCTTGCTAACCACCAGCTATAAATGTCGCTTGTGTCCATCATACTCCCTCCCAAGAATTGAGGTGATAATCTAGTGAAAGGGAATCTACTTATGCATTTTCTGACTCCCGAGAGCATCCGGGCATCACCCTGCATCTAAAATAAAACCCCTTCCCACTCACTGCTCTGTCTTCTTACTCTGCTTATATTTCTTCATAGAGGTATAATGTATGTAAGTACAAATACACATAGGAATGGCTATAATGCATGTATTTATATCTTTGTATTTGTAGATAGATCAATAGATCAATCAATCAATAGTAGTGGAGGATGTTTACAAAGTATTAGTAAGAAAACAAAGCACGGTTGTGTTTTAACAAATGAGCCTTTTGTTATATTTCCCAACACAACGCCATCAGTAGTGTGCCAGCGGTTTGTTGCTATGTCGCACACCAGTGTGAAACTTGGTAGTTTGAAACAACAAACATTTCATCAACTCATGAGACCCTGAGTCGCCGTGGGCCTGACAGGTCTAGGGTGGCCTTGGTTATGTGACCTGCTCAGTCAGCTGTAGGTGGGGAGAGGGGGTTAGCTGGAAAGACCGATAGACCGATGAGGTTAGGCTTTACTGAGTTTATTTGGACTTTTTCACATGTCTTGGGCCTTGCCTGAGATGAGTCAGCCGACTCATCTAGTCTAGTTTTGACTAGAGATGACTCTGCTCTAGTTTTATTCGGATGAAGGCTGCAGGAATCCAAGAAAGTTGCAGGGACATTCAAGGCTTCTTGAATCTGACGCTAAGGAGTGATACAACCTCACGCTGTCTCTTGTGAAGTAAGTCCCTGCACCAGCTCAAATTCAAAGAGTAAGGAAAGAGACTCTACCTCTTAAAGAAACATCTGCAAAATTACTCTGCAAACAGCACGGATATAAGGCAGCATGACTAATTGTGGCCACGTTTTAAAAATCTATCATAAACAGTATTACGTATTTATAGCAAAACTATGAACAGCCTTCCTTAGCAACTCGCTGCTCTGAGGTTTTAGATTCAAAGGGTTTTTGTCTGTATCATTATAACATTAAAAATAATTTATTACATGAAGCTTCCAGTTGCTGGCATATAATTTTATTCTTCTTCCGCGATCTCGGTGGCATACTTAACAACTTGTACCCTTGGGCTGGGTCTCCTCTGGATGTTACTAACCTACAAGAAGTGTGTTCATTACTACCCTAATGCAGCAGTTAATTGAATTTCCGTACTAGTCAACTTCATCCAAGGTCATCTTAAGTCAGCTTCTACTTTGACAGGAATCTATTAGCATCAGGAAGCACCAAGCAGTTAATAGCTATATTTTAAGTTTGGTTATTTTCATTTTTTCTCTCCTTACATGTTAATAAATGGAAACACATATCAAACCTTACAGTTATGAATTAGAATGTCTTTCCCAGTAAATGACTTATTGATGCTGAAGTGATTAACCTTTCATTAAAACTTGATATAAAATTCTTCCCTCCATATATCTATGTTTATTACTCAAGCCCCAAAGGAAAATACATCAAACATAGGACAGCTTGGTTTTTTAAAACACTTTTGCAACTCAGAGACTCATAAAATCCTGGATTTTCTAATGTCTCCTCTGCTCTATCTACTTTATGATAAAAGAAAATAAGTTCCATAAATGAACACACACTTTCCTGAAATGCATCCTCTTTCCTAGCTTCAGGAGTGATGGAAATCAACCAAGGTAGTGCTCTGTAATTCCCATGTGACATCTAAATAAAGAAGGGTAAGTAATTTGGGAGACTATTTTCTGTTTGGAATCAATGTAGTGCATAACTTTGTATATCTGTTTACAACTCTGTGACATAGTTGAAACAGATTGCATAAGGGCCCTGGGGTTTTTAGGAACTGAACATAAGCGTAGTGTCACAATTTCTGTGACTGAGAGAAATTATGTGTCTCTATCCAGAGGAGGCTTTCAAAGCTTCTGTCCTATTTATTCCTTCAGATCCACAGGGGATGTGGCTCTATGATCACGACACAGCTGTCAACTCACACAGAGCCATCACCTTTTACCTTGTCTTCTGCTTTGACTCTGCTTCCCTTTGATACCATTCACCTCTCCAGGCCTCGAAAGGCCAACAAACTCCCCGGCCAATACTTGAGTGGGCCAGAGATGTGAGAACTGCCTGCAGAGGCTGCTCTGCTGCCACTGCTATGGCTGGTGTCAGGGCAGCGCTGGTGATAATCTGACAATGGCCACCTACGTGCTGCTGGGCTGGCAACCAGGCTGTGAATTTGCTGCACTATAACGGACAGAGACCCTTCCCCTGTACTATATAATCTGTTACATTAGTAAAAATAAAGCTGTCTTATTGGCCAGTCTTTAAAGAGCTTGCATGCGATATTAGCTCTTTTAGAAAACAATCAAAAACAAAAAAGAGAAAGAAAGAAAGAAAGAAAGAAAGAAAGAAAGAAAGAAAAGAAAGAAAGAAGAAAGAGAAAGAGAAAGAAAGAAGAAAGAAAAAGAAAGAAAGAAAGAAAGAGAAAGAAAGAAGAAAGAAAGAAAGAAAAAGAAAGAAAGAAAAAGAAAAAGAAAGAAAGAAAGAAAGAAAGAAAGAAAGAAAGAAAGAAAGAAAGAAAGAAAGAAAGAAAGAAAGAAAGAAAGAAAGAAAATGAATCCCTACACTGGTCCACTCTGCCTTTCTGGCCGCTCCTCTACTCCCAAGTTCTTTATAGGAATGAGCCTGGGCCTGTCACAATCTGAGCTTGGAACAGGAAGCAGTTCTCAGAGTCTCATGACTGATGGGCACTGCTAAATGAAAACATTTTAGGTACATGTTTTTCTTTCCTGGATGATTTCCTAGACTTTGCCAGTTTTAAAACCTAGGTGACTCCAGACAATCCAAATGAGCTTTGGAACACATTCACTTCTGACTCAAGTGTCTTGAAAATGAAAATCAAACTTTATAACAACTATCAAGACAACATTCCATCAATAATGGAATCTTCACCAAAATATAATTGACACAAAACACTGTATAAGTTTAAGATGTAAAAATCTAAAACAGGGCAGCCACCGGGTGGCTCAGCAGTTTAGCGCCGCCTGCAGCCCAGGGCCTGAACCTGGAGACCCAGGATTGAGTCCCACATCAGGCTCCCTGCATGGAGCCTGCTTCTCCCTCTGCCTGTGTCTCTGCCTCTGTGTCTGTGTGTCTCTCATGAATAAATAAATAAAATCTTAAAAAAAAAATCTAAAATATGTGGTACTGGTTTAGTGACTAAACAAGGAGAGGTGAGGAAGAGGAAAAATTCTCAAGTTCCTAGTGTGGCAGCAAAATGTTTGGTAAGTCGTCATCATGGTCACTCGTCAACATGGTCACAGTATCCGCCTAACTGCAAGGCCCATGGCTTTCTGGGAAGCAGGTGGAATGAGCCAGAGTGTTAGTGTGTATTAATTATTCCTAGCCGTTTTTAGCAAAGTATTTTAAGAAAAAGAAAATGATCTCAACCAAAATTTGGATGGGAACGACATGGGAATGACATGAAGACTGAGGCTGAGAGACAAGGTACTTTTTTCCAGTACGTGAAATATTAAATCGCAGAGACAGAACAGGTTAACGAAAACAAACAACAAAATTAGCAAAAGGGATAGTTGAACCCACACAGTAGTCTCTGGTTCATAGGGGTGATAAAATCAGCTGGCAGATTGGGAAGTTTCTTTGACCAGCCAGTGGAGCAAGTCCTTGGTGTATTTATTTACTCTCTCTGCCATAGTAATTTCCCAAGCATTTGGTGGCTTGCCACAATAACGCTTATTCTTTTCCAGTTCTGGAGTCACTTATCAAAGATTAATAAAAATATCAGGAACCAAGCATAACACTGTTTCTCATGCCATGCTCAGAGGCCTCCTACCACGGGGTCTCACTGACAATAAGTCCCAATCCTGCAGCCAAGATCATATTAAAGGTATCACCTCCTACCTCAAGCCTGTTATTTCAGATGGTTTTACTGTAACAACTAGTAAGATAAGGGGAAAAAAAAGTATAGGTTTAAGGCACTTAATAAGTCAGGCTTACAAACTGTCCAAAAAAAAAAAAAAAAGAGTATTGTGCATGTTTACTAATGCATGCTACCAGAATCCTACTGATTTTTTTAATTTAATTTTAAATTTAAAAAAAAAATTTAAATTTTTAAAAGAAAATTTTGTGGTTAATGACCATAAGCTTGATGGGAGTAAAAAGATTCAGGCTTTCACACACGCATCAGAAGTAACAGGCAATAAAGACTTCAACCTAAAGGAGCGTTCTCTGGCATCTACTGTAGCCAATGAAAATGATATCAAAGAAATCCTCTAAGAGGTCATGGATAACAATGGTGTCTTCTGGGGTTTCCTCCCAGAGAACAGACACTAAGATGTGTGTTGGTGGGGAGATGGGGTGGGGGAGGGGGGTTGTTGGCATAGCAGTATACAGAATACTGGCAAAGATGTTCACATCCTACCAGCTCCAGAATCTGTGAATCAGTTAATTACAACATAACAGGGACTTGCAGATAGATCTTGAGAAGAGGGAGCTCATCCTAGATTATCTGGGTGGGTTCCATGTCCTAAGAGGCAGGAAGAAGGCTCAGACTTAGTAGCAGTGATGCAGATGGGGTGAGGCAGGGAAAGAGATGGGAAAGGCCCCAGAGTCAGGCTCCTACCCATCCCAAGAAAACTGAGACAAGACAGTAAAACAGAAAAAATAGACCTGGCTCCCTAGCTCCCAAATGTTAGGGGGTATCCCCCTTGAATGGCTACTTACTAAGTAATCAGACAAACTCCCCAGACCACAAAGAAATCTGTCATTAAGGTGTTATCAATAGTCCCTGCTCAAGCCAAGATGGCACAAGAGTCTCTAGGCCATAGGCTACCTGACTCAGCTCACAGAAATCCTGGATGTAGAGAAATGTTCTGGAGGAGAGATTAACCAGAGAGAAGGGAACACCTTGCTTGGGCTCATGATATTTACAAGAACATCTTGTTTGTTATCCTGACAGTTGTAAGTCCACCATGTTTATTCTAAATATAGACATGATATTTACTAATCCACCCTGATATTGACAAGAAATATACTAAGCTCCCTGGTCAGTTTCCTATAAAAGACAGATCCTACAAGCCCTAATGGCAATCCTGATGGGACCCCCTCTCACCTTTGAGAGCTTTCTCTGTGCCTCTGCTTAATAAACTTCTATCAGCTTTGGTCACTCTCTGTTGGCAGCGAGATTCCTTCTTCCACTCCTTCTTCCATTCCGTGAGACAAGAACCAAGCTCTCTCGAATCAGTAGGGTGTGTGATAATGGGAGCAGAAAGAAAAAGGGTTATGCTGGTGCTCCCCAGGAACCAAGAGCCTAGAAATCTCCAGAAGCCTCTAAAAGTTGGAAAAGGCAAAGAAATAATTCTTTCCTGAAGCCTCCAGAAGAAATCAGTCCAGCTGACACCTTGATTTTAGCCCAAAATAAGTTCTAATATCCAAAACTGTAAGTTAATAAGCTTGTATTGTTTTAAGACAACATGTTTGTGGAAACTTATTACAACAGCAATGGGAACCTAATACACTAAAAGTCACTCTGCTGTCAGGTCAAGGTTTTTGAACCCTGCCCGGCTAGATTTAATCATTGCTGTGGACTAGAAAATTCTATGTGATTTCAGTTCTTCTTTTTGCCAAATTTTCATTGGTTTGTTTCTGTTACTCTGTTCTGACTCCATGATTTTATATTTGATGGTGTAGGAGCAAATACCTTGTCTTTCAGTCTGTAGTCTCAAGACAATAAGCAGTCCAATCTGGACCTGGTGCATGGAATAATGCATCACAGAGGAATCCCAGACTTTTGCCACATAACATAGTTTAATGGATCCACTGAAAGGAGAGAGTTGTATTTGAGGTGTGAAAGGATGACTCCTATGAATTTATGCATATGCAACAGATTGCATATAGCCATCTCCCCAAATCTCTAATTTCCTTTTCTAGGGCACATAAATTCCTACCTGGGGACTATTTTTATTCCCCCTCACCACCTTTCAGGGAGCATGGGTATCTGACTAGGTTTTTACCAATGGAATATGAACAGAAAGCAAATTCTACTTTACTTCATAGAAGGAAATTGCTGCCTGTTATGGTTAATTCTATGTGCCAACTTGGACGGTGTTTTTGAATGAGATTAGCATCTAAATTGGTGAACTTTGAGTAAACATATTGCCCTCCATAATGTGTTTGGGCCCTGTCCAATCAGTTGAAGGCCTGAATAGAGCCGAAAGCTGGCCTCCTCCAAGCAAGAGAGAATGCTCCAGCACACGACTTTCAGATTTCATATGCAACATTGATGCTTAACCAAATGAGCTACCTAGGTGCCCCTAAAATATAACATGCTTCTTGTTTTGTCTTCCTTTTTGTTTAAAGGTTTTCTTTTCTCTTTCTTTCTTTCTTTCTTTTTTTCTTTCTTTCTTTTTTCTTTCTTTTCTTTCTTTCTTTGTTTCTTTCTTTCTTTGTTTCTTTCTTTCTTTCTTTCTTTCTTTCTTTCTTTCGAGTGAGAGAGCACAAGTGTAGGGAGGGGCAGAGGGAGAAGGACAAGCAGACTCCTCGCTGAGCATGAAGCCCATAGCAGGCCTTGATCCCAGGGCCCTGAGATCATGACCCGAGACAAAACTAAACACTTAACTAAGCCACCCAGGTGACCCAAAACAACATGTTTTAAAAATAGTCTGTGATGAGCAGAGTGCTTCTGGGGTGCTAAAATACTCCTCAAAAAGGGTATCAAGATTTTAAAAGAGATGTAGATAAAAAACATAGCTGCTAACTCTCAGTCCCTCTCTTGATCTGTGTATGTAGCGCTAAATACTGTAGGTAATGCACATTACATATTTTGTCAATGTATGTGCATAATTGAATTTATTTATTTATTTATTTATTTATTTATTTATTTATTGTTTAGGTGTTTTTGTAAGACACTTTAGTGTCTATTTACAATGAATAAAGGTGGAAACAAATACATTAATTACATATAAACATCATTTTAATTCTAGCTCAGGACCTGCCACATTTCAGACAAAATACAAATTTGGTACAAATACTTATTTTCTAGTATAAACATTAAACAAACATTTGGAGTCTAAGATTAAATATATGTTAGATATGGAAAATTTGTTGATAGTTATTTTTCCTTAAGTTACATGAAAGAGTGTCAGTATCAAATATTAAAAAGAACACTGCCCATTATATCAGCAGAATTGAGCTTTGCTTACAGAGCAGTAATCATATAACTATATTATGGAGGTTCTAAACATTTTACATAGCCCAAGATGTTCAGATGTAAGCCTATGGCTGGGGGAAGTAGATAAAACTTTTCAATAGAGAAACAATCTACTTTCAAATTGGAAATACTGATGCCACTGCTCTACATCTGTATTTAAGAATATGTCAAAACATAACATATTTTTTAAAAATTTTATTGATATTTAGATTCTTGGTTGTATTAAGAGCAGTAATATGATTTCTGAAGTAATATATTTTGAAATCACGTCCTCATTTTAAAGTATAACAATTTCATAATAGTACTTATTTCTGGGAAAAAAAATAGATTGGCTAATAATATATTTGTAACTTAAATGCAGCTTCAAATCGTCTTGTAAGTACTCTATAACTTGTTACAGAATTATAACTTCATATTCAGCTCTAATAAGAATTTTAAAGAAACATAGTTGGAATGCCTTAGGATTGCTTCTGACAAGTGTTAAAAGATTTATCTGTACAAATACATTGTTGATATGTATTAGAGGGGATTAAAAACTTAATTTGTATTATTTGTATTATTTGTATTACAAACTTAATTTGTATTATTTATTCTCTGACTTTAACTCTGTATATGCTAATATACAAATCATTTGTTTTATGATAGAAAATGAAGAGCTATAGTTGGTTTGATGATATCATATAAAGTCAAAAGAAACATGGTGATCTTTAAAGATTTATTTATTTATTTATTTATTTATTTATTTATTTATTTATATTTTACTTATATTTTAGAGAGCAAGTGGTGTGTGTGTGTGTGTGTGAGAGAGAGAGAGAGAGAGATAGCATGTGCCAATGTGGGGAGGGGCAGAGGGAGAGATTGGACCACCCAGGCACCCCCCAAGATGCTGATTTCTAATTAAGTATTTTAAAATTAATTTGAAAATTTACCAAGTTTCTTTGATATAATTTGCCCCTTTTGTATTTCTGATATCAGATGTTGAAGTTATCAAGTATTTAATGATGGGTTGAAGGATATCATGCTTGGTTTTATTCATAAGCGAATATGAAGCAAAATTCTTGAATTTGCAAGAAATAGACCTTTACTTTTGTTGCTCTTTTTAGTCACCCTCTTATGGGTACAGTTAATGAGTCTTGCAAAAGTAATGTCACCATCACCACCACCATGAAGACAGAATAATTTCATCTGGAATAACAGAAGAATAACAAGGAATAACAAGTTTCCTTGTGCACCTTTGTAGCAAATCGACTCTTTAACCACCACCCCTGCCCCCACAGCCCTTAGCAACTACTTGTTTGATTCCTGTCCTCATAGCATAGTTGTGCCATTCTGTAAAACCATATACATGGAATCATATAGTATGTAGTTTCAGTGACTGGTTTCTTTCACCTTGCTAAAGCATTTGAGATTAATCTTGTTTCATATCTAAGTAGTATTTTTTTTAAATAATTGATAGTTCCATTGTATGAATATACCAATTTTATTTTATTTTATTTATTTATGATAGTCACACAGAGAGAGAGAGAGAGAGAGAGAGAGAGAGGCAGAGACACAGGTAGAGGGAGAAGCAGGCTCCATGCACCGGGAGCCCGACGTGGGATTCGATCCCGGGTCTCCAGGATCGCGCCCTGGGCCAAAGGCAGGCGCTAAACCACTGCGCCACCCAGGGATCCCGAATATACCAAATTTTTAAACCTTTTCAAATTTTTTGGACATTTGTAATGTTTTTAGATTGCAGTAATTATGAGATAAAGCTGCTATAAACATTTGTATTTAGGTCTTTATGTGAATAACTGTTTTGCTTCCTTATGGGAAAATCTTAGTAATGAGATTCTTGGGTTTCATTGTTAAGCAGAAGGTTAAGTTTACATGAAACTGCATATTGTTTTCCTTACCAAGTGTCTGTGCCATTTTGCTGTCCTACAAACAATACATGAGCACTCCAGTTGTTCTGTATCCTTACCTGTACTTGGTTATCAGTCTTTTAAATCATTCCATTAAGTTTCTGGTCATATCTCAATGAGCTTTAAATGTGCATTTCCTTAAAGAAGGAAGATGCTAAACACATCTTCATTTTTACATGCAATCTATGTATCTTTTTTGGCAAAGTATCTATTCAAATATTTTGCCAATTTTGTATTAAATTATCTTTTTATTTTTGTGTAATGATTTTTTTTTTTGTAGATTCTGGATCCATGTCCTTTATCAGGTGTCCATTTTGCACATATTTAATCCCAGTTTTTAAAAAAAAAATTTCTTGATGAATAGCAAAGAGCAGACTATTGTTTTAATTTGATACAGTCCAATTTATCAATTTTTATTTATGATTTGTGGCTTTTGTTATATCTAAAAATTATTTGCCTAATCTAAAACTGTCAAAAAAAACCTGTCACATTTTCTATTACATTTCCATGTAGAAGATTTGTACTGCTATATCTTGCATTTACATCTGTAATTTAATTTGATGTAACTTTGTATAGGAGAAGTTAATTACATTGATATAAATAAATTGGCAGACCCTTGTTATATGGGTTGATTTCTTAACTCTTTATTTTATCCCAGGATTGATATGTCATAAGCTAATCACTCATTTCCTTAATTACTATCATTTCATAGTCTTAAAAATCAAGTAGTATGAGCTATTTCTGGGCTTTCTATTCTGTTCCATTGTTCTATATGCCTATTTTTACACCAATACCATACACTCTTAATTAGTATAACTTTAGTTATAATAGTAGTATAGTTTGAAACCTGAAAATGTGATGTCTTTAGCTTTATTCTTCTCTGTCATGATTGTTTTGGCTATTCAGGGTCTTTTGTGGTTCCACATAAACTTTAGAATTTTTTTTTTCTATTTCTGTGTAAAATGCCATTGGAATTTTTATAGAAATTGCACTGAATCCATAGATGATTTTGCGTGGTATGGACTTCTTAACACTTTTAATTCTTCTGATCCATGATCTTTCCCTTTGTTTGTCTTTTAAATTTTCTTTTATCTAAGTCCTGTAGTTTACATAGTACACACCATTCACTTCCTTCATTAAGTTTATTCCTAAGTATTTTTTTAGACTGTTGTGAATGGAATAGACCTATTTCTTCTTCAGATTTTTTGTTAGTGTATATAAATACAACTGATTTTTGTATGTTGATTTTATATCCTGGATTTTATATTCTGTATGTTGATTTATATCCAAGATCAAAAGTTGTCGATCAGTTCCAACAACTTTTTGGTTGAGTCTTCAGGATTATCTATATAAAAGGTCATCTCATTTGCAAATAATGATAATTTCCCTTTTCATGTATTTGGTCAACTAACATTTGACAAAGGAGTCAATAACATTCAATGGAGAAATGATAGTCTTTTCAGTAAATGGTGCTGGGAAACTGGATAACTACATGAAGAAAGTTATATCTGACCCTTGTCTTATTCCACTCACAAAAATTAGCTTGAAATGGATTATAGACTTAAACATAATATCTAATATTATAAAAAAAAACTCCTAGGGAAAAAGAAACAGAAAAGAGCTCTTTCACATTGGCCTTGAAAATTATTATTTTTTTTGGAGGTGACACCAAAAGTACAAACGACAAAAGCTAAAATTAACAAATGGGAGTATATCAAACAAAATAGCTTCTGCACAGCTGAAGAAACAATGAACAGAATAAAGAAAAAAAACCTATAGCACGAGATAAAGTATTTGCAAGCTATATCTTGGATAAGGATTTAACCAAGAAGACAAGAAATAACAAACGTTGATGAGGATGTGGTAAAAGGGAAAACTTAGGCACTGTAGATTGGTCCAGCCACTGTGGAAACATATGGAGTTTTTCTGTAAAATTAAAAAAAAAAAGCTATCATTTGATTCAGTAATCTCAATTCTGGGTATTTATCTAAAGGAAATGAAAATAGTATATGGAAAAGGTATCTGCACTCCCATTTTATTGCAGCATTATTTACGGTTGCTAAAAAATGGAAACAACCTAAGTTTCTGTCAATAGATGAGTGGATAAAAATGTGAGTGGTACCCAGGTGGCTCAGTTGGGTAACCATCTGACTCTTGATACCAGCTCAGGTCGTGATCTCAGGGTTGTGAGACTGAGCTCCCTGTCAGACTACATTGGGTGTGGTGGAGTCTGCTTAAGATTCTCTCTCTTCCTCTCCAGCCTTCTCTGCCACCTCTCCCTCTCTAAAATAAATAAATAAATTAAATTAATGGATGATATGGGGAGGTGTTTCTATCAGTTGCTCCTTTATCTGCCTCATGTGTTTATTATTCCAGGCTTATTGTCATCTCTCCCTGTAGCTTCCCATTATCAATGTGTATTTTTTGGTTACCAGGTATCTATGAGAGAGTGTTTATGATGAACCATTCCCTATTTGGGGGCACTAAAACTAAATTAGTCTTTCTGCCATCCACATTTTTATTTGCCAAAGGTACAACTTTATGTCAAAGAACTGCCTAATATAGTTGCAGTATGAGTCTTCCTCATGAAAGGAAATAAATACATCAATGAGGGGGAAAGAAAGCACTAACCACTAAACTGGTTGTAACTAATGTCAATTTTACTACTAGATTTTCTCAAAAATATTATTTATTTGGTGGCAAGCTTTCAAATCTCAACTTTCTTGAATTATTCTCAGTAAGTCATATTCCGTCTTTGCTTGTTTTTGCTTTTTGTTTTCTAATGTTTTATTTTGGGGGAGAAGTGCAGCAACGTTTAAAAAATTTTACAGTAAAAACCCTCATATCTACCATCTAGAATCTACCTTTTCATGTTTCTGTACTTGTTTTCTCATGTATCTGTTCATTAACTAAATTTTCTACCAATACATACAGTTTGTGTTACCTTTCAAAGCAAACTGTTGATATAAGTCCAGCTCTTAAATTTGACGCAGATATTTTAAAATATAATTCACTATCTGTTTACAGGTTTTTAAGTAGAAATTACATTAAGTAAAATGCACAAATCTTAATTGTACATTACCTGATTGTTGACAAGTGTAAATACTGATGTAATCCTAATTGCTACCATAAATACAGGTTCTTCTAAAAGAGTAGTTAACTTGATAATCCCCAAGTATGACTAATCAAGAGCAAAAGAGAGAATAAAAAGCACCATATCAGGAAGAAGAAAAATCACCATAAATTTTACAGATGTTAAAAGATAATGAGGAAATATTGTGAACAACTTTATTGTAATTAATTCAACAACTTAGGAAATAGATAAATTGCTCCTTAAAATACAACTTACCCAAATTGATACAGAAGTACATAGAAATTCTAAGCAGCCAAATAGAGTTAAAAAAAATAATCTGTAGTAAAAAAAAAAAATCCTTACAAAAAAGCCTTAAGACCAAGATGTTTTCACTGGTGAAGTCTATCAAATATTTAAAGAATGGATGTGCTCAATGTTGTACAGTAGGGATTTGGGCAGAAGGACCTTTCCCAAATAATTTCATGAGTCTAATACAAAACTGATACCAAAGCTTTATAGAAATTGTAAGGAAAAGAAATTCAGGAGTAACATCTTTCATGGACTTATATATAAAAAACCTAAAAGAAAAATATGAACACATATAATTGCTACAATATATTTCTGAAAAAGGACAAATTGAATTGTATCCCAGAAATGGAAAATTGGTTAACTAAATCATTTTAATACCTTCATTAATACAACAAAGGAGGCTGTTCATTTATTAGTCTCAATAAATGAAGAAAAAATGAGGCACCCAGGTGGTTCAGCGGTTGAGCATCTGCCTTTGGCTCAGGGCATGATCCTGGGGTCCTGGGATTGCATAACATATCATATTCCCCACAGGGAGCCTGCTTCTCCCTCTTCCTATGTCTCTGCCTCTCTCTCTGTGTCCCTCATGAATAAATAAATAAAATATTTAAAATAAAGGAAGAAAAATACATTTGACTATCTTGAAGACCCTCTCATGATCAACATCCTTACAAAATTTAAGGTAGATACACTACCTTAAGTTATTATGGAACATCTACATAAAATTTCAGTTAGTAATACACATAGTAATGACATATTACACTACTTTAACTCTAGAACAAGATAACGATTCTTTTTCTACACTTATATTTAGTACAGTATTTAAATTACAAGTCTTTGCAATAAAACAAATTATAAAATCAAATTAATAAAGACTGGAAAGAAAGCATACAGTCTTCCTCTAACTGAATTTAACGTGAATTAACATTGAAGTTATTAGTATTGAAGTTATAATCTAACATATCATATAATTTATGGTGTTTTATCATACAATGTAAAAGAATTCAAATCTCACTTTTGTTTACTTTTCTAAAATTTAGATGGAAAAGTATTTAGCTTGTATACTCTTTTTAATGTTGGTTCCTGACAAATTCATTTTAATAAGTACATATTTAATATTTCTCTTTTTTTGTTTATAAAATCTTTTTCATAATATCACTATACTTATTCTATAACTGTAACAAAAGGCATATAATTCCTAGGGCATAATTAAATGAGAAGAGAAGAGAAGTACATGGAATAAAAGAAAATTATTAATGTATTTTATGCTTAAGGACTTTTCAGAAAGTACCTTTATCTTTCATATTCTTTGTACATATTTAGCTTTAAGAATTAAAGCATAGGGGATGCCTGGGTGGCTCAGCAGTTGTGCATCTGCCTTCAGCTCAGGGCGTGATCCTGCAGTCCCAGGATCGAGTCTCACCTTGGGCTCCCTGCATGGAACCTGCTTCTCCCTCTGCCTGTGTCTCTGCCTCTGTCTTTCTATGTCTCTCATGAATCAATAAATAAAATATAAAAAAGAAAAGAAAGCATAGGGATGCGCCAAAGTTTTTCTAATATCTTATTTTGGTAAAAGAGAGGGGAAAAGGAGACATGTATAATGCCTAGCATAATGAAAAAATTGATCAGAAGAGACAGTTATCAAAGGACATAAATATTTTCTTTTTGCTATACTTAAGTTGAGTCAATGCCAAAAGACCTAATTTGGGATTATAAAAAATGACCTAAAATAATTCGAATAATAAGGAAATTTCTTTAATTGACAACTAAAACTCTTTAGTCCTATTTGTCATGAGTTTTAGAAGACAGTAACTTGAGTGAATTCACAGTTGTGAAGGTATTACGGGAACAAATGAGTCAGAGGTATAGAAACTGTTATTTTTACAATCATTATTGCAAACTAAAATTTTAAAATATAACAGTCATGATTCAGGTGATGTGTGTGTGTGTGTGTGTGTTCAACAAATAAGATATGAATATGTCATATAGAATAAACGACATTATATTTTTTCCATTAGTAACAAGATGAAATATTTAGGTGTCTATTTCACAAGAGATTATTTAAATTGTTTATAAATTAATTTTTCTTTTCCTTGAATAGTCTGCAAATCAAAAACATTTTACCTTTTGCCAGTCATCACTTGAACGGTCCTTAAAAAAAACTTCAGCATAGAGATTACGAATCATAATTGAAAACGTCTATAATAGCTCAAAACATAAATAAACTGCTTATAATTTAATTTTCATATATTTGCTAGAGGTTGGAGAAGGATGCTGTGTTGTTAAATTTACATGAACATGAAATCATATATTAGTGGTATTGTCTAAAATGTGACATATAGTTGATATCATGAAAATAATTGCTAGATACCTGCTCACACAAAGGCATGGGATGTGTGTTCCTGTGGGTCTTCTGAAACAGTCTGAAAGAAGAAATAAGAGTCATTTATTTCAAGGAATTTTAAGATGGAGCCAGGAGGCCATTAAGGATGTGGATCTTATGCACATTCCCACTGAGTAGAACCATGAACTTTGAATGGAGCCAAACCACAAATATTCCAAAGACGGCACAACGTCTGCAATTTTCTTTCTACCGTAATGTACTTTTGCTTAGTGATAGCCTTAGCAACCGATTATGTTTAGGTAAGATTAATTTTCTGCCACCACCACCAATCAAAATTCTTTGGAAACAATGTATACAAGCATTTCTTCTGCCTTTAAAAGCTCCAGGCTTTGTTCCCTAGTGGGACACGATTTGAATTGCTCTCCAAATCTGTCCTCTCCAAATTGCAATTCTGAGAGCACAAGTAAATGCCTTTGTTTTATTTCAGTTCTGCCTCTTTTCTCTATTCACAAAGCTTACATCAATCTGAAGTTACAAAGTGACCGAAGAGTTTTGCAGAATACAGAAATATGCCTGTGGATCAAAAGTACACTGTGGTTCTGAGAAACTGACACAATGGGCTTGGTTGTCTCCATATCCAGATATCCAGAAGCAAAAAAAAAAAAAAAAAAAAGAGAGAGAGAGAAGAAGAAGGGAAGCATTATGATTATAATATCCTAAGGATACTAAAATGTCTCTATTTTTTTTTTCAGGTGACTTAAGTGGAGTACAATGCCTATTATATGCAGTGGTATTTCTTTATCGATAAATTAGAGCCCCTCTCCTATATAAAAAAGGTACATACTTTTAATGGCATACACAAGCAAAGGAGGTGACAGAGATAGAATATGGGTGGAGCCTACCAACTGGCCACTGCCTGGATATGCAATAAGCTGCATAACACCAAAAGAACAAACTAGGAAATGTGTTTTTTGACATTTGCACTATCAGGCAGGGAAGAAAAATCAAACTTGCTAGACATGGCCAAGAGAGAAAGTGAAAATTTTCCCTTAATAATAAACTGGAAAACTCAAGTACAAAATACAGGAGGGAAATAATATTGAGCAGAAGAGTCAAAATATTAGAGGATCAGGAGATACACTCCAAATTGGTGAAATGTGAGATACAGAGATATATCTGTATAAGAATCAGTTACAAATGGTGGGCATGGCTTTGACAATAAAACAATTTATCTTTGAAGAATTTTCTGCAAGAATATGAAAATGCCCATCTCAAGAACTTGAAAATGAGAGAGATGAGTGAAAGCAAATCACACAACAGCACACTTTGGGTTTTCAACATTGGTAGCAAGCATATTGATCAATAGATGAAGAGGTTAATGCTCTTAAAGGCCTTTTATAATTCATAAATTCAATCACTTATATATTTATTCTATAAGATTTATGTAGAAGTGACCAGATTCTTATATGTTAAAAACTGTTAGAGAGAAAGCCAAACAGAGAAGGATGGTCATTCCATGTTCCTGATTTTTCATACTATCTAGAGGAAGCTTAATGATTGTACAATTACAAGAGCCTCTCTCTACTCTTCTATTCACAAAAGCGTGTTGAGAGAGATAACACTTGAACACAATCAACTCAGTTCCTCAATGGTTGCCAATGGCTAGAGTGGGGAAAGGGAACTGACTACAAAAGGGGCACAAATGAACATCTGAGATGATGGAAATGCTTTATATAGTGCTTTATAGTGGTGGTGATTACCTTTCTACCTTTATTAAATGCACAATTTGTGGTATATACATTTATCACATTTATGCAGTTATTAAAATCCACTTAATCATATACTTTAAACAAAGGTTTCATGACTATAAACTGCATTTCAATAAAAAATGGAATAGATATAATTTCATCATTGTCAGTTTTTCACAAATTTAACATTTTAGCAAGATCAAGTATTGGTTCATCATCTAGAAAAATTATATTGCTATACATTGTGGGAGTTCAATTGATACCTCTTTGATGCCAGCAAGATATGGATAACCTAAGACTGAATTTTATTTTTGGCTATGTATGTAATGAGCAGAAATGCACAATTATGTTTACTCTAAAGTTGTTTCTCAAGAAAAAAAAGTGAAACAAATTTTCTTCAGGAGCTAAGTGAGTAAACAGAAATGTATTCATGGAATATACCTTATTTTCTTTTCTCTTCTCTCTATTTTGCCTTTTTTTTTAAAGCAATCTCTACACCCAACGTGGGGCTCAAATTCATGACCTTGGGATTCAAGAGTCAGATATTTTACCAACTGAGCCAGCCAGGTGCCCCAAGAATATATATTATTTTAAAGTTGATATTAATAGACTGTTTAACAAGTATAAACATAAATAAATCTCAAAAAAAACCCAAGTGAATGAAAATAGTTATTTTAAAAGACATCTGAAACCCAAACATCCATGTATAGTGTTATAGAAACACAAAATATTCATAGTAAATATAGAAAAATGTATATGAGAATGAACACTTTCACACAAGTGACTATGTAGGGAGTATGAAGAACTGAGTGGTTTGAGACTTCAGATGTTATTAGTAATATGATTCATTAAAAACAGTTTTATGAAGTAAATATGAAATAATATTAACATTTCAGGGGTGATATATGTGTACTTGCTATATTATTTCATGCAATTTTCTGAATGCTTCAAATATTTTAACATTATATTGACTTTATGTTAAAAATCAATTGGTCTAGAGAAAGGATTTCACTGTAGGAAGTGAGGGATTTGTCAAGGGGAAGAGCCAGGTTCTTAGAGAATAAAGTGAACATGTATGAAAGGGTAAATGAAATATATTCATAATTAATTGCTCCCCAGTATGGAACTGGAGAAGGATGGAAGCTTGCAGATTTAATAGTGTATGGACAGGGGGGACAGAACAGTTCTAAGACGTTTAAAAAGCTAGCAAGGGGAAAATTCTTAGAGGTAAAATTATAATTATTCCCTGAGAGACTTCTCAGATAAGGAACCTCCTCCATGTGCTTTCATCTTATAGATGGTCAATAAAAAGGCATTGATGCTTTCTTCAACAATCTCTTGTCCCTATCTTTCTTGATTAGGAGAAAACATAAAGTTTCCCCAAATCAGGTCAGTTATATTGGGAAAAGACTGTAGTTAGAAGAGATGCAAAACCAAACACTTGATATAAGAGGAAAAACAGAAAATATCTGGACCTGAGGGAAATTTATGGGTTTAAAAGTATAAGGCATGTTTCAACAAAGATGATACTTTCTTTGAGGAAGGAAAAAAGAAAAACAAAACATTGATTCTCTGTAGGAGATAGATATTAAATGGATAAATGATACCTCTTGGGTGGACTTAAAAGAAAAAGATAGAAAATATTTGTTGGAAAAACATATTTTTACAAAAACTAGAGTTTGTAGAATTCATAGGCTTCACTGTGAGGAATGCCCCCAAAAAATATATGGAGAAGGTTTTAGAAAAGCCAATCTCTGTGCCTGAAAGGAGAGGGGAAGAGACAACAAAAAAGGCCCACAGATTTAGGCCTACAGAGAAGGTGAAATCTTAAGAAACATTTTAAGAAAAAAAAAAAAAAAAGAAACATTTTAAGAGCTTAAAAAGTCTTTGTTATAGGAGAAAGTAAGTAGGAGGTGGAACATAGCTGGCATGTCCTGCTGTTGAATAAAAATGAAGGACAGGAAGGAATGGCTCTGCTGTTATTGAAGTAGCACGAGTTGTGTGAGGTCTGGCAAATTCCAAAGGTGAAATAAGACAAGGTCTTAAGAAGAGCTCTTGGCAAAAGAACTATTCTCCTGGGACCAGGCACCAGAGATGTAAAGAATCCTCTAAGCTGGAAATTAGCCAAGGCAGATGTGAACACAGGATAAAAATCTTTGTCTTGAAGAGAGGGTCACAGGCTTAAAAAAAAAAAAACTAAAAAGCACAAATCTTCATTGTACTGGGGTAAAAATTGTGTAGGGATCCCTATGGATAGAGAAATTCAGAGACAATAGGAAATCAAGAAGAATGCATAAACTTTTTAGAAAGTTTTTCTTTCTTTCTTTCTTTCTTTCTTTCTTTCTTTCTTTCTTTCTTTCTTTCCTTTCTTTCTTTCTTTCTTTCTTTCTTTCTTTCTTTCTTTCTTTCTTTTCTTTCTTCTTTCTTCTTTCTTCTTTCTTCTTTCTTTTTTTTCATTTCTCTCTCTCTCTCTTTCAGAGATAGCATGAGCATGCATGTGCACAGGGGTGGGAGGAGCAGAGCGAGAGGAGTGAGAGAATCTTAAGTTCCTGCCCTGCATGGAACCCAGTGCAGGGCTTGATCTCATGACCCTAAGATCATGACCTGAGCCAAAATCAAGAGTCAGACCCTTAACTGACTGATAGACCCAGGCACCCCTAAAAAATTTTCTGATAAAAGATGGGGCACATTTCTCACAATGAAGTGGAGGCTATGACTGTACAGTGCACACTTCTCTAGCCCTAGCTGGCTAGGAACACAGTGAAGACACTTGAAATACGTTATGCAGTAGATAATCTAGAGGTTGACTACCTCATTAATATTCTCTCAGTGCTCCCTCATCTCTATATCTATCTCTATTTTTCTTTCTTAACAGAATCATGATATCATTTCTCTACTTCCCTGATGGATGTGAGTTTCCAGAGAAGAACTATTATTCTAGGGATGCCTGGGTGGCTCAGTGGTTGGTTGAGTGTCTGCCTTCGGCCTAGGGTGTGATCCTGGAGACCCAGGATCGAGTCCCACGTCGGCCTCCCTGCATGGAGCCTGCTTCTCCCTCTGCCTGTGTCTCTGCCTCTCTCTCTCTCTGTGTCTCTCATGAATGAATGAATGAATGAATGAGTAAAATATTTTAAAAAGAGAATTATTATTCTAAGCCAATTTAATTTTTATTTTGTGATAACAGTTTAGAGACTCCATATCTGTATGCCATATCTGACCAATGAGATATGAGGAAGACTTACTGAAATGAACCACTTCTGAAAAATCTTTCCTCAATCTCAGAAAAAAACTCATGCCCCCACAAAATTCCCACAGTTTGTGCCGTCATCCTTGTGAAACTGTCATAATTTACCAAACTCCATCAACTACTACTTCTCATGTGGAAGAAGACTTATAACTAGTGTCAAATGGCTTCCTATGTATTTCTAAATTGAGATATAATTGACATATATTAGCTTCACATGTGCAACACGATGACTTGATACTTGTATATGACCACCACAATAAGTCTAGCTTTCGAAAAACAAACAAAAAACCAAACTCATAGATTCAGAGAAGAAATTGGTGACTGACAGAGTGGAAATTGATGGTGGGGTGGGCAAATTATGTGATGGTGGTCAAAATGTACAAACTTTCTATGCTTTTCACATGGACTCTTCTTACTTAATCTTATCTTTATGACCAACTCTAGAAACATGCTACAAGATGTTTGAGAGTCGTTCTTCTTGCAGACTTTGTTAAATCGAGGAGGGGAATCAAATAGTTTGAATTTAAAGATGGAGCAGGGGATCCCTGGGTGGCTCAGCGGTTCAGTGCCTGCCTTCGGCCCAGGGCATGATCCTGGAGTCCCAGGATGGAGTCTGCGTCAGGCTCCCTGTGTAGAGCCTGCTTCTCCCTCTGCCTGTGTCTCTGCATCTCTCTCTCTCTCTGTCTATCATGAATAAATAAATTAAATCTTAAAAAAAAAAAAGATGGAGAAAAAAATTATAGACTTGAGATATTTAAGGGGTACCTGCGTGGCTCAGTCAGTTAGGCATCTGACTCTTGATCTCTGCTTAGGTTTTGATCTCAGGGTCATGAGTTTAAGCCCCGTATTGGGCTCCACACCAGGCATGGAGCCCCACATTTAAAAAAAAAAGGTAATTAAAATATTGAAGACATACTGTGTCGAGTTCAGGGAGACTAGAGAATTATAAGTTGAAATCTTCATTTTTCTCCATGTTTTTAGGACTTAATCATTTGGGGTAGTCTGATCCTTTGTTGCTAAGAAAAATAGAAAGAAATGAAAGAACTGCTTTCAGTTTTACCTACATAAAGTGAAGACCCTTTCTAGTCCAAAGAATTTTTGGAATAGCTTTAAGAAGCTGAACAAATCAAACCTGCTTTGAGGTCTTTGCTGCTTACATGAAGGAGAGACAAGTTTACCTTTAATAGAATTGGATTTTGTGAAGAGAGAAAGGGCAAGAGAGGACTGTCAGATGAGCATTGCTTACTTATCTGGACCCCTGGACTGCTTTTGAGCTTCATTGTCATTTTGAAAGCTGCAATCAAAACCCAGGGAGTATTCGAGAATCCCTAATAAAACATCAAATATTTGGATTCCAGGTTTTTTGATTTGTCCAAAGGATAGAAATTATTTCTGATATTTGGCACGGTGCCATTAAAATCATTGCCCTTTACGTAGAAAAGATGGCTACGTAGCTCTCTCATTGTTTTAGAATTGTTTCCCCCTTTTCCACTTGCTATATTTGACCTATATGTTTTAGGCATGCATTTGGACAAAGACGTTGGATCCGTCAGAGCTCAAGGATGGGAAATAGCAGAATAGTCAATAGGACACAGGGAGACCAGAAGGGAACTCCCACGTCAGAATGAGAGTGGCAGGCTGATGTTCCATCTACTTTGAACAAGCCTCATTGACTGTGCTCCCTCATTTCATAACATGTTGGAAAGTAGCCGACATGAAATGTGAAGACTAAAATCAATGCAAACTGAAGGCATTTTGTTTAGCCAAATAAAATTGTATTTGTCCAAAATGTAAAATTTTGAAATGCTACATTTTTCACCTCCTATGAACCTTTTAATGCTACTTGCAATAATAGAATCCCCCTATTTATTGGTAGAGAGTTGTGCGATCTATCTTTGTAGTTTACTTCAGGAACCTCAAAGAGTCTTAAATGGTGAAGAAGGAACGTTGACATTAGGGAGTGAAGACCAGGAACTTTTTAAATTGTGGTTATTTCGCTGTTTTTCATTAGGTGTCTTAACTGAGATTAGACATATTAACTCCAGAAGTGCAACCTGAGGATAAGGGAATAGTTAATTAGAAAAATTTTAATCTGTACCTTGTGGTTTAGGTGGAAAATATCAGAAATGAATATAATGATGCTTTCTCTGCATACAAACAGAAGAGAAGTTTAGCCTGACACCCAGGGTCAGTGTCTTCGGCACAGTACCTCTGCTGTGGACCAGAGGTTCCCAAACTTGCCCAGTTCACAGAGCTCTTAGTATATCAATACTTTTTTTTTTTCATGGTGACCTTAGATCAAGAGAAACACCAATCAGTTTCTTTTAAATAGTTAACCGAAACTCATATAATCATCTGAGAAATAAGATACATAAATTAAAATATAAAAAGGATATTTTCACTTCATTCTAACCACAACTTCTTATGATTGGCTACGTATACCTTTTGTGAACTACACAGCTTCTCAAATCTTGGAATTAGACCCAATGCCACTACTTTCAAATTCTGTTCCATAGTGATTTTTACCAAGTACTTGGTTGTTAAAACAGCAGCTGCTGAAAACCTAGATTTACAAAGACATGGTGTCCTTAAAAGGAATGCAGTGTGGATTATGTTTAATTGTAAAGTATCAAGTGATATCTCATGTTGTGCCATTACTGTGTTTCCCTGAAACAGTTAAAAGACTCTGGCACTGGGTGAGTTCACCTGGGCACCTCGGCACACAGTTTGGGAACTGCAGCATAAATACTGCCATCCCCTAGGGGTTATAAACCATAACAACACCAGCAAAGTGGATTCTTTTTTTTTTTAAGATTTTATTTATTTATTCATGAGAGACACACAGAGAGAGGCAGAGATACAGGCAGAGGGAGAGGCAGGCTCCCTGTAGGGAGCCCAATGCGGACTGGATCCCAGAACTCTGGGTCACACCCTGAGCCAAAGGCAGGTGCTCAACCGCTGAGCCACCCAGGTGTCCCAATAAAGTGGATTATTTAGTAGCTTTGTAGTTATGCCAATGTAGTGTCTGATAGTTTGGATGCTAGGAAAAAGAAAAACTCTATTGAATCCCAACTCCACCATTACCAGTTGTGTTATATCGAGCTATTCATTTTTCTGTACCTTAGTCTCCTCCTGTTAAGCTGGAGTTAGGGAGAGCCATCGCTCTCTATAGAGGTCAAAATCCAGATCATTCATAGAAAGAAAATAAGAAAAATAAATAGTCCCCCGTCTCATAAAGCTGTTATGAGTATCAAATGGAATAAAGTATATAAGATTGTCTTTAAGTATATGGCAGACAATTTGCGGAAGGATTTTTATTTAGTATTATTATGATTACTGAATCTCTGCAGAAATGTTATATTAATGTCTCCTGCCACCGGCACCTTGCCAACAACAGGTATGGGATATTTAAATATAGATCGAAATAAAGAATCATTTTTAAAAACTCCACATTAGTTATAATGAATTTGGTCATTCAGCATGGGGTTATTAGTTTTAACCTTATGGAAGTAAATCACATTAGTAATCAACATTTTAAAATTGGCTAAATTCTATTCATTTGTATACACATCCCTTGTCTCATCTAACAGGCTACATCTTCATAAGAACAATTATCATATCTTGTGAAATTTTAACATTTCCCAGGCATCCAGGGCTTGCCATAGATATACATACATACATATTTTACTAGATGGCTAAGCTTCTTGCAATTTAACAGCCTACAGTATGATTACTGTGATAATTATTAATTTTTAAAATAAGCACATCTAATGCTTGTATGGCGGGTACTGCTGTAAATGCTTCAAAAATCAATTCATTTATGACTTACACCAACATCATAGGTTATTGAATACTAGGTTAAGCTAACATTAAGCTTTCTTTAAAAGGCAAGATCAAAATCATGAAAATAATTAACAATTACTTATGTTTTACTATATGTGAGGCATTATCTTAAAAGCTTTAAATGTATGTAAATAGCTAAATCTTTATAACAGTATGTAATATTGACACAGATCAATTGTGTACCCTAGGTTACAAAACCAACTGGAGGTAAGGAAAAATTCAAGTACAACTAGAGAAGGAGAGAGAGAGAAAAAGAGAAAGAAGATAAAGGAGTAGAAATAGGGAGACAAAGAGGAGACAAAAAAGAAAGAAAAGGAGGAAGGGGGAAAAAAGGAAGAAGACTTGAGGCAGTTTATAAAAATGCTTTTAATGCCAAGTTTTGGAAGTAAAAAATCAAGGTTACATGAAATGATAACAAAAGAAGATAACTACATAACTACTTTTTAATTACTCAATATTTCATTTGATCACTCTTCTTAGCTATAACTTAATAAAACACACAGGGATTCTTGCTGAATTTTGCTACGGGATTGTCTATTCTTAATTAATTTACTCCCTGCTATTTGTTTTTTCATTGAGAAATTCCATAGAGGTAGCTTAGTACTCTTCAGAAACTACTGCTTATTAGTCATAGTGATAATTTGATATTTTATTTTATTTACTAAATTCTTAGATTATATGAAATCACTACAATTTTGTAAATGAAATAGACAAGTCTCTGGTAGTTTAATTAAATAATACATCTATATTTTTATCACTTAAAATTGTCCTGAATCAAAATCAGTTCTTTAGGATATCACAGTGCAAAACTTATTCACTACAAGATTTGTAGATAAAACTTAAATTACTACTATGTAATTTAATTACTACTAAGTAATTACTTATGTAGTAGGCAGCTTTTGGGGGTAGTGAAGTGGCTCCTACAATGTGTTAGTAAATGGCCACTTTGTTCTTAGAATACAGTTATAATTTTGTAGTCTAGAAAAAATAAAATTAAAGATTAAATGAACCCTGGAGAGGTCATCTAATATCTTGTGCTTGTTTGTTTGTTTCTTTACCCTTCCAAAAAGGCTATAAACTACCTCAATACGTGACTATTCACCACATTTTAAGGCCACAAGAAAAAAACAAGCACATCTTTCTTCAAATTGCTTTTCCATTTTTAATATCACTTATATTCAGAAAATAGTTCTTTGTAGTCAATCCAAATATCTTCCACTTTATCTTAAATCTTTGCCTCTTTTTTTATTCTCAGAAAATATGAAGAATAAATCCTTGAACTGTACCTCTTCATGACTAGGCAACAAGCATATCCTATTAATGGGTTAAAATCTTGATTTCCATATTTTCTCTTATAAATCTTGTATTTTTAACATCTTTTATCTACTTTGTATCTCCATCCTAGGTTTTTAAAATCAGAAACCCAGTTGAGAAGAAAATTACTCATCAAATGTCTAAGTCTAAAGAATTATTTTAAGATTTCTATAACATATTTATATAACTAATGCATTCTCTTTATCTCTCTATTTCTCCCTCTCTTTCATTCTCTTTTCTTGATCCTAGGTAGATATTTATTACAAATATTCAAATAGTATGTGACAATGATAACTGGCTTATTTAGTTTGAGTTACAATTTTAATTGGCAATAATAGTAACAGTAACATTTGCTCGATCAATGAGTAATTTATTTGGCATCTCCCATATGTGACATACATGTATGTTACTATATATATTGCTTATATTTCTCACAATAAACTCTGAAAAATCCCTACTATTTGCCAAATACTAAAAAGACAGAAACTAAAACTTGGAGTGGTCAACAAAATTGCCTACAATCATGGAGTTATTAATGCAGCTTGGATTCGGCCCCTGGTATTTGTAGATATTATCTTCTTAAAGTAGTCATGTACTTAGAAGGGTTCCTGGAATCCGTGCTTTCTATAATGGTGGATAAGACAATTTAATGTGCACCAAGGTTTCCACTGAGGACAATAGAACATCTGCAATTATACTTTTTAGTTTTCTTAAAAGACCAAAGAGTTAATAATATATGAGGAATTTCTGGGCCAAAACTCAAGAATAATGAAAGAAGGAAAAAAAAAAAAGAAAGGAAGGGAAAATGGAAGGAAGGAAGGAAGGAAGGAAGGAAGGAAGGAAGGAAGGAGGGAGGAAGGGAGGGAGGGAGGGAGGGAGGAAAGAAGGAGGGAGGGAGTTAGGGAGGAAGGAAAATAAAACAAAAATGTAACCTCGATAACCAAGGCCCTATTATTCTTAAGACATTTATAATCAAACAATAAAACAACTTCAAAAAGGATCTGTTTATTTCATCTAAGGACCTAGAAAAAGATCACAGTCTGAAAAAATTTGGGGATTCTGATTAACCATCCAGTATGTTAACCTAGGGCCCAAAGGTCTTCACCATCAAAGTTTCAGCAAACTTTATTTACAAAAATAGGTGATTATGGTGGGCTGAATTAGACCAAATTGCCCTTAAATTGATGACTCCTGAACTTTAAAGAGTAGCCATTGATCACTATGGTGTAGATTGTAGAAGGGCTAGTTCATGAGGAATTAAGTTTTTGACATGTTAAGTAGGAGATGTTTATTTAACATCTTTGTAGAGATGTTGAGTATGCTCTTGGACAAAATATTATGCAATCCAGGAGAGGGGTCTGGCCGGATATATAAATTAGGGGTCATTAGTATAAAAATGTGATACAATGCAGGGAAGTGTATAGTTAAACAGCTGATCTGCTCTCCATTCGGTTTTGCTTTACCAAAATAAATAAAGAAAGAAAGAAGAAGGCAAATGACTTGGTCAAATCTCCTTATAAATATACTATTGAGAGTCTTCCTGAAAAAGAAACAAACACTCTTTATCTTTGGAGTGGTTTTAAAAAAAAATGCATCTGATCTAAAATTGCTTGCAGTACACCTATGTTCTGTGAATTTATGTATGTGGCTTATGGAATATGTTATGTGCATTATTTAATTATCTGAACACAAAATGGTCTAATTTCTTGACCCAAATTATACCTTCTTTCTAAGTGATCTCAAGCATATACATCACGTAGAGATCGCTTGCATTAATTTGCACTCAGAACAGGTCCGGGGCAGGACGAAAGAACCTGTAGACCCATGTTCATAGTCCTGGACCTCTCCGTACTTCAGTTGTACCTCAAAATCCATTAGTAATCTTGATACAATGTAATATTTCTGAATTATCTGAGTTTGAGTTGAATATGTGAGCCTGTGTATTTATTGTTAATAGCATTATTTACGATTAGATTATTATGGGAAGAAAACTGATATCCCTAAGGTACTGCAGTAGTGATCATCTGAAAGAAGAGGGGGACATGCAAAGAGGACTGAGATGTAGAACAATCAGTGAGGCAGGAGGAAATTCAAGAGTGCAGGCTAAGCGAGAGGCCAGTGAAGAAAGAGTATAGAGGAAGAGGAAGTATTGACTGTGTCAAATGGCAGCCATAGGCATTACAATTTGGCATAATACATAAAGTACTTGGGTGACATGAGCAAGAAGAGTAGTTTTGGTGAAAGTGCTGGAGAAATGAGGCTGTGAAACAGTTATTTGAAGGCAGGGATATAGACAACTATTTCTCAAAGAATTTTGCTGCAAAAAAACAAAAACAAAAACAAAAACAAAAAAAGAATTTTGCTGCAAAGAAGACTAAGGACATTATAGAATCAGAGTCAAAATGGTTTTATGTAATATAACAACTTAAAAAATATATATGTTTCAGTGCTGATTGAAATGATTAATTAGAGAGAGAAGTTTTAATGATGTGGAAAAGAGAGTAACATTGGAGCAATGTCTGAGTAGGCAAGAGAAGAGGCAATCAAGCATGCAGACTGAGCAACGGACATTAAATAGGTAAATAAACAGTTTATTTCTCCTGAAAGGTAGAAATTTACCTTCTGTGTACATATGCTCGTGTATGAATAGATGTAATGGGGCGACTGTCAATATTTTCCTGTGTGCCTCCATTTTTTTTCAGTGAATTCAGAAGCATTATCTAAGAATGTAGATGGGGTTGGAAATGTTGAAGGTTTTAGGAGAGAAAATCAGGTTTGAGATAATACTGTAGGACATTAGGAAAATGAACAGATCCGGCAATTATAGTATGATTCTCTGGCAGCATTAAGAGCTCAGTTTGGCTTTTTGTTCATACATTTAAATAGGTATGAGCATTTTCTTTATTCACAAAAGGCAGCACAGGTTTGCAAGCTAAAAGAAATTAGAGATTGAATTAAACTATAATTGTTATTTTGCCAACAGTATGAAAAAGTGAGCCAGGTGCCTAAAATTCAAGGGTAGATGCAAGGGAATAGTTATAATGATGAGCCATGGAACTGGGACTAGGAACATTTTTTTAAAAATGTGTATTAGAACACACATGGTCACACACACAAGCACATTCAAATCATTAACAGCCTGTATCTATTTTGTCTTTAGGTTTTCCAATCATAATAAAAAATTTTATACTCTACAGTTCTTTTTGCTTTGCTAAGCTAAGAGATGAAGGTTTTGTAGAGTTTTCCCTGTTTTTTTTTTTCTTAATTTATTCTATTTCTCAGTGAATAGGAAAGAAATACTGAAACAATTGCAGTGTCCTATGCATTCTGATGCATTAAGGCCTAACAGGTGTCTAAATTACCCTTGTGGGTACAGATAAAAGTCTGATTATCATTGAATGCATCCAAATGCAAAGTACTTTTCTTTAATGTTTACAAAACAGGAAAAGGCAAACAGAACAGTAGTGTCAGTTTTATTATTTACCACCCCCAGTTCTGCTTCATTGATGATGGTGCTAGAGCTCAGAGCAACTTTCCCATGGTCACACAATGTAGACTTGTGAGTAGAGCTCAAGTTTTACTTATATTTTATCTTCAAACATACTCTCTCCCTTTCTTGGCTAGATGGGTCAAGCTGTGGGGTTTAGGAAATTATGCCATGATAGAGAGCTAGGTAATCCAAGTATTTATTTGTTTTTCTTAAAATCCCTCTTCCTCTCTCTCTCTCTCTCTCTCTCTCTCTCTCAGTACGGGTGGGGAGGGGGTATGACAAGAAACCAGAAACCCAAGTATTTCTTTTCCAGTAATTTGAAATGTTATTTCAAACTAATTTTACGTTTTATTTTATTTTTTTTATTATTATTTTAATCTTAAATTTTAAATAACATAGTAGATCACAGAAAAAATTGAGGAGGTGTGAATGGAAATTAGAAAACATTAAACTTTATCCCATTTCGGAAACAAGTAAACTAAGCCCTGGAAAGTTTATGTAAATTATTCAAATTTTAATAGATACTTCTTCACAGCGCTGGGGTGGAGGAGTGGGATACAAAATATTGAAGTCATTTAATCATTTTTAAACACTTTAGGAAGATTCATTTGTATACAAACAATGTGATAATTTTACAATTCACATTTATTTATCAGAGTAAGTCCAGGGAGAATTAAAATAGTCAAATTTCTGCCAACCTAATTTTCAGACTGATATAATTTTTTTTCTCCTTCAATTATTTAAATTAATGAAGTTTACTCTGTGTTTACAACTCATCTTCAAAAGAAATTTATAAATTGCCTTCCTTTACAAGTGATTTTTGAGTTTGTGTGCCTTTTAGATGAAAATACACCTTGAAATCATTCAAAGATAAATAAGTTATCTTTTATTTCACAGCAGGTGACTAATATTCACTGAACCAGACTGATGATTTCTGGGAAAGTTAATGAAGATTTGCAAAGTTGAACTAAACTCCTTAGACACTTGTCTATGTTGTAGAGTACCAGCCACTCTCTTCCTCTTCTTTCTCTTGCCATTTTCCAAAGGGGCTGTTCCATTTTGTATTCCCACCAGCTGCAAATCTGAATTCCTCTCACTCCACATCCTTGCTACTATTTTCACTTGTCTGTGTTCCAGATTTTGGACATTCTCATAGGTGTGTAGTGGTAACTCATTGTTGTCTTGATTTGCATTTCTCTGATGACATGTGATGTGGAGCATCTTTTCATATGCTTATTTGCCATCTGCATATCATCTTTGATGAGATTCCTGTTAAGGTCTTTGGAACTTGTTTTAATCAGGTTGTTGGTTTTCTTATTGTTGAATTTTAAAAGTTCTTTATGTATTTTGAATAATACTCGTTTATCAGATATGCTTTTCGCAAGTGTTTTCTCCCAGTCTGTGGCTTGTCTTCTAAATCTCTTGATAATTGTCTTTTGCAGAGAAGAAGTTCTTCATCTTAATAAAGTCCAGCAAGGTTACATATTTTTTTTAAATAGCAATAATAGCAGGGATGCTATAGATGTTGTCGATCTTTATATATTTTGATGTCTCATAGGACACAGAATATTTAATAAACTTTTTTGGGCAGCACTTACTTATTAAACAAATACCAGTATTGTATTTATTATCTTCTAGTCACTGTTCTAAATGTCTTCTAAGACTAATTCATTTAATTTTTATAAAAACACACTGGATGGCTATTGCATAATCCCCATGTCACAGATGAGAGTACTGCAGTATAGTAGGTACTTAAGTGCCTTGCCTAAGTAGATGAGGTATCGGGATTGCTATTCAGGCAGGTTATGATTGCTGTACCCTCTAGAAGCATACTGCCTCTGCTATGTTGAACATGATTTTTAGAAGCAATGTTTTCTACTCATTGCTTGATAATCGGGAGGTGAACTCCTTTTCTTCCCATTATTTGGCTTACACTAAATATCATCTTCAGAAGCATGATACTTCATATACAATTCCAAGGCATTCTTTACATTCAACCTTTAGTCCCGTCTGGCTTTCCCAGAGACTAAAATATGTTTAACTTTATAAAACAAGTATTGGTAAAATAACCCAAAATGAAGAGATAAATCTGACATTCCTTTTTCTGAGCAGCAGAATTGTACATTCAATTGCCATCATGATCCACCTGGTTTATTTGTCAATTTATAACAATTTGTGGGGAACTATTTAACATGTCTAATTTGGGATATCATAACATGAAAATAATTCCTGATTACTGATGGAGAAAAAAACACACAGCTTTAGAGATTTGCATCATCCTATAAAAATTGTTCCTTTTACTCCCAACAGACATCAAGTTTGCTGTCTATCCTTCTATACTTTAGTTAGCTCATTTAGTCAGTTTATTTTGCTATTTTCCATGAAGCTGTTTCCAACGTCCTTCATTCTTGTAAATCTGTGAGAAAGTCCCTTGCTGCTCTGTCCCATATTTCATTCTAAACCTGAGATAATGAGGAAACACCATAATAATCTACTGTGTGGGGTAGATGTTATTGTTCAGCCACTTTATGATCAGCATCTTTTGAAATAATCTATTCTCATATAAAGTAGCAATACTGAAGAAGGTTCAGTACTCACTTCCCTTCTCCATTTTATTAGATAAAATAATTTATTAGATAGATTTTAATATTCCCTAACTACATAGTTTTCTGGAAATTCCAAATAGCAAGAAATTTTAGTTTATATGATAGAAATTCTTTAAGAAAACATGACTGCTACTTTCTTCATGTAATTTCTTCATCCACCCATAATGTATGCCAGCCACTTCCATAAACTCTTCATAAGTAGCTCATCTGGGATGATGTCTTTCACTATTTTCCCATGTCACAGGAGATATGTTAAATGTCACTGATACTGTTGGATATTGAACATCCAAAGTGAATCCAGAGTTTTCGATTTGTTTTATGATTTTTTTATTTCAGAGACTAAATAATAACTAACTTGCTTAAAATCTTTTAGCTATGTTTCTGACCAGCAGTCTTAGGAATAGAACTACGTATATATATATTTTTATTCTGTTATATTCCGTTGTACTTTTTTTATACCTAGTCTACAGACCAGAAACTTATTCAAATGAATTCCTTAATATGTTTCACCCGGACCTAGTCATTCTGTTAAAGTTACTTGCAAATTCATGCCATAAACAAACATATTGATTTTGGCTCTAGAGGGCGGTTGTAATGAATTTCATAATATTCTCATATCCCTTTTGTAATTAAGCCCACTTTAACTCCAGGTCCATCACCTCTTTAACAACACAGGTGCATCTATGGATAGAATCATACTGCCAGTGGGTATGACTACATATTGAATTTGCAAGTCATTTTCATGATGAGCTCTTATTTATTTAGTCTGCTCTGCTTGCCTCTGAGATGATTTTATTAAACAAGGAATAAAGAGGTGTAGGTACAAAGGGTATATATGGAAACATGTAGGATACCTCACACACTGAATACAAATATGCTGTTGAGGATGCATAATATCACAAAATAATGAGATGAGAAAACTTTGCTAGTACATATCCAGAGCAAATATAACAGTCCAGGCTTGGACTGAATCAATAAACTTCCTAGGTGACCAGAGAGCAAACAGTCTTTACAAACACAAAGATCTTTCTTTCTATTTGCCTTGTTTTCATTATATTTAATAGGAATGAATTTGTGTCTTTTGCATTAATTGGAACACTTATGCAGGAAACAATCAGGGCAGTGGGAAAGGTAGAATGGGGTTAACCATTACTAGTGGAACTTTCATCTTTTAAGTATGCTCAATATTTGCATTCAGTTACAAAAATGGAGAATGAATAACAATGCTTAATATGAATATAAATTGACAGACTCTATTTGCATAAAAATGCTATTAACATAAAAATGCTGTGACATTTTAATTTATATAAAGGGAAAATAATAAAAATAAATACTCTCATGCTGCGTTTGTGCTAAGTAGTATACAATGTCCAGAGAATTTCTGGGCTATGTGACCTTGAAGGGAAAAAACCGCCATGCACTTACTTAGCCAACTAGAAGCGGGGACTTCTATGTACCTTTTAAATAAAACCTCAAGATTCTGGCACTGTTTTATCCTATTGAGTGCATACACTTGGTGTGGTGTGAATACAGCCATACTCTGCTTCCCACAGCATGCAAGCAGGACTTGGCTGCAGGCTAGGCCTCCTCCGAAGTCACTTGTAAGCCTGATTGAAAGAAAGAACAAAGAAATGATGCAGAGGTATACTCTCCTCTCAGACATGCCTTTAGCGCATTTAGGCATTTTAGAACAAAAAAAAAAAAGTCTTTGAAGTTTAACATCTCTGTCTGATTTTGAAAGATCAGAAAAATAGAGGTCAAGTTTTAATTACATACACAATATTTCTTTCATTTAGGTTTCTCCCAACCTAAGTCTGTGTCTGCTTTTCTTTTCTCTAAATCCTTAAAAATCCATAAATACATAAATCACTACAGTATAAAGTGATTTCTGCTTAGAAAAAAAAAAAGAGGGGATTATTTTGCTTGAATAACTTGAAGGTAGTAAAGGTGAAAGACAATTGACAGGAAGTAATCCCACATAATCTCACCATGGCATGACATACGACAAAGAGAAGACAGTATTTTGAGCGCTATGATATTTCAGAAAATCATAAATTAACTATTTACGAATAAATGTCTCTAAGATCATGACTTTAAAATCAAATAGTCGGGCTTACTGTTCATTTGAAAGCCTATTTCTTGATTTACGGGATTCTTTTCATCCGCTACATGAGAAACTGCTCTGTCCAGTCTTTTTCTTGCCAACATAGTCATATATTACTACCTGCAGGCTTACCAGATGCTTTGTGGGCATGTGTAGATGATAGACACTGATATATGCATTTGTAGCTACAATTTCTATAAAACATCAGGAGTAATATGTCCAATGTAGCTAAAAGCTGGTTAACAAATACCTAAACTTGTTTTTCTTTTAAATGATCATGTCTAGGGGCACCTGGGTGGATCTGTCGGTTGAGTGTCCTACTGTTGATTTCAGCTCAGGTTGTGATGTCAGGGTCCTGGGACTGAGTTCCACATGGCACTCTGTGTTGGGCAGGGAATCTGCCTGAGGATTCTCTCTCTCCCTCTGACCCTCATTCAGCTCACGCACTCTCTCTCTAAAATAAATAAATGTTTAAAATACATAAGTAAGCAAATAAATATAATAAATGGCCATGTATATAGAATAGTGGCATCATGTTACACATGATACTCCTGAGAGGTATATTGATGAAGAGGATATGCACAGGACTAGATTTTATTTTTAAAAAATCCGTTAACTATCTACTTTTTAAATTGGAAAGTGATTCATGAACAAAAATACTTTCTGGTTATAAATATATAACAGCTGATCACTGTTCAGTTTGAACAATCAGTGGTTAGGTCAATTCTATTTAAACAAATAATTTTAATTAAAAAAAAAACACATTTGACCAAATTAAAAAAAATGGTGTAAAATGTGATGTCAATATTAGGAGAAAAATATTCCAATGATAATAGTAGTTCAAAGTTTGTTGATAATCAAGGCTACTATGGAAGAAAAATCTGTCCTTATTATGTGTTAGACTATATTATATTTACACTAAAATTTTATGGTCTTAAAGTTTTTTTATAGTCAGCATATTTATGTAATGACTGATTCTACCTAGTTAAATTTCTTTAAAAATATTTATATTTTATAAGTATTTCCACTTATATACCTTTTTTTAATATGTGTATGACTATAAGATTATAGCCTAACCAGTGTTATGAAATGGATCTCCATAATTTTAGTAGCAGTAGTAGTTGTAATAGTATTTGCAGAATGGGGTCTGGACATGACTATATTTTATGGTATTAATTCTTATAAAAACATGTTTTCTTGGCTTAGGACAAACATTTTTAAGAATGAGAAAACTCTTTCCTTTTAAAGAATAATGATGTAGGGCAGCCTGGGTGGCTCAGCAGTTTAGCGCTGCCTTCAGCCCAGGGTGTGACCTCGGAGTCCTGGATTGAGTCCTGAGTGGGGCTCCCTGCATGGAGCCTGCTTCTCCCTCTGCCTGTGTCTCTGCCTCTGTGTGTGTGTGTGTGTCTGTCATGAATAAATAAATAAAATCTTAAAAAAAAAAAGAATAATGATGTAAACTGCAAGTTTGGTATCTCATTGTGAAATTAAGTGTGTGAAGTTGCCTGAAGGAATCATTCCTGACCCTCACATCAAATAAGTTTGAGGTGGGCAAAGAAGATGAAAAGTAAAATATTTCAATACTCACCTTATTGTATCATCAAGTTAATAAAAGTGTCCCTTTTTCACAATGCAAATAATTTAGACATAATTTTGAATTCTGTAACAAAAAATGAGTCAGAACATACATGTTGAATTAAAAGTAGGAAATCTTATCTAAATGAAATAATTTAAGTGCTCTACATAAGCCTAAAACAACTCATTGAAATATGAAATCACAATTTTTTTTCTATGTGTTATAAGAAACGATTGTCACTCGATAGTGCCAGGACAGCCATGCTCTGAAGTTACCTTCCTCCACATGTGTCTGTAAGAGGCCATAGAATCAAAATAATTTAATGGAGCTTATGAATAATGACAAGAGCAATCATATTTAAATGAAAGTTTACTCATATCTTCATTTCGTGTTTTATGATTTAATGGAAGGTATTAAGTCCTCCCATTTTATTTCACTGTTGTCCATCTCTCCTTTGTCTTTTCACTGCTTTATATACCCTAGAATTGTTCACAATATCCTCTGTGTCTTATCTCTCCAGCTGGTTGTTCTGGAAGCATTTTCCCACATTATCAACCTGTATTTAGTGCATTTAAAATAAACATAAGAAAGTAGGTGTGAAATATATTAAATTAAAATGAATTTTCACAATGCTGTAAAAAAGGCATCTTAGAGGCATTAAGAAATGTCTTCTCTTTGGTGGAAGTAGTCAGAGAAATCACAGCCTATTGTTCAATAGCATTTCGCTTGAAGCAAAAAGGAAAAGGAGAGATATTCCTTCTGGTGTGCATTACCACGGTCAAGGCAAAACAGAGTTCTAAATAAGTTTAGATAAAAAGGGTGTTTGGTATCAGAAATAAATATGGATTGAAATGATGGTTGACAGAAGACTGTGGAAAGCTGAGCCACTAGACCAAATAGCTTTTATTTGACAATACAAGCAATAGAATTAATCAAAGTCTTCTTTCCTGCTTCCCTTCCCATGTCAGTGAATAATACTAATTAAACTCAAAATATCACTTTGACTTTCCTCATGCCCCATAAAAAAACAGAAAGGAGATGAAATAAAGAGATCTGCTGCCTTGAATGGAGCACCATACTTAGGCATACTGTTTAGAGACGTTGTCCTCTGCTTCATCTCCTCCTGAAGAAGTTTTCTGGAAAAGCCAATCTACCAACTTCTTACATTTTTTGTAGCACAGCAAATGACTTTATGTTACTATATCTTCACACAAGATTGCAGGAATATAATAAAGTCATTAAAAGAGTGGTTCAGGAATGAAGATGTTTGTGTGTTATAACTAAAAAAAAAAAAAAAAAAAATTCTTCCCACTGTCAAAGAAGTTGAAACTCAGAGTGACTTTTTCCTTTTTTGTGAAAGTGCAAAAATGTCAATCAAGCAATGTTAACTGACTCTCTGTCCTGTTGGATGTCTTCCATAGAGAAAATAAATGTCTTTTTAGAGAATTAAACTACATGAATGACCCTATTTCAAAAAGTCATATCATGGATATTTACACAGTTCTGCACTTAAATAAGTCGTCCATGTTGAAGAAAGTCCAAGGGAATGGGCAACATTATTTCTCAGTAGTTAATTTAATTTTATAAACAAGTTCTTGTTTTTCAGGTCTTTTTTTTTTATTAAATTTTTTTTTTAATTTTTATTTATTTATGATAGTCACAGAGAGAGAGAGAGAGAGAGAGAGAGAGAGGCAGAGACATAGGCAGAGGGAGAAGCAGGCTCCATGCATGGGGAGCCCGACGTGGGATTCGATCCCGGGTCTCCAGGATCGCGCCCTGGGCCAAAGGCAGGCGCTAAACCGCTGCGCCACCCAGGGATCCCTTTCAGGTCTTTTACCATAAACTAATTATATCATTACATATTTTCCAAACAATTAATTACAGATATTCTACAGTACAGTGGCAGTGTAAAAAGCTTCTATTCATTCATTAATAAATTATTTTAGGTCTACTGTGTGCCAAGTACTACCCTAGGAGCTATGGATTCATGGTACTGAAGACAGGCTGAACACTGATCTTCATGGAATTTTTATTCTATATGATTCTGCTGGTGTCAGTCAATTTTGGCTGCTATAACAAAATACCATAGCCAGTGGGGCTTAAACAATAACATTTATTTCTCTCAGTTCTGGAGACTAGAAAGACCATGATAAATGTGTTGGGAGATCTGGTGTCTGATGAGAGCCTTTTTCCTGGTTTGCAGGTAATCACTTTTTACTGTATCCCTCCTATGGTGGAGAGAGAACACTGGGTTTTCTTCCTCTGCTTACAAGGGCACTAATATCCTCATGGGAGCTCGACCCTCAGGACCTCATCTAAACCAAAAGTCCCCTCATTATCAAAACAAAAGTTACCTTTATTGATTCCTTCAATTAGATTAAATCCAATAGTTTTTTGGAAAGTGCCTAAGAGGGTGAACTAGTTGCCAAGAAAACCAACCCTATGATTAGAGGATTGGAATTTTCAGTACCCCACCCACCTTCAGGGAGGGAATCCATCACCAATGGCCAATAACATAATCAATCATGTCTATGTAATGAAGTCTCCATAAAAACCTTGAAGGTAGGGTTCAGAAGCTTCCAGGTTAATGAAAACATGGAGATGCTGAGAGAGTGGTAGATTGGAGAGGATTTCATAGAAACAGTACAGAATGGTGGTCACAAGGACTAGGGAAAGGAGAAATGGGGAATGTAGGTCCAAAGGCCCAAACTTTCAGTTGTAAGAAGAACAAGTTCTGAGGATCTAATGTGCAGCATGATAACTAGGGTTACCAGTATAGTATTGTATACTTGAAAGTTACTGAGAGATCATCCTAAACCTTCTGACCACAAAGTCACAAAGAGTCAATTATGTGAGATGATGGATGTGTTAAATATCTTGGTGTAGATAATCATTCTGCAACATACATGTATATTCAATCATCACATTGTACATGTTAAATAGGTTCAATTACCCCAATTAAGTAGGAAAATGAAATAAAATAAAACTATAGAAAACAAAAGAAGGTAAAATGTGAGATAAGCTCTTCTGGTTCCCAGACAGCTTGATGAGAAATGATTCAAAGATTTCCAACCTACACATTTACACCCTCATTTCAAAATTTTGACTGAAAATTAGCTATACATTTCAATGTGCCCCATGGTTTGGATGAGAAGGATATCTAGCAACTGGAGGGCAAAATGGGATTAGCAAGTGCCCTAGACTAAGTAAAGGGGAATAGAAGCCAGCAGCCTGCAGCTATGAACGAGGCCAGGGGAGACAATGACAGACGAAATTGAAGAGCCTTAGAAATTAAGTAAACCTCAGCATTAGGGTAAAGAGAAGAGGGAGGAAATACAGAATAAATTAAATATTTATGCCAAAAAATTTGATCTGCAAACCCTGAATTTTTTTTTTTTTTAAATTGATGTGAGGAAAAACATTGATTAATTTACCTTGCTAGTGAACTCAACAGGAGCTCATGAACCAAGATAAATTCTATTATAGAATCACAAATAAGGTAGATCCTTTTTGTGGACATTTGAGATTTGAGTGTGGATTACATCTCTGCCTATATTCTGTTTTTACAGTTTTGTCCAGGATTAAATCTGTCCTTTAAATTCTCCTTCTGAGTCCCTTTCATTTGGCTCTCCACAGGAACACATTGCCCTCAAGTCTCATGATGCATTGGCTATAGCACTCTAATTTTGCCTGGTCTGCTCAAAAAAATACCATGTTCTGGACCTTTCTCACCCCTCATCATAATTGCATTCACTCCATCAAAATTTACATGCTCCATGTGCCACTATTTCTGGCTTAGAAAAAAATACTAACATCAATCAATTTAAAACCTGCCATATAAAGAATTATAAAGGTATCAGGGTTACTAAGCCTGGAACATTGTGGCCTTTAGATATTTAGATGGTAGTTATTTTGAAGAGGAATTTGTTGAGGATGACTTCAATTGAAATTTGTGACATTATATCTGCACTTACTACTTAAATTGTAAAGGTATACCATTAAACCTACTTTAGGACTAAGCAATTCTGGAGAGCCCTCTCTAAGTGTGCCACCACCCAGGACAGTTGGCACATGTAATTAGGAGCATTTGAAACACAGATAATTTGAATGAGGATCTGAATTTTTAATTACTTTATTATATATCAATCTCTACTTCAATTTAGAAACTGAAAAAATATGAGATATCATTCTTTAAATGCAAATTTATTGTCTTGTTCACACTGCATTTCAATTGAACTGTTGCAATGTGTGTGACATTTTGGTTGTATTGTATTGTGAGTCTCTGGCTCCTGTGTCTTTCTGGTATTATATAAAAATGAATTTAATCAGTATGAAGGAATTGATTCAGTTCAAATGTTTTTGTCTATACACTAATGACTACATCAGTACAGATAACACTATAACATGTTTATTGCAATATATTATGCAGACTGTGAGTTACAGTGGTACTATGTATATAATAATTTTACATTAAATCGAAGCATTTATTAGTTTAATTATGTAATAATTAAATTATCTTTCTAGTTAAAATAAGGTACATACATTGATTTTAAAATGAAGAAATATCACTGAATCAGAATGGATAAAAGATTTAAAGGCTATTACTATAATGGAATAAGTAATAAAAAAAGACTCCCCAAAAATTATGATGTTAATTTCATAATGAATGCCAAGTCCAAATCATTAGATTGAGTTTTTTAAAAAGTGTGTTTGTTGCCTTAAATAAATTCACACAAACAAGATTGACAAAATTGAGACATATCCATTAGATACACACTTAATTTGAAAAGAAAATTCGTCCTAAAGTAAAAGAAAAATATTGACAAAATTAGTCACCTGAAATCAGAATTAAATACCATGACAAATTTTAAAAATCATATTTAAGAGCTCTAAGTGTGTGACTTTGGCTAGCTCTCAAATGACTTGGTCTTTACACAAAATAAAAACTATTTTTGAGTGGCAAGATAATAAAATACATTACTAATTTATTTTTTTAAGATTTTATTTATTTATTCATGAGAAACACACACAGAGAGAGAGAGAGAGAGAGTGAGAAAGAGAGGCCGAGACACAGGCAGAGGGAGAAGCAGGCTCCATGCAGGGAGCCCCATGTGGGACTCAATCCCGGGACCCCAGGATCATGCCCTGGGCCGAAGGCAGACACTCAACCACTGAGCCACCCAGGGATCCCCGTTGCTAATTTCCTTTATGGAAAATTTTTAATATAACTATACATTAAAGCCTAAGAAAATACATTTTAACAGAATGAATGATTTTCACGTAAGCCACTGAACAATTATTTAGGCAATATAAAATCTTCCTAACAATATTTATGATCAATTGATTAAAAATATTAAAGTAACAAGTACTTTTCTGTAGTTGGAATTACTTATGTGGTGCAAGAGACAGTATTTGGTTACAACATTGCGTATCTTGTTTCTCAAGGTATTTCAAAAACAAGAAAAAATATTGCCAATTTGCAGACTGAAAGTCAAGCTCATGGCCTAGATATTTTAGATTCTATGGTGTTTGTCTAAAAAGAATTTCAACAAGACACAAAGTAATTAGTTCTTATGGCAGATGATGCTCAAGTTATTTTAGTTTTAAAAAATCTGGATTTATTGGGATTTTAAAACAACCAAATGCTAGTTTCTGTATTCCTTTACTTCATTTTATGTGTCGAAAAAATCGTACTCAGTATTTGAAACAGATTCTATGGAGAATGTATGTATATGGTTATTAATACCATCCAATATATATATGCAGATGGTATAAATTATCACATTTATTTAACATTTGAAAGAAATAGAAAACAATGAGTTATATAATGTTATGTTCTTTGCCAGAGTTCATTGGTTGACTCATAGGATAATATGACTGTGGTGTTAAGTCCAACTCTAGATTTTCTTTAAAAAAGGGGAATGCTTCCTAAATATTCAGTAATCAGGCACAAAAACTGCTGTTATTTATATTTCTTCCTATTACACAGTGTATGTGCAAGTCAAGTTGAAAGTTCCAAGTAAAATAAATCTTGTTGCTTATGTAGAAAACATAAGCAGTTTCTTAATTTATGATGTAGGTCAAAATGAAAGTGGAAGACCACTTGCTAAAATGCTACTAAGAATTTTAAAATATTGACAACAGAGCATTATATCAAACAGGGCCCTTCGAACTATGAGGTCTGTATAATTGCACACTGTGTATTTATGAAACCAAACTTGTCGAACAAGATTAAGAATTTATTTTGAGGGATATAAAAATATAGCTGGGTGGCTCAGTCAGTTAAGTGTCAGTTAAGGGTCCTGGGATGGAGCCCTGCATAGAGCATCCTGCTCAGCGAGAAATTGCTTTTCCTTTTCCCTCTGCTACTCCCCCTGCTCACTCTCTCTCTCTGTCTCTGTCTCACTCTCTCTCATAAAAAAAAAAAAAAATCTTTTGAAAAAAGAATTATGTTGACATTGAACTTCCATGATGTACATCAGTAATAATTATTTTGCCCATGTTTCTGATATGAATCCGTCCACATGTAATTTTATGTGTAATCCATCTGACTAGTAATTTTAATCTATGGCATTATGTATATAAGCTATACAAGCTACACAAAATTTAAATAACACTTTGTTGATATTGATAAATTTGCAGTTTCTTTTCAATTTATTAAATATCCTTTCAATTATATGCTGACAATACTGAATTGGTATAATAGTATGAATATTCTTAATTTGGATAGAAGAAGTGGAACTGATATGCTTTTGCTTAAAGGTCAAATAAATAATTAGAAGAGAGATGAATCAGTTTTTTGAACATGGACCATTGAAAGATAATGATATTTTGTAATTTTATTCAATTATTAGAAAACATTTAAGTATGTTTGGAAATACGAGGGAATGAATATCTACTTTTCAACTGTAAATTTTATAAAGTCTAAATGTAAATTAAGTATCTGATGAAAAATTGTGGTCTTATCAAAATGTAATATAAATGTAAAATATACATTAAATTTTAAAGTCTTGTATGAAAAATGAATATAAAATGTCAGTAATCTTATATTGATATTTACAATTTATGGAGTTAAATAAACACTATTACTAAAATTAGTTTTTTCTGTTTCTTCTCATTTTCTTGTATGAGTCTCCATGACAAGTTAAATCTACACATGTGGCCTACATTGTATTTTTCTTGCAAGAGTGCTTTAATATGCTAATTTCATAGTGGTCATCTAATGATTATTTAAGCTATCTTATATTTCATCAAGGCTTAGATACTATGGACTACGGGAAAAATATATTCAGAGCCTCTTTTTGTGAATAAAACTGTATTGGATCATAGATACCTTTGCTTTTTATGTATTGTCAATAGATGTTTTTATGCCATAAAGGTATATTTGATTCATTGAGTCAATGGTAAATTGAGCCACATAGACCACAAAGCCTACAATATTTACTGCCTGGCTCTTGATCATCTATATCTAGATGATATATAGTATTTGTCTTCTGGGCATTTGGCCAATTAATACTGTGCTTGGAAGAGGGATGCAAGCACCAAAACGATGAACTGAGTTATCACAAGACCCTGAAATCTCAAAGAGATGGCCGTGGGGAGAACTCTTGAGTAGGCACTGGCCATTGCTAGTGTAGTAGTGACAAGAGGGTAAGGTAACTTTTCCTAAATTTGAGAGAATGCTAAAATTGGGGGAAAATGTGACTTTTACAAGGTGAGAAAATATATTTTTTTCTCCTCTCTATTATATATGTCTTGTTTAAGATGTCTATTTCAGAACTAGATTCCAGCTCCTACTAGTCCCAGCGCCAGAATTCACAGGTGTGTGTCATCGTAACAATGATCTCTACATTTCAAACAGAAACTTGCCTAAAATTAGGTCACCCTAGAACTCCCAAAGCCTTGCTACTAGAAAGAGGTCTTTGAAATTATTTATATAGTTGACTTTCAGTGCGACCCGAAGGATCAGAGAGAAGACCAGTAGTTAAAAACTATATCCATTTCTGGATCAAAGAGCGCGAGGCTTTAAGGAATTGCCTGTCAAAACCATAATGAGATTCCACTTTACACCTATGAAAATGGCTAGAATTTTTTAAACGGAAAATAACAGATGTGGACAAGGATGTGGTGAGATTGGAAAATTGGAACTCTCAAAAATTGCTGGTAAAAACGTAGAATAGTGCACAGCTGTTGTGGAAACCAGTTTGGTAATTACTTGATCAACAACAACAACAACAACAGCAACACAGAATTACTATTATAATAGCAATTCTTCTCTTAACTATATATCCGTAAGATTTTCAAACAAGTGTTCACATAAAACTTGTATATGAATGTTTATAGCAGCATTATTTACAAAAGCCAAAAGGGGGAAACAGTCTCTTACCTGTCCACCAAGGAGGGGGTAAATAGAATGTGGTGTCTCTGTGAAATGGAATACTAGTCAGTCGCAGAGAGTGAAGTACTGATTTGTGCTACAACATACATGAACCTTGACGGTACTATCTTGATTAAAAAAAAAAGTCATTGCTATCAAGACACACACATGTAAATTCTGTATGTTGTATATTCTATTTATATGAAATACCCAGAACCGGTAAATCCATAGAGAGTAAAAGTAGACTATTGATTGTCAGGCCTTGGGAAGAGGAGAGAATGGGGAATGATGGCTTCAAGTTTCCTTTAGGAAGATGCAAGCGCTCTGCAACTGGATAGTGGTACTAGTTTTATATGATTGTGAATATACTGAATGTTGTTGTATTGTACACTTTAAAAGAGCTAAAACGACAAGTTTTGTTTGTATGTATTTTAACCACAATAAAAAAACAATTATGATGATTTAGAATATGCACCAGCAGACTGCTAAAAACTCTCATAATTATTTTACACAAATGGATTGTCTGAAGGATTAGTGTCTGTTAGTACAGGTCAGTGGCACCAAGTGTTTGTTAAGCTGTTGGATTTGATAATTCTAAAGATACTACAAAATTAATTTTTTTTAAATAAAAATCTGACTTATTCCTCTAAATAGCATTTAATTTTTTAACATGTATAATTTTCAACCCGCTGGCTATCTAGTTTTGGAAATTTTAAATGATAAACATGTATTTTTATTAAAATGGCCATTTTTACATAGCACAAACTATAAGTAGTGTTATGGGTTAGCTCTTGCCAAATTCTATTGCTTAGCACTGACACAGTTTATTTCAGGGCAACTACTAGCTTTGGTTCAAGTAAATAATTAGTTTGCTTTCCTGGGAAATTTCATGGTATAATTTATTAAATAGTTTGTGTTAAACGGAATTGGTAATTTTATTCTATAGTTTGTGACAAGTAGGTAATTGTTTTAAAACAACAACAATGATAATTACTTCCTGGGCTTCCCTGGCGAGGGTGGGAATGGGAAAAGGAGGAAATACACAAGGATTTCATAGGAAGACTATTCTTTATTCTGCCTATCAGGTATTAGGGAGTGAGAATTATTAGTGTATTTCCAGCATGGATTGCAATTCTGGAAAGAACTCTCAATAAGTATCCTCATTAAGACCAGAGTAGAATGTTCCCAGTTGTTCAAACATATGGATTTAGAATTCTCAAAGATCCCTGTTTTATTATTATTATTATTATTATTATTATTATTATTTATTTATTTATTATTATTATTATTTAATGTTCTAGAAAAGTACTTAAATAATGTTTTATAGATGTTGTTATACAAAGTAGCTGTGGCAAATGAAGCCCATATAAATACCACAATTAAAATTCTGTGTCCACTGAGATACAATTCCCATGAGTATCTTATGTTCACACAGTCTGGATTTTCTGAGCAAAGAGCACTGATAACCTTTGCAACATTATTTGCAGTCTTGCAAAAATATATTCCCTTTACTAGACTATGCTGTCGTGAGTAAATGCATTCAATTTGTCTTTTAGGCTCAAAACTTTGTTATGCATGAGAATACTCTTTGAAGCAAATGCATGAAAATATTCTTTGAAGATATAAACAGTGTCTGCCTTCATGCCAGAGAAAGTAGCATTTATACAGCACAGCTAATGTCTCCCTCCCCAGAAACATTTCAGGATAGTAAAATATTATTTCCCTCTCTGGGATGTTCTAATATTTCAAAGTAACGACGAGTTGCTCTCTCTCTTTCTCCAATACATGGATCACCAGGAGCCCTACATAAGATCGATGTTCCCTGACTTGGGGTTCCTTTTCTACAGCATATACCACTAGATGTGCAGATGCCATTTAGCTCTTACCAAGTCACCCCGTGGGGACTGATACTCAAGAAATTGATGCAAGATATTGCCATGGTTAATACTATTTCTATGAGTAGTAATAGTCTTTGTCTCTCACCCCCAAGTCCTAGATCTTCTGTACACACATATATACACACGCACACACATGCATATACATGCAAATGCATAAATATTTATAAACACATAGGAACCAGAATTACATGCATATTCATATATAATACATATGTGCAAGTATATATATATATATATATATATATATATATATATAGACATTTATAACTGTGGAAGGCTAACTTGTTTGCTTGCAAGAAGGGTAAAATCTCATACCCTTCAAAGTCCTGAATGGAATAATTTGATATAGTATTACATTTTGTGTTCATTTCAGTGAATATGCATTATTAAGTTCTGTTTATTAGTTTTATGGATGTATATATTTTTAGAGGGGATATTTTTTCAGGTGGTACATTTTGTAGGCCTTGAAAGCACTATGTCCATTTCACCTGATTAAGAGGAAAATGAGGGACGTCTGGGTGGCTCAGTGGTTGAGTGTCTGCCTTTGGCTCAGGTCGTGATCCTGGAGTTCTGGGATCGAGTCCCACTTTGCGCTCACTGCATGGAGCCTGCTTCTCCCTTTGCCTGTGTCTCTGCCTCTCTCTCTGTGTCTCTCGTGAATAAATAAATAGAATCTTAAAAAAAAAAAAGAAAGAAAGAAAGAGAAAAATACCTTCTTAATTTTTTTAAAATTTTATTTATGATAGTCATATATATATATATATATATATATAGAGAGAGAGAGAGAGAGAGAGAGAGAGAGAGAGAGGCAGAGACACAGGCAGAGGGAGAAGCAGGCTACATGCACCGGGAGCCTAACGTGGGATTCGATCCTGGGTCTCCAGGATCACTCCCTGGGCCAAAGGCAGGCGCCACCCAGGGATCCCGAAAAACACCTTCTTAGAGCCACACTTGAAATTTTGGTTTTCTTAAAAGATTTTCAGGAAAATTCTATATTCACAAGAGTGACATAGATTACTAATTATTATTTCCTGATGGCATATGTATCTGTGTACCCAAGCCCCTGAGGGTACTATTGCTATCATTCCTTTCCAGAAATTATTTCTTTTTTCTTTTTAAGATTTTATTTATTTATTCATGAGAGACATAAAGAGAGAGGCAGAGACATAGGCAGAGGGAGAAGCCGTCTTCCTGTGAGGGAGCCTGACACAGGACTCAATCCTAGGACCCTGGGATCATGACCGGAGCCAAAGGTGGATGCTCAATCACTGAGCCACCCAGGTGCCCCCAGAGATTATTTCAACAGACAAAGCTTGGGTAGCATACTGTTTTGATTACTATAGCTTTGTAACATGTTTTTATTAAAGCAACTATCATTTGAAGTATTGAAGTATTAGTATCTACTAACTTCTCTAATTCATCCCAGTTAATTGAGATGACTAGTAAGGAGTTAGTTTACAATTTGTTTTCTTACTATTCAAAATAGCTAAATTTAATGTTTATTGAAGCATGATAAGAGATAATGATGGGAACTATGTATCACCTAATATGATTAGAAATGAATAATTTTTGTTTCAGGACTATTTAAAAATAATTTTTAAAAGAGGTACAAAATAATTACAGAAGAATTATAGTTCAATACACAGAAATATAAGTAATATAAATAAGAATGTATAAAACCTTAAACAATAACTTCCAGTAGGCATAACAAAGGAATTTCAAGTGTTTCAAAGGCTATGAATATTCTAAGTTAAAATACTTTATATAAATCTACATCAGAGGGATCCCTGGGTGGCGCAGCGGTTTGGCGCCTGCCTTTGGCCCAGGGCGCGATCCTGGAGACCCGGGATCAAATCCCACGTCAGGCTCCCGGTGCATGGAGCCTGCTTTGCCCTCTGCCTATGTCTCTGCCTCTCTTTCTCTCTGTGACTATCATAAAAAAAAAAAAATTATAAAAAAAAATAATAAATCTACATCAGAAAAAAATGCAATCATAAAATCAATTGCCATTTATTCAAATGTGATATCACAGCTGCATGATAATGGGCTAATAATGTACTCAGAATGCTATGAACTTCTTTAGTTTCCAAGGCAACTAATTTTTTTTTCATTTTCTATTCAAAGTGTAAAGGCTTTCCAGAAATTAAAGACATTATAGTACTACTTTCATTTAAGGACAAAGAAAAAGAAAAAGAAAAAGAAAAATATTTTATATTATAACATTTTACAAAATTATAACATTGATAAAAAGTAAATAAAATTGTCATTTTTTCCAATCCATGTTTATATAGATCCTTAAAACTATATATAAAATTTAAAAAAACGAAATAAAAATACTCTCATTTATGCAAAACACACAAAATTTAAAAACACATTGCAAGGAACATTTTTGTAGTTGTCATCACTTTTTGAATTCATGGTTTATAGTAAAGCATCCCTGAAAATCTTAAAATATATAAATAATTCCATTCCTGAAGTAGTATGATGTTCATTGGGGAGATTGTACACTTTCTATAATTTGCCACATTTTAGGGCTGGGTATTTAGGCAAAATGAGCCTATCTCATGAGACTTCAGATCTTTTGTCTTTCCTCTTAAGATCTATGATAAATTTGTTTTGGATTTCCTAGTTTGATCTCAAGTAATTAAAAGGTTCCTCTTTGTGCATGACTCATGTTCTATTCTTTTGATGAAATTAAAAATGCCACAAAATTGAGGCTTCCTTAGAAAGTTGGTACTGATACAAAAGTAGACACAGGTCAATAAACAGGATGGAGACCTCAGAAATAAATTCACATTTATATGGTCAACTAATCTATGACAAAAGAGGCAAGAACTACAATGGGGAAAAGAAAGTATTTTCAATAAATGGTGCTGGGAAAACTGGGAGGCTACATGTTAAAAAGATGAAATGGTACTACTTTCTAACACCATTAAAAAAACTAAACTCAAAATAGATTAAAGACCTAAACATGAGACCTAAAACCATATAAATCCTAGAAGAGAGCACAGGCAGTAATTTCTCTGCCATCAGCCATAGAAACATTTTGCTAGATGTATCTTTTAAGGCAAGGGAAACAAAAGCAAAAATAAACTATTGGGACTACATCAAAATAAAAGCTTTTGTACAGAAAAGAAAATCATCAACAAAACAAAACAAAAACTTACTGAATGAGAGAAGGTATTTGCAAATGATATACCCAATAGGTGGTTAATATTCAAAATACAGAATTCATATAACTAAAAACCAAGAAAAAACAAGTGTCTGATGAAGAAATGAACAGAATTCATGCATAGACATTTTTCCAAAGAAGACATACAGAAGGCCATCAGACATATGAAAAGATGTTCAACATCAATAATCGTCAGGGAAATGCAAATCAAACCAAAATAAGATATCACCACATGTCTGTTAGAATGACTAAAATCAAGAAGACAAGAAACAACGTGTTAACAAGAACGCAGAGAAAAAGGAATGCAAGACACTGTGGGTGGCAATTTAAATTGGTACAGCCACTATGGAAAACAGTGTGGAAATTCTTCAAAAAAATAAAAAAAAAGGAATACCATGTAACCCAATAATTCTACTATTGAGTATTTATCCAGGGAAAACAAAACCACTAACTCAAAAAGATATATGCACCCTTATGTTTATTGCAGCATTATTTACTATAGCCAAGACATGGAAGCAATGTAAGTGTCCATCAAAAACTAATGGATAACAAAAATTTGGTATATATGCACAATTGAATATTACAAAATCATATAAAGGGATGAGATTATTCATCTGAAACAACATGGATAAACCTGGAGGGTATCATGCTTAATGAAATAAGTCAGATTGAGAAAGATACATACTATATGATTTCACTCATAAGTGTTACCTTAAAAAATGAATAAATAAGCAAAAAAGCAGAATCAGAATTATAAATAGAGAAGACAATCTAATGATTGCCATAGGGAAGAGGGATGGAAATTTAACAAAAGGGTTAAAGGGGAGAAGGAAATACAGGCCTCCAGTTAAGGAATGAGTAAGTCATGAGCATAAAAAGCAGAGCATAAGGAACACAGTCAATGATACTGGAACAGCAATGTAATGGCACAGATGGTAGCTATACTTGTGGTGAACATAGCATTATGTGTAGACTTGTCAAATCACTAAGTTGTACAAGGGAAACTTGTGCCAACTGTACTCAAATTTAAAAAAAAAGAATTTAAACTTATTTATGTAGATATTTCTACCTCAAGGAGTTGGAGCATAATTTTTCACAATGTAAATTCGGATGCACATCCTTACTTACTTCTAGAGAGTACAATATATAAAGTTGAAAAATAATAACCTTTCTGTGGAGAATCCACACACACTCTGAAGCCAAGTAATCAAGATTAATATTATTAGAGATATGTCATATTAATACTATGTATGCTTGATATGATGTGATAAGAATAACACTATCTTTGTGTTCTTCCTCCCAAAAGCCCTAATTTCAGTCTTACCATAAGAAAAACATCAGACAAATTCAAACTGAAGGACTATATACAAAATCCCAGGCAATAATTCTTACAACTGTCAAGATCATCTAAAAAACAAAAAAGCATGAAAATTTGTCATAGTTAAGAAGAACTTAAGGGGACCTATGAACTTCAGATGTTATACTTTCCTAGATGAGACCTGAAACTGAGAAAGCACATTAAGTAAAAACTAAGGAAATCTGAGTAAATTATAGACTTTAGTTAATAATAATGGATTGATATTGGCTCATTAGTTTGACAAATACAATATGTTAGCAATAGGGGAAAACTGGGTATGGGATATATGGCAACTCTGTACTCTCCTTGTAACTTTTTTATAGATATAGAACTCTTCCTAATAAAAGAGATTATTTCTTTTTAAATACAACTTTTCTTTCAAGTACAAGAAGGCTTCCAATAGTCAATCTAGAATTAATATGATGTTTCTTGTTATTGAAGACCTAAGCACATTCATTCTTTCCTCTGCTGGCTATGACTTCCATTCCCTGGAGTTTCAGACATTGTGTTTACATTTTAGTCAACAGGAAAGAAGATGGGATGAGGAAGGATATCACATCATTTAAAAAAAATGTTCTGGAAGTTGTTGTACATAAAACCATCCTTAAAAACTATTTGCTAAGAAATATAAAACAGGGCCACAATTGGCTCCATGGGTGACGAGGACGTGTATAACTGAATCTGGGAGATTGTGTGTCTTGATGAAGAACAGGGATTTCTCAATACTATAGATGGAGACAAAGAGAATGAGAGAGAAACAGAGAGATGAAACAGAGATAAAGAGACAAAAGAGAGAAAAACATTATGGCAAAATAAGCAGACTCTAGAACCTTCTACCTCTTTGGGCACACATATTTCCACCTGTAATTTGCTTTTCTACAAGAACTAGTTATGTTTCCACACACACACACACACACACACACAAATGCAAAACAAAACACAAAGAACTATCGAGGTACTTTAACCATTCAACAATCTACTCCTTATGTGTGTAGTCCTCTCCATCAAATGTAGGGGTGGTTCCTTCATGGCTCAGTTATATCAGACATAAGATTTATTCAAATTATAGCAATTAATGCAAGAATACTGGGGATAGACAAGTAGACAAGTAGAAAAACAGAGACCTTAAGAAACCCCTCACATATATATGAGAGATTTATTGGGGAAACCTGTATTTTTAAATAAATGATGCTGTGACATTTTTGTATTCATGTAGAAAAAATATGGCATTGCAGCTTTATATCATTCAATACACAAGACTGAGTCTTCGGTGAATTATAAATAAGTTTGAAAGGCATAACTCCATCTTTTCATGTCACTATTTAGTTAACCGTGTTTGTTCAAAGATAGATCCAGGATTGGAGAGGATCAAAGGTTTACCAAAGCTAGCATATAATGCAGACATTTTACATCATTCTACAAGGCACATATCTAGAAGACTGGTTTCAAACATTTGGTAAAAATCAAAGCAAATGGTCAAAAAGTTTTTATCTTAAATTTAAGCATTAATTTTGATTTAACTGCTTCAGGAAAGATGAGTCACACTCATCATACTTTTTTGTGTGATTAATATTTAGGGGAGATGATGCCTTCTTTCCAAATAATTTTAGAATTGCTACAAACATTCCTGCATTGATTTTATTCCTATTTATTCCTATTCATTTGAGATTAAATTGGAATCCATATTCAATGTTTTTTTGGTAACATTCATATTATTACTGTTGTTACTTTGAAATGCTGTAATAATTCACAAATAGATATTATGAATAACATTTATATTATACTTAGTTATTTCAAGGGATTGCACATCTTCAGTATTATTTAATGCTCACAACCAAATGAAAAGGATTAGAAAGCCATTCTTTTCTTCTTTCTTTTTTTCTTTCTTTCTTTCTTTCTTTCTTTCTTTCTTTCTTTCTTTCTTTCTTTCTTTCTTTCTTTCTTTCTTTCTTTCTTCTTTCTTTCTTTCTTCTTTCTTTCCTCTCTTTTTTTGGAAAGTTGGTAAAAACATTCTTAAATTGCAACGTTTTTTTTTTTTTTTACCTGACTTGTTATTTATATAAAACAACCAAGTGGGGTTTATTCCTGGGCTACAAGGGTGGTTCCACATCCATAAATCAATCAATGTGATATACTACATTAAAAAAAGAAAGAAGAACAATATGACTAACTCAATAGATGCAGACAAAGTGTTTGACAAAGTACAGCATCCCTTCTTGATTAAAACTCTTTACAGTGTAGAGATAGAGAAAAAATACCTCGATATCATAAAAGCCATATATGAAAAGCCCACAGTGACTATCATTCTCAATGAGGAAAAAATGACAGCTTTTCCCCTAAGGTCTGGAAATGGCAGGGGTTTCCGCTATCACCACTGCTGTTCAAAATAGTGCTAAAGTCCTAGCCTCAGCAATCAGACAACAAAAGGAAATAAAGGCATTTGAATCAACAAAGAAGTCAAACTCTCACTCTTTTCAGATGACTTGATATGGAATATATCATTTTTCATATAGAATATGGAAAACCCAAAAACTGCACCCCAGAATTGTTAAAACTCACACGGGAATTCAGCAGTGACAGGATATAAAATCATTGCACAGAAGTCAGTTGCATTTCTATACACTAACAATGATACAGAAGAAAGAGAAATTAAGGAGTCAATATCTTTACAATTGCTACCCAAAACCATAAGCTACCTAGGAAATAAATCTAACCAAAGAGGCAAAAGTTCTATGCTCAGAAACTATAAATCACTCATGAAAGAAATTGAGGAAAACACAAAGAAATGGAAAAACATTCCATGCTCATGGACTGAAAGAACAAATATTGTTAAAATGTCTATGCTACCTAGAGCAATTTATGCATTCAATGCAATCCCTATCAAAATACCATCAATTTATTTCACAGAGTTGGAGCAAATCCTAAAATGTGTGTGGAACCAAAACCCATAACTGTATGGTCAACTAATCTTTGACAAAGCTGGAAAGAATATCCAATGGAAAAGATGATCTCTTCAACAAATGCTGTTGGGACAATTGGATAGCCAAATGCAGAAGGATGAAACCAAACCATTTCTTCACACCATACACAAAAATAGACTCAAAATGGATGAAAGATTTAAATATGAGACAGGAATTCATCAAAATCCTAGAGGAGAACACAGGCATCAACCTCTTTGACCTCGGCTGCAGCAACTTTTTTTCTAGACACGTCTCCAAAAACAAGGGAAACAAAGGCAAAAATGAACTGTTGGGACTTAATCAAGATAAAAAGTTTTTGCACAGCAAAGGAAAGAGTCGACCAAACCAAAAAGCAACTTATGGAATGGGAGAAGATATTTGCAAATGACACATCAGAGAAATGGCTAATATTCAGAATCTATAAAGAATTTATCAAACTCAACAACCAAAGAACAAATAATCCAATTGAGAAATGGGCAGAAGACCTAAATAGTCATTTCTTCAGGAAGACATACAAATGGCCAAGAGACACATGAAAAAAATGCTCCACATCACTTGTCATCAGGAAAATATAAATCAAAACCACAATGAAATTGTCCCCTCACACCAGTCAGAATGGCTAAAAAAGAACAAGTCAGGAAATGACAGATGTTGGTGAGACTGTAGAAAAAGGGAAATCCTCTTCCACTGCTGGTGGGAATGCAAGCTGGTGCAGCCCCTCTGGAAAACAGTATGGAGGTTTCTCAAAAAGTTGAAAATAGAGCTACCCTACTACCCAGCAATTACACTACTGGGTATTTACCCCAAATATACAAATGTAACGATGAAGGGGCACCTGCAATGTTCACAGCAGCAATGTCCACAATAGCCAAATTATGGGAAAAGCCCAGGTGTCCATCAACAGATGATGGGTAAAGAAGATGTGGTATATATGTACAATGGACTACTACTGAACCATCAAAAAAAAATCTTGCTATTTGTAATGACATGGATGGAACTAGAGGATATTATGCTAAATGAAATAAATCAATTAGAGAAAGAATTATCAAATGCTCTCACTCATATGTGGAATTTAAGAAACAAAACAGAGGATTATAGGTGAAGAGAGGAAAAAAATAAAACAAGATGAAATCAGAGAGGGAGACAAACCATAAGAGATTCTTAGTCATAGGAAACAAACAAAGTCCCTGGAGGGGAAGTAGGTGAAGGATGGGGTGTAACACGGTGATGAACATTTAAGAGGTCATGTAATGTAATGAACACTGGGTATTATGTAAAACTGATGAATCACTGACTTCTACCTCTGAAACCAGTAATACATTATATGTTAATTAAATGAATTTAAATTAAATTTAAAAAACTAATGCCTGAGAGAAAAAAATGAAAAAAATAAATTAAAATTGAATAATTTTAAGTATACTTCTAAATTAATTTGCAAAATTGCTCACATTTATGATCAAATTGAAAAGTTCCATCACCCAAAAGATTATCTTCATAGTATAGACTGAGCTATCCCTTGGTGTATAAATGAGAGATATACTCATAATGATTTGCTTCCAAATAAAATATTAAGGATTGTACAACATTTGATTTGTTTGTATCAGATATTTGTTTCAGACAACTACTTTGAGTTAAAATCTTAGAACTCTTTGTAATGTTCTATACTTTCTTCTAAATTTTTCTTTGTGGGATTTTTTGAGTATGTAGAAATATTTTGGGGTTTCTGCAGAATAAAGACTGCCTGCATTAATTTTGCTAAGAACTGAGGATTCTGGGTAAAAAAAAACAAGCCTTGGGAAGTTCATTTGCATCTGTATAGATTGTGTAAGAACTCCAGAGAGATTTTGAGTTAGATATCTAACTCAAAAGGTATGTGAATACATTGCACGGGAAAATGAGGACCGGGACCATGAAGATATCAGTAAGTTGTAAACTCTTGAGACACAAAGATATACTCAATCCTTGAAGACATCTATTTACATTCTAAAATGTTACTGTGTGAACTTAAAGTTCTTTCTGTTTTGTCTCCAAATAGCAAGATTTTCTTCAATCTCTAAAGAGGGAAAAGGTTGGCATCTGGAGTGTTCTAATGTATGCAAGCAGAGAAAATCATTTGTTTTTATTCCTCATCTATGATAGAGACGTAGAATCTTGTTGGTATGGAGATATTTAGGGCTTTTCATTACAGTGCTTCAGCGGTAAGAATTGGTGTGTGGGGAGCCACAGGTTCATTATTTGATTTTTTAGTAAACAATAGTAAGCTTCTCATGACCCCAACATCTTATATATACTTGAAGATTACTTAAATAAATATTTAAATATTATTTAAATAATTTAAATTAATTTTTAAGGCTAAAGTAAATCATTTATGATGAGTATTAAAAGCCCGGATACATACATAAAAATGCAAAAGCCCACTTGAAGGAAATGGCATGAACAATTCTCTATCATTGTATGTAATGAATCATTCCTATTTTTTGTAATTTCATGAGAAACCATACAATTAAAAATATGCTTGAAAGCACAGTTTTACTGCTCCAGCAATAAAAGAGTAAGTGACATCAAGCTGCTCCCAATTCTCTAAAAAAAAAAAAAAAAACATAAATCTGGACAAAATATATCCAAGAAAAATATGAGATAAATGCTCTTAAGCATTTGGTAGGGCAAGCAGCAATTACTGAAGGAAAGATAACTCCTGATGCAAGCCCACGAACCCCTCCAGGTCTTGAAAGTTTTATTTCCTGACAGCTATGGCAAGCTCTAGTTACCCAGACTGTGGTGGTCCATTTGAGCCAAGCAAGATTATCAGAGTTCAGGGATAAATGCTGTAGCTGAACTCAACAGAGTAGAGCACTAGAGAGGAAAGTGTTGCCCAGACAGAAACTCTAGCGCTCTTGGGTAGAAATTCCCTGAAATCCCCTGAATAGGGCAGTACATGCTCAGGGCAATATCACAGGAGGCTTAGCAGAGAGAAATTGCCATGGCATTGAAGACATAGACACTAGATGGCAAACAGTGCTATGAAAATGCTGGATTTCCAGACCCATCATAATGTACATGCTGCCACCCCAGCATTCAATTTTGACCACAGAGACACCATACCTTATTAGTCGAGATCACATCTTAGACTTTAGATGGATTACTGTCTTAAGAAAAAGTAGAAGCAAGCTCTGCAAACCACAGTGAAGACAAAATTGAAGGTGGAGTCCTACTGTGTTAAAGAGACTTTGAAAAAAAAAAAACTGTGGCTTTTTCACAGATGGGTGGAAGCAGAACCCGAAAGCAGGTTGCACAAAATCAAATGCTTGAACAATTATTAACGTATTTCTAACAATTTGCATATTGTTAGCATATTTTTAGCTTTTTCGAGGAATGTAACAATCCTGGTGGCCTTCAATGTATCATCAACAATGCCTTGTCAAAACAAACAAACAAAAATGCATCATGGGGGAAACACAGAAAAATGGGATAGATAGGCAAGAATATGTCTGTTATCAGAGACATAAACCAAATGGCTCTGATGTTGTATATAAGTGACAGATTTAAAATAATTTATTGGAAATCTTTTCACACACTCAGTGCCAAGGTAGGAGGGATTAATTGCATAAGGGAACCAGAAGGCTGGTTGATTGAAGGAAATGTTCTATATCTCTATTAAGGTGGTTACAACAAGGTATATACTTGTAAAAAGTCATTGAATTGTGTACTTAAAGTGTAATTTTTGTAATGTGTGCCTCAGTTAGGTTGAGATAATATGTTTGATAAAAAATCTCATATTTTGTAAGCTAGTCTTCCTATTGAAATGCTATCAATCATTAACCAATAATGTGTAAAATCTTATGACGCATCTTTCATATTTTCAGTTCAAACAGTGGAACACACAAAATTTGAAAGACAAATAAACAAAAAACAAAACAAAATAGCACCACTGATTCTGAAGAAAAAATTTTACCCCACAGCAGGTATCTGAAAACAATCACCGTCCTTCGCTATGATCTGTTGTTTAAAATGCCCTAGGGTATGTTTTGAGTTACAGCAGATGTTAGTTTAACTACAGTAAAATGTGATTACACTAACACTTAGAAAAATGTTCTTGACCAGTAATAATTGAACATCTCATAGACTTTAACCTGTTTGTCATAAAATTAAGTTAAAAGATTTCATATGTAAATAGTCATCATTCAAAATATGCCAACATTTCCATATAGACTCAATACTTTCTGGAAATGATAAAATAATATCACTATTTTAAAAATAATACTTGCATTTTTAAATTTAATGAGTAATGAAAACAAATCAAATATTAGTTGAAAAATCCATGCTAAACCATCTATTACAAACACTAGTTGAAGGAGGACTTTAAGTCTCCTGCTCACTCTCTAAGTCCATCATTGTTTGATTTCTTAGCTTATTTGTCTGCTATATTGAATCTTTTTTTTCACAAATTCTCTTCAGGTTTTTTTATCAAACCGAAACTTAAAAAAAAAAATCATTCTTATTGATTCCTTCTGAAGGACTTAATGACACTCACTTCGCAATAGAAAGTGATTAAAGGTTAGTAACAACAGCAATAATATGCATTTTGTATTATGATTGTTCAGGTGGTTATTAAGTTATCTCTTAATTAAAGCGTCGCAATCTAGCCATTTAAAAACTTGTATTATAAATTTATATTTCCAGGCAATATAATCTGGTTAATATGTCTGTTAAGATCCAAGTAATAACATACTTGTGGAATGTAGAATAAAAATTTTTTCTTACGACTCAAGAGTGCAAAAAAAAATATTTCCTTCTTGATGCTATAAAGTTTAGTTCAGTCTTAGCCTCTTCTTCAGCAATCTCTCTCTCTCTTTTTCTCCACAGGTGTCACTGTTCCCTGCTGTCAGTGACAAGCACCGAAGCCCATAGAAATCCCTTTTCTGCCACTACTTTCAACAACCGTATAAGATAAGCACCAGGCTACAGTACTCCTGGGCCTTTAATGAAACGGAGTCAGCCCCTCCTCCCCATCTATAAAGGGAGCCTACGGGGTAGTGTTTGACAAACATAGTTTCTAGCTGGAGAGTTCCAAAAATGCTTTCATGTACATAAATTCTGCTATCATTCAGACTATTAATATGCTTGAAGAGATTTCACTTTTTTTCAATGGGCCGCGCAAAATATCAAATGTTCAGTGTGTATTTTTCATATGTAAACTGTAACACAAATACACAAAGGATTGGGAAAATACGGGCCCCAGGACTAGTCCATCAATCCAGACATGTACAATCATAGTATCACTTCGTCTGAACACATGATATATTCTGGATTGGACAAATGAACCAAAAATGTGTCTTTTCTGCTATTGAGTAAGACACTCTGTCTCCTAGGTTGGGAGGCTTTGACTATCCGTTGCCCTTCTTCCTTACTGAACATGCAGCATGATCAAATAACTGAGAGAAAGAAGAAACAATTCGTAGACATTCTAAATGTTAGCACCTAGTAATTTCCAGAGCAGTCTTGACCCTGTAGACATCCACCTTTATGTGATAGTTAATATTTCCTTCCCCTCTTTTCCCCTTCCCTACCTCTCCTCCTCTTCCTTGTTCTTCTTCGGCTTTGAATTAGGTTTCTGGCATTTTTAGAAGTTTTATTGTTAAAATATCTTTAGTACTCTGTGTATCACAAGAAAAAAAAAAGAGTGTTCAAAAGAGCTTAACTCTCATTTTTCATGCTGTAGTAAATATTTCATTACTTTTTTCTTTGTGATGCAAATAATGTACATTTATGAATTCACCCGCTGACCGCATATTTATTGAATGCTATTATATGAAAGAAATGTTAGGTTCTACATTTACAATAATAAATAAAATTCCAACTTCAAATCCCGTAGTATAAAGACATCACATGTACATACATTATCATACATATGTACCTACCATGCATATCTATCATACTTAGACTATCTATATCTATCATAAATCTGTCACTAGGGATCTATCATGCATAGTGTAATGTGGGCCAAAATGAAAAATGTTGATACAAATCAAAGGAAATTTTTTTCAGACCGAAAACAAAAAGATACTTTTATTCTCTAAAGTGTCACTCAGTAACTCACTCTAAAATTCTGTTTCCTTTTCTTTTTTAAGATTTTATTTATTTATTTGAGAGAGAGAGAGAGCAGGATCAGGAATAAGGAGTTGGTGGGGGGAAGGAGAGATGGGGCGAAGCAGACTCTCCATTGAGCAGGGAGCAGGATGCTGGGCTCTGATGGTCCCAGGATCCTAGGATCATGATCTGAGCTGAAGGCAGATGCTTAACCCATTGAGCAACCCAGGCACCCCTAAAATTCTGCTTTGAGTGGTAAGATTCAGGTGTGTCGGTGGTCATAGGGGAAATGAAGACTAACTAAATGGCCAAATCTAGAGTTAAAAGAACAAAAAATGAGCAGATGAAATGTAGGAAGCAGATTAGCATGTGGCTCTAATTTTCTCCAAACCAATTTCTTAATGAAAATGAGACTGTTATTAAAGGAGAGAGAAGCCATAATCACCGATCGACACTACCAAGAAATTTTGCCCTGGTACATTTCAGTTTTGAATCAAACTCTCTCCCTAAATGAGAAAATCTGAACTGAAAAGTGCTTCTGCAAAGGAGATTATACTAAGAATTTTTTAGAGGCTGTTTTAAACAAGTAATCCAATTTCGAGTCTTTGTTTCCTTCAATCCCATCATATCTTGTTGGTAGGACTGAGATAATCCAATAGGGGTGAATTGCTTGGCCTCGCTGGACTTTTAAAAAAAAGGGAGAAAAACTGTGATTGCTATTAGAAGAGACAGATAAGGCAGCGATAAAGGAATTGTGGATGAAGAGCATATGACAAAAGATGCACACATGAAAAAACAGCAGAGGAAGAGATCAAAGTTCTCCATGACTTCAAAGAAAATGGAAAAAAAGAAAAAACAGCTTGTGCAGCATTCACACACACACACACACATTTACGTCTACACAGACACTTGCTGTCACGCATTCACATGCCATGATGCAAACAAGTAAAACACAGTATGTTTGATAAAAACATGGTCAGGCTAAGATAAAACAAGCTCTTCTGTTAAATATCTCCCTTTACAAACATAATAAATGACACGCATATGCAATCCATCTTCTTTCAGGAAGCTGTATTTCCTCTTGGGAAATCTTCATTTGCTAACCACAAGCTCAAATGGGAACCATTCTCATAAGATATTTCTCATTTTCATTTCCCTTCTTTACAAAGCTTCATTTGCTTTCTACCAACACCATCAGATGTCTTAATTACTTTTGAATTCTTAACACCATTAAAATGCCTACAGTGTTTTATGGCAGAGATCATGACTTAAAAATCTGCATGTCTTCTTCCACCAGAGCAGTTTCTAAAACTCTTATGGTAGGTGCTCAACTGATAATAAAGAATTGAAAACATGGATCTTATTTTAATTTTACACCTCTAGCATAATTTCCCAGAATTGGTAGATTTTTTTCTCTCTCCCACTTCCCATGAAGATTGGAGAAGTATTTTCGTTATTTTTAATCAAGATGTATGGAGAATCTCAGAACTGATCATGTTGTTTTCAATAAGCAAAAATAATTAGGAGAACGTCTTTCACTAAACATTCATTAAATCAAACAAAACTACTTCTTTTTCCTTAACTTTACACTCAAAGATCCTTAAAATTGTCTTTTGTGCATCTTCATAATTTGATCTGACCAAAACGGGTGATTCCATGTTTATAAATAACTTACTTTTGACAAGGGAACGGGGTTATATAATAAAAAGTATTAAACAAAATTACATAAATACATCATGACATAAAGTTCTAACATAAAAAGAAATGTATGAAATAAGTGTGGCAAATAACCTTAAGTAAAATATATAATCCCCTGAATGTCAGAAGAGATTTCCTCATTTTGCCATGTGATTTTGTGGTTGTTTTTCAGAAGTGTTTACATTGGTGGTTTAAGGCCCTGATACACACTAATTTATATAACAGTATATTTAATTTAATTTAAATTTTGTGACCGCTGTATACACATAATTTTTAGAAGTCAATTATTTTTTCAGGACTCAGAATAGAGGCTACTATTCTGTTTCCCAAGGATCACCTCCCCTCAATTTTTGCTTTAGAGAAGTAACCATTTTAATCTTGTTGATTAGTTTATTCCACTATTTTCTTATATACTTTTAATGATGTCACATTTCTAATTGTTTTTGTTTGTTTTAAAGCTTAAGATACTACCAATTTACTTTTTATCACAAAATTTGAAGATTTAGCTCTCTTATAATAGGTGTCCCTCTCTAGCAGGCCAACAAAAATGTATATCAACATTCTCTTCTTTCCAGCATTTCCTTATTATCAGCATATAATTTTAGTTTAAGTAATATTTTATGTTTAAAAATACTGAAATTATATGTTTTTTTTTTCAAAACTGAAATGTACAGTGTATTTTCTTACAACTGCAATGATATTTTTACCAGGAATTCAGGTTATTCTATATCTTAAAATGGATTCTTAGATTTTACATATGAAACAATTTCAAAGTCAAATTCTTTTTTTTTTATAATAAATTTATTTTTTATTGGTGTTCAATTTGCCAACATACAGAATAACACCCAGGGCTCATCCTATCAAGTGCCCCCCTCAGTGCCCGACACCCATTCACTCCCACCCCCCACCTTCCTCCCCTTCCACCACCCCTAGTTCATTTCCCCGAGTTAGGAGTCTTTATGTTCTGTCTCCCTTTCTGACATTTCCCACACATTTCCTCTCCCTTCCCTTCTATTCCCTTTCACTATTTATATTCCCCAAATGAATGAGAACATACACTGTTTGTCCTTCTCTGATTGACTTACTGCACTCAGCATAATACCCTCCAGTTCCATCCACGTTGAAGCAAATGGTGGGTATTTGTCGTTTCTAATTGCTGAGGAATATTCCATTGTATACATAAACCACATCTTCTTTATCCATCATCTTTCGATGGACACCGAGGCTCCTTCCACAGTTTGGCTATTGTGGACATTGCTGCTAGAAACATCGGGGTGCAGGTGTCCCGACGTTTCATTGCATCTGTATCTTTGGGGTAAATCCTCAGCAGTGCAATTGCTGGGTCGTAGGGCAGGTCTATTTTTAACTCTTTGAGGAACCTCACACAGTTTTCCAGAGTGGCTGCACCAGTTCACATTCCCACCAACAGTGTAAGAGGGTTCCCCTTTTCTCCGCATCCTGTCCAACATTTGTTGTTTCCTGCCTTGTTAATTTTCCCCATTCTCACTGGTGTGAGGTGGGATCTCATTGTGGTTTTGACTTGTATTTCCCTGATGGCAAGTGATGCAGAGCATTTTCTCATGTGCATGTTGGCCATGTCCATGTCTTCCTCTGTGAGATTTCTCTTCATGTCTTTTGCCCATTTCATGATTGGATTGTTTGTTTCTTTGGTGTTGAGTTTAATAAGTTCTTTATAGATTTTGGAAACTAGCCCTTTATCTGATATGTCGTTTGCAAATATCTTCTCCCATTCTGTAGGTTGTCTTTTAGTTTTGTTGACTGTACCCTTTGCTGCGCAAAAACTTATTATCTTGATGAAGTCCCAATAGTTCATTTTTGCTTTTTTTTTCTTTTGTCTTTGTGGATGTATCTTGCAAGAAGTTACTGTGGCTGAGTTCAAAAAGGGTGTTGCCTGTGTTCTCCTCTAGGATTTTGATGGATTCTTGTCTCACATTTAGATCTTTCATCCATTTTGAGTTTATCTTTGTGTATGGTGAAAGAGAGTGGTCTAGTTTCATTCTTCTGCGTGTGGATGTCCAATTTTCCCAGCACCATTTATTGAAGAGACTGTCTTTCTTCCAATGGATGGTCTTTCCTCCTTTATTGAATGTTAGTTGACCATAAAGTTCAGGGTTCACCTCTGGGTTCTCTATTCTGTTCCATTGATCTATGTGTCTGTTTTTGTGCCAGTACCACACTGTCTTGATGACCACAGCTTTGTAGTACAACCTGAAATCTGGCATTGTGGGGCCCCCAGCTATGGTTTTCTTTTTTAAAATTCCCCTGGCTATTCGGGGTCTTTTCTGATTCCACACAAATCTTAAAATAATTTGTTCTAACTCTCTGAAGAAAGTCCATGGTATTTTGATAGGGATTGCATTAAACGTGTAAATTGCCCTGGGTAACATTGACATTTTCACAATATTAATTCTGCTAATCCATGAGCATGGAATTTTTTTTTTCCATCTCTTTGTGTCTTCCTCAATTTCTTTCAGAAGTGTTCTATAGTTTTTAGGGTATAGATCCTTTACCTCTTTGGTTAGGTTTATTCCTAGGTATCTTATGCTTTTGGGTGCAATTGTAAATGGGATTGACTCCTTAATTTCTCTTTCTTCAGTCTCATTGTTAGTGTTTAGAAATGTCACTGATTTCTGGGCATTGATTTTGTATCATGCCACGCTACCGAATTACTGTATGAGTTCTAGCAATCATTAGCCAGCCTTATTAAAAAGAAGAGAGAGAAGACTCAAATTAATAAAATCATGAATGAGAAAGGAGAGATCACTACCAACACCAAGGAAATACAAGCGATTTTAAAAACATATTATGAACAGCTATACGCCAATAAATTAGGAAATCTAGAAGAAATGGGCACATTTCTGGAAAGCCACAAACTACCAAAACTGGAACAGGAAGAAATAGAAAACCTGAACAGGCCAATAGCCAGGGAGGAAATTGAAGCAGTCATCAAAAACCTCCCAAGACACAAAAGTCCAGGGCCAGATGGCTTCCCAGGGGAATTCTATCATACATTTAAAGAAGAAACCATACCTATTCTACTAAAGCTGTTTGGAAAGATAGAAAGAGATGGAGTACTTCCAAATTCATTCTATGAGGCCAGCAACACCTTATTTCCAAAACTAGACAAAGACCCCACCAAAAAGGAGAATTACAGACCAATATCCCTGATGAACATGGATGCAAAAATTCTCAACAAGATACTAGACAATAGGATCCAATAATACATTAAGAAAATTATTCACCATGACCAAGTAGGATTTATCCCTGTGACACAAGGCTGGTTCAACACTCGTAAAACAATCAATGTGATTAATCATATCAGCAAGAGAAAAACCAAGAACCATATGATCCTCTCAATAGATGCAGAGAAAGCATTTAACAAAATACAGCATCCATTCCTGATCAAAACTCTTCAGAGTGTAGGGATAGAGGGAACATTCCTCAACATCTTAAAAGCCATCTACGAAAAGCCCACAGCAAATATCATTCTCAATGGGAGAGCACTGGGAGCCTTTCCCCCAAGATCAGGAACAAGACAGGGATGTCCACTCTCACCATTGCTGTTCAACATAGTTCTGGAAGTCCTAACCTCAGCAATCAGACAACAAAAAGTCATTAAAGGCATTCAAATTGGCAAAGAAGTCAAACTCTCCCTCTTTGCTGATGATATGATACTCTACATAGAAAACCCAAAGGCCTCCACCCCAAGATTGCTCAAACTCAAATTCTAAAATGAAATTGTAAATACACTTCAATCAATTAACAAGCACAGAATAACTTACAGGTTTTTTCTTAATCAGCATATATCTGTGCATTTCTCAAACCTCCTACCGTCGTCATGATTTGTACTTGAAATCTACTTCCCACTTTAATACAGACCTTCACTTGCCCTTGGGAATTCCCATCCTTCTCTTTCAAGGTCAGCTTCTCTTTTTCTCCTCCCATGTCCCCTCTTATTTATGCCATTTGTTTTATTTGATGTAGTTACTAACAATAATTAGGAAAGTAAATATTTTGAGGAAGTCCTTCTGAAATGTTTTTGGTTTCCTTTCCCTCTCAAATGATAATTTGTTGGATACAAAACATTTGTTGGGTCTAGATCTGAAAGCATTTTCTCTGTGAATTACAAAGGTTCCCTAGACCTCTAGGACTACTATTGATAGATCCTATGTCACTCTTGATCCTTTCTGTGTGAACCCTTTCCCTACAAACCCCTTATCAAAAGGCTTAGAATTTTAATTTGTGTTTTTAAAAACAAAAACAGGAGGCTATGATATGTGTTAGTGTGGACCTCTTTTTAATCTATTTTTCTTTGTCCAGGTTTTTTCTATCTGCATACCTATGACCTTCAGTTCTGAAAAATATTCTTATATTAGTTCTTTGACCATTTCCACCCTCCATTTCCTCTAGTCTAAAATTTTGGATTTTTTTAAAAAGTGAATTTTCTAAAATTGTTATCTTTTTCTGTTTTATTTTCTAACTATATTCTCCTGTGCTCTGCTTTCTGAAAAGTATACCTGGAAATCTTTTTATACTCTCTAAATCTTCATTTTTATAGCAGACTGTTCTGTTTTTCATGAAAGTAATATCTTCTTTTACTTAGCTTTTTTAGGATGTCAGTTGTCAGATTTTCATGGGATATTTTTCCTACTATGTGTACTATATTGAATTTTTTGTTTCCTTTTAGTTTTTTTTAATTTTTAGTTTTAGTTTTTGTTTGTTGGCTAATTGATGCATATTTTGTTTTTCACATCAGGATTTCGTCAAATAACTGGTTTGCTTGATTTCTTAAATAACTGGTTTACTTTTTCTTTCATATTTAAGAGTGAGACACTCAAAGGTGCTGAAGATTTGTGAGCAGAGGTGGGACTTAGTGACCAGAGAGCTTAATACATTACCATGCTGGGCAGACATTCAGCTGTTTAATTTTGAGAGTCCCAGTAGTCAGTATATTGGACCAGAGAGGGATCTTCATCTTTTTTGCTGGTAGTGGTAGAGGTAGAGTATGAGGAAACCAGGTAAAAGACTGATTCTGTGTTTCCTGATAGCCAAGTGAAAGAAATTGGGTCAACTGATCATAGACTTTCACATAATCTTTGTTTTTTTTTTACACAGCACTCCAGGCAGTCTTCACTGAGTTTCAATACCCTTTACCCAATTTATTTCTGTTTGCAAGAACTGCAGAGAGTGAAACTTCAGAACTATAGCAGGTAGGGGAAGAGACTGTAATTGTTTTATTGGCAGGATTTCAGCCAGAAGTCATGCAAACCATGTTTTGAGATAACACCTGTACACCTGCCTTCAAATGGATTTAGGTCCAGAAATTACTTTAATCTTCTAGACTTCTATTGTGTGGTTCAGCTTATTTCTACACTGTCTACTCTTTATTAGGCATTTAGGTTTTGTTTCTCAGTTTCAATATGCCAGTTAACACATGTGCATCTAAATTGTTTATGGAGCGCTTCTTTTTATGCATACAATTTTTATGCCTACATTTGCTCAGCCACAGAATTTATTCTTGTAAATTCATGCATCATGAAAAAAAACATGTTCAAATAATAGTCTTTCAGTCAGTATAAAATATCATGGGGGTCCATACATACATTTAATAATTTTTCTGCAACTACTTCTGAAAATAAATATAACTAAATACAACAGAATAAATTTTCTGAAGTGGGAAGCTGCCACATAATAATCACGATACTAAATTTTTCATCAATTGGATACAAAAACTTTTGTAACAAATTAGAACAAAGAACTTCTTACTTAATAAAATAAAATATTAAACCTATTTTATTTAGAGAACATTATATCACAAGAATGTTTTTCTTATATTTATTTATAAATAAATGGCACCATGTGCTTCTGTCATTTAAAAAAAAAAAAAACATGTTTTGTTTCTATTCATGAGACTTGGCACAATTGCCTAGATATATATTTTCCATGTGAATTTCAGCCTTATGTGGGTTAGACTGTGCACTTTTAAATTTAATAGTTAACTATTTTTCTCGATAATACCCTATCCATTTTAGCAAGTAATTCATTAGATCTTATTTTAAAGCATGTTTTTCTTGGTGAAGAGACAAAAGCAAAAATTTTAACCTAAAAGATACTCAGAGCTTTTTTGTTAAATTTGCATTGACCTTCATTTTACGTATAAGATGTATTTTAGAAACACAAATAGAAGTTTTTTCTTCACTGACTTATTCTGTAATTAGAAGCACATAAACTATAAATGGAGAAAGGCATAGCAATGTATGAAAATTTGAAAATGAGAAGAGAATTCAAATAAATAATTAGTGTCTTGGTTTTTGAGGTAATTTATGTCCAAAGTTCATATAAATATGTCCTGATATTTTTGACAACAAGCAGGAATGATAGAATACAATATGAATGAATAAGGAAATTATTCTATTAAGTCCAAATAAATATAAAGAAAAGCAGTATTTACTTGCATGGTTATTATTGTTATAGTCCCAAAATAAAAATAAGTCAACAATGGATGTTACTCCATCTTGGTTAGAAGTGTAATACTACATTTATTTTAACAGAAAAAAAAATTTCAAAGGCTGACATTAGTTATAGTTAAAATAAGATTTCTGTGAAATTAACTAATGGTCAAAATTTCTTATCATAAATAGAATGACTCAAAGGTTAAAAACAAAATTTGAGTGAAGCCTTAGCTTAATGTTTATTTTGTAGAATTTAATACAAATTTACAATTTAAACATTTTTAAAATTATTGTTATTTTTCTTTTACCCCAATTTACAAAACAAATATTTAAGTGCCAAGTTATTTTTAATCCATAAAAATATTTTCTGATATTTTTCTTTAAAACCAGATGTGTCTGGGGTGCATGGGTGTCAAAGTTCATTGAACATCCAACTCTTGGTTTTGGCTCAGGTCATGTCTCAGGATTGTGAGATGGAGCCCTGCATTGGAGTTTGTGCTCAGTCTGCTTAGGTATCTCTTTTCTTTTCTCTCTGCTCCTTGTTCCAGCACTCTCTCTCCCTCTCTAAACTAACTAACTAAATATTTTAACAAAATAAACAAAACTACGTCAGTCCTTGACTTGTTTGCTCTCCTTTGCTAATCTACTGTGTATTAAAGGAATGTTTTTGCCCCACACTTAATTACACAAGCCCCTGTAGGGAAGTGAGAAATTTTCCAATATCCTTTTAAGGATCTCTGGCTGGGACTGAGGATTAATTTGACATAAAACATTAACAGAAGAAAAGGATATACATTTTATTGAACTTTTACATGTAAATGGAAAGTGAGAATTAGGGACATCAAGTCAATCTCAATATCAGCTGCATATAACTGTATAGTACAAATTGTGGCTACAATTTTATAGAATGGTCTGGCTGTTTCTGAAGACATTGGAGAGCTTGAAGAAATAAAATGATAAGTGCAGGGCTTTGACTTCTCAGCTAAAAGAATGAACAGAGACAGAGAGGACTTTGTGGAGATATTAAGACAATATCTTGTTCTCTATAAGTTCAGGACATCTATATCTGCTAATAGGCTATTTGTTTCTTACCAAAATCCATGTATTGAAAAATTAATACCCAAGGTGATGCTATTAGGAGATGAAACCTCTTGGGTGTTATTAGGTTATGAGGTTAGAGCCCTCATGCATGAGATTAATGCCCTAGACAGGTATTTCATTCCTTCTGCCACAATAGAATATGACCAAAAGACTGATCTAAAAAAGGCCCTCATCTGATCATGCTGGCCCTCTAAACTTAGACTTCCATCTCTCAAAACTGTGAGAAATAAATTTCTTTTATTTATTTCCCAATTGATCCAATCTATGGTATTTTCTTATAGCTTCTGGAATAGACTAGGAGAATATCTGAGCATCAGGCCCCACTACGATTGTAGTCAATGCTGAAGTCATAAATCAAGTTTAATATGTAAGCTTGCCAAATTTCTTAAGCCAAGGTTGTGGCATTAGTAGAGTAAGATGAAGTAGCTCAGACTTGGTTTGAGGATATTAATGTAGATTTAGATGAATTGAGGACCTTTGAAAACACAAATCACTCTTCTCTTATGGCCTCCAAGCCCATAAAGTAAGTCTGATCCCAAGAGGAGGATTATAAAAACTTGAGCAGAAAAACATGGCTTACACACCAAAGGAATTGAAAGATCTTGCAAGTTTTAACAGCAAGCATCTTATGAGTTTAGATGGGAATGAATTGAGGAGTATTAAGCTGGAGGATAAGGATGAATTTGGCTGAAATTATCTATATGCAGACAGCTCATCATATTTAGGGCTTTAATGTACTATTTTTGGCAGCTGGAAGTAGCCTTAGCACTTTGCTTGATTCGATACATGTAGCCTAGATTTCACAGTCTCATTATCTACATCAAATTACGTTAAGATTCCTGAGTTCACTTGGTTTATTGTGGAGGAAAAAAAAATGTGAAGTCACAAATCATGTTTTGGATTTATTATGTAAAGCTCACCTACCTTCCACCAATAGGTATTGACAGAAGGGACTCTGAGCATAGTCCTTTCTCCAAGACATTGAAAAATGTATTAGTGATAGGAGCACGAGCATTCCTGGAAAGCTCCTTAGATTGTGAATAAGAAAAAGAAATCTCACTTTTGAAATGAGGGTCCCTCTTCAACTGTAATAGTGGCATTCTGAAGTGACAGAGGTCAGGTCACTGTGATTAAATATCAGAGACAATGTAGGTGAAATGACTTAATCAGAAGCATGGATGGGATGGTAATTTTTGGTTTGACATCCAAAAATCTGTAGCTGTTAATGGCCTTCAACACCTTTAAAAATGAGTAGATGGCAGTAAAATAAAATCTTATTTTTAAATAAGACTTTATTAAAATAAAATGTGGATTGTGCATGGATGCTTGATTTGAATTCCCATAATAGGAAGTCATAGTTGCTAAACTAATTCCTATATAAAACCAGTAACTGATCCACCTCTAGTCAAGAACCACCACACCACCACACATATATCCAGTAGATCTTCCTCCAAGCATCCCACAAAGAGACCTGGAGCTATATATCAGAACAGCCATTCTGGTGACCTAAAATTATCAGGAATAAATTGATGCTAACACTGAGTAGATTCTAATGCCTAAGTATCAGAAATAATACTATGTGGGCATCATTGGTGCGAGTGAATATTCGTGAACACTGAATGATAAGTAAAGCTTTGTCCAGGTTCTGTAGTACAGTAATTCTCACAAAGAAATTATATGATTTGAATAGATCTAGTTAGTAAACCACAGAATGCCTGCATTTGGCTCTCCAAAAATGAAGATGCTATGAAAGAAAGGAAAGAGTTAAGTTGAAGATCTCCAAACTTCTCTTTTTTAAGAAACTATAAGTAACACTTTACTCCTGGAGGAATTTCAGAAATTAGCATCAATATGTAAGACACACAAGATAAAATAAGTGGTGATTTCTCTCAAATTTTCCACTTGACTGACATGTTTGGCTGGTGCAAAAACCACATCGATTGCTTGTTACTTAAAACTTAAACCTAGTTGCTGCTTCACATATTGTACTTTTACTAGATCAACTCACAATTCACTCCCTGTAAAGCAGTGAAAATTATGTTTTTTTTTTTTTTTTCCCCAAAGCAATTAGCAGGGATAAGGAGAAGCACTTCACTTTCATGGGGAGGAATAACAGTAAGTACCTTGGCCTGTCTTATCTCAGGGCTGTAGCAACTCTCATGTTGTCTGTCTTAAAAGAGTCATAGGGAAATCAATTATCTGAATATTCTGCAAAAGTCATGCTGTTCCCCTCTTGGTAAATCAAAATGACGGGATCTGGTAAGCAGAAAGTAGCTACTAATCAGATACTCTAGTGAAATCGATGCATGCTAGGGGTAAAAGACAAACAAAATGAAAATGATCAAAGTTTCTAGGGGCCCACTAGTTTTGAATGTGTAGGGAAACGCCCTCTAAATTGAAAGACCATTTGTACTGCCTAACACTGAGAAAGTGGAAAATTTCATCTTTGGTCTCTTCAGATTTTAGAGGCAACATAAACCACAATGGGCTTCCTACTCCAACTCATTATCCACTAACTCGTTTAGCTGAAAGTTTTTGAGTGGAGTCAAGGAGAAAAGTAAGGCTCTGTAGGAAGTTCAACTGAAATCAAAGTTTCCTGAAAATCATGCCTCATAAGCCAACAGTTACAATGGTGGTCTCACTGCCAATCATATATAAAGGATGGCTCATGGATCTTTGGTTAGTTCCACTACAATATTTTTTAGCACAGATTCTGCAGATTTTGCAGCCAAATAATGCACTTCATTAGTGAAAACTATTCTTTTTTTGAAAGGCATCTCTTGTGTTTTTCCTCAGTCCAGAGAGAAACTGAACATACGACTGTGATATAGCCTGACTATGAGACCTGAACTGACATCATGAATAAAGTGACCTTTAATCCACTGAACAATAAAATTGATCTACAGTGTTAGTTTTCTGCTACAAAATTAGCCCAGGGTGAGATATTTGGTGGAATATTTGGAACCTGTAGAACTCACTGGAATACCTCTTAGTACTTCCATGACCGAGTTTAGAGGGAATACACAGCTGCTCGATAAATCAAGGATCACTGAAGCCTCAGATCCTTCAAAATGGAGGTTTGGGTCAACTTACCAGGCAAAAAAACTAGACAAGCTTACATGCTGGCTATGTGCAAAGTGGTAGATAAAGTCTAGTAAATGCCGACTGCAGTCTCCTGGCTAACACAAATATGTAAACTATAGGGACACCTGAGTAGCTCAGTGGTTGAGAATCTGCCTTTAGCTCAGGGTGTGATCCCAGAGTTCCTGGATTGAGTACTGCATTGGGATCCCTGTGAGGAGCCTGCTTCTCCCTCTGCCTGTGTCTCTGCCTCTCTCTTTCTCTGTGTCTCTCATGAAAAAATAAATAAAATATGTATTTTTTCTAGGTATACTTCTAAGTATACTTCTATGAGTTGTATATTAGCCAAAATTTTATTTTTGTCCTTTTCTCAATGTGTGGAGTTCAACTGCCAAATTTAGACCTTATGGGGAGAGTTTGGACATCACACTGGTTTGGATATGTTGCCTAATGAGAGTTTGGGTTTATTGTTCTTAGGGAATAGATGAGATCACCTTTGTATGATAGATATTCATCTAAGACTGAGTACAAAGATAAAGAGATAGACAAATATAAATAAGTTATGTAATATGGTTTTCCAGTTCCTGAGTTTCATCTTATTTTTGAGTGTCATAATCATTAAGAGTTTATCTTAAGATCAGAGTAATATTTGCTATCTATTAACAGTAAGTCCTAGAAGCACAGACTCTGTCTTGTTTACTAGTATAGGTATTTCCATGTAGTTTCAAATAATTTTAGGTTTTAAATCTCATTTCTTCTGTTGATATAGTATTGATATATTGATCTACTTGACAGATTACAGTCCATTTACTGTAAATGTTTCTTAGATTTTTATATCTCTAAATCATGTTCTAAACTCTCATAAACATAATACAGATATGAAAATGTCAAAACATGTAAAATATAGTAGAACCAGCTATGAAACATATTTTATTAGAGGCTTAAGTAATTCTTTAATTGCTAAATCCATGGAAAAATATTTTAAGCATAATAGGTTACAAAGAATGACTCTAATTTTAGAATTTGAAAGAACTAATCAATATTAAGTTTTTTAATTTAAATCAATTAAATTACGATTATGTAGATAAACTTGAAAAGGAAATTTCTACAAACTTAAGTGACAATCTTTACCTTCTTTTAAACTTTATCATAAAAATCAATGAAGAGATGTTTATATGCAAATGGGTAGTGCTGAGTTGTTCTCACCATGCACAAGAAAGCCAACACTATGATGTCTAAATAATCCGCGGCATATTAAAAAAAAATGTTCCTCTTCTGTCTCCATGACATTTTGGTTTAGAATGCCATACTACTCATGAATAGTTACTATTTACACACTACAGATTATATTCATGGTTCCCAAATCTATACATGATAGTTAATCTCTGTTCATACTTACACTGCAAAAAATAATCCAACAAATAAAGTGAGTGTGACCTTTTAAATCATCTGAAGATAATTCTGACAACGTTTGGTAGAAAGATTGAAATTTCCCACCACTGAGTAATGGAGTTCTCTGTCTCTCCTTTTTTTTTTTTTTTTTTAAGAAATGAGAGGTTTCAGAGATTAAAGCTGCTGCAGCGATGGAAGCCAATCTATTATCAACAGGAATGTCATCACTCTGAATCAGTTTATGCCTTGTCACTTCTTCTGACATTCTTGTTGAAGCTAACCCTAGCAACAAGCTGCAGAGCTGACATTTATGCTTTTGTCATGATGAGTAGTCCTACTAAAGTAAGCTGCCAAAAATTCTAAAAAGAGAATAAAAACATGTTCATGTTAACTAACAAAAGACTCTAATGAATAAAATCTAATTACTGAAATCCACTGGAAAAAATACCTCTAACCTTGAGAATCACACAAGTGGAAAAACCAACTGAAGTTTCATTCCACACTGGTAGAAAATTGTGGAAATTCATATTTTAAATGTTAAAATACTTTAAAGAATATTTTCAGTCCCCTTGTTACAGTATTTTATTCCATTTATTTTTTGAAATTACTTAACGTAAGTATATTATTCTCTGAGGAAAATGGGTTATATTTATTGGAGATTTTTCCCCCCTTTAAAATAAAAGTGGTTATATTTTTATGCATCTCTGACAGTAGTGAATGCCTACCTTGCCAAAATATGTATTTAATGAATGAGTAAATAATACAATGATGTATGAAACGTTATAATAGCATCTGTGGTTTATTTATTGTAGTCCCCTAAATCTTCAATTTGCTCTATCATCCTCTATGATTTATTCTATACTCTTCTGAAATGCTACATTTACCTATAGAAATAACATTTTGGCAAATACCTCCCAGGAAGAAAAGAGTTCTATTAGATAATTACTCTAAGATCATTTATATAAGATGGAAAAATATGAGGTAATTACCACAATTCTCATTACAAATGATACTCCACATAAAATATATCTTTATGATTCACAAGTACATTTGCAGAGTGAGGTCTAATTGCCTATTATAGCCTTGGCTTTAATTATAGGTAAAAGGAGTTTTCCTCACTCATAAGAGTTCTTATCTTTTATTTACATATAAAGCAAAATTTAAAATACTACAGTATTCTTATTGCAATACATGTACCTTACAGTACAGATAGCTATTTATTAACCTAAAATTTTGCATCTCCAAAGGTGGTAATTTTGGTGGGGGGATGTTACCTAAAAGCAATCGGTGCATTTGTTTCTGGGATTATTTTCTAAATAACAAATTAGTCATCATCTCACATAGACAAGCTACAACTTTTGGGCCAGCCCTAAGCAGCTTTTTTTGTTTTCTGAAAAATGGCATGAGCTTTTGTAGGAAACACATGATATAAAGTGACTTTTAGTTAAGAACAGAGTTTTTGTCAGAAATATAGAAAAGTCATTCTTCTTCGTGAGTAGCATAGACAAGAGATATTTAAGGTGATTGCTTTGTTAATAGTACCCCATTTGGAATAATTTTGGATCACTGTAGTTATCAAGTGCTTCAATGCAAAAGCATTAGGATAAAAAGAACTTGTGACCCAACCCTATTAATAAGATCATCCTTGAGGTGCCTGGGTGGCACAGTTGGTTAAGCATCCAACTCCTAATTTCAGCTCAGGTCTGATCTCAGGGTCATGAGATCAAGCCCCTCACTGGGCTCTGCACTCACTCTGCTTTAATTTCCCTGTCCTTCTCCCTTTTCCCCTCCCCATGTTCTCTCTCTCTCTCTCTCTAATAAATAAATAAACTTTAAAAATAGAAATCATCCCAGGTACTTTTTAAATGTTGTATTATCCTAAAATCAATATTTAAGCATTTTATGTTATGATTGCAGTCGTGCTGGAGGCTCTAACACAGGGGAGATGTTTACCATGTCATTTCCTGAGAAAGCATTTTCAAGTATTTTCTTTCAATTCAGTGCCTGGAATACGGATGCCTAATAGAGAAGAACCAATTAGCGTATGATGATAATAAGCTCTGCTGACATCGTATACACATTATATCACTGTTCATAAATATCTTATTGGAATTGTGGGATTTTGGCTATCAGTTAGGGAACACAGCTTAGATATATTTAGTAAATTAGGAAAGCTTGGAAAGTAGGAAGTGATAACACTGATATTTAAGTCAGGATCCATCTGACTCCAATGTTTTATATTTATCAATATTGCTAGTGTGATAATTATTTGTATACACAGGCATTAAACACACTAGCATGTACTTAAGACTTCATTTGCCTTTCGATGTAGCAGATTTTAATACACAGTTGTCTAACTGTCAAGATTACATACTTCAGGTGGATAGATAATAAACTTAGTGACATCCTATGTGTCTTTGGTTATACAGGTCACAAGACATTATGTCAGCCAAAAGTGAAGAGGGGGATTGTTGTTCTCATTTTCAAATTTACATGCCTTCTTCATTTCTTTTGTTGTATGGGCTTGACATGTTCTTGACAGTGTTACTTATGTGCATCACAAGTGTTCAAAGTAGAATTACTTACCTACAGAAATCTGACCTCCATTCATATTGGCATTGAATAATGTGCACTATTGGGATTGGTACTAAAGAAGTGACCATGATCTCTATGCACCTGCAATGAAGCAGTTTATCCCATTCAGATGCCTTGGGAAGAGATGCGTGAAATATATTCTTCTTGCTTAAAATTGTTGAAGATACACTGGTCATTATTAAATTTTCATACATAACAACCCATGGAGAAATAGATTTTCATTTCATGGATGGTCTGCATTCTTCTTTCTTTCTGTTGAAAAGAAGTCATGTATGCTTTTTTGGGAATGACATTCACAAATTTTGCATTTGAATTTGCTGATCATTCACTGTTTTGGCTGTTAATCATTCATTCATTAAAAAAAAATATTGAGAGCTTATTATGTGCTAGCAACGTCTCTAAGTACTGAGAATACAACAGCAAATGAGGAAGTCCTAAAAAACTGTCTTCATGAGGTTTGTATTTCAGTAGGGAAGAAAGATAAGAAAAAAAATATTAATATATAAAGGAGAAAAAAAATTGGCTAAGAAGGATGAATATAGGAGGTTTCAAACTTCAGGGCTTGAGGGAATAAAATATTATCATATAGGATAGTAACAGGAATGGCATTTAATGAGAAGATGACTTTTGAAAAAACACATGAAGGGACGCCTGGGAGGCTTAGTGTTTGAGCATTTGTCTTCTGCTCAGGGTGTGATCCTGGGGTCCTGGGATTGAGTCCCACATGGGGCTCATCCCAGTAGCCTACTTCTCCCTCTGCCTGTGCCTCTGCCTCTGTCTCTGTGTCTCTCATGAATAAATAAATAAAATCTTAAAAAAAAAAGAAAAGAAAAAAGACATGAAGGTCCATATTATTATACTTTGATACTCTATTTATAACTTGTATTAAATAATTTACTAAAGACACAGAGCAGCTTATTAAATGTATTTTTTAATCCATGAGTATTATAATACCTATCGACCTCTAGAAATCACTTCCTACTTCTTAGGGCCTCTTACTCATTGCAATCCAAAATCACTGATGTTCTTTCAATTCCTCAAAGTCAAGAAAGATTTTTTTCTACTTAGGGACTTTTACACTTACTGCCTTTTTCCCCTTCCTCATCATTATGGTTACTTTCTTAAATGATCATTCCATAATCCTCCCACATAAAAGAAGTTTTCTTTTATAATCTAACACAAGCTTTCTTTTGTTTGCTTAAAAACACTTCAATATCTTTAATCATGGCTTTTCATGTTTCTACTTCTTATGTCAGTTTGAATATTTTCTGTATTTCAAAATAAATACCCACTTTATTGAAGCTGTTAGTCCCTGGCAAACATTTGTTTTGTAATGTTCCTTTCATCTTCTGAAAATATTAAAACACTGATGAAAGAAATAAAGATGATGCAAAGAAATTGAAAGACATTCCATGCTCATAGGTTGGAAGAACAGATATCTTTAAAATGCCTACACTACCCAAAGCAATCTATAGATATAATGCAATCCTTATCAAAATACCAAAAGTATTTTTCACAGAACTAGAACAATCTTCAAAATTGTATGTGTGCACAAAAGACCTTGAATAGTTAAAGCAATTTTGAAAACAAAACAAAACAAAACAAAACAAAAAACAAAAAAAATGACAGGTGCCTGGGTGGCTCAGCTGGTTAAACACATGACTCTTGATTTCAGCTCAGGTCATGATCTCAGGGGTGTGGGATCAAATCCCATGTCTGGTTGTCTGTTTATCGAGGAGTCTTCTTGAGATTCTTTCTCTCTCTCTCTCTCTGTCTCTGCCTCCCCTCTACCAAATAAATAAATAAATCTTAAAAAAAATAAAAGAAAAACAAAACTGGAGGCATCACAATTCCAGATTTCAAGTTATATTTAAAAAATGGTAATTAAGACATTATGGTACTGCCATAAAAATAGACACATAGATCAGTGGGATATAACAGAAACCCCAGAAATGGACCCATATGGTTAACTAATCCTCGACAAAGCAAGAAAACATATCCAACGGAAAAAGACAATGTTTGCAACAAATCGTGTTGAAACATGCAAAAGTATGAAACTGGACCAACTTTCTTTCACCATTGACAAAAATAAACTCAAAATGGGTTAAAGACTTAATGTGAGACAGGAAGCCATCAAAGTCCTAAAGAAGAAAACAGGCAGCAGCCTCTTTAACCTCGGCTGTAACAACTTATTAATATGTCTCCAGAAGTAAGAGGAAAAAGGCAAAAATAAACTATTGGGACTACATCAAAATAAAAGCCTCTACACAGTGAAGGAAACAATCAACAAAACTGAAAGTCAACCTGTGGAATGGGAGAAGATATTTGCAAGTGACATATCTGGTAAAGTGTTAGTATCCAAGATATACGAAGAACTGATACAAGTCAATGCCTAAAAAAATAAATAACCCAATTAAAAGTGCGCAGAATGCAAACAATACTAATCAGCCACTAAAAAATGAAGTCTTACCAGTTTCATCAATGTAGATGGAACTAGAGGGGACTATGCTAACCAAAATAAGTCAGTCGGAGAAAGATAATATATGATTTCACTCATATGTGGAATTTAAGAAACAAAATAGATTGTCATAGGGGAAGGCAGGGGAAAATAAGATGAAATCAGAGAGCAAGACAAACTATAAGAGACTCATAACTGTGGGAAACAAGCTGAGGGTTGCTGGAGGGTAGGTGGGTGAGGGGAAGGGGTAATTAGATGGTGGACATTTGATATAATGAGCACTGGATGTAACATGCAATTGAAGAATCACTAGACTCCACCTCTGAAACTGATAATTCACCATAGGTCAATTAATTGAAATAAAATAAAAAATAGGCAGAAGACATGAACAGACATTGCTCCAAAGAAGACATACAGATGGCCATCAGACACATGAAAAGATGCTCAACAACACTGATCATCGGGGAAATGCAAATCGAAGCTATAGTGACTTATCACCTTACACCTGTCAGAATGACTGAAATAAAAATAATAAAAAAATAAAAAACAGCAAGAAACAGCAAGTGTTGGTGGAGGTGTGGAGACAAAGGAACGGTCTTGCACTGTTGGTGGGAATACAAATTGGTGCAGCCACTTTGGAAAACAGGATGGAAGTTTTCAAAAAGTTAAAAATAGAACTCCCCTATGACTGAGTAATTTGTACTATTGGATATTTACCCAAAAAATACAAAAATAGTTATTCAAAGAGATACATGCACCCCCATTTTATGGCATCATTATATATAATAGCCAAATTATGGAAGCAGTTCAAGTGTCCATCGAAGGATAAGTGGATAAAGATGTGGTACGTGTGTACAATGGAATATCATTCAGCCATAGGAAAAAAAATGAAATCTTGCCATTTCCAAAAATGTGCATAGAGCTAGAGAACAATGCTAACCAAAATAAGTCAGTAAGAGAAAGACAAAGACCATATGATTCCACTCATATGTGGAATTTAAAAAACAACAACAAAACATGGGTAAAGTAGAAAGAAGAGAGAGACAAACCAAGGAACAGACTCTTAACTATAGAGAACAAACTGATGGTTACCAGAGGGGAGGTTGGTGGGGGGATCTGGGAAATAGGGGATGGGGATTAAAGAGTATACTTCTCAGGGCAGCCCAGGGCGTGATCCTGGAGACCCGGGATCGAGTCCCACCTGGGGCTCCCTGCATGGAGCCTGCTTCTCCTTCTGCCTGTGCCTCTCTCTCTCTCTCTGTGTCTCTCATGGATAAATAAATAAATTAATTAAATTAAAAAAAAAAAAGAGTACTCTTATCATGATTAAGAAAAAATAATGTTCCTTTTCATTCTTTTACTCTCTGTTGACTCTGTAATGATCTCTTTCACTTTTAATTTTAGTAATTTGCATTATCTATTTTTCTTTTATAGTCTAATTAAATGTTTACCAAATTACTGATCTTTTAAACACAAATTTTTGTTTCATTGACTTTTTTGTTTTTGTCTTGTCATTGTCTGTTTTATTATTACTTATTTGTCATTTAATTTTCTGTGATTTTCTGATTTCTTAAGGGGGAATCCTATATTTTATATTTTTCTTTTCTCCATTATAACATTTAAAGATACGACTTTCCTTTCCTTTCCTTTCCTTTCCTTTCCTTTCCTTTCCTTTCCTTTCCTTTCCTTTCTTTCCTTTCCTTTCCTTTCCTTTCCTTTCCTTTCCTTTCCTTTCCTTTCCTTTCCTTTCCTTCTTTCCTTTCCTATCAATACACACATCCCCCCCAAATTAAGATGTTGTGTCTTCCTTATCATTCAATTTAAGATATTTTCTAATTTCACTTGTAGTTTTTCCTTTGGTCCATTAGCTTTTAAGAGTACGTTAATTTACAAAATTTAGGTATTTTTCAGATACTATTTTTTTATGGATTTTTAATAGGATCTCTTTTGCTCAGAGGATAATCTATAAAGAATGTAATCATTGTATATTTTATGAAAGAGCATCTGGCCTATCATGGTCAATTCACTTGTGAAATTAAAAGGAATGTTTATTCTGCTACTGCTGAGTCCATGTCAATAAGGTTAATGTCTTTTATAGCCTTTTTGTGTACTAAACACTGTCAGTATCTAAGAGAGAATTATAGAAGTCTCTGAATATATTTTGCATTTTTCTATTTTTCTTTCAGTTGTAGCTTCTTGTATTTCCAAACCCTTTTATTAAAAGTATATATATTTGGTGCTGTATAATACTTTTATTAACTTAATTAATACCTTTGTTGTTATGAAATATCCCTTAGGTGCATTGTAACATTCTTCATTATGAATTCTATTTGAAGTATATTAACATAGACATTCTTGATTTTGTATAATCAGTGTCTGCATGGCATAACTTTTTCTACCCTTTTAATTTAGGATATACGTTAGTATAATTCTTTTCTACAGTCTCACAATCTCAGCATCCTAAGTAATGTGCTTTGTATCTTTGTATTCAAATTAATAAATGGTATGCATAGGCTTATATTGATCAGCTTGAAATTTATTGTCTTTCTTTAGAGTATTGACTTTTGTTAAGTGATTTTTTTTATTTATGGATAAACTTTACTCTTTCAAAGTTTGTTTATAAGCGGATTTTATTTTATTTGCATGTTATGTTTTATGTTATGTTATTTTGACCAAGTAGGATATGTTTAATTCTCAGGCCTTTTTATTTCTCTCCCAATTCAGGTACTTTTTGAAGTTTATACTAAGCGCCCCATGTCTTCCTTGAATGTTTTCAGCTCTGGAAACTTGGTAGTTCTTCATTTCATGGTTTTAACTTGAATAAGTAAAGCATGCAGAGCTATTCTGGTTCCAACATTATGATTCATGCTTCCCTATCATAGCACACCTTTATTCCATACAATTTAGACATTTTCTACTGTAACTCTACAAGGCACTTAATGTTAAATCTTCATTTTTTTTTCTATATTTTTCTTTTGCTTTATATTCTTTTGTCTACTTGCAATTCTGGAACTACTTCCATTTTATGCTTTTAGAGAAATTTTACCAGTCTGTCTAGAATCTAGTGAATAAAATGAGAACTCAATCTTTTAAAGAGAAAATGAGAAAATGCTCTGCATCACTGGCCATCAGGGAAATACAAATCAAAACCACAATGAGATCCCACCTCACACCAGTGGGAATGGGGAAAATGAACAAGACAGAAAACCACAAATGTTGGAGAGGATGCGGAGAAAAGGGAACCCTCTTACACTGTTGGTGGGAATGTGAACTGGTGCAGCCACTCTGGAAAACTGTGGAGGTTCCTCAAAGAGTTAAAAATAGACCTGCCCTACGACCCAGCAATTGCACTGCTGGAAATTTACCCCAGAGATACAGATGCAGTGAAATGACAAATGCCCACCATTTGCTTCAACATGGGTGGAACTGGAGGGTATTATGCTGAGTGAAGTAAGTCAATCGGAAAAGGACAAACATTATATGGTCTCATTCATTTGGGGAATATAAAAATTAGTGAAAGGGAATAAAGGGGAAGGAGAGAAAATGAGTGAAAATATCAGTGAGGGTCACAAAACATGAGAGACACCTAACTCTGGGAAACAAACAAGGGGTAGTGGATAGGGAGGGGGGTGGGAGGTTGGGGTGACTGGGTGATGGGCACTGAGAGGGGCACTTGATGGGATGAGCATTGGGTATTATGCTATATGTTGGCAAATTGAACTCCAATAAAAAAAATTTTAAAAAGAAAAAGAAACTGGGTGTCCAAAACAATAGAAATCTGTTTTCTCACTGTCCTGGAGGCTAGAAGTCTGAGATCTAGGTATAGGCAGGATTAGTTCTTTCTGAGAACTGTGAGATATAATCTATTTTATGTGCCTCCTTTAGTTTCTTATAGATCACTGGCAATCTTTTGACTATTCTTGGCTTCTAGAAGCTTCATCTCAATTGACATCTTTATCTTCACATGATATCCTTCTGTGTGCTTGTCAGTATCCAAAATTCCTCTTTATATAATATCAGTTATTAGGACCCAACCTAATGACCTCATTTTAACTTGAATATATATGTTAAGACTTTAAAGACCATTATGTTGGCCATATTTTGAGGTACTGGCAGTTAGGACTTTAATGAATTCTGAGGGAAACCCATTTAACCCATGAAAAGTGGGTATAACAGATGTATATCCAATAATATAAAGAAATGATACAAAGGTCATACCCCAGATGTTCTAGCTCTTAACAAAGCATCACAGCAGATAAAAAAATTCCAAACTGAAATATTTACTCAATGATATGGAAATTTGACAACACATAACACCTTAGCACAGCCATGACATAAATAAGGGAATGTTATTACAGGGCACAGAAGAAAAAAAGAACTCCAAGAAAGTATTGTCCCTTGGGTGTATATGGTAAACTTATGACTGAAAGATAGGAATAACACATTTCTTAGGGTATTTCACATAGTGATTACTTGTATCTATTGCTTATCTTAGATTTTATTCCATGAGTGATAGTGTTCCTGCAGAGTAATGAGTAACATTTTTTTTCTATTCAAAAAATATCTTTCCAAATTATTCTCTGTGCATGCTATAGACGATGAGAATGCTAGAACCACCTTAAATTTGCTTTAAACGTTTTGTTTAATATATGTGATATTTGTTATTTAACCAAAGATTTTTAAATTACACCTACTTCCTCCACGAAATTTTACTTACTCTCTTCCTATAAGGATAATAGACGTACCTTTTTGAATGTCTTTTATTCATATCTTTATATTAAAAACATACATACTTCACTTTAAACAAAATTATTTTCTGTCTGGAATCCTAAGATTTTATATTAAATTCTAACCTCTAAACCATTCTGTGTTGTATCATCTTTATATATTATCTTTATGCTACTTTCTTACTAAAACTCTTTCTTGGGAATATATTTATAGTTTTGAAATCTTGATAATTTATTCTTTAGCTTCTTGGAAAGAGAATCCTAAAAGGAGTTTTAAAATAAAATGTTTATGTATTCCATTTTACATGAAGTGTTCTAAAAACATTTTTTATCATTTTAAAATTAAAAAAGCCTTTTTTTCTTAGAGCAGAGTGTATACACACACACACACACACACACACACACACACACACACAAATTGTGTTCTGTGAAACCCAAATAAGCAACTTAAAAGGTGCTATGTTAAGAATCTTTTAGATTTTTTTCTTTTAGCTTTTTAGTAGTTGTACTAAACTTTGTCCTTCAGTATTGTCCTGCAATATTGCTTTTGTTTTAAAGTTTGCTATGGAGTTGGAACTCCCTGACACTTGGCCCATGTACTTGGCCTTTCCTCCCAAAATAAATCTCCTTCAAACATTTAGGTATCAAAAAAAAAAAAAAAAAAAAAAAAAAAAAAAAAAAAAAACAAACATTTAGGTATCAAATTGGATGATTCTGACAGTTTCTAAGTATATCTGGTCTAAACCTGCATTCACTGACCGTAGATATATATGTAAGATGAATTTGTATGCACTGAGATCACTGTAAGACATTCTTGGGATAAATTATATTTCCTAACTGATTCCCATGACCCCTAAGCCTACCCAGCAGACTGAACGGCACTCTGTGTTTGAGAAAACATTATCAGTACAGAGCAATGTCCAAAAATTCTAAGATTGGTTTATTTCTCTTTCTCTAGAGCCCTGTTATTCAATTAAAGAGTCTTTGGTCCATAGAGGAAAGGTTAGGACTGAGACTTGTGGTATGTATATTTGTAGTGTGATTCGAAAATCTTTTCTGGAGATTGTATAACTTTTCCTTAAGAGGTGATGATGAATCTGTGACCTTAGTCATGTTTAGAATTTGGAGGATGGACCATTAATTTTCGTGGCAATTAAAACTATCTCTATTTGAAAGACATCCAGTTTCAGCTGTATAAATTAAGTGATCCCTAAGTGCATTATCTAATTATTTTAGATGTTGACACCTGAGCATCCTTTAATCACAGCCACAAATCTCTGTGTTTTAAACCTGAGATCTAATTTATCTCTGGCAATTATAAACTACCATTTGGATTCTTGGAGTCTCAATAGTGTATCAATGCTAAAAAAATCAAGGAGTGAATATCAATGGCAGCATCTTTTGCCTTATTTCTAGTCTTCAGTAGGTAGAATTTTTAATGCTAGTGCTTTCCTCATCAAGTTTCTCAGTAGTGTGATCCAAGTCATCTGTGGAGGGGAATTTGAAGAGATACAAAAGAATCACATGTAAAGTCCCCTCAAACATTCCTATCTCTCATGCCATTTTCTCCATTTCTTTGCATTGCACAAGATTAGGAATGAAAACTGGTGCAGCCACTCTGGAAAACCGTGTGGAGGTTCCTCAAAGAGTTAAAAATAGATCTGCCCTACGACCCAGCAATTGCACTACTGGGGATTTACCCCAAATATACAGATGCAGTGAAAGACTGAGACACCTGCACCCCAATGTTCATAGTAGCAATGTCCACAATAGCCAAACTGTGGAAGGAGCCTCGATGTCCTTCTACAAATGAATGAATAAAGATGTGGTCTATATATACAACGGGATATTACTCATCTATTAGGACGAATACCCACCATTTGCTTCGAGGTGGATGGAACTGGAGGGTATTATGCTGAGTGAAGTAAGTCTATCAGAGAAGGACAAACATCATATGGTTTCACTCATACAGGGAATATAAGAAATAGTGAAAAGGATTATAAAGAAAAGGAAGGAGAATGAGTGGGAAAAATTAGAGAGGAAGACAAACTGTGAGAGACTCCTAACTCTGAGAAACAAACAAAGGGTAGTGGAAGGGGACATGGGCAGGGGGATGGGGTGACTGGGTGACGGGCACTGAGGGGAGCACTTGATGGGATGAGCACTAGGTGTTATACTATATGTAGGCAAATCAAACTCCAATAAAACATATATACAAAATAAAAAAAAATGAGGAACTCAATGCCATTTCAAGACCCAACGAATTTGCTGAATTTTATAACAGACTCAAGCAAATAAAGGAATTCTACCAGAAAGACCCAAATGAGATCTGTGTGCTAATGTCAGTGGAGTTTGAGGAGCTTCTGAAGTTTTGAGAGAATCCAAGCGAAGAGACATGGAACTTGGTGAAGTTAACAGATAAAGAGATTATGGTCATTACCTCCATGTCCATGACTGTTAACCCTAAATACATTAACCTGAAGGCCTCAGGAGAAGCTGGATTATATCACACACCTGTCCATCGTTGAGCAGTTATTTAACATTTCTAAAGAAGGGATGAACGCCAAATACAAGAGATACCTGGAGATGATGCTTGACTACCTTTGAGATCACACAGATCGAGCGAGGCTGCTCCAAGATCAGATTGAACTTTTTGGAAAGATCCATAATGAGTTTGAGAAGTGAGAGAATGCTATCTTTCCTGGGTGGCCAGAAGAGACAAGCAGTGTCCTGACCCATGCTGGAGCCCATCTTGACCTGTCTGCATTCTCTTCTATGGAGGAGTTGGCCCTTGGTCTGAACAGATTGAAATCTGTACTCTTCGCTTTAGGCCTGAAGTGTAGTGGGACCCTAGAAGAGCAAGCTCAGAAAATGTACATCACAAACAGGCCAGGACAGGGGAAAAGCAAGAAGTAGAAAAGTAGAGAAGTAGAAGTTGAAGCAGATCAGTGAGAGTGAAGGTGAAGATGAAGAGGATGAGATCATGGATAACCCCCAAAACCTGTCTCTTGGCTGGGATGGCAAACCCATTCCCTACTGCATAGGTATAAGCCTCATGATCTAAACTACAACTGTGAGATTTGTGGAAATTATACCTACCAAGGTCTATACGTACCTTCCAGGGGCACTGTGTTGAGTGGCCATGCCCATGGCATGAGGAGTTTGGTCATCCCAAACACTGCCCACTTTTCCAATGTGACACGGGTTGAAGGTTCTGTTCCCTGTGGGCCAACCTGGAACTGCAGAAGGCATCAGAATGGTGGCAGCCTGACACTGAGGAAGAATATGAAGACTCCAGTGGGAGTGTTGTGAATAAGAAGATCTGTGAGGACCTGAAGAGATGAGGACAGTTCTAGTGTTCAAGGACATATCTCAGCTTTGGGGCTTGCCCAGGCTTACCTAAAATCTGCTTCTTCTATTTCTCCCAACCAAATGTTCTCAAAGACTCTGCTACTTAGTCTTACGGTCTAGCACACATCTTGTAAAAAACAAGACATACTGGCAGATTGTAGAGTTGAGATGTGTTCTATCTTTGTTTCACATGAAAAGATTCTGTCAGAAAATTTAAAAAAAGTTTTAAAAAGTAGGTTATGTTTTATACCTCAGCTTCATTGGGAAATTCTATCAGAGTCTATTTGTAGTCAACTAATCAAGCAAGGAGCTGGACAAATTACATATTGATTTAGTATTTTTGGTATGTGGACTCATGCTGATAAAGCACCTCATATAAAATTATGTATTCCCTTTTGCGTTCCTTTCCCACCGTGGTGAAATTAGTGCATACATCACAAGATTATTATAAACATTAGATGAGTTAATATTTGTAAAGCTGTGATAAAAATGTCTGTCATACTATTGTTAGGTAAGGTCTTGCTAAACAAAACTTTGTACAGTATAGAGAAGCCCTTTAGCAATTGAGGTCTTTTTTTGCTCTTTGTCCTTTTCATCTCACACTTTTTTCTGGATGCTTTTCTAATTCTTTCTTTCAATTAAACACATTCACTGTTAAGAAAAAAAATAATCAAAAGCTGTCTCTGGAAAAAGGATTATGGAAGTGCTATTCTTTTATCATTTGGCATTTTCTTACAACTAACTACTATGGGCCTATAACAAAGTTATATGCAAATACAAAGTATTGTGTTTCAAGAACTTCAGAAGATAAGACCAAATTAGGATGTAATACGACAAACATTAAACAATAATATCAATAGGAATGATCAACCGAGAAAAAATGATGTTTGTATGTTGGAGAAAATCAAGAACAGATTTATACTGAATATGACATTTATTCTATATTGTAAGTAATAAAAAAAGTTTTTTTTTAACTTTTAAAAAGTTTTTTTTTTTAATTCATTCATGAGAGAATAACATACACAGAGGCAGAGACATAAGCAGAGGGAGAGGTAGGCTCCATTCAGGGATCCCGATATGGGAGTCGATCCCAGGACCTTGGGGTCACGACCTGAGCCAAAGGCAGACACTCAACCCCTGAGCCACCCGGGCATCCCCAATAAAGAAGATATCAATGAGAAGATTAAGGTAATCCAATGTAACTAGAGCATGTGCTATGTAGGAATGTCGAGAAATTCAAGAGCTAGAACCAAAATGAATGTTCTCTGAATATATAAATACTTCCATGTAGTGTATTTGATGCCAATTCTTATTACATATGTGATTATAACCAGCTACAGGTAATGGAAGCTAAACTTCTAGTGGACTAGATAAGGCATTTATTTTATATCTAACATCACAGTATAGATACGTGGAGGCTGGAATTGGACGCTGTCAAAAACTTTTTAATAAACCAGTTTCTGTCTTTTCATTCTGCCAATCTTAGAATATGAACTTTCTTCTTCATCTGTGGTGTCTTGTGAATGTACTGAAGTCTGCTAAATCTATTGATTCTTTATTCAACAGAAGACAGAAAAAAAGAACATAAGAACAGTACTAAATTCATCTACATTTTGTGAAGTATGATTATCTGCAAAATATATATATTTTTAATTCTCCTCTACCATTAATTTAGAACCGTTGCTATTGTCTCAACTCCAAGTTATCTTATAAATGTTTTTCCCAATTACTTGGCAGTATTCCACTTACATTTCATTGGTTAAACAAAATATCCATCACTAGCTGCAAAGAACTTTGGTAAATCATTACTTATCTGGGCACACTGCTGTCCCGACAAAGATAGGAAGAAAGGACAATAGATATTGGATAAGAATTGTCATGCTAGGCTTTCATTTTTGCTAACAAATCTATGAGCCTGTTGAAAATTCTAAAAGTGATTTTCTCTCAATAAGACAATATTCTTGTCTTTTAATGAATGCTTTCCTTTGACTTCATGGCTCTACCTTCAATTATGGATTACAGCAGTTTGCTTAATATGTAAGACTTGCTGCTCTGTAATTCAGAGGATTCAAGCTAAATCTCCTACTATAGACAGAAACAGTATTGATGAATTGTCCATCCTTCAGTTCAATGTGCATTCTAAATGCCAAGCTATAAATTTAAAACAACAGTCGTTCAATTTCAATTAAATTATTTAAAAATTCTTGACTATTCCATGAAATCTCCATTATATATTTATCTATCTTTTGCTAATCAGATCTATGATATCTGCTGCTGAGCTAGTTATTGGCTTCAAACTGCCTCTTTCAAGAATGAAGAACAAAGTTAAACCTTCTCATCTCTTGTCTTTGTAGTTTTTTTAAATCTTGTATGCTTGTCAACAATAAAAATAGTCTTTAAAAATACCCCCGATTTTTATATCAATTATCAGCAAAATGTTTTTAACATTAGAAATGCATGTGAAACACTTGTACTAGAAATCATATGCCTGTACTACTATGCTAAAATGACATGTATCTTACAAAACAAACAGAATAAGAATAAAATTAATGGAATTTCCATACTGAGCTAATACACACTAATAAAGAGTTTATCACTATTAGGGAGAATGTGAGTTTTTAAATGATCCTTCTTCCAGGGACACCTGAGTGGCTCAGTGGGTTAAGCACCCAACTCCCAATTTCATATTAGATCATGATTGCAAGGTTGTAAGATTGACCCCTGCATGCTCCATACTGGGTGTGGGGTCTGCCTACAACTCTCTCTCTCTCTCCCTCTCCCTCTGCCCTTTTCCTACCCTGTGTGCATGCACTCACTCTCTCTCTAAAAAAATAAATATAAAAATATTAAAAAATAGTCTTTCTTCCAATATTAAATATTTATTGCTTTATTGTTAACTATAGAGTCGCTATGTTCCTTTTGCCACAAGCTGGCAGAGAATATACATATAAGTGTAGAAACTCACCTCTTATTTGCTTATTCTTTGTTGTGTTTTCATTCTTAGTCATTTCTTGAAATAATCCTTTAAAATTTATGTAAGAACAATACGATATAATCTATATGTTCGTGTACCTACTTACAGATAAACCATAAGATTTTTTTCTAAAGATTGTATTATTTATTCATGAGAGACACAGCGAAAGAAGCAGAGACATAGGCAGAGGGAGAAGCAGACTCCATGCAGGGAGCCCAATGTGGATCTTGATCCTGGAACTCTAAGATCACGTCCTGAGTCAAAAGCAGATGCTCAACCACTGGGCCACCCATGTGTCCCTAAACTGTAAGTTTTTAGGAATCTCTGAAATAAGAACAAATAAATAAGGATGGTTATGACAATCACTATATGCTAAAGAATTAAAGTTATTTTTAAAAAGATTTATTTTTTGTTTTAGAGAGAAACAGCAGAAGTGGGAATGGCAGAGGGAGAGGGAGAGAGAAACTAGAGCAGACTCCATTCTGAGTGTGAAGCCCTATGTGGTCTTGATCCCCAAACCCTGAGATCATGACCTGAGCTGAAACCAATAGTCAGGCGCTTAACATACTCTGCCACTGGGGTGCCCCTAAAGTAATTTTAAAGGAAAGATAAATAATAAACAGATACTGATATCAAATATTAATATATATGGACATGAGTATAGATATGTACATGTCTTAAATATGTTCAGGTAATGATAAGCTGGATTTACTCTTTTTTTTAATTCCCATGTAGAAAAAAATAGAAATTTAAATCCATTTTCCTGCCTCTACAGTAGATTGATTGTCTTTTTCACCCCTCCAGATGTGGATATACAACCACATCTGGTGACCACATTTCCAGCTAGAGCCGTAACTAAAAATTGCTATCATTTATTTTATTTATAATTCTTTAACCAACTTAGTTTATATTCTATATATTTGCACATTTATCAAAATAATTTGCACTTGCCTATAGTGCCTCTATCGGCACAACCTTCTCTAAGTAAAATTTGGCCATCTCAAACCATCTCTGCATATCTTTGTATTTGTTTAAGTTAATAATATATTATTTAACCCATTTATTAGATTTCCCACATTTGATCATTCTTTATTTATTTATTCTTGATATTATGATATCTTGACTCCTCTCAAACAATGATCACTGAATCTTCACTGTCATCCCTTTTTCTCCTTTCTTTATAAACAATAGAAAAAAATTGAGACTCAGTCCATAGTAATTTAAAACATATAGTTTCTCATTTGGAAACACCATTTTTAATGAGCTTTTTTTTTAAAATGAAAGAATATCCATCTTTCATAGAACTCTACTGTCTAGATCCATATTCATGAATACATTCCATTTGTCTGGATTTTATTTCCACAATGCCTTGAGACATGAACAATGCAGATATAATTATGAAATAAATGAGTACCCTGAGAAAATTAATTTCAATAATGTAGTAGAGCAGAAGCTAGCATGCAATGAGTTAGGAATTTGTAAAGTCGTTGATGAATAGGAGGAATGTGAAGAATGGCATTTACAATGAAACAGGAGAGTCCGTTATTTTCAGAATGTAACAGAAGAGGTGGTTTTGGATTCTGATAAGCAGGAATAATTGAAGCGGAGATCATTTTAAGTAAATCATGAGGTCACTAAGTGTCGAGGAGGTGGGAAGAATAAGATTATTAAAAGCTGTGGTCATGGAATGGAATGCCTAATTAGAAATCCTAGAAATAAAGGATAAACAGTCTATATGAAGGTTAATTCAGTGGAAGAGAGACAAAGATTGTTCCTGTTAATGTGTGTAGCAATGAGGAGGCTGTCATTAATAGAAGGGTGTGTGGAAGGAGATATCTCCTAACGCAAGGCAGAGAGTCATTTAGAGAGGGTAATTAATGTATTTGTTAACATCGTACTTACAAAAACATCAGAGGCGGAAAGTCATTTTGGCCCATTTCTGATATTCTATTTTATATTATTAACAACGTATCAGTGTTAATTTTTTTTGAAAAAGGTCTTACAGCTTTCTGTAAATACAACCCTGACAAATTTGAGCATAAGGCAAATGATTGGCATGTTTCATACAGTTGCCTTTATCTTAACAAAGACATATTCTTTTCAAAGTATTTAGAAAGTGTCACATTTTAACATACTCATATTTTAAGAGTTGTCCTATCTTTATTTTCAAATTGTAGATACAAAAATGAGGAATTGGTGTTGTATCTAACTGAATAGCATCGTGGTCACACCAGCAGACTTTGTTGTCTGATGTTAGTAATTATGTGTACGTTAAACTTCATTTTCTTTTAATATAAACCAAGACCAATAATATATGACTAATATATAGTATTTGTATTAACCAATGTGAGTTAGTTATATGTAAAGACGTGTTGTAGATTCTAATGGGCTAGCAAACTTTATTACTACTTCGACTATGGAATTAGAAATGATAGTGTAGTATTTTCAACATCCAGTTTAGTATTTTGCTTACTTTATTATTACTTTGAAATTAGAACTCCAATTATAACCTTCAATATCATGAGGTGATATTTAAGGCATCATCGTGTCTCTCCTGGCAAACCTTGTGCTTCTAGGAGTGTTGAACTCCGATAAAAAATATACAAAAAAAAAAAAAAGAAAAAGAAAAGAAAAGAAAATAATCATCTTTACAGCATTTATCATTAGCTCGTTGTTTTTTTTTAATAGCTCCTATTAATGGTTATTTATTGAATGGCTATGCTCAAGTGACTCAGCTGGACTAAGACCTCATCATATTCTCAATTCTGAGAAGCATTTAGAAGCACTTACCATGGTCAGTTCTTTAGGATTTGGTATGTAATGATGAGTAAGTAGTGAAGGATATAGCTCCTAAGGAAGATTATCCTAACCACGAATGTCCTCTCACTTTTCCTATTACTACAATTCTTAGGTATGGTGAGTTACTGACCAATAGTGTGGAATCTTAAAGCTGAAATAGGTATAAGAAGGATTGAAAAGATTGAGACACACACTTTAAATGAAAGTAATTTTTGTTTACATCATCACTTTGTGTGTCTATGCGTAGATCAACAGGAAATATTCTAGATTAGAAATGGCCAATGAGAGAGAAGGGGGGCCTGAACTAGGCAGGGGGTGAAATGTGCACACAGCAATGCAGTGGATCAGCTTAAAGCAAGAAGGGGAGATCTTGTCTTGAGATCTCTTCTGATGTGATTAGTGATGTTGCAGGTTGCTTTTGGTTTAGTGTATATATGATATATATGTTCCATTGTTTTCCTTTTAGTTTATCTATACCTTGATACTTGAAAAGTATTTTTTTTTTGAGGAATGAGGTCTTGTTTTTAAGCTTTTATTTATTAATTCATGAGAGATACAGAGAGAGGCAGAGATATAGGCAGGGAACCCAGTGTGGGACTTGATCTGAGAACCCTGGGATCACCACCTGGGCCAGAGGCAGCCACTCCACAACTCAGCCATCCAGGTGTCCTGGAACAAGGTCTTTTTAAAAATCTAATTTCACCATTTCTGCTCTTAATGGCATTTATTCTACTAACATTTAACTTAGTTATCCCTGTGATTAAGATTACATATACCTTCTTGTTTTTTGTTTTGTTTTTTTTTCTCTTCTCGTTCACGTCTTTGTTACCGTTTTATCCCCACTTGTGCATTGTTATTTAAAATTATTATTTTTTAAAGATTTTATTTATTTATTCATGTGAGACACAGAGAGAGAGGCAGAGACACAGGCAGAGGGAGAAGCAGACTCCATGCAGGGAGCCCAACGTGGGACTCCATCCTGGGACTCCAGGATCACGCCCTGGGCAGAAGGCAGGCGCTCAACCACTGAGCCACCCAGGTGTCCCTAAAATTATTTATTTTTCAAATATTTGCTCTAGGTTTTACAATATATCTCTGTTAAATCTCAGTCTATCTAAAAATAGCATACCACTTAACTTAGAGTAGAAAACATTGTGCTGTCATTCCATCTCTCATATCGTCACATATACTGTCAGTCTCACATTACATTACTGACATTTTTGCTTTGACTATTTTAAGTTTCTACTATTTTGGCTTAGAGAGTGTATTATTTTTTTATTTTAAGATTTATTCCTGTTTATTTGAGACAGAGAGAAATAATACACAGGTGCACGAGTGGAAGAGCAGAGGAACAGGGAGAGGGAATCTCAAGCAGACTCTCTGCTGACCTGAGCCAAGGTCGAGTCGGATGCTCAATAGCCTAAGTCATCCAGGTGCCCCTGATATCAGAACTAAGTAAAATGGTTCTTTTATATCTACCAGTTTTTTTCAAATTTTCAGGTTTATTTATGTAGATCCACATTTCCATCAATTCTAATTTTCCTTCTGTCTAATAAAGTTTGCTCAAAATTTTTCCAGTATATGTTTGTTAGAAATGGCTTTTCCAAGTTTTTGTTCTTTGAAGAATATTCGTATTTTGCCATGATTTTGAAAGATATCTTAAATGAACATATAATTCTGGATTCACAATTTTTACTTTTAATGTGTTAAAGTAGTCCTTCCATTGTCCTCTGGCTTCCAAAATTTCATATAAAAAGTTGCTCTTTCCTTAGATATGTTTTTCTGTATATGAAGTTTCCTTTTTTCTTTTGAATGATTTTAAACTTTTTTTTCTTACATTTAGTTTTCGGCAGCTTGACTCTGGGTGATTTTTAAAAAATATTCTTTGCTTAGGTTTCTTTGAGACTCTGTGCATTGCTGTCCTGTATTAAATTTGGAAATTTTATAGGGATAATTTCTTCAAATAACTCGTCTATGCTTCTTTCTTTTTCCTTCTCAGTTGGGCACTATAAATATATGTAATATTTCCCCACAGTTCCTGGATTCGTGTTCTCCTTTGTGCACTCTTTTGTGCCTTTGTTTTAAAGTTTGAATATTGTTGACACATTCATCTCCATTGATTTATTTTATTTTTTGACTTTGAGGATATTGATAAACCTTTTAGTCTGTTGATAAACCTTTTGAAAGAATCCTTTAACTATGCTATCTTCTATAAATATGCTTTATATAGTAGATTATATATAATTCACATTCATATTGAACCCTTTGTAACAGTTTAAAACATTTCACTGAAATTTCCCATCTCTCCACATCTATTTCCAACTTTTTCACTGGATCCTATAACTTCTTAATCATGACTATATAAGTTAAAAATCTTTCGGATATGTCTAATAATGGATAACCTCTGCTGCTACCTTCTGATTTATATTAGGTCTAAAGACTCAGAGGCCTTTTCTCTCTGTTCTCATATATTTGACCCTTCCCCAGCAGCACATATTTTTTCTTATATTTCTAATTTTCTGAATTACCCTCTTCAGTACAGTTCTAGGAAACCCCTGTGTGCCTGGTGTTGGGTTGGGACTTTGTCAGTGTTCTTGCACATCCTCCAGCACCCTAAAGCATGAAATCTGCCTCATTTCTGTGGAGGCTCTTCATGGGATTGAGGTCCTTTCCCTTTCCTAGTGATAAGAGATTTTTTATTTATATCAGTACAGGATGATTGGTCTGATTGGTTTTTCTTCCTTTCACTGGGTTGGGTAGCTTTTTCTTCTAATCTTCCTGGTGAACCTTTGCCTTAAAATAGAGTTTTATGTGCCTCTCACAGGTTACGTACCTTACTAGCTAGTTATTTGCAGAAAACCCTGTGGTGAGCTTTCCTTCTCATCCTTTGGGAGCAGATGAGTCTTGCTTCTACCCTTCTCTCAGCAGCAGGGTATCTTTGTTAGTGATCCAGAATAGGAGTATTCCTTGTTTCTCCAACAGTAGCTTATGGCTTTATGATTACATGAGAGAAGAAACTAAGAAGTAGACAGAGTTTTGTTTCATAAGGGGGATGGCTGTGAGGTCTCCTGCCATTTCCTTAAACCTGAATTGTGAATTCACAGTCAAGGCCTTTGGAAATAGCTGCTGAAAGAATGTGGACTCTGCATGTGCCTGTGGCTCCCACCTACTCTCCACTGTCACTGTAGCACACACTCAGGATTTAAGAGTGTGTCAAACCTCAACTGTTTCCTATTCTGTTTTAATGGCAAAGTTTGGTGCCACTATGACAAAAGCGAAACATTTCTTTCGCTCCATGTCTCCTTGGAACCTAGTTAGAATGGCTTCCTTCCAATCGTCCTTCCCTACCTTGACTCCATGCAGTTCCCCTTGATCCTCAAAGTTGAATAGTGCTAGATATTTTTCACAGTCCCTAAAATTAATTCTCGTGTTTTACTTAGTATTTAAGAAAATATTTTCTAATAGAAAAACTGATTATGTTGGATTCCTGAGAAGAAATTTACATGTCTCTTTAGTGGCACCTTCCGGAGAGGTTGTTCACAGATAATTTGATATTTGCATAACTTGCTGACTTTATAATCTGACCCTTATATAAATGGCAAACGTACTGTATAATTTTATGGCTGGATATTATATAAACCTGTATCTTTTGAAAGTATGACCTAAACAAAGTCCAGAATTATACTTACACAGGTTCACACCAAAATAATTATTTTTTTCCCCTAAGTGAAACGTTGAGAATGAAAACAAAATCTCAAGTGTTACTTCAGCAATTAGTTTCTTCTCTGACCTTGAAGAAGTAATTTAAGTCTAATTTTCTTTTCATGTAAATATTAGGGTTCTCCATCTCTCTTTAAAAAATCATGTCAATTAAGTAGGCAATGGTTTAGATCCTTCCAGGTGTATGAACTACTCCCTGAGTGTAAATTATATTGTACTAACTGCATTAAGCCACCAGTGCCTGAAATTCAGTGAATTACTGCTCTACTGCATAAATGTTCCCCTAATGACTAGAAAGAGTCAATGTACTTTTTAAATTTTCCAGCTTAAACACTAGGACTTGTGTAATGTTCTTTACCAAACTTGAAGAGAAGTAATAGCCTATGTATATGGCATATATTCTCACTACTAGTAGAAAAACAAAACTGACAGGAAGCTTGAAAACTAATTAGATTTTACAATACACCCACCGCTTTTAATTTATGAGACGTACTTTAAAGAAATAAAAAATATGCGAGTTAAAAATACTATTTAAATTCATTGTGCCGAACAGAATTTCTGAAGCATAAAGCAAAGGGTGTCCCAAAACACTTGGTAGCGTAATACCTGTCAAAATACTTGCTAATTAGTAAAATCTAAGAGCAGTTCATAGTGAGTGTGGTTATCCATACTTTCAAATTGAGTACATTTTAAGGTCTTGAAACATCACTCTGTATTATCACTGAATAGCATTTCCTTGAGACCTTTTTACATACTGAAATGTGTTACACTTTTAGATAAGTATGCCTACGTGGTTAGCTACTCAATAGATTTTTTTTCCAATTTGATCATAATAATTTGTTGTTATACTTGTGTTTCCATGTTAATTAATTTCCGAATCTGTTGATGTAATGAAAGTTATTGCTAACTTGAACATAATTTGGTGTATCATTAGTTCTTCATCTGAGTTTCAACTGCAATGACACAGCAGCATTTTTTTAATGTCCTCACATTTTTATATTCCGTGGCTATATTATTTTGGCATCACTTTCTCCTCCAATGTGCTCTTGTATTTCTCAGATGTTCTGTCCTCCAGTCATATTTGACTTTTCCAAGTGTTATATGTTTTGTAATCTGGGTAATGTATATTCTTCTGTTACTTGAAATTTCTTATTTCCATGGGGCTCAGCACAACCTCTGGTTCCCTTCAGAATGATCAACTCAAAGATCTATGGAGGTAATGACCATGGCACACAAAAAACAGCAGAAAACTATAAAAAAAAATCCTGAATGTATGGAGACTTGGTTTGTGTTTTTATGTTGTGTTTATATATGAATGTTATGGAGGATGAACATTTATATGGTTTCCATTATAATCATCAAATAAATAAAGATGCATTTTGCATCTATTTATAAATCATTAATAATAAACTTTAGATATGAATGCATCTATGATTATTTAGATATGAATAGATATCTATTCAGATATCTATTTTAGATTTGAATTCATCTATGATTATTTTCTATCAACTGCAAATCCACCTCTTACACTCTGTGTTATAAAAGCTGGAACTCAGCAAATTATATTACTCATACATCTTTGTCACTTTGACTCTTACTGCATTTTTCTAATAGGAGACATTAGAGGGATAATGGAAGTTAGGAAGACAGGAGAATGACATCTTTCCCTTATTCTTGCCAACATTACCAAGCTCAGTTGGAAGTTCACCCCAGCACTAGTAGGTTGAGCCAGATTCTTCTGGCAATCCCTGAAGCAACCCCATTGAGTCTCTTTCGAATTACCCCTTCCTGCGACATCTGAACAAAGAGCATTTCACAATACTTTTCTGGAGGCCTGAGGTATCAGGAAATTTAGGTGATCATTCCGCAAATATCTGAAGTATAATCGCAAAGAACCCCTTATTCAATTTCCTGATTTCTGGAAACCCAAACTCTTCCCTTTTGTTTTCCTGTCCATATGAAGATCATGTTTCTCACACCCATGTTCTCTACGTTTTTGTTTTTTGCTTTTACTTTTTTAGACTGCTTCTTCTGGAAACAATTCCCTCTTATAAATCTATTATTTTAATAATGAATATGGCTCCTGTTTTATTGGCTAGTCTCTGACTGATAAAACATATTTAAGACTCTAGCAATGAATTACAAAATTAATTCCCAAGAAGCTTCTGGCAATTTATGTTAATGGAATCAACACATGAATATGCTTTTTTTTTCTTTATATCTTTTTACTTATTTACCTAATTTTAAAATATTCATTAACATCTGAGTTACAAAAGTTTATTTTATTTTAATTCATATTTATTTCATCAAAAATGACTTATTTTTGACATGTAGAAACCTGTTGTGCACAGGTTTTAGCCATTTTTAAAGAACTTTAAAGTGCTCTAAGTAGCTATTTTGCCAATAATATTCAGATTCCTTTTTATGAACCCTAATTTTCACAATGTCGAGTACTTTATTTTTCTGAGTAGGTTTTTAAGAATAGTAGGTGAGGATACTTGAATTTCCTGTTTATAATCTAAAGATTAAAGTTCTAGGTTATTCTCACAATTATTAAATTCTTCTACTTACAAACTGAGGTGTATTGGAATAGAAATCCTTCTTTGAGAATCCCCCATGTACCTACAGCTACCACTCATAATTTATTTGAAAGAACAATTAGAACAAATGATATAAAGTATAGGATAGTTAATGTGTTTCCTCCTTCTGTACTAACCCTTGTCAAGATATCAGGGATTAATCCATATATACTCATTTTCTCATATTTCAAGTGGAATAACTATGTCACCTGTGTCATAGCCTTTGGGTATGCTTATTTTTCCTATTCAAATTCTAAAATAACTTAAATGAAAAAAAAATCTGCTATCCAGGAATCATTGTATTTTTTTCAATATACCTAAAGGTAGTTTTAATTTTAAATAAGCTTTCATTTTAGAATTGTTTTAGAGTTACAGAAAAGTCTTACAAATAGTAATGAGAGTTCTCATATACCCTGCAAGCAGTTTCTCCTTTTATTAATATTTTATATTAGGATGGTACACTTATCACAATTAATGAACTAATGTTGACACATTATCTTTGGCTAAAATTCATAGTCTATCCAGATTTCCTTAGTTTTTAGATAATTTCCATTGTTTTGCTCCAAAATTTCAATTAGAATATGATATTATGCTTAGCTGTCATGTGTCCTGAGGCCCCTCTTGGCTGTGATAATTTCCCAGACTTCCCTGTTATAGATGATGTTGACTGCTTTGAGGAGTACTGGCTAGGTATTTTGTTGGATGTCCTTCTATTGGAATTTGTCTGATTTTTTTTTTTAATAATTAGAGTAAGAATTATGGATTTGGGGGAAGAAGATCACAGAGGCAAAGTGTATTTCTCATCATATCATATCAAAAGTACACACCATCAACATGACTTATCACTGTTGATATAAACCTTGATCACCTGGCTGAGATAGTGTTGTTAGATTTCTCCACTGTAAATTTACGATCACACCCTTCTACATATTTTACTCTTGGAAGAAAGTCACTACGCACAGACCACACATAAAAAGTAAGGATTTAAGTTTCCCTTCCTCGAGTGCATAGAATCTACTTAAATTATTTGAACTTTCCTAAAGGAAAGATTTCTGTAGCAACATCTATTTGCTTACTTTTTTTCAATCATTCATTTATATCAGCATGGAATCATAGATACTCATTTTATACACTGAGCTATAATCCAATACTACTTTATTTATTTTTATGCTCATATTATTCCATCTTTTGCCACTAAAAGCTTTTTCATTTGTTTCCTGTGTCCCTTTAGCATACCCTGATCATCATGTTTTCAATCAGCATTTTTTCACTTTCTGGCACTACAAGATATTCCAGGGCCATCTTGTATATACTCTGCTTCACTCCTAGAATCAGCTATTTCTCCAAGAAGCCCTGGTTACTTATGTTGAAGAATGGTATTAGAAACCAAGATCTGGGTACTGGATATGTTCATTCCTACTGAGGTGATCTGTCTTCTGAGTCCTCTAAGCTAAGATAGAAGGAAATACATGCCTGCATACTACCCAGTATGTACACACATATCTATAAATATATCTATGCGTATCCTTTCCCATCTATATTAAGGTAACTCTGAGTTTATATTGTCACTTACATCTCTAGCCCATCAAAACGTGTGATATTCTATAAGTCTCTTTTGCTTATATTTAAACTTCCATTCTAAGAATGAAAAATCTGCCCCCTACATCTCCTCCCTTGATCACTTAAGTGTTCACTATACATGCATAATGTTTAAGAATTATTAACTTGTAACTCCATGGAAAAAAAAAAAAAACATTACCAAGAGTATAGTGCTCAGGTGCGGTTCTTCTGCTTTAGTCTTAGGATCACCATTCATTGTCAAAGTTACTTATGCCCACACATTTCCTCGACCCACTTTTGTGAGATTATTTCATCCATTGTAATTAAGTTAGGTTCTGTTGTCACAGCTTGCATTCATTCCTGGATCCTTCAAGTTTCCAAAGGATTTTTTTTTTTTTTAAATTGGGAACATTAGGGATCACTCTTTATGCAGTAAGCTTCCATCTGTTTTTGCAAATGCAGTGGCCTGCACCCACCATAACATACCCCAGAGAAAAATTTCACAAGCCTAAAAATTTCCCTGTGCTAAACTTGTTTTATCTTTTGCATCAGCCTCACAGTTCTTGAATGTTCTCTTTTCTTTACTTCCTCCACCATTGGTTGTGAACTCCCTGAGACCTTCTCAGGTATAATCTGAAAGTGGTTCCCTTATGAAGAGCAAGAAGAGTCAAAAGCAAGAGGCAGGGCATTCAAACTGGGTGCTGGTAGATTTAATAAGCAAGGGGACTTACAAATGAGGCTTCTCTTGGGTGGCCATGAGGTGAGTAGGCCCCTATTCCTGCCAAGAAAAAAGTGATATTGGCTAATGAAACAATACATTTTTAATTAAATGGTTTTTTTGGGGGGGTCACAATGTTAATGAGAATGGTAGGGGGGAAAACAGGCTGGGTGACAGTTGAAAAATGTGGTGCAGGTTGGAATCAAAATATATGTAAAATTTTACTAAGAATAAATCTTAAGGAGATACCAATTTTTGTGTGAATGATATTATACACCTTCGCTGCCATTCCACTTCTGCAGCTCTTCAAAACTAGAGGTGCCTTTGACGCTGAGACCACTACCAGTATACCAATATTTCTTTCGGGCACCAAATATTGAATCAAGTGTTAAACGAATCTGTATTAGTTTCCTATTGCTGCTCTAACGCATTAGTATAAGTTTCATGACTTAAAACAACAGAAGTTTATTCTCTCAATGTTCTGAAGGGCAGAAGTCTGAAATCAGTATCAATGGGTCAAAATCAAAGTGTGAATAGAGCTGTGCTCCCTCCAGAGGCTCCAGGGAATACTGTGTTTCTTACCTCTTCCAAGTTCTGTTGGCTGCTGGCAATCCTTGATTTGTCCCCCTCACTCCAATCTCTTTTTCCATGTTTATATTGCCTCTCCCTATTCTGTCTGTGTCAAACATCCTTATGTCTTTCTCTTAAAAGGACACTTTAAAAAAAAATTTATTTATTTATTTATTTATTTATTTATTTATTTATTTATTTATTTTAGACAGAGAGAGAGAGAGAGAGAGAGAGAGAGAGGCAGAGACTCAGGCAGAGGGCGAAGCAGGCTCCATGCCGGGAGCCCAACATGGGACTCGATCCCGGGTCCTCCCAGGGATCCCCTTATTTTCTTGTTATCCACAATGTGAACCACATTTCTACATATGACCAATGTGGTATGTGTTCAAACACTCAGGTGCTGTATGATAGGTTTAAATGCGGTTCCCTAAAAATTTTAGTCCCTAATCCCTAGACTTGTAATTGTTACCTAATATAGCAAAGATACTGCAGATGTGATTAAGTTAGGCCTTGAGTTGGCAAAATTCTCTTGGATTATTTGTGCTCTAATAATAAATCTTAAAAAAAAAGAAAATATAGTTGTGTTCTACCAATTATAATCTGGGATCTCAGATGATCATCTCTATTCACCTGGATAAAATAATGCAATGAAAAGCAATTACACAATATTAAAATTCAGATTTAGAAAACATTGAATAAGATGTCTTTAAAGTTAGACTCAATTAAGATGAGAAAACCAAAGCCAAAGAAATATGGAGAGGTGTTCCTTGAGCACTTGCCCTTAAACTAAGCTATGTATTGAAAGCAATTTCTCAGGTTACACAATTATCTTTCTGACTTTTTGGACTGGGTAGAACATCAAACTTAGTTAAAAGTACAGTAAGGTCAACTCTTAGGAGTAGAACTTCACTAGCCATAGAATCAAGCCTATGCTTGTGAATCGCAAAACTAAGCCTGGACAAGAATAAAAAGCCGGTAAATTAGTCATCTGTTAGAATATAGCATAACACTTAAAAAAAAAAAAACACATACTCCAGAAACTCAAATATATAATCTAATCTTTTAACAACCTTGCACCAAAAGTCAGCAAACAGACAAAAATTGTCAGGCATATGAAAAACAGGAAAATGTGACTTATATGGGGGATAAGTGCATGTCGGTATAAGCAGACTTGGATTTAATACCTACAGTGGAATTAGTAGGCAAGGACTTATAAATACATGACAGTTTTGGGATCATTGTATGTTCTGTAATTAGAATGAGCCTGGGGGCCCCCAGGTGGCTCAGATGGTTAAATGTCCAGCTCTTTGCTTCAGCTCAAGTCATGCTCTCAGGGTCATGAGATGAAGTCCCACATCTGGCTCTGCACTGAGTGCAGAGTCTGCTTGAGATTCTCTCTCTCCCTCGTCCTCTGTCCTGCATGCTCATGTTCTCTCTCACTCTCTCTAAAATAAATAAATTATTTATTACCCCCATTACTGTAAATATATCCGAGGGCTAAAAGGAAAAGATGGTTCTATGAGAAAATAAATGAGAAAAGAAAGATCACAGTTTTAGGAAATAAAATGGGTGTTGCTTCCTGCCATCTCACATTTGGAATTATATTTTTGTTTGTGAGGATTTTAATTCTGATATGTTTAGGTGTGTTTTCCTTTGTCTTTATCCTGTTCAACTTTAGAGGTGGCTCTTTAATCTGTAGCTTTATATATTTCTTTTAATTTGCAATTTAACTCTTATTTTCTACAAGTATTTGGGTTTTTTTTTTCATTCATTACTCTCGCTTCTCCCTTTCTAATTCAATTTTAATGTTTACGAAACTTCTTTTAATTGTTCTACAAGTTACTGTCATTTTGTCGACTTTTTCTCTTGTGTTTTTTTATTTTCTTCCATGCTTTGACTGATACAGTTTCTATTACCTTGATTTCAAATTTAACCATCCTTTATTCAGTAGTGTCCAGCTTGTGGAAAGCACATCTGCTGATTATTTTGCTTTGGGTATTCTATTATTTAGTTAAACATATGAAATTATACCAAGTATGTTTTCTGGTCATGGCCAAAATTAATTAAAAAGGACTCTGGGATTGCATGGTCTTTACTGAGAGCAACTGATGGATTCAAGAAAGACAATAAAGGCAGACAATGATTAATCAGCCACTTGAGGCTAAATGAGAAAACCAGAGATTGCCTCTGCAACGTATAAAGTGATTTTCATCTGGAGCAGAGGGCAAAGAAAGCTGCAGAGTGTAAGACCACAGAACAAAATTAATCAAGGGCAGATGAATTTCATGGAAGGTTTAATTCCAACCTCAGTAATTCTGCTATACCAATGCCAGGACTGTGACTGGAGAGGAATAGAATCCAGACATATAAAAATCACCTGGGTAAATAAATTCAAAAGCTTTGAAATTTCAGACTTTCTTGAAATATTCCTTGGCCTACAGAAATCCCCCTTCCTTCTGTTGAAGGCTAGTGCCCTTCTTTGATTTAGAGACAATACCGACATCTGCTTTGCTAGGTGACACACTGCTCTCCTGCTCTAATGTCCACCACTCTGGCTTCCTCCTAGTTTTGGTCTTGCCACTGCCAGTAGAGATAGTGTATTACACATTTTTGAAGACAACCCTACAATTTTCTGAGTGACATAGAAAGGTTTGGATTTAGAAATAAACCAAGGACTCCAAAGTGTTCCTGTGTGTAAGCAAGCAGATCTGCTACCTGTGCAGCAAGTCTTACAGTTATAATGGAGTAATAGCATCTTGATGGCACAGAGTATTGTGAGAAATTTATGCCAACACCCAAGGAGAATAAAAATATAGGCTCACTAGAAAACTGGAACAAAGCTTTGATTTCTACAAGAGTGAATTAGTTACCATTTGACAAGCAGTTCTGTTGGTACTATAGGGTCTTGGAAATGAAGTGTTTGGCTTGAAGATGCCAAGTGATCATGTAGTCCAAACTGTCCATCAAGTGTTGATTTCAGCTGGAGTCACCAAGTCATTATCGCAGACACATCCAGCAACAAACTATTATAACTTGGAAATGGTATTTCCAAAGTAACACACAAGCAGGCACAGCGACACCTGTGTGGCTAGGCCTCTCAGCTCCTTTGTCTCTTCTCCATCAACTTTACTTTCGAACAACACAGTGTATCTCGTTTGACAAATCAAGGAATGAACAATAATGCAGAGGCTTGCCTATGATGAATCGATGTGACACTTGGGTACAAACCAAGATTCTGTATTTCTGAAAGGGAATTAGTAAGAGAAATCCTCAAACTGAGCAGAGCTTTGGGAAGTGCATCTAGTGGTCCAGCTTGCTTGGAAATAGAGGTACCGAAGTGAGAATATACTCAGATTCAAGAGCAGTGGAGAACAGCACTACTGGTTGCCCAGGGGCCTGGAATAGTAAAGACTGGAAGATCAGCCTACATCTGCAGTGTGTTTCATTGTATGAAGTGCTGTATATGAATTACACTGAAAATTTAAAAAAACAAAACAAACAACAAAGACCCCTTTGCTCAAGAGTACTAAAATGCCATATTAAAAGCAAGTTGTTCTAGGTTTGAGAACAACAACAAAACCATGTAGGTTCAGTTTGACTTCACAGAATCATAGTAATTAAACTTTTAAACTCCACATGGGCTACCAGTCTGACAGCTGGAACCAGGAGTAGTGTTGGGGCTTTCCTTTCAAAGAAAGGAGGTGGAGAAAAATACCCAGCTTCTGCCCAAAGGTGTATTTTATATAAACTGGCTATCCAGTGAGTTGGTATAATATAAATACATTCCGAACAATGATGAGGAACTCAGTCAAGCCAATTGCTTACAACACACCTGATTCTGTAGTTTCCCAAATATATTCATGAGATAGAAGCTCTGAATTTCCCCTAATTCTTGGTCTAGAGTATGTGCCTGACGAGTGAGCCAACACACACACACACACACACACACACACACACAAACACACACACAGCAAGGATGTGTGTATATGTGAGCAAATTTAGTGGTCTAAAAGATATTTTTTTTTTAAGAAGGGGGACAATGCATAAATTTCCAAAAATCCTACAGAAAATGAGCCCGCAAATAAAAATTCACATAAACAGACAGATGTGATTTTAAGAAAATATAAACATCTAATAATTATAAATACATTATAATGAAATGAAACCCAAATATGACATATTAAAGGAAACTGTCTCAAATATTACATATTAAGTAAAATTTTAAAGTGCACCATATGAAATAAATACTAGTTTTAAAAGTTGGATTAATGAGAAATTAACCAATTCACCTAGAAAGTAAAAGTTAGGATTAATTTTTAAGATATCTATTTCCATTTCAGAACAAATTAAAATGTAACTGCAGCACATCAAAAATAAGAGTACGAAGTAATTTAAAAGCTACCAGATTGAAAAGACAGGTAACCTTCAAAGGAATGAAAATCCAATTATCATTATATTGTTCATTAGTAACTGCAGAGACAGAAGTGCACGTAATAAGGATTTCAAACTACTGCGAAAAAAGAAATGACAGTCAACATTCTATTTTATGCACAGAGGAATATCCATTCAAGAATAATAAAGCCCCCCCCCCAAAAAAAGAATAATAAAGCCCTTTTTCCTGATGTGCCCACAGCCAAATACTTTACCATTGAAAAAACCCATATGAAATATTGGTGGAAATACATATGTCTTCTTAACATGCATGCACATACCTGTACGTGTTTTTTGGGGAAAGTCATGGTATACAAAAAAGCAACGCTGATTACAGAAACTGAAAAAAAAACTGTTGAAAATGTTATCAAAACTTTTAAAATATTAAAAACAATATCTGTTACTCTATTAAATCAGGGTATGGGGCATGTGTGCATTTGATGGGTAATTAGGGCATTTCAAGAAATATTATGTGACTAGCACCCAGGAACCTACCCTTGCATTTTGCCAATCATTAAGCTCCTTTTCTATTGTGACTTTTAACACATAGATTGGCTTTATCATTTCTGAACTTTCTGTGAAAGGAATCAAAGTAGTATTGTTTTCTCTTGGATTCCATCACTCAGTACCCGTACCATTCATCCATGTTTTCACAAAGAATAAAATAAGGGCTAAATTCATTATTGTATAGAATCCCACTGTAGAGACCTTGAGTTTTTGTTCTTCTGAGCAGATATTATTTCCTCTTCATTTTTAAAGGATATTATTATAGGATAGAGAATGCTGGGTAAACCACCCCCTTCCCCCTTCAAGACTTTTAAGATGCTAACCAATGCCTTCTTGTTCACATGTTTTCTGTTAATTTTGTCTTCCATGTGTTCCATGAAGGTACGGCATTTTGTTTATTTTGATTTCCTGATAGATTTTCTTTTTGTATTCGGTTTTGGTTTCAGCAGTGTAACAAGATATGATTGCTTTCTTAGTTTATTCTAGTATTTATGCTCTTTGAGATTCTCTGAGCTTAGATTTGTGATTTGGTGTCTGTCCTCAGTTCTTAAAAATTGTCATTTGTTATTTACAGATTCAAATATTTATTTATTATATTTCTCTATATAGAATCTTCTGATGAATTCTACTTATGTGTGTATTAGACCATTTGAGGTACTCTCACAGATCTTGTATGATATTTTCTGTTTTTTATTTCTTTTATTATATTTTAAATCTTTATTGCTATTTGCATGTGCTTCAAGTGATTTCTACTGACATATCTTTAAATTTACTGATTCCTACTGCTGGACTTGGCTCCCCTTGAATGAAGAAGTCAGTATCACGGAATATGGGATACAGAATGTGTATTTCTTTAAGTCCCCAGATAGTTGCAATCTGTAGCAGTCTTCAGAACCACTGTTCTCATTATTTGAATGCTCAATAAGAACTGATGGAGAACAATGACATCTGAGTCTAGAGATTATATTCCACCAGTGATACAGCAGAACTGATGTAAGATTTTACACATGGACTGATGGAATTTAAATAAAATGTGATTAAGATGTTTTGATAAGTTTTTATTAGACTTGGAATTCGGGTACCTGGGTGGCTTAGTCAGTGAAGCATCTGCTTTAGGCTCAAGTCATGATCCTAGAATCCTGGGATCAAGCCCCACATTGTGCTCCCTACTCAGTGAGGATTCTGCTTCTACCTCTGTCCCTCTCTTTGCTCATACTCTTTCTTTTGCTTCCTCTCTCTCAAATAAATAAATAAAATCTTAAGAAAAAGAAAGACTTGAAATCTCAAATAAAACCGCTGTGCCACCCAGGGATCCCATCAAATAAATAAATAAAATCTTAAGAAAAAAAGACTTGGAATCCAAAGACATTGCTCTAATTGCAATTTTAAAACTGAATAATGGTGTTAAATGGTGAAAAATTTACTTATTTTTCATGGGCTTCAACTTATAAGGCCCATGAAAAATGGCCTTAGTTTGTGGAATAGTAAGGTCTTTTAAGTCTATTTCTAAAACAGAAATGGAATTATGCTGTCATGTGGACTTTCTCTAACATTTTGCTTTAAAGGATCCTTAATAGTTAATCTCATTCTTTACATAGTTAATCTCATTCTTTACATATGACATTGATGAGGACCAATTCTGGTGGCCCCAGTACAGTTTCGATTTATATTAAAGAGCAGGACTTACAAGTATCCTGGAGGTAATGGTAGCCCACTAATTCAAATCCTTTCATGTAACATACAAAATTGAAATATATATATGTATAATATTTACATATTTTAAATTAATACACTATTTTTAGTTTTAGGTTTACAAAAAAATTCAGCAGACCGTATAGAAAGTTCCCAATTGCCTGTTCTCCAACCCACCCCAGATCCCTGATTAACATCTTGCATTGATAGTTTACAGTAAGTTTCATTCTTTGTATTGCAGAGTTTATGATTTTGGCAAATACATAATGACATGTGGCTACTATTAGAATACAATACAGAATAGTTTCACTGCTGTAAAATTCCAATGTTCATCTATTCATCTCTCTTCGCCCTTAATCACTGACAACCCCTAATCTTCTCACTCTTTCCTAGCTTTGTCTTTACAGTATGTTATATACTTGGAATTTTACAGTATGTACCTTTTTCATATTGGCTTTCTTTACTGTAACAATATGCATTTTGGGTTTCTCTGTGTCTTTCCATGCCTTGATAGTTCATTTCTTTTTATCACTGAATAATATTTTATTGTATAGATATACTATAGTTTCTTTATTCATTCACATATTGAGGAATATCTTAGTTGCTTCTATGCTTTGGCAATTATTAATAAAGCTGCTATATATATTTATATGCAGGTTTTGTGTGAACACAAATTTTCGATTCACTTGGGTAAATTCCAAAGAGTATGACTGCTAGAATATTAAAAAAAAAAAGAACAGAATTTTCAAACCCCCCTGATGATATAATGGATCTATGGAATGATCATAAATAGCAGTTAACATCATACACAGTGATAATTAGATATTACTCAACAACATCTATAGTAGTGTTGATATATGCAATATTATCCGATCAAGTCTCTAGACATAACTAGCAATCTTTCTAAAGTATAGGAAATCAAGGGAAATGTTAACATTTCCATCAGTAAAATCTAGATTGTGAGAACTATAGGACAAACAACTTGATTTCTTCAATAATTAAGTTGAAAGCAATAAAAGCAGTAGAGAGATTGAGTGATTTAAGAGTGCAATTTGTAAATTTTGCTTGGATTATAATTCAAGCAAATGAACAGAAACAGAAATTTGGATCAATCAGGGAAACTTGGAACTGGTATATATTTGAGGATATTAAAGGGTTTCATTAGAGATTTTTATAGACTTGAGAAAACTTGTATGTTTATGCTTTACATGAACCATTGTATTTTAGGGATATATATTAAATTATTTATGTATAAAATAATATAATGTCTGGAATAGGCTTCAAAATAATACAGAGGAAGGAATGTGCAGGAATGAAGATAAAGTATAATTATTCATAAGTTCATTACTGTTAAAGCTCGGTGATGGGAACATTAGTGTCAAAAAACTGTTGTCTTTTCTACTATTTATATTTTTTTCTTAAATAGAATTAAAATTGGTTGTGGCAACATCTTTACTTCACAAAATAGATATTGTGCCTAATTAATTGTTTTATTGTGAAAAATCAAAATCATTTGAAAACATTAAAATGAATAAATTGTATTAAAGTCATTTTAAAATTGTCTTAGAATTTATTTTCTTAACAATTTATACAATTTTTTAAAGTACTATTACTTCAACATTCATGAAGTTACTAAAGATCTCTTATCAGATTATAGAAACTATGATATATTACCATATATATTATGTTTTATGTAGCATATTATGGTTTCCTAGAGAATTTAACTTAAAAAGTATGGGGGAGTTGATTTGGAGTCTAATTGGCATCAAAAACTGATGTTATTCTGTAATGAGGAGATTATATCTTTTTCAGAGAGCTTTAAAATAAAGACTATTGAGTTATATGGATGTGATTTAAACGACATCCTTTCTCCCCCAAATAGTAAGATTTTTAGGAAGTTATAAGCAGGTTAAGTAAACTATAATTAATGGATAAAACAATATTATTCTTCATTTGTCTTTACCCATAACTTTAATCCTCTACAAAATATTTTTGTTATATCTTTTCTTGACTGTTTAGTGCATACAAATCTTTTTCCTCCAGTAAGTACATATCTCATTGAGAGTCACATAGCTTTAGTATTATTGAGTGTGATTCCTTTAAAAGTATATAATCTTAATATATATTTTTGCGATTAAATTGCTTCCCTGGATAAGATTGCCAATGTGCAATCATGAAGTAAGAATTCATTCATTCATTAACTTGCAATGGAAAATATCATTCCCAACAAAACTGTAAACACCTATATTTATTGTGTATTCAAGATTTTATCACAAAGATCCAGTAGGTATATTTTATGAAAATGAGTCTACTCTCTTCATTATAGTTTAGAGATCTGACTGTAAGAGGTATTTGATTTTATATAAATAAAATAATTACATAAATGAAGTGTAAAAGTGGCAAAATGATACATGGGTAGGGTTTTTCTTTAAACCGAATTTTCAATTCTTTAACTTAAAATTCCTCTAAAGGGCAGAAGGATTGAAGATCACAGAAATGTATAAGGTTCTCTTTTCAGAAAGCCTGTTCAATTTTCTCATGCTCAAAAGAAAGGGAAAATATTTAGATAGCAGTCAAATTATGGTTTAACATTTGCTTTCACTTTATTTTAAAGACATCTTTTTTCCTCAGGTAGGTTTCTTTCTATATAAAAATGATACCGATTTTCTGACTGCAACTTAGATTCCCACCCTGTCTTTTCATTAACACTGCAGAGGATAAATACACTGATGAGGACACAGTTCCTTAGAAACACAGGTGAAGTTGTAAAAATTTCAGTGATAATACACATGACATCACATGTACTCCTTGCAAATTGAATTATTATATTTTCATCAATTATGAGATAGTTTTTAAAAGATTTTATTTATTTATTCATTACAGACACAGAGAGAGAGGCAGAGACATAGGCAGAGGAAGAAGTAGACTCCTTAGGGAGCCTGATGGAGGACTCGATCCCAGGACCTTGGGGTCACACCCTGAGGCCAAGGCAGATGCTTCACCACTGAGCCACCCAGGTCCCCTGAAATAGTTTTTAAACTGATTTTAATACTCTAAAATTTCTAGAATAGTGGGTTTGCACGCTAGTGCATTCACTTTTAGATGTGTGTTATTAATTGCATTCTTAATTCTAATTGTTTGCTACGTGTTTTGTGTGTTTTTTAGTGATTTTTTTATATAACGTGCTGTTTTCAAAATTAGGTTATGTACTTCAAGAGTTGGAAAGTGTCCTTTTGTTTTGTGTGTATATCAGCATATTGTTTATAATTAGGGTGATTACATGCTCTTATTAGTCTTGGAAAATTATATGTTGCATATGTTGTCCTTAAGTTCCATTTGTTTTATATTTGGTCCCAGATTTTTCATATTTTCTCTGTTGCTATTTTTACTTGCATGAATAAAGCTAGAATGAGCTTGTTAAGTCTCCACTTTGTACTTCAGCTTCGTCACACTCTTCTTGAGCAGTGAATGAGACGCACATTCTGTGAACAGCATTTTCGCTTCAGCATGTAGTTAATTCTAGTCTTTGAGATGTGACATAATGAATACGTACCTTTCAAGGAAGCATTTAATGCTGCTCTGTGTGACAGCCACCTGCTATATCGGCCATTGTGTCTTACAACTCATGTCACAGGACAACCCATACCATTTACAAAGCCAGGCCAGCAGATAGAGAAGTTGGGGGAAAATAAGTAAGATTACAGGTTCAGCAAATAGAAAACGTGTGTGGGAAATAAAAGCTGAATTGTCTTAGCCTAGATTGCGTAGAGTGGTCTGGATACCCATGTTATGCTAGTGGTATAATTTTTTGGCATCACATAGATTTATAGCACTGTATTTTTATCATTTTGTGAGATTCTCTTTTTAATTTTAAAATGAGACATTTTCACAGCTGGGAGCTCAAAAAAATCCACATAAATTGTGTGCAAATGGAAACGTGAGCATTGAGTGTCTGCTTTTTTTAAGTGAGAGAGTTGATGGTGTAAATTGCACAAACTATTCATTTGGCATCTGATCTCTGGGCATACTAGTTTTACCAACAATATGGAAATCATAAGAGGCTAATCTCTTGAAGAAACATCAGGATAACTTCCTAAATAGATCAAATGACTATTGTAGTAAATTCTAAATAAAAAAAATGAAGATGAACTATTTATGCTTGTAATTATAATTTGAATACAAATTTCAGTGAAGCACAGCATCATGATATAAAAAATACTCTTACTAAATTTAAAAAATCTATTCTAGAAACTATTTTTAAATATAAATATTTAAAACCATCTAAACTGTGATATCTAGCAATTAAATAGAAGCTCTGTGGTCAAAGTTCACAAATATTTTCATATATATATATACATATATATATACTAAAATATCAGAATCACAACTATTTTTATAATAAAGATAATGTTGAATAAAGTATATATTTATATGTATTTTAGCAGAATTTAGTACATACTCTCTTTCTTGCCTGATATCAATTGAATTAGGAAATATTAGAATCTATGATTCTTAAGATGATCAACTTTTAAAAGCAAATCTAAATGTTCTACAAAGTTTTAAAATAATACTCTAAATAAGCCTTCTATATTTGCATTAAAAAAAAAAGTCAATTGAAAGCTGTCGGGGCACCTGGGTGGCTCAGTGTGTTAAGCATCTGCCTTCAGCTCAGGTTATGATCCCAAGGGTCCTGGGATGGAGCCGTGCATCACATGGAGCTCACTGCTCAGTGGGGAGTTTGCTTCTCCCACTCTCCCTCCCTGCTGCTCCCCTTGTTTGTTCTCTCTCTCTGTGTCAAATAAATAAATCAAATCTTTTTCAAAATTAAAAAAAATAAAAATATATTCTAGAGGAAATAAACTTAACCAATTTGATAAAACCACATTTTCACCAATAAATAATTATTTCAAAAAATAAAGAAAAAGTGTCCTGGGTCAACTTACTTATAACAAAACTCTTGAATTAACAGTTTTTCAATAAGTCATACTGGCTAATTAGTTTCTTCATTTTTCTTTTTTAAATACTAGTTTTAGAGGTGCCCAGTTCTCTGGAACTTCTGAATTTTATTTGTGTTTCAATTTAGGTTTAGCAAATCAAGGCTTAATTAGTGCTGTAAGATTATAATTAGGTATTTGCTTGCTTTGCAGGCTGTTTATATGATTTGCATTATAGTTGAAAAAATATCGTCAGAAGTCAAAAATGCAGTTATATATTTGATCTATCAACTTACTCAAATATTAAAATGTTATGTTAAATATTTTACATGTACGTAGATAGCCATATTCAAAAATGAAATATATTGAAATTTAGACAAATGACAACAAAACTCCTTCAGACCTTCAGAGGTACTAAATGAAATAGTTCTTTTTGTCAAGAGGTTATTAAATCCCGCCCAAAAAAGTCTCAAATAATCTTTCTAAAGAGAAGCTTACTGGTACTTATATTATTCTAGCTCCACTGGAAATTCTTGTCTTTAACTGTAATGGTTCTTCATTTTGTTTTATGGAGATCTATTTCTGGTTCTTAAAAGTTTCTATGGTTATGTTTGTTCATTAATGCTTTTAATGTTCCTTGTTATATTGCTGTTTCAATTTTTACTATCTTGCTCACATCAGGTTCTCACAGCTTGGAGTATACCTTGAGTCATAAAAATTTGAGATTGTGACCTAAACTCTAATGATGTAGAACACTGCATGGTTCTATAGGGCTCAGTAGGATTAATGGAGGTTTCTATACTTTTAATCAAGTGCTGTAATGATCATATACTGAAATTTGTAGAATGGCTACAAGACAGATAGGCCTATTAGGAGGGAAAAAGATGATGTGATGAGTCACATAAATAACATCAAGAGAGAGGAAGTGCTGTAGATCTCTACTTAAATATGAGAATCCCACTGAGTATTCACAATGTGTTCCTAGCTAATGGCCATAAATAAGCATATATTGTATGCAAAATAATTAACTTTTATATCTTTAAGGCAGACTGTAATGGCACAAGACCTTAGGAGCAAAATATAGGGAAGAGGGTTATTTCTTCCAAGGTTAGACATACCATTTTTATTAAAATGTGATAATTATAAATATAATAGATTTATGATGGATGTAAAATTAAGTTTTGCCTCAATTTATCTTTTGACTTTCACGATGCCAGATGACCGTAGAGAATTGAGGCATATGGGGCAGAGTTGCTTTGATCCAGAAAGCCTGAAGGGATGACAACTGTAGATTGTTAATGGCTACCTGAAGCTTTATGTAGAGAAAGATTCTGGCTTCATCTGACTTCATCAGGCAAGGACACTAGTCTGGAAGAGAATACCCCCAAGGGACCATGGAGAAGTGATTTTGGTAGCACAATCACCACGCATTTTCCATCCAAACCTCAATTTTTGTCAAAGTTAAACAGATCACACATCAGTGTGAATGTGTATATATCTCATAATACCTAACCTCCTTGTATTTTTTTCAGTTACCTAAATTGTAATTAGTTTTACATAATTACAATTATTTACATAATTACATATACATACATGATTTTTTTATAAACACATTTGTATTTATACAACTACAAATACACAATTGTATTCTTACTTTAAAACAGTTAGTTACTTTTAAAAAACATTTTTTTTATTTATTCATGAGAGACACAGAGAAGCAGAGACACAGGCAGAGGGAGAAGCAGGCTCCATGCAGGGAGCCCAATGGGGGACTCGATCCCAGGTCTCCAGGATCATGCCCTGAGCCAAAGGCAGACACTCAGCTGCTGAGCCATGCAGCTGTCTCAGTTTTTTACATTTTAATGATTTATTTATTTTTTTATTTCCACATCTCCACTATCCTTTTCCTCTTGGCCCCTCTCCATTCTCATTAGCATTAAATTTTACAACATTTCACCTATTCTTTTCTTTTTAAAGATGTATTTATTTATTTTAGAGAGAAAGAGAGAGAGCACAAGTAGGGGGAGGGGCAAGGGAGAGGGATAGAGAATCCTCAAGCAGACTCCTCACTGAATACAGAGCCCCAAAAGGGCTAGATCCTAAGACCCTGATATCATGACCTGGGCCAAAATCAAGACCCACTTGCTCAACCAACTAAGACACTCAGGCACCCTCATTTCACCTATTCTAACAACATAATGTATATCTTTTGGAATTTTATTTTTATGTTCAAATAAATCCGTAGATAGATAAACTTATAAATAGGTATACAAGCATAAGTATATAGGAGAGAAATTTTTGTTATGATTTATTTTAAAAAATAACAGATTATTCATACTTTGAATGATCTTGAATTTCTTTATTCTCATACAACAGCATAAGATGAAAATCCCTACCTACTGTGAATTAATGCTTTGTTTTAATTTTTAATGTCTACTATATACTACATGCTTTGTATTTACCATAAATTTTAGTCATTTTTCTTTTTTTTTAAGATTTTATTTATTTATTTATTCATGAGAGACGAAGAGAGAGGCAGAGACATAAGCAGAGGGAGAAGCAGACTCCCTGTGCAAAGACTGATGTGGGACTCGATCCCAGGACCCTGGGATCACTCTCTGAGCCAAAGGCAGATGCTCAACCACTGAACCACCCAGTTACCCTTTAGTCATTTTTCTACAAAATGTAATTTCTTTTCAGTTTGCCTATTATAAAAGATCCTTGCCTATCAGAAATATGTTTTATTAAAATCTGCCAAATAATATTTTATTAATTTTTATAATTATGTATGGAATATTTGATACCTATTTGTACAAAAATGCCTTTTCTTTTAGAGTTCCTGAGTTTAAAATCCAGATTAGGTATGTATCCTCTACTTCTAGAATATATATATATGTTATTATTCATATTCTTTAAGGTATGAATATTGATTTTCTAAGACTAATCCTATTTGAATTTTATTCAGTACTATGAGATGGCTGTTTCTCTTTTTAAATACTCAAATGGATACTAAGATATGCTAGAACATTAAATAATATATTTCATTTCAACATCATATTTTAATTACTCTCCTATGTAATAGTATCTAGTATATTTTTAATTTCCTGTCTATTCCTATTCAAGTATTATATTGATTTAATTACCATGAGTCCATAGTATGTTCCTTTGAAGGGATAGCTCCCCATCATTGTTATTCTTTAACATTCTTTTCTTGATTACTCTAAAAGACTAGTTCTTTCAGATGAAATTTAAAATTACTTTATAGAATTCAGAAAAATAAAAATAACAATAATAACCCTTAGAGGGTCATCTTTGAACTTCCATTTTCCTGACATTATCACCTCCATTCTTACTGTTTTTGCTTCCGTTTCCCGGTATGTTTTACCCTATCTCCACAATAAATTTCATACAAAAAAATTGGCATTTTAGTCCATTTTTTTGCAAAGAATATAATACTGGATTTATTCTTATGAATAAGTAAATTGAAGTTGGGGTGACAAACAGTCCTGGACTCTCAGTAGCTTAGAACAATCAAAGTTAATTTCTCACTCATGTTTTCTAACCAAATCTGATTTAACCTGGGATACATACTGTCTTGACCTCATTCAAGGACTCAGGTATGATTAGGGCAACCATATTTGTTAATGACATTAATTTAAAATCATCTGTAATCTCTCTTCTCTGTTAGTACATGTTGAATTTTTACCCCCTATTTTTTATCATAAGAAAATATCATTGATACAAAACACAGCAGATACTTGAGTAATGTAAGCATTAATAATAAAGCTTTGGTTAAGTAAAACTACTTTGTTTTCATCATTTGCCATGAAGCTCTACAAAATATAGATACCTGTAAAAAATCAAGGTAAACATTTTATTTATATATTGGGCAGATTTATATAGAAATAAGCTCAAGTTAAGACCAATATCAGAGCCAATATAGATCTGCATATGGAAGAAAGCTAAAAGGTTATTTCATTTGGAATGATTAGCTAATAATAGTATTTGTGAGAACTGTGAATACACTTTTATCAGTTCATATAATGAAAAAGCAATGGCTTCTGATAGAAATATGTATCTCCCGGGGTGCCTGGGTGGCTCTGTCAGAGAAGCTCCAACCTGGTTTTGGCTCTTGGTTTTGACTCCGGTCATGATCTCTGAGTCATGGAGTGAAACTGGGCTTGGGGTTCTGTGCTCATCGGAGTCTGCTTCCCCTCATTTTCTCCCGTTGCCCATCCTTCCAGTTGCACTCTGTCTCTCTCATAAACAAACAAACAAACAAATAAATAATCTTTTTAAAAAAATTGTATTTTCTTCTTGATCCAGTAGTAAGGAACATGAGCTAGTATTTAATGAGTGACCCAGAAGAAAAATACTCATACTGTGAAGTCTTGGGCTTTTGAGTGATACTTCTTCGGTGCCTCTTTGCCTGGCCCATTTTATTAATTACTGGAAGTTACTGATATTTTGTTATGATCCCAAACAGAATCTTCATGCTCAATATTTTCACAGGTTGATGTGTATATGAAATTGTTCTCTTCAGCATGCACTCTGAAATTCTGACTTCCCATGTTACTGGTTAACAACCATAGCCTCATGATGCTACTGCCTTCTGGCTCTTTCTAGTCTTACTTGCTGTGTCTATGTTTTGTATGTTGAACAATGAGGAGAACATTAGAAAACTCGGTAGGTGGAAAGTTACCTCCTGCTTGTAGTCATATTTGAAAAAAGGGTTCCCTATTGTGCAGCATCATTAAACATTCTCCAAGCAAACATTCTTCTGAGGCATTGGCTATCAAAGTATTCATGTCCTATATGTAACCAACATTTATTGAAAACAATATTCCTGTAAGATATATTTACATGAACATTTCCTCCAGTTAATAAATAAAGATTAAAGTGAATTTATGGTTTAGTTTTTCTATTTATATTGCTCAATTTCAACTGGTATTTTGGTACTCCCTTTCTAAGAATGCAAAACTAAATAAATTAATACACAATATCCAATATTATTTTTATCAATAATTTAAAGAATGACACATATTTTTTTTTCATGAGCAACTAAAATAGAATAAAATATGTTTTACTGTAAATGTTACTACATTCTTCTTTGGTAGTAATAGCTTGAAACATCAAAGTTAAAAGCCTGTCTTTATAGATCCTGTCACAAAGCATCATATAGAGCAGGATTTTATAGATTATGAAGTAGCATTTCATAGAATGTTTGTGAAAGCTTTTTTTCGTAATTTCCCATCAATATATAAATATTTTTCAATGAAAATACATTGCAATAGCTCTCAGAATTACATCGTTTTTAAGAACAGTATAATAACAAGCCAGAAATCAAATTATATCTTCAAAAAACTAATGGTATTATGTGCCTTGGATTTATGTAACAACAGCAAATGGAAAGTATACAGTTAGAATTCTAGTCTGTGATGTTTCATGAAAACATCATGTTCTCCAAATGTTTTGTGTAATGTTTGAGCAGCTATTTCTTATGTTTGGGAATTCAGAGACCCCATTTCTATTCTTCTTTTTAATGTTACATAATACTCTTAATAAAATCTTCTATTCACAACCTCCTGACCATTGGCTTCTGGTTAGCTTTGTGAAAGGGAGGTAATCTTGGAGTGATGCAAGTTAGAAGGAGGGGGGAATAGTGCTCTTTCTGTTTCACTGTATTGTGTGGCAATATCTGCCAAATATCATCAGATGACAATTGAGTCTGGGAGATTCTGGTCAGTTCTAGTATTGCCAGCTTAGTTTTCCCATGCCAGATATTTGTGTGTCCCCATGGGCTCCTTCCTCATTCAAGTGATGTTTCCTCTGTGGTAGTCTCAGTCCTAGAAGCACCTTTTTCCAAGTTCCAGCCTTGGTGACCTTAATATATATGGCATTCCTCATGATCTTAGAAGCAGGAACAAATGAGATGCTCGATAGAAGGAAGGAGATTAGATTTTCCTGTTGTTACTAAGCTTTGGGTGATTTCATTTCCTTTGTATCCACTTAGTTATCTCAACAACTTTTAACTAGTTCTCTATTAAATGCTCTCTTTTCAGAATATCTAGAATCAATTGTTTTGTTGACTAATGCTATCACCTAACTGATGCAGTGTGTAATGTAATAAAATGACCCAAAGATTATGAGAGGGTTTTTTGTTTTGTTTTATTTTGTTTTGTTTTTTTCTGAAATGTGTTGGAAAAAATAAAACTTGGATCATAAAATGGTAGGTTTGGTCAGTCACTATGCTGAGGATTGTAAAATGCCCATTGGTATATATTCATATTACATAACTATGATTAAAATACTTGTCTTGAAACAGCCTTTTAACTGTAAAAAACAAATTGATGGTTACTGCAGGGGAGATGGAGAGGATGGGTTAACAGGTGATGGGTATTAAGGAGGGCACTTGTGAGCACTGAGTGTTGGATGTAAAGGAAGAATCACTAAATTCTACATTGGAAACTAATATTTCACTGTATCCTAACTAGCTGGAATTTGAATAAAAACTTGGGGAAAAAATACTTATCTTGAAGAGTCTAGATATATTTAAGACAATAGTCTCACAGGAGATTTAGAAATTGATTCAAACTGTTTAATCAAAAGTCACTCCATGAATAATAAATTATAAACTGAAATACAAATTATGCTTAATGTTAAAATATAACAATTTTTATGTATATAAACTTAATTATATCAATGGTGAATGTTATATATGTTAAGATTTTATTTTAATAATGAACATTGTACATGCTTTTTGTTATTTTAATATAAACAAATTCAAAAATGCAAAAACAAATCTAAAATGGAGCCATCTCTTCTTCTTGGCCCACATTTCAGCAAGGGTCATTAAGAATTTTAAGGCATATTGGACTTCCGGGTGGCTCAGTCGGTTAAGCCTCTCATTCTTGGTTTTGGCTCAGGTCGTGATTTCAGGGTCCTGGAATCAAGCCCCACATGAGGCTCTGTGCTCAATGGGGAGTCTGTTTCTCTTTCTCTCTGATCCCCCCTCTACTCTCTCAAATAACTAAATCTTAAAAAAAGAATTTTAAGATATATTGATTGTATATTAAAGTTTAAAATGCCAAAATAAGAAATAAAGAAAACATGATAGTTCCAAAATGAAAACCTGAGATCACTTGCTGAAGATGTGCATATATAGCAATTAGGCTTATTTATTGAAACAATAAACAAAAAGAAAAGGAAGAATTAGTGCAGGAATGTGCCCTCCTCCTTTTTTCCCTAGACCTATTCTTGGGAGTAAATGCACTGTTTAGGCTTCCTCTTGCAGAACTTGATATTAATTAGCCCATTTAGACTATTCCTTGTTTACCTCAATTGAACTTTTCATACAGCCAGTAGGTAGGTCAGAAAGTTGGGGTTTCACTGATTCTCATTGTGAAAACTGTGTTTTTGTTTGTATTGGAGAATTTCTGATGCATAACGTTCTTATTATCTAAGAGTGACAAAGCAAGGTAACTTATATAAATCAATATTGATCATTTTAAATTGTTTCAAAGGCTATCATATTCTACAAAAATAAAACTATTTTTGTTACTTCTTATTCTTCAATATTACTTAACTGTTATATAGAGAATACCCATATATTCAAGATTACTCTGTTCAAGAACATATGCATAGGGATGCCTGGGTGGCTCAGCGGTTGAGCATCTGCCTTTGGCTCTGATTGTGATCTCAGAGTCCTGGGACTGAGTCCCACATTGGGCTCCCTGCATGGAGCCTGTTTCTCCTCCCTCTGCCTGCATCACTGCCTTTCTCTCTCTGTGTGTGTCTCTTATGAATAAATAAATAAGATATTTTAAAAAACACATATGCATAAATTAGATACACTTTTTAAAAAAATCTTATTTTTTTTATTTGACAATGAGATAGAGAGTGTGCACAAGCAGGGGGAGCAGCAGGCAGAGGGAGTGGGAAAAGCAGGCTCCCCATGGAGCAGGGAGCCTGATAGTAGGCTCAATCCCAGGATCTGGGATCATGACCTGAACTGAGGGCAGATGCTTAACTGACTGAGCCACCCAGGCACCCCTAAAAAAACCTTTTTAATGTAAATTTTACTTAGTTATCATAGAGTGCATTTTGGTTTCTGGAGTAGAATTCAGTGATTCAGCACTTAAAAAAAATCTTTATTTTATACTTATGTGAGTGGAGTGGTCCCAGTGTTTAGTGATGCTAAAGACTATATGATTTTTCTCTCTCTCTCACTAACTCCATCACCAATGCTGCAGAAAACAAACACACTAAATATTACATCACTGTGTAATAAATTCAGTATTCTCTCCAATTTTAATATTGTACCATGTTCCACCTAATGATCTATTCATGTATCTACTATCATCTATCTAATCTATCAATCTAATATTTCATCTATCATCATCATCTGTCTACTCATAAACTTATCTATCATGTATCTATTGAGAAGATTGAGACACTTCAAAATGAAGACAATGTTGCCATTATACCAAATATTGCTAAATGAATGTTTTAAAAATACTTTAATGTTTGAGATTGCTCATTTGTCTGATTCTTAATGAATTATCACCTAGATTCTTTTTAATTAGGAAGAGTTTAAAATAGAATCCAATCTGATAAAATTAATATTTAACTTTCAAAGTAAGATGTTTTCCTTATAGGCATAATTTTTAAAGGAATTGATTTTATAAATTTTGGCACACTATTGTTTCAGTTTTGATGGTTCCTTTTTGAGAGCATATAGAAATTATTTTCACTAATATTAATTAATGGATACTATGATGTCTAATTGGGTCTTACAAATGATCACTATGAACATCACTAACTTTTTAAAAAGGAACATATTTTAAACATATAACTTACAAAATATTTCTTTATTTCATTAAAACGTTTTGTATTTAAGTCAAAAGTCAGATAACCAGCGAAGAGGGAGAGTTTGTCTTCTTCTTTGCCAATCTGAATGCCTTTAATGTCTTTTTGTTGTCTGATTGCTGAGGTGAGGACTTCCAGTACTATGTTGAATAGCAGTGGTGAGAGTGGACATCCCTGTCTTGTTCCTGATCTTAGGGGAAAGGCTCCCAGTGCTTCCCCATTGAGAATGATATTTGCTGTGGGCTTTTTGTAGATGGCTTTTAAGATGTCGAGGAATGGGGGATCCCTGGGTGGTGCAGCGGTTTGGCGCCTGCCTTTGGCCCAGGGCGCGATCCTGGAGACCCGGGATCGAATCCCACATCGGGCTCCTGGTGCATGGAGCCTGCTTCTCCCTCTGCCTGTGTCTCTGCCTCTCTCCCTCTCTCTCTCTTTGACTATCATAAATAAATAAAAATTAAAAAAAAATGTAAAAAAAAGAAAAGGATGTCGAGGAATGTTCCCTCTCTCCCTACACTCTGAAGAGTTTTTGCTCAGGAATGGATGCTGTATTTTGCCAAATGCTTTCTCTGCATCTAATGAGAGGATCATATGGTTCTTGGTTTTCTTCTTGCTGATATGATGAATCACACTGATTGTTTTACGAGTGTTGAACCAGCCTTGTGTCCCAGGGATAAATCCTACTTGGTCATGGTGAATAATTTTCGTAATGTGTTGTTGGATGCTATTGGCTAGTATCTTGTTGAGAATTTTTGCATCCATGTTCATCAGGGATATTGGTCTGTAATTCTCCTTTTTGGTGGAGTCTTTGTCTGGTTTTGGAATTAAGGTGATTCTGGCCTCATAGAACGAGTTTGGGAAGTACTCCATCTCTTTCTATCTTTCCAAACAGCTTTAGTAGAATGGGTATGGTTTCTTCTTTAAACGTTTGATAGAATTCCCCTGGGAAGCCATCTGGCCCTGGACTTTTGTGTCTTGGGAGGTTTTTGAGAATGGGGAAAATTAACAGGGCAGGAAACCACAAATGTTGGAGAGGATGCGGAGAAAAGGGAACCCTCTTACATTGTTGGTGGGAATGTGAACTGGTGCAGCCACTCTGGAAAACTGTGTGGAGGTTCCTCAAAGAGTTAAAAATAGACCTGCCCTACGACCCAGCAATTGCACTGCTGGGGATTGACCCCAAAGATTCAGATGCAATGAAACGCTGGGACACCTGCACCCCAATGTTTCTAGCAGTGATGTCCACAATAGCCAAACTGTGGAAGGAGCCTCGGTGTCCATCGAAGATGAATGGATAAAGAAGATGTGATTTTTGTATACAATGGAATATTCCTCAGCCATTAGGAATGACAAATACCCATTTGCTTCAACGTGGATGGACCTGGAGGGTATCAAGCTGAGTGAAGTAAGTCAATCGGAGAAGGACAAACATCATATGTTCTCATTCATTTGGGGATTATAAATAATAGTGAAAGGGAATAGAGGGGAAGGGAGAAGAAATGTGTGGGAAATATCAGAAAGGGAGACAGAACATGAAGACTCTTAACTCTGGGAAACGAACTAGGGGTGGTGGAAGGGGAGGAGGGCGGGGGGTGGGGGTGAATGGGTGACAGGCACTGAGGGGGGCACTTGACAAGATGAGCATTGGGTGTTATTCTGTATGTTGGCAAATTGAACACCAATAAAAATAAATGTTATAAAAATAATAATTTTTTAAAAAAAGTCAGATAACCAGAATAGTCACTCATATTCTCTCCCTCTCTCTCTCTCTCTCTCTCTCTCTCTCTCTCACACACACACACACACACACACACACACACACACACAATTGCTGTTCAGTCATTTTTATTTATGGGTCAAATTTCAGATCCAGAAAACAATCTGTTATGAGTAGTGGAAATTTAAGAAGGATTATTTCAGAGTTTTTGATAACTTACAAAGTCGTTTGTGACTTGCTGAAAAAAGCAAATTCCCAGGTATGTTCCCTAAATCATACCAAATACCTCAAATGCAAGAAGGGTTTCTTCTCATGAACCATAATGAAGCTAAGAGCACAGGGATTAAAAGGAGGTGAGCAATAAGCATGAAGAATTCAAAGGGGAGTATCAAACAGTCTAATATACATATAATTGGATTACCAGGAGAGTATGTCCAGGAAAATTTGGGAGAAAAAGAAAAAGGCTACAATTTTTTTTTAAGTTTAATAAAAAACAACTCACAGGAGCAAATAGTTAATCAAAACCCAGGCAGAATGAATAAGCAACAATGGTCAACAATATTAATCTTGCTTCCCATGGTGTACACATTCAAAGAACTCTGTATATCTCATTTGATGCATTCATTTCTATTTTATTTTAAAAATTAGATCAGCCCCTCCCACAAACCTGTTATTTATATGAGGGCAATTTCCTTTACATACCAAGGTATTCATGTCCCTAAGAGCTGGGCATAGATTTTTTGAGTGAATAAGTATTGATTAATGATCATGAAAAGGTACAAAAATAACACAGCGAATAAAATGTTAATAAATAGGAGTTAATGTAAGTCACAAGATAATATTTCCAACTCAAACATAGATTATAAATATCTCCCATTTCAGTAATTTCTTAATAAACATGCAAGTTATTATGAAAGTTACAGACTAAATTGTAAATAGCAAACTGGATCTAATAAATGAAACATGCATTTAGATGATTTCAGTGTAGAGTTCAGAATCGTCAAAAGAATAAAATAGAACTAAAAAGCAAAATTATAGAGGCAGAAAATAAATCAATGGCTGAGGTTGGGGGATGTGCTTGACTGCAGGAGGCAGAGTGGACATTTTGGAATGCTGGGGATATTCTATATCTTAATTTTGGGGGTTATTATGTGATTACATACATTTGTCAAAACTCATAGAACTATATACTGCTTTACTATATTAAACACTTTAATAAATCTTAGAAAAGTAAAATAATATAAGGAAACAAAAATCTATTGTGTTCTTGTAATTGCAGCAAGGATTGCAATGTGGTATATTTATTTACCAAATTAAATATTTTTAAACAATTTAACACATTTTATTAATAAAATGTTTTTAAATATCTACAGAATTTTAAAGTTTTTTGTTATTTTATCTTACTTTAATTTATTATGGATAGAAGATGTGGTCTTTGGTTTATGCATGGTGCATGGTAAGTCTGGGTTAATATTCCATTTTCTTTGTAAAGATATTGTTTACTTTCCTACTATTTATCTCCATAAACTTTATAAAATCAAGAATGTTAATTATGCTATTAGAACTTATATATACTTTCTTATTTGTTTTTGAATTATAGCTCATCAGTTACTGAGAGCAATGTATTAAAATAAAGATTTCTGATAAGAATTTTTCATCTTTTTGTAGTTCTGTCAAATACTATATATTTTGAAGTTACCTAATCATTTGTAAACAAGTTTGGACTGTTTATCTTTTAAGTGCATTAATTTTGCATAAATAATGATACTGTGTTACTCTGAAAAATCCTTCCAACATCCTCTAAAAGTATCTGTCCAAATAGGTGGAAAGTATGAATAGTGCTTTGTATGGAAAACAAAACAAAAGTTAACAGAAACAAAACAAATAAGTTTGCAGATGCAATAAATTTAAGGATATTGAGATGGGGATATTATTCCAGATTATCTGTAAGAGCCATAAATATAATTATGTGGATCCTTATAGGAAGGAAGGTAAGAATGATTTGACTAGATTCAGAGGAAATCGTGATGTGAATACAAAGAAGAGAGAAATTTGAAAACGTTGGCCTTGAATTTGAAGTGATGGGGCCACAAGCCACGATCTTGAGATCTAGACCTGAGCTGAGATCAATAGTCCAATGCTTAACAACTGAGCCATCCAGGAGATCTTGCTTTTGTTTTTTTAGTTTTTTTTTTATTTGAGTGAAGTTTCTACAAAATATTACATTAGTTTTAATTGTACGACATAATGATTTGACAAGTTTGCACATTATACTGGGCTCACCGCAGGTGTAGTAGCTACCATCTGTCACCATAAAATACAGTATCATTAACTTTACTCCCTATGTTGTGCCTTTTATTCCCATAACTTATCCATAGCTGGAAACCTGTATATCCTTCTTATCTTCACCCATTTTCCCATCTCTCACCCATCTGGGAACCACCAGTTTGTTCTCTATATCTACAGGTCTGATTCTGCTTTTTATTTCTTTATTCATTTGATTTTTCTTTTTTCCCTTTTCGATTCCACACAACAGTGAGATCATATGGTGTTTATCTTTCTCAGTCCCACTTATTATGCTCTTTAGGTCCTTTTATGTTGTTGCAAGAAAAAGGAAATTAGAGTCATATATATTGGTATGGAAGAAGTTAAACTATCACTATTTGCAAATAACATGACACTGTAACTGAAAAACCCTAAAGAGTCCACCAAAAAAACTACTAGAAATAGTGAATGAATTTAGGGATGTTGTAGGATACAAAATTAATACCCAGAAACAAGTAGCATTTCCTTTTTAAAAAAATATTTGTGTATGAGAGAAAGCACATGTTCACCCAGGGGTGGATAGGGGGTGGATGGGGGAGAGGCAGAGAGAGAGAGAGAGAGAGAGAGAGAGAGAGAATCTTGAGCAGAGTCCCTGCTGAGCACAGAGCCTGACATGGGGCTTGATCTTATGACCCTGAGATCATGACCCCAGCCAAAATCAAGAGTCTGTAGCTCAACTTGTTGAGTCACCCAGGATCCCCAATCAGTAGCATTTCTATACACTAATAGCAAGATAGCAAAAAAAGAAACTAAGAAAACAATTCCATTTACAGCAGCACCAAAAAGAATCAAATACCTAGGAATGGACTTAACCAAAGAGGTGAAAGACCTGAGCTATGAAAACTATTAAACATTGATAAAAGAAACTGAAGATGATCAATGTTTTTATTGATTACTAATTATTCAAATTTTAAAGTGCATTTTTATTTTAAACAACCAATTTGTTTTACACTTTGCTTGTTTTTTTTTGTTGTTTTTTGTTGGTTTTTTTTTTTTTTTTTTTTTTTTTGCATATCAAACCTTCTTACTTATATTATCATTTCTTTTGGATTTCAAACATCTCCCTGAAATATCTTTTAGGAGTTTCTTTAATAAAGGTTTATTTGTCATATGTACTTTTTGTTGGATGGAAATTTGTTTGGAAGGAAAAACAATAATTGAATGGTAAAAAAATAAATACATAAATGTAAGTTGAAACTTATTTTTTCTCACTTAATATTATTTTACCATACTGTTTTCTATCATTGCTGCTGACAATTCAAATATTAGCCTAAGTGCAGTACTTTGTAGATAATAACGTTTAAGTTAGTTTTATGATTTTCTCCTTATCTATGGTATTCCTTGCTTCTACTAATATAGGTTTGGTTGCTAATTTTTAAATAATTTTTATTTATTATTTTTTAAAGATTTTATTTATTTATTCATGAAAGACACAGAAAGAGAGAGACAGAGACACAGGCAGAAGAGAAGCAGGCTCCATGAAGGGAGCCCAATGTGGGACTCAATCTCGGGACTCCAGGATCACACCCTGAGCCAAAGGCAGACACTCAACCGCTGAGCCACCCCAGCATCCCAGGTTTGGCTGCTATTAAGAAATTATTCAGAAATTATTTTCTTCTCTCAAACTCTTCCTGGCTTTGTTTGATTTCTATTAGCAATTTTAGATCCAGGTTAACATTTGTTTTAATTTTATTTAATTTGTCTATCCTTACAGCTTTACTAAGAAGTTAACTATGTACATTATTCATTTTCAGTTATATTATCATCCACTTACTTTATATATTTCAAGATTGAATGTTCTTTCTATTTTGTGTTGTCATTTTTTACCCTAATTGTGGGTTCTTTTTCTAGTTCACTTGACACATTGTTTAATAGACTCTAAGCATTTCCTTAAATAAGCATAATGATTGTTACCAACTGTAAAGTCTGAAAATATTTCACACTATCAGTTGAACGCTAGCTTTTGTAGAACTCTTGGATTTGTCAACAGCACTCACCAATGAAGATTCAGATTGAATGCATCATCTAGAACCTGTCAACATGCTTTCACAGCTGTTATTGGAGAGAGGAAGTTATGAAAGGGAGGAGCCATAGACGTGTGCTTATCCTGTCATCTCCACGGAATATATGTCTGGGTCCCTTGTAGAGAAGGGGGGGATATTTGTTATTTCTTTTATTTTTAATTTTGAGGCTCTGTGGAGTTTTAATATTTAGACAACACGCATTGATCTCTGGTTAGTATTAAATTCTACTTAACTAATATCTTCTTTTAATTTAGTGGGTTTTTTTTTTTCTTAATGTGGGTAGAATTCCAGACAAACATGTAGAATATCCAATAAAGATATTCCAACATTACTGACACAATACAGATTCAAATTCCAATATTTAGTGTATTCTTGGGTATGCGTCTCATTTTTGTAAGTTAATAGGAGCATTTAAATATGCACAGTAGGCTCTCCGAAGTTTTTCTTGCCCATAAGAAAACCTAAATGGCAACATAGGTGGAAAAATAGCATAATTAGAAACTTTTCAAGAAATTTTCAAGTGTGGCAATAGGATCCTTTTATTAAAGAATAAGTCACAGGCAGCAATTACTTGTGGTGTTAGTTTTTCCCTAGTTGACTATGAAAGTCAAGTCAGCTTTGGTAAAGCATGCAGAGAAAAGGAGCACCATTTTGCCACTTAGGTAAATTTCTGAAAAAGATTTGGGTTAGCTTAAATATGAGCTGAGATTGCATTAATTGAACTTTAGCTAGCATTTATTAGGTGATCACTTTGTCCACACATTTTTTTTTTCTGTGAAATGAAACCATATCCATCCTGAGAAATTATTTTCTATATATAAAACAATTAAATACATGTGGCTTTAGGGAGAGATTTTCAATGTTTACTTTTAATGATAGACAAAATTATGCATATGTAAATATACAAATAAGTTGTTGTAGATGACATCTATGATGGGCCCCGTTGATCTCTGCCTCCTGGGGTATTCACATCCTTGTGTATTTCCTTCCTCTAGACTATGAGCTAATCTCCTGTCTCTCTTCTAAGGAACTAAATATGGCAAAAGTGATTGAATGCCACCTTTGAGATTAGATTACAAAAAGAGTGCACCCCTCACCTTGTTTGCCCCCTCTCTGTCTCTGTTTCTGTATCTGTTTCTATGTCTCTCCCTCTCTTTTTCTCTCTTGTTGAATGCTAAAGACTCTGAGTTAAGAACATCTAACTATGCTCAGTTTGGGGGTCCACAGAATCTTTAAGATAAATGTATATTGTTTTAAGCCATAAAGTTATGAGATAATTGGTTGTGAGTTAATGGATAATTAATAACTATTTGATAAGATATGGCTTAAAGGTTAACTTACTGTAAGTTTGTTCTTATTAATAATAATTTTTACTCATTTATAAATTATATTTGATCCTCAAAATCTTGAAATAATATTATTTTATTGGTTTAAAGCTATTAGTAATAACATGGTATGATGGAATATATCTCAGCCTGGTTTTTGGAAACGATGTCAAAGAGTATGCTTACAAGGAAGAATAAAATATTTCCTCCCACTTTCATTTTTCTTAGTCATTTGGTCAAGAATTAATGTAAATATATTTTGGATACAATTTGCTTATTTTATTGTGAAGATGCTATGGGGCATTCCTTGGAGTATACACTTCATTTGTAGATTCATTTGCTTTATATAATTGGTTACTTTCTCTTCCTATGAGATATTTATTTAAATTTTGTTTTCAACAAAGTCTGCTTTGATATCACTGGGGTATTATAAATTTAATTATCATAAATATATTATAAACAACTAAAATCAAAGGATAATAATGATTTTATGATCTACATATTGATAGTCTGTCGTTTGAAAACCAAGTTAAAACCAAAAGCAATTTAGTTTCATAATTGATGCTTGCACAAAACAATATTAAATGCATTACACAGTATAGCAATCTAGTCTAGTAGACTCTAGCTAATTCAAATGAGAAACAGCAAAAATATAGTCTTGATAGAGACTTATAAGTAAACTTATAAACAATCCAATTGTATTATATTCTCAAAAAATCTAGTAACTTGCTGCACAAATTTAAAAAAAAAATAGGAGATTAAAAGACTGCAAGCATTGACTGATAGAGCAGAGCTTACATCCAGACCAAAATGAGTTGGAATATATTAGGAAATAGAGCAGGTAGGAGGACTGAAGGTATATTTTGGGTGACTAATATGATGTCAGTCAAAACATTATATTCTTGTGTAATGATCAGCTCTTGTGGTTTAGTCTTATAAGGAAGGTATGTAGTCCTGCATACATCTCTGCATATGTTTAGCAACAAGAGCTGCTTTTCTGAAATGTCTAGAATGATTGAATCAGATGGTTTATAAACTAGAAGGGGAGAGACTGTTGACTTCAGTAGAGGTGAGTAGTTTCAGATTTGGTGAGACTTTTAAATCTCTGGCTGGGAAGATTGATAAAATTCCCCTATTGGCAACTCCACAGAAGCCTAGCACACAACAGTGGGGGCGAGAAGTTCTGAGGACATAAATTAGACAATATGTCAATAATTTCTTTAGCTATATACTATATTTTGGTATAGATATTTTATACAAAATGTAGCATTTTGAACCAAAATCTTAACAGATATAATAGGTTGATTTCAGAAGTGTCCCAAATTATTGTTAATGCTATTAATTACTTATCCAGTAAAAATAACGTAATAAAATTCTTTCAAAAATAGGAGCATGAAATAACATACTTACCCTTAGGGGAAAAAAGGACCTATATATTTGAAAAAATATGAGTATATTTATTTAAAATCTTATAGTAGAGAGTTAACCAATAATACTTATTTTTACACTTGTCAGAACGAATCACATTTTAGTTGGGTTAATTCAACATGCATTACAAACAGGATTTTTAATTAAATGTAATCGATGAAAGTTTTATTAGATTTTGCCAGTGCTTATTTATCTTCTTTTCATATTCTTTAAAGTTCAAATTATCACTGTCCTTCAGAAGACTTAGGGTATGTTCCATTTCTTTACTAATTTCCAAGAGGTCTACATGAAAGACATAAAGAAGTGAAATTGAATGAAATAAAGAATATATCCAGTACAATAAAACTTGGCTCACAATTCAAGAAAAATGTCTCCAATAAAAGATGAAAGGCTCCACATAAATAGAGGACAAAAATGACAACAAATAAAACTGAAAATGTTACCCAGGCCAGTACTCACAACTCTACCTAAATAAATACACTCTTCCTTCATGCTTAAACTCTGGCAAGAATAAATACTTGTTAATGTTATGTTTAATTATAGGGAGAAATATGAACACAGAAATGTACTGCTGGTAATAAAGGAGCATCATAGCATATACTGATTAAAACAACTTTCTAGTCTCTGAATTCTCTGTGTTATATTCTTTATTTCTTCCATAATCTCTGCATGTCACCAAATATTATGATTCTTCTATTTTGTATAAGATAGCCCTCCTCCTGTGTAAATGATACAAACTGGATTATGACACTTACAAGAAGAAACAAACTGAAACAAACTCAATCATATAATCCCCCCTTCTCAAAATTCCAGTGGTTGCCTTAGAACGAGTGAATTCCTTACCATGAAAAACATATATTTCATTTCTGTGTTCATCTACAATCAATGTTTATCTATGTTTATTCACTTTTGATCACATTTGAAACAAGCACAATTCACAGAGCTTGTCTCATTTTTTATGTGTATGTTGCTTTGCAATCTGCTCTTATCATTAATGATTTCACCTGTTAAAATTCTGCAAATTCAAACAGAAAAAAAAATTAAATGCTTCAAAACTTATCCTATTAAGTCCTATATGCCTTGTTTTCCCCAGACTTTTTTTTTTTTAAACCAAGTGAGAACCCTAAGTAAAGATGCATGAAGACCTATTGACTAGTTTTTCTTATGGTACTCAGTTAAGGATCAATTCCTTTGAAAAATAAATAACCCTTTATTACTTTTAGCTTATTTAAAGTAAATTAACAATTTTTGATTCTAAGAAAATGAATGAAGACACATTCATTTTTTCCTCGTTCCTCCCCTCTATATATAATTAAATTCACTGAAAATAATCCAACATGACCATAATAAGATCCTGAAGTTTGAAAAGAAAATGATGAACTAGCTAGGGACATCAAGACTTAAAGAGAAATACATGGATGACTTCTAGATTGGGTGGCAGTACACTGTACAACATAGAAATGCCAACAGATATAAACAAGCAGAGAGAAAGAGAGAGACAGAGAGACAGAGACAGAGAAAGAGAGAGAGAAATGAAAGAGAAAAGAAAAAGAAGAGTATGTTTTATCTGGCTAGAGAACTAGGAAAAATACATCTCAACTGAACTAGAGAGAAGACTGACATTCATGTCAAAAGCAGATCCAACCAACCTGCAGCAATTTGATCGCCAGAGTCAGGAAACAAAATTACCATTCTTTGTTCCCCAACTTCTGGTTGCAATTCCGGTCTTCCACACGGAAATAGCAACAGCAGGACCCGAGCAGACCAATCCTCTCCATTATACCAAAAAATGTAGTAGAAGACAAACCTGTCTGCATGATTTCAAACTATATAAAAAAGCTATAGTAATCAAAACAATGTGGCATTGGCATAAAAACAGACACATAAATTAATAGAATAGAATAGAGAGCCCATAAATAAATCCACACATATATGGCCAATTAATTTATGACAAAGCAATGAAAAATATTCAATGGGGAAAGGACAGTTTCTTCAATAAGTGCGTTGGGAAAACTGGATATCAATATGCAAAAGAATGAAACTCGACCACTATCTTACACTACACACACAAAATAATTCAAACTGAGTTAAAAACTTGATTGTAATACCTGAAACCATAAAACTCCCAGAAGACAACATAGACAGTAGGATACTTAAAATTGTCTAGGCCCTGAATTTTTTTAATTTGACACTAAAAGAAAAAAAAAAACAACAAGTTGGAGTACATCAAATTAAGTATTTGTACAGCAAAAGAAATTGTCAACAAAATGAAAAGGGCAACTTACAGAATGGGAGAAAATAGTTGCAAATCATATATCTGAAAAAGGGTTAATATTAAAAATTTTAAAAAATGCATACAACCCAGTAGCAAACAAACAAATGATCGATTAAAAAATGAGCAGAGGATCTAAATAGAAATTTTCCAAAGACATACAAATGTTCAACAGGTATAGGAAAAAATATATATATTTTTTTGGAAAAGATATTTAACATCACAATTCATCAGGAAAAGGCAAATCAAAGTCATAGTGAAATATCATCTCACATCTGTTAGAATGACTGTTATCAAAAAGTAGACAAGAAAAAAAACTGTTAGTAAAGGTGTGCAGAGAAGAGAACCCTTGTGCATTTTTGCTAGGATAAATTGGTCTAGCCACTGTGGAAAACAGTATGGAAGTTCCTCAAAAAGTTAAAAATAGAATTACCAAATGATCTAGCAATTCCACTTCTGAGTCTTCATCTGAAGAAAATGAAAATGCTAGTTTGAAAGGATACATACACTCTTAGGTTTGTTGCAGTTGTAGCAGTATTTATAATAGCCAAAGTGAAAACATGCTAAGTGTTCTTCAATGAGTAAATAGATAAGGAAATGTAGTGTGTGTGTGTGTGTGTGTGTGTGTGTGTAATGTGCGTGTAATGAAATATTATTCAGCCATAAAAATGAATGAAATCTTGCTATTTGTGATAGTATGGACTTTGAGGGCATTATGGTAAGTGAAATAAGTTTGATAAAGATAGATACCATATGAACTTACATATATATAGATTCTAATACAGAAAAAAGCAAAGCTTATAGATACAGAGAACAGTGGTTGTCAGAAGCAGGGGTGTTGGTGTTGGTGGACAAAACGGAGGGCGGGGTGAAGGGAGTCACAAGGAACCCACTTCCAGTTATAAAGTAAATGTCATGGGGATATGAGATACAGCATGGCAACCACAGCTAGGAAGACTGTATTACTGTATCACATAGTTGAAAAAGGCAACAGATTTATACGATCTGAAGAGAAACCAGAGTACATATATCACATAGTTGAAAGGATAAGGAGCATAATGCAAGGAGCATTTCTTAATGCTCCTTAGCATTGCATAATTAAGATTATGCAAGGAGCATAATCTTAAAAGTTCTCATCACAAGAAAAAATCCCTAACTACATAGGATAATGGATGTTAACTAGACTTATCGAGGTAATCATTTCACAATACTCACAAATACTGAATTGTTATGTTGTATACCTGAAACTAATACGAGGTTGTATGTCAATTATGCCTCAATTTTAAAAAAAAGAGAGAAGACTATAGAAATAATAAAGAAAAACATAAACTCAAATTCCTTAAAAAAATAAAAAAAGAAGAAAGAAGAGAATGATGCTGGAGCAATTGGTCATCCATACTCAAAAAGACAAAAACAAAAACAAAAAGAAACTATCCCATAAAAATAAAATAAAACAAAAAATTTAACCAAGGTCTCATAATTTATTGAAAATAATTCAAGGGGTGACTGGGAGGCTCAGTGAGTTAAATAATTCAAGGGATGCCTGGGTGGCTCTTAATTTTGGCTTAGATCATGATCTCAGGGTCCTGGGATTGATCCCTACATAGGGCTCTGTGCTCAGCAGCGAGTATGCTTCTCTGTCTCTCTCTCCCTCTCCCTCTTCCCTTCCCACTGTTCTCTCTCTATCTTTCCTCTCTAAAAACAAACAAACAAGCATAGGAGAAGTCTAGATGATCTTGGTTTTGCCAATGACTCTTCTTAGACACAACATCAAAAGCAAAAGCACCATATGAAAGAAAAACAGATATAAACTATACTTAATTAAAACTAAGTACATCTATTCTTCAAGAGTCACTTTTAGGATAATGACAAGACAAGCCACTGAGTAGCAGAAAAATCTTTGCAAAACACCTTTATTGTAGCCTTGTGAGACAATAGTAGAAGAATCTTCACAAAATATATATACCTGATAAAGTCCTAAATTGAAAACTTAAATCCATACCAAAACTTGCACACAATGCTTAGCAGTTTTACTCATAATTTCCAAGACTTACAGGCAAAAAAGGTATCCTTTAACTGATTAATAGTAAACTGTGGTACATTCATAAAATAAAATATTATTCATTAATCAAAATATATGATCTATCATATATGAAAACACTTTTAATACATTCTGCTAAGTGAAAAAGTCAATCTGAAAAGGCTACACACTGTATAATTCCAACTGGATGAAATTCTGAAAAAAACAAAGCTGTAGAGACACTAAAAAGTTCTGTGGTTGCCAGCCAGTAAAGAGGAGGGATGGAGGGATAATGATGGGGAGCACGGGAGAGTTTTGGGGCAATGAAACCATTCCATATGATACATGTAGTAGTGGACACTTATCATTATACCTTTGTCAAAATCCAAAATGTCTGAAAAAAAGAGTGATATGGATGATATAACCTATGGATATTTGTAAGTTATAATGTATCAATATTGGCTTAGTAATTTTAGCAAATGTACTGTACACTGAAGCAAGATATTAATAATGGGGAAGGCTGTGAAAAGAGGATGAGGGACTACATGAGAATTTTCTGTAATTTCAGCTCAATTTTTTTCTATGAACTTAAACTGGTTCAAACATGTCAAGTCTGTTAATTAAAAAACAAAATATTAGCATAAAATATCTGAGCTCTGTGGCTAGGCTAAGACTTCAACTTGGCCATGAAAACACGATCCATAAAACCAAATGTGGACCTCACAAAATAAATAAATATATACGTATATACATACATATGGAATACACACACACACACACACACACACACACACACACGCATTGCTCTATAAAAGGCCCTCACTTGAGAAGAAGGTGAAACGCCAGAGTATATTTTGGGAGAAGCTGTTTATATATCAGATTTATAATTAAAAACTCCTGCTTTTAGTATAGAAAGTACTCAAAACTGAAAAGTAAGTTTTTAAAAACTCACTTAGAAAATTGCTAAAAGACATGAACAAGTATTTCCCTAAAAAGTATAGACTGATTTTATAAAAGCACATGAAAAGACATTCAACTTTATTAGCTATTAGGAAAATTCAATGAGATGACATATCACTACACAACTATCGAATGACTAAGTGAGATGTCACTACACAGCTATCAAATAACTAAAATAAAAAAATAATGATCACACAAAATGCCGGAGAGGATGCCAAGAAACCCTATCATTCATCCCTCACTGCCAGGAATGTGAAATGGTGCAGCCACTCTAGAAAAGAATTTGGCGGTTTCTCAAAAAATGAAACCTACCACTTCTGTACAACCCAGAAATTTCACAATTGGGCAATTATCCCTAAGAAACAAAAACTCATGTCTACACAAAAGTTTGTGAACAAGTTTTAATAGGAACTTCATTTTTTATATCCAAAAACTGCAGGTAGATCTTCTATTTCAGAGCAAGATGATTAATTAATAATAAGGAAGTTCGCATGTCTCATATCTTTTAGTAACATGTGGATATTTTTTTTTCATGGCAGTGCTTGATGAATCTGATAATAAAGATTGTTGTGAAGCATCCACATAAGACCTGGGATCAGAAAGCTTCCTTAGAATAACAGAGACACTTGAGACGTAGCTTGAAAGAGAAAGTGGTAAAGAGAATAATGAAAGTAAGGTCATTGAGGCCATTCCAGGCATAAGAAATAAAATGAAGAAACAAAATGAAGAAACCATATAGCTATGAAAATGCATTTATTGAGGGAAGTATAAGTAGCCAGTGTCGTCCATAAGGAATTAAGCAAAATCGAACTAGATAAAGAAGAGTAAAATAGGAATCGGTCAGAATGTTTGGAATGAAACAAAACAAAAAAAATGACCATATTCTGAAAGCCCCAAAGAGCTACCAAACAATTTTAATGAGGAAATGATATGGTCAGGTTTACATTTTTGAAAAATAAATGGAAGATGATATTAAAAGAGTTTAGAATAGAAACTGGAAGATTAGAAAAGAAGCTATTGAAACAAATGATCATAACATCACACCCCGATCAAAACAAGGCCAGTAGACATAGGGAGTCAGAAATGGGAAATAGGGAAAATGATAAAATGGAATCTAGAAAGAAGAGAAAGACTACACAACATTAAGACTTACTGATATAATCTAAAGGGAGAAGGGAGTGTAATACTAGCAGCACCATGTGTCCTGCAGGATAGAGTGAAGAAAAATTAAAAAAAAAAAAAAAGTGCAAGGGAGAAAACATCCAAATGTTAATCAGCAGGAGGCAGGGACAGGCCATGACTTCCGGAGATAACCACTGCATTTGTGTACAATTAGTCTAGTGCACTTAATATGATGTAAACTTTGTTTTCAAATATTTACTTTTGTTTCGTACTCTAAGAGCTCTAATCAAGCCTCGCCAACAATGGAGCTATCTAATTCTGAGGGGAACCTCTTTACTACATGATCTATGTCTTAAAACACAGACATAAACACCCCTCAATGATTTGACCTATTCAAATTTGTCGGGATATTCCCAGAGATTCAATAGCCATTGTAATAATAAATGGAGCAGAATTATTTGATTATCAAAAGACTGATTTCTATATCGCAATTATAAAATGCTTCTAGCATGAAAACATTTATATTTTCTGTATCCTGTCTATAATTAGCGCATAAAAGGATTGATGGATTGAGGGTATGATCTTCTATTTCTTTCACAGCAAAATCAATGTCCTGGAATTTCATATACTTTTAAAAATATTTTTAAAACTTAGCTATACTTTACCTGCAGATTGTTGAAGAACATTATATTGGAAAATAACTGCATAATATATGTATAATATTAATCATCTCCACTATACAACTTAAATCCCAGTGTTATTCGATACCTGTGAATGCTTTATCTATATATAAATACTATGCTGAATTTATAGCAAAGCTAAAAAATTGTTACAAGGACATCTATTTGCTGCCTAGCTCAAATTATAGTATATATTCAAACTAATGCAAAAGCAGTTTTCTTAAAGATTTTTTGTTAACTCAAGCATTACTTCCCACTCACTTCTGAATTACAGAGATTTCAATCTATTATTTCCACAGGTATTCTTAAAAATTCATCTCTTTTCATTATAGAGTAAGAGGGAAAGAGTGAATATTTATAGTTAGACCACAATATTCATTACAGTGGAAGCTTTTCTTAGAGGATCCTTTGGAGGAACAGTTCTCTGAAAAAAGTTCAACTGATTTTTTTTTAATTGGCTAGTAAATTGCAAGTGTGGGATTTAATTTAGGATAAAGTGATTTAAAAATTCATGCTTTATGCTCTCCGGGGCAATTCCCACAGAGAGGAAATCATGGTAACGGTATAAAAAGACAGTAAGTCATGTGGCTTGAACACTTGGCTTTTGAAGTGAGATGTGATTTCAAGTATCAATTATATCAGCAACTAAGACTGTGAACATTTGCAAGTAAAACTTTTTCCTTTGACTGTACAGTGGGCATAGTAAAAGTCACTACTTCTTTTTTTTTTTTTAAGATTTTCTTTTTTTGACAGCAAGAGAGAACACAAGCAGAGGGAGGGACAGAATGAGAAGTAAAGCACACCTCCCACTAAGCAGGGAGCCTGATGTGGGACCTGAGCTGAAGGCAGACGCTTAACCAACTGAGCCACCCAGGCACCCTAAAAGTTACTCCTTCTAAAAGTTCTGTATAAATTAAATAAAATGAGACATGTTGAGGTTATATAATGTAGCTGTGATAGTGATGAAATCAACATTTTTTAAGCTAGTTCCCCTATTATTGTCATTATTAGTGTTCAGAAGATTCCTAAAACTTATGCAAAAATGTGTATACTATCAAGAGAAATTTTGGAAGCCTTCCTAATGCTTAAAGATAATTGACTAGATAATAGATATATATCAGGATGGATGGCCATTTTGTCCCAAATATTTCTAATATAAAGCAGTTCTTCCTTTTGCATGATATCATAATCAACTCCCATGTGTATTGGAACTTTGTCCTCAGTTTTAAATGGTTCCACAACGACTGGGCCACTCTAGTGGACGTGCTAATTGTTAAATTGTCGTTGAGTTGAATATTACTATCAAGCTTGAACTCCTTGAAACTTTAGAAGTTATCTAGCACCTCTTAACTCTTCATTTATTTTTTCAGAATATAATAATAAATTACTAACCCAAAGTCATTTATAACTTTTCACTTTTTTTCTATCTTTTTCTCCCCCCCCTATCAAATTCCTCAGCCCTGGATAATCTAAATTGTCTCATATCTGAACAGCAACATCTCAGCAGGAGTTAGAAACATAATTTCTATGCTATTCAACTCTCTAACATGTAGAATTTAATCATTTAGTATGTATTTATTGCATTTCCTTTCTAAAGTGTAAATTTTAAAACCCAATAGCATTATAAAAAGAGAAACTTGTGTAACAGATGGATCACGCAGCTTAGAGCTGAACCTTCAAAAAGGTTACAACTTAAAGCTGAATTTAAATTCTCTCAAAGCATGTCTATGCTTTAATAATAGTAATTAGTAATAATAAAATAATCCCCTTCGTATTTTTGAGATCTTGCTTTCTAGTAAATTTAAACTATATTACATTACAAAATTTTTGTCTTCACTGGAGACATTGCAGGACAAGGTGAGAAAGCGACATAGTGGAAAGTGTCGTGAAGGAAGCCAGTGGTAAGAGCTACACACAGCTCAATCCCTTACCAGTTAAGCCATGTGAACTGGGCTAGGTTAAAAACAAAAGTCAAAAATGGCAATGTCCCATTGTTCCCTGGATATGCAACTTCCCTCAATTCAGTTTCTTGATTTTTAAATTAAGGCAAACATTTCCTTTGTTGTAAAGAGTAAAGCTAAGGCAATATTAGTATGCTTGGAATACCTAAAGGACTAACTAAAATAAGAGCTATTTTATTAGTTCAGGTATATCTCTATATTTATTTCATTGTGTTTTACAAACTGCCTGTTTAATCCTCTAGGATTAATTCAAATGCAAATGTTGCATTCAGATCTTAACAGTTGTAGATTGGAAAAAAAAAAAGGTTACAGCTTTGAAATAATGACAAATAACCTATTAAGTTTAATTGTTATTTTCTAGGAAGCACGTAAAAGAGTGTGACAAGAACATCACCATAGGCAAAGGTCTATTAGCCAACTAGACCAATAAAAATTATACCTCTTGTCAAAATTAGAAGGGCCAGTAATCATTAACAAGCCTAATAAAGAATTATGGTATTAATTTAAAAGTTTATTTCTATTCACTTGTGAGCCTTGATCAAATTCCGGAAGTCACATGAAAGAAATGGAAATTCCGTCTGTCTAATCTCCCTGCCTTGCCTTATGCATAGTAAGAATAGGGGTTGACTCTCCAGTCAGGAACTCAATTATTAGGCAGTGCAAACATATTTTAATTTAGAATAAATTTGTTTCTAAAAGTTGATACTGCTGTTGTTAAATGAATTCTTTCCTTCTCACCAATCTCCACAGGCCCAAAGCTACCAGTAGCAAAATTTGTACTCAGGTAAAAGGTATTTTTTTTAATTTTTTTTTTTTTTTTTTTTTTTTTTGTATTTATTTATGATAGTCACAGAGAGATAGAGAGAGGCAGAGACACAGGCAGAGGGAGAAGCAGGCTCCATGCACCGGGAGCCCGACGTGGGATTCGATCCCGGGTCTCCAGGATCGCGCCCTGGGCCAAAGGCAGGCGCTAAACCGCTGCGCCACCCAGGGATCCCAATACATGACAAAATAACTGCATTTCTCTCCACGTCTTTTTCATTATATTAAACTATCTGTGTTCACATTAGATTTACCGATTCATCTCAAATAACTAATTTGTGAGGAGGAGGGAAAGATAGAAACAGATATAAAATTGCAAAAATATTTGGTAGATAAACTAACTCATTAATGTAATAGTCTGTAATTATAATGCCAAAGTGGGGGGGGGGGGTGGGCAATGTAAAAACTGGGACATAAGTTTGCAGTCTCTTGTCTTTCCAAATGCTTCCTGGAAGACAAAATTAGGGGGGAACAGTAAAGATTAACCTCAATGAAATCTAACAATATTGTTTAAAACCACAAAATACAGATAGATTTACTGCTGTTGGCCTCAGTTTTGAGAAGGATGGTGTTCCTTAATTAATAGTTGTCCCTTGACTTGGGTCTGTTCAAACCAGGAAGCTTGACATTGACATTAACTTTAAAGGCTACATTTTCTTACCATAACCTTCCTCCTTCTATTTTAAATCCTCCAGGGAAGCTGCCACATTTAATAAGCCAAAAATATATTTTTTCTTTGATCTTCCTTTACTATATTTCCCCCTTCTTTTTTCAGCTCTTGTCTTCTAAGTATTTGAAGTCTTTAATGATATAATTTGTGGTTAATATGTTGAAAAGACACTTGAAAAGGCAACTATTTTGTTCCCATGTTATCTGAAGGCCTGTTATATATGTGATCCATTCTGTATAAATCTCTATACACCGGTACCCCTAATTATTGAATATCCTCAGTAACATGTCATTGGGATAAGATTATTTGAGGCTCGAAACATGCATCACGTTGGTAATATAAATATCTAACATCTACTGGGACCTTAGTATGCATCAGACTTTACACAGTATTCAGCTAACACAGAGGCCCTTAAAGCCTCATTTTAGTTTGAAGAAACTGAAAAATATAAAGAATGTAATTTCTCTACTATCATATAGTCAAGAAGTGTTAACATTTGATCCCACGAAGTCTGTCTCTGAAGCTGTGCTCTGAATCTTCACCCATTATTCATTGTCTCATCACGTGGCACATGCATCACCCACATGCGTTTGTCTATTATAATGACAACAGTGAACACATCAACATACAGCACAAATTAAATCTGTTCTTCAAATAAAGAGAAATAATCATAAAATATAAGATTTTCCAGGATATTTACTTTGGGAATTTATCTATCTGTGTGCACACACAATCATATAAAATAGCATAAGGGCCACTTTTAACATGGTTACATATCTCATAAAATATTTGATTGAACTCATTTTTCTCAGTGGTGACATATTATGGAAAAAGCCAAATTTTAAGATAAAGTAAAATGTGGCAACATCTTTTTGGTTTTGTAGAAAATGACTTGAAAAATATTCTTCTTCATAAACTTGCCTTTTTAATAGTCTTTGCAAAGTGGTAAGTTTACATTTCTACATAGATAAGAAGGATTAAGAGTAAACTTATTTTGATGAGCACAGAGTAATGTATAGATCAGTTGTGTCATTACACTGTACTGCTGAGACTAATATAACACCGTGTGTTAATTATATTTTAATAAAAAACACTAAGAAAAAGTTATTTCAAAAAATGATCAATTTAAATTTAAATTTGAAAAGGACAAATTTAAGTTTCCAATACTCTGAGAGTAAATTAATCTTTATCACACTATGCCGTTGTTCTTTTGACTGGAACAGCTAGATGTTCGTTGTAAGCTGGAGCGACATTAATATGGCTACACTACTCACTGAAAACTCTTACACTCTACTGAGAGACATAAATCCCCTGCCAATCCATTTTATCTTAGCACAAAGATTTTACAATTTCCTTTTCAAAACAATAAATTACTGCAATACCCTATGTGTTCTCTAAATCACTTCCTTTAGTGTTAACAGCCATGACTACAAGTTTACACATCATTGGTTTCTTTGAGGGCAGGAATTCAGTATTTTGTAGCTTTGGATTGAACTTTGGCACATGTCCAAAGCGAACAAAATATTTGCTTGCTATTTTCAGTAATATCATAGAATAAAATCAGCTTTAATAATATAATATTAAATAGAAATTATACATAAGATAGAAAATACATGTGACTCAATTTTGTATTTATGGTAGTTTGTTTTGGTTTGGTATATATAAAACATTTTTAAAGGACTCTCAAAATAGAAATGGAAGGAGAAAAGATGAGAAAACATTGTATATCCTTCTTCCTTCTATTTTTAAAACTTATGTAAGCTTTATGATCCTTGCATATACTCTTAGGAAGAAAAAAAGTTATTAAATCCCCTGACCTGTAGTTAGCATTAGCAACAACAACAGAAGATGAAGAAGAAGAAGAAGAAGAAGAAGAAGAAGAAGAAGAAGAAGAAGAAGAAGAAGAAGAAGAAGAAGAAATGAACATATTATTTTTTTTTCACCTAGAGGAAAGGGTAATAAAATAGTATTTGAAACAAAAGTGAGGAGGAAAACTTCCATCTTTCTTTCCTGGCTCAGTGACTGAAACATCTTTTCACTTCTGCTAAATGAAACATGACTTGGAAGCAAAACAGGAAGAACAGTGACAGGGTATGTGAGATGTTGAGCTTGATGACTGCAGTCTACTTACTAGTGCCACCTGTGGGCCTTTATTTTTGTCAGAGGTCAGCACTGTCGCTTAGAGCAAGTAGAAAATTCAATCAATGTGTGTGTGTGTGTGTGTGTGTGTGTAAATAAATCAAGTGTGAGCTGCATTGCACAGCACAGTATGCTCTTAAATATACTTGAGTATATAGGATTACCCATTCCAAGCAATTTCAACCTGTCTTTTCCTGTGACAAAACCAGATATTCCAGTCAATGCTTTAACAAAGAGGACCCAAGGTGGTTGTGACTCATTTCCCCTTGACTGTTCAACCCTGAAACTCCAATAAATGCCAATATACATGTTTATAATTGAACCATGGGAAGAGTCCTTAGGGATTTTTATTTGTTTTATTACTTTGAGTACTCTTTAGATATTGTTTGTCGGGCAGCCCTGGTGGCTCAACGGTTTAGTGCCGACATCAACCCAGGGCCTGATCCTGGAGACCTGGGATCGAGTCCCACGTCGGGCTCCCTGCATGGAGCCTGCTTCTCCCTCTGCCTGTTTCTCTGTGTCTCTCTCTCTCTGTGTCTCTCATGCATAAATGAATAAAATCTTTAAAAAAAAGATATTGTTTGTCTACTTCAAAATGACAATAATTTGGAGATATTTGAAAAATATATATTTTTGAATATGAGGTCACAAGTAAAATTATAATGAAATCAAAATAATTTGCAGTTTAGAATCTTTTAGTTTCCATTTAGTCATAAATTATTCTTTATTTTTTATTGTTTTATTCTTTATTTTTTTATCTTTTTAAGATGATTTATTTGAGAGAGAGAGTGGGAGGAGAGGGGTAGAGGGAGAGGGAGAGAGAATCCTCAAGCAGACTCCCTGCTGACCACAGAGCCCAACTCGGAAGTGTACCCAAGGATCCTGACCTGAGCCAAAATCAAGAGTCTGATGCTTAACTGACTGAGCCACCCAGGTGCCCCATAATTTCTTCTTTAAATTCTTATTTTTAAGAAATACTAGTTCAGATAATAAAGAAGCTGCTTTCAACAACTTATTCTGCTGTGTCTTTAATGTATTTCTAAAATATGTTTAATAATGCAAACAACATCATAAACACTCTCCAATTTTGACTTGATTTTCAATAGACGGTTAGTCAACAAGGAAATGAGCAATGTTGAGTATTATGACATTTTAAATTTATAGTGTTAATTACAAATTCCTGACATTTAAATTGTCTTGGCTTTAAACAGTCTTAAAAGAGAAGACTGAATCAAGAAAGGCTAATTTGTTTCAGGCTTTTTAGCTAAACCAAAAGTGAAATAAGCTGTAGTAGATGTTAAGTTAAAAATAACTAATGGATCTGCTCCCGTTATATCTTACTACTCTCCCATATGTTATTAACTGAAATTAATAACCTTATACTCACTTTCCCTGGAGCAAGCTGAACCTTTTCTGAGTATTAGTCAAAATAAAAACATATCATTTGTTAGGAGACATCCAGAACTAGCACATCTGAATCTTAATAAATCTGTTTCTTTAGAATTACTGGTAATTTGGTAGAATTTACTCTCCTAAATTCAGCCCTGTAGTTCACTCTGGTAATTCTAACTTGATTTCTCTATTCTCTATAGAGCTATTTGTATTTTTCTTGAGGATAATAAGACATGGCTAATAAAGGCTCCTTAGTACCTGCCATATCATCTCAGTAGGAAAGAAATGTTATGACCTCCATGCATATGGATGAGTAAAGTTTTTTGATCAAGATTTGTGTTTGTATGTGGAATGCATAAGTGGTATAATCAGCTTTGAGCTTCTATGCAATATTAAATTCAAACACTTGGATATAAACACATGGAGAAAACAAGACTGTAGCTACTCTAATATAATTTTCAGGACTCAGAAAAGTTCATTTTATTCCTTCTTGTTATCCAATTTATGTCTGTCCAGGTGGAAAGACTTAGTCATACAACGCATTTTGTCACCTGTATCTGTTTCTAGATATCACTCACAGTTCATGTGCAATCTATTTCATTGTAAGAAAGTCTCTTCACCTAAAAGAATAGAACTTACCAGTTCAAATTTTCCACATCAGTTGGCAATGATGTAGCCTTTCTCCGTAACTTAGGTCCAAGATGAAATTTTGTAAACTCTCAGGCATATCATATTCAATTTTAACTGTTCTTAAACTTACCAGTAAGAGAGAAAAGTAGATTTCTAGGAAAAAGCATCAGCAGGTGATAGCCTACAGATACCAATATTGCATACCTGTGTCGATCTACAAAAGCCAAAAGTTGCTGATATTCACTTAATACAATTTTAATAATAACAGTAATAATAGTAATTTAATAATACAAACTCATTTAATCAGGGTTTACTATGTTCCAATGACTGTTTTAAGTAAGTTCTTCATATGTTAAAGTTTTCAAACTATGAAGATAGTACTCTTTTTGCACAGATTAATGAAAAAGGAAGCTAAGATTCAGTAATTTAAGCCATTTGTCGAGTTAGCTAATAATTGGCAGAAGCAGTGTTCAAAATATACATGTTTATTTGATAGTGTTAACATATCATGTAAGTTAACAGGTAATGCTTATTTTTAAAAAATGCTTAATTGAAAATAAATATTCCTTAGTGTTAGTTAATATACATAGTACATCAGTAGAAATTTATGCAAATAATTTGGAAGTATCAAATTAAAAGTAAAAAAATGAATAAAGTAAAAAAAACGAATGGAATATTTTATGTATTGTGTATACTTACAAAAGTTCAGCAAGTCATATATTAAGTATATCAATGCAGTATTTTTAATAAGGAAAAGTATTGGAAAAAATGAAAAAAATAAGGAAAAAACCAACTCCACTGCAATGGAGTTATTTAAGGGAATCATAGTGGTATGTCTCTGTTGATATGGAAAGACCCTCAAGGCATGTTATTATTTTTTAATCAATTTTTAAGTAAAAAGAACAATGACATCTGAGAAATGAAATCGTGGAAGTGAGCCTTGCATTTGCCTGAATTAACTGACTGGAGAGAGTTTTCAAGCCTGGGTCAGGAATGTTGGTTGAGCCCTGAGTTCAGGAAAAGGAAGTGGGCATTTGAAGAGGTCACAGTGGTCAGAGCTCACAGGGTTGAGCACAAAAGAAGAGAGAACAGCACACGGAGAGAACACTGGACATCTGTAAAGTGCTCCATCAACACATGCTAGGAATCTAGTATGAGGGCGTGTCAGGGTCAGCTATTGTGAGGAAACTTGCTAAGACTTAAAATCCATCTAAAGAGATTAAACAATATCCAGAGTTCAAACAATAATTGAGTGGTAATAACTGATCTTGCCTCAACTAACAAATTTAAGGGAGCCAGTAGGATCAAACTCTTTTCAAGTGAAGTAGCAAAATATTAGATTAAATCTCAGAGATATTGGCAAGAACACAAACACCCAGCATGCACTAAAATTCAAAATGACTAGAATACAATTACGTATTAGCAGGCATTCAAAGAAATAAGAAAATAAAACCCACAATAAAGGGAAAAAATCAATCAATAGCAATCTAGAAATAACAGTCAGTGGTAAAATAATTAGACAAAGGAATTTTTTAAAAATCATTTAACTGTGTTCCATATGTTCAAGAAGGTAGAAGAAACAAAAAACATGCTACATATAGTTATGGATCATATTTTGAGAGACCCAAGTTGAAGTATTAGAGATAAAAACTACAATGTCTTTGATGAAAATTATTATGAGTGGGATTGATATCAGATTAGATATTGCTAAAGAAAAATATTGGTGGACTTAAAGACATAGCAAATAAATAAATAATCAAAAATGAAGAGCATCAATGGGTTGTGGAACAATTTCACATGGCCTAATTTTTATGTACAGAGAGTCATCGAAGGAGAATGCTAAGAGTGGTAGGATGGAAAAATACTTGAAGAAATAATGCTAAAAATAATTTTCTAAATTTTATGAAAATTATAAGCCTACAAATATAAAAGCCATACATTTGAATATCTAATCACAGAGCTTCAAAAAGAAACAAGTTTGGGGCACTTGGTGGCTTAGTTGGTTAAGCATCTGCCTTTGGCTCAGGTCATGATCTCAGGACCCTGGGATCAAGCCCTGCATCAGGTTCCCTGCTCAGTGAGGGAGTCTTCTCCCTCTCCTGCTCCATCTGCTTGTGTTCGCTCTCTCTCTCTCTGTCAAATAAAATAATATATTAATAATAATAATAATTATTATTATTATTAGCTTAAAATGAAAGAAGTTAGACAAAAAAAGTATATACTGCGTTATTTTGTTAATATAAAATTTAAGAAAATGCAGCGATGGGGACTTGAAGGAGAGATTACAATGGAACATGAAGGGGGTGCCTGGGTGGCTCAGTTGGTTAAGTATCTGTCTTTGGCTCAGATCATGATTCTGGAGTCCCTGGATCAAGCCTTGCATCAGGCTCCCTGCTCAGCAGAGAGTCTGCTTCTCCCTCTTTCTCTGCTTGCACTCTCTCTCTCTCTCTCTCACTCACTCTCTCAAATAGATAAATAAAATCTTAAAAAAAAACAACAACAACAACAAAGGGACATGACCATATTTTCACAGCTAATAGATAAATTTATTATCTTGATTGTAGTAATGGCTTTGTGGATGGATACATTAAACATTACCAAATTGTACACTTTAAATATGTGCAATTTATTACATGTTAAATATTAATGATGCTGTTTAAAATTTCAGCAGAGCTAATCTGGAAAAAATATTAAAAAGCCTTATTTTGTGTGTGTCTATGTGTGTGCTTGCTTCTTTTTACTTTTTCATAGTGTGTGTGCTCTCTCTCTGTGTATATATGTGTGTGTATGTATGTTAGATTTTAAAATAATTAATAGTAAATGGAGTGTTGGAGAAATATACAAAGAAGGTAGCAAGGAGATAAATGTCTACAGAAATGGGTGCAAAAATAGAATTATTTTCTGAGAAAACCATTCAAGTACAAATGAGAATAAAGTTTAAGTTTTATTTAGTATGAGCAGGGTGGAATATGTGAATATGAATATGTAGAAAGCATTTTAATCTTTTATTAATACAGTGTGACTATTAGTGAAAAAAATTGTGAGGGCTACAGACATAGGTGGGTTATATTAACAATTATCCAAGGTACCACATTTATAATGTAAGAAATTGTTTCTCAATAGAAATGATGTTGCCTACTTATGGAATTTGGTAGACAGACCAATTAGGTGGAACTACTGGCATATAATTAGTAGATATCAGGGAAGCTAAAATTTTTGAAAAGTAAAGGATGGTTTTGTAAAACAAAGAACTGACTTCTGATGTGATCTTCAGGTTACCTACTTGATAATTATGAGTGTAAAAATTATCCATGACTAGGATGTAAATTTTATGTATAAGGCAAAAGTTTTGCAATACTTCGTTTTAACATGTCCTGTAATTTTTGTAAATATATCTACCAATAAACTTGAGGGAAGAATTTATATAATGTCTTTAAAATATTTACAAAGCCATCGCTCATTTTGCAAAAATAACATTATCTATGGCAAAGTCTCTTGTGGGATTTAAGTACTTAATGCAGTACAATTGTATTTCATATGCATTTGTAGTTGTAGCATTTACACTATTATATATTTCATGTCTATATCTTGTCACAAAAATAAGAGTTTTAGTAGCTTAAGTAAAAGTGGCACAAATTTTCATTTAAGGGGTTGAAATTTAGTCTTAAAATTCCGTATGAACTTGAAGGAACTAAAGCTCTGTTAACATATATTCTATTACACTATATTTTTTGCTACTATTACACTAAATCCATGAAGATTAAGTGGGCATTTTACAAATAAACATATCTGTGTACTGTTATTTGTATATGTATGTATTAAGAAAAATATTCAAATAATGTCATTTTCTTCACTATGATTAAGATCTCTTACAATCATAATATTGCTCTCATTATACTGTACTTTTGTCACATAAGATGAATGATAAGAAAATCTGTAAGCCGGGCGGCCCAGTTAGCTCAGCAGTTCAGCACAGCCTTTAGCCCAGGGCGTGATCCTAGAGACCTGGGATCCAGTCCCATGTCGGGCTCCCTGCGTGGAGCCTGCTTCTCCCTCTGCCTGTGTCTTTGCCTCTCTCTCTCTCTCTCTCTCTCTCTCTCTTTCTGTGTTTCTCATGAATAACTGAATTAAATATAAAAAAAAAGAAAAAAATCTGTAAGCCACCTAGTAGAGAATAATCAATCATACCTGCTACACAGTACATATTAGTATGGTTATGGAAGGATATTTAAGTGAAATAATTTATTCTATTCCATTGGACAGTGCTATGGTTTCATGAAAAATCAATGGAATAGAGAAAATGTTGGAAATCAACTGTGTAATGAACTGCGGTGAAGCAAATTTTTATTATAAGTAGATGAAATCACACTGTGTAATAATAAAGATTGACTACTTGCATCTGTAATCTTTGTAAGAAAGGAAAAGTTGTGGACAAGATAATACTAACATCTACGAGAGTGATCAATAGTTTCTCAATTAGCAAAACCTTTTAGTGTTATTTATTGGAATTATATTTATTTTTCTAGTCACTAATTGTGCGTTAGAAGAAATACCAAGTATGGTTGTCAGCAGCATAGATGTTGGCCATTATAAAAAATATGCCAAGTGTTTCTAACAATTCAATGTTATTTAGCAACAACATTTAGACACGAAAAATCATAAAGAAAAAAATTTAAAAAATAAAATGGTATTTTTCAATACCACAAATATATTAAAGGTGATTTGTCAAATAATATTTTTCTAAGGCTGTGAAACAAGATAAAAAGAAGAACTAGCATTTTAGTCTACAATTAGAAGGAATATAGAATTGTTTAAAATGTCTATTCATTCTGGGAAAAAAATGGTAGAAGTTTTTGATTCACTTATTGAAAAAGACAATGTTGGAAATAAAATATTCTCAAAATCTATATAATATTTAAGTATATATATGTAGTTTAAAAAGTATCCTTTATTTTAAATGGGAATAAAATTAATCTAGTTAAAGTGAAGATATTTATCATAGATTTTATCAATTATCTTAATTTAAAAATTTTCCTTGTTTCCCAAAGGCTTTCAGTTTATATCTTTACAGTTTTTAGAAAAAGAAAAGGCTTAAAGTTACTGATTTAAAATTTTATTGCCCTTTTGTATTATATAATTATATATTACTGGATTAAATTATATAATTACTGAATTAAAAGATTTGTCAGATTTAACAATCACACTGAGTGATTAATGCATTTGAAGCCATTGTAGGACACGATAGACAAAACCAAGGAAGAGGTAGTTGAGCTATCTCATAGTTTAATCATTGAAATAATAAAATGTTTTAAATACAGTTTAAACTTCTCACATTTCCTTTGAATGGATTTGTTTTTATTTTATTTTATTTTATTTTTTGTGTAAAATGTGCAATTACAAAAGTATTAAAATGAGCAGTAAGTATAGAATAAAAGAGATCTGAGTCTCATTTTAGAAGACAAATTTTTAAAACACATTTAAATTTTTTTAATTTATTTATTTGAGAGAGAGAGTGAATTTGGGGCAGGCAAGGAGGGAAAGAGGAGAGAATCCTCAAACTAAGCAAGGAGCGGAGCTGGGGGTAGATCCCAGGACCCTGAGCAGAAATCAAGAGTAGGAAGCTTAACCCACTGAGCCATACAGGCACCCCTAGAAGACAAATTTAGAACAAAATCCCTCTTAATTCTCATTCCACAGAGGCACCTGGATAGCTCAGTGAGTGAGTATCTGCCTTCGGTTCAGGTCATGATCCTGGGATCCTGGAATCGAGTGGTGCATCAGACTCCCCGTGGGGAGTCTCCTTCTCCCTCTGCCTCTATCTCTGTGTCTCTTTGTCCCTCATGAATATTTATTCATACAATCTTTTAAAAAAATTCTTATTCCATAGTTGCACTTTCTTTTCTCCTTCTCTGCTGACTGTATGTTCCACCACTATAATATTAATTTAGACAACTATCTCCAAATTAGGAAGATTTGACAAATAATAATTTGCAACTTCATGGAAATGTGAAATCTCCTCAAATTAATTCATCTAAGAACTCCCTCTTCCCCTATTCCTTCTTACTCCTTTTTCTACCTTAAATCTTTCTTTGAATTCTCTTGAATCATTCAATCTTCCCAACATAGATGTATATATGTATGCTTTGTGTATGTAATATTTTTCTACCTCTGGATGACATTACCAAATTAGATGATAAAAATCCCTTAACATAGCTCTATATTTTGATTGAGTTGAAGATAAACACTCATAGAAATGAAATAGTCCTAAAATTCCCAGAAATTAAAGCAATAATATATTTCTAATACTTTAAAAAGACTTGACACAAGCATCTTATAAATTTTTGTTCACATGATGTAATCTTCAACCAGTGGGGCTAGTCTAATATTGTTAATTCATAAAAAAATCTATGTCTTCTTAGTTATCAGTGTTAAATATAATGTAAGCATGTATTTTTATTCTATTTGGATATGTTCCTTATAAACCTATGCAGGTTTATCAATTGAATAAAGTAGTATTATCTATAATAAATGTTTAAGATTGTGATATATTTTATATATTTAACCAAACTTAATGATTATTTTAACAAACTTTATTTCAAAATTTAAATATATTTTACAACAATTCAACTTAAATATATTTTTGAAGAACTTCTATTAATACCTTATACTTGATTTAAGTTAATCAATCGAGTATTCACTAAATATCTACATAATTTCTAAATATGAGAAGACAACATTATGATGACATCAGTCTTAATTTTAGTACTTTTAAAAAATATATCATTTTGGTTGTAATTTTGCATCTTTAATTTAAATGCAGTATACTCTGAAGAGTGCTTTTAAATTGAAGACTCACATAAATTACCTGAACAGACAGTTTCATTAACATGCAAATGTTTAAGACATTTTCTTTACTGATAACAAGATTGTATTCAGTTCCCTAAATCTCATGATTATAAATATGTCCTTACCCTCATATGCATGTTTTCCTACTAACTTGAATTTTTCTTTAAAAAGAATCACTGCTAATACTGCTGCTAAGCTTAATAAAATGAATATTTCCCATATGGGGAATTTCACTAATGTTTTCAAGTGACTATGGGATCCATTTCATTGTCAAAGTCATCCAAATAATGAAACCATTCTTTATCCCCACCCCCTAAATACAGTGCCCTTATCATCCCTAGTCATCTGAAAAAATAGTGAGAGCTATCAAAATGTGTATCCAAATTAAACTATAAAAATTAAAACTTGACAAACTGACAGAAAAAAAAAAAAAAAAAAAACATAGTTTCCTATGGCCTCAGGTTTTGCCCTTAGCCCTAATTGACTTCCGGTCCTTTCCTGATGGGTCACACTGTCCCTATATTAAACAATAGTTAACCAACCCATAAAAATTCCCTATTCTGCTGAGACTTTCAAAGGCTCTAATCTGGTTAATTTAGACATTATAAAATGCCACAAGGGGCTTTTCAATTATCCATAAACTTATCAAGAAGGTCCAGCCTGTTTTCCTTGTCTTTCCTTGTCATCACCCCACAATCTAGAAACTGGAGACTTAATTCTCTGGAAGTGATATTACCAAAAAACTAATTTTAAATCCCTTTGAAAGGATTCATATTTCATCCTCCATACCATCAATACTCTGGAAAACCTCGGTGACTTGACCTTAAATTCATGTCTCAACCAAAAAGGAACAGAAGCTACTTTTCAAGGACATGGACTCCAATTGACAACCTTAACATAGGATTCTCCTGAGAGCCCTTATGAACAGATGATACCAAGAGATAACCAGCTTTTCCTGAAACCATAGATCAAGCAGATGACAGTACAAGAAAATAAGATTCCACCCACAATACCAGAAAAATACGTTTATCAAAATTTAATCAGGCTGCCTTCTTTTCCTATAACTACTCTATTACTTTTGATTTGATGATCCAATATGTCTACAAAAATAATTTGTTGTTACAAATTAAGGTTCAAAAATCTAGCCCAGTAAGACACTGTGACTTCTTTTCTCATAAAGATCTCAAGAAACCTTTAAATCAAAGTCTTGAAGATTGGGAGTAAGTCTAAGAGAGTTGGATGCCACACAGCAGATCGGTCCGGTCAGCTTTTATGCCTGGCACTGCCACCAAATGGGCAACTGAAAATGTTCTCCAAAACTCCCATATTTTTCAAGCTCCACTTTGAGTATGAATCAAGACTATGGACAATCCTATCTAAACCAACTACCTCACTACCAGAGAACTATAGAAATTCATAAAATCATCTGGCAGCAGAGATGATTCTGGTCCTAAGGGAAACTCATGCAGTGCTTGGAACCAACAATTGTGTGTGTGTTTTCTAAAATCTCCCTGATGGCTGTGACAACACCAAAAATATTCAGATCATACACCAGAAAGTTTGTCATATTGCCACTACCATTCTTACTCTGCCTTCTAAGGATGCTGATGTTCTCAACTGGCTTTCTTCCAAGCTAAAATCTTGATATTACTTCTTTATTCATCCTTTAATGGTCGTTTCTTTGATTATATTCCTAAGTACACCACTCATCAATGTTGGATCTCTAAGACTCTTTAATAATTGTCAGTTTGACAACATGCCCAGTAAATGACACAACTATTTTTTTAAGCCAACAAGATTATGTGGTCAACCCACCAGGGAAACCACTTTAAGAACCTCAACTTCACAATGACTGTTCCATCTCTAATGGTTTTTAAAGATTTTATTTATTTATTTGAGAGAGTGAGCAAGTGAGAGAGCGAGAGAACGCAAGCAGGTGGAGAGAGAGAAGCTGACTTCCTGCTGAGCAGGGAGCCCAATGAGGGACTCTGTCCCAGGACCCTGGGACTGTGACCTGAGTGGAAGGCAGATGCTTAACTGACTGAGCTCTCCAGGTGCCCCTCCATCTCTAAGAGTTTTAAAGATGAGCTTTGTCTCTCTTAAACAACAGAGAGGACTGACCAATTGCTGGATACTTTGTAACTGATTTGGTTCAATTGTCTTTGGTCAGGCTTCTCTCCTCCAACAGTCCCCCCAATGTTGGCTCCCCCCAAGTTTACATAAACACTAGGGTATAGGGCAATCACTTTTTATAAGAATCATTTGCATAGGATAAATTATTTCTTTTTAAACTTCCTCAGTGATGCTATGTGCAAACCTCCACTTGCTTGCTCAGTTTTTTCTCTAAGTTCCAGCTAGTGTCATCCCCTCCCTATAAAAGAAAAGCCCCTTTTCTCTCTGTTTCATTTTTTAAAGATTTATTTATTTATTTATTTATTTATTTATTTATTTATTTATGAGAGAGCACCCTCAAGCTGGGGGTGAAGCATAGGGAGAGGAGAGAGAGAGAGAGAGAGAGAGAGAGAGAGAGAGAGAGAGAGAGAGAATCCCAAGTAAATTTTGTGTTGAGCTCAGAGACTGACAGAGACTGACTTGGGGCTCAGTCTCACGACCCTGAGATCATGAATTGAGCCAAAATAAGAGTAAGATGCTTAACCCAATGAGGAACCCCTTTCCATTTTTTTTGAGATGCATGCAGATCGTCGGATCAGAGCATCCTCCTTGTTGCAACAGTCATTTTGCATAAAAATTGTTCCTCACCTAAGTTCAGATTTGTATTTAACAATATTTTGGACATTAAGAAGATTAAGACATCTCTGGAGACTTCCAATATATTCTGTATTGTTCAATCTCCAAAAAATCCACAGTAATAAATTTCTACTCACAAATATCCCTTTGATTTGAAAGATGTTTCCATCCAGCTCTTTACAGGAACAGAATCCAATTAAAAATATGAACACATCAATGAAACTGATAGTATTGATATACTGGTAGAGTATATCAATCAATATACTAACTGATATAGTACTGATAGCAATCCTATTATGGTGTGAAAGAATAAAGTTTTATAATTTTTGAGGGACTTTTAGCAAATCTGAACAATATCAGGTGTAAGAGACATTGCAAATTTTTCTTTCTTCTTTCTTTCTTTTTCTTTTTTCTTTCTTTCTTTCTTTCTTTCTTTCTTTCTTTCTTTCTTTCTTTCTTTTCTTTCTTTCTTTCTTTCTTTCTTTTCTTTCTTTCTTTCTTTCTTTTTCTTTCTTCTTTTTCTTCTTATTTAAAAGTTGATTACAAAAGACAATGTCCATAAAATTTCATAGCGATTTGATCTTGTGATTAAATAAAATCATGGATACCTGACTAATATTTTTTGCCTATTTAATGAAAGTGACTATATATAATTTTGAAGTAAATATAGTAGAAGGCAACACACAATGTTATTGTTAAAAAATCTCAATTTTCACAGTGAGGGAATTTTGTTTTTTGTTTTTTTATGTTTTTTTCCTGGATTGGTTTTATAATTACTGACATTATAAAAACAACACAAATTACAATACTTGTAAAAATCTTAGACCCCTGAGGAAATCAAGCAGAAGGTAAAGGTTATGGTTTTATTATCCATTGTTAAGAAAACAATGCTTCAAAATCAATTTTATCTGAGAGAATGCAAAATTCCAGGTGCATTAATATATTATAGAGTTGGATTTAGAAATTCCTTTACTCATTAAGCCCGTTAGTGCTGAATCAATTTTACAAAATTTTCATGATTGATTGTTTTTTTAAGGACTCAAGTATTATAAAAAAAACTTTATTTCACTTGAAACTTCTACAACTCATTATACAAAGAACTTGAATAAGATCTTTTATACACAGGGATGAAATGACATTTGACTATAATACAAAACTAAACTATTTTTAATAAAAACTAAAGTTACATCTATTATCTTACATGTACAGTTGTATTTCTATTGTGATATTGTCCTTGTGCTGTCACAAATAGCCATAATAACTCTGACTTGGAGTTAAATTTTAAAAAATCCTATTTCACTGTCAAGCAGTCATTGCCTATAACACACATAAGATACAGCAATCTATCAAAACTCAACTCCTATAGCCACCATCCATAACTTTACTAGCATAAACTCTTTAACAGGAGTCAAGATTATTGCCATTTTGTAACATGCTAATGTAAAAAAAAATTAGACATATTTCATCTTTTTTCATATTTCATGTTTAATTTTATATTAAATATATAAATATTATGTATTTAATGTTTAGTATATTCAATATGTTCAATGCATGTTTAGTGTCTTTAAGGATAATTAAAATATATTTAATTAAAATATACATTTAATTTTGATTTAATTTATATATATATATATATTCTGTTTAAAACACTTGGTTATCATGGCTTCAGTTTTTCATTTTAAAGTTTACCTCTTAAGATTATCCAATGATTTACTTGATATAATATCAATTCCTGTTTTTAGATTTCAACAAAGCTCTTGGAAACTCCAGTTGGGGTGGTGTACTAAAAAGTATAATAATGAGTACTATAAAAAGACTTGTCAGAAATATAATTTGATTTAGTTGAACAGATTATTTTACATGTTTCAGAATCCTAAGAATTATATAGGATGCTAGATTATTAGGTCAGTACGATTATAAAAAATGTTTAATAATTTTGATTCGTCTCTTATTAAAACAAATACAAATTTCATTTAAAAATAAAACATACACCTTATACTCTACTAATCAAAACAAGGTTAATACAAATAGCAGGATATATTTTTAAAACTAAAATTATTAAACCAGTTTACTCTGTACAAGGATTCAACTTATCATGTTTGATTTTTTATGTAAAAGTGTATGTGAGCTAGAAGTTTACATATGAAGATAATTAACTCTCCTTAAAAGTCATCACATTTTAGAAGTTTGGATAACATTAGATATATGTCTGTGTTTATAAATCAATTGGAATACAAATTCTTTAGTTTAAGTCTCTTATTTTTTTAATATTCCCCAAAGGTGAAATTGTTCATGCTTACATGTTAGAGGCAGAGGTTCTGTTACACAAAGTGGGTACCTTCAATATCCTCAGTTATGGGTTATGAGTAAACACAAGAAATAATTGGCCTAGATTTGAAAGACCTCTTTGTGTTCCAAATAGCAGGAAATATATTCTTTTTTTTTTTAATTTTTATTTATTTATGATAGTCACAGAGAGAGAGAGAGAGAGAGAGAGAGGCAGAGACACAGGCGGAGGGAGAAGCAGGCTCCATGCACCGGGAGCCCGACGTGGGATTCGATCCCGGGTCTCCAGGATCACGCCCTGGGCCAAAGGCAGGCGCCAAACCGCTGCGCCACCCAGGGATCCCAGGAAATATATTCTTAATTGATGTCAGCTCACAAATATTCTAACAGAGAAACAAGCAAAAAAATAAACTGAATTCTTGTTGTCTATTTTTTATCCAATAGATTTTTATTGTCCACTCAATAGATATCACCAAATAGTCAAATCATAAAGCCAAGTACCCTGTCATTGCTTATCACTATCGAAAAATGATTTATTGGCTGGTTGCATTAGAACCTAAACTGAGCTTTGCAAAGAAACGGAAAATAAAAAACAACCAACAACAAAAAAATCCCCACGAAGATGTAGAAAAAGGGGAGGGAGGAGACAGGGAAAGTAGGAAAGAGAGAGAGAAAGAAACTCAAGTTCTGGTACTTTTAGAAAATCGTTTTGGAACAAAGAGAAGTTCTTCTTAGTTATAAATATCCTATGAGTAGCACTTGTGAACTGATCCATTTCATTGGTTCTAGAAGGTAGGACTACTTATGCATCTCAGTTGAACTTTCAACACTATTTCATGTTATATATGAAATTACAGGCATGATATGCAAATATAAATGAATATCTGTCAAAGATTTTATTAAAATTATTAATTAATCAGGAAACCAGTAAGATGATAAGGCTAGTTCAAAAAAGATATTGAAGACTGGAGATATAAACATCCGGTTGCATTAATAATGAAATAAGCTTCCTAATTAATACAAAACTTCTCAATATCCAATAGGAAATAAAATAATCTCTGTGGTTATGCCTTCTACTGTACAAACATTTATAAATTAACCTGTAGTTTTACAATATTTACCTCTTCTCAAATGATACACTCAAAGATGTATTATCCTAGAAAATTAATTCTTGGCTGACTATTAAGCAATGACATGAAAAGAATATGAATATATTCACATATTTAATCTCCATAGTTTTGTTAATATTTATTAACATCACTCGGTTATGAATTAAAGCTTGAAGTTTACTACAGTTTTTACTGTTTGTTATCAAGTTCATCTACTAAAGTTTCCATGATTTCAGAGCTACCCCTTTTTAAAGATATTTGTAATAATTTCCTATACCCTGATCTTAAGACAATCAAATAAATCCAACTCTTCATGATCTTGTATCAAGCTATGTGCATCTTCTGTATATCCAGCTGTTATAGATCATTTGCCTCTACCCCGTCATTTTTTTCTCAGATAATTCTTCAGCCAGTTTTGTTGACGATCTCTCCTCTGGTGTTCTGTTATTACTTTCATTATAGGTGGTGTTTTTGATTTGTTTAGGTGCTTTTGATACCTATTCGTTCTTTTGTTTTGTTCCTCTGAGAGGAATTAGGGAGTCTCAAATATCCATCATTATTTTTCTTGATCTAGTGCTTTATTATCTTTCACATATTTAGGGTTTTCAGGAAAGAGTGTTTTGGAGAAATAATTTCCTCTTCCTTATCCTAAATAAGGGGAACTATTTTTGAGGTTTCAGAAAGACAATTTAGTCCCTATGGGGACTTGTGAGCTAGCAACATATTCTTACACATATTAATCATTTTATTCAAAAAATATTTATTTAACATCAATAATGATATATACTTCTTAAAAAGTCAGTCTGATTTCTTACCAATTTTTAGGAATTCATTAATAAGTAAGCTAAACTGAGTGAAATAAAATTAACTGACAGATCCAAAAAATTCATGTTTATTGAAGATATCTCACAAAATATAGAGTACCTGGGACATCATAAGGAATATGGTAGCATTTTCTGCTCTGTTACTCCTATAAAAACCTGCCTCATGAAAAATAATCTTATTTACATAAATCCTTAAAATCAGAATATTTAAAATCTTGCCTATTTTGATGTAAATATTATTGAAGTAAGTAGATTATCTTTTTATATCCATATTTATTCATAGCATCATATTGTAGTAAAGTTGTGTAACACTGATGAACTGTAATGCTATAATCTTCTGTTAAGAATTTTCTATCCTAATGGCTTAAATATCACACTACCTTTAAAAAAATAAACTAATTTTAAAATAGTGGAAATAAGGAATATTCTATGATAATAGAGGCTTCCTAGGTAAAGAAGATCTATTCAATCAGTAATTTACCTGTCTTCCATATGCTTATCATAAATATTTACAAACACTATTAAATTCATTTTCTTTCCCGAAGGAAATTGTTTAAATACTGATAAGTTTGATACAAGACCAAGTACTACTTATCTAAATCAAATTTAATATAAACTCAATAGCTGCAGAATTATCTCATTTAATTGTACTGCATTTATTAAATGAAATATTACTTTTTTCTCACACTTCTGGAATAATTCTTAATAATCTTCACATGAAAATTTCTAAATGCTGTTGTACTTTCTAGCATGTTGAACTTCTATGAAATGAGGGTCATTTATAGATTCACATACAGTACTTCCTTTCCTGTATTTATAGATACTCTTAAGGTACATTTTCTGTTTTTATTTTTTGAATTTAGAAATTATTAAAACACTGGATAACAAAATACCGATGGAGCTCTTTTTCTCTTAAGACCTTTCTAACTCATAAGGAAAATTAACATTTATTTTTGATTAGTAATATTCCTAGATGCTAATGAAATTCTGTATCTTAAACAATTTATCACACATTTAGTTTGTCCCAATAGTTCATAGTTTTTGAAGAGATATCCAAGATATTTGTTATTTGACTGTTATATTTTATGACTAGAATAATCACAAATCTTTTAGGTAGTTAAGTAGTTAAATGTTTAAGTAGTTAAATGTATTTTATATTATGTTCATGATACTGGCAACTAGTAAACAACATGTAGCTACAAACAACTTTTGTAAAAAGTGTGCAGAAATGGTGAACTCAATACAATATACAAGACAATCATGATCTGTATAGAATTCGCTGAGATAATTTACAAATGCTGCATTATTGATTTATTATAATCCAGTCTTTCCTTCTGCATAAATCATAAGCAGGGCAGTTTACCTTGTATCTGCATATTCAGTGATCCTTCCAAGAGCATTAACTCTTTTTCCTAATAATTAAAGTCAGTTGGTCTTGACAGAAAAGCATGACTTTTGATGATAAAATACTCATGTATTTTTGTCCTGTGCTTAAAATATTTCCCTAGCAATAAGCATTACTTGAAGTGCTTTTAAAATGATTTATGCATATTATTAATTTATTTATCAAAATATTAGAAGAGTTAGAAGTAGCATTTTTCACAGTATTTGTGTCATATTTATATCTGGTAAAGGCTAATATTTTTGTAAATTTTATTTTCATTATTTAATTTCTTATCAATTCTAAGACTGGAGGGAATAATCTAAATATATTGATCTCATTCTGCAATATGCACATACATCTAGTCATTATGTTGCCAAGAATTTAGCTAAGCCACTCCATGGTATTGCTGGCTTGGCATTTATTTTGTTTGGCCAACCTGCCAGCAGGGGCCTCATGGGACTCGTGACCTAGATAGCACCCCACAGAGTCACAAGCAAATTTAAGTTCCTGATATGACTTCCCTATAGGCTCTTGTGATAGTCTCCTCATCTCCCAGACAGAGCTCTTCCTTTGTGTGCCCTTTGGATAAGACCTTGTGGAGCTTACTAGTATCTTGCTTTTGAAAATTTGGATTGACTAACCTGGCCTTACCCTGGAAACCCCAAAGCATCCAAACTAAGGACCCTAACAAAGGTATATGCCTCAGGTCCTTCTTCTTCTCTACCTGTACCCTGCCTTGACCTCCTCATGTGGCCCCTCAAAATGTGCTGTGCACTTCCTCTGGAACCTGTGAAAAATAACCTTCTCTTTCAATTCCTTTGTGGTCTTTTTTAAATCCCAATGGTTCACCATGTGACACTCCAGGCTCTACTTAACAAAGGTAAATTTATTAAGATGTTGTACATCTTAACCCTAATATTGCATGCCAATTATATACCAATAAAGATGGAAAAAATAAATCGAATAAATAAATGGGTTTTAATTCTATTTTTCTAAAAACATATAGCATTATTTCTATATATGAATAAGGAAAAATAATAGTAAAGATAAGTAATAATTGAAGCCTGGCAATATATCAAAAAAATACTTGACACAACTTAAGCGTGTAATTTGTACATTTTGTGAAGTGGATTGTACACTCTTCCTCTATAATTTACAAATGAGAAAGCTGAGTTTTATAAATGTTACATAACTCATAACAGTAGTTACGAATGCTTTGTTAGTGGTAAGCTTTCAGTTTTATTCTAATCTGAAAATGTCACATCTTGAAACCCCACCTCATTCTTAGAACTTCTAAATGAGGGGACAGTGAGCTAAGCATCTGCCTTGGGCTCAGGTTATGATCCTGGTGACCTGGGATTGGTCCTGTGTCAGCATCCCTGCTCAGCAGGGAGTCTGCTTGTCCCTCTCCCTCTGCTCTCTTTCAAATAAATAAATAAAATCTTTGAAGAAAACAAAAACAAACTCCTAAATGAGATTATACAAAAGATAAAATCTTAAAATGAAGAACATTTTTTAGAAATTTAAAATCTTTATTCATTTTTCTAGTTATTTATTGATAATGAGAAGTCAACTATGAGCCTAATTTTTTTCTAAACTTAGCTAAATAAGTTATAAGATAAAGATGATATCTCCTCAACATTTTAGTCATTATTTTAATTTCCTAGAAATAGTTGCTGGTGAAACTTATCTTACAGTCCAATACCCTATTTTCATAAGTAATACATATTGTTTTTTTGAATATCTTTTAGACCATTTATTTTTCCTTTATGTTTGGCAGTTTCATGAGAATGTTCCTGGATATTCGCCTCAATATTCTGGTTTTCTTAATATGAAGACATATTTTTTCCAGTCATAAAAAAAATATTAGTTATTTTGGCTTTGGATATAATCCACATAGACCTTGTGGAAACTTCCTATTTCATTCCATATGCCATTTAATTTCTTGCTCTGTTTGCTTAGTTCATTTTAACCTCTTTATTTTTTGTTGCTGTATCATGGTTACTCCCTTCTATGAATCTTATGATATTTATTTTATCTAGATTTCTATTATGGGATATTAATTTTAGAAGAAAGCAGTACTTATATATAATGACTTAGAAACAATAAAGTGAACAGCTAGAACCTACAATCCCAAGAAAGAGACATTTACCAGAATTGTAGCATAATTGTGGGCATCATCTCTGTCTCAGCCTTAGCTTACCTATGACCCTCCAACTTTACTCTGTAATTAATTTTCTGTTTATTCGTCTCTTGTTTTCCTTTTAAAATATTTTACTCACATATTCATGTATCTATATAATGTATATTTTTCTCATTTGTCAGCTTAATATAAATCATTGTTTTAAAACTTGATTTTTCATGTAGTATTTTGATTATACAATTCATTTGTTGCTTAGATCTATTGTTCTTTCATTTTCTTTCTTTCTTTTTTCTTTTCTTTTTCTCTTTTTTTGTTCTTTCATTTTCAATGCTTGAAAATCCATATTAGTTTCTCCACATCTGGCTATCTTGCTGAATTCTTATTATAACTAATGACATTATTTCTAGTAACTCTACCAGTATTTCCAGTAATTTTTGTGTTGATTTTTTCCACATTTTTTATGTACACAGTCATAATTTTGCAAAAGCCATAGCTTTTTTCCTTTCCATTCCTGAGATTCTCCTTTCTTCTTGGTTCACTGAGCTCTGGATTATCTCCAGGACAAACTGAATGGTAAAAGTGATCATGAGCAGTTGTTTGTTTTTCTTAAACTTACATGAAAATAATCTTATTTTTAATTTGAAGGGTTATTTTACAATTTTCAAAATACATTTGAAAAAGGATTCTTTTATTATTAATTTATCTTTTAAAAATCTTTAATAGATATATCTAGCTTATTGTACTATAACGTATACATTTGATATTTCAGTCATTTACAATCAGTTGTTATTTGAAATCAGAACTTCTTAAAAGTCTTTTACATGTTCTTAAAAATAATGTATTTTTTAAGTCTTATATAACCATATTCTGTATATGTGCATTAGATCAAGTTTGTTAATTTCTATTCAGCAATTCTCTATCCTTTCTGATATTTTCTGTTTATCAATTACTGCTATATATAATTTCGGGTCATTTTACTAAATTCATACAAAGTTAAGCTTGTTACATAGTTTTGGAGAATTGAAACATTTATCCTTTGAAGTGACCTACTTATATCTAGTTAAGTTTTGCCTTAATTTGAATTTATCTTATTATAATGCAATTACCTTAGCCTTTATATATGTTTATGTATCTATGGGAAGTAGCTTTCTTATTGTGTGATTGTTTCCTTATTAAATGTATTTATTTAACTTTTTATCCATTTAGACAATTTGTATTTTACTAGAGCATGCACCTACCCATAATTAGTGCTATTACATGCGATTTTAATACACTTGCTCTGACTTTATTTGTATAAGCTGTCTCTATTCATTTCCTCGGCTTTCTTCCTTAAGATTGATAATTCCACATTTACCATACCACATTCCTTTCCATTAGCTTAGAAGCTATATTTCTTTTGTTTTTTTTTTTCTTGCAGTAGTTAGCTAAGAAAATACAGCATACATCCCTTACTTATCAAAATCTACTGACACACTCATTCTTCTCACAGATAATAAAAGGAGTTTAGAGCATGTTAACTCTATTTATATTCATCCCAAATGTTTTTGTTATTCTTGGCATGCTTGAGAGCTAATTTTATGTGTCAACTTTACAGACCTAAGGGATGCCCAGATAGCTGGTAAAACACTATTTCTGGATTTGTTTGTGAGAGTGTTTCTGGGAGAGATCAGCATTTCTATCAGTAGGCTAAGAAAGGAAGATTGCCTTCACCAATGTGGGCAGGTATTGTCGAAGACCCAAATAGAAAAAAAAAAAAAAAAGCAATAAACAGGCTGGGAAAGGATAAATCCTCTCTCTCTCTCTCTCTCTCTCTCTCTCTCTCTCTCTCTCTCCTTCTCTCTCGCTCTGCCTCTCCCTATCCCTCTCATCCTCTCTTTCCCCCTCTCCAAGGGATGTCCATCTTCTCCTGCCCTGTAACATTGGAGCTCCTGGTTCTCAGGCCTTCAGACTTAAACTGAATTACACCATAGACTTTGCTGGTTCACCAGCTTGCAGGCAGCAGATTGTGGCACTTCTTGGCCTCTATAGCCATGTGAGCAAATAAATGTGTATAATAAACTCTCTCTATATATTTACATCTTGTTGGTTCTATTTCTCTCGAGAATACCAACCAATACAGTATGCAATTTAATTTATTATCCATAAAGTGTTTGACCCCAAAGGATATTATTATTGCCTTGGAGAATCAATATTCACCTAGATTCTTTTGCATTTTTATTATATTTACTGTTCTTTATTTAGTTTTACAACACTAATACCTCATCTGAAAACAGTTCTTTCGCTTGAACTTAATCAAACACCTTCAGAGTGGCCTTTAGCTTAAGTTGGCTAGTAGTGCATTTTTTCTTTTAGGTTGCTAGAAAATATCTTTGGCTGAATTAAATTCTTGAAGCATATATTTTTCCTTGTAGGTTATCAATATCTACATACTTAGTGATTTGAAAATAGCTCACAATCTTTCAGCTTTAATTATGTCTGATGAAAAGTCAGCTATTGAAATATATTCTCTTTTTTGCCTCTAGCTTATATGATTTATTCCCCTTTCTTTGAATTTCTGTGATGTATTTGGCTAGGATTTATTTTTAGAATTTATTTTTATGACCTATTTGGGGCTATTTGAGCATCTTGAAACTATGGACTTTTAACTGTTTCTGGAAAATTATTAGCTATGAATTAATATTACTTTTATTCCATTCTCTCTTTTCTTGTTAGGTCTCCAATTGAATATTTGTTAAACGCTACCTCCTATATCTCTTTTCTACTGCTCTGCATTTTCCATCTTTTTGTTTGTATTCCTTATTCTGTGTCACTTATTTTGACCTATCTTTCTGACAATTAATTCTCTTTCCAGATGTGTTTAATCTCCTAAATCTATTCACTGAATTTTTAATTACAATTTCTGTGTTCATCAGGTTTTTATGACTTTTCTTTTTTTTTTCATTCAAATCTGATCTGCCACTATTTTTTTAATCTCCAATTATCTTTTGGCTATTTCAAGCTTAGCTATCAGCTATCATCTCCTTGTAATATTAAGCATAGTTTTATGTCTATTTTTCATTATTTAGGTTCCTAGGATTGATTGTATGCTAGACATTTTATTTGAAACAAATTAGTGTTGGAATTATTTGAACATTAGCATGAAGAATTATTCCTTCAGAAATAATTTTTTTTTTGTATTCTAGGAAACCAAAATCATTGGTATTACTGTATTGCCTTATCCATTTCCAAAGTATAAGTTTTTCCAGACAACTCATGTTTCTTAAACCTCAAGGCGAGTCATTTGAATGTTGGTTTTCATCTTGTTAATATTTTAATCTAATGTGATTCTCTTATGATCCCCCCAAATCTTTATGTGACATGGTCTATAACCATAGTAGATCTGAAGGGCTTTTAAGCATGCAGCAGTCTCTTGGACATCTCCACATATTTGAGAATAATTCCTGGGTAAAAGGCAGGAGTCAGCAATTTGGCAGGTGTAATTAACTCTGATCATCTCAAAAGGAGGGAGGGCTGCTGTTACACAGTGGGGGCAGGGAGGATACCTATAGCTATTGTCCAGATAATCCACGTGGGCACCTACTGGTACACACTTTCCAAGTTGTGACTCGAAATAAACACCTTCATTAACTTCAGCCTAAGAAGGACATGGCAACCAGAGTCTCCCAACCTTTAGGGATGGGTCTAGGTCACAACAGCAGACAAATCACTGATATTGGCAATAGTGGAAGCTGAGTTGAATACAGGAATGGACAGAGATGATGAGTAGTCCACCAGATGGAATTTGAGGGGCACAGAGATGTGTTAACTAAATCTGCTTTTGAGGAAGGGCTTGTTGTGCTAGCTGTCAGCAGAGAGACCACACATGTCAGCTCCTTTAGAATTGCCTCAGCCTATCCTAGTGGAAGCCATGGTCAGTATCGGATTATGGCGCAGATTGTGAGGCTGATCATCTGTGATGAGTGATAAACTCTCAAATTTTCTGTGAGGTTGGCTGAGATTTTATTCAGGCCTATACTATAGGTAGACTCCTACCTTCTCCTGAATCTACCTCTTCCCTTTTCATTGCACAGGTTGACGCCTGATGAATAAATATAATGTATGCCACACTCCATCTCAGCGTTTGCTTCTGGGGAGCTCAGCCTGCAGAAGGATTCATAAGGAAATGAGGGCCCATTGACATCAGTTTCTGCTACCTTTTTGTCAGCAGTGTCTCGAATAATAATACTCGTATTATATATAATGCAAACAGCCAAAAAAAATCTCAACTGCACCTAATGCATGCCTATATATTAACACAACTCAATAATTATTAATTCAAATTGATTACAGTTTTTATTGAACACTGTTTAAATTAGCTTGTGTAACTCCTCACCCTTAATCTATCCCTTCTCCCATTTAAGCGGCATTGCTCATTAAAAAAAAGTGTGAGAAGGATATACATCTTTCCTTCAGAAGGAAAAAGCATAATAAAAAAACTTGAAGTGGTTCCTCAAAGGTTGAAAGTACATTCAAAAATGTACTTTGGTGGGGAGCGGGTGGGGGGAGGTATTGTTCGTTAGCCCCTGAAACTATGATTGTATGCAGAAGGGGAAAAATAGTGTGTTTATCCTTATCAGTAAAAATATGAGTACAGACTATAATGTGCCTAAAATGTTAAAGAAAATGTTTTATTTTCTGAAAAATATACTATCATATGCAACCTGAAAATTTCCTTATTTTACCTGTGACTTTCAAAAAACAAACTATAAACCGGTTTTTGGTAATTTTAGCAAATTGGATGATGATTATATGTCCAGTTTTTACTCATTGGTAACAGTGAGATCCACTGAAAAACAGTGTCACAAAATAGCCTATGAGCTCTGGTTGCCAAATATCTGCCCCAAAATCCTATCTAGGTTTAATTGTGAAAACTCTTCCTAAAATGATTATTTGAGGATGAAGTGGTGGGATGGTGACAAGAGATATTTGTGCATATTCATGTGATCTCAAAACACGTATGTGAATTCTTGTGAATTCACATTTAAAAGAACAGGTAATGTTCACAGACCCTATTCATTCTCAGGCTTTCACTGTAACGAAATATAGGGTACTATTTTGGAAATGATGCATTTTTTTTTGTGAAGTCAATAAAGAATGTGCCTAAGGGTGAAGGAACAGTTTGTATATCAAAACACTCTGGAGAGTTGTCTAGGCAATGAAGATATAAGCTTTAAAATTTATATTTTAAGTCAAGAAATAAAAATGGTATTTACTTTGTACTTGTCTAGCACAGCTAGCGCTGGTGCAGAATAAAAGCCTATAACTTTATTCCCCTGCAGTCGAGCACTTCGCCTCCACATCTCCCATAGTCTCTGCCTTTTTTATGAAATCAATTGTAGTTAGTCACTCAATAAGTAACAAGAATGCCAATTTAGCATAAGCAACACATTTTCCCTCCAGTGAAAGAAACCTTTGTCACTTTCCCTGATTAGCATATCTGTATTAATTTTAAGAGATGAACTAAGTTGTCCATCTTGAATATTGTATCTCTCTAGATTTCTTAAAGATTGTGTTATTCATAGTATCAGCTATTATTTTAAAAATGCACCTAAGAATTTTGGTTTGAACCAAGAAATACTAGTTGTTCATATTTTTATTTACAAGAGTATCTCTTTTTCTTTTATGGATAATGGGCCAATTGGATAATCGAAATAAAGTTACAGAAACTGTAACAAAAAAAAATGTGCTTATTAATAAATGTAACTTTTTTGACAGGAGTTAGGGAATATCATTGATAATCTAATGAGGGAAAAGCATCAAAATATCCTTGAGTTCTGTCCATGAAACTCCATTGGTTATAAGAATGTTAATTGAAGAATACCTGAAGTTGATTATAAAAGATAATCAATTCCACATGTATTATGCATTTATATGATATTCCATTAAAATTACGTTACTATAATTATGAAGCAATCCTGATATTTAGTATAAGAGTGATGATAAATAGTGCTAATAACCATAGCTATTGAGTATTTATTTGCTCACAATGCCCTGTATCAAACATTTTGTGCTCTCATGGTTATGTCTTCACACTAGCTTGGCTGAATTGACTATTAATATTATATATAATGTGATATCATATTAATATTCTCATTTTTTACATCATATAAGAGAAGCTTAGCAACATTAACTTTTGTGTAAAGTCAGGGATTCCAGAAAGTAGTGAGACTCTATGTTTATATGATATCAAAGTTCTTGGCCTTAATAAACTATTAAACACTATGAGAAAGTTGGATAATCACACTCTAACATTTTCATGTGAAAAAACACAATTTAGTATGTCTATTAATTTTTAAAAATCTCTTACAGTCTATTTTCTTTCTAATTATATTGACTTTTAAAGAATGAATAGCATTTTTCATAAACTATAATCTCACTATCCTAAAAGCTGTTTTTGAAATTATTTTATTTTAAAAATATTTTACACACATCAAACTTAGATATATGTGTAGGTAAAGAGAATTAAGATGAACACTCATGGATACAACATACTGCTTGAGACTTATAGTATATTTATCTTATCAAAGCCTTTTACATACTTTTCTATCATCACCATCTTTTCCTACATGAAGGCAAACACTATTCTGTGTTACATGAATATCATACTCATGATTTTCAGGTTACTTTTACTGAACAGTAATTAATGTATTTGTAAGTTTCTCTGCTTTTGAAATCTACATTTTGGTGGGGCACCTGGCTGGCTCTGCTGGTAGAGTATGGGACTACTGGTCTCAGGGTTCTGAAGGAGCCCTATCTTGTGTAGAGCTTACTTACAAAATTATCTCTTGGAACCACAGATATGATATACTGTATTTTTTTTGCTCACTATTTTAAGTGCGAGAATTGCAGTGTGGATGTGAAAAATTATAGATATGCCATTTATGCACTCATGTATAATTCCATGAGTTAATGTAACAATTCAACTATCCAGTCATCTTTGATGGACATTCAGGTTATTACCAATTCTTATAATATTTCTATGAACACTGAATTATATGTCTTGTGATGTACATGCATGAAAACTTTTGCTATGGAATACGTCCATTACTGGAACTGCTGGGGCATTGGAAAACTTGACATTTTCAAGTTTCATAAATACTATATTTTTCCAATATGTATCAAAAGCACTTTTATGAGAAGCACATCTAATACTCCAAATCTTTACCGAAGTGGGTATTACCTGACTTCTATATTTTCCTAATCTAATATTTATAAACTGGTGATCAGTGAAGAAATGATTTTCAGTTCCCTAATTATTGCTAGTGTCCATTCGTGTTTCCTTTTGGTGAAATGACCATTTTTAAAAGAATTACTTTTTAAAATTTTTTAAGATAAAAAACTATGTACAATATATAAATCGTTAGCCCCTTATATACATTAAATATATTATCTACATTATTTTCCATCCTTTATAGTGTCTATTTTGAACCAAATTTTTAATTTTAATTTAATGAGGCCAATTATTTGTTTTTAGTTAAGAAAAAATTTTCCTACAATATCTCCATATTTTATACTAAAAGCTTTTAAGGCTTGAATTTGAATTTAAATTTAACCCTTAAACCCATCTTGTATTGATGCTGTAAGGATTGAAATTCCATTTTTTCTTTATGAATTTGAATTGTGTATTAGTTTGCTTGGATTGCTATTACAAAGTAATATAAATTGTATGGTTTATAAACAACAGAAATTTATTTCTCATAGTTCTGGAGGCTGAAAGTCTGAGATCAGAATGCCATAATGACCAGGTTATGAGAAAGGGCCTCTTCCTGGTTGGAGACTGTGATCCCCTCACTGTGTCCTTACATAATGAAGTGGGAGAGGGAACTCTCTGGGGTCTCTCTTATAAGGGCTCATGAAATCTCCACCCTCGTGATCTAATCGTGTCTCAGAGGCCCTTCCTCCAAATACCATTACATTGGGTGGGTATTGAGCTTTCAACCTAAGAATTTTGCTGGGGACAACATTCAGTCTGTAGTAGATTGAGTGCGTGTATATAATTTTTTTAAACTGTCCACCATTATTCCACTACTTTTCTGCACATTCTTGACTTTTCTCCTCATACACCAAAGCTGATCTTAACTTTGTTGAACAGGTTTGACAAATAGAATAAAAAAACTAGTGTGGCATAAACAGAGATTTGGAAATTGCTTGCTTTTTAAGGCTTTCTGTTTATTCTGCTGTTACTATGTAAGAAAGCCCAATGTAGCATCCTGGAAATTTGACGCATGTGGAACAAAACTAAGTTGTCTTAGTAGAGAAATTTTAGATTAACTACTCTAGCCAGATATCCTAGACCATCCATCCCAGCCAAGCTGTGAAATGAACATAAATATCAGCCTAACCAGCCAAGAACATAACCACACTAAGTAATACATAACATTGAAAGCTGAATAAATGCATTGTTTAACCCCGTTAGGTCTTGGAGAATTTTCATATGCAGAAAATAGATACTACACAATAATTAATATTTCCACCATTGAATTCTGAATGGCTTATCCTTTCTCTACTAATCTGCAGTGTCACATCGGCCATAAAAATCAAGTTCTATATACACATCAGCTCCCCATTAACATCTATCTTTATTTTTTACAAATGGCCTTTTGAAAATCTATCTGTAAACTATTCTATCTTAATTATCACACCTTTATAATAAATCTTGCATGTAGCATATGTAGCACTTAAACTCCTCAAGTTTGTTTTTCTGCCTTATGCTCCATCGATATCTTTAGCAGTTTCCCTATTTATAGAAAAATTTAAAGATATTTCAGGTTTCCAATGGATTTTTTACTTAATTAACTTAGCTAGTGATCTGCCTAAAAAGAATTGGTACCAAAAAAAAAAAAAAAAAGAATTGGAACCTTTCCAAAATTGAACAGTATGAGTCCATTAATTTTTTTCTTCAAATCTTTTCTTTGTCAAAGTAAGTTGACAATTATTTCCATACTCTTGTACACATCCCTGTATGTGTGTATAAATATATAATTACTGCTTTGCTTTTCATGTGTATGGTGGCCATTAGAATGTTCTTTCAGACTATGGATCAAGAGAACTTAGTTGACTAACAGTCCAGGTGATACACTCTGAATCCATCATTTCATTTGCAAGGAGTCACATTTCCCATAATCTGCTCCTAGCTAGTGAATAATACATCCTGTATATTAGGCAGGACCATTTCTGGGATACATAGGACTCATATAATGTATGACTTTAACTGAAGACACCTTAACAGCCCTCTTGAACTTTCATTAGAATCATAAACTCTCTAAGAAGCTTCCACTTAATTTTCCCTCCTTCTTTTCCTCTCTTGTGTCTCTGAGTCAAATTCGTATTTTGCTCTGCCAGCTTCTCCAGAATTCTCTCCCATATTTCTTACATGTTTAATATGTCTTGATGTTTGCTTCTTGAAAACCCCAGATAACACACGTTCTTAATAAAGTAGAATGGAAACTGTTAGTTTTAATGAATTCTAGTTCATCATTATTTAGTGATTAGTTTTTTTTAATATCTTAAGGTAGGCTTTGCTTGAAATGTATTTTCCTTCCTTTCCCAAGAAATTGATTATTTTGGCATATAAATATAAATCTATAATCCATTAAATTTATGTTCGCATATGGGGTACAGTGAAGAATGAGTCATTTGATCTGCAATTTGCTCTAGCAGTATTTATTGAGAAGTTCATTAACTTCTCACTAAATTACTGTGATAACTTTGTTGTAAATAAAATTACTGTATAATGTGTGGAACTATTCTGGGCTCTATTTTGATAATTGATTTATGTTTATATTATTTTATTAAGATCATTCTTAAATATCGGTATTATAGAAGGCTTTAAAACATAAAATTCAAAAACTCAGAATTTATTACTCTTCTTGAAGATTGTCTTGACAGTCCTAGACATTTTGCATCATCATATACACTTTAAAACCAGCTTGTCAAATTGCAACACACACACACAGACACACACACACATATACACATACAGAGTATTGTATTAAGTCTATTGATTCCTTTGACAAGGATTTGATAGTTTAATAATCTTGAGTCTTCCAATATAGCTCAGTTTTTTCTGGGTCTCCTTTATATGAATGAGCAAATTGGTTGGTTTCAGTGTGGATATTTTTTGAGAATAGTATTTATTTTAGTTTTCCAAGGTCTTTCAATTAATATTTTTCTACCTTTAGTTTATAATTGTTTTTTTTAATATTTTATTTATTTATTCATGAGAGATACAGAGAGAGGCAGAGATATAGGCAGAGGGAGAAGCAGGCTCCTTGAGGGAAGCCCGATGTGAGACTCAATCCTGGGACTCCAGGGACATGTCCTGAGCTGAAGCCAGAGACACTCAACCACTGGGCCACCCAGGTGCCTGATGGTTTTTGATTGTTGAAATTCAAATGAATTTTTGATGTTTTATTCAATTGTTTTCAAAGATCACCTTTTACTAATAATTTGTGGATATTCTTACACTTACAAAGCACACAATTATTTAACATATTTCCAAATACATATTTGCTTCTTTAGATATCACTTTTCAGTTTGGAGAAGTTTGCTTGTATTTGTAATTTGAGTAGTTTTTATTTTATTTTTTTATTTTTTAAGATTTTATTTGTTATTCACGAGAGACACAGAGGCAGAGACACAGGCAGAAGGAGAAGCAGGCTCCATGCAGGGAGCCCAACGTGGGACTCGATCCCGGCATCCCAGGACCACGCCCTGGGCTGAAGGTGGCACTAACCGCTGAGCAACCCAGGCTGCCCATTTGAGTAGTTTTTAAACCTTAAGTGTATATAAAATCAATTTAGTTTCTTGTAATTTTGGTCCATTGGTAATATATTTTATTAATAGAGTGAGTAATATAGAAAATAAAAACCTTTTGTGTTTATTTTCTTCATTTATGTCATTTCAAACTAAAAAATATTCCAAGAATTAATCTGTGATTATATTTTGTTCCATTGTTCATTCTTTCTTGAAACATATAACCAAATGATTGGATAGATTAGCTATATAGAAAAATAGATATGGTTTTCTGAACCACTTGAAAACAAGTTGCATTTCCTATACCACTTGACTCCAACATCTTATTGGGGTTTATGAATTTTATTAATTAAAAAAATTACTTTTGGCCTCATTAATTAAAAAAATATCTGATTTCTATTTCATTAATTCTTCTTACCTTTTTTATCTCCTCCCTTCTACATATTTTAAGAGACATTTGCTAGCTGTTTTTTTAAAGAATAAATTTGGATAAATTTAGATAGTTTGTTATAGACATTTCTTCATTTCCAGTGTGTGCATTAAAGCAAGAAATTACTGATTATAATCACTGGTAGCTTGAATCCACAATTTTGAATATCATATATATTTATCTTACCGTTCTTACAGTTTTCTGTATCCAATTGTGATTTCTTATTTGACTTACATCTTCCTAAGAAATGACCTATTCAGTGTCCAAAATTAAGGATCATTTTAGTCACTATTCCATATTTTTTGTTAATTTTTCCTATCATCAGAATATTTACTTACATGGGTTCAACTACTTGAATTCTGAATTAATTGGTTTATTCCTCAGTATTGTGTCTATTTTAGTAAATTTTTCATCTGCTCATAAAAAGTGTACTTATAGTAAGTTGTATTAATTAAATGAAATTGATTAATCAGGATATTTAAAAATCCTTTATATTCACCATACTGTTTGTCCTATGAATTACTGTGAGTTACGTATTGACATTTCCCAACTATGATTGTAGATTCATGTATTTCTTCTTTTCATCTGTCAAGATTTCTTTGTGTGTATTTTTACAGTAATACTATTCATTGCAAATGAATTTAGAATTAGTTTGCCTTTCAGATGAAGTTCACTTTTATTACTATTAAATATCCTTTTTTATCTCTGATAATATATTTTTGATTTCTAGTCTGTTTTATTCGGGTATTAATATAGCCTCCCCAGTTTTCCTTTGTTTACTGACGGCATAATATATATGTGTTATGCAAATATATACACATATATACATATATATGTATATATATTTCATTTTTAATTTTAAAATTTTATATTTTTATGTATAAAGGGTGTCTCTTTTTTTTAAAGATTTTATTTATTTATTCATGAGAGACACACAGAGAGAGAGAGAGAGAGAGAGAGAGAAAGAGACAGGCAGAGGGAGAAGCAGACTCCATGCAGGAAGCCTGATATGGGACTGGATCCCAGGACCTCAGGACCATGCCTTGGGCTGAAGGCAGTCACTAAACCGCTGAGCCATCCATGGATCCCCAAGCGTGTCTCTTTAACATGAAAAGATGTTCAGCATCGCTCGTCATCAGGGAAATACAAATCAAAACTACAATGAGCTATTACCTGACTCCTGTGAGAATGGCTAAAATTAACAACACAGGAAACAACAGTTGTTGGAGAGGATGCGGAGAAAGGGGAACCCTCTTACACTGTTGGTGGGAATGCAAGCTGGTGTAGCCACTTGGAAAAGAGTGTGGAGGTTCCTCAAAAAGCTAAAAATAGAGCTACCCTATGACCCAGCAGTTGCATTACCAGGTATTTACCCAAAGGATACAAAAATACTGATTCAAAGGGATACATGTACCCTGATGTTTATAGCAACAACAATAGACAAATTATGGAAAGAACCCAGATGTATGTCAATTGATGAATGGATAAAGAGGAGGTCACACACACACACACACACACACACACACTTTCATCTATCAAAAATGAAATCTTGCCATTTGCAACAATGTGGATGGAGCTAGAGAGTATTATAGCATAATAATATAATATAATATAATATAATATAATATAATATAATATAATATAATAATATAATATAATATAATATAATATAATATAACAATGTAATATATAATGAAATAAGTCAGAGAAAGACTAATTCCATATGATTTCACCCATATGTAGAATTTAAGAAACAAATCAAAGGAACATGGGGGAGAAAAAAAGAGGCCAACTAAAAAACAGACTCTGAACTATAGAGAACTGATGGATACCAGAGGGTAGGTGGTGGGGAGTACTGGCGAGATAGGTGAGGGGAATTAAGGAGAGCACATGCAGTAATGAGCCCCGGGTGTTGTATGGAAGTGATGAATCACTAAATTTCATTACTGAAACTCATGTTACACTGTATATTAACTAACTGGAATTTAAATTAAAACTTGAAAAAAAATGTCTCTTTAAACAGGGTGTGGTTAAGCACACATTTGTTTTGTTTGTTTTGTAGTAGGACAATCTTATTGTAGTTCTTAGACAATTAACACTTGGTGGAATCATTGATATATTTTCATATGTTTGAGGTTAAATTTATCATTTCGCATCTTGTTCTATTTAACCCAGTTTTATTTCCAGTTTTTCTTTATTCATTTGTTCCTCCCTTCCTGCATTCTTTTATATTGTTTGACTGTTTCACATTTTCATAATTTTCTATTATTAGCATTTACTTTAAAATTTAATTAATTGTATTTTTTATGGATGTCTTAGGTATTTCCTATGCAACATTAGTTGCCGTATATTAAATAAGTACTTTTATTGTTTGCCCACTGTGAAATAATTTTACAATAATTTAGTTCCATGTACCCCTGCAAAATTAATGCTCTGGCTGTTATATATTTCATATATATGTATATGTATGTATATGAAAATATATGTAATATTATATATATTAAATATAAGAACAAGACTGAATGTATGTTTGGGTGTGTGCATATATATGTGTGTATGTGTAGCATTGTCAAATTTTTTTGTTGTTTTAAACAACTATCTTTATATTAACCTAAATATGTGCCCCATTTTGGTCTTGTCTGCTTTTTCCAGCTGGGGTTATTATTCTTTCATTCGGAATAACACACTTCAATAATATTTGTAGTAATTGTGTACTTGTGGCACATTTTTACAACATCTGGTCTATAAAACATCTTAATTTCTTAGTCATTTTTCCTTAGAAAAAAAAGGTATTGCTTTTCCTTAGTACAGAATATTATGTGACAGTACCTTTCCCAAGAACACACACATCCCAGATTTAAAAATATATATATATATATATATATATATATATATATATATATATATATATCCTATTGTCCTTTGGCTCTTAAAATTTCTATTAAGTGCCAGCTGTAAGTCTTACTGTTGTGCTTTAAAGATATTTTCTCTTTTTATTCTCTTCTGTTTCTAAGATGTATTCTTAAATTTTTATCTTTATTTAAATGTGATTTTTTAAGTTTCATGATTTTTAAACTTCTACTTGGTACTCATTGAGCTTCTGGGATATGTGCATTAAAATGTTCTATCTGTTACAGAAAAATTTTAGTCATTATCTTTTAATATTCCTTTTTATCACATCCTCCCCTCATTAAAAAATATTAAATGTCAGTTATTACTATATCAGAGTCCTTAACTATATCCAACTTGTGTCTTTCTTTGCTTTTCTTCCTCCCTCCCTCCCTCTTCCTCTTCCTTTCTCCCTCCTTCTTATTCCTATTATTTTTCAACATTTTTCATTTGCATTATTTTTCCAAGTTACTAATTCTGACTTACAGTATAACTAATCTATTATTAAGTCTATCTGAAGAATAATCAATTGCAGACATTCTATTTTTTGTGTGTTTTATATTGTCCAAATTATTTTGTACCAATCAAAACTTATGCTGAAATCCCATTTTATTTTTTAGACTTCCCCTATTGGTCTATTTTCTCAAAACTCTAATAATGGAATCATAGGCCACTCTGAATATATTTTTCTATTTTTCTCTTTTCCCTTGATTTTTTGTTAATGCTTTATAAGATAAAATGTTCTACTTGTAACTGAAAAAAATTATTGAAGCTGTGAGATGTTATCTTCTTTCAAAGTAGTTGAGATTTTTTATGACATGTAATTTATCATTGAATCACCCTGATGATATTTGGGCTTGGTTTTATACTTTATAAGTTTTCCTCTTACAACTAGAGATTGAAATTAGTTATATCTCAAAGAAAATTGAAGGGATGTGTTTCATGTCTCTTTCTTGCCATGACTTGGTCCTCAAACTGTTTTTCTACCACATAAATGATAACATTTCTAGTTAGGTTTATAAAAACTCAGTGATGTTTTCCCATGACTTTTTAGATGCTCACTCTATACACACTTTACACTGGTCCCCTCTTTTATTTAAGTAAAAATTTTGCTGTCTGCTTGGTTTGATTCATTCCCACTGCAATAACAATAAGTTTGGATTGATATGCACAAAATTCAGCTCATATGTTTCCCTTCTCTTTTTTTTTTTAAAAAATTAGGTATTGTTAGAATTCTTTCGATGATTTCAAAAGATATGTTTTTCCAAGTTTTATAGTTATTTTTAGTTAGAAATTTAGTCAGACACAATCTAGAACAAGAAATCCTGTGAAATTTAATTTTTACTCAAATGCTTGAGAGGTTCCAATTGTGTATAGAATAATAAAGAAGTGCACACTAATTTGTATTTTGGGAGAAGTCTTTAGATTACATAAAATATTTGGATTTATTATAAATTTCACAAAAAAAGTATTATAATTGACAGTAATCTTTTTCTCTGACAGTGTTAGATTTTCTTAAATATATTAGGGAATATAAAATGAATATGAAAATAATTGGAAAATATAATAGCATATATGGAAAGGCACTATTTATATGTTGTCACCTTTGCTCTTCTTTATTATTCTTTTTAATGTTCTGTCTTTATTGCTAATTATTATAGTAATGTTTTGCTTTTATACCTTTTGCTCTTTTGCTAGTCATTCTGTTTGTTAAACATATGATGATAGGTATTTGTTTCTATGTTAGACAAATAAACAAATTTGTTTATTTGATAAACATATGGTGATAGAATTTATGCCTGGATGCATAATGTTTCTCAAATGAAATTTAACATTTTAAAAATTAAATCAATATATATATTATATATTATATGTTATATTTAATATTTAAATTAATATATGTATTTTATATATAATCTTTAAAAACAAATCCTGAGTTGTATGATAGGGCATACATAGTGAGATTTAAGTCTCACAAATATGGACAGGAATTTTTATGAACTCCATAAAACCAGAAATTAAGAACAAATCTATAACTTTCTAAGTGTATCCGTGATGATTAGTATTAGCAAATGAATACATTCTCAAGTTGGCTAATAGCTTTCTTAGGGAATAAAATCTGTTTGTTCAGTGACTAGCAAGACCTCATAATTCCCTTGGGCAACTGATAAAAAGTCTTCCTCATTAAAAAGAACAGAAAGTACATTTCACATAAAACTGTTAATTACAGTTTTCCAATTTTAACTCTAAAATAAGGGACTATTTTCCATGTAATTATATGATTACTGAACCCCAAGGCAAATCAGGGGAGTTTCTTATATCCATTATCAGAAAAATGATATTTATATTGAATCTATTAAAATTAAAATATAATTTCAAAGTGCTAATACATCAACTTTCAAATTGAAAAGCACACATCTTTTCCCCTTTTCAGAGGGTTGTATTTGATTTAAAATAGAAGAGAAATTCTTCCTATCACTTTTTATTATGTATTTATTTTTTTCTAATTTAGAGTTTATATAAAATATTTTATTTTTCTCAAACTCTCAATGAATCTGGGGAATCTATACTCTTTAACAGTATGGAAAACCTTTGCAGTTTGGATTTCCCCTTCTCCTAGTTTGACTGATTTTAATTAATGTATCTCCCAAAACTGAACTGCATCATATATAGAATATATGTCATATATTTACAAAATAATAAATAAACAAAATAATTTCTGCTAGGTTTACCAGACAAAAGGAGAATTTTAAATGTTTAAAATATTAAACTAAAAAAAACAGCACCTCAAAATTTGAGCAGGAAACCAATTGGGTAAAATGGATTGCCTGAAGATAATTATTCCTATCAGTACCAAGATCCTGATATCAAGGCTTAGATTGGTAAATTAAGGCACCCTAACAATCAATATTCTTTATTAAGGCAACTTTCTTAAAAGGGGTCAAAGTTCAACAAAAAGTGATATAAGTGTTGCTTGCCACACTCAACTCTAGCAAGAGCAGACATAATTATATTGAAGACAACATTCCTATTTTACTTAGTAAATACTCAAGATATAAATTTAGTGAAATATTGAGTGAATATGAATAAATAAAAATGATGAACCCACAAGAAATTAACTCCAAGAAAGAGTCATCATTTTTTTTGCTCTTGTCATTAATTGGAGACATACACTCTACACACAAACACAAAATTGCATCACATATTAACAATATCAGGCTTCTGGAACTTCATATCAACAAATCCCTTGAGTATTTTATTTTTTGCTCTGAGCAAAATATGTTGGTATTGTCTTTAACTCTATATAAGAAGCTGTATTAGAAGAAAAAAAGTAATTTTAAGAGTTGAGGGAGATTTTTATGAGAGAATAAAATTAAGACATATGAGATTCATACCAACCTCCCTTGATATGGCGAATCAAATCAGCTTCTGCTTATTTTTCTCCAGTTGTTTAAATAATTACTTAAAGAACCATTTTTGTTCCTCATTATTTGTATATTTTATTATTCATTATATTTATTATTATAATTATCTGTATACATTATTTGTATATGTTTTAGAAACATATAATTAACAACTTACCAAACTATATGGCAATATAAAATTACTGAAAATGAAATATACTACAAAAATTATTGTAAAATGTCTGGCCTCCTCTTTCTGGGAGTATCCATTTGTTCAATTAACTACTTATTATTGGCCATCTATCTTGTTATTAGTTTCCTGATACTTCAATACTTGAACAAATATTCTTGCACCTAAATCTTAAATACCTGGTACCTTCTTTATAATCCATCAATGTGGAGTGTCTGATCTAAGTACAACCAACGAGTAAGGATTTACTGTGCTTATTGAAAAATTGTTTTTGTAAAGCTTATATAGAAGAGGAAAAATTTTCCTTGATTCTCTTAGGGTCCATATCAGGGCCTGAAAATTAAACTGATAAAGACAGTTGAACAATAGAAAAGCAGAAAAATATATCTGAGTTTTACATAGAATGAAAACCTTCATAAGGAAATAAAGACCTAAAGAAAAGCTTAAACTTGATTATTTTTAAGCTAGGTTTGATGAATAGTAAATGATTTTGAAAAAAAATAGGATAACATGAAGGATATGAGGTAAGTTTAGTAAATGGGAGAGGGGAGCAGAATTTAGCAAGTTTATTTATTCTGTTCTTGTGTCTTCCTCTTGTAGATGAGGATAGTTCTCTATTCGGGATATAGGAAGAGCCCCTCTCACATGAAGGTCTTATGGCATATATCATATGAATGTACATAAAAATATTTATGTGGATATATACATTAGATTTATGAACATACACTTAAGTAGATCTTTAGATTGATTATTTGATATTTTGCTAATAGCATGATATCTAGCAGTTACATGTGACAGGAAAGTACTTGCTGTGTTTTCATAAGGATATGACTGGTTTTACATGCAGAAATGGATTTGACAAATTAGAGAAATGGAGAGGCAAACAGAAAAGGAATTAAGTAATTTGTTTATAGAATTACAGAAATAATGGAGTAAATTCAGTAGTATCTGAAGGTTAAAAAATTAAAATGTTCATGACAGTGATGAGATAAAGTCTAGGGTTCAAGGGAATCATGGTTTTAGAATATACTCACTTTGTAAAGTACCTTGAATCCACAACTGGCCTGTTTTGAACTGGATTCTAAAATGAGATCCAAGAAAGATATTTAAGGAAAGGAGTATATCAGTCATTTCTACACTTTTGAATTATACTATGGAAAGGTGGAACGTTAGTATAAATGGGAGAAATGTGAGGCTAGCAAACCTTAGGGAGGCTATTTTTACAGGTAAGAGATGATGAGACTCTGACCTGTGGGACATTGTCTTTGAAATGGACATGAGAGCATAATATCACAAGACCAAGACAGATAGTAGATGCTAAATATGAGATGCGTTCTCGTAAAGAATTTGGTTAGCGCCTTTCTTTCTTTCTTTTTCTTTCTTTCTTTCTTTCTTTCTTTCTTTCTTTCTTTCTTTCTCTTTCTTTTTCTTTCTTTTTTTCTTTCTTTCTTTTTAATTTTTCTTTTTTAAGAGTTTATTTATTTATTTGAGAGAATGGGCAAGCAAGATAAAACATGAGCAGTGGGAGGGGCAGAGAGAGAGAGAGAGAGAGAGAGAAGCAAATTCCTTGTGAAGCAGGGACCCCAATGCAGGGCTCAATTTCCAGACTCTAGGATCATGACCTGAGCTGAAGGCAGATGCTTAACTGACTGAGGGTGCTCCTAGCACATTTGTTTCTACACAACATATAACAAGATTTATATACATCTCTCACTAAGAAGTAACAATATAGAAAGTTTAATTTTCTTCATATATACTTTAAATGATTATTCAACAACTTCATAAAGAATACTTACTTTTTGTTATAATAAAAAGATGATAAAGAAGTAATTAGATTATTTTGTTTTGTTTTGTCCTTTAGATACAAAAGGGCTACCAAAACCACATATTATAAAATTTATCTCAAAAATTTAATTCCCAAAATTACTAACCCCTTTCATATACTGCAATGAAGAGAACCCAGATTTCTGTGCATAAAGTGTTTGTGTACTTACTAGTAATTATATACCCACGTTAAGATAGAAATAACCCAAAAGTCATCAAAAGTCTTCTGCAATCTGCCAATATATGGTCTATATAAAACCTAATGCATGTTGTAGTATGCTCAGTGTATAGGAACACTATATCATGACACAACAATGGTTTTGCTGGTAAAAATTTATTCTCTAGAATAGGTGTCTGCACAGTCCTCAAGGGACCTGTCAATTGTACCTGATGCTACCTCTGAAACCAAACAATGTTGCTAAAAGTAGTCCCAGACCTTTTTACTCTAATGCAAGTTTTGAGAGATATGTTCAGATAGTTGACATTTTTAAATAAGTTTTCATACTTCATGTGGGTCAAGTGAAATAATGAAACAGAAAATAAAAGAAAATCAAGTTTTTAACAATTTTCAGATGTGACTGATATTAGCTGAAGCATCTGATCTTGTTAGAAACTATAAGAGCATTAGCTCTAAGATGGGACTATTTTTGAGCATTTTATTCACTGCAATATCCACAAATGAGAACATTCCCTGATCCATAATGGTAACTAACCAAATATTTCTAACTAAATTGATACATCTATCAAACGTTTCTTGCAAGTTTTAATAAAATGCATTGGGGAAGCTGCCCTAGAATACTTGTGAAATATCTATATAAGCAGAGTCAGACTCCAGTATTTATATTCTATCTCACACCTTGTAATTCAAAAGAGAAAAAATAGTAAAGATGTTTCTCTGCACTACTGCGAACAGTGACATAAAAATTGTGCTCTGTTGGCTAATCATATGATGCTATCTTCCTACTTAGGCTAATTTTCAGTCAACTATACCACAAACCTTTGTTTAAAAATGGATAATTGTAGCTTATGTCTGTCAGGAGCTTTAATTCCTTAAAAGAAATCAGCTAAATTGTTTCTCATTTATGTATTATTATGCCTATTTTACAAGTAATAAGAGGCAATTGAACTGAAAATTGAAGGTAAAAAATTAAGTAATAATGGAATTAAGGGGAAAAAAAGAGAAGCTTTCCACTATCCCCATTGATTTGTACTATATCTTTTTTCACTCTTGGTTTATAAAGATCTAACATTGTGCTAATTGAAAAATGGAGGAACACTATCAAACACTACAATGCTAAAACTTATTTTTTTTCAGAACTTGGCAAACTGGCTCAGTCAGTGTTTTACTGCTGATGCCTCTGATCATGTGCCCCTAGTTTCTACCTGCATTTTCTTCTCTCATACTTCCTCCTCTCTTGAAAGTTTAATGATTTATGGATTTTTATAAAAATCAGGATTATAAAACCACTTTCTTCACACTTCACATCCTTCAAATATATTTAGAGACCAGTTACTCACTCTGATTAATTAGTACCACAGTCCTAAACTTATCAGTGCTTGATTGACCAGAATTTTACCTAACCATTTTTCTATTACTAAAAATCTTTTGAACTTAGACAGCTTTAATTTTTAACATTTTTTCCTAGGGAGTGATTCTTTTTCTAATTTGTGATTCTCATAATGCTATGTTCTATTAACATGTTTTATTTCTGTGTACATTCCATATAAAACTGTGAAAATATCACATATTATACAATTCTGTGTCAATGTTTATACTAGAACTGGTGTACTGTATTTAGGAATATGCCAACTTAAAAATCCTTTTAGGATTCTAATACAATTTTATTTTCATCATCTATAATATAGGAATGACAACAATAGCTATTTATTAGAGTTATTTTTAAGAACCAAGTAATATATCCATGAAACTGTATAATAAATATTTTGATATTTATTGCAATTAATTATTATCGTTAGGGAAATGCAATACTATCTTCACAAGAGAAAGATATTTTTTCAGTTTGCATTCTATAACCTAGGACAGATTGGTACATGATAGGTATCAAATGAATGGTGCTAAATTAAATAAAATTTTAGTTTTTAGATCCTCAACACTAAAATTTTTAAAAGGGTAAGTCTGGATGTAGCTATTATAAGTGGGTTATAATAGAAACCCTGTACCTTATTACTGTGTCTAAGATTTGACAACTTAAAAACGAATTTAGCACTGAAATGTTTTATCTGGAACATGAGATAATATTAGCATAGAGTTCATACGGTTGTTTTGAGGATTAACTTACACGAGTGGTTAATAAAACTTGATAAACATCATATGTTATTGTGAAGAAATTATTTTGTTCTTAAGTAAGGTCATTGATAAAAGTATAAAATAGACTATAATTTGAAACAAGTTAATATAATTGTCTTGAGCATATTTTTTCTAGAAAAATTCATAAGTAAAATATGAAAAATTGAACAGTGGGTTAGAATGAGAAGAGACTTTGAAATTGAAAACATTTCGGATAATTTTCAGGTTAACTAGGAAGTTGGGAAGCAATGATGAGTAATTCAAAATGGGAACAAAAAGCATAGCAATAATACTGTGTTCAACAACACAATCTTGTTTGCATAAAGTGAAGACTGAACACATGGAATAGAGGTTCTATGCTAGACAGCAACTGACAATTTTTCCAAGGAAAAATGTGTATGTTGTGCACTCAGGAGAAGGTGAGCATATTTTGGCTGCGAAGGGAAAGGTCAAGTGGCTTATAAGCCTGTTGGAATGCATCTTAGCAACATTTCTAAAGTCAATGGTCAGATTAAGAATGTAGGGTATGCTGCCAAAAGTGTAGATGACATTTTAAATACTATTTTATAATAATCTCATAATGGTGACAGGAATGACAAAGGAAGGCATGGATGCAATCTTCATGGACATTTCTTATAAACAGCATAAAACTGGTAGCCTTTTGAAAGAAACAGAAAAATAATTCTGATGGCTATTATGTTATGATTTAGGTTTTATGTTTAGATATTATTTTTGTGCTGGTAAACGTAACTTGATGCAATAACGTAGTCATTTATTAATATAGTTTTCCTAAGTAGGTTGTGGTCAAAGAATGAATAATATTTAGGCCCTCCCTTAAATTTAATCAGGAATAGGCAAAATGAAAAATATGACCTAATTTGTCTCAAGAAAAAGAAATTGTTGAAGAAGCAATCATTTTATAATGGAAAGTACCTGTGTAGGAATTAAGAATAGGAAAATTTTGAGCACTAGTCTTGTTTGGAATTATATAATAAGTATTTATATTTTGGACCTCTAAATAGAAGCTTGTTAGAGGTCAACAAAAGGAATCAAGTGTGGTTTAGAAGAAGAAAGTATCAGTATACGGGCATTCTACAACATCATGGAAGAACAAGAAAAACACTTGATATCAGGCATTATTCCAACATGTTCCAAAATCCAGAAACAAAATCAGCACCAAATTTCTGAATAACCATATACTACACATTCTAATAGGGATCTATGAAAAAAAAAGTGATAGAAAAAATGTAAGATGAAAGTAGATGTGAGAAGCTGCTGTCCTTTTGAAAATGTTCTCCAAACAGGTCACACACAGTTTAAGTTGAATTTAAACATTTCCCGAATCCTTTGTTGATCACTAAACTACACAGACACAGGGGAAACTTTCCAGGGAGACAAAAACAATACAAGCAAATAAGAGACAAATAAAATAGGAAAATCAACGACTTTTAGAAATGTAGACTCAAATAAATAAATAAATAAATAAATAAATAAATAAATAAATAAAATAGATTCTGTAGGTTAGGACCAGGTAAGTTAATTACCTACAAAAATAAACCAAGTAGGGATCCCTGGGTGGCGCAGCGGTTTGGTGCCTGCCTTTGGTCCAGGGCGCGATCCTGGAGACCCGGGATCGAATCCCACATCAGGCTCCCGGTGCATGGAGCCTGCTTCTTCCTCCGCCTGTGTCTCTGCCTCTCTCTCTCTCTCTCTGTGACTATCATAAATAAATAAATTAAATAAATAAATAAATAAATAAAAAATAAAAAATAAAAAAATAAACCAAGTAGCCAACCACAGAACAACAAAATTCCAGAAACATTTATCAAATTATACAATGTCCAATTTTCAACTAAAATTTACTAGATGTTGAAAGAAACAAAATAAAATATTTAACCCATAACAGGGAAATAATTCATTCAAAAGGGACCAAGTGTTTGATTGAACAGACAAAAATTTCAAATATATACTAATACCATATGAAGAAATATAGAATATAAACAGAAAAATAAAAACTATTATAGAATAAAATGCAAATTCTAGAGCTAATTATTAAAATAGATGAAAAATTCATAGGCTCAACAGCAGATGAAAATGTTTAATAGATAAGCTCAACAGAAGAATTGGGATGATAGAGGTGCACTTTAAGACAGATCGCTATGTTTTACATGGTTTGAAAAACAGAGAAAATTGTTAAAATACAAATAAAGTATCACAGGCCTGTGAGACAGTGTCAACACCTAAAAATGTATGTTTGAGTCCCATCAAGACAGAAAAATGGGAGAAATTCCCATAAAGACAGAGAAAAATGGGGAAAAATAATGATGACAAAAATGATAGATAAAAAATTCCTCAATTGTGTGGAAATAGAAACTTACAGATTCAAAGTCAAAAAAGCCCAATTAGCATAAAAAGTTGTCTTCGTCTAACAGCTTCAAAAGAAAAAAGAAGAAAAATATTGAGAGCAGCAATAGGAAAATAACACATTTTCCTTGTTATAACAATAGTACATTTAAAGCCTGATTTCTCATCAGAAACCATGGAAGACAAAGAAACTAGGAAGACATGTTAAAAGTGCTGAGAGAAAAATACCAGATTTTTATATTCAGAAGAATACTTTCCACAAATGGAGATATCTTAAATATATTTCTTTTTTTTAAAAAAAGATTTTATTTATTCATTAATAGAGACATAGAGACAGAGAGAGAGACAGACAGACACAGAGACACCGGCAGAGGGAGAAGCAGGCTCCCTGCAGGGGGCCTGACATGGGACTGGATCCTGGGTCTCCAGGATCAGGGCCTAGGCTAAAGGCGGCACTAAACTGCTGAGCCACCCGGGCTGCCCATGTTAAATACATTTCTAGATAGACAAATCTCTGAATATTGCTGGCAACACGTATGCACTGTGAGCATAGATGAGACTAAAAATTGTCCTTCAGGCTGAAAGGAAATTGTACAAGAAAATAAGCTGGATATATCAAAAGGAGTAAAGTGTACTCTAGTTGGCATATGTGTGTATTTGTATACATGTAGGTATAGGTATATGGCACAAATTTTCTTTTCTAGATTTCTGTATAATGCACAGGACTGTTTAAAGCAGAAGCTGAAAAAGAATCTGTAATAAGGCAGATCATAAGTATTTCAGCAGTAGGATGTAAAGCTCTGTGACCATTCTACTTTTCTGTTGTAGCATGAAAATAGCCACAGACAATACCGAAATCAATAGGTGTGGCAGTGTTCTGATACAATTTAATTTATGAAACCAGGTGTTGAGTGGCACCGGGGTGGCTCAGTTAAGTGTCAGACTCTTGATTTTGACTCAGGTCATGATCTCAGGGTCATGAGATAAAGACCCATTGTGCTCCATGTTCAGCATGGAGTCTGCATGTCTTTCTCTGCTCCTCCCCCTATTCACATACTCTCTCTCTCTCTCCAATAACTAAATAAGTAAACAAAATCATAAAAAAATAAATAAAACAAGTGATGATTCAGATTTGGACCACAGGACATAATTTAGTGATGTCTGTTTAAATGTAAAGTTATAACACTCTTTTGTTGAGACATACATGAAATACATGATTTATTTTTTTATTTTTATTTTTTTAAAGATTTTATTTATTTATTCATGAGAGACACACACACACACAAAGAGAGAGAGAGAGAGAGAGAGGCAGAGACACAGGCAGAGGGGGAAGCAGGCTCCATGCACCGGGAGCCCAATGTGGGATTCAATCCTGGGTTTCCAGGATCGCACCCTGGACCAAAGGCAGGCACCAAACCACTGCGCCACCCAGGGATCCCGAAATACATGATTTAAACCAAGTATAATATGAAGATAAGCATAGAAATATAATAGTAAAAACAAAATGGCATTTTACCAATAGAATTCAGAATTAACTTAAGAAGATTTTAAAGGTGAACATTATAGCCCATTCAAGAATCACTAAAATGTAATTCAAAGAAGTTTAGCCAAAAATTCAACAGGAAAATTGAAATGACAATACAAAATAAATAAGTAAGAAATCAACAAAGATGGAGAAAGGAGGTGGGGAAAAAAAAAGATGAGACAAATAGCAATGAAATCTTAAAATATCAAGTAACCTAACCGTATCAATAACACTTTTAAATAAATCATCTGAAAACTAATAAAGAGGGAGATATTATCAGATAGGGTAAAAAAAGCAATATTGAAATACACGGAGTGCAGAAAATGCTATTTAATATCATATACACAAATAGGTTACCATGCAAAGGATGCAACAGTGTTGTGCGTCTGGTTTCTAGTCCAGCATGTAAGAAGCTGGAAGACACCACTGCATTCTAATAATAGAGCTGAACAAACTAAAAAATCCACAGCTTTTCTTATATTTATTAGAAGTGTGAGTCACAGAGAAAACTCTTGTCCCCAAAATGAGGAACCCATAGGAGAATACAGAGAATCGTACTTACCAGAACAGAAACCCAGAAGCCCAAACCTTGGGGTGAATTGGTGCTCTGGAGAGAAACCTGAGCTATAACTGGTAATTGCTAAAGGCTCAGTGTGAACAGGTCTGAGGGATACAAACTTCAGGAGAACCCAGTGATGGGGGGGGGGGGGGGGGCTCAATAATTTTGTGAATTTCACCTCCAGAAGCTCAACCAGACTTTCACAATGAGTACTGGGGACTAAAACATTCCCTCCTGCTTCAGGAAGGAAGAGGGAAAAGAACAATTTTGAAGTATACAAGAGCATTCTGCTCTGTTCTTCGTAATGAGGTTGTGCCTTCAGGAGAAAGTATCTAAACAGCCTAACCTTATGGGGTTTTACAGAGCCTAACTCAACTGGGGGAATTAAAATAGCCCAATTCTAGGCTTCCGCATGGAAGGAGGAAGATAACCAATTCAAGCCCACTGTAGCCAACCCCTTCTATCCAGAGTGGAGTAGGGTTGGGAGGGGAGACTGAGAAGTACTTATGAAGTTCACAGTTGAGAAGCTCACTAAAAGACAAACCTTGCTGTAGAACCATAGGATGCTTCCCCTCACTCAATCTTACCACTAGATTACTAAAGGCCTATTTACAGAAGTCCCTTTAACATGTCTATCAAGTGAGGCTATCAAGAAAAAAATTATGAGAACCACCTTAAAAGAAAAAAAAAAACACACACAATTTGAAGAGATGAAGCAAGCATCAGAACCAGACTCAGATATGGCAGGAATGTTGGAATGATGGGACCCGGAATTTAAAACAACTATGATTAAAAAGCTAAAGGCCATAATACATAAAATAATAGCACACAAGAATAATCGGGAAATGTGAGAAAAGACCAAAAAGAAAAAAAGAAGAAGAGGAAGAAGAAGAAAAGGAAGGAAGAGGAGGAGGAGGAGAAGAAGAAGACATTTAAAAGACAGGGGTGCCTGAGTGGCACAGTCATTTGAGCAGCGAACTCTTGGTTTTGGTTCAGGTCAAGATCTCAGGGTCGTGGGATCAAGTCCTGCACTGGGCTCCACATGCAGCATGGAGTTTCCCTGAGATCCTTTCTCCCTCTCACTCTGCTTCTCCTTCCTGCTCTCTCTCTCGGTTTCTCTAAAATAAATAAATAAAATCTTGAAAAAAAAAAACCCACAGTAACAGAAATGAAGAATGCCTTTGGCTAGCTTATGAGTAGATGGGAAACAATTGAAAAAAAATCTCTCAGCTGGAGGGTCAATAAAAGCCATAAAAACTGAAAGGAAAGAGAAAAGTCTGATAAAATAAACAAATGATGCAGAATATCCAAGAACTGTGCAACAGCAATGGTACGACATATACATAGTGGGAATTTATTCTCTCTTAGAGCATCCAGAAAGGAACACAAGTCTGCCAATATCTTGATTTAAGTTCAATAAAAGACTCACTTTGAATAGATAGTTCCTTTAAGATGTACAAATGGCCAACAAGGTCATGAAAAATTGCTTAACATCACTAATTTTTAAGGAATGCTAATGAGATACCACTTCACACCCATGAGGATGGCTACTTCAAAACAAACAGAAAATTGCAAGTATTGGTGAAGGTGTGGAGAAATGAGAAGACTTGAATGTTGCTGGTGGGAATGCAAAATGGTGCAATTGCTGAGGAAAACAGTATTAGAGTTCCTTAAAAAACCAAACATAGGGAATCACGGTGGCTCAGCGGTTTAGTGCCTGCCTTTGGCCCAGGGTGTGATCCTGGGGTTCTGGGATCGAGTCCCACATCGGGTTCCCTGTGTGGAGCCTGCTTCTCCCCTCTGCCTGTGTCTCTGCCTCTCTCTGTGTGTGTCTTTCATGAATAAATAAATAAAATCTTAAAAAAAACATAGAATTACCATCTAAGTAATTCTACCTCGAAGTGTATACCTATAGGGACTCAAACAGTTATTTGCACACCAATGTTTATAGTAGCATTATTCACAATAGTCAAAAGCTAGACAAAAAAAAAAAACCCAATGTCAACGAATTGATAAATGTATAAAAAAATACGGTACATACACCGAGGGGCATAGTATTCAGTCTTTTCTTTTCTTTTTTTTTCTTTTTTTTTCTTTTTGTAGTATTCAGTCTAAATGAGGAATGCAATTGAATACATGCTGCAACATGGATGACACTTGAAACGTTTTGCCAAAGGAAGTAAATTCCTTAAAAAACCAAATAATCATATAATAATATATATATATATATATCATATATAATATAATATTGTATGATTCTACTTACATGATATTATAATATGATATTATATGATTCTACTTACATGAAGTATCTAGAATACCCCAATTCATAAAGACAGAAAGTAGAGTAGTGGTTGTTTGGACTGAAAGAAAAGAAAGAATGAGGAGTTAATGTACGGAGAATTTCAGGGATAATGAAAATGTTCTAGTGATGGATGGTGGTGATGGCAGCACAGCTTTGTGAATGTACATAATTCTACTTAATTGTACTTACATAGTTGAAGTGGTAAATAGTTTATTGTATATTTTATTTATTTTTTTCATTTATTTTTTTTAAGATTTTTATTTATTTATTCATGAGAGACACACAGAGAGAGTATCTCTGTTTTTTGTTTGTTTGTTTGTTTGTTTGTTTGTTTTTAGTAAATAGGCTCCACACCCATTGTGGGGCTTGAATGCACCACCCTGAAATCAAGAGTCGCATGCTCTACCCACTCGCATGTTCTCCCAACATATGGGAACCAGGTGTCCCATATGTTGTATCTTTTATCAGACTAAAAAACTAACCTAGAGGAATAGAAAGTAGGTCAATGATTTTCAAGAACCAGGGTTCTTCAGGGAGGAATGAGAGAAAGTGTTTTTATAAAGGAGAATTATAAGCGTTTCTTGGTGAAAATAGTCCCTTAATCTGATGTTGGTGATGGTTTCCCTGTTGTGTACCATATCAAAAGTTTTCTAAATAGACATTTTTTAAACGTCTTATGTTATGTCAATTATACTTTATTAAAGCTACTAAATAAACATATATCTTTTTGCCAATTCTAGGAAGATGGCCTAATAATATGAGTTTGATATTCTTTGCAAAGTTTAGCAGACAATCTGTAAATAGCAGGTAAAACTGCAAGAATTCTGTCTCTGTTCAATAGCAAATGAGTGCCAGATACCTAACTTGAATAAAGTCTCAGAATATGCTAACTAGGCTTCTTCTAGGAAACCACCCCACACTGAGGAGAATCTGCTGGTGAAAATAAGGATTGAATAAGAGAAAGACCAAAAAGACAAACTAATGAGTAGATCCAGATAAATTTGCAAAATTAAGATATCCAGAATACCTAAGAGAGCAAATCAGCACCTATATTATTTAATAAAATACACACAAAAAAGAGATTAGAGACAACAATGATTTTAGAAAAGACGTGTGAACTATGCATTGTTCTAAGAGTTCTAAAAGAAAAGTTTACATAGCACTTAATGACAAAATTTTGAAGACAAGAATCATAATTTTTTTTTTTTTTTAACTTCAACATGTCAAGGCACATGGGTGGCTCAGTGGTTGTCTGCCTTTGGCTCAGGTCGTGATCCCGGGATCCTAGGCTCGAATTAAGCATGAGGCTCCTTGCAGGGATCCTGCTTCTCCCTCTGCCTATGTCTCTGCCTCTCTCTCTATCATGAATAAATAAATGAAATCTTTAAAAAAAATAAAAGTTCTAATTGCAGACAATACTTGTGATTTCAGTTTTTAAAAATATGCCAACATTTGTTTGATACCCCAGGATACATTTTATTTTAGAGATTGTTTCTCGTGCATTTAAAAGTGTTTCCTGCTGCTGTTGGATGGAATGTTCTACAGATGTTAATTAGGTCAAACTGGTAACACTGCTCAGAATGTCTATATTCTTATTGATTTCCTGATTCTTCTATCAACTACTGAGAAATAAGTGTGGACGTCTCCAACTATACTTGTGTATCTATCTGGTTTTCGTTTCACTTTCATATGTGTTTTGCATCATAAATATTATTATATCATTAGATGTATACGCACTTAGATTTATTATATATTAATGGTGAATTTATTCCTTATGTGAAGTCTCTTTTTATATGGAGAGTTCTGAAACCTACATCTTCTGATCTTAATACAGATCTTATTTGTCTTTAATAATCACATGGTCTTTTTCCACTCTTGTTTTAATCTACCTATGTTTTTGTAGGTGCTTATTGGGGACAACATATAGCTGGGTCTTGATTTTTACACCAAATCTCACAGTACTGTCTTTAAATTTTGTAATCTATACCATTTAATTTAATGTAATTATTAATATAATTGTTTTAAATCCAACATTTTGTCAGTTCTCTACTATTATGTGTTCCATTTTTCTCTTTTTCCATCTACTTTTAGATGATGTTTTTATCATTACCATTATTATTTCATTTTATATCAATATTAGATGTGTAGTTTACCTTTATTTTTAATACTATATATATTTATGTTACTTTTTGTTATTCCATTTTATGTTATTATTGGCTGAGTAGATAGACAACATATACGTCTCTTTGGTTTATCGTTATTTATCTTCAAATAATATTATACCACCCCATGTACTATAAGAACCTTAAAACAGTATACTTTTGATTCTTCCATTCTTCATGCTATTGTCATGCATTTTACTTTTTCATATATTACAAATTTCATAATATGTCACTTACTTTGCTTAAGACTCTCAATTGTCTTTTTTTTTTAAGATTGTATTTATTTATTCACGAGAGACACAAAGAGAGAGAGAGAGGCAGAGACACAGGCCGGGGGAGAAGCAGGCTCCATGGAGGGAGCCCAATGCAAGACCTGATCCTGGGGCCTCAGGAACACGCCCTGAGCCAAAGGCAGGCACTAAACCACTGAGCCACCCAGGGATCCCTCAATTGTCTTTTGGAATAAACAAAATAAGAACAAAATTTATTTATCTACATCTGACTTCTTCACTTTTTCCTTAGATATAAGCTTCTGTTTTGTATCATAAAGGTTTCTATATGAACTTCCTTTAACCTATCTCATGGAATAATGTGATAGTAATGAATTCTTTCAGTTTTTTCCTCCAAAAATACATATTTTGTCTTAAGTTTTGAAAGATAAATTTTCTATGTATTAGATTGCATTTTTTCTTTATAACTTTTAAGGTATTATTCCATTCTCTTTGGGCTTGCATCATTTCTGATGAAAGATTGAAAATAATTGAAAATAATTCTTATTTTTCTGTCTTTTTTTTTTCATCTGCAAAGAGCGCATCCTATTTCTCAAGCAAGAGCTACAGTTTCTATGTTTTGTTTATTTGTCTTTTAAATTTTTATACAGGCTCTTCTCCTTGGTAGAGTTTTGCCTCTTAAGCACCAGATGACTAGAGAAGATTTCTCTCTGGCTTTATGACTCTATGGTCTCCTCACTCTAGGTCCTCTTGAAATTTTGATCTAGAGCCTAGTGATATTCCTTGCCCTGAAAATTCTGCCTATGGATTTTTTTTTAATTGCTTAGTTTTCAAATTTCTTTCTCTTGGGTGTTTATTACCTAGAGAATATCTTTGGAAGGAGATCTACAGTATACTTATTCTCAGTGATTCCAACTTGCTTAACTTTCATGTGTGGAAGTACTTTTGCATTCCATTCTCTCACATCAGTTTCTATAGCTTTCAAGAGATCTGCTGATATTTCTTCCCAGTAGCATAATTCCTTCTGCTTCTGATAATCCTCAGTCTCAGGCCCAGGAAATAAAGTAGCTTTTAACAGCTATTCAGTTTATAAGGAGACTTCTTTTTCTGGAATCTTATTCATACTGCCTTCATTTTACAACTTTGTTTTCCTTATAATTGACAAAAATTGATGAAATCAAAAGAATGGCACATATGTAAATCTAAGCAGATATATTAAGGTTAAAATTCAAGAAAAATAGACATATTTATCAGACTCAAATTCAGAGCCGGAAATACAAAGCCAAAAAAAAATGATAATTACAAGACTGCTAAGAACCTGATGTAAGTCTCACAACAGAGCTGCCTAACTTTGAAAGATTGCATATAGCTTTTCCAGATAAAGGTTATTAGAAAAGCTTCCTATTTGAATTTATCTTCAGACTCTCAGCTGAAATACAATTGCAGAAAAAAGAGTCCTCGATTTAAAAGACTGCCATCAGGAATTTTCTTAGGTTGAAGACAGGTTAATTGGGCTTCACACAAGCTGTAGTTTTAGTAATTCCACTATCACTTTTTAGTTTATGTGGGAATGTAGTAACTTTTCCATGAAATTTAAGATATTATCTTCTTGAAAAAATGACATATTTTTACAGTCTTAAACTAGGTTCAATGGTTGATTTAAAAAAACCATGAGCACTGGCAAAGTACCGCCTTCAGTGGAGAGTGAGATGACAAAGGCTCTTAATTTAAGATAACTGACTCTACATGTGAATTCTGGAGTCTGAAACCAGCAGTTTCCACTTAGCATATATTGTCCAGGGTTCAGGTCCAGACTGCTCAGAGAATACCTAACTGAAAGTAGATCAAGGTGGTATTTTTGAGATATTCTTTTCAGTATGTTGCATAATAATGTTCTTTTAAATTCTATGGGTACCTTTAAAAATATAGTGTATCCATCAGAATACAGAGTTTGTTATTACATTTATTTATTTAACCACATCATTTAATCCTTACGTATGGTTATCTACAGTGTTCTTATTTAGATAACTTATTGTAACTATCACATACCCATAAAATAATAATTGCAATTTATATCACATTCATTATTTATACTAAGTAGCACCCTGTATTACAGAAACTCAGCACAGCTATACCATTACATAGATGTATATTGTCAGAGCTGTTGTTACGATAAGGTTACTCCAGGCTTCAAACCATGGTATTTATGGCTTATGATTATTGCTTGATCCAATTCTACCTGACAAATACAGATAGCCACTCCACCATTGAAGCCAATTTCTTTCTGCAAAGGCCTCTCTACTCATTGTCTTTCTTCAATTCATTTTCTTTCTAAAAATCAACCTTCTACTTTTTTTTCTATCCAAAAAGTTATTGCCAGCACAAAAAATAAAAAGCAACAAAAGATAGACAGACTATTATCTTCTAAATATGTGAGAACATTAGTATTATCAGTTTTTAACTTAAAAGGCAAACTTAAGAACAGTTTTTAATTTCCAGTTACTGATAAAAGCATGTATGACACTAATAAATGAAGATAAAAATAAATATGTCCTTTAATCCAGCCCCCTAAAGCATAAGAATACTTTGTTGTTGTTGTTTCCATTCTGGTGCCTTTTCTTCCATTTCAAGTTTATTTAAAAAATGTCTTTAGACTTATTTTTTGGGACACAGTTTTGCTTACTGTTGCTTTTCTAAATATTTTTACAGGTATTTAGCTTAAGACATTGCAATATCAACCTACCACCTTCCTATGCAATGATCTAAACTTGTGACATTTACTGAGATTTTTACAATCAGTCACTCTAATACTTTAAAAATTCCTGGGCAGCTCAGGTGGCTCAGCGGTTTAGCGCTGCCTTCAGCCCAGGGAGTGATCCTGGAGACCCAGGATCAAGTCCCCAGTCAGGCTCCTTGCATGGAGCCTGCTTCTCCCTCTGCCTGTGTCCCTGCCCCTCTCTCTTTCTCTCTCTCTGTGTCTCTCATGAATAAATAAATATAAAATTAAAAATTCCTTAAAAATTCACTTAGTTGCAAATACAATAAAAATACATTTCCTAGAAATATTTATACCACCAGTGAATAAGATGTGTCTATTCTAGCTTTCTAAACAAAGTCCTTTTAAATACTTCTACCATTAAGAAATAATTACAAAGTGCTGCATTTTCATTTTTTTTGTTACTGTTGTTTTTTGTTTGTTCGTTTGTCATCTTAAATATCTTTTCATAATCTTCTTTCAGGAGAAGAATGGCAAATGATCAAATTTAAGTTGTCTTTGATGTTTTAAATTATTTCAAATATTAAAAAATTAGACAAATAATCAGTTGAGATGACAATGTGTATTAAAATGAAACCTCTTCGATGTCTGATTCCCTTCTTATTAAAACATTCATAGAGATTAGCTATATTATCAGGTTTAATGCTAGCTGCAAGTGATTTAAAAAAATGTTACTTTAAATGTTATCAAGACCCTCTTGAGGAATGCAAAGACTTTGCTTTGGAATATGACTTGACAAGCTCATCTTGAAGTTGGAAAGCTCTGCAAGCATGTGGTCAGCAGGTTCCAGATATTTGAGGGAGAGAAAGAACTCCTTACACTCCTCCCTCTACCATGGTGAAATGATAAGAAGAGTTCAAAGCTATTTTTCATTTCCAGTTGTGTGTTAGTCTGGATTCTGCGAAGCAGATGTCCTGTGAGTATAGAACTTCTCAGAAGAGATGAATTGCACAGTAATTTTAATATAGGAAATTTAATATAAAGAATTTTTAACTATTACAAGAAATTGGAATAAAAGAGACTGGCTAGTAAGTAGTACAGAGAAATTTAAAGCATGTAAAAATAGTAATAAATATTAAAAAATAGCCACTATGCCTGGGCTGAGAGAAGTAATCCAAGAAAGACAATCCCCTTTCTTAGGCCTGAGATCTTGACCTTGTTGGAAAAAATAAAAAAAAGTTATCATTTTCTTAGTAACAGAGAAGTTTCTATGGTTTTGTACAAGAAAATTTGCTATAAATTTGCCTTCTGGAGTTTGGTAGAAATTCCTCCTTTAGGATACTAAGGAAAGATGTTAATAACAGAAGAGATGGCTCACTACAGGCATTCTACTTGTAAAACTGCCCAACAGGGAGATGTAAGGATCCCTGTTGGGAGCTGGGTGCTTCTGGCCACTGTGCACCTTAGCAGCCAGAAGTCTGAGATGCTGTGAGTGCTGCATGAAACTCATCCTGGAGAAACCTGAACAGAGAGGCCAGGCAAATGAACACATGGGAATCAGGAGGCAAACACCCTTTCGTCGTGCTATGGTATGTGTGTGTGTGTGTGTGTGTGTGCGCGCCTGTGTGTGTCCTCCACTGCAAAGCTTAACATTATATGCCAGTTGCAAAGCTATCTAAAGGATCAAGATTCATTTTCACAGATGAAGAGATTAAGGGTGATTAAGCTGATAAGAAATTAAGCTGATAAGAAATAAATTGATAATTGTCAAAATGGTATTAATTGGCAAGGGTGTTATTAGTGGAAAATGCTGTGTGATAGATTATAGGGAGGGAGGCAAGTGAATCTGGGAGAGTTATCAGACCAAAATATATGATTGAACCTCTATGAAGAAGAGAGGGAGAGAAAGTTTGGTAAAGCATGCTAGAATTCCATACAAGACAATTCAAAAAAGCCTCTAGCCAATATTGACCATCAGAGGAGTCCCATATCTGCCAAAACACAAGCCTGACTTAGCAAACCCACTTAATCTATTGATGCTCAGACATATAGTGGAAGCTGTCACTGGAAATGTGGGAGCAAACATGGCAATGGAGTTCAGAAGAAATAAGTTTGAGACTTTAGTCAAACATTTCCTAAATTTTGAGATTTGTAAGGTATATTCTCATGGATAACATAAATTACACTATATTTATAATCTTCTGAACAAACATTGGTAAAAATCCACTGTATTCACGAATCCTATTTGAGACAGAAAAGTAGAAGTAGGATTATATATAGAAATAGAAGAGGAAGAAAGATGGAAACTAAATATAGGATAGAAATAGAGGTAGAAAGGGTAGGGGAAAGAGACAAAGTTTGAGAGAAAGACAGGAAGGGACAGAGAGAAGAAAGAGAAGAGAAAGAAAGAGAGTTATTGAAATCTATATCTGGAATCATGTGAAGAATGGAGACGTAAGTTATTAGAAGAAATCAAGAGATAAAAGAGTAATAAGAATATTTGCAAAGTCAGGATGCCTGGGTGGCTTTAGTGTTTGAGCGTTTGCCTTTGGTTCATGCCCTGATCCTGGAGTCCTGGTATCAAGTCCTGCATGCTTCTCCATCTGCCTATGTCTCTGCCTCTCTCTATATGTCTCTTGTGACTAAATAAATAAAATTTTTAAAAAAAAGAGTATTTGCAAAGTCATGCCCAAACTTGGGAAATATGAAGAGATTTGTGGGAATGCACTGGGCTTCCATTCATAGAATGAGGAGGGTGTAATTAGACTATATGGATATATTCTCTATAAAAAGTGAAACTATATTTGAATTTCTATAGTCTTGTTTTATAAAAGATGCATTTTTGTCTTTCAATCATTTCATATTTTCAACACTATGATATCTTTGCCATGCTATACTCATACTATTGGAGAATAGATATTTCTACTGCAGACTATACCCACTCATGTCTTAGATGAAGTTGGTTATTTCCTATTGATATTTTGTGAACACACAAATAACTTCAAAATGTTGGCATCCGGAGATGCAACATAATGTCTTCCTAGCTATCTTAATATAATATATTTAAAGATTTAAATAGAATAAACATGATTATATTTAAATAAGAATAAATACAATAAATGAATTTACAGGTGTTACTGTAAACTTGCATTGTTCAAACATAGTGTTTACAAGTAAAGGAAAAAAATAATATAAATAATCATGTTAATAACATTTCTCCTTCAGCTCCTGAATATTACTTTATCTGTTTCCTTTTTTGACATCTTTCTGAAATGTGTGATTATATCTGTTATGCTAGTAATATAATACCATATTGTATGTAAATGAAATTCAAAATAAGACTGCCTAAAGGAAGACTTCCATTTCCTTTGTGTAATCTGACTTTTTATTTATTTATTTATTTTTTTTGGCTAAGGCGTTCTTTCCAAATGATAAATGATCATAAAAGTAATGGGTAACAGGAAAATAAATGACATTTGGGAACAAAACTGAATATTTGAAGATGAAATAAATATATAACTGTTCAAAAATGCCAACCAGGTAAAGACAAAGTAGGTCCCAAGTAAAATAAACTTGAATGCTGTCAGAAACTTTGACCTACACCAGATTTGCCAAATGAATGTTTAATATTTTACTATTCTATTTCCTATGTCACCTTTACGGTTCACTGTTTTAAGCAGCATATGCATGTGAACTGACATCCAAAACTGTGATAAGATATTAAGACAGAGAGTAATTTTATATTTTTATATTCTATTATTTTGTGCCATTGTGAATATAGGATACCATAGTAAAATCACAATTCTCTCCCAGATGAAATAGAAATTTATAGATACATATTTTTAAACCTGGGTTTCTAGAAAAGAAGAGTGAGATGAGACTACTTCTTTATCAGTTCATCATTAGATGTCCTCTGTAAAAGAAATTACATTTCTGGTTAAAGCCCTCCCAAGTCTGATTAGATTTAAAACAATTTCACAGAAACATTATCAGAATCTAAAATATGCCAAAAAACACTTATATTAAAATACTATGACCTCTACCTGTTACCTTGTAAACTCTCCAATTACATGGGCATATTCATTTATCTCTCTACACACTTCAGGGATCCTACAAATAAAAATCAAATGTGTTCCCAGCTGTGTATCCCTCTAAGTCAACTGGGATATGCACATCTATTAAGTTATTTTTGGTACTTATTGATAACCACCATTCTCAGTCAAATTTTGCCATACTTAGAGATATTTATTAGCAAGTAGGGTACTAAGTATTCATACATTCCAGCTTTGTACATTACAGTACTCTAAAACTTTTTGTGTGAAAGATTCATCTAGGGAAAATATGATAAAATTTCAGAGGCAGTTTTAAGCAAATCTCATTTAAATCCAGCCCAAGAAGAATCTTTTGAAGCATCAGAGGGAATATAAAAGAATCAAGAGCACCATTCTGAAGGATTCAAGATACATAGGGTCTTAGATTCTTACAACTCACTTCTTAAGAGGTAACAAAGTATTTTAAAATAGCTGAACCAAACCACATATCTTGATTCCTTCCATCAGTAAAAGCTATTATACAACAACTGATTTGCAAATTAACAAGCTGATAACTTTAAATATATATATATATATATATATATATATATATATATGATTTATTTATTTTTACTTTAGAGAGAGAGAGAACACAGGATGGGAAGACAGAGGGAAACGGAGAGAGAGAGAATTTCAAGCAGACTCCCCACTAAGTGAGGAGCTTGATGTGAAGCTCAATCTCACGACCCTGAGATCATAACCTGAGCAGAAATCAAGAGTGGGATGCTTAACCCACTGAGCCACCTAGTGTCCCCATGAGATTCACATATTAATAGACTTTTCTTTGCTTTTCCCTTGTTAATTGGCCTTTTGTTACAGGGATCTCAGCCAAATGCTCAGAAGGTTAGAGATAAAATTATTTTTCCTCCCCTATATTGATAATCAGATGAACAAAATGAACTGTTCTCGAGACAACAGCCAGCCTAACATTGTTTATGAACAAAGGGTCATAATGACAGGAAAGGGTTTTAAGCCTGAGTTTAGCCACATGTGCTTTACTCACCAAGGAAATTAGACTGTGGCCATTGCTGAATGCCGAACTATCAGCATCAGATAGCAATGCTGAACAGGTGTTTCAGCACCATTTACCTAAGGGACCAGCCATTCAGCCATCATGGAAGGAGAAACAAGTTGTTAGCACTGGAATAAACCATGTGGATATGATTTGTCTTCCTAGACCATAACCACCATCAATGGGCCCCTAGAACGTTCAACTCACAGCATGTTTCCACACAGAAGTCTTCTGAGAGGGGATTGACTTAATCAAATTCACACAATCTGAAGTATATGGCCTGATTTTGTAATTGTTTTATTTGGAAATTAAATGTGATTAAAACATTTATGGGGACACCTGGGTAACTCAGCAGTTGAGCATCTGCCTTCAGCTCAGGGCATGATCCCAAATCTGGGATCAAGTCCTGCATTGGGCTCCTTGCAGGAAGCCCGCTTCTCCCTCTGCCTGTGTCTCTGCCTCTCTCTCTCTCTCTCTCTCTCTCTCTCTCTGTCTCCCATGAATAAATAAATAAAATCTTAAAAAAATATATGTAAAGAAGTCAAGTTGACAAGAAGTAGGCTGTGGTGACTTAGTTAAACCAGGTCTTAGTTAAACCAGAACTCTGAGTATCCAAAGACTCCATCCTTGTATTCTGCCTTCCTAGGCTTGGCCACAATATGAATTCTTAAGGTATTTGAGAGGTGGAAGTAAAGCAGTAATTGTTACTTCCTCAAGGTTGTCATGGTTAGAAATGACAGTCAGTTGCAAAAATGCTATTGAGTGACAGCTTGTTCTCCCTCTCTTCCATCTCATTTTTAATTGCTCTTTTTGTTGAATGAACCCCGCTGAGTGACAGATCTCACAGCCCATAATTACATATTAGACTACAGATCCAAAGAGTCCACAGCTCCTAATAAATGTCACCAGTCCAGTCTCCCTTGACACACTTTGGCAGCTGACCATTCTTCGGTTTTCCAATTCATTAGGTTGGTGACTCCTCTGTCTTACAGTGTCTATTTTGATCTTTACTCCACCAGCTGTACTTTATTCCATAACTCATAGAGGTTCTGCTATTGAACCCTGACTAGAACCCCTGTGGTCATGATTGATTCAGGTAAGAATTATACATGGATGCTAAACTATCACTGATGAGATATTTCATCCTCATCTCTTCCCAATGGTCTCCGTCAAATTACAGATTTCTTTCTGGCCATTGTCAGCCACCAGGGGAACATCTGTTTTGCCTCGTGAAATTGATCCAGCTTGGTGTTATTAGTATTAAAAAAACAACAGGCTCTGCCATGAGATATGATTATATATATATATATATATATATATATATATATATATATATATATATATATCACAATTTGGAAGTACAATAAATATATTATGAAGAAAAAGATTTGTCGAATCTATGATTACTCCTACTTGAGAATCAAGCTCCTTCCTCAATTAATGTGTGTGTATATATGTGACATACACATGTGCTGATGAGTGTATATTTTTGTATCTTTGTTTTTACTGAGGATGTATTGATCCCAGCAAAGTGCCTTGTACTCTGGTGAAGGAGCTGGCTTGGTGGCTTCTACATGGGACTCTTCCCAGATGGCCTCTGGTGGCCTCTGCTCAAGTCTCATCAGCTCATTTTGTGAACTTTTCTGAGAATTCAGAGTCTAGAAATTTCCATGTCTATGTTTGAAAGAAATAACTGGAATATCAAGACAATTTCCTTTCTTTTGAGAAAGAAAATGTTCTGATTATATCAGTTAGATAAATGTAAAAATGGTTCTAAGTAAAATAGAAAATAATAGCAGAACATATGCACAAGAGTAACAGTACCTCACTAACAATCAGGCTTTTATCAAAAAGATAATCCCAATCACCTTACAGACATACATGGGCAATGGTAATAAGATAAAATACTGTTTTCACAAAGTCATGATCATAGTAATCCATATGTGTTTGCCTAATTTCAAAGAATCCATAAATCATACACATAGTGTCTCATCATTTTGTGCACCATCATCTCACTTTACATGGTGGTTTCATCTCCCCCATGAGGAAGATATTTCTAGAAACATAGTGAAATGCCTCGTCCTCTCTATTTTGCATATTTTAATACCTGGGACTTATGGTAAGTCCCAGAAACATTGTGTTAAGGCTTTGTGAAAATGGTTTGTTTGATCCATAGGAAATCATCAATCAGAGGAGCAATCTTCTTAAGGTTTTACTAAAAGCAATGCTTCGTATGCTCTAAAAATATAAATTTTGTCCCTAACTGAATGATGCTGCCATAGAGAAACAAACGTGAATGTCAAAACATGTGTTTTTGCCATCAAAAAAGATATAGCTGAACCTAACATTGTATATAAAATGTTATTGTACATGGATTTTTGTTCTGTCTCTATTTTAGTGTAAGTGTCTTTCAAAGGATGGTAACTGAAGATAGATATATATTTTTTCTTCAGCATTTCTCTTTTTCCCATTTCAGCCAGCTAGCTGAATGAGATAGTTGCCAAAGTGAATTTTTTTTTGATGATGAATTAAAGGGATATGAAGGGTGGTGTTATAAAGAAACAAAAATTAAACAAAGACCTCCAAAGAGAACATAAGTTGGCCAACAGAAAGATTGGAAGAGAGAGATAATAGAGAAGGAAAGAAAAAAATTACAACAACAAACCCTAAAGAGAGAACTGTTAAGAAAGTTTGGTTGCTTAAAGGAGAAACGCCGGAGGAGCAATAAGACCAAGAGAATTGTGAATATCGAGATTGAAAAAGGATCACTAGCTATTAAGAATCAGATTGCTCTGAGTACTCATAAGAAAGGAAGTAAAGCTTTGAAATGACTTAAAATTATCATTTTTACTTTTTGTTATTAGATTTTGTTTCATTATGTGCAAATTTACACAGAGACTGAGACATGGGAATCTCCACACTTCATTAGAGATATGTGAGCCAAAAAACTCAATAAGCGTAAAACCTGTGATTTATAGAATTTATACAATTGGACTTTAATTATGAACTAGAGAATATTAAAAGCAATATAACTGACACAATCACTTGTTTTCTATTTAAACATAAAAATCTTATTTTGGTTTAATTTCATGTCTGTAAGTTATCATAAAAAGGTACTGTCATAATGAAATAAAAAAATGATGGTGACATATTTGTGTTTTGAATATTATAACGACCTTTAAAAGTTTGAAAGAACATGCTCCTAGGCAATATTCATGCATATCTATTTTCTCCCTTGAGAAATCCACATCCACTTACAGAAAGCCTTTAAAATGTTTAAGTTCTGCCTAGAAATCAGAATTTCCTGCAAGCAAAAACCAAAGATTATAACTATATTTTCATATAGTTTTTCTGAAGTAAGTTTAATATATCTGAGACTATTTGCCAGGAATTACATCAGCTAAAATATATACTTATCAAAATATTTTTGAGATGGAATTGCTATTAGAATTTTTTCTCATCTCAAAAACATGGTAAGATATCCATTTTTATGGTGAAAAATTACTTATTTGGTAAATAAATGAATTTTCTTCATTTTGTTTTTATTTGTTGATACTAAAATACACTTATTGAAGTAGAAACATTTGAAGGTAGGGGATGATGAGACATTTCTTTGTGTGAATGTGTCCATTGGCTTTTAAGATGGCTTGGTTTTCACTTTCTTCAGACATACAATTCCAAAGTCACTTTATCATAGATTTCCTCCCAACTACTCATGTAAGATAGCACTCACCCTCACTCTCTCTTTTACTACACTCCTTTTTCTCCATGGTTTTATCACTAACACATTTAATATGTATTTATGATTTTAATAACCTTAGAATATAAGTTCCATGAGATCAAATATTTCTACTGTCTTGCTCATTTATTTATCACCAGCATCCAGTAAAATGTCTTCAGCTCAACAGATAACTTTTGAGTGAACAGAAAAATGAGGCTGTATCTAGCTTAAAATCAGCAGAGAAATTGGAATTATATTTGGAGCCATATGAGAAAACTGAAACAGAATAAAAACATTAAGTATGGAGAGATGATATTCTGACAACTTAACTAAGCAAATCTATGCACAGTCTCTTTCCCCATCTTTCTCTAAAACATAATATACACATTCAATTAAATACAATTCTTAATTTTTTATTTGGTAAATTCATTTTAAATAATAAAATAAAATTATAAACAGCATAATTTATTTATTAAATATATACTATGTATATTATGTCTTATTTTCTTATAATCAAAGTCTATATAATTATTATATTATATTATTCTCTATAAGATTAATTAAAGATACTATAAAATATTTTTATACACCTATGAGATGTATTTAATAGGTATGTGATATGGGCTGAGAAATAGATGGACTAAAACTTTGGACTGAAAAGAATGGAGTGAACCAAAGACTTGTGCTTTTCATGGAGACAAAAGGGCATAAAAGCACATGGAAAGCAGACTATGGCTGTGGCTGCAGAAAATTTTTTAGTGTAATGTAACTTTAAATGTGGGGACAAAAGTATCATGATTATGACCATCGATACAGTAAAATTAGTGTGTTTCTTCCATTGAAATATAATTTATGTTGATTGTTTCTGGCAAAAAACAGCACAGTCAGGAAGTGCCCTATATAAATTAAAATTAAACACATGAACAAACAACAACAATAAAAGAGTATAATTGGCTCTATGAGAAACATTTGAAGTAAAAAAGTAACATGTGACTTTAGCAGAAAAATTTAAAAAACAAAGATATCATATAACAGTTAAAGATAGACTTAAACAATGAGAAAGTAACAAAAAGGCATAGAATGTAGTTCAACAGAGACTGCTGTGGCTGGAAGAACATAGAAGAAAGAATAGGAAGTAATATTTCCAAAGAAATCTATGAGAAAATGATAAAACAAAAATGAACTATTAGTGAAATGTAAATCTCAATAAGAAAAACGATATGGTTTGGAGGAACAATATAAAAAACAGACAAATAAGAAGAGATAGGGCATGGCAATAAAAAACAGAGGGGGTGGAAATTAAAATAAATCATTGAAAACCTCCTTATTAGGATTGTCCTCTGCATATTTTCAGACCACAATGCTTTGAAACTAGAACTCAATCAAAAGAAGAAATTTGGAAGAAACTCAAGCACATGGAGGTTAAAAAACATCTTGTTAAAAGATGAATTGGTCAACCAGGAAATTAGAGAAGAATTAAAAAGATTCATGGAAACTAATGAAAATGAAGATACAACCATTCAAAATCTTTGGAATACCACAAAAGCAGTCCTAAGAGGGAAATACATCACAATACAAGGCTTCCTCAAAAAACTGGAAAAAACTCAAATACACAAGGCAACCTCACACCTAAAGAAACTGGAGAAAGAACAGTAAGTAAAACCTACACCAAGCAGAATGAAAGTTAATAAAGATTCAAGCATAACTCAATAAAATAGAGACCAGAACTGTAGAAGAGATCAACAAAACCAGGAGTTGGTTCTTTGAAAGAATTAATAAGATGGATAAACCATTAGCCAGCCTTATTAAAAAGAAAAGAGAAAAAACTCAAATTAATAAAATCATGAATGAAAAGGAAGATACTACAACCAATATCAAAGAAATACAAATGATTTTTAAAATGTATTATGAGCAACTATATGCCAATCAATTGGGCAATCTAGAGGAAATGGACAGATTTCTGGAAAACCACAAATTACCAAAACTGGAACAAGAATAAATAGAAAACCTGAACAGGCCAAAAACCAGCGAGGAAACTGAAGCAGTTATCAAAAACCTCCCAAGACACAAAAGTCCAGGGCCAGATAGCTTCCCTGGGGAATTCTATCAAATGTTTAAAGAAGAAATAGTACCTATTGTACTAAAGCTGTTCCAAAAGATAGGAAGGGATGGAGTACTTCCAAACTCGTTTTATGAGGCCAGCATCACCCTAATTCCAAAACCAGGCAAAGATCCCACCAAAAGGGGAACTATAGACCAATATCCCTGATGAACACAGATGCAAAAATCCTCACCAAGATACTAGCCAATAGGATCCAACACTACATTAAGAAGATTATTCACCATGAGCAAGTGGGATTTCTCCCTGGGATGCAATGTTGATTCAACACTGGTAAAACAATCAATGTGATAGATCATATCAATAAGAGAAAAACAAGAACCATAGGATCCTCTCAATAGATACAGAGAAAGCATTTGACAAAATACAGCATCCATTCCTGATCAAAACTCTGCAGAGCGCAGGGATAGAGGGAACATTCCTCAGGATCTTAAAAGCCATCTATAAAAATCCCACAGCAAATATAATTCTCAGTGGGGAAACACTGGGGGCCTTTCCCCTAAGATCAGGAACACGACAGGGATGTCCACTCTCATCACTGCTATTTAACATAGTACTGAACTTCCTAGCCTCAGCAATCAGGCAACAAAAAGAATTAAAGGGCATTCAAATTGGCAAAGAAGCCAAACTTTCCCTCTTCACAGATGACATGATACTGTACCTAGAAAACCCCAAAAACTCCACACCAAGATTGCTAGAACTCAAACAGCAATTCGGCAATGTGACAGGATACAAAATCAATGCCCAGAAGTCAGTGGCATTTCTATACACTAACAATGAGACTGAAGAAAGAGAAATTAAGGAGTCAATCCCATTTACAATTGCACCCAAAGGATAAGATACCTAGGAATAAACCTAACCAAAGAGGTAAAGGATCTATACCCAAAAAACTACAGAGCACTTTTGAAAGAAATTGAGGAAGACACAAAAAGATGGTAAAATATTCCATGCTCATGGATTGGAAGAATTAATATTGTGAAAATGTCAATTTTACCCAGGGCAATTTACACATTCAATGCAATCTCTATCAAAATATCATGGACTTTCTTGAGAGAGTTGGAATAAATCATCTTAAGATTTGTGTGGAATCAGAAAAGACTCTGAATAGCCAGGGGAATATTGAAAAAGAAAACCAGAGCCGGGGGCATCACAATACCGGATTTCAAGCTGTACTACAAAGCTGTGATCATCAAGACAGTGTGCTATTGGCACAAAAACAGACAGAGAGATCAATGGAACAGAATAGAGAACCCAGAAATGGGCCCTCAACTCTATGGTCAACTAATATTCGACAAAGCAGGAAAGAGTATCCGCTGGAAAAAGGACAGTCTCTTCAATAAATGGTGCTGGGAAAACTGGACATCCACATGCAGAAGAATGAAACTAGACCATTCTCCTATACGAGACACAAAGATAAACTCAAAATGGATGAAAGATCTAAATCTGAGACAAGAGTCCATCAAAATCCTGGAGAAGAACACAGGCAACACCCTTTTTTGAACCTGGCCACGGCAACTTCTTACAAGATACATGTATGAAGGCAAGGGAAACAAAAGCAAAAATGAACTATTGAGACTTCATCAAGATAAAAAGCTTTTGCACAGTAAAAGAAACAGTCAACAAAACTAAAAGACAACCTACAGAATGGGAGAAGAGATTTGCAAACGACCTATAAGATAAAGGGCTAGTATCCAAGATCTATAAAGAACTTATTAAACTCAACAGCAAAGAAACAAACAATCCAATCATGAAATGGGCAAAAGACATGAACAGAAATCTCACAGAGGAAGACATAGACATGGCCAACAAGCACATGAGAAAATGCTTTGCATCACTTGCCATCAGGGAAATACAAATTAAAACCACAATGAGATACCACCTCACAACAGTGAGAATGGGGAAAATGAACAAGGCAGGAAACCACAAATGTTGGAGAGGATGCGGAGAAAGGGGAACCCTCTGACACTGTTGGTGGGAATGGGAACTGGTGCAGCCACTCTGGAAAACTGTGTGGAGGTTCCTCAAAGAGTTAAAAATAGACCTGCCCTACGACCCAGCAATTGCACTGCTGGGGATTTGCCCCAAAGATACAGATGCAGTGAAACAATGAGACACCTGCACCCCAATGTTTATAGCAGCAATGGCCACAATAGCCAGACTGTGGAAGGAGCCTCGGTGTCCATAGACAGATGATGGATAAAGAAGATGTGGTCTATGTCTACAATGGAATATTCCTCAATTAGAAGCAATGAATACCCACCATTTGCTTCGACGTGGATGGAACTGGAGGGTATTATGCTGAGTGAAGTAAGTCAATAAGAGAAGGACAATTATATGTTTCATTCATACGGGGAATATAAGAAATAGTGAAAGGGATTATATTATAGGGGAAAGGGGAGAAAATGTGGGTGAAATATCAGAGAGGGTGACAAACCATGAGAGAGTCCTAATTCTGGGAAATGAGCAAGGGGTAGTAGAAGGGGAGGTGGGCAGGGGGATGGGGTGACTGAGTGACAGGTACTGAGGAGGGCACTTGATGGGATGAGCACTGGGTCTTATACTATATGTTGGAAAATCGACCTCCAATAAAAAATATACAAAAATTTAAAAAAAATTAAAAATAAAGAAAATCAACGTCTTTCTCTTTCTATATATCCCTGAGCATCTAATATAAGAAGAAATTCCCTATAATATTTTTTTAATTTCATATATTTTATTATTTAATCATTATTACTTGCAATGTTAAACATGCTTTAAAAAAAAAAAGATTTTTTTCATCTCAGAAGGATAGGAATGTTTATATGTAGTATAATACCCAGAAACAATAAATAAAGATTAATAATGAGAAATTTTCTACATGAAAAAGGTATAAAAAAGTCAAAGAAAAAATTACCATTTATGTGAGTGAAAGGTTAATTTACCTTCATTTATATATAAAAATGTATAGAATCTTCAATCATAAATGATGTGTGCCAAGGACTTTAAAAATTGTTCACAGAAGAGTGCATACCTAAGAAAACCTTCAACTGTAGTGATAGTTATAGAAAGAAAATTAATACTATTTTCAAATTAATCAGACTCCGAATAATCACAAAGAGATATAAGTCTACTTGTGGTAGTTAAGCTTAGAGAAAGAAGTCCAGCTATGTGTTACTGTACTGTAAATTGATAAAATTCTCAATGAGAATTAATTGAAATAGCTATAAAAATTGTCTATCATTTTATATTTATATATTTGCAAAATTATATCTAAAACTTAGGACACCTGGGTGGCTCAGTGGTTGAGCATCTGCCTTCAGCCCAGGGCATGATCCTGGAGTCCCAGGATCGAGTCCCACATCGGGCTCCCTGCAGGGAGCCTGCTTCTCCCTCTGCCTGTGTCTGCATCTCTCTGTGTGTCTCTCATGAATAAATGAATAAAATCTTAAAAAAAAAATCTGCAACCCTAATACCACCTGCTAGTCTCTTTTGCCATTTAATAAGACATACTGAGAGATTCCAGGGATTAGGATGTGAAACACTGGGGCATCATCATTGTGTCTGCTGCAATAAAATGTTTCCATTTGTTTGGAAAAAAGCAAAAACCTGCATCATATCTGGTTGTAAAAAAGAATACTACTTGAAAACTAGAAAGTTACTTTAAGAATCTGGAAAACTATGAAGAAAGAATATGAGTTTCTAAGAGGAATAAATGGGTAGATACTTTTCAATATTTATTCTTCGCACATTTTGAATGTATATATGTGTGTGTATATGCATATATATGCACATATTTTGAATATATATGTGCACACTCAAAATATAGACAGAAGTACCAAAAAACATGAAGTCACCTTTTCAGAAATTACAAAAATAAATAAATCAACAGAATTTTTACTGTGGTAAAGATTAAACTAATTGTCACATGTCTGGAAGTATGGGTGTGGGAAATGCATCATGAGTAAGATTTAGTGTAAATTGAAAAAAATACCCTTATATTTTCAGTGGAAAAAAGATCATATGAAGAAAATATTTTAAAATCTTTTTTTATGATTTTATTTATTTACTCATGAGAGACAGAGGGAGAGGCAGAGACATAGGCAGGGGGAGAAGCAGGCTCCCCACGGGGGACCCTCATGTAGGACCCAATCCCAGGACTCAGGGATCATGGCCTGAGCCAAAGGCAGATGCTCAAACACTGAGCCACCCAGGTGCCCCAAAAGCTTTTAAAACCTTTTCAGCCATTCAGGAATGTCATTCAATGTTAATAATTGTTACAAAAAAGGTTCTTTAGCCAAAGGCTTTATAGAGGAAATAGCCCATTCTCCAGTGTAATATAACAATGAGCATAGACTACATTAAAAATAGCAACAATTGAAAAAGGAGTTAAAAAGAAAAAAGCTTTAACAGATCAGTAGAATGAGAAGAAAAGGAGCATGATGCTTTTACAGTAGAAAGGATACGGATGATAGCAGTAATCACCAGTGATAGAGAGTATGTGTATGTACATTTATGTTTTCCTCCAGAATATAAGGTAAGATACAAAAGATATAAAAAATAGTGTTAGAAGAAATCTCATATAATAGAGGAGTGCTCTTGGGTGGCACTGTTTAAAGAGAGAGAAAGTTTGCTTTGGGAGACCCTATCTTATATAGGACATAAAAAATGATTTTACATCAGTTGAATAACTTGAAAAGAGAGTGAAATACTTATAAATGTGTGACAGATACTTGATTTTATTAGACTTTTTAGATTTACCTGAATAAGTCTCTGTAAGACCTTTTCCTTCTGGGAAGGAAATGACCAACATAACCAATGAAAAGTAGTGATTTTTTTTTTCTTTCTTTTAAAGAAAAAATGAATGGGATGCCTGGGTGGCTCAGCGGTTGAGCATCTGCCTTTGGCTCAGGATGTGACCCTGGAGTCCCGGGATCTAGCCCCACATCAAGCTCCCTGCATGGAGCCTGTTTCTCCCTCTGCCTGTGTCTCTGCTTCTCTCTCTCTCTCTCCCTCTCTCTGTGTGTGTCTCTCACAAATAAACAAATAAAAATCTTGAAAAAAATAAAGGCAAGATGAATGCTGGAATAGAAAGCTACTAAGATCATTTAACACTAATGAGTAGTTCTTTTCAGATTAGAACTTTTTGTCTTCAGATTTGTCTTCAGCCCAGGGCCTGATCCTGGAGACCCAGGATCGAGTCCTGCATCAGGCTCCCTGCATGGAGCCTGCTTCTCCCTCTGCCTGTGTCTCTGCCTTTCTCTCTCTCTCTCTCTCTCTCTCTCTCTCTCTCTCTCTCTCTCTCTCTGTGTTTCTCATGAATAAATAATCTTAAAAAATAAAAAAAAATTATAAAAGAGCATTATGAGAGAAGAGCCACTAGTACACCATAGTAGTGCAAAGAATAGAAGTGAACCACAAAAAAAAACACAGAATATTTCAAAGATGGCAGAGTGGAAGGACTTTTTAAAATCAAGAATACATTAAACTAGGAATAAGACTCTGCTTTAATAATTTGTAAGAAAATACTATGCCAGCATAAACTGCCTGATTCTATGACAGAGATGATCAATAAAGTACTCATTATCCATGAGGAAATATAAGAATCAATTAAAATTAATAAGAAAATGAAGATTTATTATCCTTCCTATGTACATGCAGTTTGTAAAACTGTAAAGATAAAACATTTATAAAATTTAAGCTGTCAAAAAATAAGGGATACAAAGTATTACAAGTGTAGTTATTAGGCAGATTAAACAACTCAATAATTGGAAACAGTAAAGTTTAAAGAAATATATTTGAATATATAATAACAAGATATAACAAATCAGTAAAGGAAATGGAATGCACAGAGAACTTATATGCTTTTGAATTAGTATGTATAGCAATATATATATATATATATTAGTACTTATGCTTTTGAATTAATATATATAATATATATAGTGTGAAAAATATTGCACACATTTTGAATGGGATTACCGTTCCCTTAAAAATGAACATGTGGTTATCACAGAAAGATTGGTATGTGATGGACAGAAAAATGTGAAAACGTATAAATAAAGAAGATAAAAATATATCGGCCAAGCCACGTAAACAGGTAAGAATGGTTACCAAGATAGGAAATGACAGAGTTGGCTCCTAAATAGAAGTGCGGTCTCCTTTGTCTACAAGAATCCCATATGTTATTTAGGAGAGAAAGATTCAACAATCTGAGTCTGTTACTTTTGTCAGGGTTTTATATTTTTCTCCAAGCACTTTTAAAAGCTCTGCTGAGAATTCTGTATGGTTAAGGCTGCACAGCATGCTTGCATCTGGGAACAAGGCCATGATATTCCTGAAAGTTTACTGTTATTCAAGCGAAGCCAAGGTCAATTTTCCTGTAATGTCTTTCAACCAAGCCTGATTTTAAGACCTTCTGAAGGCAGATCCCAGAAAAAAGGAGGGACCTGTGTTGATAATTGGGAAGTTATCCTTAGAATACAGGGGCCTACTTAAGCAGGTGGTGAGGTCAATTTTCTATGTGTTAGTTTTATGTGACTGTTACCAAATTATGTAGTCTTATCAATGAGACCATTATTTATGGGAATGGAGGAACTAGGCCTGGAATGAGGAAAGCAGTGCTATACTAATATTACTGTTTATATGGCCACATTTTTAAAAGCAGAAAATGGAGGAAGTAGCTAAGATAGTGGAGTAGTAGGAGGTCACTGGGCTTGCCTCAATAGTTAGATAAATATCAAATCACTCTGAATACCTAAGAAATTGATCTGAGGAATGACAGAAGAAACTGCACAACTAGAGGGAGAGAAGAGGCCACATGATGGAAGATAGGAGTGGCTCAGTGGTTTAGCACCTGCCTTGGGCTCAGCGTGTGATCCTGGAGTCCCAGGATCGAGTTCCACATTGGGGTCCCTACATGGGGCCTGCTTCTCCCTCTGCCTATGTCTCTGCCCCTCTCTCTCTATGTGTGTCTCTCATGAATAAATAAATACAAATCTCTAGAAAAGAATTAATAACAAACATAAAGGAACTCATTGATATAAATATAATAATTGGGGATTTTAACATCCCATTTACATCCATGAACAGATCATTGAAGCAGAAAATGAATTAGGAAACAATTGCTTTCAATGATACACTAGACCAGATGGACTTAACAGATATATTCAGAGCATTGCATCCTAAAGCAACAGAATACACATTCTTTTTGAGTGGACATGTGATATTCTCCAGAACAGATCACATACTAAGTCATAAATTAGGCTTCAGTAAGTACACAAAGACTGAGATCATACTATGCATATTTTCTGACCCCAAAAGCTATGAAATTGAATTCAATATCAAGAAAAAATTTGGAAAGACCACAAATACATGGAGGCTAAAGAACATCCAACTAAAGAATGAATGAGTAAACCAAGAAATTAAAATAAGAAATTTAAAAACAATATGTAGAAACAAATAAAAATAAAAACATGATAGCCCCAAACCTTAGGGGTGCAGCACAAGAAGTCTAAGAGGGAAGTATGTAGCAAGATAGGCCTATCTTAAGAAGCAAGAAAAATCTCAAATTTGCAAGCTAACCTTATGCCTACAGGAGTGAGAAAAAGAACAGGAAATGCAGCTTATAGCCAGTAGAAGTAGGGAATAACAAATATTAAAGTAGAAGTAAATGAAACAACAAAACACACAGTAGAACAGATGAATGAAACCAGGAGCTGGCTTTTTAGATAATTAATAAAATTGATAAACCCCTAGCCAGGCTTATCAAAAAGAAAAGATAAAGGACCCCAAATCACCAATGCAAGAGGAGAAATAACCAAAACCACAGAAATATAAAGTTATAAGAGAAATATTATGAAAAATTGTAGGCCAACAAATTGGGCAATCTGGAACTGATGGCTAAATTCCTAGAAATATAAACTACCAAAATTGAAAAACAAAGAAATAGAAGACTTGAAGAGACCCCTAACCACCAAAGGAATTGAATCAGTAATCAAAAACCTCCCAACAAACAAAAGTCCAGGGACGGATGGCTCCCCAGAGGAATGCTACCAAGCATTTAAAGAAGACTTAAAACCTATTCTTCTGAAACTGCTCCAAACAATTTACAACCTTCTTCTACAAGGCTAGCATTGTCCTGATTCCAAAACCAAACAAATACCCCACTAAAAAGGAGAAGTACAAGCCAATATCCCTGATGAATATGGATACAAAAATTCTCAATAAAATACTAGCAAATTGAATCCAACAGTACATCAAAATAGTTATTCACCACAGTAAAGTGGGATTTATTTCTGGGCTCCGGGGACGATTCGATATCCTCAAATCAATAAATGTGAAACGTCACATGAATAAAGAAAGGATAGAACCATATCATCCTTTCAATAGATGCAGAAAAAGCATTTGGCCTAATACAGCATCTATTCTTGATAAAGATTGCCTTCAAAGTAGGGATAGAGGGACTATACCTCAATATTATAAAGGCCATATGTGAAAGAGTCACAGTTAATATTATCCTCAATGTGGAAAAACTGAGAGCTTTTTCTCTATAGTCAGGATTAAGTCAAGAATCTTCACTCTTGCTATTGTTTTTAATATAGTACTGGAAGTCCAAGCTCCAGAAATTAGATGACACAAAGAAAATGAAAGGCACTCAAATTGGCAAGGAAGAAATCAAACTTTTACTATCTGCAGACTACATGATACTTTTTCTAGAAAACCCAAAAAATTGTACCAAAATATTGTGGAACTGACACACCAATTCGTAAGGTAGCAGGATTCAGGACTCATGTATAGAAATCTGTTGTATTTCTATATAACAATAATGAAGCAGCAGAAAGAGAGATAAAGGAATTGACCACATTTAGAATTGTACCAAAAACCATAATATACCTAGGAATAAACCTAACCAAAGAGGTAAAAGATCAGAGTACATTCTGAAAACTGTATAACACTGATGAAAGAAATTGAAGAGCATATAAAGAAATGGGAAAAGATTTCATGCTCATGGGTTAGAACAAATAATGTTAAAATGTCTACATTATCCACACAGTCTACAAATTTAATGCAGTCCCTATCAAAATACCATCACATTTTCCATAGAACTAGAACAAAAAATCCTCTTATTTGTATGGAACCACAAAAGACACTGAATAGCCAAAGCAATATTGAAAAGCAAAGCAAAGCTGGAGACATCACAATTCTGTCCTTCAAGTCCACATTACAAAGCTGTGATCAAAATAATATGGTGCTGACACAAAAACAGACACATAGGTCAATAGAACAGAATAGAAGTGGACTCACAACCATATGGTCAACTAATCTTTGACAAAGCAAGAAAGCATTTCTCATGGAAAAGACAATCTCCTCAACATGGTGTTGGGAAACCTGACAGCAACATACAAAAGACTGAAACTGTACTTTATTACACCATACACAAAAACACATTCAAAATGGCTGAAAGACCTAAATGTGAGAGAGAAAACTTTCAAAATCCTAGAGGAAAACATAGGCAGCAACCTCTCTGACATTAGTCGTAGCAACTTCTTACTAGATATGTCTCCTGAGGCAAGGGAAACAAAAGCAAAAATAAGCTATTGGGGCTTTATCAATGTAAAAAAATTTGCAAAGCAAAGGCAACAATAAAAAACTAAAAGGCAACCTTTAGAATGGGAGCAGATATTTATAAATGACATATCTGATAAAGAATCGGTATACAAATATCTATAAAGAGCCTATCAAACTCCATACCCCAAAACCAAATCTGAAGGGAAACTGATGCTTATAGTATCATTATCCTCAGTAACTAAATTATGGGAAGAGCCCAAATGTCCAGTGACTGATGAATGGATAAAGAATAAGTGGTGTGTGTGTGTGTGTGTGTGTGTGTGTGTGTGTGTGTAATGGACTACTACTAAGAAATAGGAAGAATAAGGTCTTGCCTTTGCAATAATGTGGATAGAACCAGAGTGTATTATGCTGAGGGAAATAAGTCAATCAGAGAAAGAGAAATATCATATGATTTCACTCATATGTGGGAACTTAAGTAATGAACCAGAGGAACATAAGGGAAATAGAGAGAGGCAAACCACAAAATAGTCGCTTAACTGTAAAGAACAAACTGAGAAAAAGAAAAAAAAAAAAAAAAAGAACAAACTGAGGGTTGCTGGGTGTGTAGGTAGGTAAGGGGTTATCTTAAATGGATGATGGTATTAAGCAAGGCACTTGGGATGAGCACTGGGTGTTATGCATAAGTGACGAATCACTAAATTCTACTTCTGAAACAAAATTATGCTATGTGTTTGCTAACTGGAATTTAAATAACAACCCGAAACTAGAAAAATAAATAAATAAATAAATAAATAAATAAATAAATAAATAAATAATAAAAATAAAAAGCAGAAAATAACCATGAATTTGTGTGTGTGTGGGGGGGGTTCCTCTCCCACTTTACTTTTTTGAGTGCTTAGTGTGAAAGAACGGCTCAGTTAAAAAGAAGCACAACATTTTTTAAAAGGAGAAAAAATAAATTGTAATGCATGAAGATAATGCCTAAGAAGAGAGTAAAAAATGTTTTTTAAACCCCCAAAATTTACTATATTAAAATCATGTAAATAAAGATGATGATATTAAAATTGTTTTTCTAGAAAAAAAAAAAAAAGAAGGTGAAAAGGAAGGAAGGGAAAAAAGCCAGGTATATAGACAGCCTTAAAGATTTTCTCATTTTGAAATTTCTGCCTGTCCTGAATGTTTTCCTCACTCTTTCTCTGCTGTGTTCTCTGTGCGAGGAAGCTGACTCCAGCGAATTCTCTTCCAGACACCCTTGTCTACGAGCTTCTCGCTGTATCTGATCAACAGAGATGCTTGAGGAAGAATTGTGATGGGAGAAGTAGAAGCTTCCTGATGCTGCTAAGGTCTGGTTCCCACTGTTCCCTTCCAACTCCCTACATTCACTGCCTGTTCTGACTGATGCAACACTATGGATTCCAGATATCGAGCCATATCTCTGGGCATCCTTTCTTTCAGAGAGTAGGGAAAAAAATTGATTTAGTATTTTCATTTTGATGACCATTTAAAGTATATTTGAAATTTTAGGTTGATGATGAAAATCTATCTGGAGTCAAAAAGTGTAGAACTAGGACTTGAATGTGATTTCAACTCAAATATTTGTACTTATAGTCATGATCTTTTCAGTGACAAATATGCTCTGTTATTCCTGGACAGCAAAGAAAGAACAAAAGCAGAAAATACATAGATGTTTTTTTTCATACCAAGTGATATATGCCAAATGATATAATGGCATATTAAATTGTCCAATAAAAAGAAAATAACAGAAGAAAAACAACATTAAAAACAGTTGAGTTCTCTAAGGATAAGGGCAGAAATCACAAATTTAATTCTCAAAACTGTGTTTTTCTTTAAGTATTTTAAGAACTTTGAATATTTTATAATAATTTTAAAAAAGACTACAGGAGCAGACAATTAAAAATAAATGAGCCTGTTTTATACTAAGTACTTCAGTGTACTTTTTTCTTTAACATTTTGTCTTTTTACAAAAAAAAAACCCAAAAACCAAAAAACCATATGCTACCTGCAATGATCTCATTGCTAAATATCCTTTATTTTACCTAATATTTTCACCATCAAATAAGCAAATTGGAGATAGAGCTGCTACTAGGAGAAAATAGCAGTAATGTCGAGTGACATATGGCTTTTGAAATTTAACTCTGTGAACCTATCTCATATAAAATGTTTTAGGAATTGCATTGTATATCTCTAGTTAATTATATTTTTAGTTATGCTAAACAGTAAACATTATAAAATAAAAAATATATAAAATTAAGAAAATGTATGTGACATACATAAATGTATAAACAATTATTATAAATTTAAAAAATAATTATTTTTATTGAAAATTATAGGATTCGTGTGACCAAGTACTTGAAAAGGAATAACCACATTGCAAAAAATAATTATTGAATTTTAAACCTCCTGTCCACCATTCAGACCAAAAACTGGAAAACCATCATGACCCACCAGCCACATATATGTATGATCCTCTTGATTTCACCCATCTTCAGTTTCTTTCTAAATAAGTAGGTAGATAGGGGCATAAGAGTGCATGAAGCACATAGTACAATAGGTTTTTTTGAATCAAAACATATTCTGTTAATCAGAAGTATAAAAGAATACAAAGAAATGACCTATGAACATTAGGATTATAGTCTAGTCTCAGCTAGGAGAAGAAGTGACAATATTTGATGAAACCTCAGATCGTCTTTGTCATTATTTTTTTGGCTTCTGCTTCCACTATGCTGAACTGGGTGCTAATCATCTCCTTGCATTTCTTTATAGTTCTTACTGCCCACACATACATCCCTAAAAATAAAAAGAAGTTGAACTTTGATTCTTAATGCTAGATTATTTCTCTCCATGTTTTATGTTGAGATTAATTTATGATGCTATATGGTACATTTGTTTCACTGTGGTGTAGCATCCCATTGTATGAATATCATTGTATGAATATCCCATTGTATGAATTTCTTTGCACTTTGGTATTAATAGATACTTTGTTTGATTCTATTTGTTTATTATTATCAGCAATACTTAGGTAAATATTCCCATATGTCTCCTGTTGTAATGTGTAAGAGTTTCTCAAGGTACATAGTTGGTGGTAAAATTAGTTATCAGGCATGCACAAGTTGATTTTGCTGGTTAGTATCAAAATGCTTTCAAAATCGGTGTGTGCTTCTAACAGTGGCTGAGCACTCCTGTTGCTCCATATTCTCGCCAGTGTTTTATCTTGCTGGACTTTATCTTTTCAAACTAGTGGGTCTAAAATTACATTAATTATATTCATTTTTAAGCAAATATTTGATGAGTTCCTGCTATAAACCAAGCATTGTTGACCTTGGAATGTATCAGTGAACAAAATACTCCAAGAAGCAACTTCCATGGAGCTTACATTCTTAGGGAAGGCACAGAAAATAAACATAGATGAAATAAGGAATTATTATAGAAAAAAACACATAATATGTGTAAAGTGGAGAAAAGAACAGAAGAGCCAGAGTACTAGAGAGCATGGGTTTTTATTTTAAATAGTTTAGTCAGTGTAGGACTATTGAGACTGAATTTAAGGAGGCATGCAATTTAGCCATAAGGACGTCGGGAACAATAGCATCTTTTCTTATGTGTATTTCTAAGTATTTTGGGTTTGCTTTTAATAAAGAGCATGATTTTAAAGATCTATTCTTAAAATTTTAGTACATTGTAATACAATTGATTTTTATATATTGACCTTGTATTCATTGTACTTACGTAAATCCATTTATGAATCCTAATAGTAAGTGCACAATCATGTCATCCACAAAAAAAAAAAAAAATATATATATATATATATATATATATATATATATATATATATATATTCTCCATCATTTCTGTCTTTATACTCTCAAATAACAATGATTAAACTTGACAAAAGTGAAAATTCTTATTTCCAAACTCAGGAAGAGAGCATTTAATATTAAGTGTAAAGGTAAAGAATTCTTATCCTTCCTTCCTTCCTTCCTTCCTTCCTTCCTTCCTTCCTTCCTTCCTTCCTTCCTTCCTTTAAATAGATGTGTTTTATCATATTAAGCAAGTTTCTTTTTATTCCTAGTTTGATGAAAGATTTTGTTTTTTCATGAATCAATATTGCTTTTCTGAAATATTTATCAGCACTTATTAGATGATGCTGTAATGCATTTATTTTGTAAGTGTATTAAAAATGGTGATAGGGCAGCCCGGGTGGCTCAGCGGTTTAGTGTCGCCTTCAGCCCAGGGTGTGATCCTAGGTCCCGGGATCAAGTCCCACATCAGGCTCCCTGCTTGGAGCCTGCTTCTCCCTCTGCCTGTGTCTCTGCCTGTCTCTCTCTCTCTGTCTCATAAATAAATAAAATAAAATAAAATAAAAAAAACAACAGTGATAGATTTTTAAATATTAAACAACTTTGTATTCCTTGACCAGAACCATCTGAGTCATAAAGGATTTTTTTATACAATATTGTCTTTGGTTTGTTTATATTTTCATGAGAATTATTGTCCAGTAATATTCTGTGCAATGTCCTTGTCAAGTTGTGCCATCAGGCTTCACTTGGCCTTACTAAAAATATTGAAAAAGTATTTTTCTTTCCCCTTCATTGGAAGAGTTTGTTTAAAATTGATATTCGTTTTTCTTTACATTTTTGGAAGAATTAGTAAAGGAAAGACTTCTATGGCTAAGCCTTTTTTTTTTTTCATGGAAAACTTTAAAATAGCATATTGGGGTTTTTTTTTTAGATGAATATAGAATGTTTCAGATTTTTCTTTTGTCAGTCTTGGGAAGTTGTGTTTTTCAAAAGATTTTCTAATTTTTATTAATGAGTTTTCAAATATAGAATAATGTAGTAATAATGTATGTAGTCTTATCTTCTAAATATCCACCAATTCTGCTTAAAATCCTATTTTTCTTCCTATTTGGTGATTTTTCTTTACTTTTTCTGTTTTGTCTTATTCTTTGATTTTCTAAAAAAATCTATTTTATTTATAAATGTTATTAATGTTAAAATTTTAATTTTGTTGATTTTTCCATTAAACATGTGTTTTACATTTCATTGATTTCTGTTTTTACACATATCATCTTCTTTCATCTATTTTTGCTTGTTCTTGACTGTCTTTTTCTAGCTTCTTGAGATTTAAGTTTTCATCATTGGTTTTTCGCATTTCTTTTTTAATGCATGTATTTAGAGCTAGAAGTACTGCTGTAGCTTTATTATAAGATTTAAGGTTTGGTATTATTATTATTGTTCAACACAAAATATTGTTGAGTTTCCACTGTATTACTTTTTCAGCCCTTCAGTATTTTTAAGCGTGCTGTTTAATTTGCAAATATTGGGGTGCCTGGGTGGCTCGGTTGTTGAGCATCTACCTTTGGCTCAGGTCATGATCCTGGAGTCCTGGGATCGAGTCTCACATCAGGCTCCCCACAGGTAGCCTGCTTCTTTCTCTGCCTATGTGTATGTCACTTTGTGTCTCTCATAAATGCATAAATAAAATCTTTAAAAAAATAAAATAATTTGTCAATATTTAAAAATTTGCCACTTATCTGTCTGGTACTTGTTTCTGTGTTAATTCCACTATCGTAAGAGGACATAATTCTTTATATTTGTTGTTTTCAAATGTGCTGTGACTTGTTTTATGCCCCAACATCTGTTTTCTTTGGTTAAACACCCCCCGTGTACTTAAAAAGAATGTCTTTTGCAGCTGTTTGGTGTCATGTTCTATATATGTCAATTAGGTCAAATTGATTAAATGTTGCTTGAATTACTTATATTGTTAATAATTTTTTTTATCTTCTTTTACCACGTACTTAGAAAGGTGTTTATATGCCCAATCATGATTGGGAATTTTTTTCTTTTAGTTCTATTAATTTTTGTTAATATATTTGTACATATATTTTAAAAATCATATGTACAAATTCAAACTGAACTTTTATAAGTGAAGGAGAACAACAACACAGTACAAATATATGTGGGATGGAGTTGGCATGTTATGGAAGATCTTGTGGGTAATTAGAAGAACTGTCACTCTACTAGGGGTGAAATGGGTACTATTGCAGGGTTTTGATCAGAAGAGACATAAAGTGACTGATCACTCTAAACTTCATGTGGGAAACAAACTGTAATTGAACAAAAGAACCAGGGAGATCATTTAAAAATGCAAAAATCTTAATGAGAGATGAAGATGGATCATGAAGGTGACAGAAGTAATTGAGGTATGTATATATTTTTAGAGTAGAAACAGGAGGATACCCCATTGGATTTTGGGTGGCAAGGGTGGGGAGGAGGGAGTCAGATAAAGACAGGAGTCCAAAAAACAACTTCCAATTTTTGGCCTCAGAAACTTGAAGAATGGCTTCATCATTAGCTCTGATGCAAAAGGATTCCCTTGTTGTGGTAATGATGAATTATGGAATTAAATATCGCCACAAAAATGTATTGCCGAGCTATTTATTTAAAGAAGATATAGAATTTGTATAGCTTTAAAAATTATTCTCTCACCGAAAGACATTCCAGGGACACCTGGGTGGCTCAGTTGGTGATGCACTGAATTCTTGATTTCTGCTAACGTCATGATCTCAGGGTCCTGAGATCAAGCCCCATGAGAGGCCCCGAGCACAGAACAGTGTGCTTGTCCCTCTCCCTCTGTTCCCCTCCTCCCATTCTCTGTCTCTCTCTGAGGAGATAAAATCTTAAAAGAAAAAGACATTCCACATCCTTGTGTTTTAAGTTACAAACACACAAAGAAAAGAAATGAGCTCATACTGTGTTTTAATACAGTACATATTTAAACAATTTTTTTGGTAAGTAAAGAAGGTATATTTGTTTCGAGAATTAGAAAGGAAAAGAAATTAATTTTCAGAGATTCTGGGTTTTCACAGACTTCTGCCAGCAATTCATTTAAGTGTAAATGACAGAACACAAAATATGTTTATACTTAGTTCTATTTGCATCTTTTATAAACTTTATTATGTAGTCTATCAATTAAGATAATCATGGATTTTATTTCTGTCAAGCCATCACACTTAGTTTAAATTTAACTTTATATATTTAGCATAATGCCAAATGACTGCGAATGACACCTTCCTCTAATTTGAAGAAGACACATTTTAATTCCTGCTGTGGTTTAACTGTATCTACTGTGCTTTTTTTTTTTTTAATTCCTAGGATGTTATATAATGGATTGTAATTTTGATACACTTCCTTGGGCTAAATCGCTCCATTTCCATTAAGACAAAAGCCTCCTCTGGGTCACCAACTAATTATCCACTCCTTTGTGTCCAGTCCCAAATGAGGCTTGAGATCCTCTAAAATTATTAATATAATTTTCAAAGACATACACATAATGAAAGGCATTTTAACACTGATAATAGTTAGAGAACTTCTCTAATGAAAAAATCCTTCTATGTAATGATACTATCACAATTTTACTCCCTGCTGTTTTTTCATTGTCTGCTAAAAGTGCCCTTTCAAGAATAGAGGGGGAAAAAAAGGTAAATTGGAAAAGATAAATAGAAGTAAAAAATCGTTACAAGTGAATGAAGTGTGCTATCATTTAAACTCAGTGTTTTTACTCTACTATTTAACTCTAATAAAATTGTCCTTATTGGAAAATGAAAAATTCCTATCACCTAAACACATACATTAGAATGAATTATATTTTGCTTGTGCTTTCACAGGCTGGCCTAAAGCCTTCATTGATGAAGAGCAAGTTAGAATTCATAAATGTTTCTATTACATTTATAAAGTGCCATGTGTCTATATATTAGTAAAATTGGAAACAAATATGTTTCTTAACTTGAAACTCTTGTTTAACCATAATCTAATTATTCCCTTTTATAACAAAATGGTATATGTAGAGAGCAATGGAGTCTCTCCTGTCAAGCAGGAGCCTGTGTCAAGCAGTGAAGGTCCTGCGGCGAGGACATAGCACCAGGACCAGCATCAGCTGACATCCCAGAGGGGATAACGAGCAGGATCAGAGGAGGTCTGTGGGAACCCAAAATTGATTAAATCCCTTTAAAAAGAGGAGAATTTTGGCAGCAAACCATCAGACTCTTCAGATATGACTTCTCTACGCCTGACCACTGAAGAAAGGCAGCTGCTGCTGAAGGTCTGCCCAACTGATCTCTGAACAGAACCGAGATCCTTCACTGTTGGGACATAAGAAGCAGTTAAGTGCTGAGACCCAGGCCAGATGGAGGCCTTATCTCGACTGCGACCATAGACTGACTTCCACTCTGGTTCGTTAACCTCCTACATCCTCTGCTATCTTGTGTGTGGTGTGGCTTGTTTTCTGTCCTGCTTTGTGTGCTGTGCAAGAAGCCAAGTTTAATCACATGGTGAAACATCATTGAGTCTGGAATTCTGAACCTGTTTTAAAATTGTGAATTAATTTTGTTTTATGATTGAATAAAAATGACCTTGTGGAAGACACAACTCATGTGTGTGCCTTTATAGCGTGCTCATGACAGAGTAGTAGAGGCAGGGTAAAAAACAAAAAACAAAAAACAAAAAACAAAACAAAAAAAAAACAACAACAGAAAAAATATTAGATTGTGACTTAAAGCTTAAACTTCCAGTGAGAAGACAAAGTTAGGCTATCAAAATAAATCCTGTTATATCAACTTTTATTTTAAAGGGGAATGCCAGAAGAGAATTAGGTAACATGAATAAAAATTGTTACATATTTTTTAAAATATATTTATTTATTAGAGAGAGTTAGAGAGAGTGGAGGAAGGGGCAGAGGGAGAGAATCTTCAAGTAGACTCCTCATGGAGTGCAGGGCCCAAAGTTGGGCTCCATCTCATGACTTATGAGATCACCATCTGAGCCAAACCAAGATTCAAGTGCCCAATCACTGAGCTACTTAGGTGTCCCTGTTATATAATTTTCTTCTTAGAGTAGGAGAAATCCTGAACTCTACAATACAACTGCATATTTTTTAAATGAGAGTTTTTGCTAATATTTTAAGAACATTTATGGGGATCCATGGGTGGCTCATTGGTTTAGCGCCTGCCTTCAGCCCAGGGCATGATCCTGGGGATCCAGGATCGAGTCCCATATCAGGCTCCCAACATGGAGCCTGCTTCTCCCTCTGCCTGTCTCTCTCTCTCCCTCTCTGTCTCTCATGAATGAGTGATGAATAAAATCTTTAAAAAAAAAATAAAAAACACTTACAATATTTTATACTTTATTTAGAATTTAATATTTATAAAAATCAATTTCCTATTAAATTAAAAAAAATGAGATGATATCCCAGTCTACATTACTCTTAATAAAAAATAGAGTGAAAAAAAAATATAGAGTGAGTAGACTTAAATGCTAATTGCAGTCTGAGCTAGCAGAAGGTTTCCCTCAAATTCATATACATGTGACTAAGACAAAAATAATGCATAATAACAAATGATAAATAAAGTATGGATATGTTTTTTACTATTTTTAAAAATTTGAATTTTTTAAAGTATGGTAAAGTATAATGAGCCAAAATTTTAGCATGGTATTTCTTATTGCACTGTTTTTTTTAACCAAATATCTTACTGCATCAACTCCTTACCTCATAAATAGACTTGGATATATTAATGTCTCTTCTCATACTGTAATATCTCTTTTGCATGGATTATCCTTGAGGTATAGTTTGAACACTGTCTTATGCTTGAAGTTTGTTTTTACTTGCCCCTCATTCCAGGTATGAATAATCATTCCTTCTAGAACACTATTGATTTATTCATGAGGCTTTACTTATCCTTAGCCTGAGATTTGCACATATTTCTAGTGGATGGTGGACCATTGCTTGTGTTCCAAAAGACGTAACCCAAGTGTAGCTGAAGTGAGAGAGCTAGGTTCTTGTCTTGCAGAGTCCAAGAGTGAATCTCACAAACAAAGAAGAGTGTGCAAAGTGATAGAAGTTTATTAAGCAAGGATACAAAGAGAGCTCTCAGGAGTGAGAGGTGTCCTGACAGGGTTGACAGCGTGGGCCTTCAGTGACAGTCTTTTATTTAGAACTGACCAGGGAGCTTGTGGCCTTATTATGTTTGTGATGCCGTGGTTTGAGCAAGGACTACTGATAACATCTTTAATGGCTTCCTTTTGGGTCTGGTTAATCTTTGTTCGTCACAGGCGACTGTCATAAAAAATATATCTTTCCCACCCACATTTAGGGCAGAGTGTCTGGTTTGTTCCCTTATCTCTGGTTTCCTTATATCTTAGCATTTTGGGGATTTCGTTTTGTGAGTCTGATTCTACGGGCCCCTACCTATCTCTCCCTATCCAGCCCTGACTGTCCCTTACTGGTAGACACAGAATGAGAGACTCAGTGCTATTATGAGTTTATGACACAATGTGACCAATGTTGATGATATATCAAATGTCACAAGAGGAAGAAGTAACACTTAGTGAACAATGTGCTCCAAAGAAATTTGATTCGGAATTCTTATTTCTAAATTGTGAGAGAGTGTTTTCAGGCATAGCAAAGAATAGGAACTGTCTTTATTCACATTGAAACCTAATAAGAAATAACAGTGAATCATTTTTCTCACATTGTCATGTTGGAAGTGCCTATATGGGTACCTACACACTGAGAAGCCACAGACCTCCTCTAATCTAGTTGGGAGTTTATACCACTAGCTCCATTGTCATGTTTCCTCTTGAATTCTTTACTACAGATTTTGAATATCTCTTCTTCTCTCTAAGACTGTGGAAACTGAGCCAGAGAAAAACCAAGATTATAGAAAATGGCTATTGCCTTTCCATAATTTCCTTGCTTTATGAGTCAATAAGAGCCTAGTTTTTTTTTTATTATTATTATTAAGTGATACAACCCTTCTTCTCTAGGCAGAAAAATGAATGCCCTAGCCATCATAAATTGAGAAGATATACTCCACACATGATGAAGAAATCTTATAATCCTCTAACTTGGTTTCTGTATGAGAGATATTTTATAAGAAATCACCCCGTTGTAAAATTGACTTGAAATCCTATTATATTGGGAAGCAATCCTACTTGGAACATCAGAAACTTAATATCAAATACTTCTGTCTCTATTACTTTTTATATAAAAATCTTAATCACATCCTCCACAAAACTTTGTAGCAGCTGGATTTCTCAGATTGGCTGGAATTGTGTAATGCAAAATAAAGGCAAAAGAAAAGAACCCATCTATTTTTTTGAAAGTGTTACCTATGGTGTCCTTATTTACTAACATTTCCTTGATCTCATATACTTACCCTTGAGTGTTAATATATTTTGGGGAGGCATATACAAAGAAAATGTATTAACAGAAAACAGTAATTTGAGTAGTCTGGCTCATGGTTGGTAATCATACTAACCCCCTCGCACAGACACCATCAAGAAAGTCAGCAATATCCTCAATTGACCTAATCTTTGTTCTGCACCAGCAAAAGCTTTGAGGGCTGACTGGGCCCAGAGTGAAGGCTCTTAGTCCTGCCTCTTCCTGTAACCTGGAGTTGATATGTAGAGCAGTGATGCCCAGTACCTTGCATCTCTGGGCCTATCCTGGGTGGCCAACATGGTGGTATATGGTGAAGGCTCAGTCAGCCTTCACCTTCATCCCACCAGGTACATGGCAGATGGTCTCCTTCCAAAAAGATAGCGACATGGACAAAAGTATCATTGAAGGATGCAATAATGTGGTAGACACCACATATGGTCTCTTCTCTGGCCAACTAAGGTCCAAGGCTGATTGTTTTTCCTTTTTCTTTTGCAGGTGCCATGTTTGTGGTTGTCTCCAGACGGCCACTGGAAATAATATAAACAAACAAACAAACAAATGTGGGCATTAAAACAAAATTAGAGCCATGATAATTTTGTTTTCAAATTCTGTTTTGGAGAAACAGTATTATGTCTATAGAAGATTAATTGTTCCATGAAAGGGATTTATATTCGAAATGACCTTCCAAGACTGCAAGAGCACAAAACCAAGCAAAATAGGTCAATAAACCCAGCTTGACTAGAAAATGCTTTTTAAGAGATTTACAGACAGACGATTGTCTTGTGCAGCAGCAAACTGAGTAGGTCTTTGTAATCCCATCGTCCCTTAAACCTGGTTTTATAGCCCTTGGGGCTGGAGAGCAGGCTGGGAGATCACCTGGAGGGAAAGTTCCAGCATCACAGCCATCAAGGACAAGTATACTCAACCCCACCAGGATGTAGTTAAATAAAAAGAAAGAATGAGGGTGGTGGGGGTTGTGCTCAAAAAGTGCTCATAGAGTGGATATCAAGGCAGTTTTTTCCAAGATGGCATTAGTCTGGTTCACACACTAATGTTTGTAGATACTTTTCCTATGTCAAGTTATGTCAAGAATTTGAAATTCATATAATTTTCTTTCACATACTTGAAAAAAAAAAACCTACAAGCATCACAAAGAGTTTAGGCAATACAGGAATGCATTATAGTTAAGGTATATAAAAAAAATCTATCATCTATCTCTCTATCATCTATCTATCGTCTATCAATCTATCGTCTATCTCTGCAGACAAGCTTTGTACAGACTTCTCATATGGACTCTCTCGCAGTGAACATGGACTACCATTAGAAATATTAAACATGATGTGACATATTTTGGTAGAATTAATCATTTTTTTCATGTTGATGCTTATAGTGACAAATAAATAATGCAGAATAAAAGAAACGTATTTGAAAATTCAACACTATAATTTTTAAAAAGTTTATTTTCATGTTATTTTATTAATGCTATCACCACAGTCTTGTGTGTCTTAAGCAGATTTTTTTGTTTTTTTTTGTGGCTTCTATTCATTATAATAGCATTGAATGCATACATGGTTGATGAGAGTGCATTTGAGCCCTTAGGCTTTTGAAACCGTTGAATAGTTTGTTGGCTGATCTATTAATATACATCCTTCAAAATATCCTTTTCATTCAAAATATTTTTTAAAGAAATATGTTATTATAAACTGCGTCCAAAAGGAACTCATTAGCTTTTCTTTTCTTTCTCCATGTTTTATAAAAATAAATAGATTTTGCTCTTCTCCCCTAATGTGTTCCATGAAATGTTCTCTTTTCAAACATATTTTTTATAATTGAGATAGCAGATTGATGTCAGATTTAATAGAAGTTATAGACTGTATTTCTTAGTGTTTTCATCTGTAATTTTAAAAAATATGTGATTCAAAGTGATTCAAAATCTGTACAAAAATTTTCAATAGATTAAAAAAGATGAAGAAAATTATGAGATAAAAAGAATCTCTATAGACATTTTAATTTATTTCTCATTTTCTCTCAACTTTTTATTGTCAAAATTCCTTTTCAGGCATTTTGTGTATTAAAGTAATAATTTTAGTAGCTCCAATTTGTTTTGGTCTTTAATTTCTTTGTTATTTAATCATGCAACACCCAACTGTCGTATTTATAATCTTAACAAAATAACCCAGAATATAAAAATGTAATTAAAAAATACTTTCCCCCCAAATAAAGTGGAAACAAAAAGGAAACAAACAAAGCTGTAATAAAATCACCAATGTGTTTGTTTGCTTCATAATTAAATAAAAATCATTAAGCTGGCACCCAAAACTCTTTCTTGAGTGTTTTCAGATTTACTTTCTAAATGTATTTCTTTTTATGGAATTTTTTTTTCTACCAATGACGCAAAGAGATCACTTTTCTAGGTAATTTCCCCTTGCTACCTTTTACATGAAATGACTTGTACATGGGGCACCTGGTGGTTCAGTCAGTTAAGTATCTGCCTTAGACTCAGGTCATGATCCCAGAATCCTGGGATCCAGCCCTGTATTAGGTTTCCTGCCTGGCAGGGAGTCTGCTTCTCCCTCTGCCCCCCACCCCCTGTCCCCCACTCTCTCTCCTCTCTTTCTCTTTCTCTTACTCTCTCAAATAAGTTGAAATCTTAAAAAAATAATAAAGCTAGAAAAAAAAAGAAATGACAAGTACATGGAAAATGAATGTCCTAAAATATATATTCATTTTTCAAGCACTATCTCATGTATTAAATAGTTCTTAATTTCCAGTATCATTCTAGTCTCAGGGCAGAAGTGGTATCTCCTGCTTGAAACTCACATTTTTTTTATTTGGATATTTATTAATGGAACTTTTACATATATCTATATATACCTCATCTCCTTATTCATGTAATATAAATATAAAATCTCAAGTTTTTGGAATATCTTTATGCACCCCACCCCCTACAGTGCTGTGTGTGTGTATGATTTTTTTCTAGACTTTATTTTTTTTCTATTGGAGAAAACAAAATTTAAATATTAAGAAAATAACTACGTAGATGTTACATAAGCACTCTCATATGTAAATATGAGTATATGAGTATCATATATAAATGAGTATGAGTTTACCACACATTTACTATTGATGTCCATTTTTTCACTTAAGCACATGCTCTGAAAACACACATCCAACTTCCCAATATGTTGGTGAATACTTCTGCCAAGAATTTTAAGTAGTTTAAAATATCTCTTTGTTTGTCCTAGTTCTCTTCTGGACAAAAATATTATTAGGTCTCCCTTTCCTCTCATACAGTACTAAATAATGTACAAGGTTCTGTATCTTATTCTGAAATGGAAAAATAGTTTCGTAATTATCATCCATGCCAACTCCTGAAAAACTCAAACTATTGACATACTGACAATCAATGCTAGGGATCTAAAATCTTGATCAAAAATACTCTGATCAAGACGGGCACCTAGGTGGCTCAGTAAGTTAAGTTTCTCCCTTTGGCTTAGGATTGAGTCCTGCATCAGGCTTCCTGCTTGGTGGGGAGTCTGCTTCACCTCTCACTCTGCCTCCTGCTCCCCCTGCTTGTGATCTCTCTCTTTCTCTCTGGCAAATAAATAAAATCTTTAAAAAAAAAAAAACACGTATCCTAATCAACAAATAATCTGAAGAAATATCAGGCAATTGATGCGATAACTAATATTATAGTGGTGATCATTCTCAAAACTTACATATATCAAATTGTCATGTTGTACACTTGAAACTTACACATTATTATATATAAAATATATCTCAATAAAGTTGGAAAAAGAAAGAAATCTCATACCTATTGTTAAAGATTTAGGGCAAGATTGATACAATTGTACTTATATAAAAATCATGATTTACCTCATGATTTGAGTCAATTCATTCATTCATGTTTATCCTTCCCTTTGATAGTTTTCCTTGCTGTCTGTTTTGAAGTGATGTTACAAAGCAAATTCCCAAAGAGACACTAATATTTAAAATCTGAAGTTGTCTAAATCAAATGCTTTGTCCTCACGCTGGGTTTTGTTTTCCATGTGTTGTGACATATCTCTTTCTTTTTTCCCCAATGGAAGGGATATATAATGCAGAAACAAACAAAAATCAGAAGCAGAAGAGAACCTGCATTCCCTCCATGCTCCTGACTCAGGAGCAAGAAAACAGGAGCCTGAAATGCATATCACAGTTGGGGCATCTGGGTGATTCAGTCAGTTATGCATTTGACGCTGGGTTTCAGCTTAGATCATGATCTCAGGGTCCTGAGATCCAGCCCCCTGACAGCTGCCAGGGGGCTCTGTGCTCTGCTGGGAGTCTGTTTGAGATTTTTTTTTCTCTCCCTCTCTCCCTCCCTTTCTCCAAAAATAAATAAAATCTTTTAAAAAAGTACGTACCATGGTTTTGCTTTCAAACTGGTGCATTAGATCGGTTGCTTCATCTTCCCAGAGGAAATGAAACAGTAAAGACACTCCAGAAGGGTGCTTATGTCATTTCACAAGGAAAAAAAAATAGAGAGTGGGAGAATGCTTACCTCTTAGTATTCTCTTATTTCTATTCTTTTTACTGGTATTAACTTTTAAGACTGCAATCAACTAAAGGTGTGGCTATCTATTTCAAGGCACTAGATCAACCTTTTCTTTGTATCCTCACAAGACTAATTCTTTAGTTATTCCTGTTTCTTTTGGGCCCACAAGACAATGAATTATGATAGACAGTGAATTAATTGAATCTATCTCAAGGTGCACTGTATCAAGTCCTTATATTTACTCTATATTCTATTTCCACTTTCAAACCAGGGCCAGCTTTGAAGTCCATCATCACCTATAAATAAGATGTATTGTGCTGCAAGTAAATGGCATAATAATACTCCAATTACAAGGCATAAAGATTTTCCAATAGTAATGGTAAAAATATCAAAATGTCCCTAATTAAGAGGAATCCTTCCCATTATATAATGTCTAGGGATACATGAAAACACTAACATTAAAGCTTCTTGAAAATTAAAGTACAAATGTCAAAATGTAAACATTAAAATTGATTTCCTTGTGTTTAAAAGTTTAAAGAAATTATTTATATTATTATTATTAATATTAGTTATTATTACTTTTTTTCCTACTCAATCTCAGTCAGATGCTGACTGGGCTAGAACTTCTTTCAGCTTGGGTGTAGCCTCATTAGCTAGATTAATATAACTCCTATCGTGGACTCATGTATTACATATAGTTCCAAAGTGCTTGTGAACCTCACTTTTATAGAGTGCACAAAGTTAATAGGACACAGAATATTATCATATGTACAGATTTGTACCCAATTTAGAATCATTCCATCTCCAATTGCCAGAGCTCTGACCTGAGACAAAATTATGATCCTAGAACAATTTCTAATGTTGCCATAGCATCATATTAAAAATATCAATATCTGCAGGATGGAGAATAGGCAAGAAAAATCTTGGTTTCTGCTTCAACAGAACCACAAAATATACTAGCTGAGAACCATCTAAAACTTATAAACTCATTTGTGAAACGTCTTCCTGCAAAAGATGAATTGTGGTATGATTTATTTACCATATGTGGGATAGTATCCAACTACCCATGCGTCCTTTCTCTTGGAGAAAGATGTTAAAACAGTGTTGCCTGCATGCAAAATTTAGACCTCTTTGATTGTGCTAGTTCCATTCAACATATCTTATTTTCCTTTTCTTTCCAACATATTCAAAACATATTAATATTCATTACCCTGAAACTGTGTGTTTCTGGCACCCATGGATTAGTAAACTAAACATGTATTGTTTGATTTGATTAAATGGAGTCTAAACTATTTTGGGAAATGTATTTGAACTAAATCACAGGGTCTGTATCTGTTGCCACTTGGTGTAGAAATCTTTAGATCCAACAAATCTGTCTCATAAAAAGCAAAATGACTCCTCCTTCGTGTATTTAGGTCAAGATAAAGCCAATTTAAAACTCCAATAGGTAGTGACTCATGTACCTACATAATAGATTACATGACTTCACACCTCTCTCTCTTTTCCACCATACTACTGCCTTGACCCTGAATGGAAAATGGAAATTGGAACAACTAATCCAGAGTGGTCTATGTAGACCGGAATCTAAAATTTAAAGCTGGAATCTCACCACACTGCAGAGCACAAACTAAATTCTGTTTAAAGTAACCTATTTTTCTGAGTCCTTATCTCTAACAAAATGATATTTGAACTGCCTGATTTGTTATATTTGACTCTTTGCTTCACTGGTGCCTGCTTAGGTAATATCCTAATATAGAAAGGCCTACTCATTTTGGGAAAACTGCACCATAAGCTATAGTCACCCACTAAGATCATAACACAGCATGACCTTTAGCATAACTCTTCATGTTCAAGCTGCAGAACAACTATAAATTACAGCTTCATAATTCAATATAAGCTTCTGCAAACTGCTAAATTCACAGTGCCAGGCCCACTCACAAAACTCCAAAGCTGAACCATTTGACCTGAATGTATAAAATTGGTCCTCAATTAGTCCATATGTATCTTTTCCCTGAAATTTTACTCTTTGCTTATTTCTCAAAGTCAACGGCCCGTCTCCTATGAATTAAATTTGCCTCCCAATCCTTTCCTCCCATGCTCTTGCACACACACATATACACCAAGCAAACCCAACCCCCTAGGTGCATGTCTTGTTAGAAAAAGTGAGAATGTGTGCTTTCTGCAAGTAGCCTCTTACCAAGAAAAAATAAGGAGAGTGGACCATTGAATTCAAGTCAAGTTTCTTACCAATCAGATACATAGATCAACCTCTAAAGCAGAGGTAAAAAGAAGACAAGGGCGTTATGCCAATTGATACTTCCCACATAGAAAAAAAAAATCAGAAGAGTTTTTATGGCTGAAATTAAATCACATTGTTACTTTAATTTTATTTATTTTTTATTTTTTAATTTTTTTCTTCAATTTTAATTTATAGATTTCTAGCTAAATTGATGATTTTTTAGTTGAAAACTACAATCTTACTTCTCCATTGTAAATTATTCTTCTGTGCTCCTTAAACATGTTTTTTCTTCATTTATATAAAATAAATTAGCCCTTTGTTGCAAATGTCCTAGAAATAAACTGTTATTTGATAAAATCTAATCTAAAAATCTCACAGTTTAAATCACACATAATATACTAAAATATGAATAGATGAGCACTATTGGTTAGGATATAGTTTTGGCTATTGCAATACAGGCCAAAATAATAATGGCTTAAACAAAATAAAAGTTTATTTCTTTATCATGTAAAAACTCATACCAGCCAGTGGGAAATGAAGGGAAGGAGAGCATAGTTCTTTGCATCCTGGGCACGAGCTGTAAATTGCACACGTAATGTCTGCTTCTGCATCAATGGTCCAGCCAGAAGGCCATATCTAAACTAAAGGAACCCTGGAAATTTATTCTTTAGTTGAACAGACATGCAGCTGTTCTATTACTCTAGCTCGGGATTGGACAACATTAGTCAGAGACTAATCATTTGAAGTTTTGGGGACCATATGATCTCTGTTGGAAGTATTCACCTATCCTGTTTTTGTAGCACAAAAGCAATCATAAATAACATGTACATGAACAAGAGTTTCTGTGCTTCAGTATAATTTAATTTATGGACGATAAAGGTTTAATTTCATTGAAGTTACCAGTTTCCAGTATTGTCAACCATTTAAAATGCAACAGACACACAAAAACTGGTGGTGGGTCTGGATTTGGTCCCTTGACAGTACTTTATAAGCTCTATGCAACATGGGAAAAAGAAGTGTTGGGGATCATTTATTAGTTTCTGCCACGGATATCTCCTAAGATATAATTCAGGAACGCAAGAACGGCACAGCATTATTAAATCTACTAATATGTTTCATGAGGTTAGTCCTTAAAATCATGAAGCATTTTGTATTATCTCAATAGATGATAAATATTGTTTAACCAGCTTGAAATCTATTCATAAATTGTAAACAAACAAAGATCCTAGAATGGATGCAATTCTGGCTGCATAGCTTACTAGAAGTGGACATTAAATAAATCTTTCAACCACATTGATGCTAACTTTATTCGTAAAGTGATAACATTAATTTTGCTTATTTTAAATTATGTTATTAATTACCAAATGCACTGAACCCTTTCAATTCTCGTTTGTCAGCTCTTGAAAGTTTCATATTACATAGCCATTTCTTTTGATGGAAAAAAATTTGTAAATAAATCTCTAATCGCATCATCTGTTAGATTCCTTTTTATTTCCTTATCAATTCCTTCTCAAATGCTTTCAGATGTTTCTGCTTCTTTTATTTATTTATTTTGTGTCAATTTTTCCTTGGGTACTATTTTTTTCTCTTTTCTTTTTATTTTAATTCCAGTATAGCTAACATACAGTGTGATATTAGTTTCAGGTGTACAAGGTAGGGACTCAACACTTCCATCCATCACCCAGTGCTCAGCACAGAGAGCATACTCCTTAACTTCCATCACCCTTTCTCCCATCCTGGCCACCCCCACCCCTCTAGTAACCCTCAGTGTTTTATGATAAGTATCTTTTCTTTTTTTTAAGATTTTACTTATTTATTCATGAGAGACACACACAGAGAGAGAGAGGCAGAGACCCAGGCAGAGGGAGAGGCAGTCTCCATGCAGGGAACCCGATGTGGGACTCGATCCCAGGACTCCAGGATCACACCCTGGGCTGAAAGCAGGCTCTAAACCGCTAAGCCACCTGGGCGGCCCGATAAGTATCTTTTCATGTGTCAGTTAGCCATTTGGATGTCTTGGAAGAAATGTCTATTCATGCCTTCTCTCCATTTTTTATTTGGATTATTTGTTTTTTAGGTGTTGAGTTTTATAAGTTCTTTATATACTTCTGGATACTATCCCTTTATCAGATTAGTCATTTGTAAATATCTTCTTCTTGGGTGTCATTTATAGTCTTTCTTCCTACATACATCTTTCCCTTAAAGATCGCATATCTTCATAGCTTCAGTCATCAATGATGACTGCAAGATCTATAATACCAATGTATTTAAATGTCTACCAGAGATCTCCTGGATCCTCCCATTGCACAAAATGTGATTTTTTTCTTCTATAATGATCATTTTGGTCATTTAGATCACCATATGGTTGCCTAGGTGACATTATTTATTCATGGATTGTTTGTCACATGTATTTTGACCTGAGATTCAGTTCTCTAGGCATAATGCTATAGTGGTGAGTAAAATAATAATTCTCAATTTTCCTGAACTCAAATGCTAGCTGGGAGAACAACAACAACAAAAAAAGACGTGAAAAAATACACATTAATAATTACTTGACTTTAAGCTAAGCATTATAAAGACAATAAAATAAACTAATCTGTTGGAGAGAAACTATGAGGGGGTACAAATAAATTGGGTGGTCGGTGGAAGCCAGTCCGAGGAGGTGGAAAGTGAATTGGATTCTGAATCAATCAAAATAAAATGGTCATGGCAAGAAGCCAGAAATCTGAATGGCATCCTAAATTGTGGCCTCACCATGTGCCATGTATCATCCAGTCTGTTGTCCCAAACGGGTAGTTCTGATTACTCAGTAGCATTCAAAATAACAAGCATCTCTTTTTGTTCCACCTGCCTGTCTTATCTCCTACCATTCATTCTTCACATTTTACCAGAGATCTTCCTATAATGCAGATCTTACCAAGTGACTCCCCTTATAGTATCTTTCATTGGGTTTTAATTTGGTGATAAACATTGTCTCAAAACTCAAAATATTCAAGGCCCCCAAATGCGCTCTGGTTACATCTTAAACCTATGTTTTCCACTCCCATACTGTCCAGCATCTATGCCCGGACTCTACTAAATTATTTCAGTCCCTCAACATTCCCTATTTAACTTTGCTTTCTTGGACTGTTGGATGGTCTTTTTTTTCTGTTTGGAGTGCTTCTAGCCACTTAACTATTATTCACATCACTTAGGTATCAACTTAAATATGATACCTTATACATTGTAGAGAACATGTCCATTGATTTTTTTTTTTTTTTTTTACACTTCCATTAGTTTCCAAGTTCGTTAAGTGCTGGGAATTTTGTTTGCTGACTATCGTATAACCAATGCTTACCACAGAAACTGACAATATTGCCAAGGATGCACAATAATAATTTACTTGATAAATCAAGTCTTTTAAAAGTTTTGGCCATTTAAACTGACTTGTTTTACTCAAATATTTTGCAATAATCGCATAGTTCAAGGCCTTTGTTATTCAACCTTGAATTTCTCGCACATCCACTGGCACATGGTAGTTTCTTACAAATATGTAGTTTTTGTATTTGTATGTATCTGTATTTATAAAAGAATCAGTGAATGAATGAAGTTATTTTCACTTAAAAATAAAACACGGGACACTTGGGGAGCTCAGCTGGTGAGCGTCCGCCTTCAACCCAGGGCATGATCCTGGAGACCAAGGACCAAGTCCCACATCAGGCTCCCTGCATGGAGCCTGCTTCTCCTTCTGCCTGTGTCTCTGCCTCTCTCTGTGTCTCTCATGAATAAATAAATAAAATCTTTTTAAAAAATAAATAAAACATAACATTAGTTATTTAGGGCAGGAAGACACATGACACTACCTTAGTGCTCTTTGGAACAGTACTATTCAAAGTGTGGTTACAAGCCAAGCCCCATGGAAGTTACCTGGCACTTGTTAGAAATGCAGTTTTCAGGTCCATCCCAGACTTGATGAATCAGAATCTCTGGGATTGCCTAGGAATGTGTGTTTTAACAGCTATGCAGATGATGGAGGGCATGTCACAGTACAGGTTGTTGGAACCCACACCCCGAAATGCTGACTTTGTAGGTATGAGATGAGGTCTGATCATTTGCATTTCAAAGATCTAATTTCATCTCAAGAGATGTTAATAGTGCTCATTTGTGGATCATACTTAAGAAAGCACTGCTTAAAAAAAGAAGAAAAGAAAGAAAAAAAAGAAAAGAAAAGAAAAGAAAAGAAAAGAAGAAAAGAAAAGGAAAAAAAAGAAAAGAAAAGAAAAAAAGAAAAAAAGAAAAGAGAAAAGAAAAGAGAAGAAAAGTAAAAAAGAAAAGAAAGAAAAGGAAAAGAGAAAGAAAAGAAAAGAAAAGAAAAGAAAAGAAAAGAAAAGAAAAGAAAAGAAAAAAAGAAAAGAAAAAAAAGAAAAGAAAAGAAAAGAAAAGAAAGCACTGTTTTAGAGCAGGAGTTGGCCAACTCCCCAAGCCAAATATGGCCAGCTGCCTGTTCTTATAAATAAAATTTTATTGAAACACAGCCATCCATTTTTTAAAGTAATCTTAATGGCTACCATGGTACTACCACAGCAGAGCTGAATACTTGTGATTGAGACCATCTGGTCCACAAAAGCTAAAATGCTTACTCTTCATCCCTTTATGGGAAGTTTGTCAAATCTTCTTGAAGAGCAGTTGTCTCTTTTCTTGAAATTTTGTTCATTTTTAATTATATTTAATAAATTTAAATAAGTTTTTGTTAATAGGGAAAATAGGAAAATAAATTAAAGTAATTGTATTTTAACAATTTTTATGTCACTTATCTGTTGGCATATACTCTTTCTTAACTGATTGTCCATGGACTATCAGAAGATTTGCAGAACTGTATTTAATAATTGCAAACCATCAAACCTAACTTTTAAAATAAATAAACATCCTAATAGTCACTGAACAACCCATCTTATAGTAAAGCTTCAAAAAATAGGTCTTTTTAAGTTTCCTGAAAGAATCTTTAAATTAAAATCAAATGATATAAATGCAACATAAAGTAATATAATGTACAAGAATATTACAATGGGACTCATTTAAATGAATAAATATGGAAGTAACAGGACAATTTAAAAGATATATAATTTTGTATTCTTAACAGAAGAAAACAAATTCAACATAGGTCACAAAAATTGAACAAATAAGCTCTTTAATGATTCACATTCTAAGTACTAAAGTATAAAATACACTCATTTGAACTATAGACATACATTAAAATAGTAAAGCTTTTAAGGTGCCATTTCTCTACAACCCAATAAAAACACATTAATTTTCTGCCTTTACAAATTATACTACAGAGAGAATATTTCTTCCATAAAAACATATTGAAGAGATTTACCAAGGCAGGCTTAAATAAATACAAGTTTCAAGAAACTACAAGTAAATATTTAAAATTTTTTGTATTAAATATTTAACACATTTCCTGGAAAGAGTTCTTATCACTGAAATTGGCTTATGTTTCTGCTAAGTGGCAGCAGTTTCAGTATAAAATAATTCAACTTTCATCTTTTCTTTAATATTCTAAGACACAAAGTGAATGATTAGTTGGGGAAATTTTCTGGTTTGAATTAGCATTTTTACAGATGGTTTATGCTTATCTATTGTAAACTTGTATTTCTATTCATAAGTAGAAGATAATTCACTAGGTGTTACACCGGAGATATTCTCATGCCATCCTAGTAACAACACAGAGATGGAGGAATTATATGTGTGTGTATGATCATAATCTTTGTGATTATCCTGTAGTTCGATTTTAACAAGAAAAAATATAGGTATAATATTTGGCTACATGTATTTCCTATCTTAACACTGAATGCTAGAGTTTTTTTGTTTTGTTTTGTTTGTTTTAAGAATATCCACCACATTCTTTGTAGGTATCATTACTAGCGTATGGAAGGAGTCAGGCCTGGGCCACAGCTTAGTGAGAGCTCCTTGTACCACAATGTGTTAGGTTTAAGTAAAGGATACTCTTCAAAAACTTCAAAATCTCTGCTCCATATATATTTATATGTGAGTATATCAACATATTCTCTTTAAAGAAAAAAATTAGACTGACAATGATTGAAATTAAATATAGGTAGTATATATATACTATAGGAAATAATATTTCTTTTTTTTTTCTTCAAAGATTTATTTATTTATTTATTTATTCATGAGAGACAGAGGAAGAGAAAGGCAGAGACACAGGCAGAGGGAGAAGCAGGAACCATGCAGGGAGCCCGATGTGGGACTGGATCTCAGGACCCCCGGGATCACGCCCTGAGCCGAAAGCACATGCTCAACCACTGAGCCACCCACGCATCCCAGGAAATAGTATTTCTTAATTGATGATGTAGTCTGTCTTAAATTTGGTCATATATATTCTGTTAATACTATACTGATATTTGAGTATATATTGCTCCTAAAATAGAAATAAATATTTAATTTCATATTGTATTAAATATTTAGAAGTTATTTGAATAATCTTTATTTTTAAATTTGAAAAAATATACTTAGAGTTGCTGTGTCCAACAGGTATTCATATTTAAAATGGTAATAGATGCTGATTTTTGTACTTCAATGACCTTGCACTAATTTGTAATCCTGCAGTGTAAGGACGTGTCTATTTTCATACATTTTTCTTATTATCGGTACAGTCAATATTTACAATTGATGGAAAAATTAATTCTAAGTTTTATGGGGCTGTCATTCAATTATCTGTGAATATAAAATATATTGACTTTTTAAATTTCTTCTTTATATTTTCAGACCATTTTCATTAGGTGTTCCTTTAAAAAAAAGATCTGATTGATTGATTGATTGATTGATTTGAGAGAGAGTAAGCTGGGGTGAGTAAGAGGGGAGGGAGAGAAAATCTTAAGTAGGCTCTCCACAGAGCACAGAGCCTGACTTGGGGCTCAATCTCATGATCATGAGATCATGATCTGAGCCAAAATCAGGAGTCAGACACTTAACCAACTGAGCCACCCAGGCACTCCTCATCAGGTGTTCTTTATTACATTTTTATTTATTTATTTGTACGAGCTTGTAAAATATACATTTTAATTTTTATTATAAATGTCACAAAATTTCTCCCATTGCCAGTTATATTTTAGCTTTGATTATATTGAAAGTTTCTTTCTTCATGCTTTTCTTTGTAATTTTTAGCAACTTACCTAAAACTTTGTTCTGTTTTCATATAGAATTTATCTTGGTTGACCTTCCATAATCACACACACACACACACACACACACACACACACACACAGTCCTATGGAAAACTATCTTTGGTAATTAATATTTATCCAAGAACTCTTGATAAATTAAAATGTAAGAAAGGGGAGGCGCCTGGGTAGCTTGGTAGGTCGAGCAGCCAACTCTTGATTTTGGCTCAGGTCATGATATCAGGGTGCTGGGATGGAGATTTGTGAGGGGCTCTCTGCTAAGCAGGGAGTCTGCTTGATGATTCTCTCTCCTTCTCCTTCTGCTCCTCCCTCTTCTCATGCTCTTTTTTTCTGTCTCTAAAACAAATAATAAAAAAATATTTTAAAGAATGTAAGAAAAGTGTAGACTACACAATTTCCCTATTGATTATTTTATAGACTTTGTCCAAAAGATCAGAAAATTTATCCTAAAAAATAGATCTTTGGTAAGAAAATGGCAATACACAACCTGACATGTTCTAGATGCTACTCTTGAGAGGTTATTTCACACTTGATAACTAAAGTGGGCATCAAGTCTTAGGTTTAAATTCTCACTCTACTATCAAATGTTGGGCACTGATATGAAAATTCCAGTCTCATACTTTCCTTAAGACTCCAACTGTGGACATCATCTCTTAGCCTGAAAGTTTGGACCCAGTATTGTTTTGAAAATTCTTGCTGAGTAGGACTTTGGAGTGGTTATCTTGCGTTAGCTATGACTTTTACACCTGTCCTCCCTGGAAATATCTCTTTCCAATCAGTTGCAGATCTTCTTCACAACTGTGGTTCAGAAGATTCTAATTGTAGCTTTGGTATACTCTGGTTGAGTCATCCCTATTATGATTTTTTCTGATTACAGTTTTGCAAACTTTCAAGCTCTTTTATTAAAGTAAGAGTTGTAAGGATAGAAATTCATATACAAGCATGATTTTAAAAAAATAGTTTTGTTATCCATCCCATTCAAACAACATTTTTTAAAAATATTTTATTTATTTATTCATGAGAGACACAGAGAGAGGCAGAAACACAGGCAGAAACACAGAAACACAGAGGGATAATCAGGCTCCCTGCAGGGAGCCCAATGTGGGAATTGATCCCAGGACCCCAGGATCCCACCCTGAGCGAAAGGCAGATGCTCAACCACTGAGCCACCCAGGTGTCCTGCAAACAACAATTTTTAGGATGATTTGGTTTATATTTATGAAATCCGAAATGTCAAATACCGATTTTTAGGAAATTCTTAATATGCTAATACTATTTGCTTTCAGATGCTCAAGTTTTTGTTCTATATTCAAACTTGAAGACAATAGTTTATGAAAGATCAGAAACTTAAAAGATTTGAAGAAATGCAATTTTCACTGGAATATAATACACTATATCTTAGTATATGTAATAGAAATAACTATATATTTAAACAGATCGAATACCTACTACACCTAATATACTCTGATTTCTATTTTATCCTTTTCTATCCTATATTACCTTATCCTGTCCTATCCTACTCTACTGTACCCTAACTTAGTCTAACCTAGTCTATACTTTTTTTTTATATTTCTTATTGCAATCTACTAAGTTTATTTTATAATAACACACTAGGATGGATATATGATTTAAGATATTTTTGGCAACAAGTAACGGAATATTAAAATTTGTTAAATATTGAGAACTAGCATTATCCCAAAGAAAATGTATCCAGATTTATTATTTCATATGATAAGCAATCCCAGAGTACATTAGTTTAGTAGGTAACTTAACATCAGGAAAACTGCACAAGCATTTTATTTGATTGCTTTGCCATCTTCAGCATACCGGCTTTTGCCCCACAGCCTTACATCCCAATAGTTGTAAATTGACTGCTACAGCTCCAGACATTCCAACCTCACACAGCAATTTGGAGAAAGAGAAAAGGCTTATTTTTTCCTTAAATGTATAGTTTTATATACTTAAGGATATATTTTTCCCCAAATCTCCTCAACAAATACCTCCTCTCTCATATGTCTAGACCTAAAATAATCACAAGCAAGGAAAATGAAATTACTGTGATCAGCATAGAATGATCCACACTTTCTACAGGGTCTGAGAAAGGGCCAATTTTTCTTTTTTTCTTTTAAAGATTTATTTATTTATTTATTTATTTATTTATTTATTTATTTATGAGGGACACATTGAGAAAGAGGCAGAGGGATAAGCAGGTTCCATGCAGGAAGCCCACTGTGGGACTTGATCCCGAACCTTCAGGATCCTGCCCTGAGCCAAAGGCAGATGCTCAACCATTGAGCCACCCAGGTGTCCTGAAGGGCCAATTTTTCTAAGCGTAATATTACTCATTACCTGAATAAAATCACATTTCATCCGTAAGGACAAAAGTAAAGAATGGCTGCTGGTTGGGTGTCATAGAGAACAGTGATTATGGTCCACCCATGTCCCCTTAATGCTATGAGAAGCAATCCTATCTAAGCTAGACTTCCAGATATCTTAGCAAAGGATGCAAATATGTGAGTAAAGCTCATTAATGGGCCCTCCATACCAGCCCATCTATGAACTGAATACCACCATGTGACATATTTTAATGTCCCATGGAAGGAGAGTCGACCAGCTGAGCCTGGCCTGAATATCTGCCCCCAAAAAATGATGAGATGCAACAAAACTATTTTAACACACTAAGTTTTTATATGAGGCTGCACAGAAATAGATAACTAGAACATTGTCTAATTTATTCTTACTATTTGAATGTACCTCCTGGCTTAGTTTTCTTTTCTTTCAATCAACCAGCATTTAGAAGTCTTTTTTTCTGAGTAATGCTCTTGGGTTAATTAAGTTTCTGCTCAGATAAAGGGATAGCCTGGAGTGCCTCGGAAATGTTGTCACCTCCTGGAGGAAGCACTTATGAAAAGATGAATGGATTTGAAAGTATGAAAGCTACATCAAACTTACTGAGACCTTTTACTCCAAAATTCCTGTGATGGTTTAGGCTGAGGTTACCCTCTATAGAACTTGGGTTGAGATCCCTGTCTGGCTTATTCCCCTTTTCTAACCTTCATTCCCTTACTAGTCTGTGTAAATTACTTGCACTTGAATCCTTGCCTCAGGATCTGCTTCTGGAGAACCCAGCTTACAGCAATAGACTTGGAATCATGCAGTGGGAAATGCTGCTTTTCCTAAAACTCCACAGGCTAGCAGGGACATATATCAGACCCCCCTACTTTTCTACTTTTGAACAAGGTACCCATACAGGTCTTTATTTTTTACTTTTTATTTTATTTTATTATTATTATTTTTTTTTAGTAGGCCCCATGCCCAGTATGGACATGGGACTTGAACTTATGACCCTGAGATCAAGACCTGAGCTGAGGTCAGGAGCCAGATGCTTAACCAACTAAGCCCACCCAGGCACCCCCCAAATGGGTCATCTTTAAAAATATATATTTATTTAAGAAAGAGAAAGAGAGTGAAGCAGAGGGAGGGAATCATCAAGCAGAAAGCAGACTCCCTGCTGAGCACCCAGCCTAGCTGGATTCTGTAATCCATGAGATCAAGACCTGAACCAAAAGCAAGGGTTGGTTGCTTAACTGACTGAGCCACCCAGGAGCCCCCAAAATGGGTCATCTTAAATAAGCATAGCCTTTGCCAGAGTGATGATATGTTTTATTTAGTTATTATTGTTATTGTATGTATAAAGGCTTGCAAACATATCTTTGACAGTTAAATATTTTATTTTATTATAACTTATTTAATTTTAATTTATTTTTTGCTTTCTAGAACTTCTGCTAAATCAAGACAACTTCCACAGCAGCATTAGTTTTAATAATGTTCATTGACAATATAAATAAAAACAGTTAACATTTTATTGAATGATAATTATGTGTCAGACACAAATCTAAATATTTTTAAAAGTATTATAAACTAAATATATTAGAGCATTTTGCCCATTTTACAAATGAAGCCTGACAAGATGGTCCCATGTGAAAATTCTGTGGATCTTGCTATTTCATCTCCTAAATAACCTGACTCTTGTTCATTTTCTCACTACAACCTTCCAGCCTTCACGGGTTGTTTGCTGAAAGCAATTTAAAAAATCCTCCTGGTGATAAGTTAGCCAGTCTTTCTGTCATTGTCATTTCCAAAAACCAAGAACTTTTACTAATAGAGTATGGTTAATTGAGAGATATTCCCTTCTTTGTCCCTGTACTTATAAAGTCAAACTCCTTAATATTACTTTTTTATAAAGATCTCAAAAATTTCATATGTATTACAAAGTATGAACTTTAGTGCAAAAATTTCCATTTCCACCTTTCAAATACCTAGTGAGGGTGAAGAATTCATTTGAAATAAATATGTTTCTAAGCCAACTTTGATGAGATGGAAATGAAAAATCTCTAAATGTAAGACATCTTTATAGTAAATGTGTATAAATTGAGTAGCTGAACAATTTTCTATGCTGAGTCTTTGTGTTAAACAAAACAAACAGATAAACTGGGAATATATGTGGCTTCATAAATTGTCAAGGGCTAGTCAACAAATACCTGGTTACACGTAATGGAATACAGATGCTTGGATGGGCTTTATTCAAGCTGGAAGTGGGTGAGAGGATATCCCAAGGCTTATGTATCTAAATCAGATACCCATAGTAAAAAACAAGAAGAAGGAAGCAACCACTACATCTTCATATCATAAAATTTATGCTCAAAGGCCTACAACTGAAGGCATTTTATCATGAGGGGGATATTGTACTCCTGGTTTATAATCATGCTCAGTCCAATTTGTCTTATCAGATATGTATCTGTTGCTGATTTCTTTATGGTTCTTGGTTTCTGAGCCCATATACTCTGTATCCTCCTGGTGTTTATTCCAGTTCTTTTTGGCTAAGCCAACTAGAACTTTAAAGGGTGTGAAATAGAGGTATCAGAACTTTAATCTTACTTTCCTCCTATACAACTGGATAGGCATTACTCAAAGCTATAGCCATAGACATAGACAACTAAATCTGTTATTTTTGCCAGACTATTTTGATAACACATTACATGTAAACTTAATTGTGTGACTTGTTTAACAAAAATCTTCTCTTACAAGATTTCTCCTATAAATATTGGGGCTTATATACCCCATCCCTCATCCTAAATCTTAAAACAGAGGCTACTACTGTTTTCTAGTTATATAACTCACTCGGGTCAAGTGAGATCATGACTTACGACTAAGCCGTTAGTCGCTTAATTGACTGAGCCACCCAGGCGCCCCACTATGTTATCTTTTAAGTATGAAAATAAACATATCTTTTGCTCCATATAGAACCAAACTCCGTTTTCCAAGACTCTGTACTATATAAACGTCTTTTAAAAAATAAGCCAGAACAAAGGTAGATAATACCTCTACTCAGGAGACATACAGAAATGGGAAACATTCTAGAGGATTTCCTTTCAAGAATACCACCACTCATTTCTACAGTCTTGGACTCTGGCACATGTCCCAGTATGTGTACTGCATGAGCCATCCTTTTCATGTTACAAGCAGTCTGGAACCAAGTCTGTTTGATTCCTCCCGTTTAGCATTTAGTTAAGGCTATTATCAATAGGAATCTAAAAAAGAAGGATGAGGCCACCCTGAAGTATTGACTTCAAACATGTCTCACAAGGTTGCAAAACCATTCAGTTGAACAAATCCCATAAACTCTCAGGGATTCTCTTGCAAACCCTAGTGGATTTCTCCTAAGATTCTTTATTGACCTTCCCACTAGGGCCAAGGCATTGGTCCCAGTACAATAATATAGAGTAATAATTGCACAGATGCTCAAAGAGAACACTTACGTACCCCTGGCCAACAAGGTGGGATGGATCTGAACATCTTCTATGGCTGAGTTGCTGTTATTGATCATTTTAGCTAAAATCAGAGACGAATTTCAGCACCTTTTCTAATTAGATAATTACTATTCTAAAGATAACTATTTGCTTAAAATAGCAAGTCAGTTATTTCTATAAGAAATTTGCCTAATTAACAAAAAAAAAAGAAATTTGCCTAATTAACTCTCACTTTGGAGGTTTATCCACATGATTTATCAGTGTGACATGATTTACCAATATTTTCTTAAACCTTTGATGATGTCTTTGGACCACCACATAGGTGCACAATTCTGTGTCTTCAGGAGGAAGATTAACAGATGTTTGACACAAAATAGTAAACCCTGAGGGTGCACATGTTGCTCCTAGAAAGAAAGGTTTATTTAAAATCATTGTGTTCTTTCAAGACCTGCATCAGGGAGGAGACGCATTGTCAATGCTTTTATCTGGTCTCTTGAACAGCTGGTAAGACTTGCACTTACCAATTCACTTAAAAAAAAAAAAATTGAGTCTAGTCCTTGACTTTGGAGTGGCAGTCTGAGGGCAGTTAATCCTATCTGTCCTGTTTGTCCTTGCAACCAGCTGCATAGCCTTTATTCACATCCCCCCACCATAAAATGATTGAATGACAGCTATGGAAATGAGTATGGAGAGGATATCAGAAGATGTTAACAGATGTTTCTGTGTCTTTTCAAATAACTCTTTATAATGCCCAAACCTTTTAATTCTGATCATTACCCAGGAATTGGTCAAGCACCAATGAGCCCTTGTTAAAGATAGCCATGTTCATTGACCAAAATGCCTTAATAAGGTAGGTATTCTAGAGGATGAGGGCGGTAGAGTCAGATTTCTGGGGAGAATGTTTTAATGTTTAATAAACGCCTGTGGATGGTATGACTATCAACCCATTGTTAAGTGGCTTTTGGGATAAAAGGCATGCCATTGTCAGATTGCAAATAGAGTGACACAGATTAGTTTTAAATATCACAAAAAAAACAAGAAATAAAAAAAATAAATATCACAATTACATTTCCTGCAGTCAGCTGATTGGACTGAGGCATCAATATTTTACCCAAAATAATGTCAACAACTTTGAGGCCCTCAAAAGGATGAAAGGACAATTTAATCAACTGCAAGAAGCAAGCAAAGTCTGCTGAACAGCTTTGGTTATCAGTTTAACAAAACCATCAGTGAGTCATGCCCAGGCATTTAAGGGAACCTCTGTGAATTCGGGGCCCTCTTAAGCCAGTTGCTTTGCTTGCATCAACAGAGCGAGAAAGTTTTCTTCAAAGAAAAACATTTTCATGTAAAACTGAGATATCCCTGCAGTCAGGCCAGTCACATTCTCGAATATATAATTTCCATTTGACAAATAAGGCTTATTGAACTTTCTTGCATTGCTGGTTTTTAGGTTTGAGCTGACCACTCCAGGCCCAGAACGGAAGTGTCAGGCCAGATAGGCACAGGGCCCTCGGGAGGTAAGGAGTGCAGTTTTGGAAGAGCCCAGTAGCAAGCTGCTTTTCAAAAGGTGTTCTTGGAATCTACATCAGGCTGGTGATGAGTCCATATCACAGGGTGCCTCTGGATGGGGGCTGCCTCCCTTTGCTAGAGGCTCCAATTGGCAAAACCATCAGTCATGGAGACTTAGCACTCAAATGGGTTATAAAGTTTGTGGGGCCTCAAAGGCCAGCACTTCTCAAAAAGCCACAGCTCTTTCTGATAGGGAGAATGCTTCATGCAAAGACGGGCGTATGAAACATCAATAGCAATTATACATTCAGCACATGAAGGCATCATAGGAGAATAATGAATTGACCCGAATGGCCTCACTCATATAGTTGTGTTAGCTTCTTCACTCTACCGCAAACTTTGCCCTAACTTAATTAACTAAATTCAGCTGGTGCCTGACCCAACGGACAGTGTAGGGTGGTGACTTTGATACCTGTATTCAAAAGAATCATAAAAGTTTGAGCCCCTCCTCTCCCTGAATTACTTCACGAATACATATGGACTTTTGGAGACAGAAGCCTCAGCTTCATACATTCATTTTGCTCCTTAAAAATATGGAATTAGGAGTAGGAAGAAAAGGAAGGATTAGTGGCCGCGAAAGGAGAGAGAAGGTTTAAGCAAGTGAGGTATATTGTGGAAGCTGCTTAAGGCTCATCCAAATGAAATGCCAGTGTTTTTAGTATAACCATAGCCTTCGATTAGATGGCACGATCATCTTTACTGATAGCATCAGTTTTCCTGGCAATTCGCTGCACCACTGTCATGAAAACAACTCTTAAATATTCCCCCTGGCTTAAAGTAAACGGTAGGTAGTTTTTCAAAATCACAGGGTTCACCATTGTAAGAAATAACTTTCCCAGATGACTTCGTGCCACTTTCTCACTCTCTAGTGGTGCGGTAATGTCTATGGAACAGATGGATGGACAAACTGGTAAATCCATATACTAAAATATGACTCATCAACTAAAAGGAATAAATATTTGATATATGTTACAAACTGAATGAATTCCATAGTATTTATGCTGAAAAAAAGATGGCAGACCAAAGAGACTATATGCTGCTTAATTAGATTTGAATAAAATTCATTATTTACTTGCAATATTTAAATGAAATAAAATGTAAACTAATCTATAGTGACAAACTCTCATCAGTGGTTGCCTGGCAACAGGAATGAGGAGAGGCTGGGGGAGATTCTAAGGAAGCATGAGGAAACTGTTAGGTTGCCAATGTCTTCATTATCTTAATTGTGTTTATTTCAGGTGTAGACATATGTTGCAACTTATCAATTGTGCACTTTATGTAGAACTTACTGTATGTCAATTATATTACAATAAAACTATTTGTTAAAAAAAAGCTACTGCAAATGTAATAAAAGAAAATAATATGGTGAAGAAACAGAGAATTTGGAAATAGACCTATAAATAGAAAAGAAAAAAATGATACATCCATACATACAGTTTTAACTACAACTGCTCTTAATAAAATAAAAAAAAAACCAAAAACCTAGCTTCTTGCCATAATAAACCTAGTCAGAGCTCATGAAAATATATCAATTCAGAGAATTATAAAAAGCAATAAAAATTTAGTTGGATTCTTTTTTAGTATAGTTGACAAAGGATGTTACATTAGTTTCAGGCATATAGAGGGTCATTCGACTTCTCTATACATTAAACTATACTCACCGAAAGTGAAGCTCCCATTTATTACCATAAAATGCTATTACAATATGAAAAAAGTAATAAATCTTCTACTGAGTGATCAAAGATACAGACCTTCATTTAGCAGGAATTCAGATCATAAATGTGAGCGTGTGTGAGGATAAAATCAGAACTTCTGGAAGTTCACACTCCATAAGGGAGTCATGATTATCTTCACATTCTGTGTGTGTGTTCATGCGTGTGTGGCATATACACACATACATCTATCATATTTTGATCTATATTTATGTCTACAAAGTTGGATTCTGCAGGAAACCCGCTATTAAATGCACATTTGCATGTCTTTTCTAATGTATATTATTTTATTGGAGTTCGATTTGCCAACATACAGCATAACACCCAGTGCTCATCCCATCAGTTCCCCCTCAGTGCCCGTCACCCATCACCCCCTTCCCCCGCCCACCTCACCTTCCACTACGCTTTGTTCGCTTCCCATCTTTTGTCACCCTCTCTGATATTTCCCACTCATTTTCTCTCCTTTCCCCTATAATCCCTTCACTATTCTTTATATTCCCTGTATGAGTGAAACCATAAAATGTGTGTCCTTCTCTGATTGACTTACTCCACTCAGCATAATACCTTCCAGATTTGCACGTGTCTTGCGGCAGAACTATTCCTGGTAAAGGACTCAGCTGTGAGCTGCTAGCCATCACGTCTTGAATCCGGAGAATGAGTGCCTAAGCACTGGATTGGGAACTTTGGTATTTGAAGCAACCACTACACCTACCGCTTGTGTCACTGGGATGCACATAATAAATTCACCCATCTCTAAACAGCTCGAAGATCCTGCATGTGCTCTTTTCCTGAGGAAACTTAAATCACTTATGGAGAGATATACTACAGAGTCTTCCACTGCATCTAATCTCAGGAGGCAGCTGATATTTATTCTTTTCCCCTTTGAATACCTATCCTAGAGTCCCTTTTCTGCTTGTCCAGGTGGCTGTGGCAGCCAGGAATTACGTCTACCACAGATGCTCTACGCAGACCCCTAAGAGCACTCACTACTAGTAATGCAGTTGCCTGACAATTTTTAGCGGCCACATCTTTGGTTCCATTTCAGGCTTGTCACTGAGGCCATCCTCTCATACTCTGTCCTCAAATTATTGAGCCCAGCCAGAGTACTTGAGCTGAGAGGAGGCTCTCTAAAAGGTCCTCATCGGCATATTTGAGACTTTTTGGAGTTCTACTGCTATTTGAAGCCCTTCCTACACAAACTGCCTTTTCCTCTCTTCTTTGGCATGTGTCAGATCAGCATCATAGTACTAAGGCTTCGCCTGCTGCCTCTCTACTTAATCCTTTAGAGGCATATCCTCCACCTTCACTCTCTAGCCCCGAAGCCTTTGGATATTGCATTCTTTCTTAATGTTTGCTCTTAGAAAATTCAAATTGGTACATAGCTTACCTGGCTGGAGTGACTCATATACGCATCTCTGAGGTATCTGAGCCTTTAGTTCACAAAAATTCTGGTCTTGCACAAGCCTACTGACTGTTGGATTGGGACTGGGGAATAACAAGAAACCCCCAGTAGATCACCTGGGTGCCAAATTTATGCTTCTTCACTCCTATTTTATAACAAATGGTTATCTCTTAGAGATGATCAGAGAAAATTACTCCTGCCTAGATACTAATTTTTTTTTCCATGCTTTCTCATCTTTTGGCATCATGGAGAAGCCCAAAGTTACCAGGCAACACATAACACTTAAAAAAATGTAGTGGAGGGATCCCTGGGTGGTGCAGCGGTTTAGCGCCTGCCTTTGGCCCAGGGTATGATGCTGGAGACCCGGGATCGAATCCCACGTCAGGCTCCCGGTGCATGGAGCCTGCTTCTCCCTCTGCCTGTGTCTCTGCCTCTCTCTCTCTCTCTCTCTGTGTGACTATCATAAAAAAAATTTTAAAAAATTATATAAAAACAATGTAGTGGAAGTCTTGCTGTATCTGATGGCAGTAGTGTTCTCTCTCTGGAAATAGGATTTTCAGGTATATAAATCCTGATGTTATAGAAATAGAAAACACAAATTACCTAAATGGATCATTGCAGTGTAGATAAATAAAGTTACTCCTATTTATATGTCTTGGTTCCTGGAACCGTGTGTTCTTACCATTTTATTTATTTATTTATTTGTTTGTTTGTTTGTTTGTTTATTTATTTATTTATTTATTATTTTGGTTCTTACCATTTAGATCTCTAAACAGTACCATACAAATGTCATTGATTTAGTTATAAATTGCATCCTTGAGGGTCTAATCCAATCTGGAAGATACCATTTCTAGGCTGAAGCCTCTGTTTTCCCTCTAAAAGTTTTTTCGTCATTATATTTGGAAGATTATGGGTGGTGTGGTAACAGGACAACTGAGTTCCATGATCCTATGAATATATTAAAATTCATTTGAGGAATGTGTGCTCCTTTATCTTATGTGATATTTTGCAAGGTCATGTGTCTGGGGATCATATGTTCTGTAGACCATTAGATAATAGTGGGCTCTGAGGCTCAGTAGTCAAGGAAGGAAAATCCATACCCATAACATATGCTGTCCAATAAAAATCCCTGCCCCTTTTAGAGAAGAATGACTTCAATGTATTTATGTGTTTACCTGTCAGCAAGGGTCTGCTTGCTGTCTTTGAGCACTGGTGTTGTCTTGACAGTTCAGTATTGGGGTCTTCTGCTTTGATATTCAGCAGCAACACTAACTTGGTTTTCATTGATGGGTGGAAGCTCATGCTATTGAGTTTATTTACAGATTTCACCCTTGTTAACATGGGTGAAATCTGTAAATAAAATCTGAAATCTGTTCCATTTGTGCCCCCTGTTGGTTGGCTTAATGCCTTTTCTTTTTATGACGTCTCTAATGGGTTTTAGTATACAATACAAAGACCATGACAATCCATGTTCACTTCCAAACATCTTTGCACATACTTCTATGGAATTTCTTGCTCTTTACCTTCTCATCTTTATTCCTTCAGAAGTCCAATCATAGGACTCAACAGTTTAACACTGCCTATAAATCTGTATATATTCTGTGTACCACTTTTCTTTACACACAAAGTGAGTGTGCATGGCCTAAACCTCTAATCATTGGGATGGTTCCCACTCATTTCTGTCTTTCAGGGCCACCTCTGAGTGAGACAATAACATAATAATAAACCAATTTCAACTTGCATCCAAATACCTAGACAACACTTTGAACCAAATCAGACCATTATTTGTTTCCATCAGTTGATATTAACTTTTTCTCCTGCCTACCAGGTAAGCTTAAGGGTGAGCTAGGGAAGAAATTTTTTTATTATATTATTTCTTTTAGTGATGAGACATATGAGATATATTAATTTGATAATTTATCATTTATTTTGGGAAGAATTTTTTTTAATTTTATTTATTTATGATAGTCATACAGAGAGAAAGAGAGAGAGGCAGAGACACAGGCAGAGGGAGAAGCAGGCTCCATGCACCGGGGGCCTGATGTGGGATTCGATCCCGGGTCTCCAGGATCGCGCCTGGGCCAAAGGCAGGCGCCAAACCGCTGCGCCACCCAGGGATCCCTATTTTGGGAAGAATTGTATTACCTAAATATGCCCCAGACAACAAGACCTATTTGAAAATTTATTAATATACGGGGTCCTGAATTCTTGTAGAATTTATCACTTCTCCTCAGGAGTGCTTATATCTTATCAAGGCCTTTAATGTTCTTCTCACTTTGTACTTATATAGTCCAATTAACACAATTTAATCAATAGAAATAAATAATGTGATATTATGCAGAGTGTAAGATACTATTGAGCTACATTACTCATTGAGCTAGATTATAGCAGTGAGCAAGATAGTTAATATAATTCTTAGACAAAAATGAAATATATTCTGTTGTTTATTCCACACCAATAAGAAAAGCGAACAAACAAAGCAAAGCAAAATGAAACGAAGTAAACGAAACAAAACAAAGCAAAACAAAAACATTCTCTAGATTAATGGTCCTATGTCACATGCCTGGGTAGATGTTAATATGCTGTAGCAAAGATCTACTTGATTGCTGATTAGGCCACTGCCTCTGTCTGGGGCCCATATGGCTATTGCCTAAAGACCAGATTTGTAAATTAAAGGGGAGATATGATGAAGATCAACATCACTGCACACTTGAAATCCTTAAGAACGGCAGTGATTTCTACCATTTCTCTTGAGTTGCAACGTTGCTTTTGCCTTACTACCTGGGCATGGTTAAGAATCAGTTTCAACAGCTTCTATTTGTCTTTCACAACTATGACAGCTCTTACCTCACTGGTCAGTGGTGATATTCTGAAAACTACCTGATACCTTTATTGTAATTACCATTGGAGAGATCAGGGAAATCAGAATTGAGTTCTCTATGGACACACTCAAGGCTATGAGCTAAACCTGGATCAAAACTATTTTTACAAGACCTCCACTGACAAGGGGCCTATAAAAAATGTTTTGCATGTCCAAGTACTAATGTTAAGTTGAACCTCTTTAAAGGGTTTTCCTTTTTTTAAGGGTTCTTGAAATGACCACATGCCTTATTGGGAAAAACATTAGTGATGGTTTTTATATAAACTTGCCCTGGTGTTATAGGTTCTTTTCTCATGGGAAACTGCCCTTTTCTTTAGTAAATAAGTTCTGGATTTCAAAATTGGCACATGTCTGCAAACTGTGTGAGAAGTTATGATGCTTTATATGGTTGGCTGCCCTTCATATCCTGATCATCCATGCTTCATTTCTTTTGATTGCACAAATTGAAAAATACTCTTAAAGGTTGCCTTCTGCCTTGTCCCTAGGGACAGTATTCTATTAACAACCTCCATAGTTCTCTGTTTGGCTCCTAGTTTCCACTCCATTTTTTCTTGCTCATTTCAATAATTGTGCCCATTATTTTTTCTAACAGATAAGTACTGCCACCTGGACTCTATTATTCTGAGATCGTATTATCCCCATTTCTTACAAGCAACTACTATCAGCCATAGACTATGGTGCTGGTGATCCTCTCACAGTGCTTTTCTTGCCATGTTGGTAAATGTGACTTTTGTGGGGAAATAGTCAGCTGGTATATTTTCCAATCTTACATAGTATATCCACTTTAGCCTGTTGTCTTTGCTGAGGTTTTTATTTCTTTGTCCCCCTCTCCATGTAGAAAGTCTGGCATTTCTACTGAACTTTGTGTAGGCCATCACTTTTCCCAGTCTTCCAAAAGCCATCCAACAGGATATAATCCTATATTTCAGGGTCTTTGTCAGGGTATGAAATCCTTAATCAAAAAGAGTGATCCCAGACTAGAAGACTCTTTTTATCCATATTTATGTTTAATCACTTTCGTCGACTTTCTTTTGTGACCTGTCCCATGAAATACTTCTGGTTCTTGACAGTACACACAAGCTAGGCCCTACATTTTCATTGGAGTATAATGCCATTCATCTCTTTGTATGAATACTTATTAGTAGCATCTTTCTGAATAATATATATTGCGGCTTATCTTATTGGTTTAGTGGGCATGAGGGAGGTGAGTGTACATCTCGAGGAGGTGCAAGGCATCTTACAAGATAGAAGTCTCTGTATCATCTTCAAACAAGTGTAAGCATTAACCTTTAACAAGAAGGGCCATATTTGTAGGCTTAGAGGGTTAAAAGAATCTGAGGATTTGAGATATCTGACCCAGGTTCTCCACACTATGTTTCATCATAACTTTTCTTTTTAGTCAGCTTCTTACCCTTGGCATAGCATTCTGGATTGAGAATTTAATATTTCTGCATTTCTGTTATCCTTCTAATTAAGTCCCAGGCCCAAATGTTAATATTTTCTGCCCTCTGGATGTGGAAGATGATTATATTTTATATTTATATTCTATGTTGCCTTAAGTTAGTGATTAATCATTCTGAGCCTTTCATTGTCCTTTTTTTCCAGTGCATTAATGGCCTCAGCAGTAAGTATCCCTTCCTGTAGTCCTCATAATTACTCTTTCTCTTGAATTTCTGTAATAGCATAGATCTCAGATATTTCACCAACTAGTGCTTCCTCCACCACGCCATAGAATTCCATCCTGGTTTATTTTCTTGGAAGTTCTAATGACTGCACCATTACTACATGTCAGGGACTCTCAGTACCCCATCTACTACCAGTTATGGGGTTCCTATTGCCAACCAGCTAGCAGATGCTTCTGCCCCAAAATTTAATTTTAGCATCTGCTTTTTTTGGACCATGATTTGCACCAACTGACATGAATAAGGTTCCCTGGGAAATAAGCTCTGAGACAGTTATTCAAATAAAAGCAGTTTACTGAGATGAATTCACTGAAATAACACCTGAGATGATAGATAGATGATAGATAGATAGATGAGAGAGAGATAGAGAGAGAGAGAGAGATAAAAGTTTGGGTAGAAATCTCTAGCATGGCCTTTCAGATAAGGCAGTCAGATTTAGCAAATATAAATACAGGATAATCAGTTAAATTTGAATTTCTGATAAACAATGAATACATTTCTAATCTAAGTATACGCTCATGTACATTAGTGTAGATATGCTACAGATATTGTATGGACACATACAAAAATTTACTTATTGTTTATTTGAAATTGAAATTTAACTAAGTGTCTTGTATTTTTTTCTGACAACCCTACTTTATAGTTGTCATGAATTGAGATGACAGGCCAGGCCTATTTTTCTTCCTGAAGTAAAAGGTCTTTAGGTGCAGGTGCACTATTGAAGGGCAAACTAATGTGAGGCAGCCTATTTTGGCCAAAGACAACTGTTGGAGGTGAGGTTAACTATGAGTTGTTAGCATCCATCATTCCTGAAAGAATAAGTCCTTCCATTCTGGACAGAAGGACCAGGCAGTTCTTCACAGTCTTTGTAACAATGTGCAAGGGAAGGGAAAGGGGCGGGAAAGGAGAAAGGGAAAGGGATAAGAAGAGGGAGATGGAGGAGAAGGGAGAAAAGAATGGGTAAGTGGCAGGAATTTTTTTGCTATCTCATCTGGGCAAGATAAACATATTAACTCATCATCTTACAGTACACAGTAAGAGTATAATAAAAAAAAAAAGCTAGCATAAGCTCAAGCTTCATTGAGAACTCTCAGTCACAGGGCACCTGGGTGGCTCAGTGGTTGGGCATCTGCCTTTGGTCAGGTTGTGATCCTGGGGTCCTGGGATCAAGTCCCACATCAGGCTTCCTACTGGGAGCCTGCTTCTCCCTTAGCCTATGTCTCTGCCTCTTTCTCTGCATCTCTCATGAATAAATAAATGAAATCTTTAGAAAAAAGTTACTGTAGTCTGCATTATTTCTATTATGCAAATGTTATAAGTGGAAAGGCATAAGTTGCTGCCTAAGTGAGGTAGAAATAGCAATATGTTTCATAACAAAACATGCCTATGAGTTTACTAATCACAATGACTCCTTGAAATACATTAACAATGGAATTGATGTAGGATACTCTATGAGACTGCTAAAGCTAAAGTAGATAAAAAAAGTAAAAATTAAATAATATAGCCAACGTATTTGTACACCTTGTATAGTATGGCAACTATAGTTAATAATGTTGTACTATATATTTAAAACTTCTCAGGAGAGAATCGATCTTAAAATTCTCATTATAAAAAATTTGTAACCATGTGAGGTGATAAATGTCTAGATTTATAGTGGTGATCATTTACAATATGTATACATATCAAGTCATTATGCTGTACACTTGAAACTAATAAAATGTTATATGTCGATTATATCTCAATTTAAAAAAAAAAAGGAAGAGTTTCAAATCAATAATCTTTGCTCCAACCTCAAGAAACTAGAAAAATAAAAGAAAAATAAACCCATAGCAAGCTGAAGGGATGAGGTTTTAACATGCCAAACAAAGAATAATTATGGAATATTAACTTCCTTTTGCATAGACAAAGGTTTATTAAATAATTATCATTTAATTATTAAAGAATTATGAATAAGGGAACCCTGGGTGGCGCAGCCGTTTAGCGCCTGCCTTTGGCCCAGGGCGCGATCCTGGAGACCCGGGATCGAATCCCACATCGGGCTCCTGGTGCATGGAGCCTGCTTCTCCCCTGCCTATGTCTCTGCCTCTCTCTCTCTCTCTGTGTGACTATCATAAATAAATAAAAATTAAAAAAAAAAAGAATTATGAATAAACTGATCATAATCATCTCATTTGAACCGATTATTTATAGATCAAAGTATTAGAAGAAAAGAAACATAAATATCTAATTGATTTCTAATCATAAGCAAATCTAATAATAGTTTATGATTAGAAATCAGTTCTATTAGGATTTGAAAATAAACAAAAGGAATTGAAGGTTGTTCCTCCTTAGTTCCATACTGTTTAGCTGTTATGAGAATTAATGAGAAATCATCCCAAATCAGTGGTTCTCAATTGGATTTGATTTTGTCCCCTGGAAGATATTTGGCATTGGCTGGAGGCTTTTTTGATTGCTACAACTGGAAAGAGAAGGGGCTGCAATTGATATCCAGGGGGCCAGACATACTGATAACCATCCTACAAACCACAAGATAACTCCTCACAACAAGAATTATATGCCTCTAAATATCAATAGTACTAGGACTGGAAAACCTTATTTTTTTTTTAATTCAATTAGCCAACATATAGTAGAGTTCAGTAATTTATCAGTTGTATATAACACACAGGGCTCATCATATCATAAGCCCTCCTTAACGCCAATCACCCAATTACCCGGTGGCCCCAAACACTTCCTCTCCAGCAGCCCTCAGTCTGTTTCCTGTAGTTAAGAGTCTCTCATGGTATTTCTCCCTCTCTGATGACTTCCATTCAATGGAAAAATCTTATTCAATTTATTCAAAATGATAAACAAAAATTCATCATTTGAGAATAACTACTCACTTAAAAATATTTATTGATGCCATATTACATATTAGGTACAATGCTGCATTTGAGGATTCAGTAGGATGAAGAAAATGGTGTATATACTATTATAGTTATGTTCTTTAAGCCTTATAGTGCTTCTTCTCTGCTTAATTATCAGGGATTGGTAGACCAACTAATATATACAAAAATGCCATTCTGGACTAATAATGTTGTTAGACAATTTGGAAAGGAAATTACAATGAGAAACATATTTTAAACACTATTATAACTAGAGATCTATATTTCATCTCTAAGTCATCAAATTTTAGGGAAAAAATGAGCAAAATTTAAAATACGTTTTCAGTTAAGGAAGAAGAGTGTCATTCTGATTTGAGCATTTGTAATTATTACCAAAATATATCAGAAGTAATGAGTTTTAAGATGTATAAGAATAATTCTGTTAGGCCTCAGACATAGGAAGTGTACAGTAAATATTGGTAAGTAAATAAAAGAATATGTAAGATAATACTTGCAAATATATATATATATATAATACATGGTTTTGTGTTTTATATATATAAACATAACCAAAGTTCTATAAGATATTTGTGCATTTTCTTATTTAAATTATAATTGGAAGAATTAATCCCTGATTCCCTTCTCATGTCATAATTGGAAAATGTATTTTACAATTAAGTTTGTAAAATTAATATAATTCATAGGAGACAGAGAATCATTTTTCTAATCTATCTACTGCTTGTGAATGAAAAAGAAAGTCGATAGTCTATTCAGTGCTTATCACCTTTGCCTTCGAGGAAAGAGGTGCTATGAAATGAAGAGTATATAGTTTCAACAGAGGTCGGCCTATCACTGTTTAGGAGTTGATAAGGACTATAAAGATTGTGGGTACTGCTGTATTTTGTGATGTCTTTTCCAAAACCAATTTCTTAATGATAGTGTTGAAATATAATGAAAGAAATCAAAGCCCTTTTGATCCCCTCACTCAGACTATTACTGTGCTAGTGTAAATAGTCCTATTCTGTCAATATAAGTAATACTTGGAGAGTTCTAATATACTACGGTCTATATATCAACTCCAGCATCCCCTAGTGCTCACATCTATTGATAAAGTTTGGACAGTTCACAAGTGGTAACTCTTGTCAAAGCACTTATATCAGTAAACTTCCTTATTATTATTTTGATATTTGTACTATTAGTTCCACCAATTATCAGTGACATCTAAGACGGGTAATGAGGAGTATAATCTAACTCTGGGTAGTCCCTCGGTTTAGTTATTCCACTTATAACTAGTTTGGGATTTTTTTCTCTGGTTTAAGAAGTAAGTAAAATTTAGTGAAACAGCAAAGGTTAATATGATTTTATCTAATCATCTTAGGTGTTTCAATTGTATCAGGAGTGTTATGGAAGTTTTATTTTGTTTTCATTTCCAAAAGGAAGACACTTTATAATATCACTAGAAAAATGTTCTAAAATGATATATTTTACCAGTTAGTAAAGCAAATCTATGACCATGCTTTGGATATTTGATATATTACACTTGATGACAAAAAAAAAAAAAAAATAGGAATCTTTTGGGAGAGTTACTAATTAAATAAATCTATGATGGGCCATTCAGATCTCCTTTGGGGATCTAAAAATTATTTATTCAGTCTGTATTTTAGAATGTATTTTACAAGGTTTTCAAGTAGCAAAAGGAAGATACTGAAATTTACATGAAAAGAGGTCTTAGAGAGGACCCCATGGATATTGACAAAATGAATACAAAATTGTAACTGCTCTGCTAAAAGCAAATAGAAACAGACCTAGTTCTGACTAGAATAGATCTAGTTAGATCTGACAAAAGATAAAATATCAATTCAAAGGACTATAAAAAACAGTAAAACCTAGAAACGGCAATCAGAGACACAGATCTTCAATCAGAATGAATTCAGATTTGGCCAGGGAAGGTGAATCAATACCAGCATGCTCACTCTTGCAGCATTTTTCACATGTCAGTCACTATATCTAAGTGAGTCAAGAAAAAAACAGGTTAAATGATTCATCTATATAGAAAAATAGTTAATCTACTTTCTACCTAAATAAATGTCTGACTAAATCAGAAGAATGGATCCATTCAAAATGGAAATTATTTCAAATTATTTCTTTATAAAGTTATATCTCCATGTGGTCTCTGTGAAAAGGATTGTGACCATTATAAATTGTTACATAACTATTGCAATATATTTGGATGGTGAAACTATTAGTTATCCCTAATACATGTCAAGACTTGGAGACATTTTTTAAATGTCTTAAAAAAAAAGTGGAGGATGGAGGGTAGAAAGCAGTATCATAGAAAACAAAAACATAAATTGTACTTCGTGGTATATTTCAAATAGCTGAAAACGAAACACTGAAAAGATCAATGAACCACACTGCACGAGAGTGTACAGACAGTCACAGCATAACAGGAAAAATTCCTTTAAGGAAGTAAAATTTATGTAATACATCCACGATGCCATTGCCAAGATGTTATAAAAATTCAAATAATAAATACAATTACTCTAAGGACTTGAAACATTGGCTCCTGCCTATAAAAGTGATATTACCAAAGAGGTGCTAGGTATCCAAATTGGCACATCAGAAAAAAGTTTTAGCATGGTTTTGTTAAAAAAAAAAAAAAGACATTGAATTCCAATCAATCTGATCCTTTTCCCAATAGGCTGATTAAGACCAATTTTAAATGAGTGTTTTCTCTTTACCTGTGTCAAACAACCACAAGTTTGGACTGCATGTAACAGGATTTCTCAACCTCAGCACTGCAGATAATTTGAGCTGTATAATTTTCTCTTAGGGGGTGAAGAAGGGCTGTTCTGTGCATTGGAAAATTTGTAGGAGCATCACTGGCTTCTATCTGCTAGATGCTGGTAGTGCTTCCCTACCATTAATGATCCCTAAAGAAGTTCTGTGCTTTGTCAAATGTCACAAGTTAGGAATGTTGATATAAACACATTAACGTATTGAACAAGTGTATTCTCCGTTAAGTGTTAAGAATGTTGGAATAAACATGTCTAAACAAATCTAGATAAATGTATTTATAGGTAGATTGGAAGACACTGGACAAAAATATCAAGATTGGCTTGCTAAATTGATCATTTATTTGCTTTGCCGTCTTTATATAGAAATAAGCAGAATACTGAGGTAAAGTGAAATATGTAAATTAGTGAAAAGAGTATAAAATCAAAATTATATTTAACTTGTAGCATTATTGCATTTGTTAGTATTCAAATGGTTGCAAATGAGTGAAAATACCTAAATATGAAATAATGTTTAATTTTGGAACTATGTAGCAGTCTTCATGTTGTGTCATAAAAACATTCATTTCTTCCAAAGGAAAATGTGAGGAGGAGCATTTCCCTAAGAAAAACATAGTCAAACTGTAGGATTCCAACCGTAGACATTCGGGAAAAGACAAAACTATGCAAAACAACCAAAAGATTACTAGTTGCCAGTGCTAAGCAAGGGGGAAAGATAGAGGGGGGGAAATCACTGAAGGATTTCAAATTTCAACTCTGATGTGTAAAGAGCTTGAAAGTCACCACTTCCCTCTTTACAAGAAGGGAAATTAAACTAACTGAAAATAAACGCCTTTTGTGAATGTAGTCACAGCCAAAATCTGCCTATCAGAAGCAGAGGCTTATGGAGCCATATCTAGTAGAAGCACATTAATGGTATTTTTGACAAATTATGGGAGGTTGAGTACAGAATAGCATAAAAATGAGACAATTCTGTGGGCAAGTCCTGTGGGAAAGGTGTCCACGTGGCCATGAGTTTTGCCTCCAGGAACCTCACGGGGCTCTCATTGTGGTGAAGATTTGGGAAAGATACCTTCATGGCCCTGGCAGATGGGGAAGAAACATATTTCTTTGTGAGGTGTACTACAGCCTTCCCCATAACGAAGGCTTACCAGAATAAAAAGACTGTTCATCCTCATCCAGGCTGGAAGAAGGGATTTCCTTCTGCTCCAATACCTTCTACTGTTCCAGTTAATTCTAAGGAAAAGAAAGAAACATGGTCAGAGATTTAAGGAAATTGATGGGGAACACTAAAGGCTGGAGAGAAAGGAGCTGGGAGGGAAAAGCAGTATCACTGGAGAGAAACTTGTCCATCTAGCACAGGCCCACTGGAAGACATATGCAGTTGGGGGATCATTGAATGCCCCCTTTCCATACCTTACCACAAACAGGGCTTCCAAGTAATAGCAGTGGATTGGTAAACACAGGCAGACATTAAAGTGGTGAAAATGGACTTTATTTAGCAACTACTGAGAGTAGGGAAAAAACTTGAGCACCATGCCAATCTGTGCAGAGGTGGCTTGGTGTTTTTAGGGTGGAATGTGGGAAGGGAAAAAGCAGAGACTCAGAAGAGTCAGAAAAGTGAAATTTATTATGGTTTGGCAATTGTAACCCTGATTAGACCAGCTGTGTTTGCTAGCTGGCACTTACCTAAGCTAGCACCCCGTCCTCCCACAGGGACTAGGAGGAAGAGGCCAGTCCTTCCTGGTGACCACATTTCAAAAGAATGGTTCTCAGTTCCTTAAGAAAGATACTTCTGAATTCTAAAAGATACATATTCACAACTCTAAGCCATTTTTTAGTAAATGCAATAAAAAAAAAAAAAAAAAAAAACGAGGCCAGGGACCTAAAGATGTTGGCTAGAACAGACAGTAAATTTTTGTGTCAGCTTTGACCTTTTTTCAGGCAGCATTTTAGATGGGAGAGCTGAAGCCATCTTAGGGACACAGCGTTATGCTGCTGAGAAGCCAGGTTAGACTTTGGTCATCTGTTAGTTCAGAGGTTTGGATAAAATTCTTATGTGCCAAGAGTTTTCAAGATTATAGCTTTTCAAGATTACAGCTGAAAGGGCTACATTATGCTCTTCAAGGGGTAAAGTAGTACAAAGTCAAAAGGGGAGACAAAAACAAAGGCAATGAAAGACTTTGAAGCTTATGGCTATAGAAAACTTTAAAACAGTTCAACCTCTAGCCAGGTTAACATAAAACCTCACACTAATGGTCTCTATACCTCATTTCCTACTACCCAATAAAACATGCCTGGCTTTTTACCCAAAATTCAATGCATGCTAAAAGACCAGAAAAAACAACAACAACAACAACAACAACAACAACAACAAAAAAAAAAAAAACCATGGTGTTGAGAAACAGTGAGCTTCACAATAAGACTTAGACGGTGCAAAGACATTGAGTTGTCAGTCTGAGATTTTAAAATAACTATGATTAATATATTAAATACTCTAAAGGAAATAGTGGAGAACATGAAAGAACAGATTAGTGATATTAGCAGAGAGATAGCAACTTCAGGGCAGAATCAAGAGAGGATGCTTGAAATCATAATTTTAAAATTTTAAAAACTCACCTCAATAGAAATTAAGAATGTCTTGATGGGCTTATTATTAGATGTGACACAGCTGAGGAAAGAACTGAGGAGGTTGAAGATATGTCAATAGAAACTGCCCAGTCTGAAATTTAAAGAGGGAAAAAAAAAAAAGCATGGAAAGCAGAAAAAAAGAATAAAACATCCATGAAGAGTGAGACAAGTGCATAGAAGTTAAACACATGTGCAATAGGAATAAAAGAAGGAGAAAGGGAGATAAGGTGCAACATAAATACTTTTAGTAGTAATGGTCAGAAACATTGAAAACATTATGGAAAAAAAAAAAGAGAAAACATTATGGTAAATAAAAGAAGCCCATCACGAACACATACTAGATAACTCCAATCATATTAATGACAGAATAGTGAAATCTAAAACAGGGATAGAAATAAAATTAGTGGTTGCATGGGGCAAGGTGGAGAGGCTAGAGGCTAGCCTGCAATGTCTAAAGAGCACAGGGTCTCTATGAAATTATAGAAATGCCCTAAAATTAACTTTGTGATGGTATAGAACATACCTGTAAATATACTAAAAACCATTGAATTGCACACTTTAAATGCAAGAATTTTATACTCTATAAATTTGTCGATAAAGATATTTAAAAGTAAAATTTTAAAATTAATGATCCAAAATCTTCCAAATTAGTGACAAAAGACAAAACACCAAACCAAAGATTTAGAAAATTCAGGAAGGCTAGACAAAATAAACACACCACATTAAAATAAAACAGAGGAAAAGAACCCCCAGATAAATCATAATCATGCTGCAGAAAATCAAAGGCAATGAGGAAATTTTGAAATAAAAATCTAATATTACCACAAGTAGTTTTTCCTTATTCAATAATTATGTATACCTTTGTCTTTGTTTCATTTTATTTTTAAAAAATCTTTAAGGCCTATTGTGGCAATTATCTGCAGATTTAGGAAAGCCACTGCTAATACTGCAGGGTATTGTTTTAATTAAATGTCATGATCTGGAAAAACAAAGACTAAATGAAAAAAAAATATGAAAAGCACAGTGTCAAAAAATCATTTGGAGAGTAAGAAAACATTTGTCTTTGATCTCTAACATGACACAGAAGGGCCAAATGATTTGGATTTGTTTAAATTTTTTTTGTGTGATCTAATTTTTAAAAGAATTATGAGACCCTCATATTTTCATGAAGTGAAATTTCATGTGGATCATAGATACTTGCATGTAGATAAGAGCCTACAGAAAAGCATACAATAGATGTGTTTGCATTTGGACATTTAATAAAGTGAGTCCTCATCTACTTATATAGAGAGAAAGATGGGACACTTAAATTTGTGAAAGTTATTTATGTGTATACATGAAAGATAAATCAGAGATAAAGGGTTCGCATCCATTTTTGCTAGAACGAACATATAGTTAATGAGCAATCGGATATGAAGAGGTTGTGAAGACCAGGACCAGAGCTATGAACCCGTAAGTGTTGAATCTCTTATACATCTTATTTTTAATGAAAAAGAGAAATCTGGAGAGCTGTGACTTGCACTAGGGATCTCATTCATAGAAGTATCTTTCCTTTTCCTCATCTTTTTGTTGTTGTTGTTCTATGTGCGGTTGCCTTTAACATGCTAGTTCTAGTTTCATCAGTAAAATGCTAGTTTAATTATGCTTGTAATTTTGCCCACACCCTAAATAGTACTTTAATAGGACAAGACCATGGTCCCCAATTCAGTCTTAACATTTTATTAACTCTTCAATTTACAGATTATCTTATTTTATTAAATTCAAATATAAAATACACTAAAGGCACCACCATATGAATCTGTGAAACAGAATATTCAGTAAAAATGTAAAACCAGTTTAAAACTTTCTAAAGGTCAACTTTGCTTGAGGTTAAGGAAGGATTCACAAAACCTCCTATGTTTTTGATATGAGTGAAAATAAAATACTTCAAGAAATGATCAGTAGAAATAGTGGATATAAATCTTAAATATTATGAGATAAATAATTCACTTTAAAATTCTCAAGTGACTCTCATATAATTTTGGAAACAGAAAACTAAGAAGTTCTCTGTATGTTGTCTTTTTTTTTTTTAAGAAGAGAAGCTCAAGCCTTTGTCCTTACCACACTAAAACACAATCATAAGTAAGTAAATAAATACTTTCAAAATTGAAGAAAGCTGTAACTATTATATTTTCTTCAGACCTTACTCAACAAACATTCATATGATTAATTAACATTTAGTTTTCATTAATAAGAATGATCCTAAATTACACTTAATAGGGAAGACACATAATTTGACATTAGTAATTGAAAGTGTTCATTTTCCAGATTCAACTGATTATACACATAATAACTCATTCTTCACAGAGTTTTGGTCTTAGTGCTCCATGCCTTATATATTATAGTCTTTTGATTATGAAAGCACACATTTGACTTAAAATTCTGGCATACAAAGGAATTTTTATGCATATCATAAAGATAAATACCACAGGTAGGTTATGATGCTGGTAAAGATATTAAATAAGGTTATAAAAGTAACTGTTGCATTGTGTATGAGAAAGAAATACAAATACTCTTTAGGAAAGAAGGATAAAGTTTGTGCTGTTTAAAGGAAAACATATGCACAAATTGGGATTAATGAGGTTAGCAAGAAAATTGTTAGAGAAAATTACTGAAAAAGCAAAAAGCTCTAACTAGATTTTTTTTTGAACTTCAGAGAAATAAGTATTTCTTTAAATATCATTCTTTTGGGGCAGCCCAGGTGGCGCAGTGGTTTATTGTCGTCTTCAGCCCGGGGTGTGATCCTGGAGACCCGGAATCGATCCCACGTCGGGCTCCCTGCGTGGAGCCTACTTGTGTCTCTGCCTCTCTCTCTCCCTGTGTCTCTCATGAATAAATAAAATATTTTTTTAAAAAGGCTCATTTAAGTCTCACAAAAATGCTCCAAGTTTGGCCCCATAGATATCTCAAGGTTGCAGAACAGCTAAGCATCTTATCCAAGATTGCCCAGCTAGTAGTAATGGATTTTGGATTTCAAACCAGGCAAAGAATAAAAAGTTTGCTTCTTCCTTAATAAGCAACATTGCCTCTCAAAATGAATTATGCTGTCCTGCACGTTAAAAGAAATTAAAGTCCAAACTTAAATTATCTGTCCCTTTTGAGATAAGGCTCAAATTCTAGAATTCTTAAGTTACATCAAAATCTAAGAAATTATCTCCTCAGTCTCATTTTCTGGTCAACATGGAGGTGACAGATGAGGACACTGTGAATTCTTAATCAGAGAGCAGATGAATTGATCAAGCATCAAGTGTCTCATTTTATAGAGATTGGAAATAAAAGGAAAGATACCATTATCCTCTCCTAATATCCCTAATATTTAGAAAAGAGGCCTACCACTCAATCATCAGGCCCCATCATAGGTATCCCAGGTAAAATAATGTTCCCAAAACTGTTAAAATATTGCTACAGACCACAGCGCAAATTTAGCGGTAAAGAGAGGATAAATTTTGTCAGGACCATGAGCATAATAATCAGTGGATAGAAGTATCAGGAATATGAAACTTCTGAATTTAAACTTATTCTGATAAATCTCTCGATATCATGCTAATTTTGTGCTGGGTGTGTGCAATATCCGTTGGGTGATTCCACTTATGCAGATGAATCATAGCTGCCTTTTTTTTTTTGGCAAAGTTTAGAAATTTATCATGTTGACAAAGTCTCAGTTAACAAAAATAATTCAAGGTGCTTTTATTTTATATTCAGTACATTCAGAACATCTTTATCTCCATTTTTCTCGTGTCCCATGTTTCTGGAACGTAATATGTATTGCACTGAGGATGGTGCCAATCTAGCATCTTAGCCTCCACACTCTTGAGAGTAAGCTTTTATTTATTTATTTTTCTTAATCCTGAGACACAGCGGATCTTTCCTCTGCCCTATGCAGTTATTAGACCTATAAAACCCTTCTCCAAGAGAGATCTTTACCCTACTCCTCAGCGTTGATCAACTGGAGTATTTCTCCCAAAACAACTTCCTATTAAGTTTACTTTCATAGCTTCTATAAAATACAAACCGCCACCCATTTCACTGCCATTTACAGCTCAAAACTTGTGTGATTCCACCAGTTTTTAATGTTTTAGCATTGCTTTCACGTGTCATTTTCTAAACTAATGGGGAAGCCTTGTGGTATAGACATTATTTCTATCTACTACCCTCAGTATCTTTTGAAAAACTCAGCTAAATTAAACTTAGGCTGTTGTGTAGGTCCATTTATTTCCTTCTGTCAATTATAGGACTAATATAGTTTGCTGTAATTGAATACAACCTTCATTTTGCTTTTCATTGTTTCTGGGGGAGGTAATACAGTGTCTAAAATACTCTGGATGAATTTTAGCTTGTTGGATCTCTCTAACAAAATATTCACTTTAACCATCCTGAGTTGAATAACCCTACAGAGGAGATAAGCTCCTAATATACACCCCATTGAACCCAAGAGAGGACACCACCTGTGTATTTTGCTGATTTCATTTCATCGTGTCTCACCTACCTTAACACGGCGTCCTAATTCCACAGAACTCTGTGTGCATTTCTTTCCAGTCAAAAGCAATAATTCATTTCCACATATAATAGCTGTGTAGTATTGAAAAGCATAGAGAAATGCAATATCTTTCCAATGTATCCACATATTATGTATTTATTTAATAAAAGCATCAAAAATTTAAAGGGTGATTTCCCAATTACTGTTTCTCTACTTTTAGCTACAAGATACTGTCTCTCAATATTTTTCTGGTTCCTTAATATCAACTGTTACCTCTTAGCTCTTGATTTTGGCTTTAGGCAATACAGTATTTCATGCTACACTTTGAAATCAGTACCTTAGTCTTAAAATACTGTTTAACCTATCAAAGTCTAAAAAGTGACCAAGACTTTATATTCTACACAGTTAAATTTTTATATCTGCAATGTGATAGGCAAAACATTTACATTTATTCATTCATTTTTTTCAGCTTTCATTTTTCTTACCATTTTGATTGAGCACCCTACTATGTGCCAAATTGTGTTGTATGTGCTAGAGAATAATACTCTACCTGCCAAATAATGATTTCACACTCATGCATCTTTGTAGTGCACAAGGTTAAGAAAAATTAATCAGTGCAATGTCTGAACTAAGTAGAAATAATCAGGATAATGGCGATGATAGCAGTGATTGGGAAGCTCTTTTGCTGACATGGACAGGAAAATGTTTCAATAAATAAGTGGAAAGCAGAGTGACAAGAAAGAGCTACCCATGCAAAGATGGACACAAAGGGCAGAAAAGAACACTCTACCAGTGAAGGCAATTAAAACCAAGCAAATAGGCAATTTTTGCATATTTCAGGAACTTAAATAGCAAGTCAAATAACTGTTGGAAGAGGATGAATTTAAAGAGGGAGAAAAATATGAGGTCTGAAATTCACATGATTGTTGGAGAATAGGGGATGATTCTGCAAGAGAGAAGGGAAGAAACAGATAATGTTTTAAGAAGGTTTCTCATTTGTTAAATAGCTAAGGGTGGCTAATCTAAGTATTTTGAATGATTTATCCAGAGCTAAGTTCAGCAAATAAATCGTGCAATGCCAATTTCAGAACTAGTTCTATTACTTTAGTCAAGGTTTGAATGATCAAAGCTTTCAAATCCAGTATCAGTGGACTTTAATGTCTCATTTCACTTGTATTTATTGCAAGTTAGAGATAGCAACACATTACAGTAAAATAGTCCTTTTCTAAATTATACTGACTATTCACCCAGCTTTGAATAATCTCAAATGACAAACCTTTAGATAGCATTTACAAGGAAACAGACTTAGCACTTCAATGTTTACTGTAACCTGCAAAATTTAACATGCTTCTGTAGGTAAAAATCCTTTAAAACATCTATTTATGTATACTTTTTAGTATAAAAACAATGATTCTTTTTTTCCTTAGGAAAGCATGGCTCTAGTAAAAGTGCCATATAGGTAAAAAGTATATGTATCCCTTTCACTTGTTTGGAACAACCATTTAAGTTCAGATTTGTACCACCAAAGAAGGAATAAGAGTGAGCTAAAGCAGGAAATATTGATGTGTTAAGTAATTACTTAAAATTTCCTTTTAGATTTTTTTGTTTTGCATAAATTGAAATATTTTGTTCTCAACTGAAATGTAGCAGAGAGAATTTGTAGTGGACAAAATCTCAAAAATCATTTGAGAGATAATACTTACCTCTTATAGTCAGAGAAGTTTAGAAAAATAACAGGGAATAGAAGTGTATATCTGCTAAATGTTAGTATATTAAAAATCTCACTATGTTTAACACACTCTTATGACAAAAAATTATCAATGTCAGTGTGTGTGTGTGTGTGCATGTTTACAAGAAAATATTTCAAGAAAACTATTAAAAGACCTTGTTTTAGAGGGAAATATTTAGTTATGAAATGGATTCAAAACGTGTATCTTAGAAGGATGAGAAATATAAAGATAAAACTTGCCATGAGAGATGAGAGAAAACAGGAATCTTAACAATAATTACAACACAATATGGCAATCATTAGTGAAAGATGCTTTTATTAAGATATTAATGACATTTCCCTTTGTCCTGAAAGATGGTGGTGGTGTCTTTGTTGCCTAAAAGATTTGCAATGGTTTATAGAATATGTTGCTCCATAGTATTAGTCAGTGGACAACACTTATGTAAAAGTTTATGTAAATTGTATGTAAAAATAAGTTCTATATGACGTTTTAGCTAAAAATGAATATGTCTAGCCAAAAAATGTTCTGGTTCTATAGTTTTTATATACCAGTATAAACTCAGTTATAATTTTGCATCAGTATTTTTCCTCCGTATTTGACATTCTAGAGTCTTTTTCCTACTAATTTACTCACTGTGGATTTTTAAACACCTCATAGGCTTTGTACACTCTCTCACTGAATGTCAATTTGTTTTAAATAATATAAAGATTTTTAAATGTGATGATCACTTTAAGAAGAAAGGGGCTTATAATCAAGAGACTGAATGACAGTGATTATTGCTATTATTGCTGATTTTATATTCCTATGCTCTCATTGCTTAAAGGATAACGTTTTGGCTCACATGAGATCATGCTCAAAGTTCTCACCAGTATTTTATAGATCTCTCTACCCTTTATAACATATGTCAAAAGTGAGGCCAATATGTCCAGACTTACTCCATTTCACATTCACGTACTTTCTACTTCTATCAACATGACCCAAAATTGAGCCACAGCCATAGTACATTTTTACCAGTCTGCAGTGGATTTGGGTAATTTAACCAGGTTTTTTTTTTTTTTTTTTTTTTTTACCAGGGTTTTTTAAGTAAGAGTTGATAAAACTGAGATTGGAATGTGAGGATCTTATTCCAAGGAATGAAAATTACAGAATACCTCCAAAATTCTCTTAGGACTAGGATCATATCATGGTTTCAGACAGTATAATATTTTAATTACTTATGGTTAAAAAAGCTGTTCAACTAAATTTATAACTGAAAAATATGAATAGTATCTGGTTTTCTGTTTCAGACATTCTTTTCTTTCACTATGACATTATAAACTACGATAATGGTCTTTATGTTTTTAATAATATTTATTTTCTTTATTTGAAAATTATTCTGTATAATTAAATTACATTATGAAATCCTTTTATAATAATTACATTTAGGTGAAAGTAATAGTAAATTTAAAATTTTATAGTGGCATTATAATATACTAAATTTAAAATTATTTTGCTTTTCTTAAAATTTCACATTTCGTATAATACCTATCAAAATTCTTCAAAATGCAATTATTTTATGACTTTTTGGATAAGATTCCAACACTGATATCCTAATGCAGATAATACAGCAATTGACTATATGCAATAAAATTAGTGGTGTGGATTAAATAGTTTCACAACTGATCTCAAAATCCAGGCTTATATGATTTGACTTACATGTCTGTTCAGAAAAATAAACTATGTATTTTATTTTACAATGTATGTTACAAGAAAGAAAAATTCCTAATTTATATCAGAGGCAAGTAAATGCCTTTATACTCATAAAACAGCAGTTTTAGTTATATGGTTTATTGTGTGTTGACTCTAAGACCACTTGGAACTTCAAAGCTGAAATGTCTTATGCCCAAGTTCTAACTTTATGAAGACTAAAATGTAAGAAATGGTCCTTCACTTCAGGTTTTAAAAATGACAGTCCAAAGATAAAAGCGAGTGATCGCAGTGTGTGCTTATAGAGAATTTATGGTGTGCACTACAAATGGCTAGGATAGAAACTTCTCAATTTAGACCACTGTGTAGCTCCAGCTCAGATGATTTGGTTTTAGGACTTCTGTCTTTTATGAAATATGGAAAGAAAAGTGTAAAAACACCTTCTTTTCCTTCATACACCTTTTTTATTTGTTAAAAATTATTAAAAACAATAGGACCTTTATTAAATTGATTTAATTCTACTCTAGTTCATACTATCTCTTTCATTCCTCGTTAATGGAAAATATAAACATTTCCATGTAAATCATTTTACTGGAAGACATATTCAACATAAGCTATTATCTGCATTCCACACACACACTAAAACAAACACAAAGCCTTTAAACCTAATTCTATAGCATTATAATGTTAGCTTATTGAGCATCACAGCTTCTCAGAACTCTCTAATTTTAAAGTTCAAGTGCAAACACAAATGCCCAAGGAGTAAATCAGAACAAGAAAGTTTTGGAAAGCTAAAGATGAAAATAATAGCTAACATTTAGTAAGTGCCCTTATATGTCAGCTACTCATCTAGATGAACATTTACGTACATGTATAGCTACTTAATATTCAAGTAAACTCTCAGAAGTAGCATTCTCTTTTGAACTCACTTCTTCCACAATTGCCTTTTCTTTATGGGTGAAATAATGCAAATATTGGTAATCTATCAGGTTACTAAGGCTGCTGATTCTAGCTATATATAACCAGGAACTTGGCATAAACATTAGACGGATTTGGAGTCCTACTAGAACAAACATGAAATGTCCCATTGTAGCATCTCAAACACCTGAAGAAATGTTTTGATCAAGTAGCAGAGCTAGCCAACTTTTTAATAAAGAGCCAGAGAATAAATTTTTTTAAACTTTGCAGCCCATAAACGATCTATGTAACATATCTGGAAGTCAGGTAGAAGTGTCTCCCACTGGTCAGTTGAGCATAACAGATTTATTTTGTTCAATACAAATTGATTCAGTCAAGAGAAATAATAAACGCTAAAATGAGTGAGTCACAGTTTAATGAGAAATGGGCCATTTACATAATCCCAACATATCTCCTATAAAATAATTATTATTACAGAGGGAAAATGGTAATTTTATAGTAGAAAAAATTGGCAGCCACTACCTTAGTCTGGCTAACAAAGATTACATAATCAGTACTTGGACACATAGAACTTGCAAACACCTGATAAAATGCAATTGGAAAATAATAAATAAACTAGGGTCATTCCTGTGATATTTCTGCCAAAAAATTAATAACCTGGGCTTATTCATGAGGAAACATCACACAAATCCAAACTGATAAACATTCTACAATTGGCTTTGCAATGTTTTTGTGAGGTTGAAATCATATTGAAATAAACAAATAAATAGTAAATTCCTGGAACTCATGCTAGAACAAATAAATCAGCATCTCCTGACATGAAACCCAGAAATGATATATTTAAAAATCTCTTCTAGATGGGGTGCCTAGTTAGCTCAGTGGGGAGAGCATGAGACTTGATCTTGGGGTGGTGAATGTAGAGATTACTAAAAAAATAAAATTATCTCTCTAGGCGATGTTAATTTTTAGCCACTTTTGATAACTACAGGTCTACATGAGGTAGAGAATAGTAATTAGCAGAATCAAGTGTCATGTTCTGGGTTGTATCACCAATAAGAAAAAAATCCAAAAGTGAATCATATGGAGCCTAAGACTTGTTACGTTAAACGCAGAGTCTCATGAAGTATATCTGTCTCAGATATTGTACAAAACTATGACCAAGCTTCTTTTCTCAGTCAAGTGCCCTGAGACTTCATTAGCAGAACTATTTCTCATAAAAATGCTGATAGATAATTAAGAGTTTTATTTTGTACTTGCTCCCTTGGCACATGCTATGGTCCAAGTTTAGTTATGTCTCATAATAAGTGTGATGAAAGTTAATTTTTATTATTATTAGATTTTCATGGGAAGGAGGGCCAAAGACTTGTAATTCATGTAGAAACAGCTTCTAAAGACCGGTCACTGAAAGCCAGTCTTTGGGCACTAAGTTTTGAGAAACTATCAGATTCCTACAGATAATACTGTCTCAATGACTTAATCTTCCTCCAATATTCACATAAGTGAATATTCACTCATTCGCCCTAATATTCACATAAGTGAGCAAAAGAGATTATGAATTCTACTGACATTCACAATATGTAGAATCAAATTTGCCATTTTGTTTTCAGTACTCGAACATGAATCTGCATGAATAAGATGTAATCAGGGCCATCGTAGAATATTTGAGAGTTTCACATTGTGCACCCAAATATTTGAGAGTTTCACATTGTGCACCAAGTTTCACATTGTGCACCAAAAATGAACATATGCATTTAATATTCAGGTAAAAGATTTTGTTCTAAAGACATCATTGGCCTATGATAGACATAGACTACAGAGTTAGATTTCATGGACACTGGCCTTGAACCCTTTATTGTCCAGGTGCTTAGAGTTATTTCCCCTCTTATTTTCTTACCTCCCCTCAGCACCACTACAGCTGAACATGGTCAACAGGGCACCGTCTACATGAATTTTTAGCTCCAGTAGAACACAATTTGACTGTACTTCTTGTCATTCATTCCATACTCAAGGGAATCTGCCACATGGTCAGTTATCTAATCTTTAGTCAAGTGGGCCAACTAATTTGATTCAATTATTTATAGCCCATGTTCGAGAGTATAAGACCAAATTTGAGAGGACAAATTAAGTATTTGAGTTTGTCACTCTTTTGTGTTAAACTACAACAGAATGTCAGATGCAGCCACTTCATATGATCTTAGTTATATTATTTTATTTTAATTTTATCTGTTTTGCCAAAAGACCTGTCCCCTGTTTCCATGTGTTCAGAAATGCTAACTAGTTTTCAAATTTCACCACACCTCTCTGTGGGTGTGGAATTTGAATTCTTCCTTCTCCTTCTTGACTAGGTAATTAATTCCAAATACTATTCTTCCCTGAGTTCATAGTCTGCAAGCCATTCTAAGTAGCAATTTTTTTAATCAGTTAGTTCAAAACCAGGGAAAACAAACTTGAATATTGTTGGCAAAAAAACAAACAAACAAACAAACAAATGTATTTTAGAGTATTAGGAGCTCATACAAATGAAAGGATGGTAAGATTAGAATCAGAGCAAAATAGAGGGAGCGCTGGGGTGCTATCAAATTCAACTCTAGGAATAGTCTTGATAGCAGTATCAGTGGGGCACTTCTCTTGGCATGAATGAATAACTATTCCTTCTGGTCTTGAACCATTTCTTTAAGATTCCAGATCTGAAGAGGTCATCTGACTGCTAGAGTTTAAAATACATTCCTACTCAGTGGCTCTTTGGCACAACCATTAAGTGGATAGTCTCAAAATGCTCTCAGGAAATGTAAATCTTCTGTAGGGTAATGGCAGGCACTGGGCTATAGTATATCACATATGCACACACAAAAATAAAGAATGAGATAGCTTTTGGCTTTTGTTTTTTTACAAAGAAAAAATGCAAAAGCACTAAAGTAGTCCTTGAAAATGATGTTAAGAGATGCCATAAGGATGGTATGATTACCTTGAAAATAATCCAACTCCAAGGATTGATACAATCAAAGATAATTTTAAGTTATTAGGAATTAAAGGAATTGACTTTTCCCTAGTATTGTTTTCAAATATAATTTATTTAGAGTATATATTTGCCCAAGGTTTTTCCTCTTTTATTCTACTATCTCTAGGTTCCTTTTTTTTAAAATTTCATTTATGTCACAGCACTTCTAAAACAAGATTACTTTTATGATCACCCACAAGCCAGAAAATAATATACATAGAGATATAGTTGACAGAAATAGCATATAATTTCAGAAATTTTATGAGTTACCCTCAGAACACCACTAATTAAAACTTAGGAAGTCTATTGTTCTCATTTTGAGAAACCTCTTCTAACAGATGACCCATGGATATAATTCAACTCTAAGGTAACTCTCCAGTAATATTACTGCTTCTGGAATTTTCAACTTCATAAATATTTATCTTGATTGTTCTTTGTAAAGATTATATATAGGGTGCCCAAAACTTTCATTTTTCAATGTTATTTTTATGATTTAAAAATAATGAATAGGGATCCCTGGGTGGCGCAGCAGTTTAGCACCTGCCTATGGCCCAGGGTGCCATCCTGGAGACCCGGGATCGAATCCCACATCGGGCTCCGGGTGCATGGAGCCTGCTTCTCCCTCTGCCTATGTCTCTGCCTCTCTCTCTCTCTCTGTGTGTGTGTGACTATCATAAATAAATAAAAATTTAAAAAATAATGAATACTAATTAGAGAACATTTAACCTATCTTTAAAAGCTATCAAGGAAAAAAATAAAGTCATAGTCCTATCACCCAGAGCTAAAAACTTTTTTTTTTTTTTTTTGAGAAGACAGTGCACAGAGGGTGGGGTGGGGGCCTTTATTTTCATGTTTTGTCATACACATTTATCCTTACCACTAAAGCTTAGTTATTAACTTCAATTAACCATTCACTAGAAACAGGTAAGCTATCAGCAGAACCCATTTCCATATTGACAGACATCAAGGTGCCCCGTGCTCTTATTATTAGGGAGCACAGTGACTATGAGGCAGAAAGGACAGGATTTTAGTCATTTGGAATCAACTCTATACTTTTGTAGGAAATTGTTTTGGCTAAACTTCTGACAGCTGAATTTTTTTTTTTAATTAGTGGGTATGTTTAGGTATAACTATATGTGGGAAGTCAAATTCCTCTAAGATAAGGAATACATGGATGGTATCAGAATTAAAGTAAGACACTTTCCAGTTTCTTGGGAGAATATGTCATTCTAAATAAGACTGTATTTATTCTTTAGAGAATAAATCCAGCTAAGAGGCAGTTTTATCCTATCTAAAATTTTCACTGTGAAATACCAACTTATTTCTATCTTCTTCCTGACTCTCTATTAAAAGAGAATGACAGGGAAACTTACACATTGCAAAAGTCTTAAAAAAAAACTTTTCTAGATAGATGAGTAAACAAATTGATTTTAGACATATGGGAAGCAAGGTAGTATAAAAAATTCAAGTGTACATTTCTATCTCTTTTATTAACGGATATGACTCACAAAATGTCTTCAGTATTATCTGGTTCCTTATAAAACTCAGATGTGGAGGAGTATGATTGAGATAGAATCTTCACCTTTCTACTTAGGATATTGTATAATGATGTATCATCACAGCTTCCTTAAGCCTTAGTGATTGCATAATATATGAAGTGTGGGCTGTATTTTTTAAAATAGTAATAGGGATCTTAGATTTTAAGAGATGTGGCAACCCCAACAGTTTGAGTGATTCCTTTGAATATGTATTTAGTTTAATAATTTATTTTCATTTATTTCTTGTATCAATATTGTCAAACAACTGTGTCTCAGATACCAATAAGCTCTGGAATACAGAAATGTGGGGGATGATCAATTTTTTCAAAGTTTCTGCTGTCTTAAAGTTAATAATTACATTCAATGCAATGAGTGCAAGAGTACTTAATATAACAGGGATAAGTAGAATTGTGTGGGAATAGTTTCATAATTTAAGAAGGTTCAGAGATGCTGAGCCTTATATAGTTAAAAGTCAGTGGGAGTTAGTCAGGTGATGAATTGGGGGTGAGGGTGGAGGAGGAGCATTCCTGGCAGAGGACAAAGCCTGTGGAAGGCATGAAGGCAAGCTGTTCCCTAGAATATACAAAAATTTGCAAGTAGTGTAGTAAGATTTTTAATAAGACATCATTGGGCAGGAGCTAGTCATAAGCCAATTTGTATGCAGTAGTTTGAAGTTTGAGTCTGAAAGATACTGAGGACTATGGAAAGTTGGAAGGGAGGGATTGGCATCATCAGTTTTTAATTTTAACTTTTTTTTTAACATTGTGGAGGCAGACTAAAATGTGCAAAGAGTCAGAACGAGTTATAATTCATTGTAAAGTTGCTGGAAAGAGGTCATGAGGACCTGAGTTATATAAAATAGACAAGCAGATAGACATAGGAAAGATATTTAAAAGTATAATCTATGTAACTAACAATAAATTAGAGGAGATTTCTCTTAGCAGTTCCACCTGAATAGTTACATAAATCACATATGAAAATTACCTCTGTCAGACTACTAGGGCTGTGTAGCAGAAATACCATACACTGAGTGGCTAAACAAAAAAACACTATGTTTCACACTTCTGGAGTTCGGGAAGTCCAACCTCAAGAGTTGGTAGGTTTAATATCTGGTATGGCCCTCTTCCTGGGTCATAGACAACTGTGTTCTTGCTGTGTCCTTATAGAAGGGCATGAGGCAGCTCTCTGGGATCTCTTCCTCTTTCTCTCTCTCTTTAGATTTTATTTATTTGAGAGAGAGTGAGAACGAGAGAGAGAACATAGAAGCAGAGGGAGAAGCAGACTCCATACTGAGCAGATGTAGGGCTCAATCCCAGGACCCTGAGATCATGACCTGAGCTGAAGGCAGACACTTAACCAGTTGAGCCACCCAGGTACCTCTGGAATCTTTTTTACAAGGACATTAATTTCCTTCATGAGGGTTAGAAGTATTTATCACCACCTACATTGAAGCACCCATTAAAATAGTGCCATGATTTTATGAATAAAACTCTGGTTCATTTGTGATGGAGGAATGCATGTTGGACTCACTCTGACACTAAGCAATTAGAAAACATGGAACAGTAAATGAAGCAATTGTTTTCTGGCATTGGAAAAGAGAGAGCACAAGGCCATGATCCTTAAAAGAAGAAAAACAAAATAAGCTCCACCGTCACCCTGAGCTTGTACCTAAGAGTAGTAACCAAACCTAAACATAGAGAGATGAAATAAAAAATGAAGTAGTGGATGATGATTTCTTTAGGATGTTCCAGCTAATGGCAGGGAAATGGAAACTTGACTGCTCTTGAGTAGTGGGTTCCACCAATGGACAGGAACTCTCCATTGGTCTGGCCAAAACTTTCTCAGAACTCACTTTCTTCTCTTTCCTTCATTCTCCCCGCCCCCTTTTTAATTCCTATAAATGTTAGAACCACATCATTACAATCTGGAATTCCTCCCTGCCTACTCTTGTACTGTCCATCTTTATTATTCACAAGCATTTTCTTGTATATATTAAATGTATTATTATTATTATTAAATGCCAATCCCTCCTTTCCTTCCAACTTTCCATTACTTGTATTAGCATCTTTTTCTCTGAGAACCCAAACCTACACAGGGGGGTACCAGGAGGGTTTAAGAAAACAGATGTTTGAAAGGACTGATTAAGGACTGATTACTCATCAACTGGCAGAGGATCTGAGTGCTATGTGGGACGTCAGTAGATGTTGGAAAAAAAATGTGGTCCTCTTACTGAAGAGTTTCCTGGCAGTAACTTGGGAAAATGTTCTGGTAGAAGGGAACATCTTTACTAATATAAAGGTTCAGGTATTTGAGGGATACAGGAAGTGCCTACAATGGCAGTAGTAGAGTTGGCTGGTTGTTCCTAAGCTGATCAATGGCCTGCAGAGGAATAAAGTGAAACAGGGTAGTAAATAAGTAATTAAAATCTAAGTGCAAAAGCCAGAGAGCTTCTTTTGTGGCTCACAAAAAAAAAAAAAAAAAAAAAGCCTTTCTCCCTTCAGTGGTAAAGAGGATGCAGCTAAAGGGCAAACTCAGGATCTGATAGGATTTTAGAATCCAATGACATGTAAATGTTCAGCAAAGATAGGTCTGTGATACTATTTTATGAATCCTACTTGGAAAAAGTTGGGACCCTGAACGTGATGGAGACTTTTGAGTACATACTCCTCAGAATTTTAAGTCTTTGATCTGTATGAACCCTCAGAGCTTTCACAGGAGGCCCAAGACCTTGAAGTAAGAGCTAGCACTTTCCCAGTATAGGAGGAAACTACAAACACCATCCTTCCCCACTCCTCCATGAAAGTAAGACCTATTCATACGAATGGTGCTCTACTCTCTTTTCTAGCTGCCAGTTCAAAACAAGGAGTAGATTTCAACATAACTCAGCTTTGGATATCCTTGACTTGATGAGCATGAAAATATTTACATCCCCCAAGAAACCTAAGAAATATCAAGCATGTACGTCAGGACCCAGGAGACTACTCTTGGGGCTGGATTTTAAAGGTTCATTTTTAAGTGATCTGAAATATAAGACTGGATAATCAAGGACTTATTGGCTTGAGGGACATGGCCTTTGACACTCTGGCATGGACCACAAAGGATGTAGCAAATGGATGTGCTGTTGCCATGACCCTTAGAATTCTAGAAAAAGCAATGGTCCATTAATAAATAAAGTGGAAATGCCTGGCAAATGGTATTGATGATATTGAATTAAATGAAAAATGAGCATGCAAGATTAGAAATTATTTGAACCCAGAAGGCCTCCCCGCCGCCCAGAGAATTATGCCCTTCAGAAGGGCCCAGAGTTAACACCAATCATCAAGACCATTAGGAACATTGTACTAGGAGGAATATCATCATCAAGATAGTTGGTTCATGCAGGTCAGGACTGAGCTTCATCCATCAATAGTAATGGGAATATGGAGCTACAGAGTAACAGAAGTCAGATGACAGTGCTTAAATGACATTAGTTAGGATCCTGTAATCAATGTGATGGCTGTCAAGGTTGGGGACTGAGGTCCTTGACACACAGGGAATTATGGAGATGATTAACAGAGCATTGTGTCTGTAGGGTCAACCGAGATGAGTGGTCAATGAAAGTGCTGCTTAATATCTAAACTCAAAAGAAGGCATTAATGCAGGAGCATGCATCTACAAAAAAAGCTATTCTTAAAACAGACATACTCCCTTCTCTGGTCCTGGACCTAGGCCATTTTAAAAAAACTGGAATTTATTAACTAAACAGATGGCTGAGTACTGGGAGAAAGATCATCAACTTCGTAGGAAGTACAGAATGCAATGGTTTCCTAAGTCTTTAATGAGATCTATGACCATTTATGCCGGTCACTGTACACTGAAGAAAGTATATACTGAAGAAAATATATATGCAGACATTTGAAGATAGTTGCACAAAATTTTGAGTTGACATTGACCTAAAGCACTAACCATTTGTTCAAATGAGATATACAGGAGCTTGGAATAAATGGAGTCCTGGCTGACTGTGGTTTCACTGGGTCTATGGATCCACAGTAGTCTTTCCACACATTTTAAAACCATAACTGCGGTTGATTCTTTGGAAGTTGGATTAATTCCAACACTGGGTCCTTGGTGCAAGAGTTACACAGTATATACTACAAAAGACTAAGTGGAAACCTATGAAATTGCCTCCTGCCCTAGCAAAGATATTAAATAAAAAATAATATTGCCTCCTGGGATGTAGATGTGATTGGTTCTATCTTTATAGAACTAAAGGATGCGGACTTGATCTCTAATATCCTTGTTTAATTCTCCGGTTTAGCCCTGCAGTAATGGATGAATTTTAGGGTATTTCTGAAAGGTACTTTCAATTCAACTAGTGGTAGCCTCAATTACAATTCCCGCACTAAATGTGGATCATTCCTAGAAATGATTAGTGAGGCTTTCAGCACATGATATACAGGCACTAGTTTAGCAAAAGTATTATTTCTATAACAATCAGGAAAAGGTAGAAGAAAGCAGTTCATATTCACATGGAACAGATAACAATATTCACTTAGGGTTTTGCCCTTGGGCCATGTTAATTTTCCAGCCCTTTGTCACAATACAGTCTAAAGAGATTTTTGTCTGTGCATTTCACAGAACATTAGATTAATTAATTACATTGATTTCATGATGCTGGTCTGGCAGGACAGGCAAATAATGGCTAGTATTTTAGAAGCATTGTTATAAAACATGCACTTTAAATAGTAGAAAGTAAACCCTACAAAAATTCAGGGATATGCTGTTTACAGATGTTTCTCCCACTAAATCTCTTTTATATTTAATTTTGCTTGACTTCTATTCCCCAGGAATTTCAAATTATCATAGGCATTTCGAAAAAAGCAGCAGCATACTTAATAGAGATGAGAGTATTTTCCTCCATGGTTAGAGAAAGGGTAATGATGGCCATCCTTAAAACTACTGTTCAGTGTGTAATCAGAGGTCATATGTGGTACAAAAAGGCAAGAGAAATTAATATAATGTACACATTTTGGAAAGAAAGAAAGAAAAATGTTATTTATTTGCTCTCACTGTGGTTGCATGTAGAATCTCCTAAAACTTCAATCATTTTTTTTTTCTAGAATGAATATGCTAACTTAATTATGAAGTACAAATCCATCATATTAAATTAAATTATTGTTATGTGCCAGCATTGAGTAACTAAATGTGTAATTTAAAAATGTTGTTTACGATGACATAAAAAACTATAAAAAACTCAGTGGTTGATTTAATAAAAACAAGCAACATGAGAGAAAATAACAACAAAAAAGAATAAAAATAAAAAATGAATAGATATATAATGTTAATTTATGAAAAGTATTATCATGTCTATTGTTCCTAAAATTTTCTGTAAATTTAATGCCAGTCTAATTGAAATCTTTATAAACTCATTGGGAAAATTGAAATGTTCAATTTAAAATATATACACAAAGAGCCTAAAATAGCAAAAAGTAATATTTTAAATGATGTATAAAACTAGAAAACTTCTATTAGCTTATTTCAAGATACCCTACAAAGCTAGGATAATCAAAGCATTTTGATATTGACATAGGAATAGACATAGGTCAGTGGAAAAGAATGAAAAATTCAGAAACTTCAAATATATTTCTTCACATATAAAGTCTATTGAGTTTTGACCATGAAGCTAAAGTATTTAATAGATAAAGGAAAATCTTTTCAACAAATAGTGCCAGAATGTCAAATATCTAGAGGGAAGAGAAAATGAACCTTGACATTTACCTCACATCATTCCCAAAATTAAGTAGAGATGGTTTTAAAAATCTAAAACATAAGAGGTGTGGAATTAAAGTTTTTAGAAGAGAGAAAGGGAGACAATAACCTTGCCTTTTGAAGGTAAGCAAAGTCTTTTTTTGTTTGTTTGTTTGTTTGTTTGTTTGTTTTTAGGACAGATAGCATTCAAATAACATCTCTGGGCACCCATCACACCTGTACTTGGCAAATATCTGAATTCTTTTGCACTGACCTATACCTTTTCATTCTATTGACTTGCCCAAGAAAATGCCACCATCAATTTCTACCCTGCTAATTTTACTTACTCTTCAAGATTCTACAAATATGTATCTTTCTTTAAGTATATCTGTCCCACCTTCTTTTCTTCACCTGTGCCCATCTCCTTCCTTGCTTTCACTGGCTTGTTCAAACTTTTATTATAGCATTATTTTCACAAAGAATGTATCTTATTCACTAATGTGTCACCCACTCTTATTACCTAGAGTGCAGTTTGATGTCAAAATATGTCCTGCAGAGAGTCTGAGATGCCTGCATTTTGTTATTTTAGTCCACATGGTTTGATATTTTTCTTTTTAGAATTGTTTTTACTAAATCTTACTTTTTAAAAACAAATCTAACAATAAAATGGTAAGTGAGTTGGAGATAGTTACCAAAAAAAAAAAAAATGTGAATATGGTCAAGCAAGTAATGAAAGCCCTGAGATACACAGTGTCATCAATGATGGGAGAAAAAGTAGGAAACACAATACACTCAAAACATAATAATTGCTATAATTTCAAGTGCATACCCATCGTCAAAAACAAACTTTTAAAATAAATAATGTGTACCAAAATTTCTAGTAAATAATAGGAAAAACTGAGGTTATAGACTCATTACCCAAGCCATTCATTTATTCACTCATTTATGCATTTAATGATTTACCCTTTCAAAAATATATACTTCCCAAATAAATGCCTGAGACTGAACTTTAAATTTAGGGAGATAAACAGTTAAGTAAATATAGGTAGATTTTTTCCCCCAATTTTGTGAGAAATAATTGCTCTTCACTGTATAAGTTTAAGGTATACAGCATGATGGTTTGATTTCCATATACTGTGAAATGTTCACCACGGTGGATTCTGCTAACATCCATCTTCTCATATACATGCCGTAAAAAAAAGGGAAAAAAAACAGAAATAACATTTTTTCTTCTGATGAGAACTCTTAGTATTTATTCTTTTAAGAACTTTCTTATATACCATACAATAGGGTTAGCTATGTATATATACTCTAAGACATCTTTATCCCTTATCCATTGATAGGCACTTCTATGGCACTTCTATGTCTTGGTTCTTAAAAATAATGCTGCTATGAACAAGGGGTGCAGATATCTTTTTGAGTTAGAGTTTTCATTTCTTTTGGAAATATTCCCAGAAATGGAATTGCTAGATTCTATGGTAGTTCTATTTTTAATTTTTTGAGGACCCTTTAAACTGTTTTCTTTTTTTTTTAAGATTTTATTTATTTATTAGAGAGGGAGTAAGAAAAAAAGAGCATGAGCAGGAGGGAGAAGAGGGAGAAGGAGAATAAGGCTCAGCAGGAGCCTGATGCCTGAGATCTGGGACTCCGTTTGGGGTCTGGGGACTCTGGAATCATTACCTGAGCTGGAGGCAGATGCTTAACTGACTGAACCACCCAGGTGCCCCCTCTACACTGTTTTCTATAATGGTGGCACTGATTCCCACCAACAGTGAATGAGCATTCCTTTTTGTCCACATCCATGCCAACATTTGTTTTCTTTTCTTTTTGATGATGGCCATTCTAACAGGCACTTTTGCTATGCAGAAGTTTTTTAGCTTGATGTAGTCTCACTTGCTTATTTTTTATTTTGTACCTTGCACATTGTCATATCCAAAAATGTACGACCAATATCCATGTTAAGGAGCTTTATTCCTATATTTTCTTCTGGGAATTTTATTGTTTCAGGCTTTATGGTTAGTCTTTAATCCATTTCAAGTTAATTTTTGTGAGTGGTGTATGATTGAGGTTCAGTTTCATTCTTTCGCATACCAATATTTAATTATCCCAGCACCTTTTATGAAAGAGACTACCTTTTCTCCACTGAGTATTCTTGACTCTCTTGTCAAGTATTAGTTAACTGTATAAGCTTGGGTATCTTTCTGGGGTCTCAATTCTGTTCCATTGGTCACCTGTTTGATTTTATACCAGTACCATATAGCTTTTTACAAAAACTTGAAATCAGGAAATGTAGTCTCCTGTTTTATTCTTCTCTTTCAGGAATTCTTTGGCTATTTGCAGTCTTTGGTGATTGCATATTATATATTTCGTATACATATAAATGAATATATATAAACATATATATTCACATATATATGCATGAGTAAAATAGAAATATTATACATAATGTATTATATATTAATACATAATATAAGTATTACATATATGTATTACATAATATGTATTATACATATACATACTATACTATACATATACATATGTTATGTATAATGATACATGTAAATATACATTATAACCCAAAAAAGAACAGAGGTTATTTATCAAGATCTTATTATAGCAAAGGAGTGATCCACAATCACTGTGTTTTATTTTTATGTATTTATGTATGTATGTATGTATGTATGTATGTATTTATTTATTTATTATAGTCACAGAGAGAGAGAGAGAGAGAGAGAGGGAGGCAGAGACACAGGCAGAGGGAGAAGCAGGCTCCATGCACAGGGAGCCTGACTCAGGACTCAATCCCAGGTCTACAGGATCGCTCCCTGGGCCAAAGGCAGGCACTAAACCGCTGCGCCACCCAGGGATCCCCAATCACTGTGTTTTAAAGAGTCAAAGGGAAGCAGAGGAATGGGAAAGCTTTACATGAGAAAAAAACATATTTATTTTTCACTGGTTGACTCTGATTTAGAATGGGGGCAAAAATAGAGAAACCATCAGTTTATCTATTTATTTTATGCATTTGAGGGTGAGAGTGTGAGCAGAGTGAAGGGGCAAAAGGAGAGGGTGAGAATCTTGAGCAGCCTCCAAGCTGAGTATGGAGCCTGATACAGTCAAGTCCTAATCATAATTTCTATAGAGGTTGTTGTTTGGCTTTCTGGACTAGTTGTGGCAGGGCTGTGGGTCAGAGGTTTATCAATATAGAAAATCTGACCATTTCCCATTGGTGTCCCATCACATGTAGCTACATTTAGGCTCTCAAAAAATGCAGTTCACTAGCATCATGACAACTATGATAAATGCGAAACAAGTAATATCCCTGGTAAGATGCTTTGGAACATGGAACTCTAATTGCCCACCCAGGCCAAGAGTACAAATCCCAAAGTCTATCAGGTTCATTCTTGGAGAACCACATAGATGTTTCCTTAAAATTATATGCAGACCATTTTACTTTGTCTATTTCATTGATTTCTATAATCATTGCTTCAGATGCTAGTGTGATCAGCTAACAACAACAACAAAAATCTAGAATGATGTGATTGTTTTTCACTACTCATGCCAAAGAGTTAATTGATCTATATTCCATCTATATAATCCAGCAATTATATTGTTAATAACTTCTGTGAAGATTAATGATAAGCTTCTTGTACTGTTTCTCTTTGCGTGCTTCTCACTGTTGGGGACATTGTTCTGATTATTCACATAAACAAGTAAGCAATTAACCAGGTGCCTAAATAATTAATGTGATCCGCTTTTGGAGCTTATATCTGAAATTGTATTTCAGCTTTTATAATTTGTAGAATTAGGGTCTTTGTATACATATAAGTCTCAGATTACTATTCCTAGAGAGCATGAAGTTTTCATCTGAAAAACACAAAAGTAAGCCTGACCACAAAGAAAGTAGTATGCAGCAGAGGCACATGGAGATTAAGAAAAAGAGAAGTTACTTAGGGCATGATGTCCTAATCAAGGTCTTGCATTAGCGGTGTTACGCATTTGGATCTACATTAGTTAGAAAGCAACTGGCTCATCACCCTATAAAATTTGCTTAAATAAAATTCGGAATAATCTAAGTTTTGATTAATAAACAATAATAATTGTTTATTTTTCTAATAGAGAGAGCAAGTTCACAGATTAATTTTTTTTTAATTTTATATATTTGTTCATGCGAGTCAGAGAGATGCAGAGACATAGGCTCCCCGTGAGGATCCCGATGTGGGACTTGATCCTTGGACCTTGGGACCATGACTGAGCCAGAGCAGATGCTCAACCACTGAGCCACCCAGGTGCCCACAGATTGATTTGTGTATAAAATCATCTTTCCAGATAGGCACAACATGGCTGTGATTCTTTGGCATATTTCTTTTTATTATTATAGATACCTAATGATGGATGGTATGTATAGCAGGAAGATTAAGAGCAGTGGCAATTATCTCAGATAATCTATAAATGACACTAGAACAAGTATATTATAAATTAATATTTATTTTTTTGAGTATAGTTGATATACAATGTTATGTTAGTTTCCTACTAAATAGGAGAAGATATTTACAAATTATATATCTGATAAGGGTTAATATCCAAAATATATGAAGTACTTATCCAACTCAACACTAAAAAATACAAATAATCCAGTTACAAAATGGGCAGAGGACCTGAATAGACATTTTTCCAAGAAGACATATAGATGGCCAAGAAGCACATGAATAGATGGTCAACATCACTGAATACTTTTAATAAAGAAAAGATAAAAAGGCAAATTCAGATAGATCACAAGTAGAGATGTACAGAAAATGAGAAGATTTACTATAAAGAAGCTGATGCAAAACAAAACATGAATTACATAGAGATCTTGGTCTTAAATCTTAGGTGAAAGCTGTTCACTATCTAAGGACAATTGCTCATTCAGAAAGTCTTAGTTCAGCTGTCTATTTCTGAAGATCAATTGCTTCTAAAAATTTCTGAGGGTTGCCTGGGTGGCTCAGTCAGTTAAGCATCTGTCTTGGTGTTGGCTCAATTCATGATCTCAGGGTCCTTAGATTGAGCCCCATATCCGGGTCCACACTCAGCTTGGAGGCTGCTCAAGATTCTCACCCTCTCCTTCTGCCTCCTCAGTCTGCTCACACTCTCTCTCACTCTCAAATAAATAAATATAAATAAATAAATATCCTAAAGAAAAAGAATTTTGAAAATACTCAGTTTGAAGAGTCTTATTGGAGTAGCCTTCAAATTTAATGGAATTCTGGATTGCTTATTTAGTTGCGTGAAATATGTACCCAAAGATCGATTCCCTGGAGTTTCACTACTGTATTTCTTGTTAACAATACCGAGTTCAAGACAATTTTTTTCTCTGATGTCTCTTCAAATAGAAAAAAAAAAAAATCTATCAGTTGGAGAGCATGAAGAGACTGTTGAGAAAAATGCTGTGGAAATGTGGCCTTAACTTTTTGATGATAGGATAGAAACATGAATTCCTTGAAATATTTTTGTCATATCTGCTTTTAGTGAGACTGAGTTCATTATTCCTAAATATATAGGCCTCCCTGATTTTCAGTTACTAGGAAGATATGTCTCCAAGAGAGTAGACCATATATGGCCATAAGAGCTAGTGAGAGTATCTTTGAGAAAGATATGGTCCAAAAGACTTTTCTTTGAAATTTTGGCATATGGCTTTTAGGATACTTTGCACTGTTTTCAGACCTAGTTTTACCATTAGTTTATTGTACCTCTCTAGGCTAACACAGTCATCTTTTGTCATTCATGATTTAGCATGTGACCAAGTATTATCAGTTTATATAGGTCAGGTAACCTAAAACAATTCTCGGTTCTTCCATGATTAGTTTCTGGTCATGCTTGGGTTTAGGAATATCCTTAATTATAGATCTTGGGTCTATCCACTTGGGTCTAAGATTTAAATTCTATAATTTCCACCATATCTGACTCATAGATAGGATGGATTTCTAGGAGCAAGTGGCATTTGGGGTTTTACAAGAAACATTATGACAAAAAATGGAGTTTGGAAAAGAGGAAGAAGAGAAATGAATTGAGGTTCAGAAGGAAAGAGACCAATGAGATAGGGAAGAAGAAGGAAACATGTATATAGGAAGGCAACCAGAAGACAAGGATGAGGAGATTTTACTAGAAAAGTGATCTAGTTTGCTGTTCCTTATTATTGTTGAAGTTTTCATTCGCTTTAATTAAAGAATGTTTTAGTCAATCAACTTCTGGATATGGATTTTATTTAGTGGCCTCTATATACAGAAAAAAGAAAAAGAAAAAAGGAAGGAAGGAAGGAAGGAAGAAAGGAAGGAAGGAAGGAAGGAAGGAAGGAAGGAAGGAAGAAAAAAGTTGCACATTGGGACTGAGAAATTTTGTTTCTTTTTTAAGTCACTTCTCAAAAGAATAATTTTTTTCAAGTCAAATGTTCTCCAGAGTAGCCACATGTTGTTAGTTTGATAGAGCTATGATAACAAAGTACTACAGTCTAGTTAGCTTAAATGGAAATTTGTTTTTTCACAGTTTTGGAGGCTAGAATTCCAGATCAAGATGTCAGCTGAATTGGTTTCATATTTGGTTTCTCTGTTCTTTCCTGAGTTGGAAGTATGGGCAAAAATAGGAAAGCTTGCAATCATTAATCAAATCCTAACCATCTTGAGATGATTAACGTACAGGTTCTGTTTGACTACTGTATTAATTGCTGTGTTTAGAGAGTTTGTGGTCGACTTCTTAAGCTGGTTCCTCAAGACACGGGGTCAGAGTTCTATTGTCATATGTGCTCTGTAAATTGTCTTTCTCTATACTCAGCCTTTCATATATCATAGAGGACATATATTATGTAATACCACCTTTTACCCTTTTTTTCTCTATTTATCTATGATCTATCTATCATCTATGTATCTACCTATCTATCATCTATCTATCTAGATACACACAGAGAGACATTATCTTCATGCAACTTCATAATATATACATTTTTTCTATTCAAAAAAACATATAACTGAATTGTATTGATTATTCAAGAATTACAGAAGCATTCCTTAGGAAAAATGTCAAACTACGTTTGTATGTGGATTGAGGAAAAAGGTAAAGCTTTGCTAGTAAAACAAAACAAAACAGCAGGTGGAGTCTTGTTAAAGAGAGAAAGGGAAAGGATATTTTCTAGTAGGATTAGGATGCATGAGCAAAGACATCCAGATTGTTTCATAAAATTGTATGCAGGAACATAAAATCAGTGAAATGTATTTAAACATAAAGAGAGGTAAGAGAATGGATGGACAAGTGGGCAATAGCTATACAATGGATTATCTGGCTAAGGAGCTTATGATTTGATCTTCATACGATGGAAAGATATTAAGCTTTTAAAGGGAATAGTGTTAAAATGAATTCCCTATATAAAAAAATTCCTACAGGACATTGGTTGATGGATTTCACTGGGTCAATATACAATCAGAGAAAATAGGTTTTAAGTTAGTTTAAGGATACTCGAATGGTAAGTGCCTGAAATATGGCAGTGAAAGGTAACAGAGATGAGAATAAGAAGTAAGAAGCAGAATCATGATTCAGTTAGGAAGTACAGACAAAAGACTTTGTGTTTCAGAGTGCAGAGGGACAGGGAGAAGTTAAACTTTGTGGATAGAAGATCAAATCACTGACACAGATGGGGAGTACAGGACAATGGAGTAACTAACAATGTTGTTTCACATTGAATATGTTGAGTTTACCTTTCCTCTGAGAGAGCTAGAAAAATATTTTCAATATGTAATTTTATGTAATCTTAAATTTAAGGAAGATGTAAGGGAAGATGCTAGGAGTTTGCAGGAGAAAGCTGGCGCCATTATAGAGTTAATGAGACTAGGTAAAGTGGAAAATGACAGTAGGTGTCCCTGCACATGTTTATATAGAATTATTTCCTTCCTCCAAAATAGCACTTACCATCCAGCTCTAGATTTTTAAGTGGTTATTTAGGTGCCTGGTGTATAAAATCCTGTTGGCATTTGACAGGAGAGAGTTTAATATCATGTTTACCATTCTAATTACAGTGCCTCACATAGCCCTAGAATGCTTTAATAGTTTAATATTTTAAATAAATCAATGAATAGAGAAATGGATGACAATATAATCTTGAGGCAAGCACAAATTTAAAGGATGTAGGAAGAGAGGGGGACACATAAAAATGACCATGAAAGAATGGATGAGAAAATGAGAAGAATCACACAAGTGTGGTATCAAGGAAGGTAATGGAAGAGAGAATTTGAAGAAGTAAGTAATAAACTCTGCAGTTCAAATGGAACAGAAAAGCTTCAGTAAGTAAGAGCCTAAAATCAATTGGCTTTGACAACAGGATATTTGCAGATAGTAGCTAGAATTATTTCCATAGAGTGAGAAAGGCAACGTCAGAATGCAGTGGATTGCGATAGGGAGCAAATGGAAGAGAAAATTAAGACAGATTGTGGTGTACTCTTTTAAGAATATGAGGGAAAGAGTGCAGGAATTACAGGATTGTTATAGAAAGGTCAGGACCAAACAATGTATTTTGTTTGCAATTTTGAATCTAAGAAATTTACACATGTTTTTAAGTTCAGAGGAAGTGTAAGTAAAGAGAAAGAGTGATTGAAGATGCAAGAAGGAAAAAAAAAAAAAGAGTACCTAATGAGGCCAATTCCCTGTTGGGAGGAAATGTCTTTAGAAAAGAAAATAAAGGACACAACACAACAGTGTTGTTGGAAAAAAAAAAACAAAAAACTATTTACACCTCCTTAGCAAGAGATTTGAGTATGGGCAGGAGGAATAAAAAGACATCATATCTAATAATCTCCATTATCTAATGGCCAGGATTTTATTTTCACATTATCTGGTTTCAAATTCATATTAAGTCCCAGCATAAAACCAAATATACACAGATATTTGGGGATTGGGCTAGAATTAGAAAATAAGACAACACCAATTGTTCAACACTTCAGGCGTCCATGGCAGGTCATATTTGTTATGATGGAAGCAACATGTTCTTCTATCTCCCATCCACTTGTGAATAATTTGATGTTGATACTTCTCCCATTGATTGATGGGATCTGTTTCCTGATCTAGTATCTGGGGGAAATGTGACTAAGGTAATTTGAGGTAATGTTAACCAAAGTGACACAGCTAGCTGCCTGTTTTCCCGGGGTTCATCCTGGGAGCCCAGCTGCCACCATGTTTTCAGAGAACTCTGGCCATTCAGAGAAGTCATGAATGACTCACAATTCCAACTGAGCTCCTACCCAACAAACCAGTTCCAATTTGTGAGCCACATGAATGAGCTATTTGGGAGTGGATTCTCCAGTCTTTGTTGAGTTGCCCAGGTGTTGCTGCATGAAACAAACATGAGCCATTTCCTATAATCCCTGCCTACCCCGCAGATACATAGGCTAAGTACGTGGCTGTTGTTTTAAGCTACTGAAATGTGGATGTGTTATGCAGCAATATTTACTTAGAACAACAGCATTATATATATTCTATTAAGCAGTTTTAAGCAGGACAAAGCCAAAAATCTCAAGGTCCATGAAGAAGTAGAAGTAGAACACTAACCATTCATCTTTTAGAAAATTCTCAATTTATGTGTTCTGATGACAGAGTAGCTAAAGGACATTACCAAAAAGCATTATATAAGGGTTTTGTTTAAATGTTTATGGCTATTAGACTTGAGAAAATAAAGTAGAACATGGGATAAAAAATTTTTTTTCTAAGAAGAAAAATAAGGAACAGAAAAGAAAATATGATTATGACTTAACAAGTTCACTTAACAGCAGATGGAGTTATTAGTGAAGGATGAAAGATAAAAGATAGAAAATAAAGAGACAAAGGTAGTGGGGTTAACAATCTGGAAAAACATCAAAGCATCAAAACTCAAAAGGAAGATGTGTCTATTCAAAAAGTGAATCTATTACTCAGATATTAGTAAGGCCAATACTGTGGGTGTTTTGAAATCAAAGTAGTTTCATTTGAACACACAAACATGGAAAAGAAAACCATGTAGAAAATTGTGAAGAACTGAATTGAAAGGTAATATCAGAATTGATATATCAGCCTTTATATATTTAAATAAAGTCATATAGAATAGTTTTAATGCACTCTCAAAAGGTATTGTAAACCATTTTAAATAGAAATTTCTATTTAAATTTAAATTAAACACCTTTGAGATGTTTCCTTTTATTCCCATCTCCTTTAATTAATAATTAATTCGTATAGAGAAATATTGAAAGAAATGTCTATTTCTATTATATCATATACAGAAGGAATTTTAAAGAGTATAAAAATATATAAGAGAAAAAGTAAAAGAAGCATTTTCTTGTGTACTATAGTATGAAAGGAAGATAAATTTAAATAATTAACAAATTTAGGGGCAAAATTAACTTTATAGCAGTATATTAAAACAAAATAAGTGTTTTAAATGTGATCAAATTAATCTATTAATTTAATGAATATTCAGTAAGTGAGAACATCTGCCAGCAATTTTAATATGTATAAAAAGTTACTAAAATACACTTAAAGTAGATCTCTGAAGCAAATTTCAAATGATAAAATATTTCATTTAAATAGGAAACAGTAGTATTTGCCTCAAACTGTGAGATTTTGCAGGATTTTGTTTGACTTAGAACACTATATATTTTCAATATATTAATGAATTAGAAGCTCAGTTACAAGTTAAAAGAGATATAATACATCAATGAAAGCAAATATGTTTTCTAACTAGAAATGAGGCTGACAATTTATACATTTCATAAAGTAATTGATTATTAGGAAACCAGTGGAAAACAAAATTTTCACATGCTATTGCATTAAATTCAGATAGTTGGTAAGGACTGTAAGAAGATAAGAAAGTTGGTGGCTTTTACAAATATGCTGGTTATTATTATTGCAGTTATGATTATTCTTACATTAAAAGTGTGATTGAAAAGGCTTGAGGCATCAAACTTTCAGTTTTACTGTCTCCCATGATATTTATCAATTGCAATCTCAACTAGAGGATTTGAAGTAAAAAAAAAAAAGAAAGAAAGAAACTAAAGACAAAACCTTCAATAATAAGTATAATTAAATAGTAAATTTCAGAGAACATGCTCACTGCATCACATCACATAGTGCTGTAAACATAAAAAAAACAATGTTTGCATGTCTATTGTCATTGATCCAAAATTATTTGATTTTGCACTATTCTTTTTATGTTATTAAAAGTCATGAAAACTATGTTTTTTTTTCAAGTCATGATCAGTTATGACTTTCACTTTCAAAACACACTTTCAGAATAGAAATATTTTGTACCTTAACACTAACAGTTCACATCTGTATTACACTGTGTGATTTGATGGTCAAATATCTGTTTCTTTCTCTAAAGTTAATATCCCTGCAGTTGTATTTCCTAATTTCCTGAGAGTGGCAAGCTACCCTGGTCTTTATAACATTTTTAGAAATCTTACAGATATTGATACAACTAACCTACCATTTCTTTCCTAAAAATTACTATCTTAAGGTCTTAAGCTGAACAAATGAAACACAGAACTAGGATCTAAGAACCAGGAGATCCCATTATCATTACATAAAAATAAAAAGGACATGACTGTAAAAATAATAAATGCTATTATATATTTTTATGTATACAACTCAGGTTATCTAAAGAGAAAAATAATTATTTGGTCAAAAATTCCTGAGATAGTCTCTAAAATGTTCAGAGAGCTTTAACTTTATATTAAATTAGATATTAATCTAATTTTGTGAGGGGATGGCAGGGTTAGTATAGAGGTGGGAAAGATATTTTTCACTTTCTACCATTTTTATATGTTTATTATATGAATGCAGTAATTACGCAAAAAAATAAATAAATAATTTGAAAAAGGTGATGAGAGTCAAAAAGCATTGTTAATGTCCAAGACAAACCTTTTTCTCTGTCCTTCTAGGTCACACCATAATTAAAAAGTGAAGATAAATCAAAGCATTTGAACTTGAAAGAACAATAATAGTGACTCAGGAAACATACTATGTGAGGAATAAGGAAAGGAATCAATGTGTTCTGTGACCCAATGGATGCTGGCAATAATTCACTTTTTCAGTCACTGAGGTAATTACACCATTACTTAGGAACTCTTCCAAACTTGTGCAATTAGCAGATATTTAACTATTCACTAAAAACCAATAATAATAAGAGGAGATAAGAATATCTTATCTAAATTTTGCTTATTTCAATAAAGAAGATTATTCAGTGTAATGGAAAATATGTACCAGATAAATCTTTTAAATAGTGGGACAACATACAAACAAATACAAACAAAACTCAATCAGACATGGATTGATTCAGAAATGGAAAAGTCAGAAACTCTACAGTTGTTGAAAAGAAGAGACAAGAATCAAGACCAAATTTTGTCTAGATGGGTAACCTGGGGAAGTTAAAGAATTGATCATGTTTGGCTATTTTACAATATATTGTGAGCTATCTCGTAGCTCTGCTGACTTAAAAGCAGTAGCATTTTATGGATTTTACTGTTCTTTTGTTTGAATTAATCTACTATTACCCAAAATTGTAAACAAATTCTTGTTTGAAATATACTATTACCCAAAATTGTAAACACATTCTTGTTTAGAGTTAAATAATATTCACATATACATTTACATTATCAATTAACAGGGCTAAAGCTTATTTTCATTGGTGCTTACTTAAGTAAATGCTCCTTATATCAATGGCATTTATAAAACTTTCATTTCCATTCTGGACATGTTTCAAAATGGTTATTTTACCCCTCTCCCTGCCCAAAATATGAGAATCTTTCTTGGATATTAACTTAGAGAAACTAGTGGGGTTCCTGGAGGTAAAGGAAAAACTAGGTGCCCAGGAATTTCTCACTCTAATATAATCCACACTCAGCCTCCAACATTTTGTAAATTATTATCTAAATGTTTGTCAGTTTATGGCTCACAAGGTCTACTGCTTCAAACAAACTAATGTCAATCGGAAGTCTGTGTTTTGCCCATCTCTCTCTATATTTTGAATTGATGGTTTGCTCTAGGACATCTATTATCTGATGGATCAAAGAAAAGCCATTGATTTCCAGTTTGTTTAGCTTTTTTTTTTCTTGTTGAAACAGTGAGAGTGATGACCTCCAAGCTTTTTATTTATCAGAGTAAGAAACAGAACTCTCCACACTAAACTTTAAATACTTTTTTAAAAAGACAATTTACCAAAAGAAAATATATAGATATATATCAATGAATAGACATGTAAGAATATGTTTTAATTTTGTGCTCCTAAATAGCCTTCCAGTTTTTTCACAATAACATAAGTGTCAATTTGTTTTTAGTCACAGGCCTTGACACCCATACTTCTCTCTTCCCAAAAATGTAAAGTTATTTTGAATTAAAGCAATTCTCAAATACCTCTTAGATCTTTAGAAAATATAGCATTTTAGTTTATATTTATTTCTACCATTTCTCTAAAAATTCTCATAAACCTGTTACAAAAGTAGACAGATTTTTAAGGTTATTTATATTTCTTGCAGGTTTGCCATAATCATGACTTTATTTTTTCAAAAACTGCTTTTTTTTTTTCTTTAGGAGACGTTATGTTTTACTCACAGTACTCCAATATCTTTCCAAAAAATGTATGATTTTTTTTAGCCAGTTGTTTATATGAAAGAATCATAAATCTATTTATTAAAACTTCTGGAAACAATACCTTATTATTTTATAAATAATGTTGATCCAGATAAAAAGATGAGAGCACAATAATTATAAAAATATATGACATTATTTCTGTGACTCTTAATTTTATGATGACTCAATCCAGCCCTCCTACATTGTCTGAAGTTGCCAAAAAAAGAAAAAGAGAGATAAATTATAGAATGTGACATGAGAAAGATTGGTAAGAAATGAGATATTCCACAGTTCACTTCTTCTCAGATAGTCTCCTCATTCTCCCAGAAGCATCGTGTGGTTTCCATAGTGAGAAGAAAGAAATGTAGGGAATTTTGAGGGTGCTAGAGTTAAATAAAATTGTTCTCAACTTTCAAAAGAAAATGCTATGTGTTTTAAGTGTTGTTTTAAAAATTATATTTTTAGGGGTACCAGGGTGGCTCAACTGGTTAAGTGTCTGCTTTCCACTCAGGTCATGATCCCTGGGTCCCAGTATTTAACCCTGCATTGGACTTCCCGCTTGCCAGGGTATCTACTTCTCCCTCTGTCCCTCCACCCACTTGCTCTCTCTCTCTCTCTCTCTCAAATAAATAAAATATTTTAAGATATTTTTTAAAATAAAATTATTTCTTTAAATGTAAATTGTTATTGTAATCAGTCATATTGAAACATGGAACTAAATATGACATCCATACCATTGGTAAATGTCCCCATTTTTTTAAAGTTCTGTGACTGGACCAATTGTTTACTCTGTTGTATTGGTTTTGCTTACTGCCACAACTGCAGATCTAGCATCATTCACATGACTGGAATGAATTCCAGTGAAAATCCTTCATGAAGAATACAGGGGAAGTGAAAACGAAGTAAAATTGGTTTAAAGTAGAAAGAATATGGGGAAAATGACAAAATCCTGAAGGTTTAGAGGTACTATACAAAAAAGCAAATGCTACTAGTGAAAAGCAAAAGAAGGAGAGATTTTAAGAGCTGGGGTGGAGGGATTCAGACTATTTGAGTTTGTTAATTGCCTTTACTTGAAGGAATAGTAAATTTTCTTGTGACTCTATGAGAGAAGGTAATTGTGTGACATGGAGGAAGTCACCCATCAAAATTGAAGCTATGCTCCTATGTGCCCATCGAGACTAGGAGGCAGGGGCACTATCTTCCTTGGTGATTCCATATCAAAGATCCTTTTGAAATATGGGTAGCCCCAGAGCTTTGATAAAGACAGTCCTAGGTTAGAAAACTGGCAAGAGTTCCTTAAAAAGATTTTTTTTTCTCAAAGAGGAATAAAAAGCATTTTTTCTTTTGATGTAAGTTTTCTTGCATAAAACTGCAACTGCAGTTAAAACTGCAACTGCAAGTTTTCTAAGTAAAAACACTAAGAAGAGAGAGAAGAGAGACCTGCGTGGTCAGGCCACTTGTGGTGACTGAAAGGTCAGAAACCTAGAGGCAAGAAGAAATTCCTAGAAAACTTGGTCAAGATGAGAGAAATGTTAAGGATATCTTGGTGTTTTAAAAACCAAATAAAAGCTGTGCATGCCTGTACTATTCCAAATTTTATATTGAAAATCTCTACATATAATTATACACACACGTAAGCATACCCTCTTTCAAAAAATAAAAATAAATTCCAAATGTTTAGCTCTTTAATTAAAATGACAAAAATATGTTAGCATTTTATATGTATTTCATACAATTTATGCACATAAAGATACATACATCTTTATAACATATAAGTTCATTTTAAAAAATTATATTTTATGACAAGTAAATGGAAGCCCATTTCCCATCTTTATATGCATATGTATATAAAATCTTAGATGCATATTTAATCTTAAGTATATATATAATTTTATATATATACATATTTAAGATTTTATATCTATTATACTCATGCATATAACCTTAAGCCAATATCATTATAAGAATTATGAGCAATTTAGAGTACAAATTATAGTTTTATTTGGGAGAATAATTATATGCATTACTAAGTTCTATGAAAATAAGAACCTATTAATTCTATACAAATATGGGGATATTGGGGTAAGGTAGTAAAATGTAATACAAATCCAGAAACATTTTGACTTATTTTATAGTGACATAAATATTATGAGTAAATATAAGTAATATAAATTATTTAAGGAACATTAAAAATACAAATGGTTTGGGTTCTCATTTTCAGTGTAATATGATTCTAATTTGTAAATTTTCCTTGATTTCTTCTGTGGAATTTAAAGGAGGTAAAGTTTTTAACCACAATACATGTGGTATTGTGTATTGTAATAAAATGTTAATTACATCTAAGTACTTTCATCAATAACAAACATTACAATTCTAGTAACTTTTTCCCCCTCAAGTTTTTCTGGTTCCTGGTTTTAAACAAAGACAATCCGGTGTTTTGGTTTCATGTCTTGTCCATTTATCCTACATTGGTGAAGAGGAAGAGGCACATGGTAGGACAAAGTCCTTCTGGTGAATATGGTTAGCTTCCACAAGCAACATTGTTAACATTGTTAAAAATCATATTTTATTAAGGGACCTCAAGTGTATGCCACTATCTTGCATTTAATTGATAAAATAAGAGTTATTTGGGAGTCACTCTACTCCTTTAAGTTTTTGTTTTTTTCTGGTTGTTTACAATTTAATTTATTTTAACAAAAAACCTTATAAGATCTAACAGCTCAGTAAAAGAACCTGGCACCACCCATAAGAAGGCTAATGGGTAAACATGCAGTTGCTATAGCTCCATAATGGAATATTTCTCAGATATATTTTAAAAATTACAGGCACTCGGTATTGCTGCATCTTAAAAACATTACACTGAGTAAAGGAAGCCATGTACCAAAAAGTAGATATTATATGAGTTCATATACATAAAATTCTTTAAAAGCCAAAACTCACCAATAAAGAAAAACTAGATCAATGAATGTGGGGGTCCTGTGATTGAGGTAACAGCTGACCAGAAAGAGGCATGAGGGAAATTCTTGGGAAATAATTCTCTATATTTTGATGTGGTGGTGATTAGGTCGGTGTATAGATTTCTTAAAGCTTCTTGAATGTTCACTGAAACATGCGGTTTATTATACATAAAATAGAGGCTTTAATAGCATAAATAAAATATGGTATTTCATATGTTAAATATGGAATTATTTAACCTCTTAAAATTATATTTAGCACTTTGCATTATTAAAATTTGAATCATTGGAACAAATATTTTCTTACCTTAAAGTTGCAGGAAAATTTTAAAAACTGATAAGATAATTATTATGATAAATAAATTGCTAATATAGCTCCTTAATAATACTAAGAGATGTCATAGAGAAACAAAAACAGAAGCAAGTTACAAGAAAAATAGGCAAGAGAGTCTAAATTATAATTTATGAGAGAATAAAAACAAAGAGCTAATAAACATATAATTTTCATATAATTAACTACAGTCCAAAGTGACATTTATACTTATCTGAAACTACAAGTTCTGTCCCTTAGTTGTTGGACTTTTATTATTCTTATTTTATTATCTTTATCATTTTTAAATAATGAAAGCTATGTTATCCAGGACAGGATAAATAGATTATCATATAAAAATGTTACAAGGAATTGCTAAAATATGTAAGAATAGATACTTGTATGCTTGACAGTATATATTAATACAAGTATACTCACTGGCATTCTTCTAGGAATTAAAAAAAATTAAAATATGCTTAAATTATTAGCCATATAATATTGAAAAAAGTCAACACTAGTAAAAAGCAAAGTAAATATCAAAAATGCAACACTGTCAAAACAAGGTGAAGTATATTTTACACTGGATTTACAGAGTCATTTATAGTAATGTATTGGAGTCTGCAGTATGTATTATTAGTCTGCAGTATGATTAAATTTCACAATATATGTGTGTATGCATGAGACTGTATTATACACATTCTTAGAAGAAGTATACATTAATCATGTGAAACCCAGACAGACACAAATTAGATGCCCCAGAATATACACAGAAATAGTGTGGAAATTAAGGGAGGAATATTTTTCTCTTGCTATTTAAAGTAATGAAAATAAAGGTTAGTAAAAATAATATCAAATTAGTATACATTGAATAAAAATAATTTTACTTCGGGGCACCTGAGTGGCTCAGTCTGTTAAGCATCTGCCTTCAGCTCAGGCCATGATCTCAAGGTTCTGGGATTCAGCCCTGCATCTGGCTCCCTGCTCATCTGGGAGCTGCTTCTTCCTCTCTGCTCCCCTTGCTTTTTCACTCTTTCTCTCCCTCTGTCAAATAAATAAATACATCTTTAATAATAAATCTTACTAATTTATTAATATATTAATATAATTAATAATAAATATTAATAATAATAATCTTGCTTCATTTCTTCTTCATATAATCTTGAACTACAGTCCCTATATTTTTAAAGAGACACAAAATGTCTCAAATAAAACTATGAGCCTTTCTATTGTGCATAGTGAACATTTATCTAATAATATAAAGTTATACATTGATACTTAAAAAATATTTTATTTTCTTTAATAAACATGATACGCTTGATCCTTGAACAAAGTGTCTAGAAGCATATAAGTTTTAACTCCTCCAAAATTTAATCAATAGCATACTGTTGACTAGAAGTCCTACCAATAACATAGTCAATTAACACATATTTTGTATTGTATATGGATTTTATACTGTATTTGTATAATAAGGTAAGCTAGAGAAAAGAAATGTTATTACGAAAATCATAAGGAAGACAAAATACATATACAGCACTGTATTTGTTGAAAAACATCAACATATATGTGGACCTACACAGTTTAAACTCATGTTGTTCAAGAGTCAATTGTGTGTGTGTGTGTATTACATAAGATATATTATTTAAGTATTTTATTTTTTATCTATATATCTTAACTGCATTCTGCTATTTCAAATATGTGGTCTCTGTGATTTTGTTTTTATTTTTATTTTGTGTGTGTGTGATTTTGTTTTTAAAACTCCCCAATCTCTTTGCTGGCTGCCCAGTAATGACCACAGATTGGGAAAATGATATCACGGATGACTTATGAAAGAATCTCCGTCAGCGTTGCTTTACATAATTACTTTACATTTTTTGTTCAAGGTAAACTGCTTAATGGCATAAAAACTTCTCTCCTGTTATTCTATTTAAAGTTGGAAGCTTTATAAAATATTATATAAAAAACAATGGCTCTTGAATGTCATAAAAAGTGGCACATCTCCATGTGAGTATAGTGTTTGGTAAAGTTAAAAAGAACTCTTAGGCTAAATTAAATTTTACATCTAAAGAATGTATGAGTTTACCAACCAAGTTTTCCATAATGCTCATATTAGCATGTATTATTGATTTTTAGTCTACATTAAATTTGTTTTTTCACATGCACATATTCTTAAGATTTAGCACATGAAGCATCTTCAAACCTGCTTTCTCAATCTTTTTTATTTAGACTTGAGTTTTTTACAGTAGTTTTAAGTCCACAGCAAAATTGAGGGAAATACATAGATTTCCCACATACCCCTTCCTCTATACTTGCATAGTATCCACCAATTTCAACACTCACCACCAAAGTGGTACATTTGTTACATCTGATTAACCTACACTGGGGAAATGTAGGGAAGGTGTTCCATAGCCCTGTGATTAGGTTTCCGTCTTTTAGTGACCGTAGGCCTCTGAATGTGAGTTTCACAAGTATTCCTAAAATTATTCCCACCCACCCACCCAACCCCACAAGCCATAGATCCACCTACCAGAGATGGGACAGGATGGTTAGAATAGGTTGGAGATGGTTATTTCACCCTTCCTAGATCACTTAGGGTCTGATAATACCTCAGCCAGTGTCTTTGGTTAACTAAGAACAGAGTCCTCTGGCTTATTTTAAAATTAGTCCTTTTCTATAGTCATAATATAACAACTTTTAAGGTGACAGATAATAACTAGGCTTATTGTGGTAACAATTTCATTAATATGCATATATATGTGTGTGTGTACACACATATATATTTATACATATATACATATATAAAATCACATGTACATCTAAAACAAATACGATATTGTTTGCCAATTATTCTTCACTAAAAGGGAATTTAAAAAAAATAAAATATATAAACTGACAACAGAAAATGAATCCAAACAAACAGAAAAGGTTCTTTCTTTCAGAAAAGGCTGGAAGCACCAGTGGATTTCTTTATGGTATTTACTTTGGGAACCTGGTTGAGGTCCTGGTGGTCTCACCGTATTGTGGGGGCACCCCCTTAAAACTAGGTCCCTCTGGAGTTCTTAACACTCAGACTTTTCCATACTAAACCTCCAGCAATTCATCAATTAAAGTTTAGGTTTTCCTACCCTCTCACTAGTGCCCACTGTGGTTTCTCCAAAATAGAAAACAAAAATCCAAGACTATAAATGAGATAATTAAATTACTGCCAGTTTTGCATTGAGGCATGTTCCATTTAACTGCAGAACCTTTAACACTGAAAACCATTATAGAAACAAAACAAAACAAAACACCATAATTTGGCCTGGCTGATTACTTCTTACAATTCTCAATCAGTCTACAAGGAAGAAAGCAGTTTCAAGTAAACTTTAAAAGAAAGGTAATGACCGGGGACACCTGGGTAGCTTAGTATGTTAAGTGTCTAACTCTTGATTTCAGCTCAGGTCATGATTTCAGGGTCTTGAGATCAAGCCCTGCAACAGGCTCCTTGTTAAACACAGAGTTGGCTTGCCCCTCTCCCTTCCCCTCTACTCCTCTTCTCAACTCTCTAAAAAGTAAAATAAATAAAACCTTAAAAAAAAATAAAAGAAAGGGAATGACAAATTTAAAATATGTGACTATATAAGATAATTTCCCAATAATTATGAAGGCAATAAAGAGAACTAGCTAAGAAAACCATGTGAATACAGAGTAGCAACATCTCAGATTAATGGGAATGTCTTAATAAACCTAAATATTTTTAAAGGAAAAAATTAAAAAAAAAAATTAAGGAAAGCAATTTAAAAATAATAGTAGTCAAAACAAAACAAAAGGAAATAAGAAAAACTTAGTGTACCCTACTGCTTTAGCATGAGTTCTCATTATTAACTGTGTAACAGAAGATAACAGGGCAATTCCTAGCCTATTCTTTGGAAGAAATAGAATGTATTCACTAAGATTGCTGACCCTGGAGCTGCAGTGTCTGGTAATAACAGAATAAGATCCTGTAGGAGTAAATACCCTGTGGGTGTGGGGTAATATAAATGTAAATGGGCAGAATAGAAAGAAAACAGTTACATGAAGTCACTGCGGGAAGGATGGTGGGAGACATTCTGTGGTTAGGAGTACACTGAGAGGATGGGAGTTTAGTAAGATGAATTTCATTTTTACAGTTTTTAATCTTAGACCAGATTCAGCCTGGGACATGCCAGGGAAACCTCAGTTACTCAAAAGACTTGAAAGAATCTCAGAAAGGAAGTGTTAGAAAGGGGATTCCTAAACTCTGCTGGCAAGATCTCAGACTGTTCCTTGAGCCATGTGCTCAGTATACAAAAATGAAAAACTGAAGAATTGCCACTTAAAAAATAAAATATGTTGTCTGAACAACCTTCTTTCTTGCTAAAACAAAAGATAGGACATTCATGGGGGAAAGAGACCAAAAACAAACAAACAAACAAATTAATTAATTAATTAAAATTTGTTATGTCTACAGCTTTATGCAGAACTCCACAGTTTAACATTCACAATTTTCATGATACTATGCAAATTTCTTCAACATACAAAGAACCAGGAAAATAAATATGTTCTGAATAGAAAAGAAAATCAAATGATAAAAATGTTGAGATGATCCATGTATACTAGAATATGCAACTTATAAATTTCAAGAGGCCGTTAAAACTACCATCAATGAAAGAAACTAAAATATTCTGACGATGAATGAAAGCTATAAAATTTTAGCCAGAAATAGGAACAAACAAAAACAACTAAATCAAAATCTAGAATTGAAAAAGTCAACATCTGAAAATTTTTAAAACACTAAACAGACTTTATCATAAAGTAATAAATGAAGAAGCCATACTGAAGAAGATAGCAGATAATAATGAAACTATTAAAATCCAAAGAGTAAGAGCAAATCTTAAATGCAGTATGATAAAAATGATGCATTATAACACATGGGACCAACTATTTGATTAATGAAATATCATAAAAATCTTGGGACGTAAGTATAGAGTAGAGCAGCATTTTTTAAATACCAAAAGAAAGAAAAATAAATTAATGCATAATTCTATATGTAGTAAAATTATACTTCAAGAAAAAGGTGAAATAAGACATCCTCAGAAAAAAAAAAAGAAATCTAAGAGACTTTATTGCCAGATAATGTACAATAAAAGGAATGTTAAAGTTTTTCAGGCTGAAGAAAAATCATTCCAGTTAGAAACTTCAACTTTCAGAAAGGACTGTTTAAAATCAGACATGTTAATCATCTAGTAAATATATTAAGTATTATTGCGTGTACCTTAAATTTTTATAAAACCGTTTAAAACAAAAGAGCATTTAAAAAATCCTTACAGGCATTATACAAACATCGTAAATGTAATGCAAGTACAAATCATAACATAAAGAAAGAACATGGACATAAAAAGATCTCTACATTTTACATGGAGGGATACAATAATGCTATAAATTGTGGAGATTTAAAGATATATATTTTAATTCCTAGTAAAATCACTACAAATAATGCAAATGAGCATAGACTTAAGGGCATAAAGGAAAATCAAAATGGAATTGTAAAAAATTAGCTCAGTGGTTTAGCGCTGCCTTCAGCCCAGGGTGTGATCCTGGAGACCCAGGATCGAGTCCCACGTCAGGCTCCCTGCATGGAGCCTGCTTCTCCCTCTGCCTGTGTCTCTGCCTCTCTCTCTCTATCTCTAATAAATAAATAATAAATAAATAAATAAATAAATAAATAAATAAATAAATATTTAAAAATAAAAAATAAAAATAAAATAAAAAATTAAACATTCAAGAAGAATCCTGCAAAAGAAGACAGAATCTGAAGATACAAGTAGACAAGAAAAATAAAATGGAAAATAAAGTAAAATAAATTAAATGAAGTGGCAATCTAAGCCAAACATTTAAATAATTACATAAAGAGTCAATTGATGAAAAATTCCAGTTTAAAGCTAGAGATCACCAGAATGAATAAGAACATCTAGACACAATTGTATGCTCTTTAAGAGACACACTTTAAATAGACATGGCTCAGAGAAATTAAAAATAAATGTTTGGAAAAAATATATCATTCAGCCAAGTAAGAATAAGCAATTTCCAGTAGCTATATTAATATCAGGTGAAATGTGTGCCAAGATAAATAGTGCTGTTGGATATAAACAGAGGTCTCCATAATGATAGGAAGAGCCCATCCACACAAGTGAGAACAACAATCACAAATGTGTATGCACATAATGGCAGAACATTTTTTAAGATTTATTTATTTGAGAGAGACAAAGACGGAGAGCGAGTGGGGGGAGGGACAGAAGGTAAGAATTTTAAGCAAACTCCACAAGGAGCCAGGGAGCCAGAGGCTGGCAGCTGGGAGCAGGGCTGCTCTCCCTCCCCTGAGTTCGCCCTCTGAGCTGAAACTTAACCAGCTGAGCCCTCCAGGTGCCCCAATGAGAGAGAACTTTAAAATATGTGAAGCAAAACGCATAGAATTAAAGGAATAAATAAATATATAAATACATAAAAAATACTAACAAAATTTAAAAACCACCACTCAGTAATGGATAAAATAACTGAAGAGAATATTAGAAAAGATGGAACAGGCCTAAGTAACACTATCAACTACCTTTCTTTTAAAATTTATCTATGGGATACTATACCCCAAGTTAACATATTGTTAGCTATTTTCAACATATATCGTACATTCACTGGGCTATATTATATTTGAATTAATTATTAACAAGTAATTAATAGTAATTAAGCTAAAAGAAAATATTGAAGTCATACAGAATATGTCCTCTGACTGTATGGGACTGATTTAGAAATCCATAGTGATAATATAAATAGGAATATATGCCCTCAAATATTTATAAATTAAACAGTACATTTCAAAATAATCCATGGATAATAAATAAATAAATAAATAAATAAATAAATATTGATCCATGGGTAGAGAAGTCACACATTAGAAAATAATTTGAACTACATTAATAATAACATAGCAGAATTGTGAGAAGCAGCTAATACAATACATTGGGGGAAACGCATAGCCTTAAACTCTTATTTTAGAAAACAAGAAAAATCTAAAATTCCCAAACTTAGAAATTAATAAGGAGTTCTTTAAAAAATTAGAAAGGAAAGATCAAATTAAAACCAAAATAGAATGAAGGAAATGACACAGATAAAACATTAATATGAGAAAAAGAAAATGAACAAATGATGGAGAAAAAACAATGAAATTAAAAGCTGGTTTCTTGAAAAGGTAAATAAAATTCATCAGTTTCTAAGTAAACTCACAAAGGCTAAGAGAAGACAACCTACCAATAAGAAGGAAAGATTCTGAACAGCTTTAAACTAGTACCTTGACAAATTAAATGAAATGTACAGATAACTTTAAGAAACATAAATTTCTGAAAACAGAAACAAACAAGAATAGAAAACCTGAATAGTCTCTAGCTTTAGAAAGTTCTTTCCATAAAGAACACCCCAGGCTCAGATACCTTATGGGTCAAGACCGTCTGTTATTTGAGGAAAAAATAATGCCAATATTACTCAAGCACTTTGAGAAAGAAAAGAAGAAAGAGGTACTTACCAGCTTATTTTCTGAAGTCAGTGCTATTCTCTTACGCAGGCAGATGATGTTTTGACATGAAAAAAAGCCCTGCAGCTTTGGACTTGACAATTAAAAAATGAAATTGTACCTTATTCCAATAACTACATATTGAGACCTGTTATAGAAATTTCATCTCTGTTCAGATACAAAAATATAGTTCCAATTTTTAACTTTGTTTGTGGTTTACTATGTTATTACCATTAACTTCTTTATAATAACCTTCCTTATTAATAGAAGAAAAACATTTGCAAATAACAAAGAATGCAGACCTAACCTATTTTACTTAGCGTAATGGCCTCAAGATTCATCAAAGTTGACATAAATGGCAGGATTTCCTTCTTTCTCGTGCCTGAACAATATTCCAGTGTGTACATATGACACATCTTTCCATTGACCGGTACTGAGGTTGTTTTTACATCTTGTCTATTATGAATAACACAACAATGAACATAAAAGCTCAGATCTCTCTCCATGATGATGATTTCATTTCCTTCAAAAGTAGGACTTCTAGATCATACTGTTCTTCTATTTTTTTTTTTTTTTTTTTTTTTTTTTTTAGGAATCTCCATACTCGTTTCCATTGTGGAGGGACCAATTTACATCCCTACCAACAGTGGACAAAGATCCCCATTTTTCCACTTGTTATCTCTTGTCTTTTTGGTAATAACCATCCTAACAGATGTGAGGTGACATCTTATTGTGGTTTTGATTTGCATTTCCCTGACATTTAGTGAGATTGAACAACTTTTCATTTACCTTTTCATGTCTTTTTTGGAAAAAATGCCTATTTAGTTCCTCTGTGCAGTTTTTAATTGGATTTTTTTTCTTTTTTCTTTTGCTTTTGAGGTGAATGAGTTTTTCACATATTTTGGATATTAGCCCCTTATCAGATATGTGATTTGCAAATAGTTTCTCCCCTTCTATAAGTTGTGTTTCCATTTTGTGTGTGTTTTTTGGTTTTTGGTTTGGTTTTATTTTTGTTTTGGGAAGGTTGCTGTGCAGAAGATTTTTAGTTTTGTGTACTCCTACCTGTTGATTTTTTCTTTTGTTGTTTGTGTTTTTGCTGTCATATTTAGGAAATTTCTGCCAAACCTAAATCCAGTGATTTTTCCCAATTTTTCTTCTAGGATTTTTATGGTTTCACCCCATATCTATAAGTCTTTATTCCATCTTGAGTTAACTATTGTGAGTGATGTAAGGTAGGAATCCAATTTTATTTTTATGCAGGTGGCTTTCCTCTTTACAAACATAATTTATTGAAAGAAACCATCCTTTCCCCCATTGAGTATTCTTGGATATCTTCTCTAATATTAATGGACCATATATACAAAGATTTTGTTTTTGGTCTTAGGTTTGTTCCATTGATATATGTATATATTTTTAAGCAAGAACCATACTGTTTTAATTACTATAGTTTTGTGGTATGGTTTAAAATCAGGTAGTATAATGCCTCCAGCTTTGTTCACCTTTCTCAAGATTTCTTGTAGTAGCATACAAATTTGAGAATAGTTTTTTTTTTTTTTTCTATTTCTGGGTAAAACATCACTGAAACTTTTTATAGCGATTCTATTGAATCTGTTGATTGCTTTGGGTGGTATAAACATTTTAATAATATTTTTAAAAAATTCATAAGCATGGAATATTTTTCCATTTATTTGTGTCTTCTTAATTTTCTTTAATGAAAGTTGTGGTTTTTAGTGTATAGATGTTTTACCTCTTTGGTTAAATTAATTCCTTAGTATTTTATTATTTTGGTTCAATTGTGAATGAGGGTTTTTTTTCCCCCATGTTTTGGTGATTGTATATCAAAACACAGCTATTTCCTGTATGTTGACTTTGTATTCTGTAACTTTACTGACTTTGTTGATTAGCAGTTTTTGGTGGAGTTTTTAAGATTTTTCTCTCTAATATTATATCATCTATAAACAAAGACAATCTTGATTCTCCCTGTCAAGATTTTGCTAGCTTTTATTTCTTTCTTAGCCTTCTTTGCCAGCTTTCTTTATTTCTTTTTCTTACCTGATTTCTTGGGTTAGGACTCCCAGTACTATGTTGAATAAGAGTAGTGAGAGTGGGCACCCTTGTCTTTTTCCTGATCACAAAGGGAAAGCTTTCAAACTTTCAACATTAAGTATGATGTTGGCTGTGAGTGTGTTATATGTGCCTATTTAAGGTGTTTAGGTATGCCTTTCTATGCCCGATTTGTTGAAGGTTCTTATCATAAAGGAATGTTGTTTTATAAGACGCTTTTTCTGCATCTATTGAGATGATCATATGATTTTTCTTTCATCTATTAATATAGAGTATCAAATAATTGATTTGCATATATTGAACCATCCTTGCATCCCAGAGATAAATCCCACTTCATCATGGTAAATTATCTTTCAATATGTTATTGAATTAGGTTTGCTAATATTTTGTTTAGAATATTTCCATATATATTCATCAGGGTTATTGGTATATAATTTTCTTTTCTTGTAGTGTCGTTATCTGGCTTTGAGATCAGGTTAATCCTGGCTTAATAAAATTAGTTTGATAGTATTCCCACCTGTTCAATTTTTTTAAAGTGTTTTAGAACTACTGGTTAGTTCTTCTTTAAATATTTAGTAGAATTCACCAGTGAAACCATCTTCTTCTAGGGTTTGTTGTGCCAGGAAGTTTTTTTTTTTTTTATTACTTATTCAATTTCCTTACTCATTATTAGTTTATTCAAATTTTCTATTTCTTTGGTAAATTATATCAATTTCATCTGTATTATCCCATATGTTGCTGTATAATGGTAATAATCTTTTATGATTTTTATATTTCTATGGCATCACCTATAATGTCTTATATTCTGTTTCTGATTTTATTTCTGATGCCACCCTCCTTTTTTCTGAGTTAGTCTAGTAAAAGATTTGTCAGTTTTATGTTTTCAAAAAAAGCCCTTGATTTAATTGATTTTGTTTTGTTTTGTTTTGTTTTAGTTGTCTTTCTGGTTTCTATTTTTTTTTTATTTCCACTCTGATATTTATTTCCTACTTTCTGCAAACCTTGGGGTCTGTTTATTTCTCTTCTTTTTTTCCAGCTCCATGAGGTATAAAGTGACATTGTTTATCTAAGATTTTTTTTGTTTCTTTATGTAGGCATTTATCAGAATAAGCTTCCCTCCTAGAATGACTACTGCAGCATTCCATAGGTTTTGATAAGTTATGTTCCCTTTTCATTTGTTTCAATATATTTTTTTATTTCACTCCTGAGTTATTCTTAACTCATTCTTTAACTCAAGAGCAAGTTGTTCAATCTCTAAATAGTTGTGAAATTTCCACCTTTTCTTGTTATCGATTTCCAGTTTTATATCATACTGGTCAGAAAGATACTTAGTATGATTACAATCCTATTAAATTTGTTAGGACTGATTTTGTGATTTATCATGTGGTTTATCCTGGAGAATGTTCTATGTGTGCTTGAGAAGAGTTTGTATTCTGCTCCTGTTAAATGGAATGTTCTGTATAGCCCTATTAGTTCTGTTTCATCTAAAATGTGGTTCAAATCCAGTATTCCCTTGTTGAGTTTTTCATCTGGATTATCAATCCATTGTTGAAAGTTGGGTATTAAAATCCCCTACTATTATTGAACTATTGTCCATTTCTCCCTTCATTTCTATTAGTATTTGCCTAATATTTAGGTACTCCAATGTTAGATGAATATATTTATGATCGTTACGTTTTTGATGACTTGCTTCCTTATCATTGCATAATGACTGCCTTTGTCTCTTGTTATCAATTTTTAATGTTTGCTTTCTCTATATAAGTACAGATACACTTGCTTTATTTTGAGCTCCACTTGCATGAAATATCTTTTGCCATTTATTTACTTTGTGCCTATGTGCGTCCTTAAAGCTGAAGAGAGTCTCTTTTAGGGAGTATATAATTGGATCTTTTTTTTTTAAATCCATTTAGCTATTCTGTGTCTTTTGATTGGAAAATTCAATCCATTAATATTTAAAGTAGTTATTTATAGGTAAGGACTTACTAATGCCATCTTAATGTTTGTTTTCTGGCTGTTTTATAGTTCCATTTTTTTTTAGATTTTTTCTTGCTGTTTTCCTTTATAAATTGCACTGAATACTGTAACTTCAATAATATTGAAGTTACAGTATTCAATAATAATATTATTAATACAATAATATTAAATTATTAATTTTAATAATATTAAATATTATTAATAAATTATTATCAATATTAATTATTATTAATTAATTGTTTATTATTTAATATTTATTTATCATTAATATTGATGATTTAATTATTTATTAATTAATATTTATTAATATTTATTATTTAATATTAATTAATTATTAATAAAATTGATATTAATAATAAAATATTATTAATAATAATAATGCAATAATGTTAAAAACTATTCTTTTACTCTTCCCCTTTTGATGCTTATAATGTCACCATTTACATATTTTTATCTTGTATACCTATTAATAAGTTGTTGAAGAAATAGTTATTTTTTTTATTTTTTTGTCCCTTAACTTTTATACTAGAGCTAAGTAGTTATATTAGACATCACCATATTATAGTATTAGACTATTCTAAATCTGATTCTATGTTTGTCTTGATCATTGTATTGTATATTTTCAAATATTTTCAAGTTAACTAATTTGCATCCTTTTGTTGAAGAACTCCTTTCAGCATTTCTTGTAAGGCAGGTTTAATGGTGATGAATTTCCTCAGCTTTTGTTCACTGGAGAAAAGTCTTTATTTCACTTCAATTCTGAAGGACAACTTTGCTGAATAAAGTATTTTGGCTGGCAGGTTCTTCTTTCTGTACTTTGAATATATCACTCCATTCTCTCCTGGCCTACAAGCACTCTGCTGAGAAATCCACTGATCACCTTGTGGGAATTCCCTTGTATGAGAATTATTTTTCCTCTCACTGCTTTTAAAATTATCTCTTTGCCATTGGTTTTAGACTTATTATTATATGTCCTGGGAAAGATAATTTTGTTGGGGTATTTTGAGGTAACCCATTGAATTCATGAACTGGGATATCCAAATCTCTCCTTAGGTTTGGGAAGTTTTCAGCTGTTATATCTTTAAATAAACTTTCTTCCTTTCTTTTCCATCTGGGACCGCAATGATAGGTACATTATTTATTTGTATAGCATCCAATGATTCACATAGGCTTTCTTCATTCTTTTTCAATCCTTCTTTTTGCCTTTCTGACTACATAATTTCAGATGATGTCTTTTGGCTCACTGATTCTCTCTTAGCTTGTTCAAGTCTGCTGCTAAAAATTATTGAGATTGGTTCTTGTTTTCTTCAGAACCAAAATTTCTGTTTGGTTCTTTTTTTATGTTTTCTATATTTTTGTTGAACTTCACATTTTGTTCTTGTGGTATTTTTCTGATATCATTAAATTTTTTATCTGTGTCATCTTGAGTATCATTAGAACAATTATTCTTTGTCAGGCAATTCCTAGATCTCCATTTTATGGGATCTGTTATTGGAGGCTTACTGTATTCCTTTACTGGACTCATATAGTCCTGATTCCTCATAATCTTTATAGCCTTGCATAAGGGTCTGTGTATTTGAAGCAGCAGCAGCATCGTCCAGACTTCAGGGACTGCATTAAGGAAAGGCTTCCACTTTCAGATGGGGGCATGCTAGATCATGCTATGACTCTGGGTCTAGTGGCACAGGCCAAGTGTGAGGGTGCATGGCAGCAACAGGTCCAAGAGAACGTTATGTCTTTTTGACTCAGGACACGGAGTTCCACAGCATTAACAACTCTGTGGTACTAGGAAACACTGTGGTATTTGGGGGCGGGTGTCTGCAGTGGTTCTAAGGGCTGTTGTGTTCCTTAGTGGTACCCCAAGACTGGCAAGGACCAAGAAGGTGGTGAGAGCTGGTGGTGTTATGAGGGCTAGTTGTAGGTACCTTATGTGGTTGCAACAACTAGTTGTAGGTACACATGTAATGTTGGGGATCAGGGTCGTTAGTCAAGGGCTGGGGACAACTGTGGGCTAACTGGCTGCTATTGGAGTTCAGTTGTTATCCCGCTCTCCTATGGCTGCACACTCTCCCCTTAGGCACAAAAAATGCAGCAGAAACTGGGGATGTAGTGAGGCTGGACGCGTGTCAGTGCACAGCTTTAAGGACTAGCTATAGGTGTGTGTAGTGATATAAGCCAGTGACAGAAAGCAGGACCTAACCCATGAACAGCTGTGAGGAACCTAGCTGTCAGTGTGGTCACCCTGACTACACACTCTCCCTTTGGGCATGCATACTACAGAGAAGGCAGATGAAGGGGTTTAGATCTGTGTGGTGCAGGTACACAGCTGGAGCGGGTAGCCCTAAGGGTGGGCACAGTGGTGGGGGTCAGCTGGAAGGGCTAGGCTGGTTTTATTTATACTCACTTAGCTGCAGAAGCTCAGCCTGGATACCAGTATGCCCCCCACGCTCTGATAGAGCAGAGAAGAACTCAAGTAGCTAGCATCTTACAAGCGCAGGCACAGAGACATAGAAAGCCTATCAATGCCAGCCCTAGGTTCCCATAGGGTTGGGAAGGAGAGGGGTGGAAGTACTCAGGAGAGACTGAGTGGCTGGCAAGTAGTCGCCATCAGCAAATCCAAATACCCATGGGGTGACATTTGGCAAGCTCCGTTTGCAGAGGATGAGGTATCCATTGACTAGTCAGTGGCAAATTCTGCTGGTTTTTGTCTACAGAGCAGTTTTCTGGGAACTGCTATCTCTCCTGCTGAATGCATGCTAACAATAACTTCTGCTTTTCTCCCATGATTCTAGCTAGGTCAAAACATCTGTTTTGCCCATCTGGATGGGGTAAAACCAAGGCAGGATCTTCGTGCAGCACTTTGAAAGGCTGGAGATCTGGTTGCTCATGCTGCTCTTCCTTTCTTGGTAAGAGGAACTGTAGCTAGAAGGTTCCCTCTTGGCACTGGACAGTGCCCATCAGGGGACGGAGAGATGAGAGCAAAAATAAATTGTCTCCCTTCTCTCCCTGTGCAATTATTCTGGGTTTTTTTTGTTTGCTTGTTTTATTGTTTTGCTAAAACTTCCTAAGTGGATTTTACAGTGTCCCATAGCTATTTTTGTTCATTGAGAGTTATCCAATTGATCTTTGTAGGAGGACAGAGAAGCTGAGTTCTCCTTTGTTGTCATATTTTCTGCAATCCCTCTTGGGCAATTTGTTCTTTCTCCTTATTTTTTCATCAGATCCTCCAGTGCACACAATATCATGTAAATGTCACGATTCAGAGTTGTGCAAGAAAGTACTCACTTGGAATTGAGATTTAGTAGATTAAAACTGCAAAGTCGGCAAACCTGTGGACCAGTTGAAATAATGTAGATTCATAAACTAATACTAAAACTAGCCATATGAAATAAAATGTGTCAATCTCCTGCATAACTACGTGCCACCTCTTTCAGTGACCAAAATAAAAGAGCCACGTCTGGCTCACTGTTACAAACTACATTTCTGGTACCAAAAATTATGTGTGTTTGTGTTTCTAGTAAATATGTTAGTTCCTGTAATATTAATTAATATGTAAATGGATATGAACAGCTCTAAGAAGCCATCTGAGACCATGTCCTTTATAAAATTGTAGAAAATTTGTTTTGCAATTATATGATGCTTGTTTTGGCCTGAGAGCTGAAATGTGGGTCATTGTTGTAAATGAGGCAGAAAAAAATTGATTGCAGTGCATTTAATATGTATTGAGGGCTTAGCTCTCCAGAAGTATCTGGTTAATAGGAATTTTTAACTCGTCTTTTCTGTTTAAGGTATTTACTGTATTTTGTATGTGTCCAGAATCAGAGGTTATAACAGTTAGATTTTGTTGAAGTAAAAACTGCTATGAATTAAGGTGCTTGATAATCAGAAAGTCAGCGTCCCAACTTAACATTTTTTTAAACGAAACCTGATGTATTACAATAACACTATCACCTACAGATAAAGAAAAGGAGTCAACAATCTTTCTTCTTTGGTCTGACCAAATAACTGACCATCCTCCGACCACAGGTATCCACATAAAGTTTTCCTTCAAAAATATGTTTCTTCATTTTGCTAAAATGAAGACTGAACAACACACTGAATACTACATTTCACTGCAGCAAAATAACATAACTACCAGGGACTTACCATTAAAGAAATAATTATAATCTCAGGGCATAAAAACAGACAGAAACCACTTAAATTCTTAAAATAAGTTTTCATATAAAAATTGATTCCTAGAAGTTTTTCATTGGTTGCAGAAAAAAGAAAAATCAATGTTATTTATATCTTATGAATTACATTTTTGTGATTTATTATGTCTGTAAATTTTGAATATGGTTTGTTATTTTCTAAGAACTACGTTTGACATTTCACAAAAATCTTAATCTTCCCTTTTAAGCTTCCTACCAGGTAATTTTTATCAACCATGATTTTATTTCAAGTGAGTCCTAAATTCAAAATCTGCCTAATTTGAATTTCTTAGGCTCTTTCTTTCTCCTCAAATACTGATCTTAAGTACAAAATTCAACTCCTTTCAACTCAGGATTACTTCAAGTAAAGATAAGAGTCAAAGACTGTTAACTAAGCCCTGAGCTTCTATTCATCCTTGCCAGTAAGCCACATTCCATAGGCTACGTAGGAGTGGGGTCAACTTTGCCCTTATGAATTTTCACCTCTTTCCAGGGTACAGAATAGCACTTTCCCCTGAACTACAAACATTGCTTGCTATGTCAAATTGTTGGACTCCAATTCTGGTTGCCTTTCTGGAAATGTCATCATGAACTTCTTATAATCATAAGGCTCATGCAAAACTTGTTCTTTGTTACTGCATTTTGAACTTCTTTGTCCAGATAATTCCAGTTATTTTGATTCAGGAAGGTTAAACCTAGCAAAGGAGTCTAGAATTTGCCTTTGTAGCCCTGGTGTCTGTCCATTTCACTGTAATTAACGAAACTTTTTAAATTAAGGCTTTGAAGTACAACATTTAAAACTAATGATAGGGCAGCCCAGGTGGCTCAGTGGTTTAGCGCTGCCTTCAGCCCAGGGCGGAATCCTGGAGACCCAGGATCAAGTCCCACGTCGGGCTCCCTGCATGGAGCCTGCTTCTCCCTCTGCCTGTGTCTCTCATGAATAAATAAATAAAGTCTTAAAAAAAAAAAAAAAACTAGTGGTATGAACAGACTTCTGAGAATGTGACATAATGTCACCGTAACAAATGGTAACTATAGGCCAAATTTCACTGTTAGAGAACCTCAGAAACAGTGTGTTCCATAGCTATTACAAGTATCCTGAACTTGCTTCCTTAATAGAGTGTTTATATCTTTATTTGTGGATTTTTTTGTCTTACATATCATTTAAGAGTTAAATGACTCACTTTTTATCACTATTCAAATCTGTATCTGTTTCTGAAATTTATTGATTATGTTTTGGTCCCTGAGTGTGACAAATCCAATGGGAAGTTTTAAAAATAAACCTATTTTCATATTATTATTATTAGATCCATAATTATAATTTCATTATTCCAAAATAGAGAATTTTTTTAAAAGTGCATATAATTGGTTAAGAAAGAGAAGCTAATTATATTATGAAATAATAAGACCAGAGGACTTATAAACTCCAGCTACTTTTTACCTCTATAGGTTCTCCAGTGCTTAACCATATTACCAAATGTTTTCTATTTCTATTTTGATACCCTGTTGAGTCCCCAATTACAACACACACAAAACTCAACTGAGTATATTTTTATTTAATAATCAACACACTTTCTAAACCTTTCTAGTTTTAATAATACCATATACAAGTAGAATGAAATTGTGAAACTACCAATCATTGTTTCTGCTACAAAATAAAATAAAAAATAAAGAAGAAAAAAAAAGATTTAGAGTAATGTGCAATTTAATTCTCACATCAGCCATTTATTTAACAATATAGAGTATCTGTGAAGTATAGGTATTGTTGTGGATCCAAGAATACTATAGTAAGTGGAATAGATATGTCCCCTGCCTAGTGGTGGAGAGAGATGGTCAATTAACAAAACACATAAATGCATAGCATGTCAGCTTGCAGCAAATGCCCTGGATTGACTTCTAGAATGACAAATGAGAAATATTATTTCAGTCAAGAACCACTCAACCACAATGAATGGCTTATCCTAGCCTTTAGGCTACATAAAAATATAAGGAAATGTAATAGTATAAGATGAATACTTCCTGAATTATGTAACTTAAATATCAATAATAGGATAAAATAGCCTAGATTGAGGCTGTAACAATCTCAGTCAGTTCCTTTCTATGTCTATTACAATATGAGCTTTCAAAGTCATACATGTACATTCTAAAGGACTGTCTATCCTAAATCTGCATAAATTACTAGAAAATAACAAATGAACAACTGAGCAAATAAAAACCTAAATTAGAGTAATCCATATCCAACTTGCCAAGTATATATGCATGCATATGAATATATGATAAGTGAAGATATTTTCTAGAGGACCCAAAACAACCTTTTACATTAGTAGGCAGAGATAGTTAGTTTCTTTTCCCATATTTCCCCTTAAATGTCTATATTTTAGGGAAAATCTGTAGTGTATTTTTGCCTAAGTATGCATTGACTATATGCTTTTTTCCAGGAACAAATGGTATTTCTTGAAGTAAAACAAGTTCTTCATCACCTTGAAGGAAAAAATAATATGGAACTTAAAAACTATTATATTATATTATATTATATTATATTATATTATATTATTATATTATATTATATTATTATATTATATTTTAAGTTAGCTCTATGTCCAATGTAGAGCTCAAATTCACAACCCTGAGGTCAAGAGTCCCATGCTCTATCTACTAAGTGAGCCAGCCACCTACACTATATTTTCTTTTTAATGTTCTTTGTCAAAGGCAAAAATAAAAAGCAAAACAAAATATCTCTAGAGTCCAATCTTACCCAAATTAAACTTATTACATATAAAAAGATTTGTTATAGAGATAAGTACCTTTTGGATTCTCAAGCAATGTCATTTCATTTTCTTACTCTTCTATTACACCTGACAATTGATTAACTGGTCTCCAAACCATCACCCTAATCTATATTTCTTGCATATAAATGGTATCTTGCAAGGTGTTTCCTATTTCAAATATGGAGACATATTTGCCTTTTTCTAAAGTATCACACTTATCATTGTAAAAGTTCAGAAGTCAAACTGTTCTGAAAGGCACTTATCCTTTTCTGTAATTGTTTGGCATCATTTTAGTGTTAGCTCTATGAATACTCTGTTAGTCCAAGATCTTGACTTACACAGATGAGGTGCAAAGTAGGCACTTAATTATATCTTACTGATACATTGCCTGATGAATTTAGACATCTTTCTAAAATAAACTGTTGTATTATGTATAACTCCACTCATGCATTCAAGCTTTTTCAAACTCTTGAAAGAATGCTTCTGTCAAAATATATCATATTTACACGAAATGCAGCAATTTGACTTTAAAATAATATATATAGCAAAGAGGAGTCCCTAGATAAATTTAGAGAGAAAGATGATAAGATATGAATGACAGGAGAAGACGAGTATTTTTACAGTATAATTTTAGGGAGACAGGAAAGTCAAAGAAATGATTAGAATTCTGGAAATTGAGTGACAGTATTTTCCAAGTGACAGTGAATAAGCAAGTCAAAAAATAAACAAGAATATTCTCTTTGGAAAAGGAGTAGGAGAATCGTACTTGATAAGGAAAGTATGGTAAAAACATACATAGATAGGCAAAGTGGTGTTAAAAATCATCTAAAAAATGATATTTTGGTATGTGAAAATAAATTCTTATTTAAGGAATATTAATATTGAAAATAAAAAAAAATAATTTTTAAATGAAGAATAACTTTTTAAATATCTAGCTTTAATTGAATTGGGTAATTTTTTAAATGCAGGTGAAAAACTTCCCTATATGTATTTTTCTTTTTTTATTGAAGTGAAATTCTCATCATAAAATTAAATATTATAAAGTATATAATTCAGTGGCATTTAGTTTATTCACAAAAGTGTGCAAACATCACCTCTTTCTGGTTTCAGACGCTTTCATCTCCCCAGGAAAACATTCTGTGCAACAAGTAATTACTCCCGTTCCCGTTCCTACCTACCCCATCCTCTGGTAACCACTAATATCCTTCCTGTCTTTACGGATTTGCCTATTCTGGCTACATCACATGAAAGGAATCATACAATATGTGATATATTGTGCCTGTCTTCAGAAGTCATGAAATGGTAATTTAAAATAAAGCATTTAAACCAAAGGAGTTTTAGAAAATTTGAAGAAAAATTTTAGAATAAGGTCTCTGGCAAAAATAACCAGAATGGAAATATGTGTCTAGTCAATATTATTGTACAATTATTTAAACTATTTTTATTTTTGAATTTTCAATGTGATTCATCAATTGTGAATAAATCTGTCACAAACAATCTATATAACCAACATAGGAATCATTAAATGGGAGGGGAATATGGTGATAGAACAGGGCCAATCTGTTTCCTTCCTAGCGGCTTTATATAGAATTTGGAGATAATATGTTAAAAGTACCTATCAAACTATGTTGCAAATAATAGTAATTTAATAAACTACATTCATTTTTAGTTATTCAATGACTGCACACATACACATCAATTTTCCTCTTATGAAATCTCTGAAATACTGTCTGTCACTAACAAATTTTCTTAAGACACGGATGTTTCTGGAGTGCCCAGGTGGCTCAGTGGTTGAGCGTTTACCTTTGTCTTAGTGCATGATCCTGGAGTTCCCGGGTTGAGTGCTGCATCAGGCTCTCCATGGAGAGCCCACTTCTCCCTTTGCCTCTGCCTCTGCCTCTCTCTCTCTCTCTCTGTGTGTCTCATAAATTAAAAAAAAAAAAAAAAAAAAAAAAAAAAAACTTAAAAAAAGGCACAGATCCTTCCATACAAGCATGAAGAGCAAAAATGAAAAAGAATATATTTCATCATAAACTGAGACTCTGGGAACTTATTTATAACAAAAAATTAATAATATTAGAATCCAAAGTCCATGAGATTTGAGTGCCTTTTCTGTGGCCAACAAGAAAATGTGCTCTTCCTGTAAATTTGTTAATATTTCAATACATAGCAGGCTTGAAAATAATTTTCCAAGCTACTGCTCTGTCTTGAGTGTTGAGAAAGGCCAAATGAATGTGCTTACCATGCTGAGAATTAAAACTCAGAGAGTTATAGTATCACTATTACCATATGAAAATGGGTATAATATGTAAAAGTTGGTTTAAAATGCTGATTAAATTAAAATGCCTTTTATGTCAAACCCAAACCTCATTATTAGAATATAAGCATACCAAAGTATCTTTTGCATATCAGTACTGAAAAACAAAAGAGTGAATGAATGAAGAAATATAGAGAGTAGGAATAAAATTATTTTCCCAAAATAATTTGCCTCATTTGAATATCAAGATCTTATTTTCCAACATGCATTTAAAATTCGGTTTCATCTTTAATGAATTTCTTTATTCTTCTTGGTAAAACTAACCCATACCTCCTTTGAGCTTCTTTCTATCTTTCCAAAGTCTCTATTCATAGACCCATTAATACTATATTCTATTGATAGTTGAAATCTACATCTTTATATATAAGCTTTCTGTGCTGTAAACCACAGAAACATAGGCATGTTGTTTATTGCTTTTGTCCCAATGATTTGTACAGCAAATAATACACATTTGGTAGTCATTATATATCTATGGCAATGTTTACAATGTGTAAATGAATAAAAGGGCATATTGGAAACAATGTTATGGTATAAAGTTCTGCATTCTTCTTTTTTAAGATTTATTTATTTATTTATTCATGAGAGACACAGAGAGAGAGAGAGAGAGAGAAAGAGAGAGAGAGAGGCAGAGACACAAGCAGAGGGAGAAGCAGGCTCCATGCAGGGAGCCCAACATGGGACTCGATCCCAGGTCTCCAGGATCATGCCCTGGGCTGAAGGTGGCACTAAACTGCTGAGCCACCCAGGCTGCCCAAGTTCTGCATTCTTAATGAGAGCTCATAGTATTTCATAGTATTTTTTTAAAGTAATTTTATAATTATTTTCATCTTTGAAAACAATTCAAACTATTTGCTACTATTTTTTTGTCCTTTGTGGACTGACATTTTTTTTCTTTTTTTCTTTTTTTTTTTTTTTTTTTGGACTGACATTTTTGAAATCCATTCTGAATTATGGAAATTTTTACTAGAGATATTATTTCTTCCAGCTGCTTTTTTGAGAAAATAGAGATAATTTTCTGGTCCTGTTTCCAACGGCCAAAATTTTTCAGAGATAAAGGGTTTGGAGTATGTTAGTTAACCAACTTCACTGGACTGTGTCCCCATTTCCAGATTTTAGTAACATCAGTTGATAAGGCTTACAGATGCCTCTTCTCTGGAAAAATCATTCTCAGTTTAAGATAATCCTGCTTAAAAAGTTAAGCACCCTACTTCTGCCAAGGCAGTCAATACCCTATAACTGAGTGATAGAGGTAAAAGTCCCCTTTTGGCCTCAAAATGTATAAATCCTGTGTTAAGACATCCTATGAGACCAGAGGGATGCTGGTCTCCAGAGAAGACAATCTTGATTAGTTTTGCTTCTCTATTCTGTGTCCATCATTTCCCTTTGACTAGAGCTCCTTCCTCAACAAATAACTTTCACATAAATCTCCAAAACTCCACTGCTAAGGAATCTAATCTGAGACACTTGATACCTGACATAGTCCTTGGAATCAAACTCTAAGGATGGTACTGATATGGAAGTGGCCATTCTCCAGCTGGGCTGTAAAGAAGACTGCATCACAGGTAGTATGTATAACAGGACTGATAGTCTTGTTATTTGTAGCAGGGCATTTTCACCTGGGGGAACTGTGATGGAATATAGATATAAAGAGATATTCTAAATTGTGCATTAGCCCTTGTCTTTGAGAAGTATGGAGAAAATAGCAAACACAAGGAATGTGGAATTCGATAGCCTTTAATAGGTGACTAATACACTGAAGAGCTAAAATGACAGGCTTAGATAATTTAAGCAGCAAATTAAAACCAAGTATAAGATGCCATAGCATTACAGGGTTGCACAGTACTTGTCTCATTTAGTCAAAGAACAAACAAATCTTGCAGACACAAGAATCCATCAAAATCCTAGAGGAGAACACAAACAACAACCTTTTCAAACTTGGCCACAGCAACTTCTTGCAAGATACATCTATGAAGGCAAGAGAAACAAAAGCAAAAATGAACTATTGGGGCTTAATCAAGATAAAAAGCTTCTCCACAACAAAAGGAACAGTCAACAAAACTAAAAGACAACCTACAGAATGGGAGAAGATATTTGCAAATGACCTATCAGATAAAGGGCTAGTGTCCAAGATCTATAAGGAATTTATTAAACTCAACATCGAAGAAACAAACAATCCAATCCTGAAAAGGGCAAGAGACATGAACAGAAATTTCATAGAGGAAGACACAGACATGGCCAACAAGCACATGAGAAAATGTTCCGTATCACTTGCTATCAGGGAAATACAAATCAAAACCACAATGAGATCCCACCTCACACCAGTGAGAATGGGGAAAATTAACAAGACAGGAAACCACAAATGTTGGAGAGGATGTGGAGAAAAGTGAACCCTCTTGCACTGTTGTTGGGAATGTGAACTGGTGCAGCCACTCTGGAAAACTGTGTGGAGGTTCCTCGAAGAGTTAAAAATAGACCTGCCCTACGACCCAGCAATTGCACTGTTGGGGATTTACACCAAAGATACAGATGCAGTGAAATGCGGGGACACCTGCACCCCAATGTATATAGCAGCAATGTCCACAATAGCCACTGTGTAAGGAGCCTCCATGTCCTTTGACAGATGATGGATAAAGAAGATGTGGTCTATATATACAGTGGAATATTACTCAGCCATTAGAAGAGAGACTACCCACCATTTGCTTCAAAGTGGATGGAACTGGAGGGTATTATGCTGAGTGAAGTAAATCAGTTGGCGAAGGACAATCATCATATGGTCTCACTCATACGTGGAATATAAGAAATGGTGAAAGGGATTATAAGGGAAAGGAGGGAAAATGAGTGGGAAAAATTAGAGAGGGTGACAAACCATGGGAGACTCCTAAATCTGGGAGACAAACAGGGGTTACAGAAGGGGAGGTCAGTGGGGGGAGAGGGTAAATGGGTGATGGGCACTGAGGAGGGCACTTGATATGACGAGCCCTGGGTGTTTATACTATATGTTGGCAAATTGAATTTAAACTAAGAAAAATGTAATGTGAAAAAATGAACAATAAAAAAAGAAATGGACATGATAGCATTTAATTAATACTGAAATTTATTTAATATCAAAATACAAATAAAATGGTGATGACTTCAATAAATGAATTGACTCCTAAATCAATGGAGATTTGTGAATATATCCATTAAATTATAATACTTGTTCAACATCATTAACTTTTCATACTATTTTTTGGTTCCATGGTCTTAGAGATTACATGTTTTAGTAAAATGATCATGAAAATACTGTTTTGTCTCTTGAAATGAAAATGGTGTCATGAGAGCAGTTTCTCGATTGGTCAAAGTGTCATTTATATAATGATTACTCTTTGTTACTCGTTATTTTGATTAAATGCCAAGGACTGTTCTTTTTTCATTTAAATCTTCACAGGATATGTGAATTTCTCCACACAGGATCATTCCTCAGTTCATTATATTGATTGACTAGAAGCTTTGTCATGTGTTTATTTAATAAGTATTTTTTAAAATGAAAAATTAGGAGTATTTACTTTTGTCTGTTTAGTTTTCCTAATCATTAGCATTATAAATGAGTCAGTGTGGTATAAAAGAATAGAATTAGTAATGTGAAATCAATGGGAAATAGAGTTAACATCATTTATTTGACCCTTTTCATGGAAAATATATTACCATTTTTGCCTTTAAAATTTCAAAACCAATGGATTAATATAACTATAATTATATCATATTATAAATGCATGTCAAAGGCAGAATTGACTTTATTCTCTCCTAGTTAATTTCTAACATGTAAATTAGAATATTCATGTTCCAATGGAAATGTGCAGGTTTATGGGGAATGTTTACCCCTTATATGATTGGAGATAGAGTTAATCTTGTCAAAAACAAATATTAATTGCAATTAGATGGCATTTTCTCAAATGAAAATAATAGGGCTTAATAATATTCATCATAAAGTATATTTTTAAGAATATTTTATTATTAAGGAAGTTTCTGAGAATTTCAGAAACTATTTTTCTGAACTAGAATAAGGCAGACTAAGGTCATAGATAATTGCTCCATTTCTCTTCTTATTTTTTTTCTTTTATGTCCAAGTTGTTTATCTGATAGAATGGATTTCCTTTAGTGAAATTTTATTATAAGGGATGTAAAAATTCTTTTGTGAAGATCATAATCCTTACTGCACAGTATTTGAAAATCTAACCTCTGTAAGACTAAGAGCAAATATTATGCAAATAAAGACCAAAAGAATGGTCGTGATGGTGCAATATCCCTTCAAAGTCCTTCAGTCATGCTGAGGTAACACTAAACATCTTTGAGAAGTATGCCTCCCCAAAATTTAATTCATCCTAATTGTATGGGAGGTACAATTGTATTGAAAAACAGTAGTAGTCCACATAGCTACATTAAATTGTTATTTTGATTTTATTGTGTTTTTCTTGCCGCAAATGTGGCACAAGAGGCTCAGGTTAAATATTTGCACAGAACACTTTTCTTTGGTATCCATCTAGTGAATGGTTGGCAAACTACAGCCTATGGGTGAAACCCCACCTGCCAAGAGTTTCTGTAAGCAGTTTTATTGACATATCAGCAAACCAACTTGGTTATCATTGTGTAAGGCTGCTTTCGCCTTATAATGACAGAGTTGAGTGGTTACAATGGAGACCATAAGGTCTGTAAAGCCTAAAATACTTTTTATCTGGTCCTTTATATAAAAAATGCAATTTAAGCTCTTCATAAACATAGTGTTGAAATTAGAATGTATATCTAAAAATAAAGCAAAAATCTATCTCTCAACACTTCATGATTCTAGAAAAAGATCTTTTAATTTGTTTATTAGTTTATTTTAAAATATTTTGTGACTATGAAGCTGGGGGAATACAAAAAATTGGTTTCTGTTTTTCACACTAGGTATCTAAATTTATTGTTATATTTTATCATTTTTACTCAAATTGCAAAGTGTCTATTGCTTGGAAGGGGCTTCCTAAAGATTTTTATATAAAATATACATAAGCATCTATCTTAGAAAAATATATGAAAGTCCTCCTATTAATTTTCACTGGAATTTTATATGTGAGAAAATTAGACATTATATGTAGGCCAGGAAGGAAGATGTTAAAATAATTAATTTGCAATATATTGTTTTTATTAAAAACCTATGTTTGTTCTGTTCTGCTTTGTTCTTTTTTAGGAAATAATTCATTTAGGGGTTTGAAATGGTCATGAGCAGATCTAGAGAGAAATATTATTAACAATTAAGAATGATTTTTAGAGTTTAGCATTATCCTGTTTATAGTAATGCTTGTCATTCGATGCTATAATTTTGCAACACAAAATATCTTTCTCCTTTTCTGATAATCAATACTGAGTTGGAAAAGAAAACCAGTTAACTTTTAATAATAAAATTTGCTCATGTTCAAGGATAAGTTTTTTTAACCATATGCTTTAGAATTACTACTCCAATACATGGATTAATGTTGAAAATATATTGCATAAGAAACAGTCCATTTAAAATTTAGAGAATGTTCTCTTATGGATTAAAGCATATGGGACCATAATAATTAGAGAAGAATGAGTATCTCATAAACTATGAGAAATAGGGCAGAAGTCAGAGGCCAGTGGTTGGGAACGATCATATACTTTTTTTTTCCTTAAGTTCATTTCAATAAACTAATGTTGATGAAGAACCCACTAATGTCAGGTACTGAATTAACTGTTAGAGATCTAGTGATTAATAAATCATAGTCCATGGCTATCAAGAGGTCTTACTGTATCTTAAATATGAGAAATTGTCTTACGTTATATTCATCTGTTGTACTATAACAAGTCTATGAATAGTATCAAGTGTTAAGCCGAGGGCTTGACAACTCCACAAAAATTATTGACATCATTCAATATTCATTTAATTTAATCCTTTCAATGTGCCAGACAGAGTGATAGTTACTCATGTTAAAATGATGAGCCCAACAGACACATAGAAATTTTTCATGGAAATTAGAGTTTATTGAGGAAAAAGGATTGATCAAATAACATATGAAATATTTATAATCACAAACAGTAAAAACTGTGTAATCCTGACTTCATTCATACCTTTTCAACCATTTTCAATCTAGAGAAATTCATTAGCTAGGATTTCCTTGAATTTAAAACTACTTTCCTTTATTCAGTACCCACATTAAATATAGAGAAATAAGGAGAGAAAATGAATCTAAAATTTTTAGAACATCTGTGAATAAAGTAGAATTAGTTCAATATTTGTAAACATATAGAAAAGTATTGTAGATCCTATCCATGTAAATACTTTAGGCATTATGATTCTTAAGATACACTTTAGATTCTCCACCCTGTGAATGTTTACTGACAACTTCACCTACACCTTTTTTTTGCTCGAACGCACATACAATTTTTGCCCTTTGCCACATTTCATATACTCATCAATTTCCCTTCTCTCTTTTTTTCTCCTTCCATCACAGGACAATATTGTATTCTTGTATTTACATATGCAAAAGCATTAATTAATGAGCTGGACAGCTGATAACAGTCTAAGCTCACAAAGTATCCCAATAGAGGATTTCCATTTCTACAAGGAATTCTGATGGCAGCTGCTAAGTTCATAAAACTTCAATTCCTATAATTGCTAGATGTAGAAAGTGTAATACTCTATGAAATATTAATAGGGATAGCTTTCTACTTACGGAAGGAATATTTCAGTTGTTTTCCTAAGGATGATTAGATTTCAATCAGACGCTGTACACTTATTTAAAGTAATTTGGGCCTGCGTCACCTCCAGGAAGCCTTGATATTTATTATGCAGTTATTAGCAGGGAATAAATGTGTTTGCACAACCTTTTCCCTGACTTGATGAAGTCCCAGCTCTCCAATCTTTCTCATGAACTGACCGTACCCAGAGTATGTTCATAGGAGACATAAAACAACATGCCAAAAGCAAGATTGTTGGATTTCTATCAGGATCAGGTAATTAGAAATTCTTCCAAACCAATGACTGACCAGGCTGATTAACAATCAATTGTCTGGTAGCTGGGATGCCTGGGTGGCTCAGCGGCTGAGCATCTGCCTTTGACTCAGGGCGTGATCCTGGAGTCCCAGGATTGAAGACCACATCAGGCTCCTTGCATGGAGCCTGCTTCTCTGTCTGCTTGTGTCTCTGTCTCTTTCTTTGTCTTTCTCTGTGTCTCTCATGAATAAATAAATAAAATCTTTAAAAAGAATTCTCTGGTAGCAGAAGAGTTTCAGAGCTCTTGCAGTAGTCCAGAGAATTATTGGTGTAATATTAATTTTTTTGTGGAATACCTGCACCAAAATAAATATCTATTAGTTCCATGTAGTATATTGTTATGCCCATGCATCTTAATAAACATTTATGCCCTAAATACTTAGTACTTGTTTGACAAACATTGAAATCCCACTAGACACTGACATTGTTATTTCCTGTTTCACATTGATTTTCATGTGACATGGTTTTTTTATTACAGCAACCAGCTTTATAAAGATATGATACAGGTATTGCATCTAAAGGCTTAAGTTATAGCAGTGAAAAGAAAATAATCTGATAGAATTTATGTCCTAATAGGGGCTTACATCTTACTGGGTATGAGGCAGATAGAAAACAGAAAATAAATTTTTTTAAGTATATATTATGTTAGGAGGAGATAGTTGCCATTAAGAAAGGTAAAGGATAGAAGGGCATTAGTGGTATAGTGTACCATTTTAAGTTGGCAGTCCAAAAATGCTTCTGAGGTTGGGACATTTTGTCAAAGACTTAAAGAAATGATAGATTGAGTTGTTTCATCAAGGGTTTTCTAGACAAGGAGAAAAATATGACAAAGACCTTGAAGCAGGTATAAATCTGCCTAGTGAGTTCAAAAAACATCAGGAAAGTCAGTGTGACTGGAGGTGAGTGAGCACACATAGAAAATGGATTGTGGACAGATTACAAAAGACATTAAAAATTCCGTGTAAGGGTTTCAGCTTCTATTCTGATGACACACACACACACACACACACACACACACACACACACACACACCCATTAAAGTGTTTTGAGCAGTGAAGTAAGATTATGTCACCCATAGTTAAACTGAATCATTGGCTGCTGTGCTGAGACTAGAATTTATATGGGGAAGCAGTAATACTAGTTGAAATATGATCACAATCTGGGCTGGAGTTGGAGACATTTGGATCAGCACAATAGCAGGGCAGGTGGAGAGAAATGGTTTTATTCTCAATGTATTTTTAATTGGAGCTAATAAGACCTGTGGATGTATTAGATTTGGAAGGTAGGAAAAAGAGGACTCAGAGATGTCTCCAAGTATATCTCTATGAGCTACTGGAAGGATTTAAGAGGATTAGTTAGAAAGAAAGATAATGAATTTGGTATAGAATGTATTAAGATAAAGACTGTTGCTAATTATCCAGTGTCCTCTAAGGTCATCAACAAATCTCTTATCTCTCACTTAATAAAGGATATTGCTTTAACAATTCCCCCTCCTACCAAGTGAAGGAGCTCAAGACAGCACCCTCCACCCCAGAATGTGCCGCTTTGGCATCTGGAATATATTGAGCTGAAGGCACTTTGGACCCTGTAGGCTCGAGAGGAATTTTTGTTCCTCCCTTAACCACACAGAAGAATCTAGATTGGAGATCTTTCCCAGAATAAGGATTAATAACAGAGTTATTAGAAGAGACGAATTTTGTCTGAGTGACCCATCTGTATGGCAGGGCAAACATTTAATTGCCAAGTCTCTTCACTTATCAGTGAAGTGCTTTCCTTTCCTCCGAAATCTCAGACCTACCACTTTCTCTGTAGGTCAGAATAACATATATATCTCATTTTGCTTGACTATCTTTGGAGTTTCCATGTCTGTATGGATTCCCCATATGTACACCTTTTAAATTTGATTTGCTCCTCTTAATCTGTCTTGTGTCAATTTGATTCTTAATCTATCCAGAGGAACTTCAAGGGGATAGGATTTCTTACTCCCCAACATAAGTCATTGTCATTGACATAAAAAGATCTTCAGACAGTCTCAAGTGAGTTATCTATACTCATTGTCTCCAAATTCTCATCCCAAATTTATTAATAGACTCATTCCAATTACAGGTTTACATAATAATTTTTTTAGAGACATTTACTCTCACATTGCCAAACCCAGTGTTTAGTTCTAAGACTTCATCTTGCTTATCTAATAGTAGCTATTGATGGAGTAATCACTTTCTCATCCACCAATTATTTTCTCTACTTGACTTTAAACCTTGAGTTTTTCACTGGATGTTCATTTTCCCAATTCTCTCTCTCCTCCCCTTCCGCCATCTCTAATTTAGTCTCTTTCTCTTTTGGTTAGTCTTCTTTCAACTCCCCTTACGGTAAATGCTAGAGTGACTCAAGACTCATGTTTTGGACTCCTTTCTTTTCTCTATCTTCATGTATTCCCTGGTGATGAAGTAGTTGAGGCATACAATAAAATGTTAGGATCAATAGAACCATTTAGGAAAAACTAGACTGCTAGGAATACCATAGAGAGAGTGCTGGGAAGCCCAAAGCATGCAGTTGAAAAATGCAGTACTTAAAATTAAAATTATGGAGGAAGGATGCCTGGGTGGCTCAGTGGTTGAGCGTCTGCCTTCTGCTCAAGGTGTGATTCCAGTGTTCTGGGATCGAGTCCCACATTGGGCTCCCTGCATGGAGTCTGCTTCTCCATCTGCCTATATCTCTGCCTCTCTGGGTCTTAAATAAATAAATAAATAAATAAATAAATAAATAAATAAATAAAATCTAAGCAAAATTATGGAGGAATTTTTGTTATTGCTAATTAAAAGGTAGAAATGACCATGCAAATGGGTGGCTGAAGTGAAAGAAAGACAAGAATTTTAGAGAGGAGAAATTCAAGTAAAGGGGAAGACAAAGCCATATTAGAGTTGAGATTAACAAGAATAAAGAAATTGAAAGTAACTAGTATAAAGGAATAATAGGGCTATAGAGACTGATAGTGATCCAGAAGATGACATCTGATGAGAAACGAGGAAAAATGTCCTGGTGGTCAGTAGGTGATTTGAGTACAAAGGACAAATAGCAGTATAAAATTATAAAAACTAAAATAAAAGTGGGGACTTTTAGAGATACAGGACTGATAATAAATTTCAAATGACAGTAAGAATCTCAACAGTAGTTTTCAAATATACCTACACAGTGGAATTACTCAGAGAGTTTAATAAGTGCTAGTGTTTACATCTCCTCCCTAACAATTATGGTAAATTTAGTCTGGGCATATCCTCAGAATTACTATTTTTAAAGTCCCTCAAATAATTATTATGTAAAACCTAGAATACTTATCTACCTTCAGTTCCAGTAAATATGAGGGATGGGGAATATATCTATCCTATAAGACCAGAAGGTATAAAATGACCCCAGCAGAAGAGAGATTTTATTCAGAGTAAAAGGTTAAGAAAAAGGCTGTCTCATTCGATTATTCTTCTGGTGATCAATCATGGGTTTCCAGGACTGAAAGAAACCCTTTCAGAAGTGGGGAAAGGAGAAGGATTGGGAGAGAGAGTGTACTGGGTATATGGTGATTAGAATGGAGTGAATGAGAACAATCAATTTTGGGGTGAATGAAGAAGCAGGTAAGAAGCATCAGATTCCTATTGTTGGTCTTCAAGGCAAATGGTGATGGAAGGCTGTGAGTTTGGGTGTCGAGTATCAATGATCTTTCTGGCCTTTTCTTAATACCTACAATGAGACAGAGATCATTGATGTGGCAGTCTTATCCCAAGGCTTTTGACCCCTTCTTCCTCTAAATGGAGGCCACATTCCTCTGTAGGACAAACTTCTGGGAAGAGCAGACTTTTTTGAAATGTTGGAGAAGGTAAAGGGGTGGCTTTATCATTAAGGTCTCAAAAAACTCAAGGATACCTGATACTATATTGTTACTTAGCATTTGTCTGCAAAGTCTAGGTGATGAAAACAAACAAGAAGCTTTCACAAATAACTTTTCAAAAGCAGTCATTATTTTATTTGTAGATTTTATCATTACTAAGGAAAACTGCAAGCCAGTATTCTAAAGTACAACATAGCTAATGAAAGAGATTTACATAATGGATGGAAACATAATATGCTATGAAAATCAATAGCTTTTCTATGTACACAAAATAAATGAAGTGATCATGTAAAGGATGAATTAATATCAGAAATTCAAAATTCCAAACTTCATACCCTTGAGCTCAGAGAATAGAACAAAATTGTAGTTACTATAAGAAAAAAAGAACACAAACACAGTTTCATAAGGGATTTGGAAGTGAGAGAAAGGAAAAGGAAGAAATTTGATGAAAAAGAGGAAAAAGTAATTGGTAAAAAAGAGTCACATCAGTCAACTGTTGAGCTGGGTCTCTTCCTGCTCCACCACCACCACCAAAAGAGAAAAAAAAAAAAAAAAAAAAAAGATTACAAAGAATCAGATTCCTTGCAAATATGGTAAAGCTCTTCGATGACTCCTTCTAAAATAAGGTATGTTTTTGGCAAAGGCAAAAACAGATAAAATCCTGGAGAGGTTGGAAAAGTATGGAAGGAGAGAGAGAAAAGAGCAAAGGGCATGATAGAAGGAAGCACTCTTAGACACATGAGGAAAGGAAAAATTTCTCAGTCTTTGAGCAATATGGTAGATTGATCAATTGATTGATTGATTTTAAGGATTTTACTTATTTGAAAGAGAGCACAAGCAGGGGGAGTGGCAGAGAGAGAAGCAAGCTTCCCACTGAGCAGGGAGCCTAACTTAGGACTCGATCCCAGGACCCAAGGATCATGACCTGTGTTAAAGGCAGATGGTTAACCAACTGAACCACTCAGGTGCTGCAAAATGTGTTTTTTATAGAAGTATGCAGGCCCACCTACAATAATACCGTATCAGGAAATCAAGCTTCTTGCACAATGCCACATGATCAGAAAGTCTTGTTTCTAAGAAGCTTTAAATTATGGAAAATTATATCTGATATATATTTTCTAAATGTTAAAATATTTACATTTGAAAGATCTTTATTTTTATTTTTAGTATGTTATGATACTTTTACCATTCTGTAATTACAGTATTTTTTATTTTCTATCTTTATTTTTTTTATTTTTATCCTGCATGGTACATGAATACTTCAACATAATTCTTTTTTTCTTTCTCTTTTTCTTTGTCACCACTCTTCTTCTTTCTTTAAAGTTAGTTTTAAATTAAAGTTCTATTCCCAAAGATCAACTGCTAATCTGAAGATTCTGATTTTAAATATAACTTTATAATTTAAAAAATATATATTTTAATCATATTGATGACGTATGACCTTTGAGGTAGTTTACATCATTGTGCAAGAAGAAATTGTTACCTTGTTTGTTATTTTTGTAGACATTATTCTTATCTGAGAAGCTTTTAACACTAATGAACTATAGGTGTGGAGAAAGGTGGTCAAGTTGTATTTCTTTTGTTAATATGTTTGCTCTATATTTTAAAAAATAGTCTGTATCAATTCAATTTAGATGACAGAGAATATTTTGCTGTTATTTTAATTTTTGTAAGCACAATAGGGACTGCATAACTTTCGCAATTTTAATTGATGTAAATCAAAGAAATAAAAATGTTATAAAGGGAAAATCCATAACATAAAGTTTAGAAACAAATGACAATTTGGAAATAATATGGTAAAGTATATACAGGCAAAAGATTTACACACTTAATTTTCAATGAAAGTGAATCACAAACTAATAAAAGTAACCAAGTCTTAATTAATTTTGATCATGAATCAAAATTATATTTCAAATTTGCTGCAAGAAGCAGCTCATAAAAGCTAATTCAAAGATCCTTTTGGCAGAGACATTTATTGTGTAAGTAAAAACACTCTATATAATCAGTTGTTAGGCTGCAATAAATAAATAAATAAATAAATAAATAAATAAATAAAGCAAGCTTGGTTAAAGATCATTAGATTTCTTGCAAGTCTGGTTAGAGACCTTTAAAGGTTCTTCTTAAGATGGACATTTTGTTGAATGAATTTCCAAGAACATCTATTAAGCCCATTAAAGTACATCAGAGAATTGCTCAAGCATTCTTTCAAGAATGCTAATTTAGTTCCCATAGGGTCAATTAATCACATTAGAACACAAAGTTATGCCACGGTCTAGACATTAGAACACTTTTCACTTTAAAAAAAAAGATTTAAATAAAAAAAGATTTTATTTCTTTTTTTCAGAGTGAGAGAGCACAAGTGGGAGGAAGGGGGTGCAGAGGGAGAGGGAGAAGCGGGCTCCTCATGAGCAGGGAGCATGATATAGGGCTGGATCCCAGGACCCTGAGATTATGATCTGAGCCAAAGGCATATGCTTAACTGACTGAGCCACCTTCAAGCTCAAGGGAGCCCTTTAAAGAACCTTTTGAAAACAGGTACATTTTAAAGACTTATCTTTTTAAAGAAAGATGCAGGTGTGTTTCGTGCTAATGTCATTAATTGAATTTGGGTTAGAGTCAATTTCCTTTTTCATTTTCCATATTCGTAGATTTGAGCTTATACATTTACATAACTTGACAATCAAGACTATCAGCGATATTTATTCATAAATCAACATTATTCCTTAAACTGTTTGCTTTATTAGTGCATATTTTCCAGGTAAATTCTCATCATTATCATTATTATAAGAATGACTCAGTTCCAGTGGGAGAATTTTATTTAAACTTGAGCTATTCTAGTATGCATTTTCTATTTGCCATTTTTATTTATATAGATTCTGCTATTGATATATAAAATTCATTAATTAAGACAATTAAATCTCATTACGTTATGTTCAAAATAAATGTAAAGGGTCATACATAACTGTTAAACAGATCAATGCTGGAGCAATAACTTTCTTATAGAGATATCTTATAATACTTCAGGGCTACATTTTGGATTTCTTTTGTTGTCTCAGTAAATATTTTTCTTTTTGCTATCTTTATCACCTGGTCTACTCAAACCAGAAACCAAGTACCCACTGATGTAAATATTCGGGATAGCCCTCTTTCTTCAAGATTCTAAGTTTTGTGAGGGTTCTTGGCTTTCTAGGGAATAAAATTTTTCAAACCTATAGGACAGGTATTCTCCAAAGTATGGAGCAAGTACAAGCTTAAATTTTGGGTAAAACTGTAAAGACAGTATTTCCATATATAAAATGCAAACTTTATGTCTTCCTTAACAGATGCTTGAAAATATTTAATTATATGCAATTTATCTTTAACTATAATGCTTCTATCATTTTTGGTTTATACACCTTTTTATGTAATTATACCCTGGTTTGAAGGACAGATGATTCATATTGACCTATGCAAGGAACTATATATCCACAAGAAAACAAAGTAACTATAAAACATCCAGCAACAATTCTTAGTAGTTTTGCAAGCAATATCATCTATAAATAATATTTCAGCAGAATTATTATAAATTCTGGCAATGGCACTGTTTGCAAAATAGTGTATTATAGTGAGAACTAAGAAAATTTAGCCCAATGCCCTTTGTCAAAGGATAGCAGTGATTTTTCTAAGCTGAGCCCACTATAAAAGTACAGTTAAAACCTGCAAAATTAGGATTGCAGATTAAGAAAAAAAGGAAAAGGACCTTCATTCTAGGATTATCGGAAAATAAAGTATTTAAAATGATACTTCTTGATTTTTCTTCTAGAATATCTGGTCTGTAGCTTCTAATTCATGGCAAGACATTCAGGCTAGTTTTACAGAAGCACAGAAATCGCCAGATAATGACAAGACTGAATAGTTCAGTTAATTTATTCCAGTAACTAACAACATTATAGTGAGGAGTGTGGAATCCCCTATCGAGAGTGTAGTACATAAAATGAGACCTTATGTACAACAGTTCCATTAACACTTAAAAGGTCTTATGGGATAGTGAGGATAATCCATATGTAAAGTCAAATAGGTACACAGATACTAGAATTCAGCTTCTCTTTAGATGTAGGAAACATATTGGGTAACTTTTTCCTTACTTTTCTGACTCATCTATTCATTAGTATAAAAGCCAAACAACTTCAGCTTCATAATGTTTCCCATGGCCCAAAATGCTCTGTCGTCTATGAGTTCAAAGCATTCAGCAAACAATGGCAAGAGGGAACTGCCAGAAATGGACACCTGATATCCATGGTGTATCAGCTAGTGTATGGACACAGACAGCAACACAAATCGGGATAGGATGGAACCTGTCCCCATTTGGCAGTCACACCAAAGAAATGGAGAGATCAACAGTCAATAATCCCAGCTGGGGTGGTACTGAATTGTTTCAAAACCAATTCATAATCGATGCCAAGAAAAGGCACCGTGCACCCATTAAAACATGGCATGATTGAAGAAATAAAGTACATTTGAAACCTACAAAAAAAAAAATCGCTGCCATCCAGGTAAAATATAAAGAAAACAAAAAATGACTTCTCTGTTTCTTTATGACAAGAAAATATCTACCCAAATAACACACTGTAAAGTTGTAAAGTGCCACCGTGTTTTCCATTCTATTTTATATATATAGATATATCAATTTAATATAAATTTAACCCAACATTTTTGGGTTAAATATATATGTTTATATTATATTATATTAAAATATATGTTAAAATCTCTAAAATATATATACACATGCATACTTCTCTCTTTTAGGAAAACAAATCAACATATACCTTAATATGCATGTCTTTTAACTGTATACATATATTTACAGTCAAGCAAATAATAGTAGATAGCACTTAAAATTTTAACTGTAAAATTTCAAATGCAATCTTTCAAAATATATTTATAATGTCCATTTAATATAAGTATTTTACCTTTTTAATTTAAATGTTATGAAGAGCTAACATATTTGCATATAGACAAGATCACAAAGAAAACAATTGTTTTGTGGTAACTAAGTATTCTTTATTCATTTAAATTCTTTAAAAACATTACTCATTAATTACCTCATGTTATATGAGTGCTAAACACTTACTGTCAAGTATAAAAGTATATGCCACAGGACGAATATATTATTAATCAAATTTTTCAATTAAAAAACTATATTTTAATTTGACTTCTTAAAACAATTAAACTTTGTTGATATTAAAAATTTATTAGTGAGTTATGTCAAACACACTTTTTAAAAAATTTCATTTATTCGTTAGAGAGAGCACAAGCAGGGGAGCAAGAGGCAGAGGGAGAAAGAAGCAGATTCCCCACTGAGCAGAGGGCCCAATGTAAGACTCAGTCCCAGGACCCTGGGATCATGACTTGAGCCAAAGGCAGATGCTTAATCAACTGAGCCACCCAGATGTCCCTCAAACACACGTTAGGTAAATGTCCATGAGCCCATACTGATATCAATAAGTGAGTGAATAAACTAACAAATGAAGGAGAAGAGACACATCACTTGTACAAAGAATCCTGAATAATGTGTGTAAATACTCCATCTTAATGGAGGGAGAGCATAAATCCCTATCCATTAAGTTTGCTCTATACATTGCACTATGCATATCAAAAAGAGTAACATTAAAGAAGGAAACCCTGACAAACACTACTTCAGCCAAGTGGTAAAGGTCAGCATCAACACCTGTACTTCTAGGTGGTAGGATATATCCTTGATAGGATATGATAAAGCTGACACTTTGCCTTTGTGATTTTCCTCCCAGAAACCCATAACCTCAATTTAATCATGAGAAAAAAAAACAAAAAAAAAAAACACTGATTCCAAGAGAGGAACTTTCTACAATCTTCCTGACCAATATTCTTAGAAACCATTAAGATCATCAAAAATAAGGAAAGTCTGAGAAATAGAGCCAACAGAAGCCTAAGGAGACAAGACAATTAAATGTGATTTTTGAAGCCTGGATAGAACCTGTGACAAAAACAAAGAGGCACGTGTCAATGTGTATGGAAACCAAGGATATCTCTGAGAAAGGTCATCAGGTTGTGTTTGGGGCACTGATAGCCTCTCCTACAATCAATCATGTGGGTGGGTTTCCAGAGGGCTCATTAAATTCATGGAACTGTATAAGAAAATTGCTTAGATGATATCAGGAAGGCTCATTCATTCTGGACGGAGCAGATAATCTCAAGAAAAGATTCTGCTTTAGCTCAGATTTGGAACAATTTTTGTTCAAATAAAATAGCAATGTGATATCACTGTGTCAATGACTGTAAGAGATGAACAAAACAAAGTTGGCGATGCTGTGGTGAAATGTGTATTTTTCCATGTTGTAAAGAGTAGTATAAATGGTTTCTATTTTCAAGAAGAACATTATTTTATATCTTTTCAAAGACATGTACAATTTGATCCAGCTATCTTAATCCTAGATCCATACCTGCACTTGATAATTAGATGAAAGCAAAGGTTCATCTAAAAGGATGTTTTTGAAAACAATGTTTGCAAAAGTAAATGAAACAAAACAAACGCAAAAATGTAGAAAACAATCAGATCAAATTCTTTTTTTTTATCAAATTCTACTTTTAAGTCATAAATTATACACAGACACTAAAGCAAGGATAGGAAAACTTAGGCCATCAGGCCAGTCACTTCTTTTTGTAAATAGCATTTTTCTGGAAAATAGTTATGCCTATTTGTTTACACAGTGATCAGAAGATAAGAAAATCATTCAAATAGAAGGCGAAAATAGGCCAATGAGAAATTGTACCTTTTTCATTGTTTTGCCAAGGGCTGTGTTACAGTAGCAAAATAAAAAATAAAATAGTGATAATATACTGTAACTTGGCATGAGAATTTTATTTGTCAATCAGGGAAGAATTTATGTAACTGAACAAAATGACTTGTTAACCTGCTTTATCAAATTCCTTTTACAAGTAGGTTTAATTCTGATGATCAAGTTGTTTGCTTATAAAATGTTTGTAAAATGTACTCACTAGTTCTATCCCTCCTGAGTTATTGCTATCCAGTTTTGATTAGGTGAAAAATAATCAATCTTAAGTAATAAAGCTTGAAGTTGAGCCTTTTGATGGGGATTTTGCAGTTTATAAGGTGGTTCTTATCATCCTTTAAAATAATTTAAGAACAAATTATAGTACTTTCAGATGCAATTACATTCCACCATCCTCATTTGCTTCCTGAACATAAAGACTGAATATTATACCAGCTTTTATTAGACTTATCATTTTAGCAGGAACACTAGCATTTTTTTAGATATTCATGGAAAAGCTCATTTTAAAATTTTGTTTTAAAATTTCATCTTCAGCTTTTTAATGAATTGTTTAAATCTCTCATTCCTTACATATAAGCAGAAGAAAAGGTATCTAATTTATAACATGGTAGCCCTAGCACAAAGTGACCACATTCAGGGGTGAATTATTTTTCTTTTTTAAAAAATATGGACAATATTTTAAATTTCCAATCTTAGATGATGACCTGATTTGTTTATTTACCCTCTCAAAAAATTATTTTTATGTGCCATATAAGAAAATAATAAAATAAGTCCTGGTGATGGAGAGAAAAGGAACATATACAAATTACTTCCATAATGGGATTCATTTTGTAATAGCAAAAGACATTTGGCAAATAAACAAACAAATAGACAAATAAGTGTGTGAAGAAAACAAAATAGTATTATGAAATTGAGAGGGTGAAAAAGTCATGAGACTTTAATGGAGTGGTCAGGGGATCCCCCTCTAAAGAAGTGGCCATTGATAATAAGCCTGTCCTATAAAAACCCTTGATTTCCAAATCAGGGAGTAAGACAGGTCAGATACTCAAAGGGAGCCTCCTGACCCAAGCACCTGGCACATATAAATGTGTGATGTAAAATGAAAAAATAGAACAACAAAATATTATAATAAATCACTAAGCTGGCATATATAATACATGTGTTATACATACTACATATTACATATATAATATATACTATATTTATCAAATATATAACATATGCAGAAAATATGTGTGCATATATAAATACATATATATGAATGTATATTTGGTATATATATATATATATATACCAGAAAACACTCTTCAAAATAGGGGAAAACACTAGGAAGTATACCAATACCAAAGTTAACTTTGGTATAAACAGTTCCTGCTGAAACTTAAAAATACAATTCATTGTTCTATGGAATTCAGAGGAACAGATGATAAAAAACAAGACCTAACCAATAGAAATCTGGTGTTGTGACCTCTTTAAATCTGTATCCTCAGAAAGCTACACCTTCCTTATAAGGAGTACGGGGAAAGAACCACCCCCTTGGGATACAACTTCAACAAAACTGTTTGTTTCAAACTTGGCACTAGAAAGAGAGGAAAAATGAAACAGCAGCCTTTGTCCCTCATAATTCATAGTAATGAACTACCTCATACTTAGAACTTAAAGACTCAGTCATGGTCTCCGTGCCGTGTGATTTGAAAAGGACAAAAAGAGAATTTAACTGAAAGGAGCCCTGGTCTGCTAATATTTTATTCAATTTATTTTAAAATTTATTTATTTATTTATTGAGAGAGAGAGAAAGAGAACTCACTGGGGTAGGACGGAGGGCAGAAGGGGAGGGAGGGACAATCCCAAGCAATCCTGAAACAGGACTCCATCCCATGACCCTGTGATCATGACCTGAGCCAAAGTCAAGAGTCTGACATTTAACCGACTGAGCCACCCAGGTACTCCAGTCTGATAATTTTTTTATAAATGTTTTATGAGCAAGCAACTTTGAATCACCAAACTCCACAAAACAGTTTGACTTTTGAAATGTGTGTATACATTCTTCAAACCACATACACCAGGATCCTCATTACAGCACTATTCATAATAAAAACTAAAAATTCATTTCAAATATTCATCAAAAGCTTCATGGATAATTAAGTTATGGTGAATTAATGCAATATTATATAATATAGCATTGAAAATTTAGAAATTAAAATTATAAACAATACCCCAGAGGCAGCTCACAAACATAATGTTAGGTAAAAGTAAACAGACATTAAAATGTACTAGTTGAATGATTTATTTGATGCTTTTAGCGGGCAAAGATAGTACATCATTTTGGACACCAAGACAATGGTCATGCTGCTGGCGACTAAATAGAGGCAGGAGAGGGAGTTTGGAATGCTGGCAATGGTCTAAGTGCTCATTACATGGATATATTCACTCTTTCAAAATGCACTATGTTATTCGATTATAATTAATGTATTTTACTATATATGTGATACTTCAATAAAACAAAAAAGAATAGTTTTGGGTATTGTCATCTCTCATTTTTTAAACTTTCTTAATATGAAAATATTGTTGATTATTTTTATTGACTGCATAAGGAACACTTATTCTGGTAATACTTCTAATCTTGTTATATTAATTGTAATAGTTTATGAAACTTGGTGAAATGCACAGAGGTCTTCAAATTATGATTAATTTTATGTGTAAGCTTAGTAATGACACTTTTATGGAAACCTGAGAATTAGTACTTTTCATGTATTTCTAGAAAGATGTACATTAGAGGAAACCAGTATACAGAAAATAAGATTCATTTTTCATTGCTAACAGGTGGAGAACATTTAAAGAAAAATAGCAAAATATAGAGAATTACCATGAATAGCAGTTAAAGCTTTAAAAGCAGTGAAATATAAGACTTATTTCAAATGTATTCAAATTTTCTCTTCTCATTTGAACAAAAATCTTTCAGAAATTCTGTACTTGTGTTACAAACTTTACTAATAATACTTTATGTTAAATACTACATATTTTTTAACCCATTAGAGCACTTTTATGAATGTAATCTAATTTTTTAGTCACAAATATCTATAAATGTATTCAGTAAATAGATATTTCATCCGCATTTTACTTCTGAGGAAATTAAGCTTTTAAACCTAACGCAAATGAGACAAATATAAATCTTTCCACTTTCTTCTTTGAGCCTCAGTATATAATCTGTTTCAACTATTATTTTAGAAGGTGAATCTATAAAGAATCTTGATAAAATGCAGTACGTTTATTGGTGTACTCTTACTATATTATGGTATTAATTTAATACCATTTGATAGTTCTTAATCTGTTACTTTTATACAACCAACATAACAGAAATGAACAGGTTAAGGCAACTAAAGGCATAATGCTCACTTAATTCCTTAGAGAGGAGAAGTTTGCATTGTTGATTTGGCTTGCTTTTTTTTTTTTTTTTCTCAATACCAACAACTGCATTTGTACTGATAGAATCTCACTTTCTTAGTATATTATATTAAAGAAATCATTTTACACAGTACTTCAGGTCACAAACATTGGCAATAGGAATTAATTTATAAGATTCTCTGATCTTATCTTGGAGATGACCCAAAGTATAATTTCAGAGCCTCAGACTCACATTTCTAATAAGAAGAATAAGAATTTTTATATGAGACATTTTTCTCACTTAGTAATTGCCATGAAAGTGGAATTGTCATGTTCAATTTTCTTTTCTGTTATCTCTTTCATGAAAAAAAATGTAGCATGAAATCATTTCACACTATTAAAAAGAGTGACTGAACTGGATTCATCCTTGAGTTTGATTTGCTAACTGTCCCAGGTTTGTCTGTCTGTCTTTCTATCTTTCTGTCTTTCTTTATTTCTTTTCCTTCTTTCCTTCTTTCTCTCTTTCTTTTTCTGTCTTTCTTTTTTCCTGGAAGAGGTGAAAGTGAAAACTACTGAATTAAAATTGCTTTTCATATTCCATCAAACTTAATGCTGCAAACTGATGACAGTAATTTTCTGGAATAGAGAATTTTATGTGGTTATTCTGTTGAGGGTTGAAAAACAATGATTTAAGCAAATATAAAGTGAATAATGTGAATTTATATATGCTAAAAATTCTGTGGCTGATTCTGTCATAATGTTATGGTATTTGAAAATTGTCATATATAATTATCAACATATTTCCTGATGTACCTATGTTTTATGTACATATAGATCATGAGGCAGGGTTTGCTTTAACTAGATAATTTTGTAGTCAAGGTAGATTTAGTCATGTTGAGTTACTCTTGATTTTTCACTTTCATATATTTAACATATACATTAAGTGTTTACCAGGTGTTAAACATTTATATATGTAATTAATATTTATGGCAGTGAAAATTAACAAAAATTTACCAAACTCTCCTATAGATCTTCCATTCTAGCACTATGGATGCCTAATACTCAAGTAAACTAATATAACATCGAAGTTTAACATGATATTTGCATTTTTGGAAATAAAGTATTGTTCTACAGGCAATGAAGATAACCAAGACTGTCCTTGTAATACAGTAACCTGAATTCAGAGCCTTCCTCAGTGGTTGACCTAGGACCTATATGAGTGTTTATAGTGTTTACCGAGAGTAGACCAGGGGTCTTCCTGCTTTTCCATGAACACTATTAAAATCTGTTCTTAATGTAGGACACAGTACCCACACAAGACACAGAACACTAAACAATAATACATTTTTTTCTTTTGGAATTTAAGAATAACATTACCTCCATAAATTCAGTATTTATCAACATGTATTTCTAACTTACCCTTCAATCTTCTGGCAAATTATCACTGTCTTTAAAAACAGCCATCATGACATTTAACCTCTGTCATAATGATATAAGGAATAGGTTTAACCATTCACCATAAACAATTATAAAACTGGACTAAATATATAATATTTGTTTTTAGAAACTGGAAAAAATATCAGTGCAGGATTGTGATCTCTATAAAGGATAGATATCTAGGAGATCCCTACACTTACAATCTTTGCCAGAAGGCGATTTCTAAACCAAAGATGCAAGGAGGAGGGAAAACCCACACAAGGCATGAGGACCTCACTGAGTTTAGGAGATGGAGATGAAAGGTTCAGAGAGAAAGGTTTGGACCACAGTCCATAAGAGCAGAGAACTAAGTAGAAAGGAGCTTCAGAAACATGAAATATAATTGCTTAAAGTAAAAATTAGGAACCAGCAACAAAGTATTGTGCAATATATAACATTTGTAAACTTAAATTGCATGACAACAATAGCACAAAGAAGAGAAGGTATGTGGAAATATACTACTATAAGAATTTTATAACAGAGGTAAGGTGACAAAATGTTACTTGTGGAAGATTGTGATAAGTTAAAGATGCCACATATGCCACAAAATAAGAAGTAAAAATTGAAATGAAGTATAGTTAATGATTATTAATAGTAAAGATGAAACAGTCATAAGAATTGATAATTAAAAATGGAGAAGAAAAATTTTTAAAAACCATGTCTTCCACATGCGAAAAACATAAAGTACATATTAGATTTAAATAAAGTAGTATTCAATATTATGTTAAAAGTAAATTGTCCAAAAAAAAAAAAAAAAGTAAATTGTCCAAAAATCCAACTAAAAACAGAATTTGCCAGGCTAGATAAATAAACAATTATATGCTTTATTCTGTTTAAAAACACACTTTAAATATAAAGATATAAATTGCTTAAAAATAAAGCAAAGAGTAATATTTATAAGAGAAGTGGTTAAAATAAGGATGAAAAGGCTATAGTGGTATCAGGTAATGTGTATTCAGGAAAAAAAAATATATTATCAGAGATAAAGAAGGATATTTATAACAATAAGGTGTTCATTCATTGGGAAGAAATAGCCATCCTAAAAATATTGCAATAAAAAAACAGCTCAAAATACATAAAGCAAAACCAAAAGATTTGAAAAAAGAAAGAAAAATTGGCAATTGCTGTTGAGTATTTCAATACTCTTCTCTCACTACTTGGTAGGATAGGTAGATGGAAAATCAGTGAATATATAGAAAATTTAAATGATTTTATCAATTGACTTGAATTAACAGACATTTAATGAACATTTCACACAAAACAACAGATTACACATTTTTATATTGCACATGATATATTCACTCTCATATCACATATGTTGGGTCATTATGCAACAAGCCTCAAAAAATTGAAAAACTACAGACTATGCTTTCTAATTACAATGGAATTAAATTATAAATCAGTAACATCAATTTACCTGAAAAATTCTCATACATTTGGACATTAAACAACATCCTTCTTGTGGGACAAAGGAAACCCATAGTAAAAATTAAAAAATATTTTGAATTGAATAAAAATGAGAACTAAATTATCAAAATTGGGGCACCTGGGTAGCACCTGCCTTTGGGTCAGATCGTGATCCTGGGGTCATGGGATCAAGTCCCTCATCGGGCTCCCTGCAGAGACCCTGCTTCTCCCTCTGTCTATGTCTCTGCCAATCTCTCTGTGTATCTCATGAATAAATAAATAAAATCCTTTTCAAAATAAATTAAAATATCAAAATTTCTGAGATACAACTATATGTGCTTAGAGGGAAATTTATAGTTTTAAATTCTTATGTCAGGAGAGAAGACTATCAATCATAGTACTTACCTTAGAAAGTAGAAAAAGAAGAGAAAATTATCCCTAAAGATTTTTGAAAAAATAATGCAGTTAATAACACCAATGTATGATGTAGAAAATGGATAGCTAAAGAAAAAATATCAATGATCTGAAGTTATTGTTAAAAAAATTAATAAAATTGATAAACTATTAGCTAATCTGACAAGATAACAAGACACAAATAAGCAATACCAATAATGAGAATGAAAATGTCACAAGGACCAATACATTTTAATACAATCATAAGAAAATATTATGAACAACTTTTTCCAATAAATTTGATAATTCATATAGATGGACTCCTTGAAATATATTAAAAAAAAAAAAACAAAACTGGCTTAAAAATAAATGAGAACTCTTGGGGCACCTGGGTAGTTCAGCCAGTTCAGTGTCTGCTTTCAGCTCAAGTCATGATCTCAGGGTCTAGGATTGAGCCTTGAGTTAGACTCCCTGCTAAGTGGGGAGCCTGCTTTTCCCTCTCCCTCTGAAAGAAGGAAGGAAGAAAGGAGAATGCTAAATAGCTGTCTTGGAAGAAATTGTATTTGCAATATAATCTTTCCACAAAGAAAATTCTAGGCCGACGTGGCTATGGTAATAAATTCTATAAAATAGGGATGTCTGGTGGCTCAGCGGTTGAGAGTCTGCCTTTGGCTCAGGGCATGATCCAGAGTTCCAGGATCGAGTTCCACGTCTGGCTACCTGCATGGAGCCTGGTTCTCCGTCTGCATGTGTCTCTACCTCTGAGTGTGTGTGTCTCTCATGAATAAATAAATAAAAATCTTTTTAAAAAAATTCTATAAAATATTTGAGGAAAAATAATACAATTACTATACATTTTTAGAATAATAGAGAAAAATGGAAATGTTCTTTATTTTATAAAGCTCATATTACCAACATACGAAGTGAAGATATTAAGATATTCTAAGAAATGAAAAAGATGAACACAGATAGAGATAGCACTAAGAAAATGTAAATAGGAAAATAAATTTAAGATGTAACATTTGAAATCCATCAATACAATCCACAATAAATACGTAATAAAAAATCATATGACCATCTCAGTATTTCAGAAAGAGTACTTTATTTATTTTTATTATTTTTTTAATTATTTATTTATTCATGAACGAGAGGCAGAGACACAGGCAGAGGGAGAACCAGGTTCCATGCAGGGAGCCTGACGGAGCCTGATGTGGGACTCGATCCTGGGTCTTTAGGATCACACCCTGGGCTGAAAGTGGTGCAATGGCTGATCCACCGGGGCTGCCCAGAAAGAGTACTTTAAATAATATAACACCATTCTTTTCTTCTTGAACTAAATTTAAAAACTAAACTTCTGAATACACCAAGAACAGACAGAAACTTCATCAAACAAGTAAAGTTCTTGCAGCTAGCATTACAGATATTGGTGTAATACTAAGTGATTTAATCTTGAGATAAAAAACAAGAGACAAGTATCTGCTCCCAGCCCTTATGGTCAACATTAGAATAAAAGGGACCAGGGTGGTTGAGGACTAAGTTGGTGGAGTAGTAGGAGGACCCTAGGTTTGTCTCATCCCTCACACACAGCTAGATAAATATCAGATCACTCTGAAAACCCAAGAAATTGATCTGAGAACTAACCCAACAAACTGCTCTAGTACAGGGCTGAAAGAGGTCACATCGTAGGAGGTAGAAAGCACAGAGATGTAGTGTGGGGGAGAAACATATCGTAGGTGTGGCAGAAAGGAGGCCACCCTGGTCACAGAAAGAGCTGAGAGAGAGAAGAGGGCACAGTGGATTGCACAAGAAAAACATTTCCCCAAAACTAGTGACTGGGAAAATGAGAGGGACTGATTTTTGTGCAGTTTTACAACAAGTGGAATCATAGAGGTCTATTGTGTGACTGGTGTGGAGCCCTGGGGACATTGCAGCGCTTCTGTGGAAAAAGAGGGCAGTTCGCCCAGGCGCAGATGATGCGATCTGAGGATCCCCTAGGACACACTGGGAAGTGGCACCCACCCAGGGAGAGGTGCAAAATTGCCCGCAGGTGCCAATGCCCTCCCCCATGCCTCAGCATAGGCACAGAGACACCTGCTGAGGGTGGTTAATGGGGACACTGGCTCTTTGCTGTGTTTACTCCAAACTCCATGTCCCTCCACTTTGGTGGGACTGCCCTTTTGGGACAAACCTGCATCAGTCCCAGCAATATGAAACCCTCCCCCAGAGGACCTGTCTGGGTCTCCACCATTTCAATTCCCTGAAGTTGAGAGTTTTAAAGTAACTAAGCTTCCTGAGATAGAGCCCAAGATACAGAGCCGACTGTGCTGTCGGCTGGGAAGATGACCTGGACACAGACAGTGTGGAGGCAGCAACCTGAGGGATGCCTGGGACACACAACGGAAGACTGGTTGCTCTTCTGGGAGGGCTTCTGGGAGGGGCAGGACCAAACTCACCTCTCCAGGGACTAGGGAGCCAGCTAGCATCATTTTCCTCCTCCACATCTTAGCAAAAATTAACTTCAGTAAACAGCACATGCCAATAGTGGTGCATAAGCTGTTGACATAAGTCCTGCCCCCCCTCCATATTCTGCTTGTTCTGCTTTTCTCGGGCAAGTGTGCCCGAGAACTAGTACAGTGGGACCCTCCCCCACAAGACAAGCAGAAACCTGCATGTGCACACTTCATATCTACTCACCTTAGAGTTCTGTAAAGCTTCAGCTCTAGGAAAATAGCAAAAGGTCTCGTTTAACAAGCAGATCAGAGCGCACATAGTTAAAACTCACTACACTCTAGACAAGGTCCAAACACTCCCCACTGCAAACAAGGAGAAACTGCAATGGACGGGCCTAATGGAAAGAACAGCCAAAATTTAGCAGCAGAGTGCATGCAGCATACGCCGGAGACACTTCCTCAAATGCAAGGCCTTCAAAAGTATATGACTTCATTCTTATAAAGCCATTACCCCCAGGAACAGGCTTTCTTAACACAGAGAAGGCAGACACCCAGACAAAATGCTAAGACAGAGGAATTCATCCCCAAAGAAAGAACAAGAAAAGGTCATGGCCAGTGATGTAATCAAAGCAAATATAAGTAACATGCCTAATCTAGAATTTAAAAACAAAACAAAGCAAAACAATCATAAGGATTTTATTGGACTAGAGAAAAGCATAGAAAACATCAGTGAGTCCCTTACCACAGAGATAAAGGACCTAAAATTTAGGCAGACTGAAATGAAAAATACAATATCTGAGATTCAAAACCAACTGGATGTAATGAATAGAAAGATGGAAGAAGCAGAAAAATGAATAAGTGACATAGAAGATAAAATGATGGAAAATAATAAAGCGGAAAAGAAAAATATTAAATCATGAATGTAGACTTAGAGAACTCAGTGACTCCATAAAAAATAATACATTATTGTATCATAACAGTCACAGAAGAAGAAGAGAGAGAAAAAGGAGGCAGAAGGTTTATTTGAGGAAATTACAGCTGAAAACTTCCCCAATCTGGGGAAGGAAACAGACATGCAAATCCAGGAAATACAGAGAACTCTCATCAAATTCAACAAAAGCAGGCCAACACCAAAATATATTGTAATTAAATTTGGAAAGTATAGAGATAAAGAGAAATCCTGAAACCTGCAAGACAAAAGACGTTCCTAATTTACAAGGGATGAGAAATAAGTTTAGCAGCAGATATCTCCACAGAAACTTGGCAGGCCAGAAGAGGTGGCATGATATATTCAATATGCTGAATGAGAAAAATTGGCATCCAAGGATACTATGACCAGAAAGTCTATCTTTCAGAAGAGAAGGAGCAATAAAGAGTTTCCTAGACACAAAAGACTAATGGAGTCCCTGACCACTAAGCCAGCCCTGCAAGAAATATAAAGGGGAACTCTTTCAGTGGGAAAAATAAAAAGTGACGAATAGAGAAAATCTCCAGAAATAAAACGAAACAAGGGGCATCTGGTGGGCTCAGTTGGTTAAACACCTGCCTTTGGCTCAGGTCATCATTCTAGGGTCCTGGAATGAAGTCCTGCATCAGGCACTCTGCTTCTCTCTCTCCCTCTGCCTGCTACTCTGCCTACTTGTGCTCAGTCTCTCTGAAAAATAAATAAATAATCTTAAAAAACAACAACAAAATGAGGAATAAAATGGCAATACATTCATATCTATCAATAACCACTCTGAATATAAATGGGCTAAATACTCTTATCAAAAGACATAGGATGGCAGAATGGATAAAAAATTAAGGCCCATCTATATGCTGCCTAAAAGAGATTCATGTCAGATGTAAAAACACCTGCAGATTGAAAATGAGGGGATGGGGAACCATTTATTATGCAAATGGACATTAGAAGAAAGCCAGTATGGCAATACTTATATAACACAAACTAGATTTTAAGGCAAAGACTGTAATAAAAGATAAAGAAGGACATTACGTCATAATAATGGGGTCTATTCAACAAGATCTAACAATTCTAAATATTTACGCCCACAATTTGGGAGCACCCAAATATATAAAACAATTAATAGCAAACATGAAGAATCTCATTGATACAATGATAGTAGGGGATTTTGACACCCCACTTATATCATTGACAGATCTAAGCAGCAGATTAAAATGGAAACAATGACTTTGAATGACACATTGGACTAAATAGACTCAACAATTATATTCAGAACATTCCATACTAAGCAGCAGAATGCACATTCTTTTTGAGTGCATAGGGGACATTCCCCAGAACTGATCACATACTAGGTAACAAGTCAGTCCTCAACAAGTACAAAAAGGTTGAGATTTTACCATGCATATTTTCAGAAGACAGTGCTAGGAAATTTGAATTCAACCACAAGAAAGAATTTGGAAAGAATTTGTACTCCACAGTACATGGAGGTTAAGGAATATGCCACTAAAAATTGAATGGGTCAGCAAAGAAATTAAAGAAGAAATTAAAAAATACTTGGAAACAAATGAAAATGAAAACATGATAGTCCAAAACCCGTGGGATACAGCAGAAGCTATCATAAGACAGATGTGTATAACCATACAAGCCTACCTTAAGAAGCAAAAAAATTCTTAAATATGCAAGCTAATCTTACACCTAAAGGAGCTAGAAAAGAAAAAAAACAAGTCTAAAACCAGAAGGGAAATATAAATGATTGAATCAGACATAAATGATAAACAACAAAAAATACACAATAGAACAAATTAATGAAACCAGGAGCTTGTTCTTTGAAATAATTAATACAATTGATAAAACCCTAGCCATTCTTCTTAAAAAAGAAAAAGGACCCCAAATCACCAACATGAGAGGAGAAATAAGAACCAATACCAGAGGGATGCCTGAGTGGCTCAGTGGTTGAGTGTCGCCTTTGGCTCAGGTCATGATCCCCTGGGATCCTGGTATCGAGTCCTGCATCGGGATCCCCATGGGGAGCCTGCTTCTCCCTCTGCCTATGTACTGTCTCTCTCTGAGTGGTCTCATGAATAAATAAATAAATAAAAATCTTTAAAAATAAAGAACCAAAACCACAGGAATATAAACAGTTATAAGAGAAATATTATGAAAAATTTATGCCAAAAAATTGGGCAAACTGGAAGTAATGGATAAATTCCTAGAAGCAAAAACTACCAAAACTAAAACACAAAGAAATGGAAAACTTGAAGAGATCCCTAACCAGCAACGAAATTGAATCAGTAATCAGAAACCTCCCAACAAACAAAAGTCCAGGGCCAGATGGCTCCCCAGAGGAATGCTACCAAGCATTTAAAAAAGACTTAATACATATTCTACTGAAACTGTTTCAACCAATTGAAATGAAAGGACAACTTACAAACTTCTTCTACAAGGCTAGCATTACCTTGATTCCAAAACCAAATACCCCACTAAAAAGGAAAATTAAAGCCACTATCCCTGATGAATATGGATACAAAAATTCTCAGCAAAATACTAGCAAATTCAATCCAACAGTACATTAAAATAGTTATTCACCATAATAAAGTGGGATTTATTTCTGGGCTCCAGGGATGATTCAATATTTACAAATCAATAAATGTGAAACATCACATGAATAAAGAAAGGATAGAACCATATCATCCTTTCAATAGATGCAGAAAAAAGCATTTGGCCTAATACAGCATCTACTCTTGCTAAAAGTTGTCCACAAAGTAGAGACAGAGGAAACATACCTCAATGCTATAAAGACCATATGTGAAAGACTCAAAGCTAATATCCTCAATGCAGAAAAACTGAGAGCTTTTTCTCTATGGTCAGGAACAAGACAGGGATTTCCACTCTCACTACTGTTTTTAACATAGTACTGGAATTCCTAGCCTCAGCAACCAGACAACATGAAGAAATGAACGACATGCAAATTGGCAAGGAAGAAGTTGCACTTTCACTATTTGCGGACTACATGATATTTTATGTAGAAAGCTCAAAGACTATACCAAAATATTGTAGAACTGATACACCAATTCAGTAAGGTAAGAGGATATAGAATCAATGTATAGAAATCTGTTGCATTTTGGGTGCCTGGGTGGTTCAGTGCATGCCTTTGGCTCAGGTCACAGTTCTGGAATTGAGCCCTACATTGGATTCCCTGTTCTGTGAGAAGGCTGAGTCTCCCTCTCTCTCTGCTTGCCACTCCCCCTGCTTCTGTGCTCTCTCTCTTTGTCAAGTGAATAAATAAAATATTAAAAGAGAGAGAGAGAGAGAAGATCTGTTGCACTTTTATACACCAAAAATAAGCTGCAGAAAGAGAAATCAAGGAATTGATCCCATTTATAATTGCACTCAAAAGCATGAGATAACCTAGAAATAAACCTAAGCAAAGAGGTTTATTTGCTTAGGTTTAAACCTAAGCAAAGATCTGTACTCTGAAAATTATAGAACACTTATGAAAAGTTCAAGAAATGTAAAGAAATGAAAAAAATTTCCACACTCATGGGTTGGAAGATCAAATATTGTTAAAATGTCTACACTATCCAAAGCAATCTACAAATTAAATGCAACCCCTATCAAGATATAACCAGCATTTTCCATAGAGCTAGAACAAACAATCCTAACATTTGTCTGGGACCACAAAAGACCCTGAATAACCAAAGTAATCTCTCTCTCTCTCTCGTGTCTGTGTGTCTCATGAATAAATAAATATTTTTTTTCAAAAAAAGAAAACACAGAAATGGACCAACAACTATATGGTGAACTAAACTTTGATGAAACAGGAAGCATAACCAGTGGGAAAATGACAGTCTTTTCAACAAAACGGTGTTGGAGAAACCTGACAGCAACATGCAAAAGCATGAAGCTGGACTACTTTCTTACACCATACAAAAAATAAATTTAAAATGGATGGAAGACCTAAAAGTGAGACAGGAAACCATCAAAATCCTAGAGGAGAACACAGGCAGCAACCTCTTTGACATTAGCTGTAACAATTTCTTACTACCTATGTCTCCTGAAGCAAGAGAAACAAAAGCAAAAATGAACTATTAGGACTTCATCAGGATAAAAAAGCTTCTGCACAGAGAAAGACAACAAAACTGAAGGGCCACCTTTGGAATGGGAGAAGATATTTGCAAATGACATCTGATAAAGCGTTAGTATCCAAAATATGTAAAGAACCTAAAAACTCAATACCTGAAAATAAATATTCCAGTTAAAAATGGGCAGAAGACACAAATAGACATTTTTCCAAAGAAGACATACAGATAGCTAACAGACACATGAAAAAAATAATCACTATCACTCATCATCAGGGAAATAAAAATCAAAACTAAATATCACCTCATGCATCTGTCAAAATGGCTAAAATTAACAATATAGGAAACAGCAGGTATTGGGGAGGATGCAGAGAAAGGGAAAACCCTCTTTTACTGTTGAAGGGAAGGCAACCTGGGACAGTCACAACTTTGGAAAACAGTATGGAGGTCCTTCATAATGTTAAAAGTAGAACTACCTTGTGAGCCATCATTGTACTACAGGCTGTGTACCCCAAAGATACAAAAATACTAATCGGGAGGGATACTTCCACCCCTATGTTCTTAGCACCATTATAAACAATAGGCAAATTATGGAAAGAACTCAAAAGTCCATCAACTGGGGAAGTGATACAGAAGAAGCAGGATATAGATACAGAATGGAATATCACTCAGGCATCAAAAGAATGAAATCTTGCCTTTCACAATGATGTGGATGGAGCTAGAGTGTGTTATGCTAAACAAAATAGAGAAAGATCATGATTTCACTCATATGTGAAAGTTAAGAAATGAAACAGATGAACATGGGGGGAAAAAGCAGACTCTTAACCCAAAAACAGACTCTTAACTAAATAGTGGGTTGCTAGAGGGGAGGTGGGTAGGGGGGTGGGTTAAACACATCATGGGGATTAAACAAGGCACTTGGGATGAGCACTGGGTGTTATATGTAAGTCATGAATCACTAAATTCTACACTTAAAGGTAACATTACACTATATAATTACTAACTGGAATTTAAATAAAAACCTAAAACTGCAAAAAATAAAAATAAATAAAAAGAATAGAAACCAAAAGCACAGGGATTGAAAAGAAGGAAGAGCACTTTATTTGTAGATAATATGACTTTGTTCAAAGTAAATTAGAAAGAATATAGCATTAAAAATCTGCTGCTATTGGGCAGCCCTGGTGGCTCAGCAGATTAGCGCCACCTTCAGCCTAGGCCCTGATCCTGGAGACCCCAGATCGAGTCCCGTGTCTGGCTCCCTGCATTGAACCTGCTTCTCCCTCTGCATGGGTCTCTGCCTCTCTCTCTCTCTCTTTCTCTGTCTCTCATGAATAATACATAAAATCTTTTAAAAAAATCTGCTGCTATTAATTTGCAGGATTCTATGTCAATATTCAAAAATTCATTTATTTTTTGTACATTAACAATTAACAAGTTGAAATTAAAATTTAAAACAGTATTTAAAACCACATCGACATCATGAATACTAAGGAATAAATTTAACAGAGTATTGCAAGATCCTTATAGTGAAAACAAAACAAAACAAAAAAACATTGGTGACAGGGATTATAGGAGTTCTTGAATAGTTAGATATACCATCCCAGGTTGGGCAGCCAGCAACTCCTGTTATCCAACAAGAAAAGTTATTATAAAAAGCAAAAATAATTCAAGGTCATTTAACTCTAAAAGTTTTTCTTAAAATTGTAGCAAACTGATTCCAGCATTATATTTAAAAAGTTTTTTAAAAAATAAATGCATTTGATTCTGTTAGGCTTATCTCAGGAAGAGAATGATTTATTTAAATTATGTACAATGAAATTCATACATAAAGAGATTGTGAAGAAAAATGATAAATGTTAATAAACATGAATATATTTGACAAAATGCAATATCAATTCATTATATATAAAACAACTATTTTTCAGGACACCTAGCTCAGTGGTTGAACGTCTGCATTTGTCTCAGGGAGTGATCCTGGAGTCCTGGAATCGAGTCCCACATCGGGCTCCCTGCATGGGGCCTGCTTCTCCCTCTGCCTGTGTCTCTGCCTCTATTTCTCTGTTTCTCATGAACAAATAAATAAAATCTTAAAAAAAAAAAAACCTTTTTAGAAAAGTGGGGATTAAAAAGGTATTTTTTAGTGTGATACATACTAAATATGACATGATAGAATTTATTCCTATCAAGATGAGAAAAGAGTCAAAAATGATTATATTATCACTTGTTTTTCACATCCTAGTGAGGGACATATATAGTAAAAACTTTTTTGAAAAAGCAAAGCATTGGTTAGGGGGATAATAAAATATTATTTGCAAAACAACTGATAGTATACATTTTTATGCTAAACAAAATTATGAATAATAGGAAAATTTGAACTATGGCTGAATATATGGTGCATATAGAAATGCCAATTGCAAATCTATACCTCTGAAATAAACTAATAAAAATACCATCTAAGGTAATATCAAAGGATATAAATTATTTCAAAATATATATAACAAGAAATTCTCAATGATTCCATGTAAATAATTATTTAACATTTGGGGAAAAGTAATAAAAATGATGAGGAAAAATTCTACGTTTATGAAATAAGAAAATAAGTATTACAATCAGAATTTTTTGCAAATTTTCTGTTAGTTCAATGCAATTTAAATTAAAATACTAACAGAGTTTTTATAACATTTGATTAAATATTTCAAACATTTATTTGAATGAGGAATAATAGGACAAGAATAATTAAGATGCATCAGAGTAGTAAGGAGGAAGGAATTGTATTATAGGATATCTAGCCTTATAAAACTACAGTATGTAGTATTGTGTGTAATTAGCATAAAATATATTCATATATATGATTGAATGATTCTACTTATTGATGGGAATAGAGACAATTTTTATATCTCTTTGAAATACGATGAGTTAGCTTGGAAAATCCATGGGGAGAATGGGAAATTTTATTTGAAAATGGGAAATTTTTTAAAATTAATTAAAGCAGACAATTATTGATATGAAATAAATTAAGTTGGATTCCTTTCTCATGCCATTATGAAAGTAAAATCCAGATGAAAATAAGGAGTTGAATATCAAAAGTATTATTTTAAAAAATTTGATCTAAAGTCAATCCACTCTATTTCTGAGCATGGGATAGTGAAGTATGTCTTAAATAAGGCAAAAATTGCCATTTATAAAGCAAAAGACTGACAAATGGGATTGCATCAAAATGAAAAAGTCTCTAAATCAAAAGCCACTTTATAGAAATTGAAAATACAAGCTACAAAGTAGAAGAAGATATTTGCAATACATGCAACCACTAAAGAAATATAAAGAACTCCTACAAATCAGTATGAAAATGACAAACAACCTAATTTAAAAAAATAAAAAAATACATGAGAAAGTACTTTACAGAATAGGTAACATATATGGTTAGTGAGGATATGAAGGGGTATTCAATCATATTTATGATCAGATTAATGTAAATTGAAAACAGAATGAGATTCAATGTTACACATTTTCAAACAGCAAATATCAAGTATGTCAATACTATGTACTTGAAAGAGCGTGATTCATCAAAATCCCTTATAAATTGTTGTTGAAACTGCAGGTATTGTATAGGGCCATTTTGTATATTTTAAAATATAATTTAACATTATCCTATAAATTTTAACATTTACAACCCCCTTTATTATCCATGAATTTATCTTCTAAGTACATAAAAAAGAAAAAAAATACATAAAAAAGAAAAACAATACAAATATATTTTAGGATACAAGGATATTAATAGCAGCACTGTTTAGAATAGCTAAAATGTGCCCATCAACAGGAGGATGGATAAAGTATGTGTATTCAAACAATGGAATATTATACAGTGTTCACAGTAATGATCTCCAGCTGATCTTGATAATATAGATGAATCTTATTAATAACAACATTTGGTTTAAAAATCACCAAGGACTGCATAAAGTATGATACTATTTTCATAAAGTCAATATATTCAAGACTATATACTTAGTAGAAATGCCTTGTATGTGACCAAACTAAATTATTTTAAAAGATAATAAGAAAGGTACGATTAAGAGAATGGCTATCTTGGGTGGTGGGAGATAGAAGACTTGAGTAAGGTTGAACCACATAGGAGGAAATGAATTATTGTCATTATTTTATTTTCACGTTGGCAAGCAGTTTCTAGACATTTATATACTTAAATACAACCATTCACACACACAGTCATGCATACGGGTGAACTATGTATTGGCCAATGATTAAAAAATGTCATGAATCAGAAAAGAGTAATTCAGTTTTGTGCACCTGAGACATAGAGATTAAAAACCAACACACACACAGCAAATTCTTTAGGATAGCTTTGAAGCTTTTCTTTATGTGGTCATAGGTCTCATATGCAGCCTCAGTTTTTGCCAGTTAGTGGATAATATTATACAGCAGCAAACCACTTCTGTTTTTTCAGCTGTATAGAGTCCTGTTTTCATATTTATTCTTCATAGTTCAATTCTTCTTCTTCTTTTTTTTTTTTTTTTTTTAAGAAGCCTCTCTGATTCTTCTGATTCTTACCAAAGATCTCCAATTCTGGGCCTCCATAACGTACTTAGCTGCTTCCATGTGGAGAGTGGACTTTCCTTCACTAGACTTGAGCAATTTAAAATATAGAAGTGAATTTGTTTCATCCATATGTTCCCCAACTAGGTGCTAAACGTGGAACGTAAGCAGACAGTCTCTGACCATCTCTAAACTATTCAGCAATTTAGTTGAATAGAGAGAAGTCCAGGAATTATGATACTAGCATCATCCCACCACCACCATTACAGACAAAGAGAAAAGTTTAAGACTGACATATTTTCCCCGTGTTTTTCACATCTGTTGGTGATCTTTGTTGAAACAACTGTTGCATTGAGGTCTCTCGTTTTATTAATCCTTATATACTTATTAATTGGCACTCCTCAATAAAAAAAAAACTTTCCCTTCCCTCCCCTCCTTCCTTTTTTATTGAATCTTAGTATAGGCTGGTGGATTTTTATTCTATTGAATATGTTATAATAAAATGTTTATTACTATTGCTATTATTATTATTACTGTTCTAAGAAGTTTGATACTCATAATAACCATCCTTAGGCCAGTGGGAGCCTTTCAAACTGGCTCCTTATCTTTTTGACATGACTTCAATAGTTGTTGAGCATTTTATATATATATATATATGCATATATATATATATTTCATATTTACACTTCAGCTTCATATACACCACCTCTGTTTTCTTTTTCTCTTCTGTTTCTACCTGAGTAAAAACTATGACTCCCGATTTTATCAGTATGTTTATTCATTTGATCTTTCACAGAGTACAGACTAAATAATTACAGAATCGTAAAATGAATACCATCCAACAAGACTACTAAGTAAAGTTCAAAATTGTATTGCAATTTTCATTGCTCTTAGAATATGCTCCATTAAAAGTGTACAATCAAAATACAGTTTTCAAAATTACATGAATTACTTTTCCTCTGTATATTTAAGAAAATTTCCTGTACAGTTGGGATAGCATTTATATGTATTCAAGTCCAACATTTGCTTTTGAGGGACACATGTTAGTCTTTTTAATCATTATATTATTTTTTATCTGTAATAAAATTATTATGTAATGTGTTATTAATACATTTTAAGTAAATCAATGTTCTTTTTGAGAACTGAATTATCATTATTCTTGAACATTTTGACATTTTTATTAAAACTCTCCTTTTATATTTCTGTGATTCCCATCTTGATATTTACTCTTCCTTCATTTACTCATAATGTATTTCGGTTTTTCTTTCCTCTTCTCGTGTTGATTAATTAACTAATTGGCTGACTTTTTTCTCTAATTCTATGAAATTTCAATATGATTTGAATTTGAAATGTAAAAATAATGTCTTTCAAGAAAGGTAAGCTCCACCCGTATATTGAATATAACCTTCCTTAATAATACGTTTTTTTGTAAGTGCACATATGCAGTATACATATTAATGCATGTACAAATTCATGCATGTACATTTTTATGTATATATATATATAATACAAATATGTGCATTACTTTGTGCTTAGCTCTGTTTTGAGCTAAATATTTTACTTTTTTAAGAAAGATTTTATTTATTTGTTTGACAGCTAGAGAGCACAAGCAGGAGGGGGAGCAGAAGAGGGAGAGGCAGAAGCAGGCTCCCTGCTGCGCAGAGAGGCAGATGTGGACATAGGACACCATCCCAGAACCCTGGGATCAGGACCTGAGCTGAAGGTAGACACATAACCAACTGAGCCACCCAGGTGCCCCAATATTTTACTTTTGAAGGTATTTATGTCATTTAGGTTTGTGGTTATGTTTTTCTTTTTAATCCTAGCAGTAAAAGTAAAACATTATTTTAAGAGATACAAATGGCAAACACTATAAACATTTTCAAAATGTTATTTGCTTTTTTTTTGCAACTAACTTATCTATCTGAAATATCATATTCTTAATTCATTGTTGAGAGTGAAATACCAATATTCTATCTCAAAGCTCAAATTGTCTACTGGAAAAAAAATGATTTTCTTTATCTTCTGAATGATGGAATTATATAAAATGGAAGTTTTTCACATTCATGTCAAAATTCACCCTGTAAATTCCTTCTGTTACTTCAGTCTTAAAGATCTGTATTGACTTGGTAAAGTAGCCTGTTACAAAATTGAAATATATATTAAAAAAATACCATGGCATTGTTCAGGAAGTATAAAGGCACTTTATTAGGAATATAGTTTGGGCTGCAATATTTACTTAATCTTACAGTTGCTTTACTTTGTCTTTGTCTCTCACCTTTTCCAAAAGAAGATTTTCTTATATGTGAAAACCCCATTGCTTGGCAGGCTAACAGAAGTAATGTCTTTTTGTATCACAGTATCACCTGAAATATTTCCTTAAATCATCAAAAGATATTTAAAGCCAATCTAAGTTTGTAAGTGTAATTCCATCTTCAAAATGAATCCATATAAGTAAAAAAAAAAGTTGAATATTGCCAATTCATATCATATTTAAATCAAGAACTGTTGAATAGAACTCTAAAATGAAAGTATCCTCTTTTTTTTTAATACATGTGATGGTCTTTTGATTTATCAACTTGATTAAGCTACAGTCCCCACTGATTCAAACCCTAATCTATGCTTATGTTGTAGGTGTGATTGAAATACATATTAGTTTATTTTAAGGAAGGAATATGGCTCTGAATAATATGAATGCATCTGATTCAGTCAGTTGAAAAACTTTAAAAGAAGAGCTAAGAATCTCCCCCAATAAGGAAAAATGCTGCTAATGTACAGTAGCTTCAGGTCATGCCAAAAGAGACAGCCTGATCTTCCTGTTGGCCTGCCCTTTGGAGTTTGGACAGTTCCACAACCACATAAACCATGTTATTGGAATAAATATCTTAAAATATATCTCCTACTGGTTCTTATATTGAACTCTGACTAACACAGATTTTAGTATTGAAAGTGATGTTATATTTATTTTTCCTTTTTATTAGCAGCTGCTTTGAATTATCCATGTAGCCACTCAACTTCACTGTATTTGGTATTTTGAAATCATCATGCACACCGGTATTAAATTTTTAGTTTTGGATAGACGATATAGTGTCATTCCCCTTCTTGCCTGTGCTTCATGTTGAAGATTAATATTTTCTGATCAAAGTACTAAATTTTATCTGGTTTGACACCTGTAAATCCAAATATAATTGCTCAACAATGTATCTGAAGTAACATCATTAGAGCATTTTGAAATAAGGACACTCAGAAGAAGCAATGGATTTGATTTATAAAATCTAATTTTATGATGAAACAACTAGATTGCAGTTGCCTATTGGAGGCATGGACAGTTTATTTCTGTATTCATTCAGTTAATACTATTAAGGGCCTTATTATAATCTTGGCACCTAGAAGGAAGGCAAAAAGGAGCTGAAGCAGTGTGGAGAAAATGACATAATAAAGTAACCTTAAGTTACAGGAGATAAATTCTAAGAAACTTATAAAGTGGTATTTCTATAGAAAAACAAAATACTGTGCATGAGAGAAAAAAATTACCATAACTTCAGGTTAGGTTGCCAAAACTTACAGACCCTAGATCTGTTCCTATAGAATTTGGGTCCCTGCTTTCTTATTTAATTGCTGATTTTTGAAATGGACCCTTGATGGAGAAATTAAAACCCTTGCCAGATTTTGAAGTGCAACCATTGATCAAAAGAATTGTCAGATAAGTGTATTATATATATTTATCCTTTAAGAAAGTGACTGGGAGTCTTTTAAAGAGAATGGAAAGTGGAGAGCAACAGAGTGTAGACAATACACTGTATTGCTGATCACTGTCTTTTGTCTCCTACGTTGGAACGCCAGGATGGATACAAAGAGGCCCACAGAGGTACCACACCAACAGAAGAGAACTGTAAAGTGGTGTTGTGGTTGGTTAGGGGAAAAAAAAGCCCTAAAAAAGTAGCATCATGCCATTCATGCCCTGACCCTCTGGCTTTCTTTCTTACCTACTAGAAGACATGGTGGACATCCATTAAGTTTGCACATGTCTGAATGGGGAACCAATGGACCTGAACTTGAGAATCTGTATTCCTGATAGTAACTCATTATGAAATATACAGAAAGATCTCATAGAAAAGAAAATGAGCTATGGCATGCATTGAAGTCTTATAAAGAAATTCACTTTGGAAATGGTGGTTTAAACAAAAATTAAATTATATGCAAAATTTCCTAAGAAATATGTTCGGTATATACTTTAGTAATATGAAGTCAAATATGATCAGCATGACAGCAGTCAAGGAAGAATTGTTGGCTGAGAATGGAAAATAATGATCAATCAGAAAACTGACAGGGTGAGAAGAAGAGAGAATAAGTTTTCCTTCTTGGTCAAGATGTGTTGTGGAAAAAAGAAGAGTGAGAATTCCGCTTTTAAATATTACCAAATTACAATGGTATCACAATTGGAGGGAAAAACATGGTCTAATTAGATTGATGAATTAAGAGAAGTGCCCATAGGAAGATGGTGATTACAGTTTGAAGTTTCTTACAACCAGTAGAAATTACAAATACCATAGATCATGCTATACAAGAAAAGGATCAGTGAGGCAACAAAAAATTATAGTCATCCAGATAGATGGATACACAAGTGAAAAAATCTCTTTTCACTTCAGGTTTTGGTTGATAACAGAATCAGATTAAGGATTTAGTCAAAACAACTCCAAATTGAATTTATCAAAACCATGAGCTGCTGTTTGAAATTGAAAAGATGATGAGTCATTGAAAAATCCACCCTTGATTTAGATACTACACAGGTAGGGGAAAATGAAGATAGGAAACCTATTCTCCTGAAGCCAGATCTCCCTGGAACTCCTTTGCCTTGTCATCCTGGCTGGGCTGGGAGTCTTCTGAGGAGAGACACCCAGGAGATCTGATCCAGAGACTCCCTGTGTATATTCCCAGCAAAGGCCTTTAAGGGATCTGGCTCCAACAACCTTCCCCACTTCACATCGGTAGTGGAAGTAGGAGTGCTAGTGGGGTCAGGGAGTGGGGGGTGCTATTCACACAGTCTGGGAGGTGGTAGAGGACTGAGGGCAGGTGCCAGGCTCCCTGGAATTGGCCTGTATCTGGGCCTTGGAGACATACAGTGGGCCGCGGGGGGGGGGGGGGGGGGGGGCAGGTTTCAGGGACACGCTGAGCTGCCAAGGTTTATCCTGCTGCTCCAAAATAGACTTGCCAACTGCCCTGAAGGCAGAGTTTGTGGGGTGTCAGAAGCCATTCAGGGCCTGACCATGGCTACAGAAGATGAAAGAGACCTGGGAATCATGACTGTCAGACCCCAAGTCCCATAAAGATAGCAGGGCCAAACGGGCTCTGATAGTAACAACCTTTCCAGCCTACTTATTGATGGCACAGTGTGGGAAATTATTGGCCTTAGAAAATGAATCCAATTCCATATTGTACTAATCTGTCCCTGAGGAACAATCACACCCTACTACCTTATCTTTATCTACACAAAGATTGGTTTGTTTGCAATACAACATCAGCAGGCCTGCTAAGTTTGGTGCATATTACGCACAGTGTTCCAGATTGTTGAGCATGCTCTTTTAAGCAGAAACTCAGCCATCATCCCTCCTTTTGGATCCTCTTTTCCTTTAGTAATTCAGAGAAAAAGAAAAATTAAAAACAAAAACAAAAATAAAAAAACAAAAAACAAGGTTACCACCAGCTAATGCTGCTCTACACAATATCACCTTGTAGATGGTGCCCACAGGCAAGGTTCCTCTTACCATCTCCAATGCATCCAAAGTCTGTGTGTGTATTTATTTTCTCCAATAGTGTTTAGTATTCTCTCCTTCAGAAGACTGGATTTCTATCAACTCTCTTATCCATGGGCTTCTGTCTGAGTTAGCATTCTCCTGGTCTTCCCTGACCATGCCTGAGATGGGATGAGGCCAGTTTTGCAGCCCATGCCAAGGTCTATCTACTATTACCAGATGCAAGACTCCTCCTGCATCACTTGGTAAATGGTACTGGGTCCCACAACTCCCGCAGAGACATTTTTGTTCATGGGTAGATGCCTAATTATTTATTAATAAAGGCGGACAAAAAGAAGGGTTATCTTATACTGCGTCACCCTGATCTCCCTCCTCCTCATGTTATTTTTCTTTATCTCGGGTTGTCTGAAAGAATATCTATGGTAAGCTGCAAGAAGATGTCTATTCTCGGAATACAGTATAATTCATTAATAACAACTCCTCTTTCCTTTCCTTGGTCTGAGCATATTGAACATTAGATCCATTGCTGTATAAGTCCCAGTACTTTTATAAGAATTTAGACAATCACTTATTTGCTCTCCCTACAGTCTCTGCCTCTAGGGAAACTACACCTGCTCTGACCGGGTATGGAAGATTTTCAGTTCCATTCCTCCTAAATGTAATTTTGAAACTATCTACTTATAAATGTACAGTAGCTGGCCGCGTAATAATCGTCAAGTACATAAGATGAGTAAAGTTGTTCCAAACTCACCATTATTTGTATCTCTTCTGGCTCCATGATGCAGCAAAACTTCAGAGACCCACACATGCCATGATTTGGAAATAGTGATGGTAGTGAGGGCAACACATAAACTGAATGGAATGCATTTGTGCTGAGCCCCCAATTTTTCATGAGTGATGTGTATCTATTCCCCTTGACTTTATGCAAATGCAAGAAACTGACTCAATAATCACAGTTAAAACCGCATCCAATGTGCTGTGTATCTTGCTGAGCTATTCCGATAATATTGCACTTGCAGTTTCCCAAACCATATTTTACCCAGTCAGACTTAAAATATTGCTCTAGTCTGCCTTTATTTCTCTGAAGTGACACCTTGAAAGTGATGCCTTGTGTGTTATAGAAGATGGACTAAACGCAGATTCAATAAACTGTCTGTCTAATTTATACCACACACAACAGCATCTGGGGACAGTGTGCAATAAGGCAAAAAGGGAAGAAATAAATAGTGCTTCTGGCATTTCAGAGACTGCAAAGTTTTGAAGCCATAGGGACTGTATTTTGTTTGCTGTTTGTACCTCAATCCCAAGAACTTGTCAATTTTTAAGTCTCCCACATCCCCTATGATGTGTACAACATCACAAACTCATCTAGGAAATATCTGCTATCAGATTTTAGTTAGTTTCCTCTCCAGCATTTCACAAGTGGGATATTCTTAAATACTTGATGAACTTAGAAAACCACACACAATCTTCTAACATAAGTGCTGTCTTTATGAAACCTGTTTGTCTTTTTCTTGAGAAAAAAAAAAAAAAAAACATTTGCCAATCCTCTCTCCCCTTCAAAGGTGTGTACAGGATTCTAAATTAAAGGAAAATAATGGATTGGGAGGCCATGATGAGCCAACGTATAAAACATTGCAATAAATAGCCAAAGATGTATTTTTTAATGCATGTGTAAGACGCATTGGATAGCAATTATAGACATTTTGTTGATCAATTAAGTTGAAAATATGGTCAGGCCAATATGTCATTCAAGTTTGTAATGCTCACAATACATTATAAGGCATTGTCTCTGTTAGATAGTGATTGCTTACCTTATCAAAGCAAAACTATTTTGATCTGCAAAACAATGTTTATGTCAATTCCACAGTATTTAGAGAAACAACGCAATACTATTCTGATATATTACACACCAAGTAGAACGTAAGGAGGTAATAAAACTAAGTAGTTTAGTATTTCAGTCATTTGAAACCTTGAAAATGATTAATTGTTATCAATAAGCACAAAAAGTAATTAAGAAAATTGAGTAAAAACCGATTCCCAAAATATAAAAATGCTATTGATCATATACATTTTTCATCAAAATCAGAAGTTAAATTTTAAAGTGCACATAATCTCACCAAATACTTTTGATCTTTTACTGTGGTCTTGTTTTTGCATCTAGGTTTAAAAAAAATGGCCCATATGTAAGAAGTATATTTCTTGGTATTTCCAATTGATTGAGGATTTACATTGGATCATAAATTTGACCTTTCTTTTTTGGATGAGAAATGCTTTACGATTCTCATATTCACCTTCTGACACTTAAGCTGTAGTTGTAAAATGGAATAGAACTATTGCCCTCAGGTAAATGTCATATTCTGTGACCACATTTTCAGAAAGTTATAAAGATGCTGTAGGGGAACATTGCAAAAAGTTAAGGGATACATTTATTTATAGAATCAGGCTAAATGATGGTTTAATATATTTTGTAATGGATGTAACAACTGAAGACAAACATACTCTTCTAATATTTTATGTATTGTAAGAATTTAAATATCTTAAATGGTGATCATCATCTTTAGCGAGGGGAAATGGTTATTCTATAAATGTTCTCCAAATGAAATTCCTTTAGAAATGATTTTGCAAAATACTAATTTTAATTCGTATTTATTCATTCCTTTTTAAAATTAGAAGGTATTTGAACTTTTTTATGGTTACAAAGATTCATTGCATTTAACAGATAATAACTACTAGCCTATTCTTTATGAGCTACTGATGTTTAGAAGGGAGACTGATTTCTAAAACCATCAAAATTTATTTTTAAGACTTTGTTTCCTACAGCAGTTTTAGGTTCACAGTAAAACTGAGGGGAAGGTGCAGAGTTTTCTTGTACCGTCCTGCCCCCACACATATAGCTCCCCCATTATCAACACCCCCCATCGGAGGAGTACGTTTGTTACAATTGATGAACCTACTTAACATACCATTATCACTCCAGGTCCATAGTTTATTTTAGGGTTCACTCTTGGTGCTATATAATCGGTTGGTTCGAACGAATGTATGGTACATATCCACCATGATAGTAGCATGTAGAGTATTTTCCCTCCTCTAAAAATCTTTTACAAATCCTTTAAAATCTTTAAAAAAATATTATTACTTACTAAATATAAAACATTTTATATAAGAGAAAGTTTGAGCAAAAAAAAAAAAAGTTTGAGCAAGTTCTTAATCAATGAACATCATAACATTAGCTTGTTTTGATAATATAATCTTCCTCCACCCTGGGACACCTGAACCAGCTTTCCCTGAGTCTGCCGGTAAGTCTGGAAACGAGGAATGTTCAAGCAGAATCGCTGACTGCTACAGACGCTAGAGTAAAAGCCTATAGAAAGTTTTCGGCTCTCTATAGTTAGTACTTTTTTGTGACCTGAGATTCTTTCTCTCACCACTTCTAACCAATAAAGCATAGTTGTTGCTGCTTTCCTCCACCACTTAAATCTTCCTCAACTTCATTTTTAGTGAACTCTAACTTAGGAATATATGCAGTAGGGAGTTCTGAGAAATACGGTCTCAGTGTAACTGAACCGAAATAGAACAATCCGGCACAAATACAGTAAGATATGAAACTCACCATTTAATATTCCCTTTGCCCCCAGTTCCTATTTCTGGACATGTTCCCTCTTCATGGGGCAGAGCAAATCTTTCCACCCAGATGCTCAGAACTTAGTGTCCAAGATTTCTTGAAAGATGCAATGTGGGGCTATGAATCATCCACCAGCACTTTGGATCAGAACCCAGGGACATGAAGAACTAAGGGTTGCTTGAGTAATCTATTTCTAGTTGAAGTTGGTAAGGAGAAGGGAGTAGGACCGTGGCAACTGCATTAATTTTCTGGATGCAGCAATAGCAGTGATTATATCCGCAACGTATATTGTCAAAAGCACCTTATCGATGGCAGTAGAAAAACAATTTATATCTGTATCCAGTGCATACTCTGCTCTCACTAAAGATTAAAGCCAATCCTATGGACCTTCACATACATAGAAAGAGCTATACAATATCTATTCTTCTGTGATTATTTCTAATATTTATTTTTTAATTCTTCTAAATCCTAAACTCTAACATTGCCATTTTTGAAATTTTCATTAAAGTATAACATGCATACAAGAAAAACCTATAAGAGCTCAAATTTCGTCTTCATCTGCAGCCCGTACACAGATCAAGAACAGAGGCCCACACAGTGTCCCTTTAGCATCTCCCACTAAAAGATAACTGTTATCCAGACTTCTTTTCCACTTTTTTATCTTTATATAAATGAAACCATACAGTAAATGAGCTTCAGTATCTGCTTTCTTCTGCTCAACATCGTATTTGTAAGTTATCCAAATTGTTGAGTGACTGTAGTTAATTTATTTTCTTTGCCAAGCCATAATTGACTGGGTAAATATATATTGCAATCATTTATTCATACTACTCTTGATGAGCATTGGGTAGTGTCCAGGTTCTCGCTATTATAAATTTGTGAACATTCTAATGCATGTCTTTGGTATAAAAAAATATGCATATTCTACAGAGTATTTTCTTAGGAGTAGAAGAGTGAGGTCATAGGAGATACATACACTGAGCTGTAGTTATTAGTGCCTGTAATCATTTTCAAAATTGATTTGTAGTGTGTTCCATTTATGCAAGTTAGGAAAAGTTGCTTAATTATCTTCTTCAAATGCACTGTATCCTTACTGATGTTTTCGCCTGTTGTATTACCTATTGAGAAAGGTTTGTGGGTGGTACTCACTGTCTTTTTACTTCTGTCAATCTTTGCTTTACACAGGTTCTATGCTTAAAGATGTAGAGTAGTGATTTCTTCATAGAAAATTGGTTCTTTTATCATCATGACATTCCTTCATTATCGCTAGGAGACCTCTGTTTGTAACGTATACTGTCAGAAGCTTAACTAAATCAAGAGAACTGAGCCGCCAGGTATTAGTGTCCCATTAAGAAAACTAGCCAAAAAAAAACAAAAAAAAAACAAAAAAAAAAAAAACAAAAAAAAAAAAAAAGAAAGAAAGAAAAAGAAAGAAAGAAAGAAAGAAAAAGAAAGAGAGAGAACAAGCCAATATGAAAGTAACCACCAAGCCTTTAAGCACTCGCTTTGACAGTATACATAACAAAGAGGCTAAAGGGGAGAAAACACTGATTCCTCTCCTCTCTTTTTTATTTTTTCACACTGAATGACACAAGTAGGGGGGGGGGGGGGCATCTCACTGCCGAGGAAGCCCTGAATAAAAGGCTTCTGCAGTTTTATGGACCTGTGTACTGGGAGGAGAAGGAAGATCTAGAAGACAAAAAGTACTGAGTCGCTGAGTCAGAGTGCAGATATATCTTCAAGCCCACCCCCTTCCAAAAGAGAGATCTCAGAAGAGGCACCTGAGGTAGGCCTTAGCCAAAGGTTCGAAATAAAGAGGCTTCCAATTGAAGACATTTGTCCCAGGAACACGGGTATGTGTAAAAGCATGGCCTACCAGGACCTGAGTCCCAACTGCAACTCACTTCAGCGACCAAGATGCATTCACCATGCCGGAGTTGAGGGTCTCATCTAGGGAACTTTTTGATGTCAAATTTCGGAGCCTGACCTCCTCTCCAACCCCTCCAATTTCAATCCACAATTTAGATGGCTGGTTCAAAGAAAGATGAAAAATATTACATTAAAAATAATAATCCCTGTGGTTCTCATCACAGATGCAGTTGATTGATAGGCCTCATTCCAATGCGACCTTAAAGGCTGCCTCAACATTGAGGTGGAACACATTACCATTTAGAGATCTTAATAAATAAAGTTTTGCAGCAAACAGTGAGATGAGATTAAAGTAGGATATACTTTCCAATTTTCGGTGCCCCATCTTGCCTCCAAGATCACAACTGGTAGAAGACAATGACTAAGGAATTCAAAATTCAGCTAAAATCTATGTTATTTATAAGTCAATCTCTTCTAGAAGAGTAGTTAATCTCATATTGTATTTTCAAGAAACAGCATTACGATTTTTAGAGCGATATTTTCTGATAAGGTATTAGAACATGAAAAGATGTTTTGTTTCTCAAAAAAATTTACTACTATTATTTTACTTTATGGTATGTAACTTCTTGATAAATCTGCATTTTCTCATATGCTTTAGTTTAAATAAACTTAAAATTTTATGTTTCAGCTTGAAAATCCATAACCAAATCTAAATTGGTTATAATAATGGCAAAATCTGAGAGCTATTCTTAATCACAGATACAATAAAAATATTAATCTGTAGACTTCCCATGCCCACAATTGAAATATTCCAGATCAGAAAATATACTACAGGGATGCCTGGGTGGCTCAGCGGTTTAGCGCCGCCTTCAGCCCAGGGTGTGATCCTGGAGACTTGGATCAAGTCCCACATTGGGCTCCCTTCATGGAGCCTGCTTCTCCCTCTGCCTGTGTCCCTGCCTCTCTCTCTCTCTCTCTCTCTCTCTCTCTGACTCATGAATAAATCAATAAAATCTTAAAAAAAAAAAAAAAGAAAATATACTACAGTCTGAGGCTCTGATCCAGCAGTTAAGGGCTTGCTCTTAGTCCTCTTCTTTTAAGTTCAAGATATGACATTGCTTGAAACACATGATGTGTTTATGTTCATAAATAAAAATGTTATTTTCTGACAACTTTATGGGGTCATAGTGAGCCCTGCAGTTATTCTCTGGAACTAAAACCTGCCTGATTTCTAACCAGCTGTCATGGATACTAAAAGAATTCTACTTTGCTTTACAAGATTCTCTCTCTCTCTCTCTCTCTCTCTCTCTCTCTCTCCACATAGCTATATATATCCAGGCTACATTTTCTTCCAAATTCTGTTAACCACTATATATATATATATATATGACATGCAAACCGTGAGTGAATAATAGCTATTAATTGGTGATTATATGAGAAAGATGGTGGGACAGGAAGCCCAGACTCTCCTTCAATCACAAAAGACACTAATTCCACATTACAAGGACTTGATACCCCTTGTGGTAAATCCAGAAAACAATTAAGAGTCTCTTGCTTGCCAGGCAAGCATGTAATCAGCTGCATCAAAGAGTGTAGAGACATTTGTGACAGTCACTTGCCCCTCTTCCTGGCTCAACACCTACACAATTGAGAAGTATTGTATCCCAGAGTTTCTGCTATAAAAAGTGTAGCAAAACAGGGCAAAAGAAGGCGTGAGATTTGCATAGATCCACATGACACAATAGTGAGAAAAATAAGAATGTGTGCTACAGTTGTTGATATAAATTAAAGCCACAAACTACCAGCAACACCCTTTGGAATCTACAGTTTGACAAGTTTTTGGAATATTGTAATTGCTTGGCCTGGTCACACCACTGCTCAGAGACATGATTAATGAAAAGTCTTTCAGAAACCTAATCAAATAAATAAAAAAGAAAAAAGAAAGAAAGTAAAATAGAATAAGGGGTAGTATATAATGGAAAATCATGCTGTTTTAAAATGTTAATGAACGTTGAGAAAAAAACAAAATGAACAAAATAAAATTCAAAAATCAGTGGATAGTATAAATGGATATGTAATTTTGAAAAGAATGGAATAATAAAATAGAATTACCTTTAAGAATTAGCCAAAAGCCCAAATAACCTTATAAATATCTTTCCAAATTTAATATTAATATTCCAAATAGTAATAAGACAGATAATCTCCTTGCTACCTAAATTTTTCTGGGACTTTCCAGATATTAATAAAACAAATAATCTCCTTGCTACCTATATTTTTCTGGGACTTACATGCAGAAAATGTTGTAGGTTAATCTAGCTCATTTTGCAAAGCCGTATGACAATGATGTCTAAAATTTATTAATATTGCATAAAATAAATACAGACAAACTTCTATTATTACCACACATATTCCCTTAACTTTCAAAGACCTCTACATTTCTTGGCCTTTGCAAATGCCAATCCTTCTGCTTCGAACTCTTTTCCTGCTGCATTATCTCTGTTAGCCTTTAACATCCTTCTTGCCTCAGCTTACATGTCTCTCATTAAATAAGACCTTCCCAGGTTCCACCAAACAAGATTAGATTTTCTCTTCCTTATAAATACTACAACTAAAATTGTATGGTGGGTTTTTGGTTAATATCTCTCCCTGACACACAACCAAACTTAAAGGATGTGGTTCTTGCTTACGGCATTTTCCGAGTCCTAAGAAAGTGGCTGAAATATAATTGATAGACCCTCCATAATTGCCAAATAATTTCTGTATGAGTTGATTAATATGGAAATTAGTGGCAAATACTAGTAAGCCAAACTCAAGAATATACTGATCCCGAAACCCTGTCTCCTGTCACTCCTAGACCCCCACTACTATGACAAGTGTATTATTACATTGATAAATGATACATCATAGGTAGATACATGATAGATAGGTGATAGAAAGATGATATGAAAAAGGGGAAGTAGAAAATAAATAATTCTAACACATTTTCATAAATAGGTGGTGGCAGTTTATTCAACAGTTATTTATAAGGATGTAGGAAAAAGCAGTGCATGTTACATTTAGAAAGATATAATTATAAATTTAAACGCACTATTAATCATAATATTGCAAATGTTCCTTAGGCTCTGTGTAAAACTTTTCAGTATTATGCTAATTTTTGAGTTCCTTCAGAACCACAAATAAAACATGAAGAAAAGACAGGAAATGGATGTTTGCAACTGACAGAAAATATTACCTCTTTGCATTTCAATATGTGAGAGGCAGTTTTGCAAGTGAATTAATTTCTTTCTGCACTTGCTTACACTCTTCTGCCGTTCAAATGTCTCCTCACTCCAAAGCAATGTTTGACTTTAGTGTTGGCAGTTACGCAAACTACAAACTTTTATAGTATTCAGAAATAGTCATCTTTTGTTTGAAGCACTAATCTCTGTTAGTCCTTATGGTCGATGTTTAGGGTTATGGGTTATGCTGTGCCAGGAGTAAGCACTAGGTTCTAAATAACAGAGTAGTTACAGGCTTTTCCAAAATATCGTTGTTGTTGTTTTTTTCCTTATTTGGGTCTCCTAATATGTGGTGTTAAAGGATATCTAATATCTGGTGTTACCTGCTTCTGCCTGGGAACAAGAGAGATACTTAGTGAAACAACCTTAAAATCTCGGTGTATTACAACAATTACGTATTTCTTTCCCTTTATCCTACTTTCTGTGGCCTCTGCATTCCAGCTGAAAAACCAGGCCCTGTATCAGATATTTTATTCTCATAGCAGTGGGAAAAAAGAATAGAAGAATCGCATGTCTCATGAAACACTGGTTGTACACGTCTGTTTCTTTTCCTTCCATTAGCAAGCAATTCACATGTCCATGCCCGAGGTCAAGTGTGGAGTGTGTGCTTTTCCTTCATAGAAAAGGTCAGTAGAGACTTGGTGGAAATAATACAAAGACCATATCCATTTGCTATTCAAGGCCACTTGGATTGTTTCCATGTTTTTATCATGGATAATGATTTTATGTAAAATTAGAAATAATTTTAGAAGAGCACTCTCTCTAAAATAAATAAATATTTTTAAAAGAAGCTATTTTATGCTTCTTCTGTTGCATGTCTCTGTATCTTGAAGATGCAAATCTTCAATTCTAATAGTTGATGTCAAACAGATTTGCAAAGTTGTAGCAATTCACTTGCTCACTGACAGTATATGATATTTCACAAAGTTTTCCATTCTTGTCAAAACTTTCCAGATGAGTGCATACACTTTAATGAGGTGAAAGAAAATAACTCTTACTATGTACTCCTATAAGGATGGGATTATCTTTTAGAATGACAGTAAAATAAAAACACTTTTAAGAAAGAATAACTTAGTTTACCAACATGCTCATGTAAAAATTTCTAATAAGTGGTTAGCCTTAACTTAGATGGAAATTGAGGCAGTCTGCACAGGAAAGGCAGGATTTAAGGGTTGAAAGGTAAATTACCAATAAACATAGCAATTATAAAATGTAAAAATTTATTCTATGTTTTATATTTTCCCAATTAAACACCAATCATGGTCATTATCTAGAATAAAAATAAGAAGAAAAAGAGTGAAATAATAATTTAGAAAAGTGTCAGAATGACTGCTCTTAGGAAAAGTTGTATGATGCTGTAATGGGTTGAATAATTTCTCACAGAAGTGCATATCCCTCAGAACCTATGAATATTACCTTATTTGGAAATATGTTTGTTTGTTTGTGTGTGGGTTTTTTTTTTTTCATGTGTGTTTATTTATTTTTTATTTTTTGTAGATTTAATCACGTTAGGATAAGGTCATTCTGGATTAGGGTGGTCTTTAATCCAATAAGACTACACTCCTTATAAGAAGAGGGAATCTCAAACAAGGAAATATACCTATGAAGGAGCATCACATGATGGTTGAGGCAGAGATTGGGTTTATGCTACTATGAGCCAAGGAATTCAAGAATTGTCAGCAAGTACCACAAGCTAAAAAATAGCTATGGAACACATTCTCCCTTGAGCCCCTCAAAAGAAATCAGTTCTAAAAATACCTTGATATTGGAGTACCTGACTCCAAAACTGTGAAAAAAATGAATTTTTGTTGTTTTAAGCCACTAAGTCTGCGGTAGTTTGTTGCAGTCACCCTAGGAAACCAATACAGTTGCTAAGAAGCACTAATGGTACATTTGATCATCATAATTGTGTGTTTCTTACTACTACATACATCTAGACAGAGTAAATGGAGATTTGGACTTAACCAGGGTTAGAGCTTGCCAGTTTAGTTCAAAACAGAAAATGAAGGACAAATCAATTGCTGAAATACGCAAGGTATTGTGATCGACAATGGAATCTAATGGTGGTGAAGTAAATTTAAGCATGCATAGAATGAGAAAGAAATGGTGATTGTAGAGTCATTGGGTTTTAGTCCTAGATTTAAAACATTGGAATTAGAATATTATAAAAAGTGTGACAGAAAAATATGCAGTAAAATTATTTTAATTGAAAATATGGGATTATGGAATTTAGGCCACATCTATTCTCTTTGCCTCTCCTGATCTAGTCTCTATCTTTCATGCTTATCTCTTCCCCGGGAGACTCAATTCTATGGACCATACCAACCACATTCTATGAATACAGAATAAGTCCAGCCAATGGTTAAATCAAGTATAAAATCACAGTGGAGGGGAGAAAAAGATCAAGCTTCTATGAACTATTTCTCTGTGAGAGCCTTTAGACTGGCTCCATTCCTCAATTCAAGACCTCTGCTCCTCTTTAGATAGTCTTCTCTATATAATATCCTTTTAGTTTAGGTTCATCCCTAGGGATTTAGGAATAATATAACACTGTTGCTACTAACCTCATGCTATTGCATTATGATTAAGTTTCCTCTATTCCCTTCCCATGCATTTCCAAATAGCCATCTAGTAAGTAAATCTCCCATTAGGACCCTGACTGATACAAAGAGTAGATTTTAGGCCAATGGTAAAGTCTTAGGAGAAAAAAAAGTAGGGTTAAGATCATTGGTGGGCAGAAGTTTTAGGAACTGAGTAGGTGGTATGTTGAGAAAAAGTCTATGTAGTTATTGAACCCCTAAGAAATATAGCAGCAAAAATATTAAGAATTTATGGAGAATGAAATGGATGCTGAGAATGTGTATGGCAAGAAAACATGGTCAGTGATATCATCTAAGGCAAAAGTGTTAATGTCTGGAACCAGCAATAAAAATCAAGGATGGTGGGACGCCTGGATGGCTCAGTGGTTGAGCGTGTGCCTTCAACTCAGGGTGTGATCTCATGGTCCAGGATCAAGTCCCATTTCAGGCTCCTGCTTCTCCCTCTGTCTATGTCTCTATGTCTCTGTCTCTCATGAATAAATAAATAAAATCTTAAAAAAAAAAAGAATCAAGGATGACACCTCACTGATCCTGTCATAGACCAGTGTGAGAGAAAAGAGTCATGCTTTATTTTCTTTTTGTTTAACCAAATCTCTATTTTTGAGCACTTAAGAGTATTTCTCATATATGAATAAGCATTATTCCAATTACAATATTGTACCTAATTATTTATTGGGTATAAATTCCCAGAATTGAGAATTGAAAATTCTATGTCAAACAGAAACCATTTCTCAACTTGTTTGATGATATATACCCCAAAAGGGCCAAGTAGGAAGGACTGTAAAGTATATAGATTGGCATTAGGAAAGGCTACAGTCGGGACATCTGGGTGGCTCAGAGGTTGAGTGCCTGCCTTCGTGGTCCAGGATTCCTGGGATCAAGTCCCATATCAAGCTCCCTGCAGGGAGCCTGCTTCTCCCTCTGCCTTGTCTCTGCCTCCCCCACACCCCCGCCGTGTCTCTCATGAATAAATAAATAAAATTGAAAAAAAAAAAAAAGGAAAGGCTATAGTCTCTGTTAATTGGTATGTTATTATATTAAAGGATTTCTACTTCTTATAGAACAGCAATAATATCAAAGTCTTAATTTGTACAGATAGCTTGATTTTTTTGTTTTGTTTTGTTTTTCTTGCAACTATTTATGGTTTATTTCTTGTACTCTAATACCTATCCCCTATTTCTCCCATTGCGACACCCATATCAGAACCGAAGGCAGATGCTTAACTGACTGAGCCACCCAGTGCCCTCAGAGCCATACTTTAGAAAAATTCTGAGAAATATGTTTCTTCAGAAGCAGCCAGGTCCAGAAAAAGTAATAATATTCAAGTAATACTTTACAGTTCAATGAAAGCATCTCAAAAATGGGAAGTGGTGATATGTTGTCGTCACAGAACATGTACACCTTATTTTACTTGAACTAGTGTTGTTATGTAAGTGTTAAAGAAGCATGTCAAATATCTAGTGGAGTAACTGGCACCTGTTAAGCAAGAGATAAATAATTGTTCAATGTTGAATAAATTTCCAGAAAGTCTACTGAAACACAACAAATAATAGAAATAATATTAACAAGAGACATATTCGAGCCATCAGAAGAAAGGAATACAATTATTTGTGATCATATAAATGGGAAAATATATTACTTTTAAGTGGAAATGCTAAATGTACCTCAACTTATATGTTTAATAAAATTCAAATCAAAACCTAAAAGACTTATTTTGAAATACTGGAAGTGCTTTTACAGTTTACCTATGAAAGAAAATCTTAAAGGGAATAAAAAGAGCAAAAGGAACTGAATATTTTTAATAGAATAAAAACAAGTCATCCTTTGAATAGGTAATGCTTCTCAAATTCATTTAAACAAGAAAATCCAATGACACACAATTTTTTAAAATAATGAAGAAAGGTAAATAAAGAAATATAAAAACAAAACAAGACGTCACAGAAATAAACCAAAAATTATTATTTCCATATAAGCATATAAAATTAAGATTTCTAGTTTTTTAAATTTTCAATTCCCTAAAAAATCTTTAATAAATATTTTATAAATGACGATGTATGATTATAACCATTAGTATAACCATAAATTTACAAGGGATGCCATTTCAAGGGTACAGAGATTACCCCTGCACCAAAACTAAGAGTAAATGCCAAACTGCTTTTGGGCAAGGCCAAATTTTTCACTCTACCCCACCAGAATAATTCATTATTTCAATAATTTTCTACTAACAAATTTTACATATTAAAATACACATTGTTAATAATGTTAACAATAAATGACTTCATAAATATTAAGTATGCTTTTGAATGACTCCAGAATATTTTCACTACTTATCCTAAGCACATGTTTGTAACAAGTACTGAGTCTCCGATATAAAATTCTAAAACTTGCACATCATGGATGAACACTAGACGTTATTATAGAAAGGTATTCTCTAACTACCTTGTAAATTAATTTTTTCTGAAATATTTGTAATATTTCTATTGCTAATCCAGAATATTTTCTACTAAATTATAGTTCCTCCTGCGTTTGCAGGTAGTTGCTGTGCTAGTCAACTGTTTTTACCACAGTGCTGTTTTCATCACCTCAACATTTATTTGCATAAAACATAAGTATTTATACTTTACAAGTATGTAGGCTAGAAACAGAACATCTGTTTCAAAATGCAGGTCTGCACTTCAGTCAGAGGGATTTTTCTCTGCATGTCCTATCCCAGTGTCCTGACTGCAGGTAAAACTCTAAAGAATGTTCTTTTGGTAGCAGTAAGAAGCTCCCACAGAAATTAACATAAAGTTTTGGGCTGTAAGGCCTATTCTTAGAAGAGGAGTGTCACTTCTGTCTCTTCAATCAGCTGGAGCTGGCCACATGGAAAAGCCCTAAACCAATGAGCTAGGGAAGTATTCTTCTCCCCAGAGGGAGAAGAGGTGAGAGAAAATGAAATTTTGATTAAAAGAGTGTCAATGACCACAGTTACTCATAAATTATAATTACCTGAGTTTGATTGAAAACCAAAGTGAAACCAACTTATCTTTCTAAAGAAATAAGGAGATGAGTTTTTCAATGATCAAATTAAATGAACACAGATGATATATGTGCTCAAATAATGAAATTTGTTTCCAGTAACAATGTGGAAAATCTTATTGTTTTAAAGTAATATATCTCAGTAAATATGCTTTGTATTTTTATTGTTGGAGGTAGGAAAAATGAAAACGTTTTTGGGGAAAATAAATTAGGAAAAAGCATTAGAAAGATCTCCATGCAAATTAGAGAAATTCGAGTAATCCAACTAACCATAGTTAACTATGAATGAGAAAAGGGGCTCCCATTATATAACAGACTCTGCAACAACCGCACATACATTTTTCAAACGATTTCTACTTATTAAAAATCTAACAAAGAGTGACAATTGTGATATTACTGGCTTTCATTTGAGGACACAAATCTGATTCTATACTTTCAAGTTTATTTTCTGCAGAATTTGTTCAACCCTGAAAGACACCGCTTTACTATTCATAGCATATGCCAGTGGCTGCAGCATCTTAGTCCTGACAGGTCTGAAAATATAAGGCCATTGACAGAAAAATCTATCTCATTAGCTTCTCCATTTGTATGAATATTGTTAAGCATTTGGGTTATAAAAGTTTCATCACACAGATGGGATAACAATCAAATATTAGAATGTGGCCCTCTCTTTTCTAAAGGATCTATTAAATTATCATTAAACATTTCCTGTGGCATTCTTTGTCTAATTCAGCACCATATCTTCTTCCTTCAACTCATTTTTCTTACGCGGTTTGCATTTTAATACAATTATTAAAAATAGGTAAGCTTTAGCAACTGACCATCCAAACAATTACAATTTCAGAATTAAAGACATGGTGTCCTTTTCCAAAATATCAATGATGTAGTCTGTCAATAAACCTAGAGGATTAAACCATAGATAATGAGACTCAAGTGTTCCTTTCTTTGTTCTTAAATCCTAGTTCTTTAACAGATTGTCCAAATGCAGATGTTTTCAGCAAAATTATATAAAGACTGTCATTGCATCATAGCAGTTATGCTTGTTTTGTTTTCCATGGATTTTGACAACTGTGCAGTGTCTTCTGAATTTGCTGACTCAATTTCCTAATGCCCATGCCCTCTACCCATACAAAAGATCATCCCTCTTATTTTTTTTTATGAATTAAGTCAATTCAACAGAAGTAAGCATAATAATAGTTAACCATTGTGAAAGCTTGTTGTATGCCAGGTATACTTCCAAATGCTGTACATGTATTAATAATTAACAGCTGCAAAAGCCTAGTAGTATGCATGAGATCATTTTCTCCATTTTTTTGAGGAAATTGAGGAATAGAATATCCGTAACTTACCTGAGGTTGCACAAGTGTTCAGTGACAAAGCTCGATGGTTATTTACTATTTTTAAATACTTTTGACTAATTGGAAATGGAGAAGAAGGGTGAGTTTATAAAGGTTAAGAAGTCAGGGATGATATAGTAGCACGTATGATTGAATAATCACTGCTTACATATTAAAATCAAAATAATTGTTTATGACATGTGTCCATAAACGTAAGTGTTTTATATGGAAATGACCATTTGGGATGTTTGGAGATTTATGAAATATATTTATAACACATCTCATGTTTTTAAAAATCTACAACAAATCGGCTAATCTTGGATATAGATTTTCTTTAGAGATTTCTAAATATTTTCCAGTGTCTGAAGCTCAGTTTGGTGTTATATACTATATGGTAATGAAGTATTCAAATATTATCATATTAAAAAAAAACAAATATTATCATATTAATAAAAGTGCTTTTCAATGAACAGTTCTCTTGAATTTTGCTACCATTTCTTGGACGTTCAGGAGTTTGTCTTCTTTAATTTTATATACTTTTGTAAATATTGTTACTTTATGTAGAAGTACACGTTCCTGTGATGTGATTAGATTATATGATAAAAGGAGTTTAATTCTCACATACTGTTAAGTATAGGGAAAAATATTGTTTTCAGAGTAAAAAGAAAGTAAAAATGCAACTCTCTACAACTATATTAGATGATTCAGTATATCCTATTGTTAGGTCATAAAAAGCCTTGGAGAGAGATGACGATGTGACCATATACTATGAGCTAATATGTTTAACCCTTTCACTTTTAAAATAGCCTTCACTCTTACATGCCCCTTAAAATAAGTGGAGCATACAAATATGAAGAACAAACACATTTATCATTGCTGCAAATTTAGAACAGAACCAGTTTAGAAACATTAAATACACTCTCCTTGATATAGCAGAAAGATGGCCCAAATGATATCCCAAAGTTTAATTCATAGCTGCTTTTTAAAAAGAATTTATAATGACTCCAAAATAAAAAACTAGGGAAGCTATGCTGAACCCAATCAATAAGAGAGTCCACAATGTCATGGCATTTCTGAGGTGCAAAAAATAGCAGATGTCAACAGAGAAAGTAGTATCTCCTTTTGCACGTGTCTTTAGATCCATTTCATTATAATTTAGACAAAGGAAAAAGATTATTTTATGCCAGATTTCTGAAGATATTTTGCTTCTTATAAATTCAGAAATATTTTCTTAGTAATGCTTAGATTTTTTTGGTAAGATTTTATTTATTTATTTATTTATTTATTTATTTATTTATTTATTTATTTATTTAAAGGGAATACACAGGTCAGGGGAAGGGGGGAGAAAGAATCCAAGTTGATCTAAAGTGATCATTTTTTATTTTCTTTAAGACTCCAAAATATTGATACACAATTTTCTTGCATTTTTTTTTAACATTTCAACTGTCAGTAACATTTTTCTCTTAAGATTTTCTTGCTATGCATTTGTTTATGGCTTTGTTATTTGTGATCAAAATAGGAAATTCTTTTAATAATAGAATGAGAATGTGTTTTTATTTTGTTGTTTTGAGGCTTCCAAATACTTTTTTAAAATTGTTGATTCCTAAAATAAATTTAAAATATTTTAATCATATTCTTTTCCTTAATTTTCAGTTTTTGGAGAAAATTATGTTTAATTATGGCAGAGAATTATATCTCACGTTTCTTTACTATTTCCTCATTAGCATTAAACTCACAACACTAGTCTTTGTGCCTAATTGGGAGGAAAATTTTCAACCAATTGAAGCAACAGTAGCAGAAATATGAAGATGCTTTTGATGTATTTCCATTAGTAAATTAAAAATAAAATAAATATATAATTTCTTCGGAAAAATACAAGCTCACTCAGAATAAGGCAAAATGCCATGGATCTTGAGGGCTGTGCAGGTATTTGATAAGAGGTAGCTGTTTCTAATTTGAATAAGCCTTCTTGAATAGACCTCCTATAATTGTTTATTCTTTTAATCACACATGGTAACTTTTCCAACGCTAATTATTTTTCCTTATCCAGAATGAATTTTCTGTGGCATTAAGTAAATTCTGATCAGTTTGTCTTCTGAAATGTTGATGTGTATTTGATGTTAATTCAAAGCATTATTTGAATATTTCTTTATATTCATCTTGAAGGTTCAAAAGCTGCCACATGCATCAAATAGGCTTTGAACAAAGAATGTGATAATGAGAGAAAAATGTGCTTACTAAATGCATAGGATATGATATCATTTGGTCCCTGACCTGCATCAAAGAAACAAGACAAAGGGAAGAATGAAAAGAAACTTCCAGACACTGGATTAAATAAGTTGGTTTCCTCACTAAATAAACAATTTAGAGCTTCTCATCACTCCTCAGTGCATATTCATATGTCATCCCTGATAACAGTTCAAAGCTGATTTTGTGATTTCTCTGGCTAGGTATCAAAGTTTCAGACAATAACTTTTTTTTTTTCTTTTTTAAAGTACACAGACTATGGATAAATAGTCTGTTGGGCATAAACTATGCTGCAGTTTTTTGAATTTGTAATGCAGAGGCTTTATCAGACCCACACATCTCACATACACATTCCCAAAGTGATGTTTTTCAGAGGTACAGAACAATCCATTCCCTCAATTTTTTTTAAAGATTTTATTCATTTATTCATGAAAGAGAGGGTAGGGGGGAGAGAGAGAAAGAGGCAGGCTCCATGCAGGGAGCCTGATGTGGGACTTGATCCTGGGACTCCAGGATCATGCCGTGGGCCAAAGCAGGCTCTAAATCACTGAGCCACCCAGAGATCCCCCCATTCCCTCAATTTTAGTGTCAGATTTAATGATTAAGTAAATCTTCCTATTATTCTAGAAGTTAGTTAAGCAACTTTCCTTTCAAGTCAGGCACAATGTATGAATAAATAGGATGGGGAAAGACACTTTGGTTGGAATTTTTATTCTTTTATATGTTTTGTTCATGAATTTCTACTTGGTCTCCAGATCTTATCCAATTACAACTTCTTTTTCTGAATTTTGTTGTGAAATATTCATTTGCATCAGCTACTACATTCTGGATTGTCGGTACAAACTGCTATTATTTATGTCTCTTTCTCATTCCATCTTTATCTGCCAGCTTTCATCAAAATCATTATTTCTAAGGATGTTTTAATTAAAAATATTTGAAAAAATATACACCTGTTCAGGTTATTAGCATTCCCCATATATTTAAATACATGTAATAAGCTTTTACTTATTTTCTATTTTTTGTAATAAGCTTTTTTGATTACTGCAGCTTTTTAATTTTTATTTTATTTAAATTCAATTAATTAACATATAGCATATTATTAGTTTCAGAGATAGAGTTCAGCGATTTATCAGTTGTACATAACACTCAGTGCTCATTAATGAGTGCCCTCCTTAATGCCCATCACCCAGTTACTCCCCTCTCTAACAGCAACCATCAGATTGTTACTCAGACAAAAAAAAAAAAAAGGAAATCTTACCATTTGCAATGACATGGATGGAACTAGATATTATACTAAGATAATTAAGTCAGAGAAAGAAAATGATCATATGATTTTATCATATGTGGAATTTAAGAAACAAAACAGAAGATCATAGCAGAAGGAAGGGAAAAATAAAGTAAGATTAAATGAGAGAGGGAGACAAGCCATAAGAGATTGTTAACTATAAGCTTTTAATATTCAAACCTACATTACCTGATCCTCCAGCCTTTTACAGTCTTTATAGTCTTCTTAATCCAAATAAAATGCACCAGCTTCCACCACAATCCTACTGAAAATCTCCTACTATCATTACATTACTTCTGATGATACTTCAAGAGTTGGTTATATTCTTCTATGACTTCACATCCCTGATATTTATTCCCAGACCCAGTCTCCCTTGTCACCTTCTAGAGATGTCCTTTTTCCCTTCCATTTTGTCCATATGTTTGCTTTTCCTCATCTTTAATTTCTCCAGGAAAAAAAAAAAAATTGTAACTCTATAGCAGGGATACTTTGAAAATTTGAGGATAACAAGAATGTGGTGGGAAAAAAAAGATTAAAGCCCAAATCGGAACAAATAAATAAATTAATGGATGCCTGGGTGGCTCAGCGGTTGAGCGTCTGCCTTCAGCTCAGGGCATGATCCCATATCGAGTCCCATATCAGGCTCCTTGCATGGAGCCTGCTTCTTCTTCTGTCTCTCTCTCTGCCTCTCTCTGTGTTTCTCATGAATAAGTAAATAAATCCTTTAAATTTTTTAAAAAATAAGTTGATTACTAATCTTCTTCCAAATTATTTTTTCATCCTTGCCAATTTATATTTCCTATTATTCATAATTCTCCTCAAACCCAACCTTTCCACCATTTTATGGATTTTTTTCCCTCTCAGTAGCCATTTCCAAATTCCTAAAAATATCTTTTCTTTAAAGATTTGAGGAGCCAATTTCTATATTTTTGATGATATTATATGAAGTGACATAACTCCTAAATTACTTTAGTCTTTTAATTTCAGTATACTTTCTTTCTCCATCCAAATAAATCACAACAAATAAAACAAGCAGGTAAAAACTATTGTGGATCATCCTTATAATAATCACTTAAGGTTTAAAATGGAAGACCATGGACTTTTCTCAGACTTACTTATTTGGAATTATTGAGCTATTGGCACAACAACTTGCCTTTTAATGAATGGCAAGGCGATGCTTAAAGGCACAAAAGGTGTGACAATCACCTATGTGAAAATAAGAGCATTTCTCTCCTAAGAATTAGAATATCCCCTTTAGATCTCTTGCTCAAACATGAGATATATTTATGTATTTCTATCCCTTAAATGGCTTTTGCTTATTTGAAACAGAAAGCTTTAGAAAATGTTTCTTTTAATATTCCATTGAAAAATAATAACATTAAATGATATAAAATGATTTCTACTCACATTCATATAAGTAAATTTTTACAATAAAAATGATGCTACAATGACATCTTCATTCATTGTAATTCACTACATAGGATGTATTCATCATTACATGATACTGTATACAGAAAACCCATAGACTCCTTCCCAAGATTGCTAGAACTCATACAACATTTCTGCAGTGTGTCAGGATACAAAACCAATCCCCAGAAATCAGTGGCATTTCCATACACTAACAATGAAACTGAAGAAAGAAAAATTAAGGAGTCAATCCCATTTACAATTGCACCCAAAGGCATAAGTACCCAGGAATAAACCTAAACAAAGAGGTAAAGGATCTATACCCTAAAAACTACAAAAGACTTCTGAAAGAAATTGAGGAAGACACAAAGAGATGGAAAAATATTCCATGCTCATGGATTGGAAGAATTAACGTTGTGAAAATGTCAATGCTACCCAGGGCAATTTACCCGTTCAGTGTAATCCCTGTCAAAATACCATAGACTTTCTTCAGAGAATTGGAACAAATCATCTTAAGATTTGTGTGGAATGAGAAAAGACCCCGAATAACCATGGAAATATTGAAAAAGAAAACCAGAGCCGGGGGCATCACAATGACAGATTTCAAGCTGTACTACAAAGCTGTGATCATCAAGACAGTGTGGTACTGGCACAAAAACAGACACATAGATCAATGGAACAGAACAGAGAACCCAGAAATGGGCCCTCAACTCTATGGTCAACTAATATTCGACAAAGCAGGAAAGAGTATCCACTGGAAAAAGGACAGTCTCTTCAATTAATGGTGCTGGGAAAATTGTACAGCCACGTGCAGAAGAATGAAACTAGACCATTCTCTTACACCAGACACAAAGATAAACTCAAAATGGATGAAAGATCTAAATCTGAGACAAGAATCCATCAAAATTCTGGAGAAGAACACAGGCAACACCTTTTTTGAACTCAGCCACAGCAACTTCTTACAAGATACTTCCATGAAGGCAAGGGAAACCAAAGCAAAAATAAACTATTGGGACTTAATCAAGATAAAAAGCTTCTGCACAACAAAAGAAACAGTCAACAAAACTAAAAGTCACCCTTTATAATGGGAGAAGATATTTTCAAATAACATATCAGATAAAGGGCTAGCATCCAAGATCTATAAAGAACTTATTAAACTCAACAGCAAAGAAACAAACAATCCAATCGTAAAATGGGAAAAATACATGAAGAGAAATCTCACAGAGGAAGACATAGGCATGGCCAACAAGCACATGAGAAAATGCTCTGCATCACTTGCCATCAGGGAAATACAAATCAAAACCACAATGAGATACCACCTCACACCAGTGAGAATGGGGAAAATTAACAAGGCAGGAAACCACAAATGTTGGAGAGGATGCGGAGAGAAGGGAACCCTCTTACGCTGTTGGTGGGAATGTGAACTGGTGCAGCCACTCTGGAAAACTGTGTGGAGGTTCCTCAAAGAGTTAAAAATAGACCTGCCCTATGACCCAGCAATTGCACTGCTGGGGATTTACCCCAAAGATTCAGATGCAGTGAAACGCCGGGAGACCTGCACCCCGATGTTTCTAGCAGCAATGGCCACAATAGCCAAACTGTGGAAGGAGCCTCGGTGTCCCTCGACAGATGATGGATAAAGAAGCTGTGGTCTGAGCATACAATGGAATATTCCTCAGCTATCAGAAACAACAAATACCCACCATTTGCTTCAATGTGGATGGAACTAGAGGGTATTATGCTGAGTGAAATAAGTCAATCAGAGAAGGACAAGCGTTATATAGTTTCACTCATATGGGGAATATAAAAAATAGTGAAAGGGATTATAGGGGAAAGGAGGGAAAATGAGTGGGAAATATCAGCGAGGGTGACACAACATGAGAGACACCTAACTCTGGGAAATGAACAAGGGGTAGTGGAAGGCAAGGTGGGTGGGGGGAATGGAGTGACTAGATGACAGGCACTGAGGGGGCACTTGACAGGATGAGCACTGGGAGTTATACTACATGTTGGCAAATCGAATTTCAATAAAATATACAAAAAAAAAAAAAAGGATGTATTCGTCATTTATGCCAAAGATTTGAAGTGTTTACTCTATGCAAATCATTGTGCTACCTGTAGTGAAAATGTAAAAACTCCTTCCTGAAACTTACAGTCTAAGGAGGAAGGCCTGGGGTATATACAAATTAGTATCAAGCACTTTTAAACAGTTATTTAGCTAAGAGTGTCTGGGTGTTGTAGATGATAATAAAAACAAATGCTCAAGGCAGGAAAAGGATGTGTCTGTGGGACAGTTGGTTTAGGAAACATCATTGTCTGAGGATCACGTGAGAATATATATGAAAGGGTTTAATAAATTAAGAGATGCTTTTGTTTGTTTTCATATTTTTCATCAGCACAGTAACAGATGCCGACTTAAGTGGTGCACGACACATGCGTAATCCACGGAGCAACTCCTATTCCATACGTTTCAGTTAAGAGGTGAAGATAGTATACTATAGGTTTTCACAAATCATGATTCAAATTTCTCATCTTAGCACAAGAAAGCGGGTTGGCATATAAAATAACATACGTAATTACTCATTTTCTAGATGATTGTCTTATAGCCCACATATCTGTTTTATATACGAGATGGCAGTCTCTAAATACTGTTAAATATCAATTTCCCCCCGGAGAAGGGAAAAGAAATTCCATTTTTTTTACCTAACGTTGGTAGTCATGGAAGGACTCTGCATAAATGGTCATGTCTATAACCTGTACAAAATTAAGCTATTTCAAATGTATAGACTACAAACAACTGAACCCAAATGTCTATTTTCTGCAGCTAATACTGCAGAACTAATGACAGTTTTAAAAGTTGTTATAATCAGTTCTGTCTACTGAAGGAAGATACCTTAAGTTACCACAAAATCTTAGGAAATACAACAGAATAATATCTGTTACAGAAATATTCAGTCCCACGCTCCCCCACCGCTTCAAGATCACGAGCAGCTCTCTCTGTGACAGATAATGTAAGAATTGTGAAAACCCAATTTAAGTAGCATATCTCTTGGTCCACTCTGGCCACTCTGGTCATGTTCTCCTCTGTTTTCCTGTACTCTGGGCAATACTTTCCCCTCAAAGTGTCAGCAGGATTACAGTCTGTAAGATGAGAGTGGATAGACAGGAGAACTTTAGAAATGGTTAGTGCTGGACTCTAATTATCTTTTAATATGTCCAAGCAAATGACTCTTTGACCATTAGTATTGCAGTGATAGATTCTTACCCCAAATGTAACCTTGGAGGCTTGAAGAGTTATTCTGGTGTAAGAGTGGTATCAAGGAACAATACATCACCCTCAAACATGGATCCCAGAGGCCCATAGAATGGTGGATCTGCATTCATAGGTGTTATCACTGCTGGGACCAGCACTACAGTGAGGTGGGGGTGCATGCTCCCTCCAGTCCTCATCCCATACAGTGATGCCCCAACCCCACCCCGCAAACAATTCCTCTCTTTGGGTCTGGCTCCTTGTGGGACTGCCGCTGAGGGCACCGCCACTCCTATCTTTCTTTTGCTGGGAGAGAAACACAAGTCAAATTAAGTGATTCTCAAGCAAATATCATTTCATAATATTAAAGTAAGAAAATACTATTTTAAAGTATATGAGAGATAATAAGGGGCTATTGCTAAGGGGCTAAGTGAGTTTTGATTGTAGTTCGAGGACCAGGAACTCGATACAATAAATATCATTTTACTTGATAAATAAATCAAATGTTAAAAATATAAAAATCCTCAGCATGAAAATTATTGAGATGTTTGCTAAATTCAACAACTGAAGGAGGCTTGTTTTTGTTTTTGTTTTAGATTTTGTTTATTTATTTGAGAGTGAGAGTGAGATAGCAAGAGAGCATAAGCCAGGAAAGAGAGGGGGGCGGACAGAGGGAGAAGGAGAAGCAGAGTCCACGCTGAGGAGAGAGCCCAATGTGAGGCTCCATCCCAGGACCCTGATCATGACCCGAGCTACCCAGGTGCTCCCAAATATAAGTGTTCTGATAAAAATATTTAAAAGTTAGAAAACAGATATTGTTAAGACATGTAAACTAGTAAATGTGAATTATAAATCGAAATTCTGTTGATTCTAAGTACAATCTTCAAATTTTCTTGTAAGAAGAAATGCCTCAAAATGATAGTCATAAAAGATATATAAATAAAGTTTTTATTCAAGGTTTTAAAAAATGGAAAATGTATAATTTGTTAAATTGATTTTATCTGAGTGGTTACGGGCATTAATAATACTGGAATTGTTTATGATTATTTATGATTTATAACAAACTCTTATCAAGTATAGAAACAAACTATAATCCCTACTGTCTTTAGCATGAGATTTATCACTGCACGATTTTTTGGATGAGTGCAATGATGGCTCCAGTCTCACAGAGATGACAGATTGAGAGCAAAAAGACATCAACTAATTTCCAACATCTCAGATGATCCTTAAGGAGCATCAGTAAAATTGAGTGTTTTCTAAGCACTGTCACCAAGTGTAGAATTTAGGAAGATAGAACCGAGAACTGACAGTCAATTAGAAGTTCAAGGACACTATGACATGATACATCTGCTGATTATAGGGGGGCTTAACACTAATGTGGAATAAGTGGTTGATATCAAAGTGTGACGGAATGACAACTGTTAAATATTATCAAAGAAAGGGTCTCTTTTCCAGGAAGGCTACACTGGAAAAAAAAAATTAGTTCAGTCTTTAATTTTTGTCAGTAGAGTTGGGAAAAAAGACACTGAGAATTATTTAAAGCATAGAGCTGTGCAGGACATATATTAACTACATGATTGGGCAGACAAGATAGAAAAATTTGGCATCTCCAATGATATCAGATCTATTTGTTCAAAGAAAATTTTAATCATAGTTTTTTTAATGTATTATAAAAGCTTACAATTGAATTTAATATAGTGATGTATCAAGAAAAGTCAATATTATATTACCTTATATGAAGGCAGTGGAAGCTTTGGAGGAAAACAAAGTCCTGGTGATATTTTCACGGTAATATCACACAGAACAAAAGTAGTCTCAATAAAGTACAGGCCATGTTTTTGGATGAGTGATTGAAAGGAGCTTTTAAAAGAATAAGGAAAGATATGGCCTCCGTGATCATGTTTACTCTTTAAGCTAGCATATTTTTTATTCCTATCTAATATGTCCCAACTATAGTTACAAGCGATGATATATGAGCTGTCACTTGAAGAAAAAGTGTGACAGTCAACATACAATGACACTGAATTTAGGAAATCCTAGGTAGGGGAAACGGCATTTACAAAGACAAGGAGGTATGGAATAAATAAGTTTATTTTGGAGTAGTTAGACTATAGCATGAGAGAACCAGGGATCAAATTAAGGTACAAATATAAGCTAAGAAGTCTAGGAACTCATCATAATGGATTTTATTTTTGTGCATCAGATATAATACAATTTTCCTTAAAAAGTATCAAGAAAAGGTAAATTTTATGAGATATTTTACATTACAATGATGGCGATATAGAAATATATTTCTAGAAGGTTTAGATTGAAGAAACCCTGCAAATAAAAAGAGCAGTTAAAAAGAGGTTCTATCATCCATGTTATACCTAACATGAGCTGAGCAAACAGTTATACTATAAACAGAAAAAAGCGCAAGACATTTGGATGAGGCATTTGGGATAACCCATTATCCAATTGGTGATATATCAAGGATAAAGAGGCATAATTACAATAATTTCTCAAATTTGTATGCCTTTTAAGTAATATGGCTGAAGAAAAAAATATTAAAAAGTGAACATTGGGAAAAAGAACAATGATTTCAGTATTGATAAGACTTAAGTCACTAATGAAGTATCCAATTGGAGATAATAAGTGAATGACAAAAAAATTAGAAGAAAGTTTTAGGAGAAAAAAAGTTTTGATGTTCATTAGTATATTCTGTGTATTTTAAAGTTTTTTTTGTTAACTTTTGCTGTGTAACAAACTATCCTAAAACTTGGTGGCTTAAAGCAATTTAGGCAGTTATTTAGTTCATGTATTTATTTGCAGGTTAGCAAAACATCTGAGTGGTGCTTACTGGATCATTCTTACTAGGCCCAGCTGGGCTCACTCCCCGTATCCTCGGTCAGCTGGTGGATGGGCGGTGGCTGCTCACTGATCAATGTCATTCACAAATGATACCTTGGAAAGCTTGGCCCACAGCCCCGATGCTCTCAGCCCTCAGCCTGCTAGGCCGAGTATGCTCACGCAGTTTTAGAATTTTAACAGGGGGAGTAGAATATATAAAGCCTAAGCCCAAGAAGAAGCACACTACCACTTCACCACATTTTATTTGTCAACCAAGGCCAGCCCAAGTTCAGAAGGAGGTAAAGAGACTCCATTTCTTGATGCTTGGGACAATTGCAAAGAGGGCAGGGAACAATATAGCACAATATTGGATAAATGCTCATTAAAAAAAGGCAAGTTCAGTAATTTAAAAAAAAAAAAAAAAACAAGGGGCACTGGGTGGCTCAGGCAGTTAAGCTGTCAGACTTGATTTCAGCTCAGGTCATGATCTCAGGGTCATGAGATCGAGCCCCACATCAGACTCTGCACTGGGCGTGGAGCCTGCTTAAAATTCTCTTTCCCTCTGCACACCCCCACTTGTGCTCTCTCTCCTCTCTCTCTCTCTCTCTCAAACACAAACACAAACCAAGAAGAGGAATTTTCAATTTCATGTAGAAGGTTGAAATAATGAAAGAAATGGATTTAAAACAGAAAAGGTCAAATACATAGTGGGAAGACTATAAAAGGATATTTTTTAAGAATTGTAAATCAAAATAATCTAAAACAATTTTGAATTTTTTATTTTAATACTTATTTTATTTCCATCAACTATACAGCAGGGATGAGCAAAGTAAAAATTTTGAAGAAAAAGAAACATGACTGTGAACACATTCTGTGTACTGGAACTCATTCTTGTGCAATGCCATGCTTATCCATTTCATCTCCTTCTTTCTCCCCCCGCCCCATTTAAGTGTTGTGGTAATCAAATTACTTTATTGAATTCTTGGCAGTTGTCTCATGAAATGTCAGTTTTACTTCTCATTTTATAAACTTCTTATGAAATCCCTTTTATCCATGTTACTTAAAAAACTAATTGAATAGGACGCCTGGGTGGCTCAGCAGTTTGGCACTTGCTTTTGACCCACAGCCTGATCCTGGAGACCTGGAATCGAGTCCCACATCAGGCTTCCTGCATAGAGCCTGCTTCTCCCTTTGCCTGTGTCTCTCTGCCTCTCTCTCTGTTTGTCTCTCATGAATAAATAAATAATATCTTCTTTAAAAAAAGCTAATTGAATACATTTCATATTTCAGAGAATTTTTAGGTGTGCAGAAAATAATAAGTGGAAAACCAGATATTTTCCATATACCCTCTCTTTGTCCCTACACCACTGTTGCCACTATTATTGTCTTGCATTAATGTGGTTTATTTCTCACAAATAATGAACGAACATTGATACATTATTATTAGTGAAGTCTACAGTTTACATTAAGGTCAACTCTTTGTGTTGGACATATCCTGTTTTTTTGTTTTGTTTTGTTTTGTTTTTTACAAATGTGTAACATATGCCCACCATTACAGTTTCTCATGGAAGAGTTTCACTGCCCTAAAATCCACTGTACTTCGCATATTCATCCTTCCCTCTCTCCTTCCAGCCCCCTGGTCACTACTGATCATTTGTCTCATTAGTTTTGCCTTTCCAAGATAATCATATAATTGGAATTACAGAACACATAGCCTTTTCAAGTTGACTTCTTTCACTGAGCAATATGCATTTAAGGATTCTCCATATGTTTTTGTGACTTGATAGCTCATTTCTTTTTAGTGGTGAATAATATGCCATTGTCTGAATGCCCCACTGCTGATTTATCTATTTACCTACTGAACCACATCTTGGTTGCTTCCAAATGTGGAAATTTTTCATAAAGCTGCTGCAAGCTTCATGTGCTAATTTTTGTTTGGACCTAAGTTGTGAGTTCATCTGGGTAAATATCAAGGAATATAGTTGCTGGATCATAAATAGGGGTATTTTTAGTTTTAAAAGAAAATGCCAAACCTCTTTTGCAATGGCTTTTACCATTTTTCTTTCTCTCTCTCTCTCTCTCTCTCTCTCTTTTTTTTTTTTTTTTTTTTTGGCTTTTATCCCTCAGCAAAAAAATGAGAGTTCTTATTGTTCCACATACTCATCAGCATTTGGTGGTATCAGTATTTTGAACATTTTGAACTTTAGCTATTCTAATAGATGTGCTATACTATCTAATCAGAGGGTTTTTTTTTTTTAAGATTTTCTTTATTATTTATTTATTTATTTATTTATTTATTTATTTATTTATGAGAGCAGAGGGAGGGGCAGAAGGAAAGAGTTTGAGAATCTCAAGCACACTTCATGCTGAGCATGGAGCTTTACACAGGGCTTGACCTCAGACCCTGAGATCATGACCTGAGCCAAAACCAAGAGTCAAATTTATTTATTTTAAATTTATATTTTAAAATTTATTTTAAATTTATATTTAAATTTAAATTATTTTAAATTTTAAATTTATTTTAAATTGACCAAGAGTTAATTTCTTTATTTATGAGAGCAGAGGGAGGGGCAGAAGGAAAGAGTTTGAGAATCTCAAGCACACTTCATGCTGAGCATGGAGCTTTACACAGGGCTTGACCTCAGACCTGAGATCATGACCTGAGCCAAAACCAAGAGTCAGATGCTAACAGTACTTCTTATGTATTCATCAGTTGATGGACATTTGAACTCTTTCCATCATTTGGCTATTGTAAATAATGTCGCTATAAACATTGGGGTGAATGTATCCCTTTGAATTGGTAATCCTGTATTCTTTGAACAAATACCCAGTAGTACAATTTCTGGATAGTAGGGTAGTTCTATTTTCAAGTTTTTTAGGAAATTCCATACTGTTTTCCATAGTGGCTGCATCTGTTTGCGTTCACACCAATGGGTTTCCCTTTCTCCACATCTTTGCCAATATTTGTTCTTTCTTGTGTTGTTGATTTTAGCCATTCTGACAGGTATGAGGTCATATCTCACTGTAGTTTTCATTTATATTTCCCTGATGATCAGTAACTTGATCCACTTTTCATGTGTCATTGGCCATTTGTATGTTTTCTTTAGAAAAAATGTCTATTCATATCTTCTACGTATTTTAAAATTGAATTATTTTTAGATGTTGAGTCTTAGAAGCTCTTCATATATTTTGAATACTAACCCTGTATCAAATATGTCATTTGCAAACATCTTCTTCCGTTCTGTAGGCTGCCTTTTAGTTTTGTTGTTCCCTTTGCTGCACAGAAGCTTTCTATCTTGATGAAATCTACATAGTTCAGATATGCTTTTGTTTCCCTTGCCTCAGGAGACATATCTAGAAATAAGTAGCTACCACTATTGTCAAAGACATTACTGCCTATGTTCTCTGGGATTTTATGGTTTCTTGTCTCACATCTAGGTCTCTCATGCATTTTAATTTTTTGTGTGTGTATATGTAAGAAAGGACTCCAGTTTCATTCTTCCTCATGTTGCTGTCCAATTTTTCCAACACCATTTATTGTAGACTCTTCCTTGTTGGATATTCTTGTTCCGTTTAATTATAAGTTCATTTCTGGTTTTCCTACACTGTTCTGTTGACCTTTGTGTATATTTGTGCAAGTAACTATATTTTTTTGATCACCACAGCTTTGTAATATAACCTGAAGTCTGGAATTGTGATGCCTCCATCTTTGTTTTCTTTTTTCAAGGTTGCTGTGGCTATTTGGGGTCTTTTGCAGTTCCATACAAATTTTATGATTGTTTGTTCTAGTCCTGTGAAAATTAACTGTTGGCATTTGATAAAGATTGAATTAAATGTGCAGATTACTATGGGTAGTAGAGATGTTTTAATAGTATTTGCTCTTCCAATCCATGAGCATGGAATATCTTTCCATTTCTTTGTGTCATCTTTAATTTTCATCAATGCTTTATGGTTTTCAGAGTACAGGTCTTTCACCTCTTTGGATAGGTTTATTTCTAGATATTTTATTATTTTTGATATAATTGTAAATCATATTATTTACCAAGTTGAGGAAGTTCCCTCTACTCCTAGTTTGCTTAGAGTTTTTACCAGAGAGTATGTTGGGTGTTGTCAGTTTTTCTTCTGAATCTTTTAATCTAATCATATAAAAAAATTTGAGCCTGTTGGTGGGATTTTTTCCACTTTTTTTTCATATGATAAGAGTCCTTAACATAAGCTTCACCCTTTTAACAAAATTTAAGTCTACAATACACAATTGTAGCTATAGACACTATGTTATAAAGCAATGCCAATAACTTACTCATCTTGTATATTATAGTATAAAATATTAGTCTACTTCCCTAGCAGATTGATTAAATAATGAACACACTGAAATTAGGGAGATTAGGAAATTGTAGGGCTCTAATTTAGGGACAATTGTAGCTTGATCCCTAAGTAGTAGTGACTATTATGAGATAGTCATAATATTGGATATTTTTGGACCTATTTTGGAGTTAGTACTGGCAGGGCTTCTGAATTAATTCTACATGGATGTTAAGGGAAAAGAGAGAATAAGAAAGATTTGTATAAAGATTTTTGTCTGAAAAAAAGATTTTTGTCTGAGTAATCAATGCCATTATGTGAATTGGAGAAGATTAGACAAGGAACAATTTAGGAAAAGAAAGTGTTAATAGATCTGTTTAGGGCATATATCTGAAAGATGTCATGTATAGCCATGAGGGACATAAATAGTGAGTGAAGGCAGAAAAGACAATAGTATCTAGCATTGATTCCTAGATTTTACCTTATTTAGACAGTAAGTAGAAGAATGAGAGTAAGAAAACGAGATTGGTAGGAGTGAGAAAAGGATAATTTTAGAGCAGTCATGAGGAAAATAAAAATCCTTCAAGGAGTTGACTTTAGTTATTTATCTTAAATGTTATCAGAAATTTGAGTTTTATACATTAAATTTTGGTATATAATGAAAAAAAATTTGGTATATTTTGTTTGTATTTTCCTGTGTTATTCTCACTGCTAGCTCAGTACTAGCTATAAAACAGACATAATGAATATGTCAGATGAATAATAAAATACATAATAACAATAATAACAATAAGATATTGGCATTGCATATTGTTACAGATTGAATTGTGTCCTATCAAAAATTCATTTATAGAAACTCAAACCCTTAATACCTCAGAATGCAACTTTATTTGAAGGCAGGTCTTTAAAGAGTTCAATAAGGTAAAATGAAGCCATTAGAGTTGTTTCTGTAATCCAGTATAATTTAAAGAAGAAGGTGAGGCCAGCCTGGGTGGTGCAGCGGTTTGGCACCTGCCTTTGGTCCAGGGCATGATCCTGGGGACCTGGGATCGAGTTCCATGTTGGGCTCCCTGCATGGAGCCTGCTTCCTTCTCTGCCTCTCTCTCTGTGTCTCTCATGAATAAATAAATAAATAAATCTTAAAAAAGAAGAAGAAGAAGAAGGTGAGACACCAAGAGTGTGTGTACACAGAGGAATGACCATATGGAGAGACAGCAAGAAGACAGCCATCACAAGCCAAGGAGAGATGATTCGTAAGAAACCAAAGCTTCTAAGACCTATGTCTTAGATTTCTAGACCTCAGAAATGTGAGAATATAGATTTCTGTTGTTTAAGCTAGAGAATCTGTGATATTTTGTTGTGGCAGCCCTAGTAAACTAATGCACATATATTTATTGATTTAATGTAAATATCTCTATTATTATTTATCAATTGTATTATTTCTGTCACTAAGTGGTTGTGACAAGTTAAACCATAAGCCATTCTGGGGCACAGTATAATAAAGGGTTTAGAAGATACAGAGGTGCACAGAGTCATATAATTGAGTTTTATAAAAATCAATGAAAGTAATATTAGACAATGCCCAAGTCATGTGAAAACTCATTGACAATTGAGGATCTGGTCATTAAAATGATGAAAAAGAAAAAATCAATAGGAATGATGGTATCATAAATCCTTCAAAGAGATTCAGTATCAATAGAATGAATAAAATAAGCCCTTGGGAAATCGATTATACCCTCAAATATTTGGGGAGAAATTAAATGGTTTATAATCAGACTATGAAAATTCAATTTGAAATGAAGGAAACTTCCAAAAACAAAAACAAAAACAAAAACCTTTAACACTTGCTTTGACACTTGTTCATTTTAATAATTAAAAAATGTCTTATAACCTAAAATGCAATTTATATATAAGGTAAAACAGTTGTTTATATAGTTTTTATTTTTCTAGTTAAATCTCCACTGACATTTGTACTATTAAATACATATTTGTTTTATGAATGAACTCATCCCAAATCACCTTATGAAAGGCATAATTAGTTTTCAATAACAAATTCTCTTAATCTTCTCTTAAGACATCTATGAAAATTTTTTCTATGCATTAAATAGAATACAGCGTCAATTTAGGATATTACCAAAAGAAATTGATAAGAAAATTATTATCCTAAATAATTATTATAATTTCATGTATGTGTTTAAGATGCCACATATAGGTTCATACACTTCTTTAAATAATATGATATTTTAAAATTATACACATATTGTAATGGCAACTATTTTGAGAATCATAAAGGCTAGCTTGAGATAGTACTAGAAATTCTTTTGTTATATTTTGTATTAATAAATCCAATGCTCTTTTAGGGAGTAAGTAATCTATGTTTTTATTGTGAAAATATTAAATAGTGTGTTCTATAATATGTCAATTTTCATAATCCGATTATTTTCCTGCTTACAAATACATGAGAGCTGATTTCTGCCTACATTATAATTTTAATCATGCTCTAGATAACATGAAGAACACAAATTTCATATAAATAATTATATTTTTAAAATATGTCAAGATAAAAGAATCAAACTATCAAATATAGAATTTTTAAAAGTCTGAAGAAGATATTTTTCTTTTTCTTCCAATTACTTTTACCATCCATGACATTTTAAATGAAATTTAAAAATATCATTGATTCCAAGAAGCATCATTCTTTTTTGAAGCATCTAGAAAAAATATTATAAAAAGAATCCAATGAAATTGTGGCATATTTCCAATTATAAAAGTGTTTTCATTATGGATATTAAAATGTGTAAGCATCACTCCTGAACTCATTAATTGTGTTATAATTTTATTCTATTTTCTACAGTAATAAATAATATTAGAGGATATATAACCAGAACTTCAGAGAAAGAGTTACTTAATTTCTCCAAGGGTATGCTATAACAATCTTCATGAAATGATACAAACATCTTTACATTTATGAGAATGAAAATTATTTTTTAAACATCCAGAGTTGGATAATGTTCTGGCAGCTGCTTTTGTCTTTATCTCTCATGGAGAAATTTTGTATTTAATATATGCTTCGCATTTCATTTAGGGCTCAAAAAACATAAAATTAGTCATTTAATAGTAATCACCTCTGTTTAGTGTATACACAGAATGGAAAATCTAGTATTCTCAGCCTGATTTTTGATTTGACTAGGTTTAATAACTGATTTTTGTATTTCGTTATACTCCCTATTGAGAAAATGACACCAACTAGTTTTTTCTTATCCTACTCACTTCCAGTTTAATGAAGTAAAATATTTTTCAAAAAAACCCATAGAACTTTTTGAATAATGATACTTTTTAATTTTAATTATTATAGGCATAGAACCCCTTTGAAGTTGACAGCAAAAGATTGTATTTCTGATGTACTTTTTAGTCTAGCAATTACTGTTTCATTGAATAAATCTAGTTACAACTATTTGCTGAGAGAAAATGGAACTATAATGAGGAAATGGAACAAAAATAGTGTTTGATCATCCATCTGCATGTCAGGAAGGCAATTTTTTACTGAAGACCTTTCCTTGGCATCCTTGCAGTTAATGTCTATTACAGAGATAAAAATACACAAAAGTTTACACCTTAGTCAGCTCTAGGAAAAAGATAAATAAGTATTTTTGCCTTCATGCCCACTTGTTTTTACATTCCTTGATAAATCTTACACTTAGTAAGGTGACCCAATTAATGTCTTGAGTTAACTGTTCAAATGAACACATTTGTTTTCCCCTAAAGGCAGAGTGAAGCAAAGCAAAGCAGATGAAATGTAAACTTTTCTTAGATCTTTTTCCCTCAAAATACAAGACCCCAAAATGTATGAAAATCCCCCAATTTATCCAAAGGCATAGAATTCTACTATAGTAGGTTTATAATAATTTATTTTTATATATTTCCAGCTGCACATTAGAAAAACAAACAAAAAACTGTCCACCAAGACATTTGTAATCACATTATTTGTTTTCTATTGTCTTAGAGAATTCATTATTAACCGTTGATATTCAGTTCCCTAGAAACAACTAAGCCTGCTGTGGAATAATGCAGATAAATCAATAGATGATAGAGAGATAATAGATAGATGCATAAATATATGATAGACAAATAAGCAAGTACAAAAACTGTCATTAAACTATCATAAAAAAAAACTATCATAAAACTCTCATGAAATATCTAAGCAGTTAGCATGAATCCTAAGTCCACTCCTTTAAACATTGTCTTGGAATAGGAAGGAAAAGGAGCTTAGAGTTTACCAGTTGCCCTGAAATAGGTAATGCTCAAAGCAAATAGGCCATTCTTACCACAGCCAAATAATTACTTCCCATTACTGTGAGATTAGAAGTTTAAAACAAATAAAGTGTATAATATTGGGACATCTGGGTGGCTCCAGTAGTTGAGCTCTGCCTTCAGCCCAGGGCGTGATCCTGGAGTCCCAGGATCCAGTCCCACATTGGGCTCCCTGCAAGGAGCCTGCTTCTCTCTCTGCCTGTGTCTCTGCCTCTCTCTCTCTCTCTCTCTCTCTCTCTCTCTGTCTCCCATGAATAAATAACTAAAATCTTAAAAAAAAAAAGTGTTTAGTATAAAAGAAGAGATACTATAACCTTCGGTTAACTTACTGACATATCACAATCTGTGAACATTTGAAACATGACTTTAATGTTTAAAGATCTTAAGAAAAGAATGTTAGCTACTGGGGACCTTTTTCCCAGTATATCTATCACATAAGGTGTGCAAACCTTGATCTTAGCTGCTTAGCAGCCCCTAAAACTACAGCAGAGCAACATTGGCAGAAAAATGCTTCAATTGTGCAACAAGTAGCAAACCTTTCTACCTTTCAAAAATAATGTAAGATCTTTTTCTCCAGTTACCTGGATAGGAGTGGGCTCACTGGTTACTTATGTAAACACATATACACACACAAACACAAGCACAAATGTCACCTTTGCCATTTTTCTATAATAACAATGCACATTTTTCCTATAAAAAGAAAAGTTTCATTTACAATAATAAATACATTTATGCCGGGTATTTTATGAAGTGCATTATATACATCATCTAATAGAATATCTGTGGGCGAGCCACCAAACATACCAGATGGCCCAAGAATTTGCCTTAGACAGGAAGGATACCTCTTCAATGTTTGTAATGGTGCAAATGTAGAAAAATTGTGTGCAGATGAATTACATTTTTAGTTGGAGCAACAGGGTTGTTTCATGGAGTTTCTCACAGTTTTTTGACAGTCTATGATTGTTATTCCCCTATCTCTTCTGATTCTTCATAACCAGTTTTTGTAGGATAGATTTTTGGGGAGGTATTCAGTAGCATGTGCTCTTTTGACATTAATAAAATGTCACATTTATTAAAAAAAAAAAAAAAAACAGTGTTTGCCAAGCAGAATAGAGGGCCCAGTTGTTCTTGAAGACAATATTCATATTCAGATTTGTGAATTGGATTCATAATGAGATATTACTGTGTACCCCCTAAAATGCCTAAATTATAAAGATTGGAAACACTAAGCATTTGCAAGAATGTGGAGTAACTGTAACTCTTATCTGTCACTACTGGTGATGTAAAAATGCTCCAATCTCTTTGGAAAAATATGGGCATCTCTCATAAAGTTAAAAATACACTTGAACCACACTGCACAGCAATTTTACTCCTGATTATTTATTCAACAATAATTAAAATATATGTGCATGCACTGGCTTAAATACACAGTGTTCATTGAAAATTTTTTCATCATAAACAAGCATGGACACAACACAATAAAGTGTCAAGTGGATTAATCATATTTACTCAAAGGACTACTACTCAGCATAGAAAGGATTGAGCTACTGCTTTATAGAATCTGGGTGCTTTCTATTTCTCTTTCTTTGTGAACAAAAAAATCTGTACACAAAACAACCATATCCTGTTGACCTCAGGGTGACCAGGTTTGGGGTTGTTGAATGGAAAGTATCACAAGGGAAAACACTGGAGTTTTGAAATATAGTGTGTTTCAATAGAGATGCGGTCCATGTAGGTGAAGGTGCAAATTGCAATGAGTTGGATTTATGCTTCTCACTCTATATACATTTTACTTAAAAAAAAAAAGACCTGTAAACAAAAATTATCCAGGCTAATGCAATTTTTCTCCCAATTCTACTCAGTAGTTAAAGTAAAGGAGCATGAGAAGCAAGAACTAAAGTTAATTCATAATTAGAGTCCATCAAAGAGAGAAAGCAAACGACAAGAAAATGAAGTTGAAATTATTAGAAGGGGCATGGTTAAAATGAAAGGCTACAGGGGGTTGACTGAAGTGGGGAGGGACTGAACATTGGAAGATCAATAAGCAAATGTAGAAGGGTCAGGTCTGGTCAGAGCAAAGGTTTAAAGGAGGTAGCCAGGAAAACTGCTGGAATCATCAGAAATAGTAGTCCGAGAGTTCAAAATTTAAACTTAAGACTTCATATGATTCAACAATTATACATTTGACAAGGCCCAGGGTCTACATTAGGTCCTCATGTTGGACTGACATACCGTGGTATATTGGGTTCCTAGGGTGCTGTAATATGCATGAAAGGGCTATAATTTTTCTAGAGGAAACCATGCTCACTTTATGGGCAGGCGGAGAGACCTTGTATGCAAAATGGAGAAGAAGCAGAAGAATTGTGAAGGTGGCACATGGAGGAGGCTGAGTGGAACAAAGGAGGTAGAGGGAGCAGCCCTGCAGTAGGAATACAGGTCGGGGAGCTCCCAGAAATTAAGGTGCGATTAGTTCTCCCACTGAACCGGTTTCCTCCTCACTGGTTGCACTTAGCATATTGACTTCAAATAACAGTACATTTTATATTCTTTGACATGTAAGAGGAAAAGGTCAAATGCTTTCCCTGGAGGGTTTTGCAATACCTGTTTCCTCTGTTTGAAACATGATACTTGCATGATGGGGTCATGAACATCATCTGTTTTGTAACTTAAATGTCACCAGTTCAGAGAAGACTTCCCTACCTTTGACTCAAAAATGGCTATATGGTAAGTAGAAGGCATCACTCTCTGACCAATTTCTAAGTTATTTCTCCTTTATTTATCATTTATATCACACTGTATTGAAATGAAAAAGAGCCTAAATTCTTTTGATTATTTCTGGGTTCCCAGCAACGAGATTAATGATTGGCACAAGGAAACTATTGAGAAATATGTGTTGCATGAAACGTGGTATCTGTTTGGTTCAACATTACGTTCCTAGCGCATAGCATGAAACCCATCATATAGTAGGTGCTTAGTAAATCGTTCTGAATGCATAATTAATAAATAGATGAGTGACCCAATGTAATTACCTTTCAGTAATTACCAGAGATGACAACAGATTGGGAGACATGAAAAAATTTTGCGGATAAAGGTATTGGAATGAATTACAAAATGCCAGAAGATGTAGCAAGTGTGGTGGGGTGAGTTACAGTCCCAAGAGATAGTCCTAATCTCAGAACCAGTGAATATGTTACCCTGAAGTTCAAAGAGACCTCACAAATATGATTAGATTAAGGGCCTTAAAATGGAAAGATTATCTCAAAATAATCTGTGGTGGGCCAATGAGCAAGGGTTGTTATTAAAAGGAAGCAAGGGGATCAGTGTTAGAGAGAAGGCGATACAGTGACAGAAAAGAGAGAAGCAAGTCAGACATTTCAAAATTCCTCACTGCTAGCTTTGAAGATAGAGTAAGGGGCCACAGACCAAAAAAATATAGGAAACCTCTAATACATGGAAAATACAAGAACTAAATTCTCCCCTAATGTGTCCAGAAGGAATTTTGTCCTGATAAGCCCATTTTAGATTCACAACCTCCAGAACTGCAAGAGGGTAAATGTGTGCATTTTAAGTCACTAGTTTGTCTTGATTTGTTGCAGGAGCAATAGGAGCCTAATACAGTAGATGAGGGATGAAGATAGAAAGGTTGGATTAATGGATTCATTGAACATCTGAAGGGATCCTTGGGTGATAAATGTAATTTGCCACATTATTTTTTGTTTGTTTGTTTGTTTTTTCATGAGAGACACACAGAGAGAGGCAGAGGGAGGAGCAGGCTCCCTGCAGGGAACCTGATGTGGGACTCGATCCCAGGACCCTGGGATCATGACCTGAGCCAAAGCCAGATGCTTAACCATTGAGCGACCCAGGGGCCCCAACACATTACAATTTTAATGTAATTACTATATTGTAATATGTAAGTGAATATATATGTCTGTATACATATGTCTTCTATAGCATTCCTACATGATATTACTACATGGAATAAAATGAAATTTTTATTACCTAATTATAATATATTTGTATCTGAATTAATATTTTAAAAACCAGAATGACTCCCTTCTTAGCTTTATTAGAAACCCATAGTTGCCCTCTATTTACTATTGCTATCTATTTTCTTTGCTATTTATTTACTTGTTTATTTACTATTATTTACTAGCCTCAAAATAGACTAAATCTTAGTTATCAAATGGCAATTAAACATCAGGATTTTATGACCTGGGGCAACATTAAATGCGGTTACTACTCAAATTATTAGCAACAGGAACATCACCTGGGTACTTACTGATAATACAGGATCTTACTCCATCTAACCATATGAAATCATAATTTGCATTTTAATATCACTCCCAGGTAATCTGTATGCACATTAAAATTTGAAAAGCACTGGCTTGTTTCATCTGATCAAGTTTTGTTTTGTAAGTAAGAAACTTATTTCCAAAGAAATTAAAAATCAGGATTAGGAGAACTCAAATTGCACAGTTTTCAAGGAGTTCTTTCTGCTAAGACAAGGGGGAGGTGCTGTAACCTTAAATACACTATTTTTAAATAGTTTCTTCTTTTCTAGAGAATAATTAACACACCTCTTGACATAACTCTAAAGATACATAGAAGTCGTCACTGTTGTCAAGGCAGTACTATTACTTTATGTTACTATATTTGAAATATATAATCCTTAATATTGAAACTACCAACTACTAATTTTTGACTAAACATTTTTCCTTTACTTAAAATGACCACTGGGGTTTAGATGAGAATCTTCTTTATTGCAAAGTAGTTGTGGAAATGTGCATAACAGAATAACCCGATTCCATTAAATTGAGAAAGTCAACAATATCCTGAGTATTAACAAGAGGTTCAACCTAAAAATCCATATAAGACCCATGTAAAAATGAGAACATGTGATGAAAGGTGCTGATTTGATGAATGTATTCAACTGTAAATTAAATTATACTTATTTTACTACCAGTTTTGCTGATTTTTAAAAAGATATCAAAGGCACTGTTTAAATCATTATGCCAGATATTGAAAAAAATCCCACATATTTCTTGGAAAAGAAAGATCAGAAATAAAGTTATGTAAAAGGAGATCACTTAAATATAAGTGATAAAAATTTCAATATAAAGAGCTTCCTCTGCCATATTGATTATAATAAATCAACTCATGAGACAGATTACACAAAGTTTAAAATCAGAACACAGCCTAAAAGGAAAATAAGGAGAAGTAATGGAGGATTATATAACAGATTCATCAGAGATATTCCTTTTTAATTATAATTATCCTGTCTGTGCCTTTTATATATATATTATCAAACTGCCCTCTTTTAATGAATTTTTTGCAGGACAAAATAACATTTATTTTAAGCAATCTGAAACCTAATTTTAAGTATAGTATTATAGTTCACTGATATTGGAAGTTCTTTGGTACATTTAAAAGGACATGCATCCATTTTTTTACAGCTTTACAGGTATTGACCACAATTAGCTATTTTTTTAATTTTTAGCTTTCCTAACCTGCCAAATTTGTCATTCCTTAAGAGTCAAAATGACAAGAATCGCATTTTCAAGATGTAGACATATTCAGGGCTATTTCATTATTTTCTTTATTGTTTAAGATATTGGGGGGGGGGCGGGAAGCCATCACATTTACAATTGAAATAACAATGAGATGCATCACAAGTTATCAAGTATGCTGTTTTTGATCATGATTCATCTTCTAATAATTCTAGAAAAAAAAAAAAACAGGGATTCTTAAAGCCTCTTGTCTTGGTACAAATCTTGGTTCAGATGCTTCCAGTGAGAAGAATTACACGTTATCATTCCCTTTACTCTTTTGTCTGCATAAGTATGAGTTCCTTATGTGTGACCAAGGGCAGAATGTTTTTTTTTTTTCAGCTTCATTGAGACACAATTGATATAATATTTTATAAGTTTAAGGTGTAGGAAATGGTAGACATTTCATACCAAGTGAAATGTCTATATATAGACCTATATTACAATATGATTACCCTATAGCATTAGCTAACACCTCCATCACATCAAATAATTATCATTCTTCCTTGAGATGAGACTACTTAAGATCTACTTTCTTAGTAACTTTTAAATACATAATGCAGCACTGTTAACTGTAATCAGAATTCTGTGCTTTAGATCCCCAGAACTTAGTTTAATTGAAAGTATGTACCCTTTGACCAAGATCTCCCCATTTCCCCCACTCCTCCATTCTACCCTCCATTGTCACAAGTTTGACCTTTTGAAATTTCGAATATAAGCGTATCACAGAGTACACGTCTTTCTCTGTCTGACTTATGTCACTTAGCATAATGCTTTCGAAGTCTATCCGTGTCGTCACAAATAGCAAGATTTCCTTCTCTCCCGTGGCTGGTCTTATTCCATTATCTATATCTAAATCTGTACTTATATCTGTATCTCTCTGTGTCATGTCTTCTTCATCCATTCATCGTTGATGGACACTGGTTATTTTCCAAAGATAGTATAGGTTGAAATCAGAAAGTATGATGCCTCCAGCTTTGTTCTTTCTCAGGATATTCTTTCTCAGGCTACCTGTGGTCTTTTGTGGTTCCATACAAATTTTAGGACTATTTTTTCCCATATCTATGCAAAATGCCATTAGAATGTTGATAGGGATCGAGTTCAATCTGTAGATGGTTTGGGGTAATATGGACATCTTAACATTAATCTTTCTGATCCAGGAACACAGGCTATCTTTCCAGTTTGTGTATCCTTCAACTTTTCTCATTGCTATCTTCTTAGTTGTAATTTTACAGACCTTTCAGTTCTTTGTTTAAATTTATTTCTAAGTGTTTCGTTGTTTGTAATACTATTGTGAATGGGATTGTTTTATTTCTTTTTCAGATATATCGTCGCTAGTGTTTAGAAACACAATTGATTTCTGTATGTTGATTTTATAATCTGCAACTTTACTGAATTCATTGATTAGTTCTGACGGTTTTTGTTTTGGTTGGTTGTCATTTTCTGTTTGACAAAGCACCAGATAAGTACATGCAGTGCTAAGGGAATGTAAGAAAGTGGAGGTCATCTGTCTCTGCCCCCATCTGCAAGTCTGAATTCTGTCTTCATGGAGAAATGACAAAAACTGAGGTTGGAGGAGTCATGCTCAATGTGAGACTGAGCAAAAGCAATGTCAGTGATAAAATATGAACAAGATTTGGTAACAGGGTCATTTATCACAAAAACCTATGTGCAGACACAAATAGATGCTCAGAGAGCTCACAAGAAAGGGTCTGCATCCACAGAAGCAAGAAGAAAGGACACGGGATCCCTCAGAAGAGCTCCACTTTCACACATTGGCCGGGAACTTCCCCTAAGTAGTGTATTGGTGATGCCCTTCAGTGAGCAGCCTAATGTAGGGGAACGTTGATAAACCTGCCCCTGCTATATGTACGTAAGATACTACCTCTATTTGTTTTTTATTGCTATGTAACAAATTACCACAAACTTAGCACCTTAGTACAGCACACCTTTATGGCCTCATAGTTTCTGTGCATCATGAGTTAGTATGCCTTGGCTGGGTTTTCTGTTTCAGAATCTCCCTAGACTGGAATCTAGATGTCAGTTGAGGTTGGGGGCTCACCAGAAGCTTGACTGTAAAAGGACCCACTTCCAACCTCCTCTTGCAGGTTGTTGACAGAATTTACTGAAGTTCCCATTTTCTTTTTGGCTCTCAGCCTGCATGTGTCCTCCTTATATCCTAGTCGGCTTGCATTGTCCTACTTTGTGGCTTGTTACATAGCTAGTGTGATAATGGTTATTTTCTTCTTCAACTCCAGCAGAGGGATCAATCTGACCTAGGGAGAAACCAGTACCTCTTTCAGGGGCTTTAGTCTGATGAAGTGAGGCCCACACAGAATATTCACCCTTCTGAGTAAGTTAAAATCAACTGGTTAAGTATTATAAAATAGATTTGAAAAGTATCTTCAGCTTTTTAAATATTGGGCAGGCTAAAACCAAATCACAGATTCCACCTGTGTGAAAGGAGAGGGAGTTGTACAAAAGTACAACTCTTCTGGAGAACAACTTAGGATGTGTCTCATATCGTATATTTTGGGAATTTCCTGAAAAATAGATGTGTGGAGTAGGGGAGAAGATGAGATGGGAAGTTCTGGGAGTACCTTTGATGAGCTACCATATAAGGTACCCCAATGAAAAAGCCTCAAGCACATAATTGACTGGAGGCAATAAAATGTGTGTGCATGTGTGTGTGTGTGCACACATGTATCTGCACCGGTATGTATGTATTGAAATATCAATTCCTCTGAGCATTTTTACAACTTGGGAGACCAGGCTTCTTTGTTTAAGTCATCCCCAAACTAGTGCCAGATGGACAGATAAAATTCTACCTCTCTCACTTAACAGACCATTGTAACCTGAACAAACTTAAGCTTTACTCTGAGGCCTGTAGTTATGGATGGCTCCAGAGAGCAAACCTTCTGCCAGTAATTGCAGAAACCATCCTCAAGGGTTATATTTTATTTTTCACTCCATCAGCAAGAATTACCAACCAGTCGTAATCTGTGGATACATATGACCAGTCTAAGGTTTTTATAATTGTCTGGGCTGAGGACTCGGAGGAAGTTAGCTACTGAAAAAAATATACAGTGTCAGAAACTCTAGATTAAATATTAGCATAAGTGTAACACAAAGGTTAAGAAGTTCTTGGGTATACAATGTTTTAAATGATAGTTGATAGCTTAGTAGGCTATCAATTAGTGCATCATAAGATGAATTCCTAATTTATCATAACAAAGACTTTATACACGGTAATTCCCATTAGCTGTCATTGTCTTCTTTATTTCTGAATAGAATAGACAAGATTGTGGAGCAAAAATTAATTTTCAGAATAATTTTCTGTCTAAAGACTTCACGTGATGGCTACAGCATTTAGCGGCTCTCTTCTTATTTTGTCCAAAATAAAAACTGGCATGTCTAGATTTTTTAAATGCAGTCTTTGGAGAAAAGACTTGCATGGTGTCTTCCCTTCCACAACAAAGCATGCCACTGTGGTCACAGTGTGCTTTAGGGTTGTATCTACCCAGGGTAGGAAAGGTCAACACTGTCTTCTCATTTCATGGCCGAGGATATAATGAGCAAGTGATTCATATCTGGCCGCACAAGTATGAAGCCAACTAAGAACATGCCTTGGAGCTGGACCTGAATGGTTGCTGAAAATGCAATCTAACTTATTTTTGTATAACAGGTGAAAAGCTGAGAGCCAGAAGGTTCAAATTACTTACCTATGCTTAATATATAATTGGTAGTTTTGAAGAGACTAGAATAAGCGTGTGCTGATTTTATTGTCTATTAACCTTCTGTGGCTATTTTTGTAGTGTTGCTCTCTATTACTACCCTAAGACTCCTAGAGGGCAAGGATCATGACCCATATTGTGAGCATTTCAAATGACTTCTAACAATGTTTTCACATTACAGGTACTCAACAGGTGATCATTGAAAAGGTGAATGAATAAGAAGGAAATAATTTAGTCTGGAAAATGAAGACTTAACCAACACTGAAAGACAAGAAAAGCCTCATTCAAATTATTAAATTTATTTCTGCTAGTGCAAAGAATGCAAAATAATACAGCTGGATTTTCCTATTTGAAAGTAAAGCAAGGGCAGCTTTCTAAAATAAGGTCACCCAAACCCAATGTAGGCCACATGCTTATCTCTAAAATATATTATTCGTGAAGCTTTTGAATTTCCAAAAATGCGTTACTATCAAAGCAGACACAGCACAGCTTGACTAATACTTTGATGTCGGATGACTAGTTCTTAAGTTCTGTTTTCTTTGTGGTCAAATCTTTGGTTGAAGGGTTTGCAAGTCTGCCAAAACCAAATAAAAATAAAAATGAATATCAGATAGGATTATATGTCTACATTGCTAATCACTAGACTAAAATACAGAGGGATTGCAGAGGTACAGTGAGGTTTACATCTACCTTTTAATTTGAATAATGCTGGTGGTATTTTTCTTTTAAATATGAGAATGTTTATTTTCTTCTATAATTCTTTCTTCTATAATTCAGCATATTGTCCAGTGACAGCTTGGTCATGTTAGATTAGCTAATGTGCATTTAATAAAGCCAAACAGTATAAAGTTCCCACAGTTTTGCTACAATGTCTTCTATTTGGAAAAATATTGTTTATGAAGAGATATATGGCTGATGAAAACATCAATCCCTTATGCAGAAACAAAGAATTTGAGAGAACACAGAGAACAGAATATGCAGGTAAGTATTTTGTGTGTGAGTACATTATGGATAAAAATAAATTTATTGACACTAATTTAAGCATCACAAATGCATAGACATTCTTGATTGTTCCACCTCAGATCAGATCCCCTCTTAAAATGATAGTGAGTCAGAACAAATACAGTTATAAACAAATATAATTTAAGAAAAGTTTATCTTTTCTTTATATATGTAACTTTAAATGTAAATTTATATATGTAACTATATATTTGTAAATTATATACGTAAAATGCAAAAAAAAAAGAACCTTATTTTTATAACTTCAACAAAGATTTCCTGACTGTCATCTGAAGTTTTGGCATTATATTAAACAGTAGAAATATAGGAATACAATCTTTTGCCTTTCAGTATGGCGATTTGCAACCATGGCTCTCTTTCATTATTACTTACAGAGCGATTGCAGACCCCTGTTACAGAGACTACAGTTCAGAACCTCTGGGGCAGGTTCTAGTGAACTCTTTTAGAATTCTGTGATTCAAATGAAGAAGCGTTTTCAAAAACTTGCTTTCTCTGTAAGACTCACTGTGTGAAAACGTAATTAAAATAATTTTAAGAATACCATAAAAATAAACCCTGGATACAAAATGATCATTGACGATATACATCTCTAGTCCATTGTAGTTTTCTCAAAAGCTCATTTTATGAGTCTCTGATTGTTTGATTTGGGTTTTAACAGATAAAAGGTGAGAAAATACAATTTTTTTGCCAACCATTTGTTATACTGCAGAGGAGGTTGGAGAGACAACCATAAACAGATAATGATAAACATTTTGGAGTTTTCCTTGAAGGCAATGGGAACTGAATAGAATTTTCAGTAAAAAAGCAGTATCTCTATTCTAGAAAGCAAATCCTGGTTGCAGAGTAAACAATCCAGAATCTCAATTCTTACAATACTGGGATCTCTTCCCAACATGCTCTGTGGAAGCCACTGGAGCCAGAGGAGGGTGGAGGAACCAGAGCCTCACAGTAAATATTGAAGGCTTGGGGGATAGGGGTGGAGTTGGAGATTGCAGAATTAGTAAAGAAAGATTTTAATAAAAACATTATAAAATTTGAAGTAGAGACCCCTGGGTGGCCCAGCAGTTGAGTGTCTGCCTTCGGCTTAGGTTGTGATCTCAGGACCCTGGGATCCAGTCTCACATCAAATGGAGCCTGCTTCTCCCTCTCTCTGTGTCTCTCATGAATAAATAAATAAAATATTTTTTAAAAATTTTTGAAGTCAACTAAAGATAGTGAGGAATGAAATGAAGATGCCTTTATTTTTTTTTTTGAAGATGTCTTTAAAAAGAAACAATTTTTAGAAATTGGAGTTCTAAATATATATATTAATATATAAATAATATATATGAGCATATATATAAATACATATTTACTAAATTGACAACAGATTAAATGCAGAAAAGATTAGTGAAAATGAGAACACAGCAACAGAGGTACCAAAAAGAAGTAGGGAGAGAACAAAGTGAAAACAATAAACACAGCCACATTGACCAGTGGAATATTATAAAATAGTCTAGCATACATATATTAGAGTTTTAGACGGGCAAGATGTACAAAAGGAAGAAAATTATGAGCAAGCTAGTAAGAACCAGTGTGGGTCGTCTAGGATAGTAGGTGCTGAGGGTCGGCAGACAGTTGTGTTAACAATAATGTGCCTGACATTGATGGAATTGGCTCAAATTGATTGTGTTCAAATTGGAAATTAAAGTCTATTTAATCATATGGAAGCTATTTTTCAAACACTGCTTGTCACAAGCTTGTGTAGGGTCTGGGTGGTGACTTGAACTCTAAGAAATGCATTCGAGATTATTTTTAGAATTGATTATACCAAGAGAAGGATAAGGGGAAGGTAACTCTTTAGGAGATATCTACTATTGTCTATTGTAGGAAATAATGAGGGCCTGAATTTGTATAGTGGGTGCTAAACAAGACTCTGAAAAACCTTATTAAGGTAGATGAGAATTTAGCCACTGATTGAATAAAGATATGAATAAAGATAAGGGATGATTCAGACTAGATTTACATTTTTAGACATCAAAAAGAAAAAAAAAACTGTAGAGAAAGAAGATATGTTCTAATATATATATATATATATATATATATATATATATATGTAAATAATGCAAAGTACAGAGAGGACAAAAATTTAGAAATACCAAAAAAGATACATTGTAGAGCTAAACCTTGTGAGGCCAGTATTGTACATTTAGATTAGAAGGTTATTTTAATGTTATTTATTGGGTCTCTTCATGCCTAAAACTGTACTACATACTTAGTACTAATTTTTAAGAAAAAAAGTTTTCATTTAATTAGTTGATTAATGACTTGTGTACAAATGTTTGGAGAAGACTGCTGTGTTTTTCATGGTAAATAATAAGAGAAAGGAAGCCCTAGATACTTGGAAAGACATACATAGAAGACAAGCCATAAACTCAAAAATGCCAATGACCATGCATTGCTAGAGCAATTGTAGGGTACGGTTCTTATAGAAGATACTTTGCCTCTTATCACAAAATTAAAGGGTCACGGATGGCCGCTTCTGCTAAGGAGTCTGGATGTGTAGAATTAAACTAATGAGGACGCAGCAGACTGGTGGTTTATTGAAGAAAAGGTGAGCCACTGTATATTTGATTAGTTCACAAAGCAATGAGAATAGAACTAATTTGAGGTAATTACTTACCACAAACTTAAAATACAGCGAACATAAATATTTTCAAGTGTTAATGCTTTTAGTGTATAATAGAGCAATACATGGCCACAAATATGCAGTACCAAAAACAGCGTAATCATCTACTATTAAAAGCATTGATTAGGGGGAAATAAGCAATGGTGGCAGTCATTGGAATCTTTAATAGTTCAAAGTATTACGCTGCACTGCGGTCTCTTTAATATGCTGCCTCAGGCAACCTTTCCATTGCAAAATGTTGGACGGTGTGTATGATGTGTGGCACTGCTACTATCTGCTGTCAAGGCTAATCCATCCAGATCAATCTTGGGTATCCAGAGGTTGTTTCCAGCCTGTTTATGATAGCACAACCAACATCAGCAGTGTTTCTTATCAGTTGCGTGGAAGACTTTTATTTTGCATTGAGATGTAGAGCAGTTTCATATTTTTACATTTTGTTTCAAGATCAGTAAAGAGTGAGCATTCCAAAATACTTGGCTTCCTTAAAAAACTCACGAAATCTCTCATTTGTTTTCTATAATGGTGCAACAGTTAAGCCGGTGAGGAAAACCCCATATTCAACTCCCTTTCTCTCCCTTTCTGAAAGTCATTGCTGATTTGATAAATAGATGGATAGATAGAAAGATAAGCACAGGCACACAGTCAGACACGTATGAATTGTGTTTTGCATATATGTATACAATTTATAGAGTTTGATAGATTAGATGAATACCTCTTCTCATCAAAATCCTAAAAATGTCATCAGAAAGTAATTGGTTCAGTAATTCAAGAGTTTTACATTGATTATGTCATCCTATTAGCTGTGGAACTAGACTCAAAAATAATACAGGTATTTTTATAGTTAGTAAATATATATTGGTGAATGTGCTCATTGATTGCTGCATCTGTATACTCTTCGTTATTCATTTACTGGGCAATCATTAAATGCGTAGTATGTCACCAGGCTCTAGGAATGTGATCAATTTCTGTTCAAAAGCCAATTGTGACTTTCAAATAATTACTGTATAATTTAATTTAATTATAAAATCATTAATGTTTTATTTCAAAAGATGTCATCCCTAAATAAAAAAAAAAAAAGCGACCAGTTTATATCAGCAATATATTTAAGAAGAATGTTAATCCATTTTAAAATCATTCCAGGGAACTGTAATTATGTAGCAACTTGGGGGAAAGGAAGAAAGTAAATCAAATGAAGAAAAGTAGCAATCCATTTAGCAGATATAGATTCACTGGTAGACATTTAGGTTCCTTCTGGCATTCTCAGACACTGACTGCTACTCTAGACTCCTCTTTATCATAATTCAATGAATGCAAAAGCAAGAAAATAGTGGTGGTGCCTTGTGTTCTACTTTTACTCTCTCTTACTTTTTTGATAATTTGGGGAAATAACATTTGAAATACTACTATTATATCAACAAAAGTCTTTAAGATTCTAATTATCAAAGCCATACATTTGCAACAGCAAATATAATTCCAAGTGTTCAACAAAACCAATTTTGTGGTAAGTCAGGCAACAAAATAGGTTTGAAGTTTATCTATAAAATATCAGAGCCATTTAACTGCTTGAGAGAGTTCAGCAAGTGTTGGGACAAGTTGATTAGAATTAATGTGGCTCATTATAATTAATATATATATTTTTTTTCTTGGCATTTTAATTCTACTTTCAAGGATTTCACTTCAGTATATTTTGCCTTAAGAAAATTGCTTAGGTTGATTACAAATTTTCATATATTCACTAATGACTAGTGAGCTATCATGTAGTACGCAATTCCAGTCAATGGTTCTTTTCTGGTGCTATGACAATTTATGCTATTCAACAATATTTAATGGGTTATTCTATATATTATATAATTTTACTGTGTTTTCATACAGTTAGGTACTGGAAAACAAAACTCACTAGTATTAGTAGCAATGAAAGGTCTAGAATTCCTGTTCTTTTATTTTAAGATTTTATTTATTTATTCATGAGAGACACACAGAGAGAAGAGAGGCAGAGAGACACAGGCAGAGAAGCAGGCTCCATGCAGGGAGTCGGATGTAGGACTTGATCCCAGGACCCCAGGATCATGACCTGAGCCAAAGGCAGATGAGCCACCCAGGTGCCCTAGAATTCCTGCTCTTAATGCAATTATAATAACCTGGAAATAATCAGGTTTTCCAATGTAGCACATTAAAAAAAAAAATGGAGGGGGGGCACCCGGGTGGCTCAGTCAGTTAAATGTCTGACTCTTGATTTCAGCTCAGGTCATGATCTCAGAGTTGTGAGGTCAAGCTCTCCCCTAAGTGTGGAACCCGCTTAAGATTGTCTCTCTACCTCCTCATTACCCTCCCCCCTTGCTTTCTCTCTGTCTAAATAAAAATTGAAATAAAATAATTAAATTTTTGATGTTTCAAGTGTTTATTTAAATTCTAGTTAGTTCATGTAAAGTATAATATTAGTTTCAGAAGTAAAACTTAGTGATTCATCACATACATAAAATACCCAGTGCCCATCACAAGTGCTCTCCTTAATATCCATCACTCATTTAGCCCAGTCACCTGCCCCAATGTAGCACATTTTTAATATCAATAAAAAATTCATTACTTCACTTTTAGAAGAGATGGAGGGAAATATGAAGTAAATAAAGACAAGTAATTCAAACAATACACAAAAAGTTAATTAGGATGTTGTACTCACAGCATTATTATTTGTGGCCAAGATTTGGATCATGTTTTTTATTTGTTTAATCATAATGACATTTTCTGACATAGGCAACTTAAGGGCTGAAGAGGGACTACCAAAACTCTGCACCCTTTTGGATGTCTCAAACAATTATGCAAGCATTTATCCATCTGTCCATACCAAATTATTCTTAGGACCCATATCTGGAGATTTTTAGTGCTACTGATAGCTTATAAAATAGCTTAAAATACAAAATGAAGACAAAAAATGCAAGATTCTAGTTTTCTGGCAATATTGCTTGCATGTACAGTAAACTCTCCTACCATTTTTACTTAGAATAAGCACAAAGTAATAATCTTAATATTTAGAATTTTTATTATGTAATGTATAAGGAAGCTATGTATTGTAAATGACCTAATACTAATGATTAAACAATTAAAAAGAGTCGACTATGTCAAAATTCCAGGTTTTTAAAGGCCTAACGAACATTTAGATTATATTTTCTCATCTTCAAACTTCTTGTGGCATAATGGAGAAAATTAGTTTTATAAAATAGAATAATTGAGTAATTATATATGGTGGTACATAAGTGCTATAATATTTGCTAAAACAGCAATTCAAGGCAGACCCCGTGGCTCAGCAGTTTAGCCCCACCTTCAGCCCAGGGTGTTGTCCTGGAGTGTCTGGGATCGAGGCTCAGGGTGTTGTCCTGGAGTGTCCGGATCGAGGCCCATGTCGGGCTCCCTGCATGGAGCCTGCTTCTCCCTCTGCCTGTGTCTCTTCTTCTCTCTATGTCTCTCATGAATAAATAAATAAAAATAAAATCTTTAAAAAATAAAATAAAACAGCAATTCATACAGAAAAGCTAGACTTAGAGAGGAGCACTGTAAGGTGTAAACATTAAGGAAGGATATTTTAAAGAGATGGCACCTAGATGGACTTTTTAGGACTTTTGTGTCTAAAATTCCAGCTAACCCCTCAAATTATATTTCCTGAAGCTATGTATGCCATTTTTGTTCCTCTCTCTCCAAAAATAAGTATCAGTCCCTCTCTGATTTTTTGAAAAAGAGTAACTAAAAGTGTGTATGCAGAGGAAAAACTTACACATTTTTACAAAATAAAATCTCCTTAGACATGTCTATATATTTTCCAATATCCAATATCCTTATGCAGATGTCTTCTCATGTATTCTTTATAAGTGACAACCTTGCTAAAAAAAAAAAAAAAAAAAAAAAGAAGTCTCTCTCTCTCTCTCTCTCTCCTGGTTTTTCCAGAGACATTCAAGTTCTCATCTTTATTATGCTAAACATCTCAGCCCGAACCCATGTATCAGCTCTAAGCTTGCATATTCCAGTTTAAACACAAGTGCTTCCATTTTCCAGGATCCATCTTCCATTGGAAACACTTTTAGGGTCCATTTTTGTGCCATTGAGCATACTCATGGTTCTGGTCTCACTTAAGCTAATCTCTCACTAACAAGTATACTTTCCTCTTAAAAAAGAATTTGGGGAGATACAGACTCTTTACCAAAATATACAGACTGAATCTTAAAAAGAGAAGCCTGAAGAGACATGATCAAACCAAAGACAGAATAAGAAATAAAAACAAACTGTGTAAGGTATAATAAAAAATTGAAATTTTTGGAGTCAAGTTCTTATGTTCGTACATAGAAGAGGGTAAATTTCAGTTGATATAGAAAGCCAGGTGATTTTTTTAAAAGTGTTTAGGACTATAAATGTTTTGCTGAGAGATTAGAATCTGATGTAATAGGTATCAGCAGCACCTTTGCAGTCAGGACAGTTACAAAGTACAAGACCTAAATTTAGAATAGAAATGTGGTGATGGGTCACAGATTGGGTCAAAGGTGAAAGACAGTGTGAGTAGATAGAAAAGAAAGTTATTGAAGCAAACCAAATATGAAATGATTGGGTTTCAAATCAAGGAGGGACAACTGGGATAAAGAAGGATAGTGCATGTGAAGACTTAGAATCAAGTTGCATGTTGTGCTAACACACATGCTCGATTTATGTTTCCACATACAATCTGGAGCATCAGAAAGCATTTAAATTGTATCCATGTAACTTTGAAAGCAGCCAGGGGCAAAAAAATAAAAATATCTTGTACTAGACAATAAATCCAGAAATCGGGTTTCATAAAGCTGAACATAAGCTCAATCTCTTGGAAAAAAAAAAAAAAAAAAAAACATTTTATTGGATAGGTTCATTCTTACTTATTCTGTGAATTAGAGATTTCCTATGATTTTTCACAAAAATGAAATGTATCCTCATATTTTTATATATTAAATTATCCGACTATAATTCTGAATTAATTTAATATAATTCTGATAGTGAGTTTCTAAAACTGTGTATATTTTGAGCGGTTTCTAAGATGGGGAGGCCATGTTCCAAAATACTTACACAGGCAGGCTCTTTGGAGAGAGGAAACTATTAGAATGTTTACATACACATAATTTAAATTTATTTTAATAATATATATTTTGTATATATGTAAAATGCATATAGTAGGGCCAATATGTGTTTTTTTGATTTGTAAATAAATGTACTTACATATAAGAAATATATACGATGTATTTATATGTGTAAGTATGTATACACATCACATCTTAATTCTTTTGCAAAATGAAACAGATCTAAGATCGATTGTTACAAGTTATGGACTAACTATAGCTGAAGATACCCACAGATGTTACATCACATATGCCTCTTTCTCTCCACAGCATTGCTGCCCAGAGGAGAAGCGTCACCCAAGTCCCTCTTAGGACAGACACAACAGTATTTTGCCATTTTAAAAAAGAGGATGTTTCTTTTTTAAAAAAGAAATATATTTTATTTATTCATTCACGAGAGAGGCAGAGACACAGCCAGAGAGAAGCAGGCTCCCTGTGGGGAATCCAACATGGGACTCGAGCCCAGGACCCGGGATCACGACCTGAGCTGAAGGCAGATGCTCAACCACTGAGCCACCCCGGAGCCCCAAAGAGGAAGTTTCTTAGCTCCTACTGGAGGAGTGCTAGGTGCCAATGAGCAAGGTTATTGAATAAAAAGGCCTGAGTAGAACTTTTCACCTAAAGAAGCCACCGTTTGAAAAGGCCCTCAGACCTGGGTGGCTCAGTGGTTGAGCATCTGCCTTTGGTTCAGGTCTTGATCGCATTGTCCCGGGATCAAGCCCCATATCGGGCTCCCTGCAGGGAGCCTGCTTCTCCCTCTGCCTGTGTCTCTGCCTCTCTCTGTCTCTTCTTAATAAATAAATAAAATCTTAAAAAAAAAAAAGGCCCTCAGTCACATTCATCACCTTGGATACCACTCCCACAGGACTGAAATGAAAATTTCTCAGAGGCCCCACACCATCCATATTAAGCTGATTTGCTGCCTTCCCTCGAGAGACTATAATGATGAACTTTCTAGTCTTCTATATTCCCATACATGACTAAAAATCTCTCCATCATAGACAATTCCTCTACTTTATACACCACTAGAAACCCATGTCTCCAGGTCCACTTCACATTGTGCATAATCCCTTATGCTTATCCAACCTCTGAAACCAGCCTATGACATATTTTGACTGATAAGATCTATGGTCAGCAAATTTCCTCAAGTTTTCCAACTATTTCTGCAAGTCCATCTACTTCTTCATAACAGAAACTCAGTCGTATCCTGACAGCACTACCTCTAAAGCCCTCTGAAATGAATATATTGCTTTATCTTTGTTTAGCTTTAGTCACTACTTAAATTAGGACTCAAAGGTAGATGAAAAAACAAAAATAAAACAAGACAAAGAACCGCTCTCTGAACGTTTTCTATCATTCTAATTTTGTTTCTTTTTTTTTAACAACTTTTTGATCTTATTGAAAACTCCAGTTGATTTTTTTCTATTAACTACTCTTTCTCCAACCTATGTCTTCACTTTATTTCCTGTTCAAGTTGGAGTCAATGCTCCATAATTATATACCAACACCCTTGCAAATACTTTTAACTCCCTTCCCCTTCTCCATCTGTTTTACCTGATACCTAATTAAATTCAATTTTCTCCTTCTCTATGATTGCACACATCAAAACTGATTTGTCTCACCTTAAATTCAGGACTACAAATTTCAAATGATCCCTTTATACTTAAGTCAGAAATCTGAGTGTATTTTACATTTAAAAAAACTTCTATCACCCCAAGTTTCTTGCTCATTTTCTATATCCATTTTAATTTTTTTTCTCTATTCTTTCTTTATTCTCAGATACTGACCTTGGCTCATGCTTCATTGAGAAACAGAACCAGTCTGAATGGACTGATTCATCAAGAGCAGATGCACATGGCACATGCATTCTCTGCCTTCTGTCTTGCTACCATGGATAAAATGTCCCTACACTTATCAGCCAGGTGAAGTCTCTTCACTCATGCTCTGCCTCTGAAATCTCCCTCTCTCTTTTTCAAGAAGTTATTCCTACTCTCTCCAACACTAATTTCTCCATCGCTGCCCATCAACATGGACTGTATGTCAGCAATTCCTAATTTTATATCTGAATTCTCTGAGCTTCAGATTTCTTATTCAACAGGCTTATGTTGACTTTTTATAGTGACCTCAAATTTACCATGTCAAAATGTCTTGATCCCTGTTCCTGACACTCTTATTGTTTTCTCTTTCAATCTTGTCTGGCTCAATAAAGGTTATTGCTTCCAATAGGTTGCTCAATCAAAAGTTGAGAAATTGTCTTTGAGTACTACCTTCCTCACCCCGCTATATCAGTAACTTGGTTTCCCCTGTATAAAAAAAATCTCATAATGACTGTTGCACTAGCCATACTATCACTGTGCTAACCACCATAACTTTTTCTTGGAGTAATTAATTGACTTTCAATATCAGTTACCTCCATACAGCTGCACGAAACTCTTTGCGGGATCTTCCATTGACATTTGAGATAAACCCTAAACTTCTAGCTAAAACAGCTCTACATAATCTGCCTTCTTCACAAGGCCTGAAAGATGATCTCACCCTGTAATTCTCTTTTTCTTGCTTCTGTGTTCCAGTCACATTGTCTGTCTTGTGGTTTCTTGAATGCATGGAGCACATGCTCGCTTTAGAGCAATTGCTTAGAATATCATTCTACTTGATCTTCCCATGAATAGTTCTAACTTAGAGTATGTGTTATCCACTCAAACAGGCATTCTCTTAACCACTCAACCTAGTGGAGTCACATTGTCGTTAACCCATATTATTTTGATTTACATTCTGGATGGCACTTGAACATCTATTCCAATTTCTCATGTGGGTATTTATGCAGTTACTGAATTATAAGCTACCTCCATCAATGGTATGTGACTTCTCTGTACACAAATGTTTACTAAGATTCTCCCTACATTCTTAATTCTTAGAATCAGGCTTGAAACACTGTAGGGAGGGTCTTAATAAATATTCGTGGAAAGAATAATTTTAAGGTATTCATTGATTTCAATATTGCCAAAAAGGGATCAGTAACTTTCAGAGTTAATGGAGACCTACCTACCTGGTTCCCATTTATGATAGTAGACTGATGAACTTGAATGTAAATCTTGCTTAGGAATTTCACAGCTAATACTTTGCAAATTCTAAAAGGTGCTTTGTCACCTCATCTTGAGGAGGGCACTCTAGATGCGGATTTAGTATCCTAACAGTGGTGGATATGGCTATCTTCAACAACGCTCAGAAGAACAGAAAAATATTATTCATAACAGCTCAGTAATTTTTGTACTTTCTGAACTTGCACTATACTGCAAGAGAGAATAAATATTATAAGTAGGACTCAAAGGATAAATAAATTATTGTTAATTGGAATGCGATTTTTCTTCCCTCTTTTTTATTCTATAAGTTAACAGAGCCCCCTGTTAAGTATTATTGCAGTATAAAGACAGTACATAATAAAATAAATGCAGGTAAAAATATATTACTGTCTTCTACTTCCTACATTGATTTTTGGACATGTGACTTTTTTATTTATTTACTTGAAAGAGAGACAGAGAAAGAGAGAGCACAAGCAGGGGGAAGAAGGAGAGGGAGAGAATCTCCAACAGATTCCACACTGAGTGTGGAGCCTGACAAAGAATCTGATCTCACAGCCCTGAGATCATGACCTGAGCCAAAATCAAGAGTTAGTTGCTTAACTGAATGAGCCACGCAGGTGCCCCACATGTGACTATTTTTTTTAATGACATAACGTAAACTAGCCTATCTAAAACAAACAAAAAATTATCTCTTAAATGATTTCCTCTGATTTACAGTAGATGATAGGTTTACTAAATCCAAGATATATCACATAAGCAGAGTAAATCTAGATGATTTAAAATAAATCCAATTATTTCAGTTAATTATTTCAGTTATTTTCTCCAGTTGTGTAGTATATGCTTTTTAACTTGAATTTAATTAGCCAATAATACATACCAACTAGCTCTCTTAATTGCAAAAGGATTTTTTGTGACTTTATGAGTAATTACTTACCGTTGTTAAATCCGATGCAGGTTTAAAAAGACCTCATGGTAGATAAAGGTTGTGAAGTAATCATTAGTACTACTAGATCACAATTGCCTCTCTTTAAAAAAAAAGCCTTCTGAAACAACTTTAACTTCATTCTAGTGAAATAATTAGCATTACTCGCATAAAGTATTAGAATTACATGAACTACAAAAGGAATTATAAAAAGATCACTGGTTTGGATTTTTGGTCTAGAACAGACTTCACCAACTGTTGTAGCCCTAGATCAAATCTGTAGTTTTTGTCATCATCTGAGTTCTCATTTGAAGGAGAAAGATCCTAAAGCCAGTTTTTCACAGGTGGCAGCAAGTCCTGCTACACTGAATCAAGAAATAAATGTGTGGTACAGCAAGAAATTAAATATATAACCCAGAAATGGTGGGATAATATATAATACTTTATAAGAATGATCAAATTGGATTATGAGGAATGCCTGGGTGGGTCAGTGGTGGAGCAACTGCTCAAGGTGTGATCCTGGGGTCCTGGGATCGAGTCCCACATCGGGCTCCTTGCATGGAGCCTGCTTCTACCTCTGCCTGTGTCTCTGCCTCTCTCTCTCAGTCTCTCATGAATAAATAAATAAAATCTAAAAGAAAAAATGGATTATGAGATGGAACCCTAAGAAATTGTAAACCCCAGAAGTAAAGCCAGAGTTAGATAGGGTGACATGTGCCCTACCTCTACCTGGATGTAAACGGGAAAGAAGACAGCAGGTAACATGCATTTGGGGGCTCATCTGTCCCACGAGGCATCTTTATCCATGTTAGCTGCTGAGAACATTGAATTTCAAAAGCACCGTCTCAAGAGATAAGGAAGGATTAAGGAGCTGCCTTCACTCCCAGCATCATGTATATTTGAGCTTCTACGTTTATTTTTTCATTACTTACCGGCTGAGTCAAAAGTTTTTGTTTTTTTTTAAGTAAAAGTAATGCTGACCAACCTCTACATACATCTGTATCTATTAGACTTTATGTAATGAAAAACCCAAATTTTATCTCAAAAATCAGATAGACACAGAAACTATGTCTTGACCATTTTTCAACTGAAGTTTTTTAAAGATTTACTTATTTATTTTGAGAGAGAGAGAGAATGTGCAAGCAGGGTGAGAGGCAGAAGAAGAGGGAAAGAAAAAGATAATCTCAAGCAGACTCCCTGCTGAGTGTGGAGCCTGATGCGGGGCTTGATCTCAGTACCCTGAGAGCATGACCTGAGTCAAAATCAAGAGTTGGTTGCTTAACCAACTGAGTCATCCAGGTATTCCTCAGCTGAGTTATTCTCAGTTGTATTTGTTTTCAAGTTTAATTATTCATGGCTGAAAAAGAGGGCAAGAGAGATGGACATGTTCAGCACCATTTACTAAACAGGAAGCATTTTGGAGATAATTTTCATGCTTAGCATGAAATAAATCCATTCCTTTTTTTGCGTGTGAGATGTGGAAATGCAACTCAAATACTACCTTCCTCTGAACATTATTTGATTATCCAGCTTTTATGTAGTACTATATTTTAAAAAATATGATAAGCTTTAATAGCACTGACCTTTACGAGTATAATGAAGTAAAACTCTAGTGATACACTTGGAATGTTGTCACATCTTTTAATAGGCTGGTTGATATTTTTTTCTAACACACTGAACTCTAATTAGATTTCTAGATGATACAGACTTGGGAATGCTAAAATTTGAACGGACTAGAAGATGAGTCAAAACCAACACAAATAGGTATAATTAAAAAAGTAAAATCCTCAAGACAATCTAAAATAGTTACAAAATTCAGAATCAGGAGACCTACTCAGAACTGAGTGTTTCACAGTTTACCTATTACTATGGTTTACAACAAAAAAGTGTATGTGAGATTATATAGATTTCTTTGTAACAATTCTGATTTTTCAGTTGTTTTATTTTTAGTAATTTTGCATCATATTTTTAATGTTGAATTATTCTATTCCTTATACATGCCTTCTTGCTACCATGATGAGGTTTTGCAAATGTTATTTCTCCCAGCTTTGTGCCCCTTCCCTTTTTGTTTTGCTTCATTAAATTTTCAGCTCTCAGCTCTATCTTCAATCCCAGGAAAAATTTCTTTTTTTAAATATTTTATTTATTTATTTGAAAGAGAGAGGGAGAGGGAGAAGCAGACTCTGCTGAGCAGAGAACCAGACGTGGGCCTCGAGCCCAGGACTCTGGGACCACTACCCAAGCTGAAGGCTTAACCACTGAGCCACCCAGGCACCCCCCAAAAAACTTTTTAAATCAGATTAAGTCACTATATTTTTTTTCCATGAGGTTACCACGGGCTGCTCTTGTCCAAAACTAATGACAATTGTAACGTTACATGACTCTATTGTTAATTGATTATATTATACCTCTTCATTCAGATTTTAGTCTCAGGATTCTTTCTGTTATTATAATATCTTTAGTGTTCAATTCATGTCTTTTCACATATTTATTAAATGCATGACTGAGTACATGAACACAAATAAATAATAGTACTGACATTCTTATTTTATACCATGTCCTTCTCATGTTTCCTGATGTTTGTAATTTATAGTCTGTTCCCTTTTGGCTGTAAAGATTCTGTTTGTTAATGTTCTGTGTTGACATAAAAGTGGAAATGTTTCTGTCTTAAGTTTATCTCAAAATAATCTCAATTTAGGTATATGGTTTTCCTCTGAGTTTTCAGGCAATATTTTTCCTTATGGTGTATTATTTTATCAACTCTATGGTGTATGTTTTATATTTGCCCTTTCTTATGTTTATCTTTGAATATAAAGATGTATATTCTTCAATATTTGAATTTCCATTTTCCATTAGAATGCAAGTATCTTGCCCCTAAGGTTTACCACGGGAATTAGGAGTTCCTACAAGCAATTGTTCTGTCCTACAAATATTATGGAAAATTGTATGTGTGTGTAGGGGGATGTGTGGGGGAGAGAATATACAGTATTTTTGCCCTCCAGTGAAATGGTCTTCAAACATTTTTGCTTAACTTGCCTGCTAAAATTATTTTGAAATAATTATGTTTCCTTTTTAGGAACATAAATTGACATCTCAAATATATATTTATGCAACAGTCAAAGAAAAATATGTGTATAAATTCAAACTTAACTTTTTTTCTTTTAGTCCATAACACTTTGACTTTTTTTCTGAATGAGTTATTATCCCAAGTATTATTGGTATACAATTAAATATATTGCAGATTTTGATAACTCAGTAAACAATATGATAATTTTTATTACATGATTTTAGCTGTTTTCTTGGATAATTATTACTGTTCTGATAAATGCAAGATTTAGCATTAATTATTTTTCTATTTTGCATTATTAAAAAAGGATTATTTTGAGAAACTTTGCTTTCTTAAAGCAATGTCACTCAATTTTTTTGAACTCCTTAGTATGTACCCAAAACTGCAAAGTGAATTAGCAGCATTGATGATTGTTAATGATCTTTAGGCTGACATTCTGATTATGTTTACCCTAAATTTTTGAAAGCAAAGACTATAAACCATAGGGCTTTTAAAATATATTTTTTACCCAGTATTTTGTATTTTCTGAAAAATGTAACCAAGGCTTTTATCAAGAATTATAAAATAACAGATAATTTTATCTGTTATTCCTTTATTAAAAAAAAAAAACGGGAAAGCTTAGGAAATTATTTATTTTATCTTTATATACTTCTGCTAATAAAAAAAAAATGGTGAGGGAGATTTTCTCTCAGGTTTCCCAGTTGAGAAATAATTGACATGCATCCCTATGTAAGTTTAAGGCATACAGTATGATGATGATTGACATATACTGTGAAATGATTACTACAATAGCTTCAGCTGTTAGCCACCTTCTCATATAGATATAAAAAGAAAAGAAAGGGAAAAAAAAAACTAAAAAAAACCTCCTTGTAAAGGGACCTCATAGGATTTAGTCTTAAACTATATATAACACAGCAGTTAACTATATATCACACAGCAGTTATGTGAGCTTTAGGCATCATATTGTATGTCACATTCCCAGTACTTACTGATAACTGGGAGTTTGTACCTTTTGAGCATCTTCCTCATTTTCCTCCCCCATCACCCTGTGCCTCTGGTAATCACAAACCTGATCTCTCTTCCTATGAGTTTGTGTTCCTTTTCCTTATTATTATTTTTCTTTTTTTAGAGTCCACACATAAATACTTTTATCATACATGTCCTTAGACCAGCAGATTTGACATACAGGAAATACCTATCACATAAAGTAATAGAAAAAGCAGACTCCATTTTCATTCAACCAGTAAGACTTATGTTCTGTAGAAAAAGGTTTACTATAATTTCCTGCACATGAACATATCAGGGCACCTGGGTGGCCTCAATTGGTTAAGCATCTGCCTTAGGCTCAGGTCATGATCTCAGGGTCCTGGAATGCAGCCCTGTATCAGGCTCCCCATTCAGCAAGAAGTCTGCTTCTCCCTCTTCCTTTGCTCTTCCTCCCCACTCATTCTCTCTCTCTCAAATAAATAAAATATTAAAAAAAAGAAATGAGCATATAAATGTGTTTTTAAGCATATAATAAGAGCCACTATATTATGTAAAGGGAAAAAGCCAACTTTGTTGAATGCATTATGTAAAATGGACTAACAAAGATATCTAAGCTTAAAATGACACAGATCTAGTATAAGTTATTTATCATATAAGAATAATCAAATTATGGTATTTTTGATTAATTAATTTGTAATTATGAAGTATAACTAAAACAATAAGTTTTTTATAATGATCATGATAAAATGCATTTTTCAGTAATCATGAGTCTATCTTTTAGAGATCATAATTAAACATTTAGCTATAACTCCACTAATTTTATTTTGAGTCATAATCAACTTTTCCCAAACTAAACACTAAAATCTTTAAAAAGTCTCTGTGTGTCTTCAGAGGTATGTCTTCTCTAGTTTACAGACTATTGCTGTGGTAGAAAATGCTTAAGCTTGCATAGTAAATACATTTTATTATACGTAATTATTTTTACTTCCTCCATTTTCTGTACTACATTTAGGTTATATTTAGAAAATGTGTATCTAGGTAAGTTATATCTTCTGTAGATATGATTTCAAGATAATTAAGGGACATCATAAAATATTTGCTTTATGTATGCTAGGGTTTAAAGACACAAAATTGGATGTAAAACAACCTGGCTTAATTGGTGATGTTTAGCAAGCATATCTCTGCTGACCTTAGGAATCAGCCATATTTCCCATTCTTCTGATCATTAGATGCTTTGAATCCAGCTTGAGTGTTTTGGAATCTATTATTGCATGAAGAGTTACATCCCTTATGTACTGGTATTATTGTTATACTCAACTGCTCAGAGTGTCAATATTTTCCTCTCCATGACTAAGGAATTGAAAAGCTTTTCACATTTTCCCTTGACCTTCTACATTCTCCTGGGTTGAGCATTTTTAGTTATGACATCCCATGAATGTAAAATCAGAAAGCTGATGGCAGTGGAATGATGGATAAAATATTCATTCGGTCACGCAAACTCAGCAAATGTGAACTGAGCAATGGCCTTCAATTTGTTTAGATTATTGTCTGTTCATTGCAGTCACTGTGTCCTAGAATGAAAGGTATATAATAGGGTTAGTTTGAAAAAATTCCTACCTTTTCAGAGGTTATCTACCCACTTCAAGTTCAGCATGAAGGGTATTTTTGTCCAGAATTGTGCTTTGTAATCCACCAATATGAGTTACATAATCAGTGGCAAATCCATATAGAATATGGTTTATGGCTTTCTATTAAGATTAGAGGACTGACACCAATTTTGAATGCTCTGTGTTTATATGAGAGGTATTCTCATGAAGGGTTGGGATAGACTATTATATATTGCTTGTCAGTGCTTGGTTTGAGGTGGAAACATTTTTGCTATTAAAAGTACCAAAATTACTTTTTGTTTTCAAAACCCTGTAGAGTTGTGGGTGTATTTTGTTTATTAAAAGTTGTCTCTTCTTTTAGTGGTTCTCTCATATACATTACCTCATCTTAATTCAAATTCCAACCTATGCTAGTCCTGGCTCTAATCCTCTCAGAACTAACTTATTATAGGGATAGTCATTTGGTTTCATACCTTATTTATTTTACTGTAAGACACATATTCCTAAATACCAGCTTAATTTCATAACTCTCATTTTTAATAAATATGGAGCAAAATGCATATCAAAATTAATGCTTTTGTCTTTCTCTTAATATCTTCCAAATTATCCACTGTTCCCCATCATATGTGCCTTCCACCCATTTCAAGTTTTTTTAAATAGGGGTTCAATTTGCCAACATATAGCTTATCACCCAGTGCTCATCCCGTCAAGTGCCCCCTCAGTGCCTGTCACCGAGTCACCCCAACCCCCGCCCACCTCCCTTTCCACTACCCCTTGTTTGTTTCCCAGAGCCATTTCAAATTTTAAAACAATGAACCAATTTGATTATTGTCCTTTCTATTTAATACCTGGTGTTAATTTTTATTTTTCTGTCTTCTAAATTTTTAATTAAGGTTCAAATGTCTAAGGACAGCTGACATTAGTCTTTATCAAGTAAATATTAGCTCTATCCTTGCTCAAGATCTAAACATAGTATCATTTATTTAACTATATTGAGTGTCAGGTAAGTTATGAAATAATGCCATCTATTTGTATTAAAGTGTATATTTAATATTTCTTGATGGTTTTGAGTGATGTAATTATTTCATTAGTCTCACAATGGAACTACAGACATATTTATATGTTATCACATCTGGCATCCAAATGTGAGGATTAAGGAAGAATTTTAATCATAGTAGAAAAATTCACCGGTGAAATTACTGATGTTAAAAACCTTAAATGTGTCACAATAGGTTTTAATTTATTTGTTGTGTTTCAAGTTATCATTATTTTCCCTTCTGTTAGCCTCTATGTAAATCTTCTCATAAAGTCATGTATACATACACGTCTTGAAATTTCAGATGTATTTGTACTCAATGTGCTTATTTTTCTAAACTCAAAGCATTTTTGTCTAAGTCACATACTAAACTTTATATGCATAGTTGGTCTCTATATCAAGATATTAAGTTTATAGCAGTATTATCAACAGTAGCCAAATAATAGAAAGAGCCCTAATGTCCATCGACTGATGAAATGGATGAAGGAGTGGTATATATATATATATGGAATGGAATTTTACTCAGCCATAAAAATGAATGAAATCTTGCCATTTGCAATGATGTGGAAGGAGCAAAGGGACTATTATGCTAAGCAAAAAAAAAGTCACTCCGTGAAAGAAAAATACTGTATGATTTCACTCAGATGTAGAATTTAAGAAACAAAAGAAACAAACATAGCGGAGGAGAAGAGTGGCAAACCAAGAAACAAATACTTAACTATAAAGAATAAAGTAATGGGTACCAAGGGGGAGGTGGGCAGAGGGAAGGGTGGAACAAGTGATGGGTATTAAGAAGGACACTTGTGATGAGCACTGGGTGTTGAATGGAAGAGATGAATCACTAAATTCTAAACCTGAAACTAATATTACACTGTATGTTAACTAACCGGAATTGAAGTAGAAGCTTGAGGAAAAAGAAGTAAGAGCAATTTTGATCATACTGCTCTCAAAAATTTCATATTTTGCTGGTGAAAGCAAGAATGACTTTTTACCTCTAAGAAATGAAACAAAATTAAACATTAAAAAATTAGGTCTTAACCATGCTTTAGGTGTGTTTATTTTATATTAATTTTCTCAGGTCATGCATAATGTAACTATCATCTAAAAAGTAAAGGATTTAAGAATTAGTTTTTTCATCATCTGCACATGAGGAAAATACAAAATGTAATAATTATGTCAGTGATTGCATTTGTTGAGGAATGTTTTAAACTTCAGGTAAACAAAATCAGGTAGTAGGAGAACAAATCTTTTTTTAAGGTACCCCTATTCTCTGTTGAGTTATTCTTAAGATACCTTTGTCTTAAGATTTTATTTATTTATTCATGAGAGACACACAGAGAGAGGCAGAGACACAGGCAGAGTGAGAAGCAGGCTCCATGCTGGGAGCCCAATGGGGGACTCAATCCCTGGACCAGGTCACTCCCTGAACCAAAGGCAGACACCCAACCACTGAGCTACCCAGTTGTCTCCTTCAGATGCCTTTTAATGGCCCTGCCATTTCAATTACTGTTGTTATCTTCTGTTCCTTCTTATTTCAGTTACTTGGCTTCAATTCCATACTTTGAAAAAGGGGGAAAAAAGAAGAAAAATGAGATTTGGAATATTTAGTGTGCAATGCCTAAATTATTGTTGACTGCTGTGAATAGTGAACCATCAAAGGAAAAATTAAGGAGACTCTCCAAAAGACAACATCAGAAATCTTGCCTTTAGCCTTAATTGTTGTGAAGATCACCATGTTGTTGGCGGGAGATAGAACTGAGAAAAGATTGGAGGATTTAGTGAAAATTTAAAATGTATATAAATTCAGTGAAGTTTCATTGAATTGACTTTGGACATGGGCATTCCCTAAATCTCAGAGTAAAGTAGATGAGCCTTTCAATCTTTGCAAAATTGTCTTAAGCTCCCAAAGGGACCAAACATCTAAAATGTGTGTGTGAGAGGAGGAAAACAAGGAGAGCTAATAGTAGTGAAAATTTTCTCTTTTATTATCAGTCCATTTTTCCTCAGTAGTTTCAGCATTAACTTATAATTCCAACTTATAATTTTAGGATCTTCAACTTCATCAAAATGAGAGTCACCCCTTGTATGGAAGTGTTGAATCACTATAATGTGCACCTGAAACTAACATAACATTCTGTCAACTAACTGGAATTAAAATAAAAACTGGAAGAAAAAGAGTCACCCATGTGAATGCTGGTGGAGAGAGGGCAATGCTATCAGAGAAAGGTCTGGCATTCTCTGACAAATAAGAATACTCCTATCAACCTAAAGCTGGCCATGATAGAGTGTAGCTGAAAATTTAATCCCTGTTGAAGGAGGCTGGTTTATTAATCTGTGCCTTTGACACTAGTTCATATAGTTCTCATTTAACTTTTCACTTTTCTGATCTTAGAACTATAAGGGAGAAAAAAGAACCACAGAATCACTCTTAGATTTAATTTCCTTTTTAAAGACAATGAAGAAGAAGAAGAAGAAGAAGAAGAAGAAGAAGAAGAAGAAGAAGAAGAAGAAGAAAAGAAAGATTACAAATAAGCCACTCTTTTAGGGATATTTATTGGTTGCAATGTCTAAACTAAGTAATTTTATGTATTATGGCCTGTTCTCCTGTATTTTGCCAGTAGATAATACTCAGTATGTTAGTCCGACTACATCCTGTTAGCAGAAAAGCAAAAATGTAGAAATTGGCAAATGTGTCTGGAAAAAAAAAAGGAGTTTTTACAGTCCAATTAGATAACACCTGTATAAAATCAGAGAGTAAATTTCAAACTCATAATTATTACCTTCTAGAGTCTGCTGGGAGTGTATTCATAGTATAAAGTTTAAAAGTTCTTCTCAAAAAATAGTAGTATTGACACATACCCATCCCCGCTTTTCGAAGACCATCAGCAAATATTTTCAGCAAATATGCTTTTATGATGTGACTACACAAGATATCTTAAGTCACAGGCTTTTAATAACCATTTTATATGAAATATACATTTGGGATATTAAGGCGCTGCTGCCCATGACCATATGTACTGCTCTGTTTCCTGCCAAAGTAATTGTGGTCAAGTAGCTTCGACCTCTGTTTGGGCAAGATATTTATCTTTCTTTGCTTTAATCTGTCCTAATTACTTTGGTTTCTTTACCACCATCACTCATGAAGAACCTAATTGCTTTCTTCGAGATGCCAGCCCTACTCGAGATCACCAATATGCTTTGTCACTAAGGGAGAAGCTGAGCATCTGTTAGCACATCATCACCTCCCCTTCTCACGAAAAAGCAGCTGCAGCTGTTTTTAGTAAGATTTCTCATTTCATGTTCTGGGTTATGAAGGGTTGATGTCTTTTTTTCAATGAGATAAGCAACTGAAAGAAGGCCAGGTTTTAAAGAAGCTTCCCCAGTTTCAATGTGGAAATGAAGCACACTAAGTTCTCTGCCGCATAGTCACGTAGGAGATTTCATTAGAGCATTTCATGAAGTGATATGCAACTTTCACTGACTATTTCTTTTTTTTTTCTTTTTTTTTTTTTCACTGACTATTTCTAAATTAACCCTACTGACTTATTTATGTTATGCTGTGTTATTTGTAACCTAAGCCACCAGCACGGATATAGAAGACACTCCTCTTCAAACACTTTCATCTCATTTGTACATGTTATTATACCTCCTTCATTTGATGAGTTGTGATTTGGAAGAGTTTCTCTCCTTCTTTTCTGTTTTAGGATTTTAATTATTTATTTGGGAGAGAATACACAAGCAGAGGGGAGAAGCAGACAGAGAGGGAAAAGCAGGCTCCCCACTGAGCAGGGAGCCTCATGCAGGGCTTGATCCCAGGATGCTGGGATCATGACCTGAGCCAAAGGCAGATGTTTAACCCACAGAGCCACCCAGGCATCCCTCTCCACCTTATTTTCTATGTTCATCATAAAGAGTTGTAGATAATAAATTCAGGGGCATTAAAAAATTAAAATAAGCAGATTATGTGAAGGGCAATTCATTACTACCTGTGTGGCTTTAATCATCATTTATAGGTGTTTAAAAACCTGCCGTTGTAGTCCCTTATCAATATGGTAGTTACATAACAACAATGAGAAAACCCCTGCAAAAGCATCAGTGGCTTGTTTCATCCTGAATGGCTTGTCCATACAAGCAGAAGCCAGCAATGTATTCTATTAGGAGCCCCTCTGAGGCCTGTGCCTTGAACCTGCATTGTCAGTAACTTTGATCTTATCTTAGACACTCGATCTTTTACTTATTTTTTCTACCATGAAAATAAGTCAGTCACTAGCAATTGTTTGAGGTAGGGAAAAAGATTTAAAATATTTTGGCCTCTTCTGAATCTTAATGTTCACTAGGGACACAGGCACTACCATTAGCAGAGAATATGCAGACATGACTGTGCCGATCCACAACCTGGAAAATTTCCTCCTTTATTCACTTCACGGGCAAGGAGCAGAAGTTTCAAGATAGAATCAGAGGGTGGTTGGGGCACCCACATGGCTCAGTTGGCTAAGTATGTGCCTTCAGCTCAGGTCCTAGGATAGGGTCCTACTTTGGGCTCTCTGCTCTGGGGGGAGCCTACTTCTCCCTCTACCTCTGCCACTCCCCCTGCTTGTGCTCTGTATCAAATAAATTAAATAAATGAATGAATGAATGAATAAATAAATAAATAAATAAATAAATAAAATCTATCTATCTATCTATCTATCTATCTATCTATCTATCTATCTATCATCTATCTATATAAAGAATCAGAGGATGGAAGCAATGATGCTGTCCCTTATTGACAATACAGATTTTTTTTTTTACTTTTCTTTCGTGAAAACCTAATCCCACCAAATGATGTTTCTGTATCACTGCCACTCAATTTAAGCCCTATGACCCCACCACAGTTGACCCTTTTTTCCAATTTAACTGATAAAATTAGTTTCATCGTGTATGACCTCTCAACCTTCTGCCACCAACCTTTATTAACTATTAATTCTCCTGTGTCTATAAATCTTATCCCATTAATATACTTCTTTTTTTCTTTTTTTATATAAAATCTCTTTGAAAGAAGAGTGTACATTTGCTGTCTATGCTTTCAATTCTCAGTCCGCTGAAATCTGACTCTTCCTGAATCAGTTTCTGAAGCTTTATCAAACACTCCCAGGGTGTCTGCTACATGCAAGTCCCTGTTCTAATAACTTTGCAATATTGCATAAGAGAGTGTTGACAGGAAATGGGGTCTATGGGATAGACATAGTATCTATCCCATAGATAAGTATCCCATTGTTAAGTATCATTAACAAACATTTTTATTCGGCATCCATAATTTGCTGCTTCATTCTGCAATGCTGTACACTCCACCTTCTTAAAAAGTTCTTACTTTCCAGAATAAACTCTCACTGGGGTTTCTTTCACTCAGGCTCACCTTCTTTCTTAATCCCCTTTTTGGCTCCTTTTCAAATCCTGGTACTTTAGTTTTCTACACTCTTTCCTTTACATACTTGACCTTGGGTGGTTCAATACACTGAAGACTGTGATGCATCTCAAGCCTAGTTTTCTTTCCTTGGCTTTGATCTTTCTTTCTTTCTTTCTTTCTTTCTTTTCTTTCTTTCTTTCTTTCTTTCTTTCTTTCTTTCTTTCTTTCTTCTTTCTTCTTTCTTTCTTCTTTGTTCTTTCTCTTTTTCTTTCTTTCTTTCTTTCTTTCTTTCTTTCTTTCTTTCTTTCTTTCTTCCTTTCCTGTTTATTTATATTTAATAAATGTGTCCACTAGTCCACAGCCTCAAAACCTAAGCATTACAAACCAAAGAATATTAACCCCAAAACTGATCAAATTTGCCAAAGTGTATGGTATGTGAAGATTTGCTTAGTTTTTTTCCCAATTTTTATTGGAAAAAGATAAATAACATTAGCCTGGTGTGCTTTATTTATTTATTTATTTATTTATTTATTTATTTATTCATGATAGACAGAGACAGACAGACAGACAGACAGACAAACAGAGGGAGAAGCAGTCTTCGTGCAAGGAGCCCGATGCGGGATTCGATGCTGGGTCTCCAGGATCACACCCTGGTCCAAAGGCAGGTGCTGAATTGCTGAGCCACCCAGGGATCCCCCTGGTGTGCTTTTTCAAAGCTAGTTTTAGTGTTTGAAAACCACACATTTCTCTTTCTAGGTAATATAAATTTAAATTTTGAGGCTACTCAGGAAATAGTACTGCTTCATCATTAAATATTTGAAGGCTTATGATCACAGGAGCAAATAAGACAGCTAAAGATCAATCCACAAGGGGAAATCCATTCAGTTAGCACATTGGCATTTAATTATATTTCCATTTGGTTAAATATTTAATCTCAGATGTAAATGCTTCCTTTTATGTCATTATATATACAGCACTTTACAATATAGATAATAAAAATAGTTATTAAATTTCAAGAAATACTGAACTAAATACTTCAGAATATTGAAAATGCTTTTAGGGTAGTCATTAAAAAATCATTAGACATATCCTCTAAGAGAGATTTAAATTGAATGTCCATCATTGCCATGTTCTAATTGATTTAAAATAGGAACACTAAATATGTTTCCTAGAAATCAGTTTTTCAATCAGGTAAATTTGATATAGAAATTTTCTAACAAGAGAAGGTTTATTATCAAAATAATATAAAGAAATGCATAGGAAGACCTTGGAATAAATCCTCCAAGAACATTTAGTGTTTTTTTGAAAGGCCAAAGATATTTGAAGCCAGAGTTTATGAAAGAACACACTTAGGGGTGAAGTGAAATGGAAAAGTCATCTTTAAAAAAATCATTTTATTGTAATACATTCAATATTTTATCATTCCAAAAATTTCAAACTTTATAGAAGAGTACAAGGAAAATATTAGAAGGTCCCTCCCTATATTTATTCGCATCTGTCAGTACCTAGAAGTAATGGCAGTTTCTTGCTTTTTCTTCCAAAACTTATATTTATTTAAATTTGGAATCATTAACTTTAGTAATTTATTTTTTATTATTTACATACAAATGGGATTATACTAGAAACCTTATTCTAAAATATGCATATGCCATAAAAAGTTTTTTACATTAACTGCAAATGAATTGCCTTCATTCTTTTTTTAGGATTTTATGTCACTTCATCCTATGGGTGCCCCATAATTAGCATTGTATCAAAGAGTATTTATTTCATTTTTAGCTATATATTCATTCTATTAGTGAGAATCCTGCAAAGAATTTGTATATGTTTCTATTATTTGTTATGCAACTGTACCATGTGTCCTTAGAAAGCATAACTTTCTTCTTCTATTTCACACTGCTTATCTTATGTTTATGACACACTCCTCACGTCTCGTTGATTTTTTTTTTCCCACTGTTATGTGTATGCTCAAAGGGCAGTTTCAGAATAAAAATACATTCAACTTAGCTCGATCATGAAGTTCTCCCTCAATAGTCAGCTACATTTAATGTTATCTGTCCAAACTATTTCTAGACTTCTAAATTAGTGACAATATCTCATAACTGAAATTCATGACAACTACAAAGAATTTCCTATAAGAACTCGTTGTCATATTTATTACTTGTTTCACTTGTCAACCTTATTTTTTATTATTATTCTGAGAAACAAACTGCAGTACATATTTATTTCCAGACTCACATGTAAAATAATTAGGTGTCAATCCAAGTCTGAGTAAATATAAAATAAAACATCTGTTTTCTTTTAATATGAGTTGGATTTATTTCAGAGATCTTTTTAATTTAAGGAAAATCACCAGACAGAGTTGAGGATCTTTATTATTTATACAGCTATGCTTTATGACACAATCGTATATAGCTCAATTATGATGGGTGGCGCATGTTTTCTTGCGACGCTGTTTTAACTCTGTGGACTTATGCTCTGAATGACAATGCAGTGACATAGCTCACAGAGGGCTATATGGCAGTGCCCTTTCCATCTGTTTCCTTTCTGACCAGACTTGATTCTTTAAGGTTGCATGAATGATAACTAGAATTCTTCAAAGCAATTAAGTTGGTAGTCATATGCCAATCTAAAAAAGTTATGGAAAAACACAATTTAAAGTCATACAAACACGCTTTCTTCTTCATATCAATTAAGGAATCACATAGATTTTTCTTTCTGTATGCCAATCTCTTATTTCCTTTCCACTTTATACTCATTTTCATTCTTTTACACTGCTTCTGAATCCTGATGAGGATGCAGCATCCAATCCAATCTGTTCGGCCTTCAGGTAATTACTTTGCGTACTTAAACTCTCATTCCATTGAAATAAGATGAATAAGTTGCCAGAATGCACAGTGACCATTTGAGCAGCAACCAGAGGTAATTGTGGGTCTTAACCTTTGCCAACCCAACTGATGTTGTTTGATAATGTAGTTGTCAAGGACATTTCATCAATGGCATTCTAGTCTGGTTAGACTTTGTGTTTTTAAGGCTGAAATTCTAACATTAATTTTGAACTGTAAAAATTCCAAACTGAAGAAGCCAAGAAGATTAGATGAATAATGAAACATTTTTAAATTAGACAGAAATTACTAAAATAGGCAAATGCCTATTTCAAAGCCTAATTCAGTGTAGGTGTACTGTGCTGCAGCAAAACAAAAGTAGCAGGATATTAAACATTAGGGAAATGGGTGACCGGATCAAAAGAGTGAAATTACAGGAATAAGTTATTTATTTTGATTAACTTACAAAATCAGTAGGCACACACAGAACCTTGAATGCAGAAATGCTTTGGTTTTATTCCCTCCGCAACACACACCAAAGCTAGGGGAATGTAGAAAATATATTGTCTCTAAATATTTTTATTTAAAATAAAACATAAGATGATCCACGCAACTTTCTCAAAACAAAAATTAAATCTGGTTGTTGATTCGACTAATGCTACCTATATTCTAAAACACATAACTGAAAACCCAGGAAAATTGGACTGTTTCATAATGAGACCAATTTCTTTCATCCAACAAACTAGCATTCTCCCTCCGCGGATAAGTATCTGTTTGCCACTTATAGGGGATACCCATGGAAATTGGGCTTATTGTACAAACCGCCCACATCTATAAAATAATTCATGAAGTATACTTACATGTGCTATCTCATTTAATCCGGTGATCTCTAAAATTATTCACATGTTTTAAATGAACGTATCAAGACTATGAAACAGATGTGCCTGGTGTCAAATTAATAAGTAGTAGAATCAGACTTGAATTTAGAGGTTGCCTCTCCACAGATGGTAACTTTGCTCCACAGGAGATGCGTAGATCCCTTGCCAACACCCTGGTTTACAATCTTTTCAACAATTGAAAACTAGAACATAAATGAACTGATGTTGTCACCATTGTTCTTTTTCATTTTTTAAGATTATACTTATTTATTTGACAGAGAGAGAGAGAATATAAGCAGGAGGAGTCACAGGCAGAGGGAGAGAGAGAAGCAGGCTCCCCTGTGAGCAGGGAGCCGGATGTAGGACTCAATCCCAGGATCCTGGGATCATGACCTGAGCCAAAGGCAGACGCATAACCGACTGAACCACCCAGGTACCCTGGCACTGTTGTTCTTAGTGTAAATACGCTATGAAGCTTTCCTCTTTTTTCTTCTCATGAGACCATACTTTCATTCTCTAACTTGAAAATATATAAATAAATTGGCTATGTACCAAAGTCTGACACTTACATGTAAATTAGAGGCTATTTTCTAATAATAAATCATCCAAAACTATCCCTCTGAGGACTTTTAGCATTCTTATGGTGATTCCGTCTTTGTAGAGACTCAAGTAAAGTTAAAAAAAAAAAAAAAAAAAAGAGTAGACCTTGATTCAATTTTCATAATAGTGCCCTTGAGAATTTTAACCTAGTTCCTTCATGTCTTGAAGCTATAGAAGAAAGCATGTTATTTCAGTTAAGTTCTCCCTATTGGATTTCCTTTGGACTTCCTATTTTGACAGTGGTGAAATAATTTTCCTATTTTACCAGCCTCAAAAACTCAGTAGCCTTTAATCTTCATTTCTTTCCTCGCATACCACTTAATCACTTAATCAGATACCATGACTCCCCATTCCTACCTGAGAAAATTCGCCTGCTACTTACTCTTTGTGTGACCCTGGGCAAGTCATGCTCTACGCTTCAGTGTTGCCAGTGATGAAATGGCCCTTACAAGTGTAATTGTATTATTTCTTATGTGTACAGCCTTTCATTCGATGCTTGCATATATTAAGCAACATGTAAGATTAGTAATCCTAGCCCAGTGCACAAAATTTTCTGAAAACCTCATTCCAGAATCATACCGATTCCCAGACATTAAGTTCACTGTTTTCCAACTGCCAAACTCATCTCTTTAGTATCTTTTGGACTCATAGGACTTACGACATAATTTTTTTACAACATAACTTACATGATTTTTGTGAGGATAGAATGATATGAAGAGCTTAATCCAGTACCTTGTAAATATTAACTACTTAATAATTTTCAAATACTATACAGAGATATAGTTATATATAAATAAAATATATATCATTACTTATAATTATGCGCACCATCATTCATTATCATTCATTATCTTATGACATATCTTATGACTTGAATGATTGTCATTCATTATCTTATGACAAAGACTGTTTTTCTGTGCTGCTCTTTATATATATATATATATATATATATATATATATATGAATAGGTACCTATCATATCCACCTTCATCTCGTGTTCTCAATTGCACTGTAGATGACTTTAATTAGATACATATTATTAGGCCTTCAACATTTATCAAATATGTGCCAAATTATGGTAAAATATTATGAGACCTCTACCCACCAAATTCCCTTTAAAGCACAGAATGAATTTAATATCTTAAATATAAGAACATGGGGGTTTCAAGTAGAATAGTAAAGCCTCAGAATTTTGTGAGATAAGCTTTGCCAGAGGAAACAAACAGCCTTTGGATCATCAAGACAAAAAAGGAAGAATTTTCGTTCAAAATATATCAGCCACATGTTGGTCATTCCCTGTCAGTGACTTGTAACAACTGTATAGTTAGAGTTACAGTGGCTGGAATCTGACCACGCTTTCTGGTGGCCAGGGAACCATGAAATTCTTGAATGATGGTGTGTTTGGCCTCAGTCTCTCTTCAAGCAGCTCAGTTAGATCAAAGAGAACATTGAAGCTAAGTAAAATCATCAGTAAAATTTGGGGTAGGAAAAATACAAATGAAGCCATGACTACCTGAATCTAAGTATGTGTGTTATGGAATGTGTGTCTTATCCAACTCATAGATTTATAGGCATATAAAAGTTTGCCTTTATAAGGAAGTGTTATTAGCTGAGAGAATGCTCTTTCACACATTGCCATTTTAAAATATCAAATATATGTAAACCCCCAAAATGCTATTTTTTTCATTAGTCCTTGATGTTTGAAAGTTTTTCTTCATAGAAGGATCTATAGAAAGACCACATTTTAGACCTTTTTTCACCCATCAATTCTGGGTGATGGCAGTGATAGTTCTCATTGACATGCATGGCCAATGGTGGACAAAGTCACTCCCCTTATTCAACAGTTTTAATTATACAAAACTATTAATGGACTAGGACAACACTGAAACCATCTAATACATCCATGCATAGTTTGTTTTACTATTGTCTCTAACGCCTAAGGCTCGCACTCATTAATTTTTAAAACACAGACTCCCTCACACAGTGAAAAAATTAAATCAACAGTGCTTTGTGAAGACTCTTTCATGTCATTTTCTTTCCTCAGATTATAGGTCAATATTCAACCTTCTTCTCTCTCATAAGATCTCTTTCCACCTGTAAGGGAGATATTTATTCACATAAAGTATATTTGTTTTTCTAGCCTCTCCTGGGAATTTCTACCACATGGGATTATTTATGCTACATGTAAACCAGAAACAGTTTTGTAAAATCCAATGCATATTTCACACTTTTCAGAATCAGTTGTGATATAATAGGAAGATATTAGCAACAAAGAACACTACAAGAAAATGTCAAAAATATGCTTTATGAACTCGCTTATGCTGGGTAACACTCTTAGAATCCTAATCAAAGTTGAGAGAGTAGAAGAGAAAGGAACAAAATTAAAGTACACATAAATGGAATTAAAGAAAAGGCAAATACAATTAACTCTAGGTTACTCAAAGTGATGAAGAAAAACAGAGGCATGAATAAATTTAAAAAGTAAATGATAAAATGAAAACTTTCCTGATCATTTTAATTTGAATTAAAAATACATATAAGGAGTTTTACGTGTATACATTCATTATTATACTTTGCCCAACGATATCAAATTAACATGTGGATGGTTTATAGTAACCTAAAATTAGATTAGTAGATAAGAGAAACTTAAAATATGCTTCATAGTAAATGTCTACATATGATTCAGCCTTAACTATACTGCATACAATTCAGACAAAAGCAAAAGTGTGACTTTACTTGAAATCATGGGACAACAATCAGGTATTTCACATATTTGAAATTAAAATCCTCTTCTACAAACTTAATTTAGAGACATGAGAAGAACAAGATCAGCGACTTCTGGAAGTGTCATTTCCTCCCCCAAAACCATATATTAATGGATATCTGAGTAAACCTCAATAGACCTCCAGGTGACTATAGTGTATCCTCTAATAAATCAACAAGAACCAGAGATAAAGGAGCCTCAAATGTATCACCATGTTTCCAATGTTAGCCAAGATCCAATTTGTATTCTTAGTAGCTTGATTCAAGAGAACAACTGGTTATTATAAGGTGTGAACAGCATTACATTTTGTCATTATCTGCAAACCCTTTTCCTAATGTGTATCTCCAAGAGCCAGCTTAAAAATCGAACTTTCTTCCATTTAAGGAAGAGGGACTTCTCTATATTGAGAGATTGCAACAAAACCAATTTGGGCATAGAATGTGCCATTTAAACAACATATTATCACATTTTTCTGGACTTTACTTACGGGGCTAATGTTTGAAGGACAGATTATTTCACTATCCTCTTTGTAGCAACTCAACCTAGTAGAGGCCCAAGTACCTACAAATCACTCACTAAGCTTTTGTTGAAATTCGCCTTGGTATCTCCTTCCCATTGCAGGATTAAAGTATTTTAAGTTTTGTATGCAATATAACAATCTACTTCAGTAAAAATCAAGTTCAAGTTGTGATTTCTTTTTAGAATAGGAATTATATATCTGAGTTCCTACATCTCTGTATATTACATTATCACCTTGTACTTTCCTCCACCCTCTTTTCTCTAATTAAGAGAATATTCAATCACAATCTACTCTAGAGAAAGTGCTTAGCCCAACAGTTATTTAATCTTGAAGACTGTATATTCTTAAAACTGGAACTTGGCATGGGTACACTGCGAGCAGATGTTTATGAGAATTCCAGAATAGGATAGACACTTAAAGATATTGAGTGATTCAGTGCACTGATCCTGCAAGCTGCTGTCAGAAAGCTGAAAGGCTCTATGGCTTTTCTGTGTATTGCTGTTTTCAGCAATAAAATTTGCATTTTAATCTGCAGGGATGTTCATATCTTTCTGCCAGCTAGTATCAGCATCCTGTCCAGAATCATCAAACTAGAAGCATGATGGCCTTGACAAATATTTCCATTTCACTTAGCAAATATTTCTTCCATCACTGAAAAGTTAACGCCTCTATAACCAGAACTTATATTACTTTGGAGGGGCCTAAAACTTCATTTAAACAAACAAAAGTGATTTCATAAGGAATTATATTGCCATAACAAATCAACAGTTTGAATAAGGAAATAGTTATAGGAGTCTCCATAGCATCTGGAGCACATTGAATTCAAAGTGCTCAAAGGGGAAAACATTGTCCTTAGTTATGCTTGCTCACTTTAGTGGAAATTACACATGCATATCAGAGTAGATGCTGTTCCTGCTCAACTTCCTGAAAATTCTAATTAGAGAGACCCACATAGTGCTCATCCAATTATACCTATGGACTTGCTAAAACCACTTATGCAAGCAGGAATATAAATTAACATGGGTTGCTCAAAAGTATATACAAAAAGATACCATGCCATTGAATTTAGAAAAAAATACTAGCTATTAAATCACAAATACTTTTGGATGCTGGAGAGAGATTTAAAATGAGATCAAAAGGAAAAATAAAATGGATTCTCTATTTCCTGTTCCCAAAAAAGAAAAACCAAAAAACTAAAATAAGCAAAAACAACAAAAACAACAACAAAAACAAAAACAAGCAAAAAGAAAAAAAAATTAGGTGTTTTCCCAAGAACATTGCCAGAGATGCTTGGCAAAATGTTCCCAAGGAAACTATTCTAAATTCCATAAATTTGTTGAAAGTATCTTTTTACTTTCTGATCTTCAGATCTCAAAAAAGGACAAACTGCACAAAATTTAAAGTTTCAACTTCATATTGTATTATAATATTGTATTATACAAATGAAGTAGTATCCCTTTAGCTCTCAAATTGCCGTGCTGTCCTGTTTCTTTTACCACAATCCTGAAATTCTCTACTTGTTTTCTACTTTTCTTCCTCTCATTTCATAGCCTGTATGAATGTTTTCAATATTCCAACACAACAGAAGCAGAATAGCACGTTATTTTAGAACCCAGTTCTGGAGTCAGAGACAACTGGTGATTAATCCTGGTTATGCCTATCATTTTCTCTATCATAATGATCCAGAAAGTCAGTATTAATAGATTGGTGTGAGTTGGCAAGCACCAAAACACCACTATTTGGATCTCAGCTATGGCTGTCTCCCTCCCAGCTTCACAGATCCAACTGGTGGAAGACAACACCGCACTGGGGTCACTGTAGGGCCATAGCTACTCACTGTGGACACTAACAAGGAAGCGTTGGCTAAGATTTGCTCTGTTATGATTTATATAAACACTTCATTTTCTGTACTTTTTCTTTTTTCAGTTTATTTTGGGCAAATATTGATTGGATATGTTCTGTTCTACCCTATATGGTCCTTGAAACTAGAATCATGCCTTTATTCATCTTTGTTTACATTACAAAATTTAGATCGGTGTCATGTAGGCAAGAGTGCAATTGAATTATAGCAGAGTTAAAGAAATACGTAATTAGTTACTTGACTCTCCTATTTAATTATTTACTTATAAGTATACATAAATTGCACATAGCTTTATATAATTAAATATCACGTGCTTAGATATTTATGCAACTTTAGATCAAGGCACAGTATTCTCCTATTTTTCCATAGGAAAAATAATATTAAAATTATATATTGATTTGCACTAGTTGCTCAGAATACAACACACGACGTTCAAAGTGTCTATACTTGTTTCTATTAAGCAGTTCCTCAGCATTTTCAGATTATTGTACTCTACTGTAAGCCATGTTTTGAATATTTCTGCACAGAATTTATACTGAATCTTCTTAAAGATTTGTGGTAGCTTCTATTTCTATAGAGTATTGTCCGCTGATTAATAATAATCTTGAGCCTGACTGGGGCCTTATATTTTATTAATTAATGCTGTCTCTCATATTTTACTATTACTCATGGTTTCCCAAAGCCTTGCTTAAGGCCATATCTCTATATGATATTACATTATCACCGTGTACTTTCCCCTATCCTCTTTTTTTTATTAAGAGAATATTCAATCATAATCTACTCTAGAGAAACTGCTTAGCCCAACAGTTGTTTTGAATTCTTATCATTGAATACACTGCAAGTCTGTCTCTTCCACTCTGATTTTGGCAGCAAACTAGAGCTTGACTTTCTTACTAACATAAAGGATATCATTTGCTTCAGTTTCTTCTCCTTCTAGCTGTGGTCACTCAACTTCATCCTTTAGAAAGACGACTCATGGATGTGATCGTGTTCTCACTTCTGTATCTTTGCTGGCAATGTGCTTCTCAGTATGGGGTTATTTATTCAGTTACATATACTTTTTAAACTGATTACTGCTTCAGTAAGTAGGAACACTAATGGCAGAAGCATAGATCCATGAGTTTAGGTATTTGAAATAGAACCATCTCCAACTACTGCATTTATTGTTGCTAAGTGAGTGATAAGAAACTTACTATTTAATTTCAAAAACATGTAGCATAAATATCTATATGCTCAGTTTTCTTCAGTTTTAGTAGCAAGATTTCTACCTTCCACACTGCTATGCCAAAATGCCTCTTCTTCCTTCCTTCCTTCCTTCCTTCCTTCCTTCCTTCCTTCCTTCCTTCCTTCCTTTTTGTTTTGTTTTGTTTTGTTTTGTTTTGTTTTGTTTTGTTTTTCCTTCCTTCCTTTTTGGAAGTCTTAAAGTATTCCTTAGCAGAATTTCCTCAACCAAAATGCCAGTTAGTCTACACTAGATGTCTGACTTACCTCTCCTTTCTTTTATCAGTTTCCATTTTTTTTTTTATATCTACTTTGTTTGTAAAACTTATTGCAAAGTCTCTCTGGCTCTCTTAAAGAGAAGGCTTTGTCCATAGTTATGATATAATGCCTTCATACTCCCTTAGCTTTATTTCTTCAAGGTCCAAAATGAGTTCTATGCAGAACTGGAGAGAAAGAAGGCCTTCCTAATTCTGTGTCAGGGCTGATTCTTGAGCCCTGATTTTCACCAAGATTTCCCATCAGCCTATATTGCTAGCCTCTATTAGCATGAACTCAAATCAAAGCCAGGTAATTCTGTGGGGAACAAAGGTCATTTCTCTCTTTCAATCTTCTTCAAATCCTCCCACATTATTTTTCTCACATTTCTCTCTGCTCCGGGAATGTGATAGCTAAATAATCCACATGTATAGGGACATGCGTGTATAATTATGAAGGTGTGGTTTTCTGAACAAAAAACAAAAGCTATGCTGGGGTGCCTTCTGCTCAGGGCCTGATCCCAGGATTCGGGTTGGAGTCCCACATCAGGTTCTCTGCATTTAGCCTGCTTCTCCCTCTGCCTGTGTCTCTGCCTCTCTCTCTCTGTGTCTCTCATGACTAAATAAATCTTAAAAAAAAAAAAAAAAGATCGCTGACTAAAACATCAGACACTAGTCACATTATGCTATTGAGCTTGAAATATGTCTAGTCTGAATTGCAATGTACCATAATTCTAAAATAAAGTGTGTATTCCAAAGTTCTAGCACCCCAAAAAAGGGAAATTTTAGAAATTTCTAATATTTGTATTGATTATGCTCAAAATAAATGCATTTTGGGTATATTAAACTATACTACCAAATCTAATAACTGCCATTTTATCTTCTTAGTGTGGCTATTAGAAAGTTTAAAATTACATATGTGGCCCTCATTATGTTTGTAGTGGACAGTCTTGAGATGGAGAATAATATTGAATTAAGATTTATGTTTACAGGGATCCCTGGGTGGCGCAGCGGTTTGGCGCCTGCCTTTGGCCCAGGGCGCGATCCTGGAGACCCGGGATCGAATCCCACGTCGGGCTCGTGGTGCATGGAGCCTGCTTCTCCCTCTGCCTGTGTCTCTGCCTCTCTCTCTCACTGTGTGACTATCATAAATAAATAAAAATTAAAAAAAAAAAAAGATTTATGTTTACATTTTCTTTCTTTAATAGTCACATTTATTTTAAAAAATAGTGTTGATTTTCTAATAATCCAGTGAACAAGGGTGACCATAAATAAGGCAAATGATCATTATGATAGATATTTACAAATGTCTATTTTTCCATAATTGTTATATCTATTGTTTCTCCTCAGAATGGGGCTTATATTTCTGGCTTCAGTGGGATCTATCTGTCATTCAGATTGCACTGGTTTATAAGAGAAAACTTAAAACATTATCTGTTTCGTACTTAGTATTCAATACCAATAAAGTGTTGATTCTGTTAAGTAATTCATTATTAACGGAAATTGAGGAACATATCCACACAAACTATACTCCTTATGGTGAAAATACTAAAATAAATAAACATTTAATTTGAATATCATCTGTTTAACTTATAGGATATTTTAAGATAAATAAATTATATTCAGGTTATATATACACTTTCTTATTAAAGTTATAAGAAAAATACAAAAAACAAGACAATGAGAAGTCTTTTGAATATGAGTATATATGATTTATTTATGTAAAAGCACTTATAAATTGTTTCTACTAGGTGTTATGGTTTTTCTTCTGATACAGTGTATTGTGAACAACTTTAATAGCATTATGGACAGATGGTAAATATAGAGAAAATGGAGTCAGGTTTAAGAAATATTTTGAAAATCTAACTGAGTTTCAGATTATTGCTTCTAATATATAAATGAAGTTTCATAACAGCAATAGCAATCATAAATGATAAACATAGCTCATATTTTGTAGACACGTGTAAGAACAAAAATGATATGTTCTTTCAAAAACAACTAACAATTTTTCATTTATATGCCATCAAGCTATAAAACACTTTTTTAATGCTTAAATATTATTGCAGACTATTGAAAACAGCATTTCCTATAATTTATGTTGGTGTCTAGTCATATAAATTTTGTTTCTTTTCACATATGTTACTTTTGTTGCCATTTTATAAATGATTTTATAAATGTGTATTTTATTATAGAACCTGATGACTATTGCAGGATTTTAATATTTAAATTTTTAAAATAATCCTGTTGCAAAAGATATCATATTATAGGAGTAAATACATTACTAAATAATTTCAATCTGTCTCTATGTTGCAATTAGAAATTCAGTGACTTGTAAGAAGAACAGAATGCTGACATTGGATTATATGAAAAATATGGGTAATTAGTATGAGAATAATTTCAAGGCAGCATATTATTAAAGCATTTGACTCTGATACTCTTATTGCAATTCTACCAATTATTCAAACTAATTTCATATAAAAATTGAATGCATTATGTGGTATGTCATATGAAGAATATGGAGACTCTTCAGTCACCCTTGCAAATTGGATTATCCAGGATATTAGACAGTTATTACCATTACAGAAAAAAAAGAAAGCATTAATAAAAGGCAACACAACTATAAATTTTAGTTTGGTATTATTTTTTATACAGACACTTGGTGTCCAATGGAAATATAATGTGAGCCATAAATAAGAGCCACAGATGTAGTTTTAAATTTTCTAATAGCCACACTAAAAAGAGTTAAAAGAAACCCATGAAGTTAATTTTCATAATATATATTTATTTATTTCAGTATATCTAAATATTATAATTTTAACATACCATCAATATAAAATATTTAGATAGATGGCATTCTTTTTTCATACTAAATCTTTAAAAACTGGTCTGTATTTTAATTTTAAAACATATCTCAGTTTGAAATAGCTGTATTTCAAATGCTTAAGCATCATGTGATTAATGTCTTGAACAGCAGTTTTACCTTTAACGTAGCTCGGTGAATAAGTATCTATTGTTCACAATATAAATGTTCCCATTGTGCTCTATCATACAAATTCACTCTAGATTTTCCCTTTGTAACCCAGCAGAGGTCTGGGAAAATATTCTTTTACACAACCAATCTTGATAAAAATCTCAGGAATATTTTCTTCTAGTTTGTTGACTTTTAACCAGCAGCAAGCAGATAATACCAGCAAATGCACTGGACACTAGAAGTATAAATATGAATAAAGGATTTTTTTACTGGGATGCCTGAGTGGCTCAGTGGTTGAGCATCTGCCTTTGGCTCAGGTTGTGATCCTGGGGTCCTGGGATTGAGTCCTGCATAAGGCTTCTCCTTCTGCCTGCGTCTCCGCCTCTCTATTTGTGTCTCTCATGAATAAATAAATAAAATATTTTAAAAAGGGACTTTTTTATTATCAGCTGAGATAGGTCACAAAGGAAAATGTCCAATGCATGAAGAAAAGTGCTGTGGTGTTATATACAAAATGGAAAGTAAACAAAAAGCTGAAGAAAATGATTTTGGTAGAGGTGAAGACATAGATCAGGTAATTTCTTATGAGGAATATCTTATTTGAAATGGTCCTCCAGAGGTTAAAAAGTGGAATAACTTTGATCTCACTCTGTGTTCTCACTGAATTCTGAGAACACTGTAGTGATTATACCTGGGCAAAGTTATTTAACATTGAATATGGGACCAATTTAATCTGCAACTTCAAATAGGTTCTCAATGATATCAGGAAATCCACCTATGTTTCTACAATCAGCACTCGAGTCTCCACACTCTCAATCCTTCAAGTGTCTGAAACCACAAACTCATCCGTTCACCATTCGCAAAGAACATTATTTCCATCGGAGACAACAAAGAAGCCATAAGACAAGACTTACGTCACAGAAATCTGCAAATATTCCTCATGTACACACCTCTATTTTAATTTCTTCCACTCTTTTACTCTTGAAAACATGTCCCCTTTCCTGCCCAAGTCTTAGCTCTCCAACTTTGCTATTCTGGATGATTTAGCCTCCTAGTTTTTCTAAGATCTTGTTCTATCAATTGTATCATTTTTTATCCAAGCTTTTCTCTGTAGCTTCTTTTTTCCCTTTTCTTTGTTGTCTCCACATACATTTAATCACGTTCACATTTTTCACATCTTAAAAACAAATGAATACAAAATCTTTACTTTGTTCCTAAATCCTTTCTGACATCCAACACTCTTTAACGTTCAATATTTAATTTTTTTAAAAAAATATTTATTTATTTGAGAGAGAGAGAGAGAGGGAGAAAGAGAGAGAATGACCAGGGAAGTGGGGCAGAGGGAGAGTGAGAAGTAGACTCTTCGCTGAGCAGGGACCTGGATAGGGGACTCGATCCCAGGACTTTGGGATTATAACCTGAGCCAAGGCAGACATTTAACCAACTAAGCCACTTAGGTACTCCTACTGTTCAATATTTATAAGGCATATACATCGTTATTACCTTTAGTTTCCACTCCTCTGAGACACCTCATTTATTGACAGACTCTCTGCTCCCTTATTATACCATATACAAGCTTCTTGCTGAGGTTGTGAATTACTACTGGTTCCCTATACTTAATTAGGACCTTTCACTATCTTCATCATTTCCTTCTCTCCTGAAACCTTTGCTTCTTTGGCTTTCCACTGCACCTATAATTTTGATCATTACTGTTCTCAGTCCCTTCTGCTGGCTCACTCTCCTCTTTACATCTCAAACGCATAGCTACAGTTCATACCCTATAAAGATCTCTCTTTGAATTTCCTGTCAACTAAATTTTATTTTCCCCAGATTACATGTGCTCCCAGATTCTTGATTTTACTTTGTAGAGTCAAGTTTAGTCAGTTATTCAAAAGCAGAAAACCATTTTTTAACTTTGACTTTTCACTCTCCATCTTGATCCATGCTCCTCACCTTTCATTGCTAGCTGATTAGTAATGCATGCTTTTCCTTCTGCCTTTCAAATATTTAGCATTATTATTTAGTTCATTTTATTTACAATGCCACTTTTCTGGTTTAGGTGGATAGAATCAGATTAATAATTTTAAAAGTTATGAAATGGGAAATTCATTGAAAGTGTCCATGTTTTAGGTATGTTTGGCTTCTATTAAGATAACCCAAATGAGAATGTGATATCCTCCTACATTTCATTTTCCAGAAATAATATCACACAGCCATCCCTAGCTGAAGGATCATTAAGGAAAAGGGGGCAGTTACTTTGAGTACATCAGCCAATAAAAACTTAATGCCAGTTTGCATTTGTGTGCCTGGGTATGTATTTCTGGTTGTAACTGTAAAAAATCTGATTAAGTGATAATCACACTGTTAAGTGATAATCTTACTGTTATATGTATTATATATGTTCAAACAATACCAAACTGTAGAAAGAAAAATTTTAATCTTCTCATGTTTTATCCTCAAAGATTGAGAATAAGTGGTGCAAAAATTTTATCTGGTTGATAGATAAACAGATACATAGATAATAGAGTGATAGGAGAGAGACAGAGACACACATAGAGATTATTAGTATCTATTTTAGTAAAGATAAATTGTATCTACTTTTATAGTTCTTTTTCTAATTGAATTTTTGACGACTTTCTCCTGTTTCAAAAGTCTGTAAACTTCACTCATGATCTCCTTTACCCTATTATTTATCAACATTCTTAAAAATATCAAATAGTGATGACTATAATAATTAATGCAATCATTGTAATATATTTTTAAATATCTCATGTTCCAATATGCACTGCAGTTTATACATCACTCCTAATTTTTAGTATAAAATTCCATTTCTATATATTCAAAATATATAGAACAGAAAAACGTACTTATTGAGTTATACACATTAAAATTATATATCAAGTAAATGTGCATTGTCATATTTTTAGAATTTTCAAAAGGAGAAATAAAAAATAGTAAACAAAGTACGAATTATAAGAATCCTTCCTCTAGTGCAAAGACTTTCTTAAGTTAAAAATTAATGTAGTGGTATTAAAAATGTTATAATTAATTCTACTTTGAAATATCCATCTATACATAATGAATCTGGGGATCTCAAAAGTATCAAGCAAAAGATTATTTTAAGATGAAAAAGTCAAGGGGACAGTATTTGGAATTAGATTCTGACTAAATTCTTCATCAAGACTCATCTAGCGTTAAAAACAATTTTTTTCAGCTGCTGGAAAATTAGTTAAAAATATGCTCCCGGTCTAATTATTACACAATAACAAATTTATATGCAAGGATCAAAATAAAGTCATATAACATTGTTTCATTTAAACATTTGATGATTAATTAAATATTCTTCACTTTCATGGTATATAGATTTTGTATATTTTGCTGTTAATAATTTATATGAGAATTATAGTGCCTGTTAAAGTTCATCTTTCCTAGTTATACTTCCATTTTGTGTTCTATGATGTTGTTTTTATTTTTTTCTATGATGTGTTTACATGTTATTTCCAAAACACCTCAATATTTAGTAAATGTTAAACTATCAAATAACACACTAATATTAATATTGATAATTAAGTATTGGCATTATGTTCTGGCAACACAATAATTAAATAATGACAATCAAATTGGAAAGCGGAAAAGACAAAAAAAGCAAAGAAGGGAAAAGAGATTAAATATTATTTTATATTTTATATCATTTTACAATTTACCAAATATGTAAAAATAATTTTATTGGTAATCCCTTCAAAACAAAATTTTCAATCCATCTTAGGAACCCTCTGGAAGCATTATGCATTAACCATCATATCACTGCAAATAACATTTGTTAAAAGGCCTCAAGACATGACTTTGCCTGGTCAGATCGACATTTCTTTTCCTTCCAACTCTCATTTTCTCTCTAATTCATATGTTTTCCTACAATATTCTTATATCTAGTTCTCTATATGTATCTGGAATCAGAATCATAAACATGTTTTGCTGCATTTGCCTCTATTTTGATGAACAACTACGTTAATAAATTGCATGGAGAAGAAAGGAAGCAGAGATGATCAATGAATGCTGTTATCTATCCAGCCAACTGTTAGGAAGTCCAAATGGACAACAGTGAACTCCCTAACAATGGGTCACAAAAGTGTCAAGTGGAATTCTTGCTATTTTTCTAACTAGCTATTTAGAAGTAGACTCGCTATTTTTCTACCTAATTAGTGATAGACTCCAAAGGAATACCTACTGTAAGTACCAAACACAGATTCTGGAGCTAAAAGCACTTCACTATCAAAAAGACACAGAGTTGGAGGTAAGTAGATGACAGGGAAAGAGGGACAGAGGGACAGGAGAAAAAGAGAAGGAAGAAGGAGAAAATGAAATGATGAAAAGGAGAATTAAAACCTTTCTAGAGGTCTCACTGAGAGACGAGGAAGGAGAGAAAACAATTATTTTCACAAGGATACATTGGGAGAGCAGGAAGGCAAACTATTAGTGAAGGAACTAGGTATGTTGTTTTCATATTAAAGGAATAGGAATCACAGACTGAGAAAAAGAGTACTTTGAATTATCAGGAAAAATAAGGCAAGGGGAAAAGGAAACATTTATTCAAGCTATCTTATGTATGAAAGGACATCGGAGAAATAATATCAATTTACCATATTGTTCCAAAAATAATAAGACTGAGGGGTACCTGGCTGGCTCAGTCCAAAGAACATGTGTTTCTTGATTGGATGTAAAGATTATTTAAAGAAATAAAACTTTAAAAAAATGAAAAGGCTGACTGACTTTCCCTACCAAAAAAGAAAAAAAAAATGTCAGACTGAACTTAAAAAATAACTTCAGCTATGACATTTGCACAAAACATCTTAAATAGTATAATAAAGAGAGGTTGCATATGAGGGATGTGGGCATTAGGTGCTGCTTGTTTCACTCACCCTCATCCCACCAATTCGGTTCTCTCCTTGTACAGCAGAGACTGGATGGGTAAAAACAAACTTCCCATCCTCACTCACAGTTAGAGTTCTGTTGGAAAACAGCACCTGTGAGTGAAGTGGCTTCTCCCAGGCCCTCCCCCCGCCCCCTGAATTCTACAGTGACCACACTCCAGGCCATGCCCTCATCCAGGCGGTGAAGAGCGACAAAAACAAAAATTCCAGTCATGAAATAGGCAGAAGTCATGAACAGACATTTCTCCAAAGAAGACCTACACATGGCCAATAAGCACATGAAGAAATGTTCAATATCACTTGTCGGCAGTGAGATACCACAGTGAGATACCACAGTGAGATACCACTCTACACCAGTTTTAGAATGGCTAAAACTAACAAGATGGGAAATAACAAATGTTGGCAAAGAGGTAGAGAAAGGGGAACTCTCTCACACTGTTGTTGGGCATGTAAGCTGGTGCAGCCACTCTGGAAAACTGTGGAAGTTCTTCAAGAAGTTAAAAATAGAGCTACCCTATGACCCAGCAATTGCACTACTGGGTATTCACCTCAAAGACACAGATGTTGTGAAACGCTGGGACACCTGCACCCCAATGTTTATAGCAGCAATGTCCACAATAGCCAAACTGTGGAAGGAGCCGTGATGTCCTTCAACAGATGAATGGATAAAGAAGATGTGGTCTATATAAATATGCAATGGAATATCACCCAGCCATTAGAAAGGATGAATACCTACCATTTACAATGATGTGGATGGAACTGGAAGGTATTTTGCTGAATGAAAATGAATCAATCAGGGAAAGACAATTTTCATATGGTTTCACGCATAATGTAGAATATAAGAAATAGTGAAAGGGGCAATAAGGGAAGGAGAGGAAGTGGGTGGGGAAAAATTAGAGAGGAAGACAAACCATAAGAGACTCCTAACTCTGGGAAACAAAGAAAGAGTTGAAGCAGGGGAGGTGGGTACTGGGATACAGTAACTGTATGATGGGCGCTAAGGAGGGCATGTGATGTGATGAGCACTGGGTGTTATATTATGTTGGAAAATCGAATTTAAATAAATAAATATACACATACATATATGCATACATAAAAAGAAAGTCTCCAGGGTTTGAGCAAGGAGTCAAAGCTCTGAAGGCCACCTGTGTTACAGAAGATGTACTGCCCTTGGTGCATGTTGGATGTGGATGCCCTTATGCTCTGACTCCACCCAGGAGCTGGAGGTGGGAAGCGGGGACAATGAAGTGTCCACTCTGCCTCCACAACATGCTGTAGTTGCAGTCAAAGACGTGTAAGTCTTCTGACGCCCAAACTTCAAAGTGAAGTACCCCCCAGCATACTGTGCCTCCTGTGTGTTCCCCAGTCCTGGTATCCCAGGCTGTCTAGCACCCACTTGGTATTCTTGCAAAAGTGAGCTTTTGCCACTTCTGGAATGTCTCTTGGTTTCTTGCGGGTTGCCAGGTCCGGCTTGGCCACAGAGGAAACAGGGACCAGGGTCAGCAGCAGCGCTGGTGGTGGAGGGAGCAGCGCTCTAGGTCCACCAGCCACTGTCTGGGGCCCAGCTCCTGGCTGCAGTGAGGACTCCTTCAGCCTTGGCTTTGCTGGGCATCAGGCTGCCATCTGGCTCCCACCTGGCCTGGCCCTGGCCCATGTGAGGCCCTGCATGGCTGTTGCTGGCAGTCCTAGGTTGTTTCTGCCAGCATGGCTTTGTGCACGCATGGCCCCTCAGGGCTCCACATTCGGAATTTTACAATATGGTGCTGTAAATGTGTCCTCTCTTCCTCGTGATTTTCTTAATAAACATATTCTTTTTTTCTATCTTTATTGCAAGAACACATAATATATATAAAGTATATAATCAATTTATAATAAATATATAATACATATAAAGTAAAAAATATACGTGTTAACTGATTTTATGCTATCAGTAAGGCTTCTGGTGGATAACAAGCTATTACTGGATATGTTTTTGGGGAATCAAAAGTTATATGTGGATTTTTCACTACACAGAGGATGGCATTCCTAACACGAGCCCCCATGTTGTTCAAAGGTCAACTGTAATTAACGTAAGAAAAAAAAAAAAACAGTAACAACAAAAAAAGTTCAAATATTTAAGAATACCCAAACAAAAATTTCTGGTTCCAGCAACCTGTTAATAGACAGCCGGAAATTCATCCTACTTCCAATATCTAGAAATGACACATACAATTTTAATATTTCTTTACAAATCATAGCTTCAAATAAATCAAATTATATTAAAAAGACTTGGTGCCAAGAATACAGAACAAAAACCAGTTCAACTAGCACATAGTTAAGGGGATCTGCTGGCTACTCTGGGTCAGAGGACCAGACCAGTAACCAAAGGTCAGTGCTGTAATACCTAAACAGGGGAAGGACAGGAGATTGAGCCTATGAGAGATGTGAGTTGAGTTTAGACCTTCATAAACATAGCAGGAAGCCTCAATGGGCCCCATCATTAGTAGAAGGGTAAATTAGGCAAAACAAAGTACTATCTATAAGCAAAGGAAGATCACAAAGTCTTTCACCACCTGGATTCTAAATTGAAAACAAACAAAGAAACCTTCCTAGGTAATTGGTAGCCATCAGCTATACTACACATGGTTTTGAAGTTGGAATTCATGCTCTACTTGTGGTACAGAACGCCCAAGATGAGAAACTATCATAAAAATCAGTCCCTGAGTACCGATACTCCCGGTGTACTCAGAAAAGCAAATGCAAAGCACTCTTCAGAGGCCAAGTTTTCCCCTAGAATCCATCCATAAACTCTTCAGGTAAAATTGCTCATGCTGTGATGTTAAAATGCACAGGAGCAATACTTACCTGGCAAAGGAGATACCATGATAACAAAGGTGGTTTTCCCAAGGCCAGGCTTATCCATTACACTCCAGATGTGCTGACCCCTGCAGTTTCCCCAAATGTGGGAAACTCAACTGCATAATTTGTGGTAATGGGGGAGTGCATTGGTATTTTCCCCTGAAATTAAAAAAAAATGCACTTGAGCAAAAATCTAGCATTCCCAACAAAGGGTCAATTTAGATTCTTAAGGCTTTCAAAAAAAAAAAAACTTGCAGAGTTTAAAAATATCACGTAAAATAGTTAAATTAGAATATGAACTTTCTAAATCTCCCAGAGAGTAATTAAAGAATGTTTTATGACTTGGAATTTGATAAAATAAAAAATCATTTTTTTTTAATTGAAGAAGTTTTAATGTTTGATTTGGAACCCAAAGGATTCAAAGCCAAAACTCACCAAGATGTGTCCTATTTAACTGAAACCCAGCATTGATCCTCATTCTCTGCAGTTCTAATTCAGGTTGGTCTCTGCCCCAGGCCCCTTGCACATTTCCCCCAGGGAAATGAAATTGGTACCACATCTGCAGTCTGGACTGTCCTTCCCTGAAACGGATGCAATGCCTTCAAGACAGTGAAAGTTGAACTAGTTCATTGGTTAAGTCTTCCATGTCTTCTTTTTTTAGAAAAAGAAAATCCAAAAAGTTAACAAAATCTGCAAGACTATCACAAACTGGTATCACATTCACAATTTTTAGAAACACAGAAAACCCATAGCTTTTAGAGAAGTTATCTCTGGCCAACTTGGCATTGTATTTGGGTTTACCAAATATCAGGATAGAAGTAGACTTATATAGTAAATCTCTCCTTGGAAGGAATGTGGTTGGAGAAAATCTTGGTTTTAGTTTTGCCAGCATAAGTGTCCATCTTTTTTATTCTTTTTGTCCTTCTTGCCTGGATTCTGAATCTATTTAAATGCCACCATCTGCCTTCTCCTTTTACTTCTGGACTGCTTAGGGCTTCTGGAGAAAATCACAAAACAGTATCAATAGCTGCTTCATTTTCATGTTTCCAACCTCTAGTGACTTACTCTAGCTCCATCTGCCAAACTTTTATTCACTTCTCATATTCTTTTTTCATGGCCCTCAGAACATTAATCCATATGTTTTCTCTATATTTGAGCTTAAGATTTCATACTGTAACATTCTGTAAATTGCCTGACTTTGTATTTTATAAGAAATTATACAAACAAAACAGGGAAAAAAATAAAATGTCTGGGAATAAATTCATATATTTGCATTTTCTTTGTGAAAAAGTTTTCAAGTGGCATGGATTTTCCCTTAAGGCCAATTTCTTTAAATACCATAAAAGTTGCTAAGAAATTAGAGATGATAAATGATGCTGGCTTATGTCACTACATTCATATTAATAAATTAAAAGTTAATAAATATGGAATTATGGAAATGATATCAAGATTGGAAAGATAAACATCCAAAAACATTCTTATCAATTGAATTAAACAGATATGAGGTTTCACTTATACTAATCTGTACCTTAACCCTATTTTGTACTTTTATCAATGATACTTAGCCAGGCATTGCTATTTTAGCTAAACAATTTTAGTTTATTTCTGTATTGTTTTCTTCTACTTTATAGGAGTCCTTTATTCTGTATCTGTCCTCCAGAAGATGCACACACACACACACACACACACACGCATGCACATGCACACACATACACACACAACACATTTTTTTTTTGCTTTATGATGTCTATTTACTGAAGAACAGGGCAATAATAAGGAAGTCAACCTTAATACATGAAAGCCTGCTCTGCTCTTACTAGTTGGTTCAGACACTGTGAATCTCTGTCATACTCTAGATTTTAAAACTACCAGGATCAATATCCATAACATCCCTGTGGAACCGAGTGTATCCATCTGTAAAGTGAGCTTGCAAAGAACCAGCAACAACTTCCAGATAATAAATCTGTCCATTCAGCAACCGTCTCAGGGAAGAAAAAATAGTAACTTCTATTATTCTATCTATAATTGCCCAGGTTTCTATAGTAAAAGAAAGCAACTAGAATGATATCGGAATGAATGACTCTATCTCTGATGTCAGCTACAGAGGGTAAAACTAAAACTTAATCAAAGGGTACCTCTTGCTAATATTCCCCTCTTGTTCAGAAACCCATACAAACCCTACGTATTTTGCTGGGCTCTTTCTACTATAAACAATTCCCTAATCCTCTCTCTATATTTTTGCACTTACAGGAAACAAAAAGGAGGTGAAGAATCGTTTATTGCCCTCTTGATGGAGAATTATTTTTTGTTAATATTTTCCTAAATCTTATACTTCTATTTCTTTCAACACTATAAGCCAGATATATTTCTATTATAGTTCTTTAGCTTCTTCTTTTTTTCATTGTTTTAGCTTCTATTTTTTTTTGAGAAAGTTATCTGAGAGCATTACTTAACTGCAGCAAGATACAGGATGTAAAATTATTACACATAACATTTTCTTTTATGTGTGACATTTTATTTTTATAATTGATTAATATGTTATATAGTTTTAACCATCTAGAGGATGTTCAAAATAGGGCCTATGTCTTAAAAATATCTTGGATCTACTCAAGATATTTATTGAGTTGACTTCAATTTTGTTGACTATTTTGTGACAAAGTCATCAAATTAATTCCAAAGGATCTTTTCAATTATACTGATTAGGTATGAATAAGGATTATTAATGGTATTCTTAATTTTTATTTATCCCTATCTAGTCTTCTTATAGTCATGATATTTCTTATGATGTGACTATTTCATTAATATAAAAAAGTTCAGGAATCATATAGTTTCTTGCTGGAAGAAAACTCAAAGGTCATGATAAAACCACTGTACATAGTTAAAGAAACTACAACAAATAAGAAATGAAAACAAATAAAGAAACTAAGACAAATAAATTTTCCCATTTAATTAATGACAAAATTAAGCTTCCTGACACTTTATAAATTGCTCATTTCATATACACCATTACTTTAAGCTTAGATTTTTGTCATCTTCCTGTTCCACAACTGCCACCATATTATATATGTATATATAATAAAAGTAACATTTCAGTAAAATATCCGCATTCTTTTGTTGTAATAAGTCCAAATAGATATATTTTTAGACTTCCAATTGATTTATTCAAGTATTCACTTATCACTTATAATCACGGTAATTGTTTAACATTTCTCAAGTTACCCATAAAGACCTTATCAGATGAGAATAAAGAATCCTATTCATTGTCTACAGTATGTTTTCAAGATCTGGCATTGTTAGCGGCTCTGAACGGTAGACTAAATTTTAGACAAAGCCTATATTTGGAGAGAACAAACTCTTTCTTTTTAAAAAATTTATTTAAATTAAATTAATTAATATGTAGTGTATCATTAGTTTCAGAGGTAGAATTCAGTTATTCATTAGTTGAACCAGCCTATTTCTAAGGGCAAATGTTCGTATTGCTTTGCTACAATGTTTAACCTCAATGATCCTCACTGTTTGCTGATGAGTTAAATATATTCATTGCCCTCCTCTCAGAGGCTATAACTGTCTTCTGACAATATCTTTGAGTAACTTATTGTCATCTGTATGTGTAAATTATCTAGTCCATCAGGGTTGCTTTACAAAGATCATTACTCTAATAATGTTGAACACCTTGTTGATCTTTTCTTCTGCACAATGTGGAATAGTAAAAAATCTTTCCCCTATGAGTTTAAAATGGGATTTTTAATCCTGACTGGCCCTAAACTAGCTCTATGTGCTTGATGGTAATTTACTTTCTATGAATTTATAAAATGAGGAATTGAACACTAGCTAGGTATTATCAAAGGCCATTCATCAGTTTTCCTAGGCTGTAAGAAAAGAAAAATTTCACAAGACGTGATTAACTTATAAGAAAAAAGAAATATGTGTATACTATTAATTTAACTGATCTTTCAATATTTTGTTGAATGAGGTTATACTCATGTTTTCTAATATCCAGGGATAATTTGAGAATTTTGTTGTCCTCTTTAACTTGGTGATCAATGTCCCATAAGATACTGTACTCGACAACAAAAGAAGACTAATTGATAAATCTTAGTTTATACTACTATATAAATTTTGTGTTTCCATGGTGAAGATTAACTCATAGCCTAAGCATTCGTTAACACTGCTAGAGCTCTATGAAATGATCATGTTGGAATCTGTTTTAAGGACCCAATGGCTGGTATGAAATAGTTCTGTATTGAGTGTATCTATGGTATTTGATAGTATCTTTGCTCTATTCCTTTTAAAGACTGGCAAAGATATATAAAACAATTTCAGAGATAGTTATCAGATTCTGTGTTGGAACACAGTAAATTTCTGCAATATAAAAATGTCTACTCTCACATACATATATTTTTTTTTTCATAGACATAACACTAGTATATAAAGGTGACTGGCATCAAAATAGACATTAAATAAGAAACTCAAGGATAAGTTCTGAAAGCTGATGAAATACCTACTCGGGGAAGTGATTGATAAACTACTATGTTACATTACTCTTACATGGACCAGAGAATTTTATTGTAAATCTCAGTTTACATCTGAACATAGTGACAGGATATTAGGACTTAAGAGAAACAATAAGTATTAAATTAAAAATATGGAAAATAAAATCGTGTTGGTGATTTATTTTGGCTGAAATTCAAACATCTTAACACAATCTTATCCAATGTCTTGAATAAAAATGTAAAACCATGTTGCTTATTGTCTTGATGTAGTTTCCATTAGAGGCACATGGAGATCTTTAAAGTTGTTTTTAGGATTTAAAAAATTATTTTATAAATAGATGCTCACTTTAAAGAAAGAGACTAAAAAAAAAAGAAAGAAAGAGACTGATGTTAGGAGAGAGAGAAATAAACAGACATAGAGAGTAAAAAAGATAAAGAGAAATTATTTTAAAGAAATTCAACTATAAATGGACCATATTAGTCTATATATACTCAGTTATATATGTTTATTCTAAAATGAGGGCAATTTTGTTAAATAATAGAAATATAATGTAAGCAATAAATTGATCCTCAAGTACACTTAAAGATTAAATGATGTAAGTAGTTTATAAAATTATATAAATATGGTAAATAGAGCAATTAATAATGGAAAATTAAGTAGAAAATAAGCCATAATAGCCAGTTAATAGCTACTAAATTTCAAACCTGTTCACTCAAAACTATCAAGCATCTACCTGGACCATGTTTAAGAAACAATTTTAGTGATCTAATATTTCTATGATAAATTTTCTGTTCATCATGTCTTCTTTATATTAATAATAGAGAAGAACATGCAAAGTTGTATTTTTTAAATGGAAATAAATTGAAACATTATCTATATTATTATCTATAGAATGGCTTTTTTTCGCTGTGTGTTTCATACCACATACTAAACCTAATATTATGAAGTAATTTTTTGACAAAAATATATGTTATTAAATTATTATAGTAAAGTAATGTTATCTATTCTCATTACAATATTTAAATATTTATTTATTTATTCATGAGAGACACAGAGAAAGAGGCAGAGACGTAGGCAGAGGAGGGAGAGGGAGAAACAGGCTCCTCACAAGGTGGCTGATGTGGGACTTGATCCCAGACCCTGGGATCATGCCCTGAGTTGAAGGCAGATGCTCAAACCACTGAGCCTCCCAGGAGTCCTGACAATTTTTCTTTTAAATAGAAAAAACAGCACAATGAGCTACACAGTACTTGGTATCCCATATCAAACTGTTTCCACTAAAGTAGACACAAAAGAAGGGAAAAAAAAGAAATACACACTGTTTTATATTGTCTTACTTTATGAAAGAAACAGAGAGAATAAACATTCACTAAGTGCCTATCCCTATTTCATTGCCTAAGTTAAATTCTCAAAACAACAGTCTGATGCTGATGATAGCTTTAGTTCAAGGAATGGGATGGAGGTCAAGCCATTGGGAAAATACACAACACATCCAAATTATCTAGCTGTAGTGAAACAGACATAGGATACAACCCTGGGATATTACCTGACTCAAAAGTCCCAGATTTTTTCTTATATTGTAGCACAACCTCAAAAAACAAAAATGAAAAAAAAAATTAAAAAGAGCCAAAAAGGAAGGAAAGAAAGAAAAGCAGCTGTAACGTGAGAATACTTTTAATCTAGTATGTCAAGAAAAAAATGTTCTTTAGCATCTGATTATTTTATTTGACTTTCTACTGATGAAGATATATTCTATATTTAGTATATTCTGTGTTCCAAAGCAGACAAACTGTCACCGATGTTTTAACATAAATAAAGTATTGGCACTTAAGATAAAAACGTGGCAATTTCATTATATTTAGAAACAGAAAATGTATAATAGTGCCTGACTTCCAGTATATTATAGAGATCTTTTTTTAAGACAATTTATTTATTCATAAGAGATACAGAGAGAGGCAGAGACATAGGCAGAGGAGGCTGATGTGGGATACAATCCCAGGACCCCGGGATCACGCCCTGAGCCAAGGGCAAATGCTCAACCACTGAGCCACCTAGATGCCCCTAGAGTATGGAGATCTTAATGTATAAATATTAAGCCAATTATAGAAACAATCAACTTACACATAAAAGAGGCTGAAACACTAGATTTAAAAATCTGAATACATGTTTTCTATAAGAAATAGGCTTTAAATGCAACGACAAAGATGGGTTAAGAGTAAAGGGATGAAAAAAGACATGCCATGCTAGCACTGATTAAAAGAAAGCTGCACTAGCTGTATTAATTTCAGGCAAAGCAGACTTCAAAACAGGAAAACTAATCAAGAAGAGGAGTATTACAATCATCAAAAGGTGGTCAATTCTCCAAAAAGACTCAATTATTAATCAACAAAGCACTAATATATGTGAGGCAAAAACTGATAGACTTACAAAGGACATAGACAAATCCATTATTATACTTTGAAGCTTCAACAATCTCTTTTCAATAAATGATAGATGAAACAGGCAGAAAATCAGTAAATATATAGTTAGCCTGAATTGTCCTTTCAATCAACTTGGTCTAATTGATATTTATGGAATATGTCATCCAACAACAGCATAGTATACATTTTTCTAAAGATCATATGGAACCAAGAAAGACCAATATTCTTGGCTGAAAACATACCTTAAAAAATTAATAGAATCAAAATCATACAAATGCATTATCAGAAAACAATTACATTAGAATTTGTTACTAAGAATTATTTACTAGAAATTAAACTAGAATTCAAGAATAGAATAAAAGCTGAAAATTTCCTAAATATTTGGAAATCAAGCAACACATAACAAACATACAAATCAAAGAAGAAAATTTTAAGATATTTGTGATGAAACTGAAAATGTAACATTAAATGTTGTGGGATACAATGAAAGCAATGTTTAGAGGATAATTCAAAGCATGGAATGCATGTATTAATGCATTTTATTAAAAAGGCAACATGTCATTTGGGGGGAGGGGATTGAGGTAGAGCATTCCAAGCCCAAAGTACAAGAGATAGATTTGAAGTCTTGTTCCCCAAATATTTCACTAATAATTGAATTTGTTTAGAAAATCAAGAAACAACTAGATTTGTTTTCAAAATTGGGTTAATACACAAGTAAAACAAACTAACAGAAAACAAAAACTAGGGACACCTGGGTGGCTCAGCAGTTGTGTGTCTGCCTTTGGTTCAGAGCGAGATCATGTATATCATCAATAGCAAATCTACCTTGAGAGTTTATGCCTATATCTGACTGATAATTGTAGGCAGTCATGTGAGTGTCTTTTTTAGCTAATCCAGAATCTTTCTTATTCTTAAACTAGTAGCTCAAAAACAAGGAAAAAAAGAAGTGAATTTTGTAATTGGTGCAGCTTATCTAAAGCCTATACTTTACTTATTAATCATAGACTCCCACATTCCATTTAAAGTGTCTATATTGCAAAGAAAATTTGAGAATTTGTAATGGAAATCCCTCTACCTTGATCAAAAAATGATTCTCCATATTTACCTTTTAGATTCAAAGTTTTTTGTTTATTCTTTGCCGATTGCACCACCATCTTTTGTGATTATATTTTGACTTGCATTTATTTGCAGTGTTTCTGCTGTCTGTGGACTATTTATAATTAACAGAAACTGAATAGTTTGTTCATTGTTTTTATTTTAATGCACCTAATATATCAGAAACATAAGTGTGTTAGGTATTCATATCCCTAAAAGTAATGCATCTAGAGACAGCATGCTTTTTATGGCTTAAAGTTATTTTGATTGAGAAAGTTTTAAGTATATCATATAAAAAGTAACATATTAAGAAGTCTCTATACACACTGAAAAGTTTCTGAATTAATTCAGCATTAAATGTCAGCCATTAAATGACATTCTATCTAAAGAAAATGATTTTTCCCCACTAAACACAAAAAAATGTGGAAATATATTTTGGCAAGGACTTTGAAAATTAGAACTACTTACTAAAAATAAAATGTATGTATAGCCTCTGATATAGAATTTTTAAAATATAGATTTATTTTTTTTATTTATTTATGATAGTCACAGAGAGAGAGAGAGAGAGAGAGAGAGAGGCAGAGACACAGGCAGAGGGAGAAGCAGGCTCCATGCACTGGGAGCCCGACGTGGGATTCGATCCCGGGTCTCCAGGATCGCGCCCTGGGCCAAAGGCAGGCGCCAAACCGCTGCACCACCCAGGGATCCCTTTAAAATATAGATTAATTCTATATATAAACTTCCATTGTCCAAGAAAAAAATTTATTTTGTTCCTCAAGGTTGTATAATACACCTTTGACATGAGATGATACTAGAGAATATTTTCTACAAATGAAACCCTATACTTTCAGAAATACAGTAACATATTAATAACAATAAAAGTCCAAAGAGTTTCTTGAGATAAAATTCCAAATGTTTAGAAAGTTTTTAAGGTAATATGTTCTTTGAACATACATATTTGGGGTTCTTTAGTATATTTTAAAAATTAGTTTCAAACTATTAATATAGAGTATATTCATTCCTTTGTAGAACAAATCTATCAAGCAAACTTTAATTGTATATTATTTACATTGAAATGAAAATATCTTGCATATTAATTACATACACTTGTAACTTTAAAGCTTTTTTATTCCTTCTGCTAATAACAGTAACAATGATAGAAAAATTGACATGCTAGGAGCTTTGTATGTATTAAGTCATTGACTGTATTTTTAGGAAATTGTCTTTATTCATCCCATTTCACAGATAAGAAAATTATGACAGTGGAGTTAATTAACTTGGCCAAAGTTTCATATCCACTGAATGCCAGAATTAAGTTTCATTAAGATCTCCATACTCTAGGGGCATCTGGGTGGCTCAGTGGTTGAGCATTTGCCCTTGGCTCAGGGCGTGATCCCGGGGTCCTGGGATTGTATCCCACATCAGCCTCCTCTGCCTATGTCTCTGCATCTCTCTGTATCTTTTATGAATAAATAAATTGTCTTTAAAAAAGATCTCTATAATATACTGGAAGTCAGGCACTGTTACACATTTCCTGTTTCTAAATATAATGAAATTGCCACGTTTTTATCCGGGATCAAGTCCCACATCAGGCCCCCTGCATGGAGCCTGCTTCTCCCTATGTCTGTCTCTGCCTCTGTCTCTCATGAATAAATCAATAAAATCCTAAGTATCTATCATCTATCTATCTATCATCTATCTATCATCTATCTATCTATTGTCTATCTAATTAGGTATGTTTGTAAGGTGATTAAGCTGCAGAAAGAACTGTAGCAATCTTTAGTGACATGCTAGAAAAGTATAAAACATAAAACTAGATTTTTCTTTTACTTTTTCCAGTTTTATTGAGCTATAATTGTTATACAACATTCTGTATGTTTAAGTGTACAATATGCTGATTTGATACAGTTATATATTGCAGGATGATTATCACCAGAGTGGTAGCTAACACCTTCATCATGTCACATAATTGCTATTTCTTTTTTGTGGTGAGAACAATTAAGATTTACTGTTTGATCAGCTTTCAAGCATTTAATAGTATGTGATTAACTATGATCACAATGTTATACATTAGACCCACAAAACTTATTTGTCTTATAATTGGAAGCTTGTATCCTTTGACCAATGTGTCCCTACTCCTCCCTCACCCCAGCCCCTGGTAACCACCATTCAACTCATCTCTCTGTGAATCCAGCATTTTTTAGATTTGACATGTACGTGATATCATATCGTATTTGTCTTTCTCTGTCTGACTGATTTCACTTAGTGTAACGCCCTCAAGTTTCAACTGTGTTGTCACGAATGGCAGAATTTTCTTCTTTCCTATGGCCGTATATATCTGTATAGATAGATAGATGATTTAGATATAGGTATAGATACAGATATACATTAGATATAGATATAGATGATGATATAGATATAGATATAAATGATAGATATAGATGATATAGATATAGATATAGATAATATAGAGAGATATAGATATAGATATATATATAGATATAGATAGATATAGATGATATAGATATAGATGATATAGATATAGATATAATGTTGTTCCCATATCTTGGCCAATGTGAATAGTGCTTAACATGGGCATTTGTTTATCTCTTTGAGATCCTACTATCATTTCCTTTAGATATATACCTAGAAATGGGATTTCTGGATCACGTGGTAGTTCTACTCTTAATTTTTTAGAAATGTCTATACTGTCTTCTATAAGACTGGATCTTGACAGTCATTTTAGGAGCCCACATGAAACATGCAAGGCTAAATGCCAAAAATATTTTAGAGTAAGCAAATGAGACACTTACTGAAACCAGATATCTAACAGACAGAGGGAAAGGCCCTGAGAGAGTACCTCAGAGAATTTCCAGAGAAAGAAAATAAATATAAACATATATATTCAAAGTATGTCATAAAGCAATAGATGAAGAATTCATGATAAGAGCTAATAGGAAGTCATCATGTAAAGTTTCCAGAAATTTGGAATGGATATACCGGAGAAAAGGAGATCAGATAATCATCAGAAATACTTAATAACAATTGATTAAATATTAAGCTTGAATTATTTTAACCATAATGTACTATACTATAAATATCATGTAGATAACTTGCGTGCTCTCTGAGCACAGGTCTATGCAATAGCAAATTTAAGACCTGAATTGCCTAGGTCAGCCAAGTGAAGCATATATTCAAACCTCAATAGATAGAAATAATTTGGTACAATCAGTCATATACAGATTCAAATCTAGTGACAACTATTAAAATTTGAGGCCACTTTTTTGAAGTTTCTTCTAAATAAGACAAATCAATTGCTTCAAAATATTAGTTGTTTTACAAAACTGAGAGTAGCTATCGTGAATCTTAGGATTTTTATCTTGAACAGCCAACCAAATAACATAATCCATAACATTCCAAAGATTTAACTAGCTTTACTTAATTATTTCTGGTAATTAAGTTAATATACAAATTATGATCACTGAAGCTCAGTAAGAAAAACACTACATTTTATTATATTTTATGAATAGTTAATTTTTATATGAATGTAAAACATACCATGGAAATTATACATGTCTGTAACTTATTTAAATATATCATAGCATGATATCTTGTTTGCACAGCAGCATGATTTTTGTGTGTTTTGCAATAGTTTGTGTAAATCACTAATCATGAGAAAATGTTGGCCTATATGGTACCAAACAGATTTCTGAATCGTGTTTTACGTTCCAAATAATTGGTGTTTTCTAGTGAACAAAACAGACTTCTAAATCTTATAATAGTTTCACTTGAGTTCTAAAAAGTTCCATCTTATTTCTCAAACAATTGCTATATTTTGAATTCTGTCATCATCAGAGCAATCATAAAACATTAATTTCTTCAATAAGTATGTAAATCTGAAAGTATTACACATTTTACAAAGTAAATGCAAAAGAATTTGTGATTGTAGCAAATTAAAATACTGGGAAAGAACCTCAATATAAGAATTTTAGGATATTTGAGTTACATTTATTTTTCAGAAATAAAGTATGGAGAATATATGGACTTCATATTACTAAAGCAGATTTAGAAAAGAGGGATGCCTGAGTGGCTCAGTCAGTTAAGCATTTGACTCTTATTAGTTTTTTTATTTAAAGAATTTTATTTATTTATTCATGAGAGACACATACAGAGAGAGAGAGGCAGAGACACAGGCAGAGGGAGAAGCAGGCTCCATGCAGGGAGCCTGATTTGGGACTTGATCCCAGGATCCCAGATCACACCTTGAGCTGAAGGCAGACACTCAACCACTGAGCCACCCAGGTGTCCCAGCATCTGACTCTTGATTTTGGTTCAAGTTGTGATCCAGCTCATCGTGAACATTTAACAAATTTAATCATGTATTTGTTTAGTAGCAGAGCATCAGATTACAAGAAAACACCGAAGCGAAGAGTGAAAAAGACATTTGCATTAAACATTGTTGGAGATTTTATTGCACTTTTTCCTGGCAGTTGATGAAACTAGAAAAATTAAAAAGCAAACAATCTCAGAAGAACACTATAATCAACTATATTGACTACACTGATATTTAAAGAATGATACACACAACATCTTCAGAAAGCCTATCCTTTCTAGTCTGCATAGGACATTCACCATTAAAAAAGAACATATCCAGTCATTACTCAAGCCTCAATTAATTTAAAAGGGTGGAAATAACACAGAGTGTTCCACTTCTATCTAAAATATAGAAATCTTGAAAGTGTATCCCTCTTACCCAATCAAGGAAGAAAGCCATGTACACTGACACCCCTTATATCGTTGAAGCCACAGAGAACTAACATTGCAATGTAGAATGCCAAGATATCAACATGTGTGAGATGCTTGAAGGTGATGTTTAGAAGTAAATTTAAGTGCTTCCATTAGGAGATTTTGAAAATGTCTAAAATCAATGAGATAAATTTTCACCTTAAAAAGCTAGATACAGGAAAAGAAAGTAAGTACATTATTAGTAGGACAAGGAAATAAAAAAAATCAACAAGAACAATGAAATGAAAATCACACAATAAAGAAAAGTGGTGCTGAAAATAGGCTTTTAAAAAGGTGATTAAAAAAATAAAAAAATAAAAAAATAAAAAAATAAAAAGGTTATTAAACTGATAAACTGAGATTTTGAAAAAATAAAAACAATTAAAAATAACAGGAAATAAAAAAAATAATAAAAATAAAAAAATAAATAAATAAAAAAATAACAGGAAATAGAAGAGTATCCATTATATACCCTATAGTTGCTAAAGATAAAAAAATAACAAAAGTACTTATTTCAACAAGTATGGCAACCTTACAAAATAAAATTTCTCAAAACAGATACAGAAAAACGAGAAATCTCTGAATAGCCCTAAATCTAATGAAGAAAATGAACTTGTTATCAATTCATTACCAAATTACCTACAGATAATTTCTGCCATAATAGAATAACAGGTATCAGATATACTCTGCTGCCTTAAAAAATTAAAAGCCAAGCAAAATATATGAAAGACTAGTATTCAAACCTAAGACAGTAGGCAGCACAGGTGATAGCAGTGGCAGTAAGTATACAACTGAGGTAAACCCTACAAATGACTTCCTGAGAACAGTTTTCAGAACATAATTGGAGGCCCAATAGTCTCATTGAGTTGAAAATGCACAAATCAGAGATCAATGAGGAGAAAATGGCTAGAATTCTAAGGGTGGAGAAATGAAAAGGAATAATCCTTAAAGAAAAAGATCACTGACAACTTTTCAAGATGTCCCCACAAGGTTTGGGCAGAGTAATAATCTATTCTTACTAAAAATTTCTAGAAATCACAAAGCTTAATAGCAAGTTTCAAAAGAATTACACTGATTCCAAGTGTCTTATTTATTCCAAAACAAATTTTAACATTCTTTCGAAGAATGAAATACAGAAACCATCAGTGTAAAATCCATAATGTTTGTCCCTCATCAAAAATTATAGGCATTCAAAGAAGTGGCAAAATATGACCCAAGATGAAATAACCAATCAATAGAAACAGACAAAATGACAGAGATGATAAAATTCCCATAGGACAAAAGTTGAAAGTGCTATTATAAATATACTTCATATATTCAAGAAGGATTAGGAAAATATGAGTATGTCAAAAGAGAAATGGAAGACAAAAAGATAGAAATCTAAATTCTGGAAAATAAAAACACACTATTGGAAGTGGAAAATAAATACACTAGATGGTATTAACATCTTATTTAGCACTGCAAAAGAAATGCAGTAATATTCAAAATAATAGTAATAAATTCAAAATAGGCGCAGATATTAAAGAGACTGGGAAAAAATCAACAGATCATCAGTAACCTTTAATGTATATTAAGAAATCTAACATACATATAACTGGAGTTTCAAAACTGAAGGGAGAGAGAGGGTGATAGAAAAAAAGATATTTGACTATTTGGCCAAAATAGTTTTTATAATAATAAAACCTATAAACACACAAATCCAAGAATTTCAATCAATCCCCAGAAAGAGAAACATAAGCACATACTATGGAAAATCATAACCAAATTTTGGAAGAGAATATCTTAGAAGAAACATCTTAAAAGCAAAGAAAGGGAGTTTATGTAAGAGGAGAACCAATAAGAAAACCACATGTTTTTCATGCAATATTATGCAAGTTGTAGGTCAACTATAGTCTGAAAGAAAAGAAAACAAATTATGAACCTTTTATTTTAAATTCCCACAAAAATCTTAAAAAAAAAAAAAGATAATAGTATTACTTTTTCAGAGACAAAAATGGAGATGATGCATTATCATCTGATCTGCACTATAGGAAATGATAAAGAATGTTGACATATTCAAGCAGCAGAAAATTATTAACAGATCTATTATTGTACTTAAAAAGATAGAGAGTAGCAGAAACTATACATATCTAGGTAAATATAGAAAGCTTTTTTTTCTCAAATGTAATTTTTTAAAGGAATTTGATCTAAATCAAATATAATAACAATGAATTGGTCTCCAAAATATTTAGAAGTACATGACCAAAGCACAAAGGTTGAGAAGTAAATAGAAAAATGTCATAAGGCTTTTTTGACTTCAATAAAGTTTATATTTTTTGAAGATAGATTATAAATTAAACTTATCTGAGGTAGAACATAGCACATTTAAAAGTGTGTGGGATGCCTGACTGGCTCAGTTGGTAGAGCATCAGACTTTTGATCTTGGGGTTGTGAGTCTGAGATCCATGTTGGGTGTAGAGATCACTTAAAAATATAAAAATAAAAATGTGTATCTAACACATAAGTAGTGAAGATAAAATGGACAAAAATAAACCAAAATAGAAAGAAAGAAAGGAAACACCAACATTTTAAAAAGAAAAGACTTAGGAGACAAATAGAAAACAAATACACGCTGATTGATTTGAATATAATCAAACTAATGATCACATTAAATATAAATGCTACAAATCTCCTACTGAAAAAAATGACTATTGGGTTCACAAACAAATAAAAAACCAAGTACAAAAAATCTCCCCAAAACCTATAATAAAATACTTAAATACAAAACAAGGTTAAAAATAGAATAAAGTAAAAGTGATAGAAAAATATACAGCACACATACACTGAACAGAGGAAAGATGAGCTGAGTATATTAGTATCAGACTAAGTAGGTTGACCAGCAGCTATTGTTCATTAACTTGTAAAGATGTTGCCACTGGCAAACATAACCTTCTGGCTTCTCTTAGTAACAAAAAGCTTTGAGTTTGGTTAACTCACTAAGGGTGTGTGAAAGTGCCAAGTTTAGGAATAAAGTCAGGAGAGTGAAGAGTGAAATACTCTTAAAACATGTACATGCATTTCAACCCATTTTTATAAAGGTCTGTGAATTTCAAGAATTACACATCAGCTGTTCACCCCAAATTTGAGCAAGCTGAGTAACACCAGCATTCTTAATGTACAGTTGTGGTTATGAACATTTAAAGTTATTTGCTTTATATATTGCTAAAATAAAGGTGTGTATTGCAAAAAAAAAAAAGTAATATTGTCATGAATAAAGATGCATAAGACATTCACAATAACATAAGATCATTTCATCAAAAGGACTTAACAATAACAGTTTCAAAATAATGAAGCAAAACTGATAAAACTGAAAGAAACCTTAAAATCATCGATTATATTAGGATATATTGACATTCTTATTTCAGTACAACATAAACAAGAACACTAAAATATGAAAGATCTGAAAAGCACCATTGACCAGCTTGAACTAATTGATATATAGAGAGCACTACACCAAAAAACAGCACAATATGTATTGATTTCATGTACACATTAAATATTCACCAAGCTGGATAATATTCTAGGCCACAAAACTTTTTCAATAAATTTGAAGAGATTGAAATCTCACTAAGTATAATACAAAGAATTTGAACTAGGTACACCTGGGTGGCTCAGTGGTTGAGCATCTGCCTTTGGCTCAGGATGTGATTCCAGGGTCCAGGATCAAGTCCCACATCAGGCTCCTTGCAGGGAGCCTGCTTCTCCCTCTGCCTGTGTCTCTGCCCCTCTCTCTCTCTCTCTCTCTCACACACACACACACACACACACACACACTCTCTGTCTCTCTCTCTATGTATGTCTCTTATGAATAATAAATAAAATCTTAAAAAAAAAGAAATTGAACTAGAAAGCATTAACAGACCTTATTTTGTAATGTAAGCAACACACTTCTAAGTATTCCACTGATTAAAGAAGAAATCAAAAGGAAATTTAGAAGTTTTAACTGTATGAAAATACAACATACCAAAGTTTGTAAAACTGATAAGAAGTAACTAGTAGATACTTAGAAATTAAATGTTTAAATTAAAAAAAAATAAAATTTCAAATCAATAATCTAAGTTTATACCTTAAGACACTGAGCAGGTTGGTGGTGGGAGGAGGGGTGAGGGGATAGTAAAATAATTCTAAAACAAGCAGAAGGAAGAAAGTAGTAGAAGTAAGACCATAAATCAATGAAATGGAAAACAAATTATAAAACCACACAGATAATTAATTAATGAATAAAAATGTTATTTCTTAAAAGATCAATATAAGTAAGTCTCTAGCCAGAATAACCAAAAATATGAGAGAAGACAAATATACTAAAACCCTAATGGCATTAAAAAAAATAATAAGGGACTGTCATAAAACATTCAAAAACACACATTTTACAACTTACACGAAATTTACTAATTCCTTGAAAGACACAAACTACCAAATTGTAATCAATAATAATTAGTTAAGCTCAACAATATAACATCTATTGCTGCATCAGTGGTAATTTAAGGGTAGAGGGTTGAAGAATCTGATAAAGGACATACTGGCCTTTGTCTAATTAGGCATGGCAATTCTTGATCATCAATTTGTGGAAAATATATCTGAATGTGTGCTAGTATGTTTGTGCAATGAACTGTGCTTATGAAATTATAAAGTACTTCACGCAGAGGCTCAGAAATATTAAACCACTTCCGTAATGCACAAATTATGAGCAATAAATGGAAAATTGGGTTAGCTTAACAGTGTGCTCTGACTGAAGTAGAGATACTCTTCTTATAACCAGATTCTAATTAATTACAAGATTGCTATCCTAGGGATTTCCACAATTCAGGAGCTCATGTAGCTTGAACATGAAAAGCCTCATATTTCAAAATTATTGCAGCTTTACCATGTAATTATATATCACAAGGGTATTAGTAGTCTACCGTTTGCTTTGGAATGATATTTACATGACAGAGTCTCAATATGTGAATTTTGGTTCTAAAACACATGAACCCTTGCAAGACTCAAAGAAATATTGCTGTGCTTCTATTTTCTGATTGAAAAAATAAAGAAAGAAATAGAAAAAAGAAAAGAAAGAAAAGAAAAAAAAGAAAGGAAGAAAGAAAGAGAAAACAAAAACTACCTTCCAGGATTACTAGTAGATGTACAGAATGGCCAGTAAAATAAACATAGCTTTTAAAAATGTTAATCAAGGATGCCTGGGTAGCTCAGTGGGTTAAACATCTGACTCCTGATTTCACTCATGATCTCAGCGTTGTGAGATTGAGCCCAAGTTGGGCTCTGCACTGAGCGTGGAGCCTACTTAAGATTCTCTCTCTCTCTCTGCCCCTCCCTCACCACTCACCCTCTTAAAAATAAAATAGATGATATAAAAATGTTTTTTTAAAAATTATTAAGATTAATAAACAACATATCACATAGAGTTTTGGTATTTTTTTTCATGCATACTGACATTTTAGTCTAAACTCTGTTATCAAACTTTGGAAATGTAGTGAGAAAGCCAGGCTATGTTTCTGTGCTAGTGGTTTGGATCCCATCAGCAGTATGAAGCATAACTGGAGTATCTGAGTTAATTACACGAGGCCTTTTAACTAAGCTGCTTCCCTGTGTTAGCTCAGTCTGCCATAGACTGGGAGTCTTTAACAACAGGAATTTATTTTTCACAGTTCTGGAGATTAGAAATCCAAGATCAAGATGCAGGTAGGGTGATGCCTGGTGAGGACTCTCACCTTACTCTGCAGGCAATAACATGGCCCTTTTCCAGTGTGTGCGGGTAGAGAGAGGAGGTAAGCTCTCTAGTGTCCATTCTTTAAAAGGGCATTAATCTCATCATGAAAGCCCCACCTTCATGAATTCATCTCAACCTAATTACCTCCCAAAGGCCCTATCTCCAAACATGGGGAGTTAAGTCTTCAGCATATAAAATTCTGGGGTGATATAATTCAGTCTATAACACTCTCTGAAGTGTTACAGCAAGAAAAAGTAAATGAGAACATAAAGTTTGAAAAAAAATAGCATACAGGTAGGTTTCCTATCGAAAAAGGCTATATATGACATAAACACTAAAGAACTGGGGATAATTATTCTCTAGGATATAAAGAGAGGCAGATCAGAGTCTACAACTTAAACCCTTGTCAATATCAACCCACTCACACACAGTCCCCTTTCCTCTCATTTCACATTTTAAAGAACTGACAATATCAGGGATCTCAATATTAGGAATGTGTCAGTCAGTGGGAGGCTAAGTAGGAAATTAATCATCCAATCAAATAAATCTAAAATCCAAAATGCTTTGTCTATTTTTTTTTCAGTTATGTTTCCTAAGAAAAAATATTACTATGATTGCCTATACTGTTCATGAAAGAAATCAGAAATTACACAAGAGATTATTTACGTTAAATTATAATTTAAGGGGATCCCTGGGTGGCGCAGCGGTTTGGCGCCTGCCTTTGGCTCAGGGCGCGATCCTGCAGACCCGGGATCGAGTCCCACATCGGGTTCCCGATGCATGGAGCCTGCTTCTCCCTCTGCCTGTGTCTCTGCCTCTCTCTCTCTCTGTGTGACTATCATAAATAAATAAAAATTTAAAAAAAAAATTATAATTTAAGATGTCTTAATGCATTTTCATAATAAAAAGGCCCATGTCTAGAATTGTCAGATATACCACATAAAACACAAGACACTCAGTTACATTTGAAAAATAGTTCTAGGTGCTAAATTTTTGTAATATAATGAAAAAAATATTTGCAAATGAGATATTTAAGGAGTCCTGACAAACTTATCACAGGACTCAAGATAAAGCATTAAACACATGGCATGTTCTATCTGTACAGGATACCTGCAAACTTACCTGTGTCTTACTTTTCAGTTGTGCTCTCTATAATATTCCAAACCCAAAATGAATGATTAGCATTAACTTTATAAAAATAAAAAATAAATAAATAAATAATTTTTAAAGGTCAGAGGCATTGTATCCTCCAAATGGACAAAAATCTTAGCTTTTAAGACATTTTTGATCATATAGTACCTGTGCTAATATGATGTTACAGTAACAGGAATAGAGCAATTGAACACCTTGCTGACACTCAGAGAGTCATGAAGTAATCTTGTCATTAATTATATTTCTGAATTTTTATTGTCCTTTAGATCTTAGTAGGATAAATTGAAGGACTATGACCAAAATAGAGAACAAATAAATGGCAAGGAGAATTGACAGTCTAAGCAATTTTGATTATATGAATTATAAAACCAAAAATATACTTGGTTTTAAATCTGTGGCTGTAAAAGAACAAGGTGACATGACAAATAGATCTGACATTACTTGTTTGGTAAACCATCTTACATGTCAGAATTCCTGTGGTGAAAGCACAAAAGTTGAAGTGGACCTGGGACCACAGAAGAAAATACAGTGCGCCTTTTGCATTTGCAATAAGTGAAAAGCAGACATGGCATCTACCATTTGTTGTGCACTTGGGAAATAAGGCTGAAGGCCCTTTATACTGGGGAGGGTATAAAGCGTTCCCTGTGAGGAAGTCTCTTTTATAACTACCCAACTCCTCTGGGTGTTCCTGGGTGTCTTAAAGGTCAGGCTAATATTGGATATAAAGGTCAAGAATCCAACATTACTGGAGGTAGAAAGACCAGAGGAAAAATGTTTACCAGTAGGGACAATGAAACATTGGATCAAAAAATGCCCTACAAAACAAGGTTAAAGGAATTTAAGAGGGAAAGAAAATGACCGAACAATATTATCTAAAGTAACATTGGAAAATGTGTGCTCACTTGACATGCAAATCACTCTATTTACATAGGACCATTAAAATATTGAATCAAGGACTGAAAGGCATAGTATATGGACTCAGTTCGATAATTTCATTATATTTTTAAGTAATGACACTATTTATCTATAGATATATATACATTTCTAAAATAACATGACAAAAAATTGCTTCACTGTAGAAAAAATTGAAAATAAAAGGAAGTATGAGGAGAGAAAGAATGTCACATTCAAAACAACTTTCTCTGGTTGCATAGAATTTTATCCACATTTAATAAATTGTTTGGTTTTTAGAAATTTTATTATAGCTTGTATATAATCATTAAATATTAATATTTCCAAGTGCTATGTGATACTAACAAATCTATGAAACAGTACTATTATCAGCATATATATTTTATAAAGGAAGAAACTAAGGTCCAAAGTTTAGATGTAAGCCTACAATGTCAATTTCTGTGCCTAAATTCTTCATTTATACTATCTTCTTGATGCTTAATTTAACTTCCAAACAATGAAATTACTAACTCAAAAATATAAAAAGAATTATTAGACTATTGAGTGATTTTGTTAAATATTCCTCCAAAGCTACTATATCAATTGATTTTCTAAGTTTATGACAGTGCATGCGGGTTCATTTTCCCCACTAATAACTGGGAAATTAAAATTAAGGGAAAAAAAGAATTTTGTCCCAAAGTACACACAAAATAAGTAATAAATTTTTATTTCTGCAGTTATTAACCTGGTTTGAATATATACATATATGTAGTGTGCACGTGTATGTATGTGTACACATCTATCTATATGTCTATATATATATCTATAGTGTGTGTGTGTGTGTGTGTGTGTGTGAATACACCTATATATCTATATATCCACTGCACCTGGGGAAAGACTTGAAGGAAGTGCTACACTCAGATAATGGAAGTCAAGGCTCTGATGGAACCTCATCAAGAAAGTCTGGAGGTCAATAGCCCTTGACCTGGTGGGTGAGCACATGAAGCTGGTAGTGACCACATTGCCCATGATTGTATCTTCCAAGAGGAACCAGCTAACAATGGCCCAAGGAATTCTAGCAATCTTGTGTTTTTAGATATTAAAGAGGACAACAGTGGACTTAACCAGGATTTGCTGCAGGCAGTACTTGAGACAGGTGGAAACCTAGAAGCCCTGAAACCTGAAACCATGTCCTGCCAGCTACCCTTTGACCAACACCTGGGACATAATAGCCTGTAGGAGAATAAAGGACCAGATACTCATCCAGGAGAAAATCTAACAGTTACTGGATGACAAGAAGCCCAGCCACATGTGGGGGATACTCATCTTGCCCCGAGAGGGATGGATATTCACATGTCCATTCTCAGGTTTACATGAAGCAATGGAGGGGCTTGAGAGAAAGCTCGTGAGCTTGAGAATGACATCCAGGAGACTTGAGGTGCCACTTCATCCTTTGCAGGAAGTCTTCTCCCTCCTGCCATTCCCCAGACTACTAAGATTGAAGCAAAGCAGGGCCACACCACTGACCTCTCCAGTTCAGGTTACCAGGGTTCCTGGCACTATGAAAACAAAACAGCTCTCTCCCCAAGCCACGGGGATCTCCATAGCTTCTCCCAGCACCTTCTCCCAGCACCAAACACCTGTTTGGCTGTGACTGTCAGAAGGCACCTGTTTCAGGAAACCCTGGCCTCACTTTAGAGTCATTTTTAGATTGAGGGGCATAGTGTCAGTTCTCCCTTCCCTCAGCCTTCATTGACATGTTTCTTTTTAATTTGTTTTTAAAGACTGAACTACCTTTCTAATGTTTTTTTTTTTTAAAGATGCTCATGTGTGTATGTATGTGTATAGTTTGTATGCATGTGTCTGTGTTTCTGAGTGTTTGCTTGTATGTGATTTCTCTGTGATGTGACTGCAGCTAGCTCATACCAGCTCAAGACAACCAATAATTAAATTTTCAGAAATACCTGCAAGCCTTTTGATGGGTAGTTTCAAATCAGCCATCTTGGAGGTGTTTATCTAATGGTAAAAAATCACTATAGAATATAAAACTTTACAAATCAGGTTTTTATCCCCCGGAGAGTCCCTGTGCACTAAATTTGCACATTATTTAATAGGGAATAAATGGATGTCCAACAGGTATATTAACATGTTTATGGCCACCTGTGTAGTTAGTAGCTGGGAAGTTAACCATTGAATTACCCATTCTGAACATGAGTCAGTGGCTTCACCTGAGATCATTGATTTAACTTATCTATAAGATTCTAGGTCATTGACTTATTTTTTTTCTCCCTCAAAATTCATTCATACGAGTAACAGTGAGCACAATCAGTGTCTGGATCTTGGTTTCTGATACCATTCTCCAGGAAAAGGAACCAAGGACCCTTGGAAAAATGATTCCTGGTAGGGCTAGGACAAGAAATATACAGAATGAGCCAGGAGCAGTGCCAGAAAGCAAGTGTTTATGAAACAAAAGGATGAGGACACATTTAAGGAACACAGTAGTCACCTGACAGGGCTACCTGTAGTCAAAGCTGAAATAGTTTGAACAAAAATATGAATAACAGAGAACTGGATTATATCCAAATGCTTAAAGTAAATACCCGTGAGTCCATACTCATTTAATTAATTGGCTGCATACATAAACAAGGGAGAACAAATAAATATTTCATACAAAAGATTTCCAAATAATTTATGCAGTTACTCTCTTCTCAAGGAGGTGGAGCACTCCTTAAGTGTGGGCTGCTCATAGCGACTCCCTTTCAAACGGCACAGTAAGGAAAGAGGGAAAAAGTACCTTTACAATGAAGAAAAATGAGAAACACTACTCATCGAGGTCATCGTGTTTAGCATTACTAGTAGTGTATGTAAGTAAGTAATGTGTGCGGTATATGCTATGACGAAATGGGATGAAATGGCATTTTGCCTCTATGGTCTCTCTCTCCCTGCAAAACCACCAGCCCAACAAAGAGAAAAACATAAGGCCAACCGAAATTGAAAGGCATTCTACAAAACATCTAGCTAATACCTCTCAAATTGTTAAGATCATCAGGAGTGAGGGAGGTCTGAGAAACTCTCAGTCTAGAGAAGCCCACAGAGTCATGACAACTAAATGTATCCCAGATGAGATTCTGAAAGAGAAAAAGGACATTAGGTGAAAACTAAGGATATCTGCACAAAATGTGGACTTTAGTTAACATAGTGTATCAATATTGTGCAGTCCGTTGGAACACATACGTTATACTGATGCAAGATGCTAATAATAGGGAACACTGGGTGAGGGGCATATGGGAACTGCATGTATTAATTTTACAACTTTTCTGTTTTTCTAAACTATTTTATTAAAAAATTAAAAAGTACTTTTGAAAAATCAGTTTACGGTTTATCATCGTATTAAAATCTTCAGCTCTGAAGTCTTTAAACGGAGCCATCCCATTCTTTGCTGAAAAAAAAAAAAAAAGAATCAGGCTGCTATGTTAGCAGCTTATACAGAACTGTATTATTGTCAGAAGAGCAAACAGTTTTCTAGGACTTTGGTCAAGGAATTGTAAAATTCAACTAAGAAACAAAGCATGTATTGTGTCTGCTCAACTGAATGTGTGGAATCAAAGTCAATAGCGGCAAAATCAATAGCATATTGTTTGAATGTTTACAAGAAGTCATAATAAACTATTTGAAATGTTCTATTTTGGGAGGCTCCTGAGTGGCTCAGTCGGTTAAGTGTCCAACTCTTATTTTTGGTTCAGGTCATGATTTCAGGGTCCTGGGATGGAACCTGCATTGGGCTCTCGGCTAAGCAGGGAGTCTGCTTCTCTCCTTCTTCCTTTGCCCCTCCTCCTCCTCATGCTCACTCTCTCTCTCTCTCTCTAAAATAAATAATTAAACCGTTAAAAAGAAAAAGAAATATTCTATTTATTACCCACTTTAAATATTCAACATGGTGATTTCAAGTTAGCTTAAGTCATATTTTGTATCATCCAACAATACTTATTTTAACCTCCCTAATACAATCATGTTTGGTTAGATAGTTGCCCATTGATAAACCCATTTGAAGATCAGTATGTAAGAGAAGGAAGATGAAAAGTATACCCATTACATTTATTGGTTCAGAGCAGTTCTGAGGAAAAAGTCCATGACAGAAATAGGTTGAAGCTATCAGTGAAAAAAAAAAATTAAAGAATGAAAACTATTCAATTTTATGTATTTAAGATTTTTCAACCTATTGGAAAAGACAAGAGTAGACTTCTTAAAAGATCATCGTTCTCATATTAAGTATTATGCTAGTTTTTGTACATTTAATGTGTATGAAATCTGAAAGCTAGATTCTCACCTCTGTAGTTATTTATAAAATAAGAAGGAAAAACACTAAAAATAAGTCATGCAAAACGAATACTGTTAGATTTTGATTAAAAGGAAGATTGGCCCATACATATAGTTACCATTCATGGATAGGTAGCCAATTGAATTCTTTGCAATTCAAAAGATTAAAGGAGACTTTTAAAATCAAAGCTGATTTTTCTGAGGTATGAAATTTAATTGAGTTAAAGAATTAAAAACAAATTCAAAATAATTCACAAATGAAAAATATCTAATAGATTAAATATGTATAGTTATTATACCTTAATAAGGCTGTTAAATTTTTTAAATAATTACTTTTAAAAAGGAAAAGACATTTAAACAAGAAAAATTTTCAAATGATATCTGAGTTGATAATTGCAAATTTTCCATAACCTGAAAAGATAAAGGAAGTCACCTATCTCTGTTTCTAAATGAGGTTCCCCTGATGATCTGAAATAGGAAATAGGACATACCATGAAACAATCATTGCAACTTGAAATTATAAAGGAAGAAAGTTTAATATTAGTTTCAGATCCATACTTCTCCAGAAACTGCAAGCTTCAAACAGTCAATAGAAATAGGATATTAATAAATGAATTAATAGTGCTCAGTGAAAATGGAGCTCAATGAGATTGGCAGCTTAAATGGGTTTAATTTAAACTCAAGTCAATTGTCACAGGTTAGAGAAAGGGTACATTTGTGATATAGAAAAATACTAAGTATCATTATCCAGTAATAGCCAAAAGTGTTCAGGAGGGACGTTTTTATTGCACATTTTACAATATGTCAGAATGACTGACTTTTTTCTTGTTGCAGACTGTATACCAATTAGAATACTAACACAATGGCTCATGTTTCAAAACGCTTTTATTTGATATTATATATTCTAGAGCACTAGGTTAAAAATGTTTTGATTATTTTATGTATTCAGTCATTTCTAAACAGTTTGACAATTATTCATACCTTTTATTATTTACTATAATGATTATGAAATATTTATATTAGATATCAAAGGTAATAAATTCAATCATCTCTATCAATAGAATTGAGAACAATCTGGTTGGTATAAGGATAGCATGGGATAATCTCATAAAATACCTTTATTTTCTAGATTCTGTATTTAAAGTGAAAAAAGATTACAGGGGGCATGGTTGCTTCTGAGCAAAAAGATACCAAACACTAATGTCTTTTTCCTATGGAGAAAATTCCAAACAAAAATAATGTTTAGAAGTAATATTTCCTGAGAGAACCAACTTCTTCTTAGAATGTAGAAAATCAGAACTGCATGAGAAGAATTTCCCAGTCTGTTTCTACACGCCCTCTGAAGTTCAAAGAAATAGTGAAGGCAATTTTAAAATGAATTTTCAGTATAAAAATAGATTTCTTTTTGCTAAGTGTATGAGACAGTTCTGATCTGATCTGATCTGATAATATCTGGGTTGAATTTAAAAATAACTAGTAGAATTAGAAAGGGTCAACTTTAGACATGAGAGGGTGCTAACTGCTACATTTTTACAAAAATGTACTGAGGTCTCCATGACATTCAGAATGGAAGGCCATGACAATAATGTTTTCAGTCATCTCTATTATAATGGGATTCTTCAATCATTCTTTTTTAAGAAATAATTTATATCATATGACTATACATTAATTGAATCATCCATCAAAAATGGATGACAAAGATCTATCCTTTCAACTACATAGGAAGAGCAGAGATTCAGAAAAAAAAAAAGTGTGTTTTTGTTTTTTGGTTTTTTGTTTTTTGTGGGGTTTTTTGTTGTTTTTGTTTGTTTGTTTTTTGTTTTTGTTAAAGGATCCTACCACGTAGTAATCTAATTTCACAAATGTAACATTTGACACTTAGAGAAGTCAGACTTATGTCCCTGGTTATATGTTCAGGGATGATTACAAATGCTTGCAAATTTGTGCTTATTTAAATTGCTATAGATATTACCTCTCTATTCGCTGCTAGCTATTTAGTTGGACAACCTAGATGTGCAAGCAAAAGGATACCAGCTAATGTCCACATTGGAGTTCCAGCTAATTGATCATTTCTTCCCTATTGAGAGAATCACACATATGGCATGGTCGTAATGATACTCATATATATTTTCATGGGGAAGTTAATCGATTTTTAACTTGGGAGCAATCCTTTTTACATCAGGTCCATAACATCTGCTCTCTTTTTAATATTTTTAATCGTTGTTCTCTTTTATTTCAGAATTTCATTCCATTTATGTATAAACAAAACAACTCTGATGATGAAAAATGATAGTTTTAATGATGGGAAGAAAAACAATGTATTTGGAAATGTATTTTGATGTCCAAATTTAATTTCAATACTTCCAAAGTTATTGTAAACCCAAAAATTCTATACCTTCTCTTCCTGTAGCAACTTAACATAATTTTTCTACCATCAAAATTCATAAGAGATAGGTGACAGATAGATAGATATTTGGTTTATTTGGAATACCCAATAGACATCCTTATTTTTTTATTAAAAAAATTTATGAAGGAAAATGAAGTATCAACTTTACTTAGAAAATACAAATTCATTTAATGAATACAGGGAAGAGTGCAACAGGTCAAGAGAACCTTGAAAAGAACCTGAAAAACAATGTGAAGAGCCTCAATCTTTAAAAGTTTTTATAGTCTTCCAACAGCTGGAGAGAAATAGCCATGAGAATAATCAGAGTCCAGCCAGGTAGAACCTTATGTTCAGAAAATATTAAACTAGAAATGGCATATCACAGTGGTTCAGGGCACAAACCCTGGAAAGACACACTACCTGAGTTTCACACCTTATTCTGCTTCTTTCTGCTGTAATATTTGTGATCTGTTTTATATAACATAGCATGTCTTAATTTCCTTATCTGTGAAATGAAATACATACAGTAGCTTTTAGGGGTCTTGTGAAAAATAAAAGTCAATACGTGTAATATGCCAAAAGCTGCTCAGCATATCCTAAGTCCTTAAAAGATTTAGATGCTTTTCTTTTCCATCATTTTTTGTCATTTTTATTGAAAACAAAACACATGCAAGTAAAGTAATAAAGACTAGAGGCAAAGCAATTATTGAGGAAGGATTTCCTCTTCCTGTATTGAAACTTTCCTAAGCAAAAAACACATTTTCATGATGTTTTGCAACTAACATTCTAGAAAAGAAGATTTAATTAATTAGACGCAAAAGCATAAGACTTGAAAAGCAGAATGAAGGCAGAGATGACCACATGTGAGAATATATTCTATGTAGGCCCCACATTCTATTATCTGGTTACTAGCTTTATAGTTATTAGAAGCTGCTTTAACAGTGAGAGCACAGAAAAGCAACAGTGGCTGCACTACTTATTGACCTTTCTCTTATGGACTCACTGAATTTAAGGCCAACAGTTCAGACACAGTCTTGTGTGATTTTCTAAGTATTTAATTGCTTATCTTAAATCTCTTTTGTCTAGAAATAACTGGAGTGATTTCCGATTTTGTATCAATCTGGAGTGATATTGTGCTTGAGACCGTTAATAACTGCAGCACGTAACCACTAAAAACAGAATGGCCATAATAAAGATCAGAGTTAACCCTGTAATCAAAATGGTTTAAACTGTAGTTCCTTTGGTGGGGAACAAAGGATCATGGTGCCCCTAAAAACCAAAATGGATGACCAACCTAAAGAAAATCCTATTGGGCCTGTAATAAAAAAAAAAAAAAAAGATACATAAATATATGATGAGGATAGATAGATGATAGATAGATGATAGATAGATGGATGGTAGAACAAGCAATGATGATAGATTATAGATTAGATAGATGATAAATGATAGATGATGATAGATTAGATAGATGATAGATAGATATTTAATAGATAGATGGTATATAAAAACCCTCTAGTTCTGAAGAAAGAGAATACTCAGTTTATAGGATTTTTGGCTTATGGACTTTGAATTGACATGAATTTCTGGTGTCCCAGATAGTCATTGTGATTTGTCACTCAGATGGAAAGCAGAAAAGGAAGAGAATGGCTTGAGTAATATATCAAAAAAATCTCATACATTTGTGAGCCTACATTTTGCTTATTCTTTTTGTTTCTACATGCAAATGTGAATTAACCACAATTGGAACCTGGCGTAATATCCACGTTGGCTTTTGGTGATAAAAAAGTTCTGACAAGCCCTTTCCCTTGTTACTAAAATAGTAATAAACATATGGCAGCATGTCAGTTGTGGATTTCAAAAATTAATGCCACTATAAGTGAGTTAAAATGTTGAGGACTGGTGATTGCTACTACATCCCTAATTTTTTGTCTTCTTTGGCTTATGTAGAAAACACATAAATCTTGGAGAATATATGAGGATTATTATAAACATAACTGGTATTAGCTCAAATGGCAGATCATTTCCTAATATAATCTCTTCACTTGAACAAATCAACAGAGATCCTGTCATCTTTTATAAGCTCTCAGGCTAATGATTTATATTCTATCTCAAGCAACCACAAGTACTATAAACAACTTGTTTTTAACTGACAGTAACAGCAACATTTCTTTCTGCCGTACTTGAACTTTCTGTCATATTTTCGTCTACAGGCTCCCTAAGGACCATCATCAAGAACCACCATATTGATTGTACAGCAGGCTGAAAAAACCTAGAAAACCAGAAGTAGCAGGTATCAGAGCTAACCTGATAATACATAGATAGACCAGGTGATAAGATAAATAAAACAAAAACTAGGGTGAAGCTTCTGGAATGCAGTGCTCTGGGGCATGTCAAAATGCTATCTAAAATCAAACAGCAATTGCTGAATTGTTGTTCTCTCTACCTCTAGGAAGGTGGTAAAACACTTGGTCAATCCTCTTGAATTTCAGAGGAAGTAAATATCTCAGGTTGGCATGTGTCTCTGACATGTTTTAAAGAAGTTTTAAAGCTATAATTTTTTAAAAAAATATTCATTTGAGAAAGAAAGAAAGAATATAAATGAGGGGAGGGGCAGAAGGACAAGCTGACTCCCCCGTTGAGTGAGCCTCATGCGGGCTCCATCTCAGGACCCTGAGATCATGACCTGAGGTGATGTCAGAGGCTTAACTGACTGAGCCATCCAGGTGCCCTAAAGCTACACATTTTGAATAAGGCTCAGGACAAGAGGAAATGTTTCAACTGATCCAAACTTCAGTGCAAGCCCTGCTACTTGAACCAAAAGACCCAATGAATCTAGATTCCCCTTACCTCTTTCCCTGTTATTTTACATAAAGTGTATATTTCCACAAACTTTGTAGTTCAGTCTTTTAGTTTAGGATATCAGTGTGGAACAGAATTAGAAGAGAAATGAACATCATCACCAAGAGTTGGATATAGTGATTGCTGTGGAAAAGGGAATGTGGTCAACATATATAGCTAGCATCCTAATGATCATAGAGAAGGAAATATCAAAATACACAAAATCCTCTTAACTTTCAGTGCTCTTCAGAGAGATGTGCCAAGCTGCATACAAACAAGATTCTAGTAAACTGGGACCTTTCCCTGGCACTGCTGTACATACTGATAAAAAGCAAAGGTCAGGGAATGTCTATTTGACTGCCTTCAAGAAGCTCCCCGCAAAGTTAGATAAGAAAACAAAATCTGAGTGCAAAAAAAACATTTTGTTGTGGTGATAAAAGGAAACACATAGGAAGGATGGCTACTAAAGTGTGTGTTTTATGAGTAGTTTTTACATGCAAATATTAAGTCATAATTTCCTATTGAGAGGGGTTCTGGGGTCATTAATCTCTTGACATTTCTAGCCTGGCAAGTGTACAGACTAAGAATCAGAATGTTTTCAGCAATAATGAATCAATGTTAGCATTAGGAAACAATCAAGTTGGCTTGTACTATATGACAAGGCATATACAGATGGAGTCACCAACAAGTTATTCTGTACTCTGGGCCTCTCCTTCCACAACTTGGATGCACTCATTATGCTAAGTTACTAATTATCTACCATAACGGCTGGTCACAACTTCTAGACTAATAATTACAATAGTAATAAAGGGCCACAATGCTATTATCGGTTTATTATCTCTTCCTTATACTTGAAATACATATAATCCTACCTCAGACAAATTCCTGTTCCTTCCATGGGTAAAGGGGTCAGTCTCATGAGTTCACATGCCATCGGAAGGATGGTTTGATCTCTGCTGGTAACGTTAGCTCTGGCAGTAGCTAGAATAACCTTAACAAGAGGGAGCTCACACTATCGGGCCCATGCATTACCCTTCATTTTGGACACCGCTCAAAGTCTGCTAGACAAACACAATAGTGACCAAAGATGGAGACCAAGGATGGTTAATACCCATATATTATAAATACGGTGAAAAAAAAATATGGTGATTCAGTATCTCTTCTGTGGAAGATACTGCTCTCAGGATATGCAACATAAAAATTCACACATTTGTGCTGATTCCCATGAACTCATTCACAAGCCTTTTTCTAAGATTCTCTTGTCAATTATTACAACCTTGTTTCATTAAACACCAGACAAAATAGTCAGGTATTTACATCTTCTTATGAGTCTATGTACAACTTTGTTCTTAACCACTTCTTCTTCCACGCAAAGATGATGACTAGATGTACTGCTTGAAATTCTGTGTATTATTTTTCTTAGTCTCTGTCTTTCACTGTGGGACTATCATGGCAGCACCTAATTTTTGTTCTATTATAATATATAGAAATAATCCAATCTTGAACCTGGCTTAATCTTTTTTACTGCATCAAAGAAGATCATAAAGAAAAACTAATGATGCCATAGGTATGAGCTGAAGGAGAGGTATTGATGCAACAGGGAATTTGATATGGCATATGGGACATTTGGTCAAATACTTTATACTGTCTGAAACTACTGATAATCCAACTTTCAAAAATGTATATTTTTGACTTAACATGTCACTGACATTAATATAGTCTCATTTTGATCCTCCAGCTTCCTCCCTTTTCTCCCTATAACTTTTTTCAAAACAATAGAAAGAGTAACTTAAGAAAAACAAGAGGTAAATTAGAACAAGATACTCTATTGCCTAAATCTCTCCAAATTATTTCCATTACATTGAAACTAAATCCAAATTCTTTAAGATGCCTACAGTATGCCCCCTCACCTGGCTCCTGACTCTGATCGATTTTTACCTCTCTTCCTCTCAATAACCACTGTAGAAATCTGTAAGTTGATTTGCTTGTAATATTTGGTGGGGGGAGGTATGTGTTTACTGATTGGATTAAAACTTTGCATAAAGTTGACTTGACTAGTTTATTAGCTGTTTAAAGACTAACAGCACTAGAGCAATTTTGAAAATATACTATGATAATTAAAAAAATACTTCTAGAAATGAAAAGAATTTATATTTTGTACTCAAGGGCACTATTATATAAATGTACTCATGTTCTCATTTTGGACATTTCTGAGCATAACTGTTTTTTTATACTTGAAAACCTCAGAGTTTTAATACACAGCTCTAATTAGGGAATTATTTTGATTCCTTAAATACTTCTTATAATTCAGTAGAGTGCCCATGATTTTATATCACCTAATGCCATTGCTCCTAATTAAAATAGATCTGTGCCTTATATAACTAGTAAATATTGAATAGTAAACTTAAAGAATTTAGAAAATGCCTGTTAGATCTCTTAGAGCAATGCTAACTCCATCATTTATCATGTGGCCAATTTGATACATTGATATATTTGATTGACAAATAAAAACTACAATTACTGTGCAATATAGCAAATAAAAACAAAATTTGAAACTTTAACTTTTAAAATATGTGATTATAGACAGTTGATCTTATATTCTAGTCTTGAAATCATTTTAAAGCAACTTTTGGAGACTTGAAGATTTATGGAAGGCCAAGTCTTGAGAAAAAAAAAAAAAATGAGAACAAACAATGAATTTGCTAAACTGGGAAAAGAAGTAATTTGTTCTTCCTTAGTATCTTGTAAAGTCTTAGCTGGAATAATTAAGAAGGATCCTCAAAAAAATTTCAAAAAGATATATTTGAATTAACATATCTGACATGAATATATAGTTGTCAGTGATTCAATGCTAATGATACCAAATTGTTGAAAAAATAATAAAATCTAATGAGGTAATCTAGTAAATCCAATGAAAACAATGTCTTATAAAATAAGAAATATCTCCTTTTAGCAGAGATCCCAAATGTTTGTTTGTTTTTGGAAATATCTTGCACTTCTGTGAGAAGAGGCAGTAGGTAAAAGATGTTTCATCATAAAAATTAGTGACGAATCTTTTTGGCAATAACACACCAGATGTGGATTTGAGTTGTGATGGGAGCTACCAGCTGCGCTTCTCCCCAACTCACCAGAAATCATGCGCTTGTGACATCTATGGATAATAAGGAGTGAAAAGAACAAGCCAAAGACTTCTTATACATATAGTTAGAAAGATCCTCTCATTCATTTTCTTGGGGATGTGGTGCCTCTGATACAGAACGTGAATTTTTAAAATAAACAAACATAAATATAATGATTTTGGATCTAGGCTGTAAATCCAAAGCTTGTTATGTATTTCAGTAGTTCAGGTTTCTCTCTAGTAATCCAGTTTTTTCCTGTTACATATGTAAGGTAAGATGCCAAATAGTTTTTAACATACTTAAATGGTTGTTTTTGAAATTGGGATTCTTCTGGGCATCTCTAAGGAAGGGGCAGCCTAGGCCTCTAAAACTAAGATGCATTCAGAGCCTGGATAATCATGATTAGAAGAACACATTCAGAGTAGTAGGATACTGAGACAGAGAAAATTAGCACTGGCCTTGAACACAAGCCCCAAATTAAATTATAAAGAAGAGCACTGAAAGTTGATTTACATCTTGCTTTTACATGAGCAACTCAGAGAAATATACTCTATGTTGAATGAGTGCAGGGAATTTTAAATAAAACAAAGGTTTAAGATTCACACTATTTTTTAAACTAGCCATCTTGAGCATATTTTAAACAGAAGTAAATAAGACACGTGGAGCTTATAGAGAAAAGTAAGAGAAAAAGAAATCTTAAATGTATTGTTTGTGATTAAACCTGAAGATGTGTCACCCAAGAAGTCACGGTCCTAAAGTGAGCTGGAGTTGATTAATGTAAAAATATTTTGGGGGAACCCCTAGGTGGCTCAGCGGTTTAGTGCCTGCCTTCCACCCAGGGAGTGATCCTGGAGTCCCGGGATTGAGTCCCATATTGGGCTCCCTGCATGCAGCCTGCTTCTCCCTCTGCCTGTGTCTCTGCATCTCTCTGTGTGTCCCTCATGAATAAATAAATAAAATCTTAAAAAAAAAAAATTCAGGCCTAGGAGTATATTTGTAACACCATGTTCACAAAACACTAATTAAAACCCATACATAGAATATATATCTGGATTAACTAGATAAAACAAAACAAAAAAGTCTCATGGGAAAATTCTTTTTTTTTTACCACAAAGTTATCAAAATTTGATTCCTATACAACAATAAATTTTACATTGTTAATATATACATAAATAAAAATAGATTTTGAGATAATTTTTTTAACTTTTTAAAAAAGATTTTATTTATTTATTCATGAGAGACACAGAAAGAGAGGCAGACACAGGTATAAGCAGAAGCAGCAGGCTCCCTGCAAGGAGCCTGATGCCAAACTTGATACCAGGAAAAATGGACCACGTCCTGAGCCAAAGCAGATGCTCAACCACTGAGCCACCCAGGTGCCCAGTTGATATTTTTTTTTTGAGACAGACAGAGCATGAGTAGGGAGGGGCAGAGGGAGATGGAGAGAGAGAGAATCTTAAGCAGATTCCAGGTCCAGTGGGGAGGCAACATGGGACTTGCTGTTAAGACCCTGAGATCATGACCTGAGCCAAAAACAAGAGTCAGGGCTTTAATTGACTAAGCCACTCAGATGCCCCTGAAGTGAGAATTAAATAAGAGATACAAGTAAGCATTTGCATTTCATCACACATTATAAAATTACAAATGCTCTCATTTATTATATCTATATATATGTATATAGTTTTTGTCCTTATTATCTGCTCAATATTCAGAATTGTCTAGAAGGTATTTATTTTGATACTATATCAAATATATTTCTATATTTCATTTTGTTTTTAGTATAATGAAGAAAAGTACATTTCTTACAGATACAGCAATGGAAAAACATTTTTACTACAGATTTTGCAGTGTTTAGGAAATATTAAGCTCAACTTTACATAAAAAAAAACCCTTTTTTTGTAATACTTGCAAATTACTTCATCCTCTTAATCTATTTTATGAGCAATTTTAGGTTTACAGAAAAATTAACTAGATAGTACAGAGATCAGATATAACCACCCTCTCTTGCATTGCCACTTAATTTTGGCATCTTCCTATATTACCGTGATATATTTGTTTCAATTAATGCATCAGTACTGATACATTATTATTATTTTTTAAATATTATATTTATTTGTTTGATAAAGAAAGAGAGCATGTGCACGAGCAGAGTAGGGGGAAAGGCAGAGGGAAAGGGACAAGCAGACACCCCGGCTAGCAAAGAACCCAAAGTGGGGCTCAATCCCAGCACCCTGACATCATGACCTGAGCTGGTCAGACACTTAAAATGAGCCACCGCAATTCCCCAATACCAATACATTATTATTAACTAAAGTCCATAATTTACATTAGGGTTTGCTCTTTGTGTCATCCAGTTCCATGGGGTTTGACAAATGCATAACATCATGCATGTTAAGGATGTTTAGACATCATTACAGACAGTATCATCCTTTATAGCTTTACTACCCTAAAAATTTCTTGCAGTTCATCTATTTACTTCACCCTCTTTCATGCCCTGTGGGGGGAAAAAAAACAATCTTTTTACTGTCCTTATAGTTTTGCCTTTTCTAGAGTGTCCTACAACTGGAAATACACAGTGTGTACTGTAGCCTTTTCAGAGTGCCTTCCTTTCCTTAGCTATGAGCATTTAGGCAACATCACTGGGTGACTTGATTGCTCATTTCTTTTTTCTGCTGAATAACCCTCCTCTGTGTAGATGAACTAAAATTTGTTTATGCATTCACCTATTGAGGGGTATATTAATTGCTTCCATTGTTTAACAACTATGGATAAAGCTGATTTAAACACTCATGTGCAGAACTTTGTGGGTATCCAATTTTTCAACATATTTGTGTATTGCTGGATTATGCTAAGATTATGTTCAGCTTTGTCAACACTGCCAAACTGTCATTCAAAGTGGCTGCATCATTTCCCATTCCCACCAGGAATGAATGAGATTTCTTTTTTTTTTTTTTTTTTGGAATGAGATTTCTTATTGTTCCATATGCTTTCCATATTTGGTATTGTCAGTAATTTAGGTTAAGGCCAATTGTTGACTAGATTTTCATTTCCCCATTGAATTATCTGTACATCTTTACCAAAGATCAGTTGACTGTATTTGTATGGGTCAATTTCTTGCCTCTCTATTGTGTTCCATTGATCTATTATTTCATTAATGCCAGAACTTTATTATACATGAAGAATGTTAGTGCCAGTTCACCCTTGTGGTGGCTATTCTGGGCCCTGCCATAAAAAATTTAGGCACATTTTTTGAATATCCACAAAATAACTTGCCAGGATTTTGATTGGGATTGCTTTGAATTTATACATAAACTTGGAAAAAACTAACAATATTAAGTTGTTCTATTCATAAACATGGAATAAGTCTTCATTTATAGTCTCTTTATTTTTTTTTTAAGATTTTATTTACTTATTCATGAGAGACACAGAGAGAGGCAGAGACATAGTTAGAAGGAAAACCAGGTTCCCTGCAGAAGCCCGAGGCAGAACAGGATCCCAGGACCCCGGGATCATTACCTGAGCCAAAGGCAGATATTCAACCACTGAACCATTAGGCATCCCAATAAGCTCTTTAATTTTTATCAGCCTTTACAGTTTTCCTAATATGTTTGTTAAATATATTTATCTAAGTCTTTCCTATTTGTTGGTGATAATGAAAGTGGCATTATGTTTGAAATTTCAAATCCAAATTGTTCATTGCTGCTAAAATGGAAATCAATACTTTTATATGTTAACTTATCCTTTACAACGGTATTTAATACTTCCAAGATGTGTGTGTGTGTGTGTGTGTGTGTGAATTCTGTAGGATTTTCATCATAGGTAACTGTATCTATCTACCAACAAAGACACTTTTATTTTTTCTCTCAATCAATATGCTTTTAATTTCTTTTTCTTGTCATATTGCACTAGCTAGGAATTTTAGTATAAAGCTGCCTTCCTCTCAATTTTAGGATAAAAGAATTTAGTTTCCAGCTTTCAAGCATGATGTGAGCTGCAAGTTTTTGTAGATGTTCTTTATCAAAATGAAGTTTCTCTTTATTCCTAGTTTACTAAGAGTTTTTGTCATGAATGGATGTTAGATTTTATCAAATAATTTTTCTGTGTCTATTGATAGAATCATATCATTTTTCTATTTTATATTTATGAATAATTGATTATATCAAGTGATTTTGAATGTTGAATGAGTCTTGTATACCTGGAATTAATTCCACTTGGTTTTGATGTATAATTATTTTTGTACATAATTAGATTCTATTTGCTACTACTTTGTTGACAATATTTGCATCTATATTCATGAGCAATATTGATTTGCATATTATTTTCTTGTCATGTCTTTTACCAGTTTTGATATTAGGATAATTCTGACTTCATAGATGAGCTAGAGTGTTCCATCTGTTTCTATTTCTGGATAATATTGCAGAGAATTGATCTAAATTATTTAATTTTTTTGGTAAATCAACTGTGAATCTATCTGGGCCTGGTGATTTCATTTTGGAAGGTTATTATTTATTAATTCAATGTATTTAACATATATTCAGATTATCTTGTGTGAGTTTGTAAGATGAATCTTCCAAGGAATTGGTTCTTTCCATCTAAGTTATCAAATTTATGGGCAGAGAGTTGTTCATATTCCTTTATGAGTTTTTAAATGTCCCTAGTAAAGGTGGAGATGACCTTTTTTTATTTTTAAATATTTTTTTAATTTTTTTTTATTTATTTATGATAGTCACAGAGAGAGAGAGAGAGAGAGAGAGGCAGAGACACAGGCAGAGGGAGAAGCAGGCTCCATGCACTGGGAGCCCAATGTGGGATTCGATCCCAGGTCTCCAGGATCGCGCCCGGGGCCAAAGGCAGGTGCTAAACCGCTGCGCCACCCAGGGATCCCGACCTTTTTTTTTTCATTTCTAATGTTAGTAATTTGGTTCTTCTCTTCTTTATTTTCTTAGTTATCTTGATTAGAAGTTCATCAATTCAATTTATCTTTCCAAAAACCAGCTATTTGTTTCACTGATCTTCCTTAGTATTTGCCTGTTTCAATTTTATTAGTTTCTGTTATAATTTTTATTATTTGTTTTTTGTTCTCCTTGCTTTAGGTTTATTTTATTTTATTTTATTTTTTTTTATTTATTTACGATAGTCACAGAGAGAGAGAGAGGCAGAGACACAGGCAGAGGGAGAAGCAGGCTCCATGCACCGGGAGCCCGACGTGGGATTCGATCCCGGGTCTCCGGGATCGCGCCCTGGGCCAAAGGCAGGCGCCAAACCGTTGCGCCACCCAGGGATCCCGCTTTAGGTTTATATTGCACTTCTTTCTCTAGTTTCCTAAGGTAAAAATTTAAACTATTGATTTTAAATATTCCTTTTCTTACAAGCATTCTGTACTATAAATTTCCCTGTAAGCATTATTGTCAGTACATCCCACAAATTTGGGCATTGTTTCTCATTTTCATTTAGTACAAAAAGAAAAAAAATAGATTTTTAATTTCATTTGAGACTTCTTTGATTAAAATGTTATTCTTAACATTTTATTTTAATTTAATTTCCAAATATTTGGCAGTTTTCCAGTCATCTTTCTTGTTACTGATTTCTTGTTTCTGTTTCTTAGAAATCAGACCACTCTGGTCTAAGAATATATGCTGTAGGATTTCTATTCTCTTACATTTGTTAGGATATGTTTTATGGCTTAGAATTTGATCTATCATAGTGAATATTCCATATTATCTTGAGAAAAATATGAATTTTCCTGCTGTTGGATATTTAATGGCTGTCGGTTAGATTCAATTGATTGATGGGGTTGTTCAGTTCAGCTCTATTCTTTCCAAATTTTCTGTCAATTGTGTCTGTCAATTACCAAAAGGGGAGTGGTTAAGTCTCCAATTATAATTGGTAATTTGTGTATTTCTCCTTGATACTCTAGTTTTTGCCTTGTATATTTTGATACTCTGTTGTTAGACATATAGATTTTTAAAAATATTTTATTTATTTGAGATAGAGTATGCTAGCCAGAAAGAGAACATGAGTAGAGAGGAGGGCTGGAGGCAGTATACTCCCCACTAAGCAGGGATCTTGATGTGGGGCTTGATCCCAGGATCTTAGGATCATGACCTGAGCCAAAAGCAGATACCTAACCCACTGAGCCACCTGCCCCAGATGCACAGACTTTTTTTAAATTTTATTTATTTATTCATGAGAGACACAGAGAAAGAAGCAGAGACATAGGCAGAGAGAGAAGCAGGATCCTTGGAGGGAGTCTGATGCAGTCTGACTCTATCCCTGGACCCTGGGATCGTGCCCTGAGCCAAAGGAAGACATTCAACCACTGAGCCACCCAGGCATATCCCAGATGCATAGATTTTTAAGGACTTATGGCTTTTTGTTTATGGCTTTTTGTTTTGTTTTGTTTGTTTTACAGAATTGACTTCTTCATCATAATGTAATGCTCCTCTTTATGTTCTGAAGTCTGCTTTATGTCTAATCAATAACAATATGCCAGTGTTCTTTTGATCATTGTTAACATGGTGTATCTTTCTCCAATCCTATACTTTTAATCTATCTGTGCCTTTATATTTAAAGTTAGTTTTTTATAGATGACATGAAGTAAAGTGTTATTTTTTTACACACTTCTCTTCTCTCATTCTTTGTTTTCTCTGGTTTTAATTGAGAAACCTTTTTCATTCAGTTTTCTCTCTCTTACCACATCATTTATACCTTTTTTTTTTTTTTTTACTGTTTTACTGAGTGTCTTGGTGTTTGAAATGTACATTTACAACAAATCCAAGTCCACTTTTATATAGCAGTATATTGTTTCATAAATGTGGTAGTTACCTTATAACTGAATATTCTTCATTTCTCCATTCCATCCATTATTGCTGCCATTTTACTTATCTCTTTGCTATAATCACCAATACATTGTTACTATTTCTTTAAACACTTATTGTTAGATCATTTAGAAATAAGAAAAATAGAGGTTCCAGGGTGGCTCAGTTGGTTAAGCGTCTGCCTTCAGTTCAGGTCATGATCCCAGGGTCTGAGGATCAAGCCCCACATTGGGCTCCCTGCAAAGTGGGGAGTTTATTCCCTCTATCTCTCCCTGCTTATGCTGTCTCTCTCTCTCTCTCTCAAATAAATAAATAAAATCTTTTAAAAAGAAATAAGAAAAATAAAATATTTTATTTAAATTTATTACTTTCCTGATAAACTTCTCCTTTTATGTAGGTTTGAATTTCTCACCTATATGTTGTTTTCCTCTTTGGGCAACTTCTTTAACATTTTGCAAGACAGTTCTGCTGGTTACAAATTCCCTAGGTGTTAGTTTAAAAAAATATATTTCTCCTTCACTTTTGAAAGATAAGTTTGTTTGGTTCAGAATTCTAGGTTGGTGGTTTTTTTCTTTCACTATTTTAAAATTTTTATTCCACTCTCTTTTGCTTAACAGTCTGCGAAGAGAAGTTTCATTGTTTCTTAATTTTGTTTTACTATAGGTAATAATACTTTCACCCACCTACCCCCAGCTTCTTTAAAACATTTTCTGTTTCTGTTTTTCTGCAGTTTAAATATGATATAACTAGGTGAAGTGTTTTTGTTTTGTTTTTCTTTTGCTTTGTTTTATAATTCATTCTGTTTGGTGTTCTCCGGAGTTTCCTGCATCTATAGTTTGGTGTTCGTTATTAATTTTGGGAATTTCTTCAGCCATTATTACTTCAATTATTCTTTCTTTACTTCATTCCTACTTACCTCCCTTCCTTACTTTGCTTTTTTAGTACTCTTATTACACATGTTATCCGTTTTATAACTGTCTCACAGTTCTTGGATACCCTGTTTCATTTTTTTCACTTATTTTATTTCAGTTTCGGGAATGTCTTGACATATCGTCAAGATCTCTGAATCTATCCTCTGCTTTCTAGTCTACTGATGAGCCCATCAAAGGCATTCTTTGGTACTTTTATTTCTAGCTTTCTTTTTATCCTTTCATAGGTTTTTCATCTCTCTCCTTAAATTATCAAGTTTTTCCTTCATTACCCACTTTTACCATTACAGATCTTACCATATTAATTATATTTTAAATTCCTGGTATGACTATTCCAAAATTTCTCTTTATCAGAATATGTTCTAGTGCTTGTTTTATCTCTTCAGGCCTTTTTCCTTACTTTTATCATGCTGTGTAATTTTTGTTGACAGCCAAGTACAACATACAGGATAAAAGGAATTGAAGTACAGAGTCCTTTAGTGTGAGGTTTTGTCTTTGTCTGGTGAGGAGCCAGGATATGTTTAATGTTTGCTATAGTTGAAGCTGTCAGCAGCTTCAATTTCCCTAGTATTCTTGCTTTTTCTCTGCTGTTGTTACTAGATTTTTCTATAAACTCCTCTGAATCAGAGTTTGTGTCTTCCAGTTTTCTCAGCTACAATCAACTGCTATCCTGAAGCTCTATAGTGGTGGTGGTATAATATTGGGGTGAGAGGCATTCTATAATCTTTTGATAAAATCTCTGTTGTTTTCCTATGCCAGAGCCCTGGGATGTGACTTGCAAGATAATTTCTTAGCCCTTTGTTTTCTCTACTTACATTAAGCAGCAGGGCTAGAGTGGGTTAAAGTTGCCTAATTTCCCTTTCCCCAGGTGAAATGAGACTTTGGTAAAGTAGCTTAAAATTTTATTACAGAGAATATAGTGAAGAACAGAATGTTGTGGGTGTATTTCAAATAGCTATTTTTACTCTTCCTCTGCTGGAAGTATGATGGGATATTCCTGAATCTTCACAGTGTAAACCTGGTAGGTCTCCTGGATGTAAAACTCAAGAAAGTGTAGGACTCCAATAAAACTGGGTCCTGCATTTTCACTCTCAACTAGTTCACACCGAGCCTCCAGTAACTCATCAATCTTGGTTTAAATGTTCCTATAGTTACTGGCTCCAGAGGATTCTGCTCCTGGTAAGCTGTGATTCTCTGTATTTACCTGTATCTCTAGTTTTAGGGGCCCCTGGATCTCAATTCTCTACTGTGTCTAAGAAAGGTTGGTTTTCATTTCCACATTCTTCATAGGTCAGGAAAGGAAATAAAAGATACTTCATGCTGTTTGCTGAAAATAAAGTATATAATTTTTCATCTTTGTTTAAAGTATTCTGATATATTACTTATTTGCTTCAGGCATAATTTGAGAAAAAAATTAAGCTTTTCATTTAAAACTTCCCTTATCATACCAAGAACATTGGAAAAAGTTGCATTGAATACAATACAAATATTTCCCCAAATATGGAAATTATAAGACAAGTTAAGTAATATAGTCAAATGATTTACCAAAAAGATTGATGTCTTTCCATGAACATTGGTAAAATCTTTTTTATGGCACTCAGAGTTTTAAAATGTTTTTTATATATCTTAAACATTTATTGGGTTCAAATTTCAATTTTTTGAGTTTTATTTTTTATGTCGAATATGATATTTTACAGTGGTTTTAATGGGTATTACTTCATATATATAGGATAGTGCTCACAATGCTGTTTCCTTACATTGTTCTTGCAAACTTTTCAGCTATTTTTCGTGGGTTTTCAGCTATACATAATTTGATCTGAACATCTTATCTAAAAATGACATATGTTGCTTCATCTAATAATATAAAATACTATATACATTTACATCATATAATAATCCAATGCACACACAAGTGTGCATTAATTTTAACTGCATTTAGTAGTATGTCCAGAATAATGTTACATAAATGTGGTGATGGTGGCTATCCTTGCTTTCTTTAACTTTTATTAAGAGTTTTTCTTGTGTTTTGCTACTAAAGATTTTTTGCTTTTGACACCCTCCTTTTCCATACAACTGTCTCCTGCACTTCTCTACTCTCTCTTCCACTGTCTATATCTAACTAGTTTTTATGTTAAGAAAGGATCCATCCATTTTAATCAGAATGAAACTTAAGAGAATAGAACCAAAGTTTCTTAAATATTTTCAGATTTTAGGGCCACCTGGGTGGCTCAGTGGTTGAGCCTCTGCCTTCGACTCAGGTCGTGATCCCGAGGACCTGGGATCGAGTTCTGCATTGGGCTCCCTGCATGGAGCCTGGTTCTCCCTCTTCCTATTTCTCTGCCTCCCTCTGTGTCCCTCATGAATAAATAAAAATTTTTAAATGCTTTCAAATTTTATAAAAAACAAAACAATATTATCCTCTTCTTTCATCAATAAAAAAAAATAAGAAATATAAGTATCCATCGAATTGGATAAAATCAACATTAACTTAAAAATGATGATGTATTTTACCTAGTTATAAAATTGTACTGTTCATATTCTGTTTTATAAATCATTTCCTTTAGCTATTCAGAAAAGCTAAGGATCAGAGTATTTACAAACCATGGATGAAAAAAAATTAGAGTCTGCCTGCTGTCTAATGAGGTTGAGACAAACAATTAACTCTAAAATTGACTGTGGTCAATTATAAGTGGCAAAATGCCTGTACTGTATTTTTCTCTCATTCAATATAAAAGAATGATGTTTCCTCCAAATTATTTTATTACTGAGACTGCTTTTAGTCATTTGAAATAAAAGCTTAACACTGAGGTTTATATTAACTCCAAAAACTTCTGCTGTTTCATTTGAAAGCTTTTAAGAATCATATTTTTGAGAATGAGAGTCTAGGAAAGATGTTGTCATATAAAATACGGTACCTGCTATTGTTCACTTAATTTATAAATAAAATCACTTGTCTTCTTTGCTTGTTTGGTTTTCTTTGTCATTTTTGTCCTAAAATAAAATAAAATAACATTCCAACATATCTTTGTATTTTGAGATGGCTGTGATACTGTGCTTCTTTTTTTTTTCCTTTGTCAAAAGTTTAAAAACAAAGCAATAAAAAGCTGACAGTTTCTTTTTTTTTTTTTTTTTTTTTTTTTTAAGCTGACAGTTTCTAAACCTTAAAATATGTGTGTTTGGTTTATAATATATATAGTAACTATAAGAGTGACTCAGAATTCAGGTCTTGGGCCAATTTGTTTCCATTTACCCATTGTCTGTAAGTTATCCATACAATTATGTGCCTTGGAATCCTGTTTGTAAATTGATGATCTTAAGATATCAAATCTGTCCTTTCTCTCTTTTCTGCATTCCAAAATTAGACAGCCAGTTGCTTATTTGTCATCTCTGCATGGGTACTTAATGACAATCTTACACTTATTTGGGCCAAAACAAAATACTCAATCCACTGTCCTATCAGCATCAGCAGTACAATGATCTTCTATCTGCATTATTTCATCATCCATCTAGTTACTCAGTTCAAAACCTCCAGAATTGTTCTCAATTTCAATGTTTACACACTTGATACTTAAAGTGTGATATTGGACCACCATCACCTAGGAACTTGTCTGATGAATACCCTACGCCCCAAATCAAACCCTTTAGATGCATAATTTAGATTTTAATAGGATCCCCAGATAATTCATAAAATTATTGAAGTTTGAGAAACACTTCCACAAGTCATCACCTACATTCAATTTATATCCATTATTATGGACTGTATGTATAAAATAAATCAGAAAAGAATAACTTTTTACTATCTCTATTGTTATTAATCCAATTCTCCACCACCTCGAAACTGATCTACTTCCCACTCCACATTGTTCCCTCATGATCTATTCTGGCCATAGCAGCCACAGTGCTCCTTTAGAATTAAAGATCAGACCCTGTTGGTTCCCTATCTTGCCATGGCATTTGAAGCTTGTTAGCCTGTTCTATGACGTATCTCTGCCTTTCTGCCTTTGCTGCCTACACTCTAGTCTCATTTGCTCAATTAGTATATTCAGCTACAATAGCCTGTTCTGGAAACATGGCCATGTAGTATGCCATGATCAAGTGCTCTTTGTCTATCAAGGTCTAGAAACATGTTAAGAGACGTTTTTAAAAAGGCATTTATAATCCTTCACTGCCAATGGCATGACCTTGTCCCAGTACCCTAGGGATTTGCTTTATAATTCTTCCACCGAAACTTGCCACAAACTTCAAGATGTACCTTTTTTCATCACTAAGACCTGCAATAACACAATGTCTGAAAGAACATAGAGTCCAAGCTTCAGGGCTGCTAGACCCCTGCAGCCTAGCGCTCCTTTGCTCTGGACTTTAATTGAGTTTGGCAGCCTTCATATCTCCCAATATATGGGCCTGAGCAGTATACCTATAGCACAATGTGTTGTCTCCAGAAGGAAAAGAAGTCTACCAGGTGCTTCTTTCTCTGTGGTGATGCAAGATACAGCAATTTGTCATTTATTTGAAAGGAATATCCTTGCATATCCATTTTACTGAGAACCAACTTTCCAAAATTTCATAGAGTTCATCTTCCAAGATCTGGACTGCATGTTGTTATCAAGACTTCTGGCATACGAGCCACTTATGGCTTGCACTAGCTAGACAGCATGATGACATCAATGTCATGGATCAGTTTAACATTCTGCAGTAGGCCAACATGGCCCACATCTTTTGGGATTATGCTATTACAGAAGGCAGGAGGATTAACATAACCCTGTGGAAAAATATATAAATGAGTGTCGTTGTCCATTCCAAATGAACGTGAACTCTCTCTGGTCTTCTATATGCCAAGAGGCATAGAGAACAAAAGACACACTCACCATGTCAATGACTGATATGTCATAGGCTAAGGCTTTATTAATCCGTCCTGGCAATAATAGCACCTAAACATAGCAGCTACTGTCATTGTCCAAGATCCAGTTAGTTTCCGCCAGAACCAGATTGGTGAATTAAACTGAGATGTAACTGCTCCTCCCTGCATCCTTTACACTTTTAATGACATCATTATCCCCATCATCCTTCCAAGGATGTTATTTGACTTTTGATTTGTTCTCTTGGCTGCATGGGGCAGAGACAGAAGGAGGGCATCCTCAGAACTTCTACTTAGCTTCCCTCACTGTAATAGTACTTAACTCTGTATGTTAAAGATCACATCAGAATATACTCCAACTTTCCAATATATAGTCTTAAATATAGATGTCTATTATAAACTCAGTGTTCTGGACTGAATTGTGTCTCCCTAAAATTCATACATTGAAGTCCTAACTTCCAGTGTGATTTTATTTGATGATAGAGTCTTTAAGAGGTAATTAAGATTAAATGAGGTCATAAGGATGGGTTCCTAATGTCATAAGATTGGCAGCCTTTTAGTAAGAGGAAAAAAGAGAGATCTTTCACTTTTTCTCTCTGCACACACACACACACACACACACACACACCAAGGAAAGGCCATGTGAGAACTTAACAGTAGATAGTTGTCTAATGTCAGGGGAGAGACATAAGAAACCAAATTTATTGTCACCTTGGTCTTGGACTTCCCAGCCTCCAGAACTGTGAGAAATAGATTTATGCTGTTTAAGTCGCCCAGTCTGTACTTTTTATTATAACAGCCCTAGAAGATACTCATGAATGGAAGAGGTGACCACAGATTGGAACCATGGACCTAGTGAACCTAATGCCACTTGGCTCCTATTACTTCAGTCTTATTCGGCCTATTGATATTAAAGAGGTTGGCTCTATGATCAGCTCTACTACCACCAGCCTTTGTTTTTAAAAGCGATCCAACAGAGAGCATTGTAGTGGTACAGGTTCCCCTTCGACCTGGACTTTGCCAATAGTATGGTCTCAGCACACATGAAATTATGGTTCCAAAGGGCAATAGTTGTGGTGGTTAGTTACCTAAGCTGCAGCAGATTCTTTTAAAGGATTTCTGAGTGGCACACATCCATGGCCATCAGACCCCAAATAAACTACCCTACCCCAGTGTCTTCCTTCTAGGCCTGCTTTCATAGGAAGCAAAATAAGCATTCCTTCTTCTTTCCTATTTTCTCAGTGAATTTAGATAATAATGGTATAATTTGTGAAAATATGGAGAACTTTAGAAGAGCAATTTTCTTCTAGTATTTCCTTGGTGGAGAAGTTAAATAATTTCATTTTTTTTTTAACATGAGGATACATCATTCATTCAAGAAACCTGATATTGCTAAACATTTAAGAACCAAGTTTACCTTTACAGATCCTCTCCAATGTATCTTTCTAATTTCATTAATTTTTTCCTATAATTTTTCTTGCTCCTTCTAATTTTTTGGCATATTTTGCTTTTTAAATTTATTTTGTAATTCTTAAATTAGACAACATGCTCACTAATTTTTATATTTTTTCTTTTTAAAAATAAGCATTTAAGAAAAATAATTCTACTTGTAACTACTACTTTAATATTCATTTGTAAGTATTTTAAAATTATGCATATAATGGTTAATATATCAACTTGACTGGGTCATTGGATGTCATATATTTGATGAAACATTATTCTGGGTGTGTCTATAAGATTGTTCCTGGATGAAATTAATATTTAAGTTGCTAGACTGAGAAAATGACATTGTTTTCCCTAACGATGAGCCTCATGAAACCTGTTGAATAGAACAAAAAACTGTGAAAGGGAGAATTTTCTCTTTCTATCTGGTCTTCAAGTTAACAAATCAGTTTTCTACCTTCAAACTCAGACTGGAATTTATGCCATCAGCTTTCCTGGTTTGTAGGCCTTTGAACCATAGATCATGGCATATCTTAGCCCACATAATTGCCTGAGACAATTCCTTACATTAAACCATATATAGGGGTGTGTGTATGTGTGCTGAAAATGATTCTAAAGGAACAGAATTTTAAGAATTAGTTTTCTGATTATATGTTAACTAACTGGAATTTAAATAAAATCTTGAAAGGAAAGAAAAATAATTAGTTTTCTGAATTGGTTCTAGGGTTTTGGGAATTAGATCTCCAATCTGATTATATTTAAAGAAGCTAATGACTCTTTCTAGTGATAAAGAGAGCACTAATAGCTCATGGCATGATCTGACACTAGAGATATGCAAAATCTCACCATTGGATATTCCTAATCAATCACTTATAAGCCCCAAGATCTGGGATGATGATTGTATATTTCCAAATGTTTTTGGAAAACTAACATATTTGATAAGATTGTCTGGTTGCTCCCCCTTGTCTATGGACAAGTGATGAAAGGAAAGGATAAGCTCAGGGATCACATTCCCTCGTCTCAGGTGCCTCATATATGACTGAATGCTTCTATGCGTGACCTGAAGGAGACCCTTATCTCTTATAGCTGCAGGGCTGAGACTGCTAAAATAAAATTTAGACTCTTTTCCTGTGACTGGCTGAATTAGAGCACAACATGAACTCCCAATCTTGCAGAATGCCTACTGTTAACAGCATTGATTGAGAAAGAATGGGATCCTCTAAATTGGGATGAGCACAACTGGGGAGATGTTGATGAAAATGGGACATTGAAACCTTACATTCTTTTTCTTTCTTTCTTTCTTTCTCCTTTCTTTCTTTCTTTCTTTCTTTCTTTCTTTCTTTCTTTCTTTCTTTTTTTCTTTCTTTCTCTTTCTTTCTTTCTTTCTTTCTTTCTTTCTTTCTTTCTTTCTTTCTTCTTCTTCTTCTTTTTTTTTAGAAACTAAAGTACCTGAATATACACCAGTAATAATTATTCTATTATTTATTTTAAGTTAATCAATATATGTAAGATTCTGTTTGCTTGTTTGTTTCCAGAAACCCTACATTCTGATGAGTCTTCTTTGCTAAATGCCTCTCCAATCTCAGTTGAAGCAAATTTCTGATCCATAATGGTATCAGACTTTTGGTAATAGATTATCTGCATTGCTTGAGGAAAGTGTACCGACCTCTTTTGAGGCAGTTGTCATGCAAGACCATGTCTATGTTTCTCAGGCTCTAAACTTATCACAGTTTTTTGCTGTTATTTTATTTTATTTTATTTTATTTTTTAAGATTCCATTTATTATTTGAGAAAGAAATAAAGAGAATACAAGAAGGGGTAGTGGCAGAGGGAGAGAGAGAAGCTCTCTCTCTGCTCAGCAGGAAGCCCAACTCAGGACTCAATCCCAGGACCCCAGGATCATGACCTGAGCCAAAGGCAGAGGCTTAACCAACTGAGCCATCCAGCACCCTTCCATTGTTTGCTTTTAGACATAAACTAGACTCAAACCCTGGCAGGCGTCTGAAGATTAAGCATAAAGCATGATCCATGAGTATACTCTAAAAGAACCACTCAAATTTTCTAATATATATGGACGAAATTCTGGAGAACGTGTATGAGAATGGCTACTAAGGGTGTGGGATAATGATAGAAGAAACATAAAGTTGAATCAAGCCAAATCTATTGATATGTACTCACTAAGGAGAGAATCTCCACTTATATTGCAGCTCAAAAAGTCGGGAAGGTATCTAAAAATTTGTTTCGTTGGCTAAAACATAGTTCAAAATATTGCCCATAGCAAATAAACTGGAAATATAAGACCTGCCTTGGTTTAATGTAGGGGAAGGAATTCGAAGGCTTAGAGGGGAATGTTAGAATGGATTTATTGTTTAAGACTTACTCACCCACACTACAAGAGTACAGGAGACATCTTTCACCAGTACTGTGAGAAAGAAATATGCGAGGGGAGTCTCAGCATCCCTAAAGAGCTCTGTAATCACTCTTCTCTGTGGTATCTCCAGTCACTATAATGGCAGACCAATGTAATGTAATTGGATCCCAAGGTGGGAAGAGGTAAAAAGCGGCCTTCAACTACCAAAGTGGATGTGGTTATTGTAATAGCAACAGCACCGAAGCAACAGTCAAAATAGTCTAATTCAGACTCCTGGTGTTGGCCAGTTAATCATGTTATTCCTGGAAGTGAAATTGATAGAAAGATTACTAAATTTTTACTCGATCTGTACAAGTATGAAAATTCCCTTCTTTTGGACCACACTCAAAACTAGCAGATATTTTAAGTAACTTGGTAAATGTGCTGAAGAAACACGGTTAAATATGGAATGCATTACTTCTAAAATTCAGAGGCCTGTGTAATCTTTTTGATTACAGAAGGGGATAGAAGCAACAACTTATCCTTCCTCTTAGAAGGGACACCTCAACATTTCCCATACCACTAGACCCCCCAGAAATTTCATTAAGGCAGATGGCCTCTGAATTTTTGTCAGATTTATTTCCCACCTTCTAGCACTGCAAATGTCTTATCAGTAAGTCTGGAGAATTTGCTCCTTCTTGCTCACTAGATCCAAAAGGCACAATGTCCTCAATGTAATTGATCAGTGGTATCTTATGGAAGAGAAAGGCAACCATGACTTCTAAGAACTAAATTATGTCATAGAGCTGGAGAGTTACTATGCCCGTGCAGCAGATAGTGAAAGTCTGTTTCTGCTGGCCTTGCCAGATGCCTCTGGTGCTCTTCACTAACTGATATCTAGAAAAAATTATTTACCACATCAGTAGCTGCAATGAGGTACCAAAGGAAATGTTAATTTGCTCAAGCTATGAAACCACTTCTAGTACAGCAGTTATAATTGGAGTCCCCATCTAGTTAAGCTTATGATAATCCACTGACCTTGGTCAAGATTCATCTGCCTTCTGCACAGGCCAAACAGGTGAGTCGAATGGGGATGTGGTAGGAAATACTATCCCCACATCCTTTAAGTTTTTGATGGTGGTACTAAAAGACTTCTCCAGAAACACACTATCATTTTTGTTTTACTATTTTCCTAGGTGAACTTAGTTCTACTTGCTTCTCTTTGGCCTTTCCACCATAGTAGACTTCACCATACAGGTCAGGTAACCATTATAGGGATTTTGCCTGCTGTAGAGAAAACCTTAACAAACATACATTCCAGAACAGGACAACCCAGAATGGGTTCAGGTCTCACATTGAGGTGAACATGAGAAAAAAACTCTGTTGATGACCTGACCTCTGTAAGCCGCTGGTCTGACTGGCGGATCATTGTGGAATTTTGGGTCTCTTGAAATTAGTGTCAGTTCAAAGCCAGTGTCAAGTAGTCCCTGAAAGGTCTGATTATTTTATTTTCCCAATGTACTGTTGCTCTGGTAAAAATAAGAGGCTATAGCCTCCTGGAGGGAAGGCTAGGAGAAATATTGACAATGTAAATGTTTGACAGTACACTAGGATCCTTCCTTAAAGGAACCAGAATTTCCCTCTATTCAGGAGGTTCTAGGTCTGTAAAGTGGCTCCTGTCTGGGAATTGATTGAGGACCATGACTCTTTGGGCAATGGGTGAAAAGGAGAGGGAGATTCCAGCTTTCAGTAATGGAATGAATAAAAAGTTTCAGTTGTACTCCTGAAACTAAAATAATATCTTGTGTCAACTATCTCAAAGAAAAAGGAAAATAAATTAATTAAAATAAATAAATAATTCAAAAGTAAGTTTCTTAAGTATTGGGCTTATTTTCTTGTTAAATTTTACCCCATTACTCATGTACAAGGGGCATAATCCTTCTTCTGTATCGTGTTCTCCTTAAAATTTTACGAGGCATAACTTACTGTATGCCATCTAAATGTAATGTTTCTCTTCCAAATAAAGTGTTTTAGAAAATGTACAGTCTATTAAAACACCCTCCTGACTTAAGTCTTTTTCTAGGATTTCAATCCTGTCATTTTTGCTATCATAAATTAAACCTCAAAAAAAAAACCTAACACATTTTATTTATTTTTATTCTTACCAGTCTGTTGATCATTCTTTCTTGTATCTCAGACTTCCCTACTGAGTCCATAGGCACATTTTACTTCTCATGATGAACTTCCTTTAGAAATTCTTTAGTATGAGTATGAGCTTGCAAGTGGTAAACTCCATTTTTGTGCATTTGAGAGTTTTCTTTATGTGACTTTATTTTTGAAAGATATATTTTCTGGTTCCAAAAATTTGTATTAGCAATAATGTTCTCTCAGCATTTTACCCCAAAATATAGAACCATGACTTCAGGCTTTAGTTGCTGAGAAATCAGGCATCATTCTCATTGCTGTTCCTGTCTATGTGACCCTACACAAATCTTTGCCTACTTTCAAAATACTTTCTTTGTATCTGGTGTTTCTCAGTATTCCTATAATGCCTTTAGATAGGCACATCTTTGTATTTATCCTGTGCATTTTAGACTGTGCTTCATGTGCCTGTGGAATTTTAGGTATCTTCAGGGAACATTTCAATCACTATCTTCAAATATTTTATTTCCACCCATCTCTCCATTCTCTGCTTTCAGAAATTTGATTAGCCACACATGATAAGCTTTCCCATTGTATCCTTAATATCTTTGAAGTTCTCTCATATGTTTTTGGTTTTGTTTTGTTTTAATTTCCTTTTCTATCTAGTAACTATGCAGAACCACTTTAGCACACTTCAAAGGGTTCTGATTGAATTTGGGGGGTTACTAGTTCTATCCTGCACTTTGCTGCTGGGCAAAAATCTTGTCTGCTAACTGTGATATGTGTACAGATACAGATACTGATCTTGAGGATTGCCTTTGGGGTGACACCACCTTTAACATGTGTTTTCTTCTATCAGTTTCAAGTCTCAGCCCACAAACTCTTCCTCCTGACCTTCTGTTTTTAGGAGACCCTTCCACAAAGGCCAAATGAAGACAGCAATACTTCATTTTATGCTAATATTTTCATTTTTGTTTAATTTTTAACCAATGTAATGGAGGTATAAAGTACACACCATACTACTCAGCCACTTTAAGTGTTCCCTTTATAAATTTGGACACAAACTGATAGGTTTGTAAATATCACAATAATCAAAATTTAAAACTTTTCCATCACATTAAAAATTTCCTAATTCTCCTTTATATGTCAGGCCCTCTTCCTTGCTCACTAGCCTATGGAAATCAATGATCTGCTTCTTGTTACTATAGTTTTTAGATGTTTCTCTTTTGTAAAACTGCATGTCATTCACCTAGAAGATCTAATTTTACCTAGGAATGTACTCTGTCTTGCTTTCTAAAAGGATTATTTTTATTGTCTCTTCTGTTTTCAGTATCGCTAAAGACAATTATCTCTGGATATATCCATTCCACTCCTTTTAACTTAGAGCTACCAAATGAAAGAGATTCAAAACTTATTTCTTGCCTTGGGTAGGATACAAAGTGATAAGAAAAGAATGTCTGCTATTTACCCCATGGGTGTTTACTATACTTCTGGATCTGTCTCTGCAGCAGTGTGTGTGTGTGTGTGTGTGTGTGTGTGTGTGTATTCTTGTCATTTTTTTTTAGGATTTCTTTTATCTACTTTTATTTTTTGTACTCTTCACATGTAAAACAGAGGAAAGAGATCTGAAATCTGCATGAAATCAAATTAGACTTGTAAAATGCCTTTCCATGATCATTGCTTTAACTAGACCAGAATATAAGGTTGGCACCTCTTTTCCCAACTGCTGGCAGGGTGTTTTCCTGTGATGTTTGTTTGTTTGCCTTTTTTATTCTTATTAACATTCCCTTCTATGGGGGGAGGGGCACTTAGGTTGACACCTTAGTACTGCCCCAAATTTAAATGAGTACTTTTAAAACTAGGTATCTCGAAAAAGAAGGAATTTTGTTATCTCTAGAAAATTTGGTATTGGTTAAAAATGGCACTGAGGTGCCATTTAAAAAATAAATTTGGATCAGACCTATGTAGTTTTATAGTATTTTTAGATATTATTAAAACTCCCAGCCCAGCACCCAGCCACCCAAGGTGGGGTCTCTGCCCCAGCAGCTGTCCAGTATCACACCCTACCAGCTGGGAGACCTGGGCCTGGTGCCTCGACGGGCCCACATCCCACCCAACCCTGAGGACCTCAGGCTGCTCTCACACACCACACGTGTGGGAACCTTCCAGGTGCACAGCAGGCCTGAGGTGAGTGCCAAGGGCCCCAGGGATGGCAAGACAGCAGCCAGCCCATGGTGCAGCTGTATGGCCTGGGGGGTGTGCCTGGCCCTCTGAGCCTGCATTTCCCCATCTGTAAAATGGGCCAAAGAAAAGGCAAGGCCTCAGTGGGCTAACACATGCCCACACATGGCCTGGGAAGGGGGCTTGCTGGACCCTGTTGGCCCCTCATCCACTGGCAGTGGAAGGGTGGGAACCCTCCAAGGAGGCCTCAGCTTCCAAAAAATAAAAATAAAATAAAAAAAAATAATAAAATAAAATAATATTAAAATAAATAATTAAATAATTTTGGATCAGACCTATGTAGTTTTATAGTATTTTTAGATATTATTAAAACTCCCAGTCAGTAATCCAAAATCAAAAGATATGCAGAAACACTTTAAAGTTTGTCTTCACATAGTCTTTATTAGTCTAAGGTCTGTCTCCATGTTTTGCTGTGATTTCTTTAAAACATGAATTCTTTGTAGCCCCAGGTCTTCATAATGTACACAGCCCTTAGTATAAGTTTAATAAAGGATTTTTTATTGAGTGAATGGAATATCCTGATTTAAAAGAAAGTTACATCTATAAGATTTCACATATTTTGAAATTATAGCCATATGCATAAAAAATAAATACATCTTCTGTTAAATAAAGACTAGAATTGGGACACCTGAGTGGCTCAATGGTTGAGCATCTGCCTTTGGCTCAGGGCGTGTCCCAGGGTCCTGGGAATGGAGTCTCATATAGGACTCCCTGTGGGGAGACTGCTTCTCCCTTTGCCTATGTATATGCCTCTCTTTTTTGTGTCTCCCATGAATAAATTAATAAAATCTTTAAATAAAAACCTAGAATTTAAACTGTACATAATAGAAACACAAATTCTTTGCAATTTGTATATCACCTCTGACAGAGAAACTACCTGTTTAATTGATACTTCTTAGAAAAGCTTAATGTGCCAGGAATTATCACCCTGAATCCAACAATCAAACAACAGATCACACCAAACTAGGAAAAAGACAGAAGCAATAGGACAGATATTATATGGCTTTGGGAGTAAGATTTTTCTGAATGTCCCACTGAGAGTAAATGGATAGTTAATAATATATATTCTCAGACCTATGCAATATTCCTAGATAATTCAAGTATATTTAAATTGATTAACCCACTTGATGGCATATTCCCAATTGAATATGTTTGCTGCAGAAGGTACTCATATTGATATGAACTTAAGGGAAGATGCTTATAGAATCTTTATAGGTCTAGAGCCAAACTCCCTGTGAGTGAAAATGATGAGTTTCACCTCCACACCTGACCTATGGAAACTTCCATGTGCCTGTCACCAACTTTTTTTTTTCATATCTGCATGACTCAATGGATGCTACTCCCAGAGAAACTTTCAAAGGTGTGTGTTGAAAAGTCACCATCATTTTAGAGCCTCTGTCAGTCTGGGTTCCTGACTCCTAATGTGAAAAAAAGCCCTCCCCCCCCATCCCTTTCCCCCAGGACATGAGCCAAAAATACATGTGCTGGTTTTGAGCCATTATGCACTAGGCCTTGTTTGTTACCCCAGGCTACCTTAACTAATACTATTTCTGGCCCTAGTGGTATCAGCCAAACCTTGGAGTTGCAGTCTTATTAAAAAAAATAATAAAAATCTGAATTAAACCCATTTTTGTCTGGGCATAAATTCATACCAAAAAAAGCAATCTTTCTGGTCTCCCTTTATATATTGAAAGTGATAACATAAATATCTACGTATTAAAATGTTACTTAGAGTCATTATTCCAATACAGATAAATATCTCAAAAATAGAGAGGAGCAGATTAGAGATTTCTGCTCTTTTTGCCTTATACTTTAAGAACAAACTAGAAGTTTATGACATTACTTCCTCCAAAGTGAATTGGCATATATAGGAGTATGTTGCATAAAAGTTTTCAGAAATCGGGATCCCTGGGTGGCGCAGCGGTTTGGCGCCTGCCTTTGGCCCAGGGCGCGACCCTGGAGACCCGGGATCGAATCCCACGTCAGGCTCCCGGTGCATGGAGCCTGCTTCTCCCTCTGCCTGTGTCTCTGCCTCTCTCTCTCTCTCTGTATGACTATCATAAATAAATTTTAAAAAAAAATTAAAAAAAAAAGTTTTCAGAAATCTAACACATAGCTTCTGTGTTCGTGTTCTTTCAACATTTGCTATATATGTAATCTATTTTCTCCAATATTAAAACTTATTACAGAATTTAAATAAAATGATGGATTTGGTTAAGTTCTCAGGCAAACTATTTTTGCTCCAGCTGAGGGATTAAAAAGCTGTGTCTTTGTAGTACTTTCCAATCCTTATATAATAAAAATGTGTCAAAAAACTCAGAAGGTAGAAAGTCAGGAATGTAATAATAGGCATTGTCACTAAACAGTTTTGATACATCAGTATAACTGTGCTCCCTGTGGGGCAACAACAAGAAATTCAGCAGGAAATCGTATCATTATTAAGGTCTTACGGATATGGTCATTAGAGGCAGTGGAGGACTCGTTCTGCAGAGAAGTGCTGTCCAAGGTGTTCTCAGCAGTTTTCATCTCATTTTTTAAAGAGGGACATGCAAAATGACATGTGTACACTTTGACAACTTGCCCACAGGGGCTTCATTAAAAGCATTTACCATAAAAAATCTTGATAACAGCCTTTTGTTGGAAAAGGTAGCTGAAAGCTGTCAAATTCTGGTCTTTTGCAGTACATAATGAGCTACTGCCATTGCTGTATTATCCCGACTAGCACTGGGTTTTAAATGGTTGTTTGGGAATAAACTCCTACATTTGTCAAATTTTATGTAATTTGGAATTTGGTTCAGAATGTTTGTTATGTCTCTCACCTAAGCTCTGTAAGTTGTTCATCCTTAGCTCATCCCCTTATAAGAAGAAAAGGACAAGACAAAGGAAGACAAAAATGCTCTTCCAAAAATACAGCAGACTCTCAGCTGTGCTTCTCATTTAAGTGAGTGATTTGCTCCATATGTCCTAGTTCCTATTGCTATACAGTTTGAGTTTAAATTGTTCAATTTTCTTTGTAATTACCAGTTTCTTTATACTCTCATTGTACTTATTCTTATATATTCACAACTTACACCCCACCGTCCCAGAAACCAAATGTTTTTTTTTTCCCCCTTTAAAATGGAGATTAAAACATTCTATTTTAATTCTTAGGCTTTGGCAGTTGGTGTGCACTTAAAATGAAATGGAATGAGTACTTTGAAATTATTTATATGCCCTGAGTCCTTTATATATACATCAATTTAAAATCTATCTATATAGTTGTATCTATATCTATCTATATCTATCATCTATCTTCATATACCTTACTTAAAGTACAAAACTGTTTTAAAGATATATATTCTTACATTCTTTGTTGTAAAACCCAAGTTGTGGATTTTTAATACTAAGGTATAACCAGGCAGGAATTATTTTCTTATACTGTAAATATATTTTATATTCTCTCTTTTTTTTTTCTTGGCCATTTTCTTAAAATAGACCTTATTTACTGTCATTGGATTTCCTTGGTGATGGCTATTCAGAGCTCAATCATCTCTTGCATTGCCTTGACTCTAATATTATTGGGCCCCACAGAAACGGACAATACATTAATCCTCCCACCTATTTTCTGGTCCTCATACCTATCCTATTCTCACTTTCCTCCACTTCCAAATAAGAATCATTGACTTATCATTATTATCACTCCCTCGAAACATTCTTAGCAGCCTACATAATCTATTTCACTCATAAAACTGCCTAGAGAATCCCCAATCTGGGAATCTTCCATCAATTCTATGCTTGAAGAAAAATACCTAACCTTGTTGACTGGTCTCGTTTTGAATCATGACCACTAACTTCGGGTGGGCCATTAATGTGCTCTGCAATCCTAGAATTCCCCAGCCCACTAACTCTCCTGCTCTCTCCAAGAAGTGTTTTATACCATCGTCTTTTTCTTCAAAATGCTACACGACCAGCACCACCAGCACTCTTATCCCACTTGTATCCATCTCACCAAGAAAGAGAAATAATCACAGAACAGAAACTCTATATGTATCTAGCATCTTGTTTCTAACGCATCCACCACTATTCCCATATACTCTGTTCTTACTCCTGTTAATAAGGATGGATGGTTCCATTTGTTCACTAGATTCCATCTACTTTTCGTTTTTCAGGGACATAATTTCAGAAATCATTCCCTCTTTTACTGTTTTAATCCTGTCTCTTTGTACATTGCTCATCTCTTCGTACACTGTCTTTGTACAATGTAATTATTCCCATTAAAACACATCTTTTGACACCATTAATATCTTTCCTGCTGTACTACTTTGCAGCAAAACTGCAATTCCCATAGTCTTTCATGAACTCACTAATTTTGGCTCTTCTTATCCAACCAAAAAAAATCTTCACCTACATCCACTTAGCTAAATCCAGCGGACAATTTTCTGTTCAATCACCTTCACTCAATTTGAAATATCATCTATTTGTGGATGATTGACAAATACTTCTAGTTGGGATATCTTCCCAGAACTCTAGCTTGAATATTAAGCTAGTTGCTTGACATCTCCACTCAAATGCATAAAACTTTACTCTTGATTTCTATCTTAAAACTTACTCCTCCTCTAGTTTCTCCATTTTAGTCAATGGAAATCATACCAGTTATTCAGGCAAAATAAATCTTGAATTTATTTTAGAATCCTGTCTTTCTTTTTATACTTCATATCAAAACCACCATTAAATCTTTTCTCTACACTAAAAAAAACATTAAAAATATGTCCTTTTCACATGACCTTTCCCAATAACAACTCAGTCCAAATCACTGTATTTTTCCCCACCTCATTTATTGCTATAATCTCCCCGCAAAGAACTCCCTGCTTTCACCCTTGTCTTCCTCTTTCTCTTTTCAATACAAAAATCAGAGGAAATGATGTAAGCCAAAGCAGTGCACTTGGAGTGAAATTCAAACTCCTTAAATTTGTCCTATAAAATCTTACAAGTTCTAGCCCTCTCTGACTTCATTTCTGACTTCACATGTTACTTTACTTAGCATTGTTCACTGTGCTCTACTCACACAGGTGAGTAGAGCTGTTCTTTAATTACATTAAGCTCTCATACCTCTGCCTTTACAGTTGACATTCTCTTTTTTTGAAAACTCCTTGCCCCAGGTAACTAGGTATCCTTCCTTCTTTCAGTTTTTTAATGCACATTACACTATGCAGTCTTCTCTTACTAGGTGTTTTTGTTTGTTTAAGATTTTATTTATTTATTCATGAGAGACACACAGGGAGAGAGAGAGAGAGAGAGAGAGAGAGAGAGAGGCAGAGACACAGGCAGAGGGAGAAGCAGGCTTCATGCAGGGAGCCTGATGTGAGACTCGATCCCAGGACCCCGGGATCACGCCCTGGGCCAAAGAGATGCTAAACCACTGAGCCACCCAGACGTCCCCTGTTATTATGTTATATAAGAAATATCATTCCTTATTCTGATTGGTCTCCTACTTGTTTTACTCCTTTTTCCATATAATTTATTACACTATATCATAGTACATATTTTATTTGTATATGTATTGTCTATCTTCTCCAACCACAAAGTAAGTTCTTGAGAGTAACACCTATAGTGTTTCTGCCACTACAACAGTGTCTAACACAGATATTCAATCAGTATTCTTGGAATGAGTGAGCTAATGGTTTTGTTGCAAATAAATTTTAACAATTATATTCTCAACTACTATATGGGATATATAGCTTAACTTACATTTCATCTACCATTAGTCACTGAAAAAATGTCAAGTCCTCGATTTTGCAGATTTCAGGTAAACATACCAAATTGGAAATCAGCTTTTGCTTTACCTTATATTTTTGACTACCAACATAAATTTAAACATATTCTATCCCCATTACACAAATTTTTACTGTTTTTAGGACACAAACCGTTTTAGACATTCAGTAATTGAAACATTGACTTTTTCTCAAATCATCTATGTCCTTATCCTATTTCTGGATACAAAATATGACATACACAAATGGTAGTAACTATAAATTGAAGGATATATTTGATTCCATTGATTATTATTTTTTTGTAGACCTTAAGGTTTTTCATTTACATTTATCTAATGGATTTCTTTTGGCACATTATGTTTCATGACACCTATGTCCTCATTATTTATTAGCTTTGATATAAAATAACCTTCTTCACTATCTGTAAGGTATTTCACTTTGAATTCTGCTTTTGTGTGTTCCTAATTTTACTCTTCTTATATTTCTTTTGTCTGATTTTCCAATATTAATGATTTATTTCTGTCAGTTGGTTTTAAACATTTTTTCATGTAAGAATATTATATTTAATTGCCTAATGTTTTAAAACACTCATATTAATATGAGAGTTAATACATATATTGTCAAGACTAATACAAAGCTGTTTTTATTTACTTTAAATTTTCCTCACACCTTGCTATGTGAAACATATTTGCTTTTATTTTATTTTGCTTATAAATTAAGAATTGTATTTTAAGTTCCAGTGACTTTTTATCTTTAAACTTATCAAATTCAAATGACACCCTATTTCTCTAAATATCAAAATAAGAAAATATGTTTTATGATTTTTAAGAAACAACATGAGATATATTTATGAATTTTTTTCTCTCTCCCAGTTTTAGTGATTTTTAATTTATCCCTGATTTTTAGATATTATTATTTTTATCACATATAAAAGCTATTGAAATTGAGTAAATTGATGCAACAACTTAAAGAATATCAATGAGATATCAGTATAAAAAATATGCATGAATATAATAATGTTTTGGTTTCATGTATAGAATACATGGATATGTGTTTTGTTTGTTTGTTTGTAACCAGTTAGTATTAACTTGCAAAAATAAATATTTTAAATTTCAATATAGGTTAAAATTTATGCCACAAGTAAGCTATTGAGCTACTTATAATTAGAAATCAGTTTCTCTAAAAAAAATTGGTTGATCTACTTTGCCACTTCAACATCCAAGTAGAAGAGTCTTGGCGTGGATACATTTTGCTAAAGTTAAAGAACAAGAGAAGTTACTCTTGGTCATTAAGATATCTTTTCCTATAAGGTTTGGAGAAATGAGAAGTTGATAGCACCTTCCTCTCAGCCCAAACATCCAATTTGCTAATGTTAAATGGTCAATTAAATTAAACTAGGTGAATAACCTGGACTGGGTTTCATTTCTGTGGCTTACAGGGCACTAGGGAGAGCAATACATATGATGTGCATTTATAAATTATTAACATTTATTTCCCAGTAGACACACATACACACATATTTATGTTTGTTCACTGCCAACTTTTTTATTCTACAGATTTTCTATCCCTCCTTTACTAATCTTGGTTTATCTTTCATTTGGCTGAAAACTGTTTTGGGGTAGTGTACTCAAGAAAGTAGATATTGTCTTTGTCTCTGCCATTTTGATGCTCTTAAATATTATTCCATCACATAGACCTGCAAAGACCCCCCAATAGTCACCTTCCTACTCTGTTGCATCTCAGGAGCTACTGCCTCTCAACACATGCAGAGAGAAAGGTGGAAAAACTTTAGGTGGTTTATTCCTAGTCTTGACTTCAAAAGGAATCCTAAAATATTTCCTGATGACTTCCTATTTTATATTTAATTTAGCACCTATATCTGGACATAATGCCTAGTCATATATATGTAATATTATTTTCCAATTTTTTAAAATTATCTTCTCAGTTTAAGTTGATAGAGTTTTTACTTCTTATTCAATTTAATAATGATATTACTTATAGGCACAAAAGAGATCACAGGTGTTTGTAATGTGGCTTTGTTTCATGTCTACAAGAGACAATGTGCATAATGATAAATGAAACAATTCAATTTCCAGCCTAATATTAAAATAAAATTGGAAAAATTCACCAAAAATGACTTTTTAATTGATAAGCCAATTATCCCATCTGAAAGCATCTAAAAGTATCTTTAAATTATAGTCATACATTTATATAATGGCATTTCTCTCAGTCCTGAACTGTTTCTGCTGCCCCAACTAGTTCCTTAAATCAAAATTTCCTATCAGACAATCTCAGTGACATTTAGATAGTTTATGCTTCAAAGTATAATGCTGAATCTCTTAATATATATTAAGGAATATCAGAAGATGAATAGCACTCAGGAAAAGCAGGTTATAACATTTTAATCTCTTTATATCTTGTGTAGTTTACTTTCTTTAATTAGTTTTCTCTTTTTGATTCAGTCTTGAACTAGGACTTTGCCTTCCTTCCATGGAGTTATGAATGCTATTTAACATAATTCTTCAAAGACATGTGATTTAGTCAAGGTTTTACAAAACAAACAAACAAACAAACAAACAAACAAAAAAACCAGAGCCAGTACAATGAATGAATGTGTATGAGTGTATAAAAAGATTTAAACCATTGACTCATATGATTATGGGAACTGGAATGTCCAAAATCCATGGCGCATCCTGGGGCAGGTTGGAAACCCAAGTAAGCATTGGTGTTTCAGTTCTTATCTGGTTGTGTTGGGCAGGCCAGCATGCTGGAAACTCAGACAGGATGTCTGTTGTAGTTTTGACATAAAGCTACTTCTTCTTATTGATGCTAGTCAGATCTACAAAATACCTTCACAAAAATATCTAGACGTGTATGACCAAACAACTTGGGCACCATAGCCTAGCCAAGTTGACATATAAAATTTCACCATTGTGGTATGTCCAGCAAAATGTCTGGGTATTTGAATCCAGCACTTCAAATGAAAGATCATATGTCTTCAAATGTAATGTAAAGTAATCTTCAATATGATTTTTAAAAAAATCATTTTGAAATTATCAGTTATATCAGTTATCAGTGGAGTGGCAAAAATGGAACAGTATCACATTTGAAAAAAGAGAGATAGTCTATAGTATGAAATCAATTGAATATCCAGACTGAAGAAGAAAACAACAAAAGAAGTTGACCCCTAATTCATATTGTTCCCAATTGTAGGCTTACTTCCAAATTATAACTCATACTGTAAATATAAATGTAAAGGTAAAATAATAAAATTACTGAGGGTTATTTGGAATAATATCTTCATGATTTTGAGGTTGGGAAAGCACTTACCATAAAGGTAAAGATTAATAAGTTAAATTATGCCATTATTAAGAATTTCTTTTCTTCAAAAGATACATGTAAAGTGTGAACAGACAAACTGTAGACTATGAGTATATAATTATAGTGTGTTGTACATATGAGTATATAATTGCAACACACCGTAACGAAGGATTCTAATCTATCTCTTCTGTAAAATAATATGAAGAAGGATAATCCAATGAAGACTTGAACAATAATTTCACAATAGAATATGCACATGACTAAAACACGAAAATGTATCCAACTCTTTAGTCACTTGGAAGATGTAAATGCAAGTTTTGAGAGATATACTTTTAGAGGCCCCCTAAAATTGCTTAGGAAAAAAATCAGTAAAAATTACCAATTGTTAGTGAGGATATGGAATAAGTGAATTCTGACACAATACCTTAGTGGTATTTTTTTTTTTTTTACCTTACTGGTATTAAATTATTACAAACACTATGAAAAAGAGATTTGGAATACATAAAAAGATTTAAGATGTTAATTCACTGGGCAGCTTAAATACCTATGTTTTTTTTTTATAATTTTATACTTCAATGAAGTTATTCAACATAAAGAATACAAAAGTTTATTGGTACTACATGTAGTGATAATAGGACTATTATATTTTTAAAATTAAAAGTATAAAAATAAGTATTACATTGTTTTATTGGTATAAGTAAAATTGAAACAACTTTTCTGCAAGAAAATAGAAGGAATATTTTAGTGTTTGGCAACTAGAAAAGTAGATAGGATTCTCTTTTTATTCTGTAAGTTTGAATATTCTATGTATATGAGTTACATTTATATTAAAACAAATTTTAAAAAAGAAAACTAAATGCTGGTAATACTAATAACATTTTTGCAATATAATTCCATAATGTAAATGATATAAAATAATTCTATATTAGCATAAATGTATTATAAAAATAGACCATTTAAAATTAAAGCAGCTTAGTGTCTCAAAGAAAAGTGCCATAGCAATATTTTCAACTTCTCACTTGACTTCTAGTGTTTTATACATTAATAAATTATTTAATATTCTACTTATTTAAGTAAATATTTAATAAAAGTTATACTAGTTATCAATTTATGTCAAATCATAGTTTTGTTAAGGGAAACATCTTGAGGTCTAATTAATGTCTAATATAAGCAAACAAAAAGTCAAAAAAAAAAGTAATTTCTTCTCTCTTGTGTTTACTACTCTATTTCTAGTACCTAAAAAAGTGCCTGGAGCAAATTAATGCAAATAAGGATCTGTTGAATAAAGGGGTGCTTAAGATGCCTCTCCCGACACAACTGTTTCAAATATTCTCCAGGCAGTAGCCGTTAGGTATGGGTTAGGGGCTTGGGACGAGCACACAGACCTATTGTTAAATACAGGGCTCCTAAGTCTTAACGGCTATGTATGAATAAAACAATTGGATAGGTTTGCGCTTAAATAAATTGAACTCATTCCCCACCCACTCACACACAAATAATTCAGGAAATTGTATTGCCAAATAAGGACTAATGATCAGTCAGTTTTGCTTTTTAACCCATGATCTGGTCTTCCAGGGTCTTAAACTTACACTGGGAAAGTGAAAGAAAAGAAGGAAGGAGAGGAGGGGAGGGGAGGGGAGGGGAGGGGAGGAGAGGGGAGGGAGGGGAGGGGAGGGAGGGGAGGGGAGGGGAGGGGAGGGGGTAGGGGAAGGGAGGGGGAAAGGAAAGGGAAGGGGAAAGGAAAGGGAAGGGGAAAGGAAAGGGAAAGGGAAAGGAAAGGGAAAGGGAAAGGGAAAGGAAAGGGAAGGGGAAAGGAAAGGGAAGGGGAAAGGAAAGGGAAGGGGAAAGGAAAGGAAAGGAAAGGGGAAAGGAAAGGAAAGGAAAGGGGAAAGGAAAGAGGAAGGGAAAGGAAAGAGGAAAGGAAAGGATTTGTTTGTTTTGCATTGACTTCCCTGTATTATTCTTTAGGGGCTGAAAGTCTTACAATCATGTTTTACAGACTTTCTCGCCTCCAACCTTCTAGAGGTGCTTACCATCTGTGGGTGATACACACCTGTAAGAGGTCTGGAAGGCAGTGGCAGATGAGGTGGACTCAGATTTGTGGAGTGTCTTTGTAGTGGCCTCTGCCTGCCAGTCCCCTCTCTTGCCTTGCCTGCCTCTGGAGAAGAGTAGATCCCTCGCCTATTTTATTTTCTTATGGTCGTATCTAACTTGAGCATTGAGAGCGATCCTCCTCTCCAGAAATGCAAAGCATTTACAAATCACTGTGGCATATAGTTTGTTGGACTGCCAAATATTTTACAGGGAATAAAGAAGGATGGGGAATAAGGACTGTGTATGAGGGAAGTTCTAATCTAGCATGCACATTTGGGGATGGAGCCCAGGATTACTCCACTGTGAACTGATCAGGGAAAAGAAGGAGCTAGCAAAGGAGACTGATTAGGAGGAGTCACTAGTGGAGGAAAAACCCTAGGATACTGTGTCTGGAATCAAGGGAGGGAAGTGTTCCAAGTGAGAGAGCGGCATCGTGGTTTCCTATGCTACATGGAGATCGATAGAAACACTTGCTGTGTTGGTTCAACATTTGTTCAGCTGAAAGGAAGAAAGGAAGAAAGAACTGACTGCCCGACTTTTATAACAGGAGGAGACTCTGGGAATATCAAGTATAGGCAATTCTTTCCAGATATTTTCTATAAAGGGAACATAGGGCTTATCTGGTGATAGAAATGGGGTCCACAGGGTTTATGAAGATGGAAGAAATAAAAGAATTTTTTATGAGAATGACAAAGCAGATAAGGACAATTTGATAGTGGAAAAGACAAGAAAATTCATGTGGTTCTGTCCCTGAGTCAGTGAAAGAGGATACAATCAACACATAACTTGAAATTTAGGCCACAGACGGGGCTGTAGATACGTGACCACAGCTTCAGAAGTGAACGATAAGTGAGTGTAGCAGGAGTAATGGGTGCAGAATTTCTTTTCTAATATCTCTGATATTCTGAGGTAGACAGGACACCCATCCATGAACTGGGAGTGAGGAACGAGGAGGATGTACAGGGAGATTGAGGACAGATGAGGGGGTATGGAACAGTCTTCCAAGGGAGTGAGAGAATGAAGGAGTTAAGGAAATGCAGGCTGATTGCCAGTCAGGTTGGAGAGTCCGTGTGATATTCAGCATCAGAGATAAAGTAGACCAGTCGGCCCAGGAGCTGGCTAATGCCATATACGTGTACATTCAAGGAAAGAAGTACTGACACATTGAGAAGATGTACCATAGTTTGCCCTGGACTCCTTCACGCCAGCTGGCCGGCACAGAGTCCAATCACTAGGGTATCAAGGACAGTCAGGATTCATGGAGACACAGTAAGAAGAGTCCAGTTCTGGGACATCTGGGTGGCTCAGGTCCTGGGATCAAGCCCCACATCAGGCTCCCTGTAGGGAGCCTGCCTCTCCCTCTGCCTGTGTCTCTACCTCTCTCTCTCTCTCTCTCTCTCTCTCTGTGTGTGTGTGTGTGTGTGTGTGTGTGTGTCATGAATAAATAAATAAAATCTTAAAAGAAAAAAAAAAAACAGAAGAGTCCAGTTCTTACCCCAATGGTGGCATCATCACCATTATCCACACTTCAGTAGGAGACACAGTGAGCGCTATGATGCCACAGCTCTCTCCTTGGTTCAGTGCTTCCGAGTCCTATTGTGCCCAGGCATTATGCATGTAAATTCTTTTTTTTAATGCATGTAAATTCTTAATTTGTTAGACCCTAAACCCACATTAAAATTACTTGTTTATATTTTTGCTTGTGTTTCCTTCCGTCAATCATTGTCACTCTATGACAACCATGACATCCTTATATAAATAGGTTTTTTTTAAGTTATAATTCCCATGGTTGTTTATTCTTTATTCTATATTTAAACTGTTTACCACAAGTTCTTTCATTCTGACTTTATTATTCCATAGTTATTTTTAAAATGTTTGAAATATTTAAGACAAAAAGTTAGAAAGGCCAAGATAGTGAATAGACATGTACTCATCACAACTTAAGAACAATATATTAATACAGTGTATACAACTCTGCTCACAGGCCCTGCCCTCTATGCAGAATTATTATTATGTTATGCTTAGTGATTATAATACGCACGTATGGGATCCCTGGGTGGTGCAGCTGTTTAGCGCCTGCCTTTGGCCCAGGGCGTGATCCTGGAGACCCCAGATCGAGTCCCACGTCAGGCTCCCTGCATGGAGCCTGCTTCTCCCTCTGCCTGTGTCTCTGCCTCTCTCTCTCTCTGTGTGTGTCTCTCATGAATAAATAAATAAAATCATTAAAAAAAATAATTTTAAAAACCAACTTAAGTATATCTACAGTTACCATCACTAGGCTCACTGTTTAGTGGGATTTCAAACTTCATACGAATGATAGTGTACTGCACATGTCCCACTTAACTTTCTCTCCCCTGCTATGCTGTGAAGGTTAATTTCCACAGTCTTAAAATTCACCCGAACAATTTTGTTAAAGTTCTCATATGCCAGTACCCTGGGAAAGTCATGGAACTTACTGATTGATAGTGTGTCTTTGTAATCATGGGTACATGGAGTTTCTGCGTGGTTTGTACCAGCTTGTCACCATTGTTTATTGATAACAACAAGATTGATAATGGTAAGCCAGAAGGCTTTACTGCTAAGCTGTTTGCATAGAAAAAACATGCCTGTGTGACCAGTATGATAGAAGAAACCCAACCGAAATTCCATTTTGTACTTCTTGATTCTGAGATATTTTGTGCACAACCTGATGATTTCTGATCAAAAGGAAAAACACAGAAAAATATTTACATATTTCTCCTATATTGAAGTAGGGAAAGAGGCGCTATGACCTGGCATCTCAAGACCCCATAGATGAGACAATTTGGGGTTATAAAATAAACCCTTAATTTTTTTTTAAGATTTTATTTATTTATTCATGAGAAAGAGAGAGAGAGAGAGAGGAAGAGACACAGGCAGAGGGAGAGGCAGGCTCCCTGCCAGGAGCCTGATGTGGGACTCGATCCCAGAACCCCAGGATCATGCCTGGGCTGAAGGCGGGTGCTCAACCACTGAGCCACCCAGGTGTCCTAATTAACCCTTAATTTAATGTTGAGATGTTGTCTTCTTTCCTGAAATGAATTGTTGATTGGTAAGCATTGTCATTTTGGGTCCTAAAAGTCTTTTTTAGCAACAGTGTCTACCTACTACTGTGCACTTACCATCATTATATTTGTGAAACTAATTCACGTTGATAGAGACAGCATTAATTACTTCATATTTCCTGCTGCTTAGTATTTCTATTGCAAGAAAATACTGTCGCTTATTATTTCATTATATATAGGATGTGTTTTATACTGAAATCATTGACTCAATTAGCAGTTTAGTATGCATCTCTTCATGAATTTGTTAAGAATTGAGCTGCTATATCAAAGGATATATACCCTTCAATTTCATTAAATTTTGCTTAAATGACAAGCTCTTATATGAATTTGTATATCAGAACCAATATATGTGCTCCTATTCTTCTCATCCTAGGAATTTTTTTTTTTAATTTTTAGGTTTTTTACCTGTTAACCAATTTATGAAAAGTCACTGGGTTTATAATGTGATTTTCCTGAATCACTAGTAAGCATTGTTTTACACATTTATTGGCCATAAGTACTTCCTCTTTTGTGAATTACTTTTCTTTTTTTTTTCTCTTTTTCTTATTTTTTTTTCTACTTAGGTTGTCTTTTCTATTCATTTGTATAATTTCTTTGCATCATTGATATAATGACTGTTTTTATAAGTACAGAAAATATCTCATGTAAATCTAAGGCCTATATTTGAGAATTTTAAAAATACATGTTTTTAAATAAACTTTGGGTTGGTTTCTGCTTGCCTTATGCTTTCTTCAAAAAATACATAAATATCTTGAGATCTTAAAGATACTTTCATATATTTTCTTAGGAATTCTAAAATCTTAGAAGTTTCACATTATATTTTTAGTCCTTCTACAATTAACTTTATTGTTGGTGATAAGTTGGAGACACTTTTTTCCTCATATTTATAATAAACTGTATCAGTTTTTTTTTTATTGGCATAGTGCCTTAAAAATATAAATCACATTAATGCGTTTTGGTTTCCTTTTTAAGATTTTATTTATTTATTCATGAGAGACACAGAGAGAGAGAGAGAGAGGCAGAGACACAGGCAGAGGGAGAAGCAGGCTCCCCATAGGGAGCCGGATGAGGGGCTCGATCCTGGCACCTAGGATCACGCCCTGAGCCGAAGGCAGATGCTCAACTACTGAGCCACCCAGGTGTCCCTGCAGTTGATTTTTGGTAGTTTTTTTACTTTATTAAACTTTATTATGTTAAAATATTCTTGCATTCTTGAGTTTAAACTCAATTTCAGCCTGACTTTTGGTTATATTTCTATATTTAATTTGGGTTTTTCGATGTTTACATCTATGATCATAATTGAGATTATTTTTGTGCATCTTTGTGGAATTTTGGTTTCATAATTTACTAGTTTATAAAAGAAATTGAAAAATAACACTTCTTTTTATCCTCTGGAAGAATTTGGGTCAATTTGGGATTTTCCGTTCCTGGAATGCTAATAGGACTCTTTAATACATATATCGGGGGTAGATTTTTTATTGTAAGGCAAGTCTTAAACATTTAATTTATTTTATATTTCTAGAAAGATTTTATATTTTCTACATAGCATGTAGTCTTTCTTAGGAGATAATTTATCTTTCTTTTAGAATAAGCATCACAAAATTTTTCTTAGAATTTGCTTAGCTTCAGCTCCTCCACCCATAAATGTAGCTGATCTTCTGACATACCCTCCAGACTTTCACTTCTCTATATTCATGACTAAATCCTGACTGATAACGTACAAAAAATACTTTGGGAAAGAGAACCTGGAGGACAAGAAAATGTTTTCCAAGTAAGATAGGAAAAGAAAAGAGGGAAATCAGCTGTATGCTTTTAATAGGAACACTCCAACTTTAAAGAGATAGAATACAAGAAAGCCAAAAAAAAAAAAAAAAAAAAACAAGAGGCTAATACCAATGGAAAAGCACTGTAGCTAGAGTAATAACAGCTATGATCAATAACTGAAGAATAGTAGAAACGTGAGTATGCTCAAATATGAAGCAATATAAAATCCCGATAGCTGTATTAATATCAGTTAAAATATATCAAGTCTATCCTTAATAAAAAAAATTATCATGCAGCTGTAAAAATCTAAATTTGCATGTGATTGGTAACAGTTTGAAAGTAGATAAAAACGAAATTACAGAATTGAGATGAATAAACCAATAAGTAAGCAAGAAATCTGCCATAGATGGAAAAACCATTCTACCCCATTCTAATTACCTTAAAAATATGTCCTTTGGCTATAGAATTTAAATTATGGTGTTATTTGTCCCATATTTCAATAATCAGTTATGTATCCTGTTTAGATTTGGGTTTATTTGGAGGAGCAAAAATACATGGTGCTACATGGTTCCCATTATCATGTTAGATGTAATGTCTGGTTGTTCTACTTTAATTTATGTTATGATTGGTCAAGATTTTTGACTAATCTATTTATTATGAAGCTTCCCATAAGCCTTTTACCTGTTTTATTGTCGTTGATTATTGTCTCCACTCATTTCATTAAATTTGGCAAATGGCAATTTTAAAATTCTATCGTTCCTTCTTTATTTAATTGAAACTATTCTACTCAATCTCTGTACTCTAAAATATGCTTTTTGGTTGCTTTTGCTACATATGTTTAAAATGGTTTTGTTTGTTATTTAGGAGTTTTTCCATTGATGAAACACAAACCAAACTGACTCAAACAAAAGGAACACATATCAACTCTGGAAAGCTTTATAAAAGGGATACTTCTGGACCAGTTTTTTTCAGTGCTCACACCATATTCCCCAGAGAGAGACCTGATTCAAGACCTATAGCTTTGAATTTTTGGGTCAGTTCTATCTTGATATTTCACTTGTGGGGTCTCTACATAGATGGTTTCATATTTCTACCACACCCTTTTCAATGCTAGAGTTTGCTGTATCAAAATTCAAAAAGAAGTCCAAAAATTAAACCTCATTGACTTTAAGTGGCCTTGTTCAGGTCAAGGACTTATCCTAAAACACAGAGACCATTGGTATACTTTTTTATTTTTCTTCAGCTCACTACCTGCTTATTTTTTGGGTTTTGTTTGTTTGAGGGTTTTTTTTGTGTGTGTGTTTTTGCTTTGTTTTGTTGGTTTTCAGAGAAAATAGAAATATAACATATTGCTCACAGTTAGTCAAGCCCTTTGTTTCTCTTTCCTTGAATGGTTTCTCAGGCCTTTGGCAGAAAAGTAGCATTCAAAATTCCATCATTGGAGAGGGCATAGCTGTTTTGCAATTTAAAAATTCTTACAGGGTCGCCCAGTGACTCAAACAAGCATCTGCTTTCGGTTCAGATCATGATCCCTGAGTCCTTTGCTGGAGCCTCAGGTCAAGCTTCCTGCTCAGCAGGAAATCTGCTTCTCCTTCTCTCTCTGCCTTCCCCCTACTTGTGTTCTCTCTTCTCTGTCAAATAATTAAATAAAATATTTATAAAAAAATAAAAAATAAGTGAAAAGCCTTACATTGATGTTCCTTCCTCACTCCTAGATTGTCCTCAAACACTAACGCTTTTATTCCAAGGTACCCTTGGTAGGATTTTTCAAGACATTATTGCTTCTTGAAGAGAAATCTATTTGCACTCTCAAATAGAAGTATATTTTCTTGACTTTCTGTGATTTAATTCAAAATGTAATTGTATTTTTCGAAAGATTCAATTTTTGTGTCACAATCATTTTTTATTGTATTAGAGATAGCAGTTGTTTCTATTTTCAGGTTATTTTTGTTGATTTAATGGGTCTCAAGGTAAGGTAAGTTTATTCAGTATTATTATTATTATTATTATTATTATTATTTAAGATTTTATTTATTTATGTGAGAGAGAGAGAGGTAATGAGTAGGGAAGAGAGGGAGAAGCAGGCTCCCTGCTGAACCAGGAGCCCAGCCTGGGGCTCTATTCCAGGACTCTGGGACCATGACCTGAGCAGATGCTTAACCTACTGAGCCACCCAGGTGGCCCTATTTAGTATTAGTCTGAGAAATTTACTTCACAAAGCTTATAAATGATATGAATTAGATTAGATATATGTGCTACAGACACATTCACAAGGACATTTTTAAAAATAATCTTTATGTTTATCATGATTGGTGTAAGTTTCTCTCAACTGAAAAAGTAATTGGTTATAATTAGTTAAAATGTATCTAGGTTATTGATCTAGATACTTGACATGATGCACTGATTATTTTTTAGCATTTAAAATATATTTATACTCCACCTGTTTAAAAAAATGAAATACTTTAAAAAATTACTTCAGCTTGAAAAAAAATGATAAATCTTGAACAAAGAAAAAATATAGAAAGTTAAATAAGAGAGAATCAGTCGTCCTTTTTGCAAATATATTTATTTTTGAAATTATCTCAATCTTCTAGAATTTATAATAAAGCAGTATCTTGCAAATGTCTGTATTTCTTTTAGACTTCACAGGCTTTGACCTCATAAATAACTGATTTTTTTAGGCAAAATTTCTCCAATGTTTTAAAAATTCATGTTCTCTTTCAATAGATATAAATATCTCAAAATAGATGTGCATTATTTTGAGATATAGTTTTTTTTTTAAGTAAACTTCATGCCCAGCATAGCCCCCGACATGGCACTTGAACTCATGAGCCTGATCAAGACCTGAGCTGAGACCAAGAATCAGATGCTTAACTGAATCAACCACCCAGGTGCTCCTATTTTGTGGATTCTTAATTGCAGAAAGCAAATTATCTTTGTATACTCTCTGTCTATATACATAGGTATTTTTTAGTTAGATATAAAGTACAGTAAAATATGAAAAATGCTTTTTCAAGTTATGCATGATCTAGAGAATTTATATTCAAATATATGCTAGCTAAAAATTGCTATTTAGACAGACATCCTTTTTTTTTTGCCTGAATATAGTTTTAGTTTTTATGAATTGACTAAAGACTTTAAATATATATTTTCAACATCATTTTTATATTCTTCCAAAATACTTTACCTTGAAAAAAACTAGTAATGCCTTACACTATTACCAACACCAATCTTTTTTTTTTTTCTTTTTTAAGATTGTATTTATTTATTTGTGAGAGACACAGACAGACAGAGAGAAAATCAGGCTCTCTGTGAGGAGCCTGATACAGGACTGGATCCCAGGACCCTGAGATCACAACCTGAGCCAAAGGGAAATGCTCAACCACTGAGCCACCCAGGTATCTCACCAATCTGATAAATATCCTATTAAGTTCCTTATATTTGGAGGATTTGTAAGAAACATCAAGAGTTTACTCTTTGATAAGACCATTACGTAGAACCAAAATTTTTAACTTTAGGTGTATGATTGTATGATTTTAGGGGGTGGGGAATGTTGGTGGTAATAAAAATAGTATGATTGTATGATTGTATGATTTTTGGGGTGGGGAATATTGGTGGTGATAAAAATAGTAGCATGTGAATAAAAGTCTTTAAATTGTTAATAAAAGTTTTGTTGGTAGTAATAATTAATTGAGGAATACTAGCACAAATTTCCTATGTCAAGGTGAAAATTTTATGCCAAGTATTTGATGCCCTTCTTCACAGATGCCAATTGCAGTGGTTGAAATCTTTTTAAAACCATGTTATAGTGATAGAAAATTATTAAAAAAAACATGGAGACTGAACTAAAGATGTTAAGAGTTTTAAACCAAGCAAAGCTGAAAATAATTATTTAATTATATGCTATAAACTGAGAACTGATGAACTGATGATAATATATTTTTAAAGATTTTATTTATTTATTCATGAAAGACACAGAGAGAGGCAGAGACACAGGCAGAGGGAGAAGCAGGCTCCTCAAGGGGAGACTGATGTGAGATTCGATCCTGGGACTCTGGGACCACTCCCTGAGCCAAAGCAAGATGCTCAACCGCTGAGCCCCCCAGGCATCTCTAATGATGATAATATTAATCCAAATAAAAAAGATCCAAACTACTGATCAGAATAATTATTAAGGAGAAACTTTTCTAAGAGAACCACAAATATCCTGAAATTAATTAAAACCAAACATGTATATGTGTATACCTAATAGATGGTATGTGGATAGATAAATACATTTAATAAATACTGCAGGCAATAGTTTATAATGGTGCTAGGTTTGGGCAGCCTTTTCAAGTCACTATGTCTCTATTTTCTTGAAATCGTTATTAAGCTCTTCAAAGAGAAGGCCGACTTCAACATCTCTCCAAAGAGAAGAAGCTTAATACAGGGTTTCAATAATCCAGGAGCAATGACAGTATAACATAACTTGTCTAATGATACATATAAAATTTCAGGTTGAACTAAGAAATAAACACAAACATTTCCAACACAGTCATGTCATGCTATCCCTTCAGTTCCTTTTTCATCTTTGGGGCAAAGCATTAGTTTACTGACCCTTCCCGGAGAACCATGAGGTTTCCCGCTCCCTCTCTCTCTTTCACTTCCTACCCTCACTGCGTCTTGCAGGTTAAAATCATCACTACTGCCTCAGGACAATTTGTGTGATGAGTGTATCTAAGGGTAAAGTATTTCCCTCATGTCCACTGATTATGGTTTGTGTTCACTTACAAATCACTTCAATGCAACAAGCCAAGTTATCTCCAATGACCCCAAAGATGCTATATTTTTAGAACTAAAAATTCTTCCCCAGGGCACCTAGGTGACTCAGTTGGTTAAGTGTTCAACTCTTGATTTCAGCTCAGGTCATGATCTCAGGGTCGTGAGACTGAGCCCAGAGTTGGGCTCTGTGCTTGAGCGTGCTTGAGACGCTTTCTCCCTCTTCCTCTCCCTCTTCCTCTCCCTCTTCCTCTCTCTCTTCCTCTCCCTCTCCCCCACTTGCACACTCTTTCTCATTCTCTATCTCTCTAAAATAAATAAATAAAATGTTTTAAAAATGTCTTCCCCTTTTAAAGATTTTTTTTTCATTTTACCATCCTTTCAGTTTTAATATGAGTCAAATTTAATATATGAACACCAGAGAATTTATCCAGAAAAAAAAGACACAAAATAAAAGCATTTATTCACTCAACAAAAAATGAATGCCAACCCATTATATACTGAACACTGTCCTGCAGCAATGTATCAGACAAAAGTAATTACTTCCCTCAAGGCAATTACAACATATTGTGAATTAAAGTGTTTTAGTTAGGGTTCTCTAGAAAAACAGACCCAATAGAATATACAGATGCCAATATATCTTTATCTACCCACCAGTCTATTTCTCTCTTGAGAGATTTATTTTAAGGGATTAGATCACACCATTGTGCAGGATAGCAAATTCAAACTCTGTAGGGCAGGCAGACTGGAAATTCTGGTAAAAGTTTCTGTTGCACACTTGAGTCTGAATTCCTCAGAGTAGTAGGCCCACCTATGGCACTAATGATGAAAGACTCTGAATAGTAAAAATGTGCTTTTGTGCAACTCTTAGGTTCTGTAGCTGTTGCTGCTTCTCCTGCTGCTGCTGTTGGATCCATATGGTTGGACAACATCTGTGGGTAGTGCATGGGATAATTCCTGAAGAAAGTAACACAGCCACTTTCATATCTGGAAGAATGACAAATCTTAAAATAGAGAGTGGGCTGGGAATGTAGCCCTAGGCTCGGATGAGAAGAGAAATGTCACCTCTCTCTTCCTGATTTGGAAATGATTATGAAAATCCCTGATGGATACAAATTTGCCCAGTCACATGGTGGCATTTAAGATCCAGGTGGATGTCTACTCACAAAAGGACCCAAGTGGTGGAGTCTTGAGACTGGGAAGTATGAAAGCTTCCTCGTATTTGTCATCAAATATTCAGTATCAAAATTACCCTTCAGTTATTTCCAGCTTGATCATATCTCTGCCATGAGATATTAAGGAATTATCTTTGGTCCCACTTTTTCCTGTCACACAACGTTGCCTAAGATAAAGGGAAATAATGAGATAGTATACTACTTAGTAGCCCACGCTCTAGAATCAAACTACCTGGTTTCAAATCCTTACAACACTGCTTTCTAGCTTTGTGAATTTTTCCTGAGTTTTCATCTGCAAAATTAAAATAATAGTTGTCCTAGAAGTATTAGTGACCTTTATGTTTGAGCTGATCAATACAATTCACCCAAACTGGCTATTGTGTATTACTATAGGAATGGGCACGAGGCTTATATTCATAAGTCAATGCAAAAGAGAAGCAATTTGTATTACTTATTATGAACATGGTAAGATGTAGCTTTAGAACATGATTACAGCCAGCTTGCAGATATGAGAAGAACTCCAAAGCTGAAAGCCAAAAACTGAGAAATCCATCATGGCCATCACGCTGGATCTAGAGCCATTGAATGTTAAATGTAATATAAAATAATCTATTTTCTTTAAGCATATTTGGGCTAGATTTCATTCATTTTCAATTCCTAAAATTCATTAATTTTATTAAAAATAAATATTAGGGGATCCCTGGCTGGCTCAGAGGTTTAGCACCTGCCTTTGCCCAGGGCACGATCCTGGAGTCCCAGGATCGAGTCCCACGTCGGGCTCCCGGCATGGAGCCTGCTTCTCCCTCCTCCTGTGTCTCTGCCTCTCTCTCTCTCTCTATGTCTATCATAAAAATAAATAAATAAATAATAAATAAATAAATAAATAAATCTTTTAAAAAAATAAAAATAAATATTAAATCAGATCAAATGAGTTATGAGCAAAGACCAAGGCTAACCAAGGATTTCAAATATTCTGATAGTAAATCTAGTAATTATTCAAGGTAATGAAGTTGTATTTTTTTAAGAAGCACAGATAAGATTTGTGATACCAATCTTTTTCATGTCATGACATAAACAAAAAATCAAAACATTTCAATTAAAACTGAGATAAAGGAGACTTCTCACCACTAGATCTGGAGCTCCAATTGTCCCAGTTCCTGCCTTGGCTCCCCTGGTGGAGGAAGGGGTTATAACCATCTTGTTCACACCTGTAAACCATTCATACCACACCTTCACTGAGTGTCACAGAGTTTGTGAAGTTCTGTTCAAGAAAATTATAACATAGGAGGTAAGCATGGAAGGAAAAGAAAAACATACAAAATGTTTTTGTCCCATGAATGCAGAGAAGAGAAATACCAAATATCTGTCCCACATCAGGCTCCCTGCATGGAGTTTGCCTGTGTCTCTGCCTTTCTCTGTGTCTCTCATGAATAAATAAATAAAATCTTTTTTAAAAATCAAAAAATAAAAAAAATAAGAGGTTGAGGATTTCACAATAGCCTTAAAATTCTGCTTATATATATTATACCACAGCATTATCTAAAACAAAATTATTAAAAATGTAAGAACATCATAGCAGATAAATACTGACCAATTGCGGTTGTCATACCAAGATATCATATAAAAAGACTTTAGATAGAAAGGAGAATATCACATTGCAATAAGAAAAAAAAGAAACCCACAAAAATATAAATATAATTAACATTCATGTACCTAAAAATACAGGTTCAAATTTTCTAAAGAAACAGATACTGGAATTACATGGAGAATTAAAATAAAACAACATGGGCAGCCCGGGTGGCGCAGCGGTTTAGCGCCGCCTTCAGCTCAGGGCCTGATCCTGGAAACCTGGGATCGAATCCCATGTCAGGCTCCCTGCATGGAGCCTGCTTCTCCCTCTGCCTGTCTCTCTCTCTCTCTCTCTCTCTGTCTCTCATTAATAAATAAATAAAAAATATTTTAAAATAAAATAACATATTCAATGTGATTAATATTTATTTTTTCATTATTACAAGTGTACTCTTGAATCCCTGTCCCCTATTTCCCTCCATCCCCCCACCCACCTCTCCTTTGGTAACCATCAGACTGTTTTCTATAGTTAAGAGTCTGTTTCTTGGCTTCTTTCTTTCTCTACTTTCCTTTGCTCATTTGTTTTGTTTATTAAATTCCCCATATGAGGGAAATCATATGGCATTTGCCTTTCTCTGCCTGACTTATTTTGCTTAGTATTATACTCTCTAGCTCTATCCATGTCATTGCAAATGGCAAGATTTCATTCTTTTTTATGGTTGAATAATATTCCATTCTGTACATATACCCCCATCTTCTTCATCTATTTATCTATCAATGCACACTTGGGCTGCTTCCATAGTTTGGCTATTGAGAATAATGCTTCAGTAAACCTTGGAGGGGGAAGTTGGGTATGTATTCCTTTCAATTAGTGTTTTTGTTTTCGTTTTTTTGGTAAATAGTAGTACAATCCTGGATGATAGGGTAATTCTGTTTTTAATAGAACTTTTAACAGTACAAAATATGCATGCTTTTAAAATTGACATCAAACATTTGCTAATATTGTCATCTTATATTCCAGAAAGAATAGCTTAAGAAACTCTGGGCACTCAGTGTTATGTCTCTGACAACAAAATAACGAAAGTAGAAATAATTAAAAATCAGATTGTTTAAACTCAATGATACGACACTTAAGAAGTGAAAACATTCTCATAAATTATCCATAAGTTATCATGGTAATTAAGATACATTTAGAAGTAGGTCACAGTGAAATCACTGTATTTAAAAGCTTTGGGAAGCAGACAAATTGTTTCTATGAATAATCTGTAGCTTTTAATACATATAGAGAAAGAAAAAGTTAAAAATAAGTGGAGCAACACTCAACCCAGGAAGCAAGAGTAAGGTATGTGCATAAATTTCATAAGTTGGAGAATAAAAGAAACTGACTCCAAAATAGAACAAAACAAAAATGTAGCTCTTTAAAAATCATAATAAAATATTAAAAAAGAAACCATAGGATAAACTAATCAAAGTCAAAATAAAATAAAACTAACAAAAAACAGTAAAGACACCAAGACAGTCCAATAGTAAGTGTAAAATAAGGATGTTAAATTTAACTACATATATACTTGGGATTTAAAAGTCATAGGACAATTTTATGAAATAATTCAGGGATCAAAATTTGAAAACACAGACACAATGGATGTATTTCCAGATCAACATAAATGACCACATTAATTCAATAATGTAAAATTCTAAAAACAGACCAATGAGCAGAACGTGTTGTATAAATAGGAAAATTTCAAGTATACACATATACATATAGAGCCAAATTTTACTAACACTTCAGAGAACAAATAATCCTTAATTTTTACCTTGCACAAACTTTTGCAGAGTAAAATGGATAGCTACCAGATTTATTTATCCAATTTACATGATCTTTATACCAAAATTAGTGAAAGATTGTGTAAGAAGAGAAAATCACATAAATTAGCTCCTTTATATCAATATAAATGCTAGCCATTTTTATAATTTGGCAAATTAAATCCAGCAGTTTATCCATGAAAAATCATGATCATTGAACTTTACCCATTGAATGTAAGAAGGGCTTATCAAGATATCAAGCAATGCAATTTATGACCTTAACAGAAAAATAAACACAATTGTCTCGGAGGCAAGAAAAGCATTTTCTAAATTCACAGATTCAGTGAGTGGCCAAGCTAAGTGTGAGTTTAAACCCAGGCCTGACTGTGAATTACACAGTAATTCGCAAGTAAGACATTTACTTACTTACTTTCTAACACACCATGGGACCGGAGAGAAAAAGTTCAAAATCCCTCTAATTTTACCATGCCCTGTGCTGTTTTGTACTTGTATCACATCCTAATCAATGTGAATCTCCAAGTCTCTATACTTTGTTCTTTTAATCATCTACTTTGACCTTCCTTTCCATCTCTATCATGCAGTATGTAATTGTCTGCCTTATTCTGACCTCTCCCTTAATTGACCTGCCAGGTTTCTAAGCCCCCTGCGTAAAACAGATCGGTATATAATGGCTCATGTTCTAAAACTACTTCAGGAATGCATCCACAAAGTAATACAACATCAAACCACAAAATATTTTCACATTTTCCTAAATTACAAAAATAACCCGACCACAATGACTCAGATAACTAATTAGAAACTGAGCATTGCATAAATTATCCACAATATAAATATAGTCAAATCTTCCTTATTTCAAACTAAATCAAGTAACTACATAGCTACTACCTAGATTTCTATTTGAATTAAAATTTATTTATCGATACCTCTGATTTCCTTAAAGGCTATATAGTATAGATTCTATTGGTATTTTATACTTAAGAAATAATCATCACTTATTTTGGCGTAAAATTTAAAACAATCTTCTGTTGGAGACAAACTAGCCAACAGATTACGACAGAAAATAATGCTCCCATTTCCCTCACTGCATTTCCCACTGTGGAAATATACCCAGAATCAAGAAACACAATATTTTATGTAGTTGAATTTGCAGGGAGAAGGTGCAACAGTGCCTAAAGCCATAATTTGTAATAGCACACTAAAAAATAATTCATCAACCACAGATGGAGCTCAAATTATCTGCAGAACCAAACTGGAAATACCTGTAACTTCGAGGTAGTTCAGAAGGTAATAAAGGCAGTTGGCAGATTCTTCACCAAATGTTCCTTCTGGAGTCCTGTCGACTCTCTTCAAAGATAACATCATCCTACTGCCAGATTTGGCGTGCTGATTTGGAGAAAACCTCCTGGTATTTTTTTCTATACTGATAGGAGTTTAAAAGTAACCAGGCATTTTTCTGGCACCATGTAACTTACCTTACCTGCCATTAATGTTCCAACACAGACTTTCTATTTTTCCTCTAAGAGCTAAAGATGAGTAAGGGTCTGTGGAAAAGATACCTTGTTAATTTTATGTTGGTTTTCTTTGGGGAAGTTCTTTTCTTTTTTTCCCTTTCTTTTTTTTTTTTTTTTTTTTTGAAAATATGTTAAGACCCATTTACAGATTAGACTAGCAAAGTGATATAAACCTTTTAAGTTATTTTTAAAGATGGATAATCATTACATCACTATTTGGAAAATTAATAAAAAATTATATGAGAAGCAGTCTACTAAACAAAACTCTAGACAAAAGGACTGGTAAAAAAAAAAAGGATGGATGAGGAGGTGGTAATATTTTTTCCCTACTCTTTTATAATTATAAAAGTATAGGTTGGGGCACCTGGGTGGCTCAGTTGGGTAAGTGGTCCACTTTGAATTTCAGCTCAGGTCATGATCTCAGGGGTCATGGGATACAGCCTCCTGTGGGTAGTCTGAGTCTGTGGCTCCCTCTCCCTCTGCTCCTCCCCGGACTCCCTCTCTCTCTCTCTCTCTCTCTCTAAAATAAATAAATAACATATTTAACAAAAAATAGAGTATAGGTTATTTGTTCATCTCAAATCCTTTAGGGGAAATTCAAATAGGTTAACATTAGTATATGAATGAACATGTTGTAGGTGAACCAATTAATAAATACATGAAATGCAGAGAAGTGGTCTCTGAGAATGAGAACAACAGGCGAGGGAGCAGGGAAATAATGACACAGCCTTAAGACTGTCTTGATAGACCAGGTCCCCCAGGGTAGTTACCAGGACAGCAGCATAAACATCAACCAGTGACTTGTTAGGAATGCAAATTCACAGGATCCTCCCCAAAGCTATTGAATACAGAACTCTTAAATTTGTGAATCTGGAATCTGTCTTTTAAAAAGGTTTTCTCAAGGGATTCTGATGCATGGTGGAGTTTGAGAAGCACAACCTTAAAATCACCACCCACAGACGCTAGGATCTCTTACACAAAGGAGACTCTATGATCCCTCATTAAAATCCCATCCTTGGAGAAACTTAAATTTCTTTGCTCCTCTATCACTTCGTTGCACCTTTCTGGCAAACAGCAATCATGATTAAATCCAACTCAGTTCATGGCTGAATCTGGCTAAAGAAATACCTATAGACCTGCTTAGTCTCACTTTAAATTCACAACGACTAATGTCAGGTGGGCCTTTAGTGCTGTTCTGGGATCCCGCTACATGGCCTAGCGCATTCACTCTTCTATTCTCCTAGACTGTCGCATGCCTTCTCCTTATTCCATACCCTTCCAGGTCTCCTCTTCCATTCTCATTCTAGGGATAAGCATGTTTCCTATTTTTGGAGAAAATGGAAATTATCAGTCAGAAACAATGCAGTAAAGGATGCCATCACGGTGAATAAGTCATCCTGTAATGCCATGAAGAATGCTTTGGGCAGAAGCATTGCAGGCAGGAAAGGTAAATCCAAACACAGCTTAAGTGGAAACTCTATCTTCTAAGATAGGGATACGCAGTGTGGGCAATCTGCCACAGGGAAACAGATGAATCCCTTGGAGAATGATGCCATATTGGAGGCTCAGTGTGACCTCTGAGAATGCACACAGCAAGTGCCAACTTGCTGCTGGCAAGTCAGGCACTCAGCAGTAGGTATTGTTTAGTGAGCCCATGCATAACTTAGTTCCTGCTGCCACAGCCACTGTGTCCCTGAGCCAATTTTGTGAGGACAGAATGGTTAGGGAAAAGGTTGAATGGTGTCTACAGAACAGAATATTGTTTATCTAATTGCTAAGATTCTCTTTTGCTGAGATTTCCCCTGGGTTAACATTTATGTTGTACACATACCTCTGCACATTCTCTGTGAATTTGGAGAAGTCTATCCGTACTTTCTTCAGCAAAAATCCTTGTGTCAAATTTCCCAATTGTATTCCTTCCAAGTTACTCACCATCCAGCCAAACGATGCATCACTGCCCATCAAGCAGTGCAAATCTATATGTTTATAAATCTCTCCTTCCACCCAGGAAACATGAACAATCTAATGCGTAGCTTAAAAAATCTGCCCACTGGGAAGAACTTATTTTAGTTTTGTTCTTCAGAAGCATCCCTGTGTGGGGTTTTGGTACCCCAGCTGTTCCCTTCAGATGGTGCCGGGCATATCTTCCAAACCATATGTAAACTATGCCCACCTTTTATTTCTTCCTAAGTTGACACTTTTGATGAAGATATAGATGTGGATTGAGAGAGAGAGGAGGCAACGGAGCAGCAAAAAAGGACTGTGGGGATTTGAGTCACTTCTTGCAACATCCTTATACTACTAGGAATTATGAATCTCATAATTTGCAAACGCATAGTTTACATTATCACACAGAATAATCGTCTTAAACATCTGCTCTTAGGTTGCTTTATTCCTGCAACTCTTCACAATGGATATGCCCTTTCCTTATACGGGCGGATTAAGGTTAAAATGGTTTCTGTTTCAGATCCACCTCTAAAAGAAAGTTACCCCTAAAATAGAATATTACTTCTATCCAAAAAGGAAGAAACTCACGACAATTTGTTTCACTGGTTTTTGTCCTGTCTCATAGCCAACAAAGCAACAAGACACCCAGTCTCATACATATTTTGATCAAAACCTATGATAATGTTATATATAAACATAAATGCAACTGTAGAGATACATAGATAATCTGAACATTCTTTCCCATTATTATAATAATTTCAAGAAGGTTAAAAGGTAAACTAACAACAGTTATAAAAGTGACCTTATGCTCTTTGCCCCTGTTATTACAGTTTTGTATTCTCAGCGTGTGGTTATAACCACACTTGGCGATTACTTGGAGGATGTTTCGCCATATTCCAAATCAAGTAACTAGGGCAAATAAAGGTTGCTCCGATGTGATGAGTTATTTAAATGGTGCATGGCATAAATTGTCCTATTCTGGAACAGTCTAAGTATGAGAACTACAAGTGTTTGACTTATTGCTAAAGAAATTGTAATTTTTTTATAGTAATGAGTGTGAACTTTTCCTTTTAGTATCAGGCTGGTAAGCATATGATTGTGAATAAGAGTCCTATAGATTTTTTTCAATCATCTTCATACTCCTTTTACCTTACTCTCTGCTTAGTATTCTACAGACAGCTCTACTTCTCTTACGCTCTTCCTGCTTCTGTGGACACTGGTCTCACCATCTGTTCAGTCCATTCCATTGACACGCTCACTCTCCGCCTCAGCTGCAGGATACTTCACGTTTTAAATATGTTAGCGCAGAGACATAAAATCACAAATTATGTATGTTATTTTTAAAGGGAAGAGAGAAAAGAAAATATGCTATTTCCTTCTAAAATTCTTGTTTTCAAAGTTGTTATCAAGTCTTGGTAATTCGTTCATAAATAGACTACGATATTAACTTGTTTAATATGTACTGTTCCATTTAGAAGTGCTGATACTATGTAGCCAGGCTTTTTTTTTTTTTTTTAAGATTTTATTTATTCATGAGAGACACACAGAGAGGCAGAGACACAGACGGAGGGAGAAGCAGGCTCCCCACTGGGAGCCTGATGCTGGACTTGATCCCCGGACCCAGGGATCATGACCTGAGCCAAAGGCAGACACTCAACCGCTGAGCCACCCAGACGTGCCATGTAGCCAGGACTTTAAAGGAGCTCATGTTCCAGTTCTGAGAGACAAAAATAAACCAGTGACTGAGAGAGCAGTATTATTTCAGAGTAGAATAATTACAATGGAATAATAACTTTTTTAAAGTGTGTAAGATCTGATTCAGAATAACTAAAGTTGTGATGAAAAGAGGAAAATGTAACACATGCTGTTTCTGAGCAGGTCACACTAAAGCCGAGACAGAGAATGCAGAAGGGCCAGTTATTCTGAGGTCTGGTGGTGCAGGTTCCTGTTGGAGAAGAAAAGCTTGGAGGATGAAAAAAATAAATAAATAAAATAAATGTCAGGCTGGCGGAGACAGTTATGAAAGGAAAAATGTTCAGTAAAGAATCTAGGTAGTAGTCTGAGGGCAGGTGCTGCATAAAGACTTTAGCTGTTTTTCCTAAGTGTCATGGGAAGCTTTTGAAAACTTTTAAGCACAATGGTGACATAACCTAGTTTAAGCAGAAGATGAGAAATAAATTAAGAGGCTCTTAGTTGAAGAATTCTAGGTAAGCTATCTGGGGATTGTACTATGGTGGTGGAAATGAAGATGAGAAAAATAAATGGAATTAAATTTGATTTCTGGAGTAAAAATTATATGTCTTGCTCATGGATTGGAAAAGTGTTACGAACATCTGTGAGAAATAAAGAAATAGTTGTTAAATTACAGATAATAGCATTATTTGATCCTGTTCTTGCTCTGTGTCTCTTATGTGCTGAATATTTTCATTTGCTCTCTTCTCTCCCTCTCAATATCTATGCAAAATAGCCTCTTCCCAATACCATTAAATTATATGTCCATAAATATATTTATCCATCTGATTATTATGCATTGCTTGCATGTTAGCTTATTTTCTTTTACATTATATAACAATTCCTGTGATAAAAGTCCAATTTGAGGCAATGAACAATGAAATAAAAATAAATCCAATTTCAATAAATATAATTGTTTTAGTGAAATACCATTATGGCATTTTGCAGAACATCTTTACATTCAAAATTCCATGCTCTTCATCAATAAGTTTTATAGGGACCAGTAGATGACAAATCTAGAAATTAATGATTAAGTATTTGACAAGACAAAAGTAAGATAATTAGTTGATGGATCAAGAAAACGCCCTTTAAAATCTAAAAATAATTTTATAGAAAATAAGATAAATGGCATCTATACAAATAAGTAATTTTTATTCAGATTTCTATTAATATACAGTATTAGTTTCACGTATACAATATAGTGATGCAACACTTCCACATAACACCCGGTGCTCATCACAGCAAGTACCCTTCTTAATCCCCATCACTGACTTCACTCATCCCCCATCCAGCCTCCCCTCTGGTAACCATCAGATTGTTCTCTATAGTCAAGAGTCTGTTTCTTGGTTTGCCTCCTTCTCTTTTTTTCTTTGCTCACTTATTTTCTTTCTTATATTCCATATATGAGTGAAATCATATGGTGTTTGTCTTTCTCTGATGGACTTATTTCACTTAGCATGATACTCTGTAGCTCCATATATGTCTTCGCAAATGGCAAGAGTTCATTCTTTTTTATGACTAATATTCCATAATGTGTGTGTGTGTGTGTGTGTGTGTGTATTTTTACCACATCTTCTTTATCCATTCATCAGTTGATGGATACTTGGGCTGTTTCCATAATTCCAGCTATTGTATATAATGTTGCTATAAACATCAAGGTGCATGTATTCCTTTGAATTAGTATTTTTGTATTCTTTGGCGAAATATCTAGTAATATAGTTGCTGGATCATAAGGCAGTTCTATTTTTAAACTTTTAAGGAAACTATCTACAGTTTTCCACAGTGGCTGCACCACCAACAGTAGAGGGGAGTTCTCCATTCTCCACAACCTCGTTGATATCTGTTGTTTTTTGTGTTGTTGATTTTAGCCATTCTGACAAGTGTGACGTGATATCTAATTGTAATTTTGATTTGTACTTTCCTGATGATACAAATGATTTTCAATGCAGCTAGTTGTTAGGATTTGAGGAATATTTAATTAGAAATAATGAGATATAGAAGAAAACATATTCAAGGGAAAATTTAAGCAATGGAGTAATAAATATCCTGCATTAGAGATTTATTTGCATTCAAAAAATCACAGCCTTGATGAATTCTTGCACATGGACTGAAAATGAACCTGGTAGATTGGCATTTGTCAAAATTCATACCTAATGCAAATAAAAAGGAAAAATAAATAAATACGAGGTCACAGATATATAAGTATGATAGAAGCCAAGAATCAAAACATGGGAGTAAAAGACATAATTTGGAGCAATCATTATTTTGGAAATTTTAACAGTATTTTAACAAATGTGCTTCTTTATTTTTGTTCTCTTTTGTTTTCTCTACATGCTTTTCATCTCACAACTATTGACTTATATTATTAGAGTCCTCTGCATTCACATCATCTCTTTGTGTTTCACAAACTTCTTGACTCACAATCATTGTTCCCAATAGTTTATAGAATCTCAACACTTTCTTACCTTATTTAGTTATTTAATGACTTTTGTGAAACATATAAAATGGCATTTTCTCTACCCTGTACCTACCCTTGGTTAACAAAAGATGCAAATATATATATATTTAAGTTCAGCATCCATAGATCATAATTTTGTCTTCACTTTTTTCTTCAAAAATAGAAAATCAAATTCCCTTGACAATTTTGTTAAAAGATGACTACTGTAGCTATATAAGAAAAGTTAGAATATTTTAATGAAAGGTCAAAAAATACTTATGCTGTAACTAGATAGAATAATGATAATGTAGCTCTCTTTTTCATTAATGCATTGTGTTCATAGCAAAATGTGAATATCCAAACATTTCTCATGGCTTTGGAGGCATAGTGTTTATACACAGATCAACATAAAACATATCATATATTCATCTTTTCACCTATATCACATATAGTAGATTGGAAAAAAATGGTCTGCACAATTGGCAAAAGTTTTCCTTTTAGAAGAGATTAAAAAATAGTAAAGAAAACCCCATAAGCTAAAGTTACAATAAGCCATTCTAACACATGCAGTGGAGGCCAAGATCTTTTAGTCACAGGATCAAAACGAAAAAAAAAAAAAAAACATATTGCTGAAAAATTAACACAACTTTCTCACCTCTCAGTTTTGTGACTTTAGATAAGTTATTTAATCTATCTGGATCTGATTTATCATTCATAAAGTATAGCTAATTCTTATACCAAACTCATTGAATTATGTGAGAAATAAATGAGGAAATAAAGCAGAACTTTAAAACAGCACCTGGCACAGAATCAGTGCTCCATAAATGTTAGCTGTGATTAATGAATAATGAACACATGAACACCCACTCTTCGTCCCTCACTAAACTCTGAGAACTCCCAGAACAATCATGTCTGGCTAATTAGTATCTTTTTGGCAGATGGAAGTCATCTTCAGAGGGAAAAATAAACTGTCCCCAAGAAAAATCCTAAAGATACTTGTGTTTTAGCTTTCTAAACAAAACAGTGCCACTAGATCATCAAATCAAATTCACAGTTGATAAAGTAAATTAACTCACATGGTAATACCCAATCTTATTGATTTATTGATTTAGAGTGGGTGGGAAGGGCAGAAGGAGAGGGAGAGGGAATGAGGGAATCTTAAGCAGGCTCAATGCTCAACAAGGAGCCCAAAGCAGGGCTCTGTCTCAGGACCCCAAGATCATGGCCTGATCTGAAAACAAGAGTCAGTCACTTAAGACTGTGCCACCCAGGCACCTCCCCCTCCAGATGTGTTTTTAATGCATACTTCTAAAATATGTTGAGATAGCTAAGGAATCCCAAGTGCTTCAGGAAAATAATATCTAATAATAAGACAAAAACCAAAAGAAGTGAATAGAAAAGAATAACTTTTAGAAAATATATAAAGTCAGGGACAGAAATATTCAAAGGTGATATCATTAATATAACCTTTAAGACCCAAGACAGTGGTGTATCTATGAAAAATAGAATATGCTACTGCTATAAAGAAAGACCATTCACAGAAAAAAAGACCACTTAAAAAATAAAAATACAGGGATCTCTGGGTGGCTCAGCAGTTTAGCGCCTGCCTTCACCCCAGGGCGTGATCCTGGAGCCCTGGGATCAAGTCCCCACATCGGGCTCCCTGCATGGAGCCTGCTTCTCTCTCTGCCTGTGTCTCTGCCTCTCTCTCTCTGTGTCTCTCATAAATAAATAAATAAATAAATAAATAAATAAATAAATAAATAAATCTTTTAAAAAATAAAATTAACTTAAAAAATAAAAAATAACAATAAAAATGAAAATTCAATAGAAAGATTAGAAAGTAAAGATGAAATAGAGCAAAAAAGAAGAAAGATGAAAAATGTTACTAAATATATAAAAAGTTATAGAACCAGTGTGGAAAAAACTAAGCCTTAAATAATAAATTTCTAATAAAATTTTGATAAAGAAACATTGCCATGATTGTAAGAACCTACTATGTAAATATATCAGGGTAGTAAATAAGAATGGACCCAAATAAAGCCATACCTTTGTGAATTTTAGAACATTCAAAATCATGTAGAAATCTTAACAGGTCAGAGAGAAGAAAATAGACTTTTATATTTTCTACTGCAACAAGAAAGCTAGAGAACACTAAAATGATGTCTCAAACTTTTCCTAAAGGATTTTACATCTCTAGATTTTAACTAATTGTAAGAATAAACTAAATCAATACATTTCACAAAGTCAGTATCTCAACAAATGCCGCCATTTCAAAACTTTCTCAGAAAGTGCTAGAATATACACTGCACCAAAACAGGAGAATAAATCAAGAAATGGAAGACTCCAGAAATAGTAAAACTCCTACAAGAAAAAGGTGAGAGAAATCCCATTTTGGATAAGACCTACAGTAAGACTAGAAAATGTACATCCACAGATATACATATAATATACTAGAATATACATATAGACACACATATATATTTATAGACACACATATACACATATTTATATACACCAAATGATCACTCATCCCAATCATAATGGAAGTTTTGGAAACTAGAAATTTATGTGTTGAAAAAAAAGGAATAAAATTAGCATATTTTCATCCTTCATAGTAAAGTAAAACCATAAAAGTCCTTCAAGTGGAAAAAAAAAAAGAATATGATTAGAATATTAGTTAGATGGGGCGGTCCGATGGCTTAGCAGTTTGGTGCTGCCTTTGGCTGGGGTGTGATCCTGGAGTCCCGGGATCGAGTCCCATGTCGGGCTCCCTACATGGAGCCTGCTTCTCCCTCTGCCTGTGTCTCTGCCTCTCTCTTTCCATTTCTAATAAATAAATAAAATATTTTTTAAAAAAGAATATTCATTAGAAAAGTGAGGGGCTCCTGGGTGGCTCAGTGGTTGAGCAACTGCCTTTGGCTCAGGTCATGATCCTGGGGTCCTGGGATCCAGTCTTGCATCAGGCTCCCCATAGAGAGCCTGCTTCTCCCTCTGCCTGTGTCTCTGTGTATCTCATGGATAAATAAATAAAATCTTTTTTAAAAAAGTATGAGAGTATTCTTTTAGATGGTGTGTAAGACTAGCAAGTTCTGACAGCCTATACACTTGATTTGAGTTCTGGCCCCACTGTTTTTCTTATTGTCTCACTATGTTGTAAATTCTATGAAGTTATGAGTCATTCTCATTCACATCTGTGTCAATTATAAGCCCTGCCTTGACACAGAATGTAGCTATTAATATTTGTTGAATAAACTCTTTCAACTGGTAGAAGAAGAAAGAAAGAAGAAAGACAGGAAGAAAGTTGAGAGTAAAAATCCTTAGCATTTGCTAAAAGATTTGAAAGGCATTGCTTCTCAAGCAAGTGGAGAGGAGAAAGATAATAGCTTCTGTTTTTTGTTTTTCTCTTTTTTAAGGTAATAGTGAAACTTATAAAAATCATTTAACCCTTGAAATGAGTAATTGTATTAATCAGGGTTCTCCAGAAAAACAAAACCAAAAACACAGAAAGATGTGCATATATGCACATGTATCTTTCCCTATCTCTATCATCTCTATCTCTGTCTCTCGCTGCCATCGATCTATCCATCTATCTATCATCTATCAGTTGAGGGATTTATTTTAAGGTATTGACGCACATAATTATGGGAGCTGGCAAATCCAAAATCTGCAGGGTAAGCCCCTGGCTGGAAACCCTGGGAAGAGCTAATATTGCAGCTTGAGTGCAGCAGCAGTCTGGAAGCAGAATTCCCTCTTCTTCAGGGGACATGAGTCTTTTTCTCAAAAAGGTCTCGGCAGATTGGGTGAGGCCCCGCCACATTACTGAAGGTAATCTGCTTTACTCCAAGTGTACTGATTTAATGTAAATATTATCAAAAAATACCTTTACAGCACCATCAACTGGTGCTTGATAAAATATTTAGATATCTGTGGCCCAGCCAAATTGACATAAACTCAACCACCATAACAACTTTGATAAAAATAAAACTTTAAGAAAATAATAAATCACATATGTTGTGAAAAAAAAATGTATTATTCGAAGCCAGTCTTCTGAGAGCTCTAATGAATCAAGTCAAATTACATATTTTATGGCCATTCATCCTGAATTTGTCATCCCACCTTTGACACTTGACGCAGCCCTCAACCCAAACCTTTGACAAAAACAGACTTTGAATAAATCCAAAAATTTGAATCTGACTCTCCTCGATGTTAAGCATCAGTATAACTGTCCTGTGTACTTTATTGTGGGTCTTGAGAATGAACTCAGTCCCTAGGCTCCCACTCCCTTAAAATATAGTGATTAAAAATAGTGGCTCAAGTTCTTTGCCTAGTTTTAATTTAGTACTTTGTTATTGAGTTGTACAAGTTCTTTATATATTCTGGTTATTAAAATGTATCAGAAAAAAACAAAAAAAAAATCAAAAAAAAAATGTATCAGTATGTATAATTTGCAAATATTTTCTCCCAGTCTGTGCATTGTCTTTTTCAATCTAGCCATTTCTCCAAAAAAAGTACAAATTACTAACAAGCACATACAAATACACTCAACATCATTAGTCAGTAGCAGAATGCAAATCAAAACTACAATGAGATGCAATTTACACCACTAGGTTTCAAAAACCTTCATTATCATTGTTATCATAAGAAAATAGCAAACGCTAGCAAAGATAAGGAGCAATTAGGATCCTAATACATTACTGGGGGAGATGTGAAATGGTACAGTCACTGTGAAAAATAATTTGCATGTCAGCGTACAGTTAAACATAGAATTACTAAATGATTCAGTAATTATATTTCTAGGTATATGTCAAAAATAACTGATGTGTGAATCTTTATATAAGCAATAGTCAAAAAGCCAAAAGGTGGAAACAATCCAGAGGCCCATCATCTGTTAAATCGATAGCCAATGTGGTATATTAATGCAATAGAATATCAGTCAGTCATAAAAAGGCATTGATTACTCATATATGCTGCAATGTGGATGAATATTGAAAACATTAAGGTAAGTGAAGTAAGTCAAACACAAAAGGTAACATATTATATGATTCCATTTATATGAAACAAAGAACAGATAAACTATAGAAACAGAAAGCAGACTTTGCAAGGGCCAGAGATTGTAGAGTGACTACTTAATGAGTATGGGGTTTCTTTTGGGGGGAGATGAATATGTCTTTGAACTAGACATCTAGGTGATGGTTGTAAACATTGTGGATGTACTAAACGTCACTGGATTATACGCATAAGATGGTTAGTGGTTGATATCATGTCATAAAAATTTTACCTCCATTTTTAAAAAATGATCATTCAAACACCTAAAATAAGCGTGAAGCTGTATAAAAACCAAAGACTATAATAGAAGTAGAAGAAGGATTTATGATCGCAAAGAAAATATAACAATTAATACAAATAAAAAATTAAGAACAATACCATGATGGAGATGTATCTGACCTGAGATTTGAAACCTAAATAAAACATTAATGGCAGAGAAGGTCAGGTGGCTTTCAGCCTATGTGTTGCAAAGGCTTGGCAATGTGACAGCATGTAACATATTCCATGCATAATGCAGAGTTTGAGATGATTAGAGGATAGACTGAACAGGGCAACCCTGTTAGAAATGAGGGCTGTCAGGTAAGCAAGGGCCAGATGGAAAAACCAGATAAATGTATGACATGGTATTTCACCTTAATTCTGTAGATACTAGTGGACTATTGAGCCATTTTGAAAATAAATTAAATATGAGTCCATCTGTAGAATTAGATTGCTTTATTGCTCAATTGGAAAGGAGAAATATGACGTGCATTTAAACTACGTTATACAGTTCAGGCAAAAAAAAAATTATAAAGCACTAACCTGAAAATAGAAAAGAAAAATGGAAATAAAATGTTTTGCATGGGTAGTTGTGGTTAAATTGTCTTTAGGTAAATACATTGCAACTGGGATAGAGAAACAATTTAAACCGAATATGTTTTGGATAGTTCTAGATTTATGTAGTGTCTCTTATGAAAAACAGGTATATGAAAAGCAGAGAAGAGTGGAGAAGATATTTACTTTTTGTTACTTAAGAGCATATGGTATGTTTAGGGTGTGTTCCCATGTCAGCAGCTATTATCATGCAGGGAAGAAAAGTGAAGTACCTTTGAATATTCATTTAGAATTTGAGTATTCATTTAGGATTTCAAAGATTGCTTTCAGAGTTCTAACCTCAAACTCAGTTATTTTCGACATTTGCGAAAATCATTATTCCCTGTTTATATGACAAACCAGTGTCCTTTATAGTCCCCAGGAAAGAGCCACTGCGGTCTTTTCTTTTTCAGTTCCACCATCTTACTGTTGATGTTAATTTTCCATATATTCATTGAAGAAGCTCTACTTGGTTGTGAGAATGCGGTTGTTTTGAGGGACCAATCCACTAGATGCCATAGAAGGACTTGGTTAAAGCTAGAAATGGAGAAAGTAGTGTTCTCTCCACAGTGCTGGGCTTTGTCACTTTGGAAATAGAGGACTATGAATGTTCTTATCAGATTTACTTCAACTTCCCTCACCTCACTCTTTCACCAGAAGTTCCAATGGTGTCCCTAGATCAGAGGTTCATAGCTCTTTGCAATTTCTATGGCACCTACCACATTTAATATTTCTCTTCTGTCTTGGAGCACAATGCAAGTTTCCTTGCATACTAAATATGCAATATGCAAGGGTTTTCCAGACTTTAACGCCTCATGGGCTAGCAAATCTTAAGGCATAGCATTTGTTTAGAATAAGCAACTTGTTATCAAATAAAACCATAATTTCATAGAAAGACCACTTTACCCCTAAGCTTAAAGTATATTATCCTAGAATAAAAACATTATTTTTTTAATGCTAAAAAGATAAATGTACCAATGTATCCGTGATTTCCTTATGCGTCTGAGTATTGGGTAAAACTCAGACACTGCCCCATTCCTTAAGAGTTAATACTCGAAAATCCTTTCAATAGAAGGTGGGAGAACCAACAGCCCAACAATGCTGAAAACAGCCAGGGTAAATTAGGATACTTCACTCTTAACCATGACTATCAGTTATCTAACTCATAGATTAAAAAGGAAAACTTATGAAATCCTCCTAAGAAGTTCACAATCATCATGTGAAAATTTTATTTAATTGTTGATGCTTGAATTAATTGCCTATACCTCATGTTTTCAGAATATATGAGTGTCTCAGCTAAGCTTACCACATCTTTCTGAAACTTGACTTGTTACTAGATGTTTTGAGTACAAAAATTAGAATGAATGGTAAATTACGGTTTTTTTGGTAAATTACGATTTAATGCAAATTAAGAAAATTTTGCTTTCATATAAAACAGATTACAAGCGTTTTTGCAGATTATTTTCATGTGTAACTGGAATGAAGTGATGATGTCAGGAAGGTCTAGAGGATACAAATCATTCTTTTTTGCCAACAGGTGTATTTTGATGGAAACATCTGGCATCTGAGGAACATTGTCCTTAATCCCAACTCAAAAATTATATCTTTAATTGCATCTTTATATAGGAAACTGGAATATAAACCTTTCTATTAAAATAAACAAACCTAAGCATATATTATTCACTTAGTAATTATAAAAAGCATTTTTCATTCAAAATCAAAATTCTTCCTTAATATAATACATAAATTTAATTTGTGCCTTCTCTCAATACCTAAAAATATACTGAACTTATTCAAATACACGGTTTCTGAAGTGAGAAAGATACTTTTTCAAATTTTATGCCTCAAAATTAGTATATAATTACATTAGACAAATTGTTTAAATTTATACAAATAATTTAACACTCTCTCTATTGCAATGCCATTTATTCCATGGTCTTATTTTAAACTGTTAGAAATAACTTAGTTTAGGATTTTCAGGTTTGAACACTAAGTAAGGAACACTTTATCAGCCCAGATAAAAATTCCATTAGAGAATGTCCTACAACCATTGGACTGACGAACTGCCAGTATGAAGGCTGAAGTTAGCAAACAGACATGGTTTATAAGATAAATTAATAGACCTTGAAACTGTTAAGAGGAAAAAAAACTGCATTGTAGTTAACTAGCAAATAAAATACTCCACAACCTCTTCTCTAGGCCATGAAAAATCTAATACAGTTTTCTGACAAAAAGAGCACAGGCCATGCTTCATAGCTGCTTACACTTGTCATATAGCACCAATTATAATTCCTAAGTTCCCCCAAACACTTACTCCTCCTCTCAATTTAAAATAGAATAAAACAATAGCAGAGTAAGAAATGAATTTTATGAATAAAAAGACATGCATGGGCAGACCTGGTGGCGCAGCAGTTTAGCACCTGCCTTCAGCCCAGGGTGTGATCCTGGGGACCCGGAATTGGGTCCCACATCTGGTTCCCTGTATGAAGCCTGCTTCTTCCTCTGCCTGTGTCTCTGCCTCTCTCTGTGTCGCTAATAAATAAATAAATAAAATCTTAAAAAAATGAAAATAAAAAGACATGCATGGATGAGGAAGAGGAGACACTTAACATCTTTTTGTATCCTCCTTCATCCAGAGATCTTTAATGTAACATATTAACTTTATTCATTTTATTTCAGGGTACCAAAATCAGTTAGCCACAGATATTTAAATACTGTCAAGCAGGACAGCCTGGGTGGCTCAGGGGTTTAGCGCCTGCCTTCAGCCCAGGGCCTGATCCTGGAGACCCGGGATTGAGTCCCACGTCGGGCTCCCTGCATGGAGCCTGCTTCTCCCTCTGTCTGTGTCTCTCGTGAATAAATAATTTTTTAAAAAAAATAGTGTCAAGCACATGCAGAACACCAAACGAGTCACTATGAGATTTTTTTATATGATTTTGTTTCAGTGATTGATGGAAACTGGGCTCACTCCTCACCTAATGGTATAATTGATTGTCCTGGAAATGGTATAATAAACTCTTGGAAAATGAAAGGTAATTTTCTTGAAAATTCTCTTGATGTGTCATATGATGGGTGGGAGAAGAGTTCATGAATAAGCTTACATCCACAGTGATAGAATTCAATATCCCACAATTTTGACGTCATGGAATTTGTTTCATTCTTGTCCACATCACCATGTCTCTGCACTGACAATATCACAAGAATAATTTCTTCTATTATTAAATTTACAGACAGATACACAAACCAAAAGCCTGAGATTATTTGGTTTCAACATAATGTAATAAATTAAAATGAATTTCAATATGGGATTTTTTTTGGCAAGAAATATGTTTTATTTATTTATTTTTAAAGATTTTACTTATGTATTCATGAGAGACACACACAGAGAGAGAGAGAGAGAGAGAGAGGCAGAGGGAGAAGCAGGCTCCGTGCAGGGAGCCCGATGTGGGACTTGACCAGGACTCTAGGATCACACCCTGTGCTCCAGGCAGGCGCCAACCTGCTGAGCCAACCAGGGTTTCTCCATGAAATATATTTTAATGTGAATTTTAGCATATATGTTGAAAATAATTCTAGATTTATTGTTGAAAATTTAATTTTTATCCCACCTTACAAACTTCATCACTTTTGGAAAATTTGTCAGGATGTATTTTTTCCCTTTTTGTTAAATGTCTCTTACCTTTCAAGATTTTATTTGAAATTAAAACTGGGACAGTGATTGGTACTTGGTGCTTAATAAAAAATTGTTGATTGAAGGAAAAAATATATTACTTCACAATGTTAATCATTTTAATTACCTATCTGAGCCTCAGTTTTCATGTTTCCCATATAACATTTTATTTGAAGATATTAATTATTCATATCTACATAATATTAATTATGCTAATAACTTAAGTTTAATTCAGATTTGCATTTCTTCATTTGTAAATTGAAAACTTTGGACTAAACAGCCTCCAGTAACTTTTAAAATTATGTCTAATATTTTATATTGAAGGAAAAATATGAAAAGAAGCTCTGATTCTATTATGGTACAGTCTTATGATTATAGGTCCTCCCAAACCCATCTTTTCCAAGGACGATGCCTGAAATTCTGTATGAAAAATGGAAAAGCAACTGTCTGGGATCCTTATAGAATAAATAAAAGCAGATTTGATTGCAGAAGGTTGTCAAAACTCATATAGGGATAATGTTCCCATTGCCATAGTTGTTATTGCACTCTTCTATCATGGCTTTACCCCAAGGGTGGAACTTAGTTGTAAAGAAGTGCAGCAGTGTATAGAGAATAAAACACTAGAAATTCCATCTTTCAGTCCAGAGAAAGGATCCCCTGCAGGCATAGAGTATAGGATAATTCCAGGAAGAGAGCTGAAGAAGATTTCCTAATTTTATGTATAAACCCCCATGTATATTAGCCTAACATCTAAACTACACAGCGTGAAAGAGATCCAAAGAGTATAATGAAGACTTTGAAAGCTGAACTGACATTTGAACCACCTACATGTCTCAGACTAACCTTTGAATAATGCATAAGAGTGCAGATCAAAACAATATAGCAAAAACTTAAAGCAATAAAGGGAAGCAAACATGAAATTAAGAAAAAATAAAATGAAAAACAATAAGGATTTCCACCAGTGAAAAGAAACTATAAAAAAAAAACTCAAATGGGAAGTTTGGATATGAATAATTCAGTTTGTTGGGGGAAAAATTCACTGTATGGTCTCAGTAGCAGAATATACTTACAGAAAAGTCAGTTAGCATAAGACTGACCAGCAAAAAATTCTTTAATTTGAAAAACAAAGAAAAATTTACAATAAAGGACCAGATTTTAATATACCCATGTGAAACTACCATAAAGTCTAAGATATGTGGAATTAGAGTCCCAGAATGAAATGAAAAGAGGATTGGAGGGAAAATCTTACGTGTGTACATGTGCATAGGGATACCTTGGAGATACTGCAGGTTCAGGTCCAGACCACTGCAATAAAGTAAATATTGCAGTAAAGTGAGTCAAATGGATTTTTTTGTTTCCTAGTGTAAAAGTTATGTATAAACTATACTGTAATCTATTGTGTGCAAAAGCATTATGTCTTGAATATATTTATATATGCCTTAATTAAAAAATACTTTATTGCTAAAAAGTGCTAATCACTCCCTGACCTTTCATTGAGTCATAATCACTGATCACAGATCACTATAACAAATATAATAATAATGAAAGGTTAGCAATATTGTAAGAATCACTGAACACTGATCACAGATCACTATAACAAATATAATAATAATGAAAGGTTAGCAATATTGTAAGAATCACTGAAATGAAAAAAATGAAAAAAAAAAGAATCACTGAAATGTGACATAGAGACACAAACTGAGCAAAGGCTGTTGGTAAAATGGTGTTGATGGACTTCCTCAATGTGGGGTTGCCACAACCTTCAATTTGTAAAAGCTGCAATATCAGTAAACATGCAATAAAAAGAAACAGAATAAAACAAGATATTCCATACAAATATATTTATTTTTAGGGATCCCTGGGTGGCGCAGTGGTTTGGCGCCTGCCTTTGGCCCAGGGCGAGATCCTGGAGACCCGGGATCGAATCCCACATCAGGCTCCCGGTGCATGGAGCCTGCTTCTTCCTCCGCCTGTGTCTCTGCCTCTCTCTCTCTCTCTGTGACTATCATAAATAAATAAAAAATTAAAAAAAAACAAATATATTTATTTTTATAAATATACATATATACACACACAGCAAACACACACATACACATACATACATATATGAAATAATGTCTAAGAACTTCATACATATGGTAAAAGGAATACATTTACAGATTCCAGAAGGAAGAAAAACTTAAAGAAAATCACGCCTACATAGATCACAATCAAATTCCTAAATACCAAAGAAAATGAAAATTTGAAAGCAAAAGGTGTTAAGTTGATTTTTCATAATTGTGAATTTCTTATCAGTAACCACTCAAATAGAAGACCTTTAATGTGCTTAAATTAGAGAGCTGTTGATCTATAACTCCACGTTCTGTGAAGATGTCCTTTAGATTTAAAATGGAAATAAAGAAATATTTTAATAAAAGGAAATTATTTCTGGAAAACCTACTCATTGGTAATAATAATAGTAGTCCATCAAGATAAAGGTAAGTGATACCAGAGGGAATCTTGCATCTACAAGAATGAAAAAATTATAGTGTTTATAATTAACTTTGTAAAACCTCTGTTTTTACTTTTCAGATTATAAATTTGCCACATGCAGAAATGTGGAATAATACCAACACTAAAATGGAAGGTGAAACTTTCATATAGCTGTAGTAGATATGGAGGGAGTAAGAAACAAAGATATACAAGATAACTATCCCTTGTTAGTCGAAGCAATGATTTTCATTTGGAGAGAGAAACATAAAAGTTTGCACTCCAAAATAATCATGTCAAATTCTCTAAGTCAAAGGTATGACTAATAAGATTGTAAAAAACTCAGGATCAATTTAAGTATAAATCCCAAAACAATCTTCACAGTGCAGAAGATGATAGCATCGATCCAACTAACATTGAATTACTGAAAAGCACAAACAGATCACTTAAAACTATGGAATATACTCATATGATGATTTCAAATATGGTATTTCGTACCAGAAATAGAATAGAACATACAAATCTAAATCTTCTAATGAGTCAGAACTCTTGGGGCTTTATTAAAATCTGAAGAAAATTCACCAAAACTATTTTGAAACACATAAGAAATATTTGTTTTCCAGGAGCAATATAAGTCAGAGAAAAACAAATGCTGTATGATCTCATTTACATGTGGAATAAAAAAAAAATCATAGAAAAAAAGATCGGACTTGTGGTTACCAAAGGTGGAGGCAGAGCTGGGAAGAGGGAGAATTGGAGGAAAGTGGACAAAAGGTATAAGCTTCTAATTATAAGAGAAAGAAGTACTTGGGATGTAATGGACTATAAGACTATAGCTAACACTACTATGTGACACGTGGGAAAGTTAAGAGAGTAATTCCTAAGAGTTCTCATTACAGGGAGAGGTTTTTTTTTTTTTTTCTATATTCTCTTCTTCCTTCTTTTTTTTTTAAAAAAAACTATCTATATGACAGAGAAAGACAAATATCATCTGATTTCACTCATATGTGGAATTTAAGAAACAAAACTGATGACTGTATGAAAAAAAGAGACTGCAGCAAACCAGAAAACAGACTCTTAACTATAGAGAACCAACAGAGGGCAGCTGGAGGGGGTGGATGGGGAGATGGGTAATTGGGTGATAGGGATTAAGGAGGCCATTTGTTGTGATGAGCACTGGGTATTATATGTAAGTGATAATCACTAAATTCTACTCCTGAAACCTATACTACACTGTTAGTTAACTAACTGGAATTTAAATAAAAACTTGAAAAAAATAGTATTATATGACAAGATGGATGTTAGCTGAACCTATTGTAATTATTTCACTATATATGTAAATCAAACAATCATGCTTTAAAGTTATACAGTGATGTGTATCAGTTTTTTTCTCAATGAAAATGAAAAAAAAAGGAAGAAATTAAGATACAAATAAAAAAATATAATAAAAAGTAGGGTTAACTAAGCCATAAAGGCTACCTTAAAACTTAGCTTCCAGATTAAATTTGATATCACGTTGAAATTTGAAGCTTAAACAATTGATGAAAATTTATTGAAGCTATAAGCTAAAGATATGGACAAAGATTTTTCAGTTTGAAAAAGGGCAGCCAAGCTTGAAAATGTGCCCCCATGGAATGACAGAGTCAAAGATGTATTATAAATTTCTCAAAAGTATTACTAGAAAAAATGAATTGAGAAAATAATGATGGTAAGCTGGCAATTTTCTTTGAAGTTGGTTGATAAAGTTGGAAACAAAGGGGAGATTAACTTGGCCATTTCTGTGATATTTTCCCTTAAAATTATAAAAATAATAACTCTAAAAATTATTTTGTTTATGTAACATTGGCTGATAAAACATTCATGAGGAAAATTTCAAAGAGAAGTTTTATGCTTATTATTCTGTGATAGCTTATTGACTGGGAAAAAAAAATGTGTAGATGTGTGCCAAATTTGGAGCCAGCATATATGTGCGAGGGCTTAAGTTCCATTTTAAAAAAAGTAAGTTTCCTATGTAGACAGTCCTATGTATTAGTCTAGTAGGGTTGGCTCAAAATATCTAATTTGGAGGATGTGGGATTAGAGGTTAAGACCTCTGAAACAAAAGATAAGCTAGAAAGAAGATGAAGAAAGGTAAGAGTACCAAAAAAATCACAAAACTTAAAATTCAAGTGAAGGAGACAGGAAGCTGCATGGACGTGAAGGTGGAAGAAAGCCAGGAGGTGTCGCACCACAGAAGCAAAATGGAGGTTTTATTAAGAGAGATGCAGTGGCTTAAAGCCAAATTTCACTGTCTTTTTTATTCAAAGAAAGTACAACTCTAAATAGCTAGTTGGCAAAACATAGAAAAAAAAATACATCATTCAAAGACCAAAGGAGATGGATTGACCAGAAAACAAAACAAAACAAAACAAAACAATAGATTTGATTAATAAAATTCTCTAAAAAATCTGCATGGCTGGCTTTGGAACAACTCCATATTGTTATTAAATCTGATTTCCACAGAGCACTACGTAGAGACAAGTGAATGTACAAATTCTCCAAATATCTCAATAACAAATCCTTATTTCAAAAGTATCTAATACTTAGGATTAAAGAGAGAATCACCAGAAGAACTAAAACTAAAAGCAAAAGCAGGAAAAAACTGTACCATAGAGGAAAACTTGAGGAGAAAATTCACGTGTGTCCACTCTGAAACACAACAATCATTAAGGGAGCTATTTAAAAAAATAAATGTCGTTGACACAGTGGAGGGAAAGTGAGGGGGACTTAACTCCTTCAAAGCCACGGGTCTGAGGCAAGGATCAGAAGTTTCCATATGCTTATCAACAAATATCTCCTTCTAAGAAAGAGAGCAAAGGTGAGATGATAGGCTTCAGAGAGCAGTGGTTGTCTGGGCGAAATTAGAAGTTACAATTTAAGGCCTGCTTGCACAAGTATTTCTGTTTTCCGGGAGCCCTAAAATAATGTTGAGCATGAAGAAAGGCCTCCTGTGGTTGTCTTGTGTCCACTGAGATAGTGACTGTGGGACTGCACGCTCCCAGCCCCACGCCCTCTGGGAAAGTGCCTTCATAAGCCCCACATGCCACCCCTTCCAGGAGTGACATTTTTCTCTCTTGTGGTTTCTCCTGTAAACAGGCCATCTCTAATAAACTCTGCCTGTTTTCTTTGTCTCCAGTTCAGGGTTCATTTCTATGACATCCAGACTCAAGAATCTGGTCTTGGGGGTCCCGTAACGTGCACGATCATCTTCCCAACAAACTACCATTTAGCTGGAGATATTAGAAAAATCAATCATTTAAAGTTTCTGGAATTTTAAAGTCTCTGGAAAAGAGCATGTAGCAAACTGATAAAGATTTATTCAAGAAAATCTGCTAGATCTCAGTGAAAAGTGGGATTTTATAGCATTTGATCCACAATCTTGGCTTGGTGAGTGTTTTCTTTAGGTGGGATTTTCCATTAAGATCTGCTTTAGGGAAGCTGGGAATGCATTCCAGTTGGCTTTTGGGGGCATTGGGCAGTCTTTGATTGTGTCTCTCTCTCCTCTGTTATGTACCTGGGGGCTTTCCATGATGGTCAAAGTAGCATGGCTTTCCTGTTCCAATGGGAAGAGGAAATGGTGCATGGCTTTGGGGTCTGAGTCTTACGCAAACAATTTCTCCATTCTGAATTTGGTTATTGTCTCAACTGGATTTGAGAGGTTGACCATCATTTGGGTTCCTGTGGTATCTCCAGATCATCAGTTCTGGGTCAGCTAAATGGATCAAGTTCAGGAAAACTGGGTTTTGGTGCTGGTTTTCTAGAAGTGGCTTTTTCTCAGGTGGGAAATCTGAGTAACTAAATAGGGTTCATCTCCTTATCAGTGAAATGAGTAGTTAGATGAACTGATCTCTTCAAGTCGTTGCATTTAAAATTTAAAGAATATATCACTTGATAAATTCAATGAAAGTTTGGGCCTAGATTTCTATGGTAACTTTATTGTGCAAAATTAATTTATTAAAGATGCTGCTAAATGTAAAACTGAGCTTTTACTGCAGTATTTTCAAACAGATTTAATTCGAGATTCTAGGTTCTGTAGCTAACTAATCTTTCCTCTGAATTTTTCCGCTCTGTTCATTGATTCAACATATTTTAACTCTAACTTCATTTGCTAACTGGTAACAAATCATCCTAATTAGCATGTAAGTCAAGATGGTTGTTTCTTTTTATTATTTTTGTTTATTGCTTTGCTCTGAAACACTGACATCTTTTATATGCTTTCTTATTTTCACTCATTACATACTTCTAACATGAGCAAAAATGTTATAAAGACTTATTTTTCATGCTAATGAGCAACTCTGATGAAGCATCAGTATAAGAAATGTTGCCAATTTGGCATCTAATACAGTGATTCTAAATTTTCTTTTATTGAGCAATGTCAAAAATTTTGTTGCTTTTTTAGGAGTCCCCATTGAATCTATTTTGCTGCAGTTGTTACTTTTTTGGAATCTTTGTTTTGATATGAATGTTTAAATGCCAGGCAGTCATTTTTTATAGATGATTCAATTTATATGAAATCTATGAGCACTTTCTCTCCTTAATATCAAACTGGCATCATCATCACAGATGAAAAAGATATTCATGCAGGTATTAAAATGATTTCTCATTTCTGCAGGTGGAATATGAAATCAAATATTTTATTTTTTATCATTTTCCACTAACATTCCTCATGATAAAAACTCAAATACACAGGCAGCATATAAAACTGAAGCTTCAAAAAAAATAAATAAAAAATAAAACTGAAGCTTCTCTTGCCACCATCCATTTTTAACAGTACACATATATGTCCCTTATAATTGTAGACTTAAGTAAAATCAATCAAATTCTGCTAAGAGAAAAATGTATCCAAAGAGAACATCAATCCACATCCATTTAAAAATTATTCTCCTTTTAAGACTAGAGATCAATCATTAAAGTCAAACCCAAAAATTCAGGAAAGGCTTATCAAATTAAAAACTGAAAACCTGGTGTATTCACAGAAACGTATATGTTGGATTTCATTTGTGCCTTCAATGCACATTTAAACTGCATTTTTGTCCTTAAAAAATAAATATGAAACATATTGCCTTTTCAGTAAGAAAAATAAGCAGAATAGCAGATATCAATTTTTGTATTTAAAGAGTGTTGTAACCTGGGGCACTTGGGTGGCTCAGTGCTCAAGCATCTGCCTTTGGCTCAGGTCATGATCCGGGGGTCTGGGGATCGAGTCCCTCATTAGGCTCCCCACATCTGCTTCTCCCTCTAACTATGTCTCTGACTCTCTCTCTGTGTCTCTCACGAATAAATAAATAAAATCTTTTTAAAAAATAAAAAAAATAAAGAGTTATATAACCTTGCATCACATTGTAAATCATTTACTTGGGAAATGATATTGAAATATTGCATCATAGCTTTTCAATGTTCATAATGAATTCCAGCAGAATACTCTTTCTGTAGTTTTGCTTTTGTCTACTTTATTTTGTTAAGTGATGCAACTAACTGAACATCAATATTGTAGCTGGAATATAAGGAGAAAAGCTGTTTGGAAAAAAGCAACTAACTCAAAGGGTCATGAGGTGGAAAAATCAGTTCTTAGTTATCTGATGAGACAAACTGTAAGGTAAGGCACTCTAAGCTTCTTTAGGGAAACACCTCAATCAGCAGGTTAACATTTAATTTCTTGACTGATGTCATGAGATCACAGCACGTCAGTGGTATCTGTACTTTGGGCAACAGGACTCAGCTAGTTTATCATCAAGCTATTGCTATCCCAGAATCAGCCATTCTGTTAAAATATCAACATGTTCCTTTTTTCTTGGGAAAGCACATGTCTTGTGAAAGTCGTCTGAAAATCCTGAAGTTTTTTGATCATTTATTTTAGACAAGTATCTAAAAGAAACAATTGGTTGGGTTTTTAAGTGTTTTTCTTCTTCTTCTTCTTCTTCTTCTTCTTCTTCTTCTTCTTCTTCTTCTTTTTTCAAAAAGAGGCAGATTTTAGGATCTTCAATGACTTTATGTCTGAAATGTCTCTTTAAGGCAAAGTCATAAATAATACACTTTACAATGATCTCTGAACATCTTCATTGATGGGGAACAGGGTTAACAGGGGACAAAGCCCAAACTGATATCCCACAAACAACCCCACCCAGGGTGATATATGTGACATTCTTCAGGAAGTTTCCAATTGTCTTAATGTTAATACCTTGCTAGAGGGAAAGGCGATCTTTAACTTGACAATGTCAAGGCCTCAGTATCCTGTAGGTCCTCCTTAGCATTTGAAAATCCTTTTGAAATCTCTCTTTTCCTTACCTCCCCCAACTCCCATGTATATAATCAGCCACCCCTCACAACCCAGGGGCAGCAGCTTTTCCTGCTCAAGTATCCTGTTCATGTGCTTTAATAAAACCACCATTTTGCACCAAAGACATTTCCAGGATTCTTTCTCTGTCATCGGCTCCGGACCTCACCTATATTCCAAAACTTCATCACTCATAGTAAATCTTTCTTACTCATTTATGTTCTTTATATTTTATACTTCAAAATTGTCAAAAATTGACACAGGATCAATGAGATTAATGATCATAATTCCCTAGATTCTTTTGGGATTTTAATAGGTGATGAATATATATTCTTTTTTCCTAATTAGATTCTGAAACAAATCGGAGTTAATCAGGAGTCAGCCAGATGGGAAGTAAAATGCTAGTGAATTTTTTTTTCTTGATAGTGCTGTATTAGAACAAAACTTCAGTATACAGCAAAAATGTTAGCTTACTAATGCTAAACAACAGTTACCAACTTTCCCACCCTATCAGTCACAAGCAGCTCCAGCCAGTTGAAAGGCTTTCTCCGAAGAGTAGGGCCCTTTACCTGCTAAGTAAGTATAAGTTCAAGAGCAACGCTGATCACATGGTCTCTGCAGACAAATATCCTATAAGGAAGTATCTGAGCCATATTAGCCATGAAACATGTATTGTCTCTCCAATGAGATAAGTCAGTATCTAAAAGACCAGAGAGAGTCCAAGAGTCTTTAATTACTTGGAAGTAATTGTGAGAAATGAAAATATTTTCCCCTCAAAAAGCCCCTGATTTTTGTGTTTTAATCCACTGTGCTCAACCATTAATACTATGATCAAAGAGGATAACTTGGGCTATAGGTGCAGAAAGGAAGGACCCTAAAACAAGGATTGCTCCTTTTTAAAGGCCTTTGGAAAACATAAGGGCCAGAAATGGGCTATAATACCACATTAATTTAGTTGCAAGGTCACTCTGTTTCTAAGGCTGAAATTTTATTCCTTCTTTTACTTCCCATGCTAATTTTTTCTAGCCATATTTTTCAATATTGCTTACTAGAAAACTTTCAGTGAAATCAAATGACTTCACAAAATACTCCAATCCAACGTCTCAAAAAATGTTTCCCCACATTTAACTACCTCCTATTATCAAATTCTCATGGAGAAGTTAAGGCCACAGATTAAATTCTCTTGAGAAATAAGCCTAAATGAATTTAAGTCCAAAGGCAAATTCTTTTTCTATATTGATTTGAAAAACAATTTTTAAAGCCCAAATGTAATCTACCTAATTTATTAATAAATTATTTGACTTTCATTTTATTTTCTTTAAGATTTTTATTTATTCATTCATGAGAGGCACAGAGAGAGAAAGGCAGAGCCATAGGCAGAGCCAAGACAGATGCTCAACCACTGAGCCACCCGCGGAATCCATTATTTGACTTTTAGAAAGGTTATCAATGTTTAAGTAGACCTTTTGTTTTCCTTTTTGTATAGCTACTGCCTAAACTATTTCTAACTGATATAAATGTGGGTCATTTAGAGCTTCAGGAATAGTGTTAGTCTATTGGTAGGGCTCTAATATACTCACTATTTAAGAACACATACTGATAAAAGGACACAAGATTATTATGACACTGACATTATATGCACTGAAATTAGAAAATAAGCCAATCTCTAGAGCCCAGAGCGGTTGTGTTACTGAGATTCTTATCCCATATTTTGTTACTAAGACCCAATACTTAGTGATTTTAGCTTTGTTATCACGTTGTCAGTTGATGCTGCTTACCCAGAATCCATTTTTATGATATGTGTGTGTGTTTGTGTAGAGATGAAGGCTGGCATTCAGAGAACAGGTTAGAGCCATTTCTGCCTTCTTTTAAAATTCAGTAATTTAATACGGAGATAGTTCCAGTCACTGAGCCTTAACAGAATTATATTCCATTTGCTTTTCTGTATATGCAAAATTCATAACTTGCATTTTCCACTTGAGGCCTGTGTTTCTGGTACTCAAGTCTTGTGTAATCTCACTGTTTGTTTTACCTTAAGAATTATTCTCAGGAGTTTCTTGAACTGAATGCTTCTATTGATGCTTTTAAAGCTTATTCCCCAGAGTAATAAGGAGTCATAAGTCCCTGCCATATGCTCCTCAAAACAATTTAATTTGGGTCTTTAAACCTCAAAGCTATGGTCATAGAATATATAGTCAGTTCAAACCCAATTAATTACTTAATGAAGTCATGTCATAAAAGGTAAAACTGAGCTATGAATAAGCCACAGAAATCCAACATCATCTTATACAGTGTTCACTCTTGTCCCTGAATGCAGTACACAGTATGTCAAGGCCATCTAAACAGATTGAATCTAGAAGCTCACCAGTGCTCTATGGCTCAGGCACAAGTTGAATGTCATGATGTTTGATATCCCATCCTGCAGATATGCCTAATGCTAGAGGAAAACAGTATTTTTGTTTGTTTTTGCCAGGGCAAATCAAAAACTTTCTACTCCAGGGACACCTGGGTGGCTCAGTGGTTGAGTGTCTACCTTCAGCTCAGGGCGTGATCCAGGGGTCCTGGGATTGAGTCGCACATCGGGCTCCCTGCAGGGAGCCTGCTTCTCCCCCTGCCTGCGTATCTGCCTCTCTCTCTGTGTCTCTCATGACTGAATAAATAAATAAATCTTAAAAAAAAAAAAAAAAAACACAAATTTCTACTCCAAACTCACTTTGTGTTTCAGGCTATGCTTGCTCAAGTTCAATCTAAAATAATAGTCTGCATCATAAGGTGCCAAGCCTGTGTTTTGACCGTCTTTCCAACTAATTTTATCTTAATGAGGGCTGCTCTTTATAAAAATGAACACTGGTCCATATAAAAAGAACCATAAGATGCACAGACCTGCCTAAATCAAAATCCCATGGAGTCCACTTGCTTAAAGTCTAAAATTTAAGCCATCAAAAGCCAACCATGTGGCTGAGATAGTCATATGGCATAATACAGGCCACTATAAACTTTCCATGCAAAACAACGACTCCTCCTCTAACTATAATAACTAATCCCCATAGCCTTACTTAGTTCAGTGCCACCCACACTTAGTCCCTTCCCTGGCAGCACCAGAGCCTCAATCATGCCAAACCATTTTGATCTATGCAGTTCTCCTTTAAGTCTCAACGTTCCTTGATCGATACACAAGTTACTAGCACTTCATCTCAGATCTGAACTCATCTTCCCCAAACCACAGGCCTCTCCTGCTGAGAGCCTTTCTCTATAAAACCTAAATCACTGAAAAGCATAGCAAAAGTGAGATCAAAATAGCACGTTTAATACTGCCTGGGTATGAGACAATTATGGACTTCTAATAGTGAACTGTAGAATTAGACAGACAACCCACCCAGACACGGCCGTGCTGAGAACCTCCAGGCATCTACCAATTAGGCAGAGCCTTGACTTCTAAGCCTCTTTTGGTTGGGAGCAAATCAGAGGACCTGCTCTCTGCAGGCAGGAAGTTTCACAGAACGGAGTGGCTGAGATACCCGGTTCTCTGTACCAAACTCAAAATAACACAACAATCATGCTACTTCCCTGGGGGAAGAGTAAGTGAGGAGTGAGAATAGATGTTCTTACACATGGAAGAAAATATCAGTAACTGAGAATAAGGGGCTCCTCTAATAGAACTCATGGAAATATGTCACAGGTCAGATCTTTAAATTGGGACTACAATTCCCCACTCTAAGAGAGTTCATTTTACACAATGTAGACTCCTCAGAGTTGCTGTAACACAAAGAGAATCCAACTCAGGTAAACAACAAGGCCTCACTTAACTCTCATGTTCATGTATTTGTTCTTAAAACATTGTTTTGTTGGGAGCTGGTGATCCAAAGATTAGTAACGAATGTTTTTTGATCTCTAGCTCATAACAAACACGAAGAAGAAACAGGGCAGCCCGGGTGGCTCAGCGATTAAAGTGTCTGCCTTCGGCCAACGGTGAGATCCTGGAGACCTGGAATGGAGTCCCACATCAGGGTCCCTGCGTGGAGCCTGCTTCTCCCTCTACCTGTGTCTGTGCCTCTCTCTTTCTCTGTGTCTCTCATGAATAAATAAATAAAATCTTTCTTAAAAAAAAAAAAAAAGATAACAGGTATAGTCAAAATACAATGTGCCACAACATGTAAGAAGCATGTATAAAAGCCCATGGGAGCACCAAGACAGGAATGTAAGTGCAGGAGCAAGTGGTCATTACTTTACATTAAGAAAGACTTAACTTTTAGAGATAATATAATAATACAAGAGGATGTTAAATCATAAAAAGACTTCATAAACTTATAATGAATATTTCTATTTAACACATAAATTTAGTTAATATTAGAATGCATAGTCGTTGTTACTATCTTTATATTTAAGCCACATCTTCCAACCAAGGTGGTAAAAAAAGGTAAATAAAAGAAATATAAGATGTTAGAATCCTAAAAAAACAAAAATAATAAAATAATGTTTGGAAACACAGTATCATAGTCAAGACCAGAAATATGATAATTTGATATAGACATTGATGTTGCATATTTTTATACATTTATAATTTTGAACTTTCAAAATTTTCATAAATATTTTGTTCACATAAAAAGACTGGAAAAAATAAAATAACCTTTCCAATATGTTAAATAGGATGTACATCAGATCTTTTGCAGCATAGTAAAATCATGTTTAAGAACATGAAAATACCTATAAAATGTAGAAATACATAAAATATACATAGTTAGAAATGGAAAACTTTTCTGCTTGGGGAAAATCAAGTATTATCTCAAGAAAAATTTCAAGAAACAAGCTATCTCTGAATTCATGTTTCACCTTTCTAGAAAGAATTTAACAGGCTCTTTCTCTTCACATCAATTTTCACTTGTTTTCCTGTAGTTAGTATATCTTAGAGACATAGGAGAAATCAATATAGATATCTATCATTTAATAGATTTTTACTGAACATTATTTAAAGCAACTAAGGAGGGAAACATTGTGAAGAAAAGGATACAAAAAATGTAAGTGACAACTTCTTGCTCTCTGGATGCTTTAACTACATAACATAATTGGAAGAAGCGCTATACTTAATGGCAGAAGAAATAGCCCAAGGGTTGCAAAATCATTTGTCTCTGTGATGTAGGCCAGTTATATAAAAGCAGCAGGATATCATACACCAGGTACATGGTATGAAATGTTATAAATTGAGAGCAGGGGGCCATCCCAAGTCATTAATTTTTATCTTCTAATGTTGCATTAACTGAACAAACATATCTTCAGACCTCTGGAGACCATAGCTCTATTCACTAATGATTAGACATGGCAACAGAGATTCCACAGACAAGCAGAGTAGATTTGCCAGGCTTCTGTTTGCATGATAGACTTAAAAGACTCTGATAAAGAGCCAATCCTAAGGAAAGTTACAGACTAATAAAAATGTCCAAACTGTGGTCAAAACCAGACAGATCCAGAGATTGTTGTACTGATGGGTCTCACTTAGATCTGACCCTTCTCCAGCCCCAAACATTGTCAACGTGCCTTATCCCATGTTCAAGTCAACTAACCAATGGAGCTTAATGTGTGTATCACTCTAAATCCTGATTGCAAGAAACTAGGAAATACACACATGGTAACTGGTCATTGAACCTATTGTAATCTCACCTACTCTATCTAGAAAAAATATTTAATATTTTACTTAACAACTACATAATATGAAAGAAAAATACTTTTATATGACTATAATACTGAGTGTGTGGTTTCTTTTCCAAATTCCCTTCAGAACAAGGACAGGATTTGAGAAAAATTACTCCAGTGTTTTTTGTAGTATTGGAAAAAAAAAGTGTTTTATCACTTCCATACCACTCAGAATAAAATACATAAACAAAACATCTAATCATAATCTATAATACACTGTGTAGCATTTAAGACATAGAAAAATTATAAATTGTATCACTAATAACACAATTTCTAGGCTGACAAACTAGTACTATGGACTCTACACCAATTTTTAATATTTGAATAGAATATGTTCTGCTCTTTCACTCTTGTTTTGCAATGGTCTCTTGGAACAGATTGTAGAGTTTATATCCAAAGTCTAAAAATAAAAGATTATTTCTGAGAAATTTAATGGCAAACCTAAAATAAAATTAAATATGGTCACAATTTCAAATAGATCAAAAAGAGTATAGTTCATTTCTTCATAAATTGATAACTCCTTTTTTTATTTATTTTTTTAATTTTTTTTTTTATTTATGATAGTCACACAGAGAGAGAGAGAGAGAGAGAGAGGCAGAGACACAGGCAGAGGGAGAAGCAGGCTCCATGCACGGGGAGCCCAATGTGGGATTTGATCCCGGGTCTCCGGATCACGCCCTGGGCCAAAGGCAGGTGCCAAACCGCTGCGCCACCCAGGGATCCCATGATAACTCCTTCTTAACTACACTCATTTCCTATTATGATATAACAAATTTACCAAAATCTTAGAGTCTTAAAACAACACAGATTTATTCTCTTCTAGTTTTAGAGGTCAGAAGTCTAAAATCAAGGTGTCACCAGGGTTGTTTGTCTTTTGGAGGCTCAAAGGGAGAATCTGTTTCTTTGCTTTTTTCAGCTTCCAGCAGCTGCCTGCACTGCTTGGTCCATGGTCCTGTCCTCCATCTTCAAAGTACATCTCTACATCCTGTGGTTCCATCCTAACATCTTTCTCTGATTATGATCTTCTTGCCTTCTTCTTGTAAGTACTCTTAAGATTATATTGTGTCTACCCAGATAATTTAAGGATATCTCTCCATGTCAAGATCCCTGAGTCATGTCTACAAACTCCCTTTTACCATAGAAAGTAACTTATTTACAGGTTCTGAGGATTACGACATGGACATCTTCTGAGGGTCATTATTCAGTCTACCACACTAATGAAATAAACAGCTACCTTCTTCATGGTTTTGTTTTAGGAACTTGCAAAGCAGATGGCAAATTGTCAATGCTAAATATTTGCTGAGTGAATGAAGTAAGCCATATCCTCGAGGTGTGATAGTATCATCACATGTAATGGGAGCCACAGAGAGTAAGAAATTGGGCTAATAAGAATTTTTCATTATGAGAGGTGAGACACTCAGTCGGTTAAGCATCCAGCTATTGGTTTCAGCTCTGGTCATGATCTCATGGGTGATGGGATCAAGCTACATGTCGTATGCTCCATGCTCCGCAGGGAATCTCCTTGAAAGATTCTCTCCCTCTGCCCCTCCCCTCATGTGTTCTCTCCCTCTCTTTCTCTCTCAAATAAATAAATATTAAAAAAATAAAAAGTCTTTCATTATTAGACTATGTGACATAAAGGACAGTTGGAAGGAGCCTGTATCACAGCATCCTAATCAAGCTGGTATTTACTTTCTCAAAGTGGGATTGTAAGACATATTTTATGCAGCTAGCCCCAGGACTACGAAAAATAATAAGAAATATACTGAAACAATGTAGCTGAAAGTAGGACCATGTAGCAAATCAATTTTTCCTTTCCAATCTTTGTTGGAATTTCTTTATTATTTTTTTAATTATAAAAGCCTGGAATTATAGAAACATCAGAAAATAGAATCACACTGTTCACTATACTCAAAAAAAAAAAAATATCCTCTATGATGATTTCTTTTTTCTTTACGTTTCAATATTAACCTAAATGATGTTTATTTTACTTTTTTAGATTTTATTTATTTATTCATGAGAGACACAGAGAGAGAGACAGAGACATAGGCAGAGAGAGAAAAGGCTCTATGCAGGGAGCCCGATGTGGGACTCGATCTAGGACTCCAGGTTCATGCCCTGGGCCGAAGGCAGACACTCAACCACTGAGCTACCCAGGCATCCCAAATGATGTTCATTTAAAATCACAAATAGTAGAGAAATGTTTAAAGTAAAAATAGTAAAGCCTTGTAACTTCCTTTTGTTCCCATCCTTATGCCCAAAGAAAAAACACTTTTAATTATTCAGTTAATATTCTAAAAAATATTTTCTATATACATATGCAGAGGTTTTTGTCTTTTTATTAACAACCAAAAATGGATAATACAATGCATTTTATTAAAAATAATTAATTAATTACTTGATTAATTAGTTTATTTATTCTTGGAACAGAGGGAGATATAGAATGTGAAGCAGGCTCCATGCTGGGCGTGAATGCAGGGCTCCATCTCACAACCCTGAGATCATAACCTGAGCCGAAATGAGGAGTCACCACTTAACTGGCTGAGCCATCCAATGGATTCTATCTTATACAGTGGATTTTATAATAATGGATTAATTCTGAATATATTCTCCCTCCAGTACACTTAGAACAACTTCATTCCACTTCACAGACATCTAAACTTGCATGGTATGATTAGAGTATGATATACGTTATACAATGATTTTATCTTTTTCTTCACTAAAAGTGGGTATAAAACATTAAAATAAGATGATATTTTACATTTTAATTTATACTTTCTAAATTCTCAATAAGGCTGATCTTTATGTGTGTGTTCACTTTCAGAAAAAAAAAAAAATAAGTATAGATACTAGACACCAGTGTTAATACTTGATAAGAACAGGATCCTTTGGGAAATATAATTTCCTGGAAGGGAAAGGGGTTTCACAGACCTGCGGAGATGAAAATTGATAGCAGGTATGTTGACTACACTGTTTCTGCACTTTGTTACCTTTTAAGAAGTAATCAGGAAGATGGTTTTTAGCCAGGTCCTGGGTTGTAGGGTTACAAGAAGCAGCCCAGGTAGTGATTTTGTTTTTCATTTTCTCTTGTGTTGGAGTTCCCAAAGCCAACCCAAGACTTTTGGAGAGATAAGAATACTCTAAGATTAGGTTCTTCTTTCCAATAAGAAGGCAGATGGGTCTAAGAATCCCCAAAGTTGTGCCTTGCATGGGCCAATCATAAAAGATTTGCATATTGATTTCTCTACCAAATGAGAGGAGAAAGATTCAATCAGTGGTCAAAGCTGAGTAAGGCTTGGGCAGAGCAGCCTCTATGCTTCTCAAACCATGCAAATGTGTCGTGCCTACTAGTATAAAGGGGCCTACACTGGCCCATTAATTCTCACTGCCCTCCTGTCTTGACCTCAACTGCCTTATGGATTCAGGATGGGGCTGAAGTCAACCTGTCCCAAGGAGAACAGCACTGCTCCACACTTTCTGAATATACTGGGAAATATCAAGGTGACTAAAGATTTGAACCAGAGAATTGAAGAGATTTGAAGTTGCAGTTCTGTTGGATATATACACCTACATACTTAGATCTATGGGGGTAAATAGTGCTAGATTTAAGGATGACCCAAAATACTGAAATATGTAGGATGAAACCATGGTAGCATGTTAGAAGGCAAAAGAGAAATCTCTTGAGTCCCATCCCAGGCTGTGGGAAGTATCCAGAGGAAGAAGTGAATCATGGAGCTAGAAACCAAAAAGGGGAAAATAAAAGAAAGAAAAGAGAAGAAAAAGAAAAGAAAGAAAGAAGAAAGAATGAAAGAAAGAAAGGAGAAGGAAAAGAAAAGAAAAGAAAGAAAAGAAAAGGAAAAAGAAAAAAGAAAAGAAAGAAAAAAGAAAGAAAAGAAAAAAGAAAAGAAAGAAAAGAAAAAAGAAAAGAAAAGAAAAAAGAAAGGAAAGGAAAAAAAGAGAAGACAAAAAAAAAATGGTACCTTATCAGTCATCCCTGTCACCTAATCTCTGTTGAATTCTCACCCCAGCATTCCCAGACTCCCAGGTGGGAGGTAAGAAAAAACTATGATTTTAACCTTTGAATGCTGACTAAATAGTACATATTCAGCATGTACTGAACAAATATGTATTGAAGAAAACAATGAAGTTCAAAGGATTTTGTGTTGCTCTGGTTTTTTCTGTATATAAGTGCTTGGAAATTGATGCGGTGTGTCGTGTCCATGTAAGTCCCAGCTCAAAATACCTGAGCGCATCATCCCAATTGGGAAAATCTGCAGGGAGGAAAGAATACCTGCTACTTGAATGAAAGCCCTGCTGTTTGCCACTAGTGGGTGTTAGGATATAGCACAGATACCTCTAACCTTTGAAGTCCCCTAATCAGAGAAAAACTGCCGTCTTTTTTATTTTTTACCACCAAAAAGCAAGTGATATATAAAGGGAGACCGTATGTAGAGGAAAACAGGCTTCAGCTAGAGGTACCTATGCGGAGTGTTGGCAGGGACCACTAGCTATGCCTCTTTTGAAACATAAAAAAGAGCTGAGCTGTTGCTGCAATTAAATGCTTGACTCGTACAGGCTTGTGACTCTCAGGCGTGAATATCCATTTTTGGGGTGGACTCTATGGCTGACATGGTAAAAAGTAAAAGGAAAAAAAAAAAAAGAAAGAAAAGTGCTTTGCCTGCCACATGGAGTTGGTATATTAAAGAATGAAGCTCTTCAGTCCCAGCATTTATTTTGTCTTTACACGAGAAAGTGGCCCTGGTCCTTTCGGGAGAAAGCTTTATATGGCACTCTCGTGGCTGAAGCAAAACCAGAGCCGCTGGCTCTTTGGGGACCTTTAACTCCGAGGTTCCCCTGAAGTCATGGGTCTGTCTCAGAAATGTGTAGTTAATTTGAAACTAGATGGTGTGTGCAGGAGCCGTTCCGGTCTTCAGTACTAGCTATGATTTGTCTGTAGGAGTAGTTAACAGAAACATTCAAGTCTTTAAGGAAATATCTCAGATGCATAATCTGTGGGCAATTTTACCTTTATGGGAGTCATTGAAGTAGAAAGGGTGATATTAAATCTGTCTATAATTTGAGCTAACGTGATAAATGACAGTACCTTTGCCCTTGAAGGCACTCGGGTCAGCCTCATCTCTGGTTTGTTATGGGTGATAGACTTGCTCCTTGTAGGCCGAAGTGAAGTCTGTGCAAATTATTAAAATATCCTGTCGTATTTGGATTAATGTCTTGAGCCAGAGGGACAGGTCAGGCCACCTAGCCTTCTAAGGTAGATTCTAAAAGTCAATGGAATTTGTTTGGCTGGTGGGATCTGACCCCACTGGTGGGCATGGCTGAGATCAATACCACGGGGTCTTCATACTACTGCTTGGAGTTCTGCTGTAATAACCTTGATAAGTTATGTAAGACCAACCAAACATACTGGTCCTATTCCTTGCTGGTAAGAGCAATCAGAGTGGCCAATGGAGTGGCATAGAAACGGAAAATCTGGGCAGCCCAGGTGGCTCACGGTTTAGCACCTGCCTTCAGCCCAGGGCCTGATCCTGGAGACCTGGGATGGAGTCCCACGTGGGGCTCCTTGCATGGAGCCTGCTTCTCCCTCTGCCTGGGTCTCTGCCTCTCTCTCTCTCTCTCTCTCTTTCTCTGTCTCTCATGAATAAATAAATAAATAAATAATCAAAAAAAAAAAAAAGAAATGGAAAATCTGATATAAGCCATATCATGAGAAACAAAGGGCAAAAATTTGGGGGACAATATCTCCATGTTTCTTAATGGTCAGGGGTTTCTGTGTAAAAATTCTTAACCACTTGGGTTAAAGGGTGTTTACATGGTAAGCATGCCTTGCAAGTTGGAGACCTGTTGAGATTTACAGGTTGATTTTTCCCAGAGCCATTTATTTGTTTGCTTTCAAAAGTATTGTATGCATCTAGGGGCCTTCCCAATTCTCCCAGGGCAGGTACCCTTACAATAGTAAAATGAGGACTTTTCTCCCTTTCTCAGGAAGGGAGGAGCTGCCTTGCAGCAATTCTTGTATCAGCTCTGAAGTCCATAATTTCAGATCTCTCTGGCATAGAGCCTCTCTGTACATGTTGGGTCCATCTACTCTCATAATGTCGCTCCAAGGGAGAAAACAGGGTATGAAGAACAAGTGTGGCTATTGTTGTAAGCAATAATAAATCTGATTTATGGTCCAAAAACTTCATGCTTGATTTCAAGATAAATAAATATGGAGGTTAAAACCCTTTACTCAATTATTCTTTCTGCTTATTAACTTTTCTATCGATGAGAGGATATGGGTATACCCTACATGTATACCCTACATACCCCAGAGTATACCCTACATGTGATTTTTTTTGCCCTGAGGCCTTTATTATTTTGAGGAATTGCTACTAGCTAGAAAGTTGGAAATGAGAAACAGTTCTATGTTCCAATCTAGTTATTGAAAATTTTCTTGACAATGAGAGTTCTTTACCTTATATTTCTTTTGCAATACCTTATCACTCACCACTAAGAAAACACAATTATCACTTCAACATTCTGCCTAAAATTCTTCTTAGTCAGATCCAAAGGTTTATTGCGCAGATTTTCTGTCTTCCAAGTTACAGAAGGCAACACTCTTATGATGTTCCATCAATACGTAACGTAAGCCTCCCCTTATCCAGTCTGCAATTATAATTTACTCATTGAACTTCAAAACTTTTTTCCACAATTCCATCCTAAAACTAATGCTATAGTTTTTGTAATTGAGGTTGAATATTTTCTTCACCAGCTTATGAGAAGCTTTCATTTCTTCTTTTTTTTTGAATGATTTGTTCTTACCTTTCACTTATTTTTCTGTTAAGGTTTTCATCATTGTTTTTCTTATTGAGTTACGGTTGCTACATTTCTCTTCACATATATTTGTCTTTTAAATATTGTTCAGAAAATAGCTTTATTTAAAACAAAATTACCCACAGATTCAGTAGCAACATCAACCAATATTGTTGGTCGTGGCTTAATTGGAAAGTTGATACTTAAACAATATTACTAACAGCCAGAATTCTAATAAATTTAATGTATAAAGAGATTCAGCAAAAAGTTACATCGCTAAAATTAAAAATTAAGAATCTGTCTAGCTGTACTCAGAATTCAAAAGGTGAGCTTGTCATATTATGAAGAATTTTTCTTTTTTTGCTTGTAAAAACTTAGAGTTACAAATCTTCTAGTATTGGAGCTTAGAGAAATGACTATCTTACTTACTTTTTGAATTATTAAGTTCATTTAGCTAATATTTACATTTAACTAGAGTTTCTCATGATTATTTGCAGCACATCAGAAAATATTTATTAAATTCCTTCAGAGCCCCAAGGAATATTTCATGACAGTGTTACTGAGATAATTGATATACAAAACCCTGCACATATTTAATGCATATAGTTTGATGAATTTGGACATATATCCCTGATATCAACCAAGATAATCAATATATCCATTACGACCAAAAGTTTCCTGTGTGTCTTTGTTTTTTGTTTTGTGTGTGTATGTGTGAATGTATGTATGTGTGATAAGAACATGTAACGTGAGATCTACTCCTAGCAAATGTTGAGGTATACGACAGACTACTGCTAATAATAAGCCACCGTGTTGTAGAGCAGACCTCTAGAAGATATTTATGCAGTAAAACTGAAACTTTTTACCCATTGAACAACTCCCCATTTTCCCCACTCCCATGCCTTGGCAATCACCATTGTATTTGCTTCTATGGAACTCTGAGAAATATGAATGTATACTATAAGGTACTAGTCCTAAGATATAAACTAGCTTAAAACCAAACTAATAAATGTATAGCAAATACACAAGTAGATAAAAATGAAATATCATTATGACAGATCATGTGAACACAGTCAGTTAAAACATGGAGTCATTCTAAAAGAAGATAAAGTTAGTTTTCAAATGTTGCAATGAGAAGCTTTCATTTTCTCTCTCTCTCTCTCTTTTTTTTTTTTTTTTTGAATGACTTGTTCCTACCTTTCACTTATTTGCAAAGCAAATAGGCTTAGAAATACCTCTATGCAATAAAGAACATATCGACTGTCCCAAAGGAATCTTTATTAGTCTTACTGGCAAGCAAAACACACTCTCATCTCTAAAGTGATGAAGAAGAAAATATATCAGTTTACTAATATTTTCCTGAAAGTTTTAACATAGTAATTAGCATTATTTAGCTTTTAGAACACATTATATATAAACATTTATAAACATTATTTATATTATAAACATATAATGTTTTATGTTTTTAAATGAAGAAAACCACAGAGACAATATGCACATGTAGACAAAAGTATGAGATAGATATGTCTTCTTACTCTTATTCACATATTGCACTCATTAAGACAGAGATCATTTATCATGAAAATAAAATAATTTTTCAATATTCACATCTAATTATTTGCTCTTCTGTTCTTATTGTCCATATGTGAAATTTGTTAAACGCAAATAATAAACTTCTAATTCAACAGATGCAGAAAAAAAGGAGAAATTGATAACCACTTATAATTAAAAATCTTAGGAAAATAGGGAAGAGGCAATTTCCTTATATTAGTTATCAATCGCTGCCATACAAATATTTCCCAACTTACAGCATAAAACAACAAATATTCATTATCTCATATAATTTCTAAGGGTCAGGAACCTGAAAGAGTCTCTGCTGGTGATTTTGGCTTAGGGTCGCTCATAAGTTTGTAGTCAAGCTGTTTGCCAGTACCACAGTTATCTCAAGACTTACCCGGGGTTGAAGAATCTCTTCTGAGATCACTCACAAGGATTTTGGCAGGTCTTAGTTCCTTGCTGGCTGTTGGCTGGAGACCTCAAGTTCTTAACATATGGCTATCTCACAATATGGCAACTGCCTTTTGGAATAAATAACTCATTAGAGAGCAAAGGTGACCTTTTTGACCTATTCTCCAAGTCACTTTTACCTTCTTCTATTAAATAGAAATGAGTCAATAAACCTATCCCATACTCAAAGAAAAGGAAGAATTCAAAAGCATAAAAACATGTGGATTTGGGGGGAATCAATTTGGAAGTAAACACTTTCTTTAATTTTATAAATAGTGCCTACAAAATTTTAGAGAAAAATCATATTAAACAATAAATTGGTGGAATTTTCTATTTCTGATGGTTAATTTTATGTGACAATGTGGCCAGGCTAAGGGATACCCAAATAGCTGGTAAAATATTTCTGGCTGTGTCCCTGATGGTGCCTCCAGGAGATTAGCATATGAATAATAAACTGAGTAAATAATATCACCCTCATCAGTACTGATGTACACCATCTAATTTATTGGGAGCTCAAAAACTTGGAGGTGGGATAAACTTGTTTTTTTTGCCCAAGGTGAGACATCTATCTTGCCTTGCTCTTGGACATAAGCTCCTAGTTCTTGGGCTTTTGAACTCAGACTGGAATTTTCACCCTTGGCCTTTTGACTGGTGGGATTTTTGTACTCAAACTGAATTATACGACTGGCTTCCTTGGTTCTCCAGTTTGCACCTAGCACAACCTGGGACTTCTCAGATTCCATAACCACATGCTATATTTCTATCATATCAGTTCAGGTTCTCTGGAGAACACTGACTAATACACCCTCTGACATTAGGAATGGAACAATAATGTCCTCAATCACTTCTACTCAGTGCCGTACTGGAAGTTCTAAACAATGCAATGAAGAAAAATAAAATAAATAAATTAAAAGGCATAGGCATCAGAAAGAACAAAATAAACCTGTCATTATATCTAGATAACACAAATAGGTCAGTTAAAGTAATATCAGATATGGTAAAAATCTAGAAATTAAATTTTTAAAAATGTGTATGATCTTTACTATAAAATTTATTATAGACATAAATTGAAGACATAAATAAATGGAGGAATATTTCTATGTCCATGAATTGCAAATCTTAATATTGTAAGAGTATCAATTCTTTCCAAAATGATTTACCTAGTCAAAGCAATTCTAGACAAAATATCAGAAGAATTCTTTTAAATGTTGACAAGATGAGGGGGGTTCAGTCAGTTAAGCATGTGACTCTTGATTATGGCTCAGGTCATGATCTCAGGGTCCTGGGATTGAGTCCCACATTGGCTCTGCACTTCGAGTCTACTTGAGATTCTCTGTCCTTCTGCCCCTTTCCTTGCTTGTTCTCTCTCTCTTTCTAAAATAAAAACATTTAAAAAATTATTTAAAACAACTGACAGGATGAATTATTATTTAAAACATGGAAATACAGATAATTTCAAAGAAAATGAATATGACTGGAAGACCAATCGAATTATACCAAGACTTATTTAGTGATATAAATTAAACAGTGTGGTATTTACACAAGGATAGAAAAGCAGATGAAGGTCTCAAATAGCTGAGATACAGTTTCTTTTAAATTTCATTGATTACAAAGGTGATACTGAAGTACAGTAGAGTTGTTCTGGGTCAATTGCATATTCATTGGAAAACAAATTAAAAAACAAGAACCTTGACCTCTATCCCACATCGAAGATAGGAGCAAGCTCTTCATAAAGGAATTATTTCTAATAATGAGCAAAAATAAAATACATGTTCATGAATCCTAGAGCAAATAAGTATATTGTAAAATGTAAATAAAGCAGAATGTTATACACAGCACTAAATATTAACAAAATGCAACTGTATTTGTCTTCACAGACATATATTAGAAGAAGCCAGAAAACAAAAGTACAAGTTAATTCTGCTTGTATAAGGTTCAAAATACACAAAATTAATCTACAGTGTTAGAAAAATTATTGTGGAAAATGGAAAGGAGCTCAAGATCAACTTCTGTATTTCAAATAATGTTTTGTTTTAGTAAAAAGAAATCCTGGATGTTCTTGCAAAGAATTTTCATTCTACATTTTTGATTTATATTTGTTTACATATGAATACTATTCTTCAATAAAATTGATAAAATAGACTCCTTTTCTAATGTCTAGAAGAAAAAAAATATTAATTCAAAGAAAATAATTTTATTTCAAAGTTCTTACCTTTTGAAGCAGTCTAGATTTTTAGTTTAAATTTTATATACAAATTCTTGCTGATAATTATAATTTTTAAAATTCAAATTATCATGTGGCTTATGTCATCAGGCAAAATCAATAAATATGGGTAATTGTAAAGAAACTGTATCATTATCCAACTTTGAATGAGCAGAGAAGCAATCCTGAAATAATAAAAAAGGGATTACTCCCTCTTGCATTCTTAGGTTCTTCCCTACCTTTTTTTAATCTCCTAAAAATCTGCAAGCATTTTATAAATTGATTGCTGTAATGCATGAGGCATTTAGTCGGGGGGTTAAGCTATTAGAAATTGAGAACAGATAGCAGAAGAACATGTTTAAGTAAAGCCAATCCTACAAAATTGAATATACAAAAACAACTGTCAAATATACTTGCACATATTGGAAGGAAGTACTGTATTTGGAAATAATGATAATTATTGAAAAAGTATAGTATTTGGAAATTACTAGGGAATTATTAGGTTTAGCAAAAGACAGTGGAAACGTAGTAAAAAAGATACAGAATAATCCAAATAAGTAATCAACGTTTTGATCTGCTGAATATTTATACCTCTTTTTTTGCTTTTTAAGATTTTCTTTATTTATTTGAGAGGGAGCAAGCATGAGTGAGAGAGAGAGCAGGACCAGAGGGTCAGAGGGGAGGAGGGAGCAGGCTCCCCTCTGAGCAGGGAGCCTATGCAGGGCTTGATCCCAGGACCCCAGGATCATGACCTGAGCTGAGGACAGACACTTAACTGACTGAACCACCCAGGTGCCCCTGAATATTTCTATTTATTAAGAGGAAGCATGAGAGTTATAGGCAAGAAAGTATTTATAAATGAGTATAATATAGAGAATATAATGAAAACTGATAATAACAGAAGCAATAGCAAAATTCGCCCGAGACTAAATTTAGTGAGCAGATCAAAAGCCACTTAAAAAAAAAAAAAAAAAAGATCATTAGCTGGGTGAAATATCTTGAGAAATGGCTTATTCATTTCTCACAGAGATTCAGCTGGATCAAGACATTGACATGGGTTAGCCCCTTGACCAACTGCATTACTCTACTGAGAACACAATATTCTCTTTTGCCCAAATGGGATGTGCCACTTGCAGATTGTAGTTAGTTGATGTTGTAATCTTTCCAAATAATGCTATTTTATTTCCTATATTTTATATAAGGATTGTTTTAATAATAGTTATGAACATTAATGACTGTGCTTTTATGAAGGCATCATACTTTGTCATGTAATATAAATAATTTTTGATGATGTTCAACAATTTGCTGATATAACCAAAAAAGCTGAACATCATAAGAGAAGCTATATATTAGGAGCTTTTCATATTCATAGACATAGCAATAAGAATTAATTTATTCACACAAAAAGTAGAATCAGATCTATAAGTACAGAGAACAAACTGATGGTTGTTAGATGGGAGGAAAGTAGGTGAATAGGCAAAATGAGTGTAAGAAAGAGGAAAATTGGGTTGCCTGGGTGGCTCAGTGGTTGAGCACCTGCCTTCTTCCCAGGGTGTGATTCTGGGGTCCCAGGATTGAGTCCCACATCGGACTTCCTGCATGGAGCCTGCTTCTCCCTCTGCCTGTGTCTCTGCCTCTCTCTGTTTCTGTCATGAATAAATAAATAAAATCTTAAAAGAAAAAAAAAAGTATAAAATACAAGCTTCCAGTTATGGAATGAATGGAATAAACAGCACAACATAAGAAATATAACCATCAATATTTTAAAAGTGCTGTATAGTAACAGACACAGCAGTACTTGTGGTAAGCACAGCAATGTATAAAGTTGTAGAATCATTATATCATACACCTAACACTGATATAGCATTGTGTGAAATATACTCAAATTTTAAAAGTTTAAATAAACAAATAAATATTCTGTATACAGAATATCCTTATCTACAGGGAACACATGCCAAAACACCTTAGTGGATGTCTAAAACCATGGATAATACTAAAATGTATGTTTCCTATACATACATCCTATAATAAAGTTTAATTTTTAAATGAAGCACAATAAAAGATTAGCAATAAGTAACACTAACATAGAACACTGAAAAAATTATATTTAATAACACTTATGTCAAAGTAAAATAAAGGAACTAGTTTATATATTCAATTAATAATATTCATCTTTACTTTGAGAATCATGTCTTTGCCAAAATTTCATGGTTGATATATATGAGAATAATTTCTTTCTTTCTTTTTATATATATGAGAATAATTTCAATTAAAAATTTCATTTTTGTTCAATTACATTAGCCAAAGAAGCAGAGTATATTGTTAACAATTGCTGTAAATCTGATTATTTTTTTCAATGAACTTGACTTCAAATGTACTAGCAAAGTAAGATGCATTCCTTATCCTATAGCCCAAGGCAAAATTCAGCTCACCTGACTGATTTTAAGATTAAATCAGTATATCTACTCACAAGCAACACTGCCAGAACATTGATCTGATAATAAATAATGTAACTTGTACTTGAAGGCCATGGAAGTTTCTTTTTGCAACATCTCACACGTACAATTTTCACAGTTCCCTAGGGAACATAATGGGCAAATTGCTCAAGTGAAGAAATAGTCAGTTAAAATGGAGGTAAAATTGAACAGGTATTTCATACATCTTATCAGTGTCTTCTTTAATTCAAGACCTAAAAAACTTTTACGTTATCTGTGTAATCAGTAATTTTTCTAAATTATAAATATTAGAAAAGTGTAAGCTACTCCCAAAAGTATGAAAACATAATATATTTGGAAGTTAAAAACAATGAAAATAATGACAGAACTCCTTTACTGAGCACCAAGAGTCTAGGAGTCAAGGAGAAAGGCTTCATATACAATAATTCTTTTAATTTTCAAATCTTAGGCAGAATTTAAGATAACCATCAGTGACTCCTGCCCTTGTATAATGCTCTCTCATTGAGCAGGACTGAGACCTTCGAACATGGTTAGATTACACTACAGAATAAAATGGATTTTGTAGATGCAATTAAAGTTCCTAATCACTTGACTTTGAAGTGATCCAAAGGGAGATTATTTTGAGTTTGCATAACCTATTCAAGTGAGTCCTTACAAAGACAAGCAGCAACACACTATTATTGGACGAGGTGAAAAACAAACAGCCATATTATAAACTGCCTAAGGAGGGGAACATGCAGGTAGGGAGTGAGGGTAACCTCTAGATGCTGAAAGTGAATCCCAGCTGACAGCCAATAAGAAGAGAGACACTTCAGTCCTACAACCACAAGGAACTGAACTTTTCCAAGAACCTTAATGAAAAGAGGAACTAGAGATCCAGATGAGAATCTCAAACCCAGCCAACACCTTGATTTCAGTTGTGTGAGAAACAAGCAGAGAAACCATAATACCACCATCAGGCTTCGGACCCACAGAAATTGTGAGATGACAAACTTGTGTTGCTTTAAGACACTAAATTTGGGGTAATGTATTACACAGCAATAGACAACCAATGCATCTTATAATAACCTTGCAATGCAGGCATTGTTGTCTTCATTTAGGATAATAAGAAAACTGATGCTCAAAGAGGTTAAGTGAAAGAGCTGGAATTAGTACTAAGCTCTATTTTAAATATGTATATACATCTGTATTCCCACCACAATTACATCATTGCCTACCTAGCTCACAAAATTTTATTTTACTCAGATGCCAATCATCATGTACCATAATTCTGTAATTTATGAAAGAACAAAATGACCCCCTATCTTTCCAGGGATAAGGTTAACCTAGAAAGATGAGAAATATGGCAACCATTGATCTTTTCTTGGCTCACTAGCTCTTTTTTTTTTTAATGCTAAATAACTTTCCATTGTCTGAATATACTATATTTATTCATTCACCTACTGAAGAACATGCTAGTTGCTTCCAAGTTTTGGCAGTTATGTAAAAATGTACTGTAAACACCCATGTGCAGGTTTTTCTGTTGAGTTAAGTTTCAACTCCTTTGAGTAAATAAATATCAGGTAGCACATTTGCTGGATTGTAGTAACAATATGCCTAGTGGCGGTACCATTTTGCATTCCCACGAGAAATCTATGAGAGTTCCCATTGCTCTACATCTTCATCACTTTTGCTGTTGTCAATATTCCAGATTTGGGCCATTCAAATAGATGTGCAGTGGTATCTCATTGTTGTTTTAATTTAGATTTCCCTCATAACATATGATACCATGTTACCTGTTTTACTTTTCATATGCTTACTTGCCATCTGTATATCTTCTCTGGTGAGATATGTGTTGAGATTTTTGGCCCATTTTTAAATTGGGTTGTTTATTTTCTTATTGTTGAGTTTTAAGTGTGCTTTGTATATTTTGTTCTGTTTTGTTTTTTAGCTTTGTATATTTTGGATAGCAATCACTTATCAGATGTGTCTTTCAAAAATATATATTCCCAATCTGGGGCTTATCTTCTCATTTTTTTGACACTGTCTTTTGCACAGCAGAAATGTTCATGTAATGAAGTCCAACTTATCAATTAGTTTTTCCGTGGATCATGTTTTTGGTGCTGTATCCAAAAGGCATCACCATACCCAAAGTCATTTATGTTTTCTTCTTAGGACTTTTACAGTTTTGCATTTTAGTTTTAAGCCAGTTATCCATTTTGAGTTAATTTTTCTGAAGTATGTAGAGTCTATGTTTATGAAGTTATCTATTAGTTTCATCATCGTTTGAAGAAACTCTTTGTTCCACTGTATTGCTTTTGCTCCTTTCTCAGAGATAATTTGACCATATTCATGGGAGTCTATTTCTGTTTCATTGATCTATTTGTCTATTCTTTCACCAATACCACACTGTTTGATTCCTGTGGTTTTCTAGTAAGTCTTGAAGTCAGGTAGCATCAGTACTCCAACTTTGTTCTTCTTTAATTTCATGTTGGCTATTCTGTCTCTTTTACTTCTCTATATAACTTAGAATCAGTTTGTCGATATCCATAAAATAACTTGCTGGGAATTTGATTGAGATTGCATTGAATCTATAGATCAAGTTGGGAAGAACTGACATCTTGACAATATTGAGAAAGAGTTACATTTTATATAGAGTGTAAGAGAAAAATTTCTATTATAAGGTGATATTTGAACAGAGACATGGAAAACCTAAAGACAAAGGAATAGAAAATATCATTTCTGATAAAGTGTCAAAGTAAAGAAGGTGGAAAAATGGAAAAATGCTTGTCATGCTTATGGAACTTCAAAAAATTCAGTGTGGTTGCAATCCAGTGAACAATGGTGGAGGAAACAGAAACCGAGATCATAGAAGTAATAAGGGTCCATACCTTATAGGACTTAAAGGGCATTTTAAGGACATTGGCTTTTACCTTGAGTGATATAAGATGTCACTAGAGAGGTTTGAGCCCAGATGTGATATTATATGCTTAAAATTTTAAAAGTTTGTTCTTGCTTCTGTATTAGGAATGCATTGCTGGAAACAAAAGGAATAATTTAGGGAAAGAAAGTAAATTAGGGAGCTACTGTTGTGTTCTAAGCAGAAGTAATGGTGACTGGGGTTAAGATGATAGAGGGAAGAGAAGTAAACAAAGTTTCAACCTTAGGGATACATAAAAGTGGCATCAAGAGTAGAAGATCAAATGTGAGATATGAGAGAAAGACAAATCTTGGATGGCTCCCAATTGATTATCCTAAGTAACTAGAAGGATGTAGTATCCCTTAGCTGAGATAGGTAAAAATGTGGAAGAGCATACTTGGAGGTAGAAAATATAAAAATGTCTGGGGGACATTTATTAAGTTAGAGATACCTCTGGGACATCAAAATAGAGACGTCAGGTAGGCAGGTATATACATATCTCAAGTTCAAGGGAAAGTAGATTTAATTTGTGAGTCATCAGCACAAAGATGATATTTAAAGCCAAAGACTGGATAGAAACTACTAAGGTCTAAATGAAGAGGGAGAAGAGAACTGAGTCCTAAGATGCCAAAGTGATGAAGCAAAGTCAGAAAAAAAAAAAAATTGAGAAGGAGAAGCCATCGTGATAAGAAAACTGATAGTAGTTTCCCAAAAGCCATGTGAAGGTTCAACTTGATTTATCAGTATGCATTGACAATTACCAGGTTGTTTGAAGCAGGACCTTTGAGAGTGAGGAGTGAAGAATAAGAATAAGGTGAGAAGGAAGGCAAGGAAAAATAGGAGCTGCTTTTTAAAACAAAATCATGTCAGTGTTGTAGTCAGAATACATCCTGACATGTACTAGCACTCTCATTCTTGCTCTTATATTTAAAACATATAATCTTATTTTTCTGTTAGTTATAACTCTGAATACTGAACACTCTATTTTCAAAAATTGTAGATTAAGCTGTCACAATTTAATGATTCAACTATATCATCTGATTTCCATGTGTTGTGAGTTTAAGGCCTAGCATTATTTTGATTCGACTTATCGATATGCTTATAATGAAAAAGTATGGAAATTTCATTGATTTTTTCCTTGTGAACGATCCGAGGATGAACTGAAGCTTATGTCCAAGTCTAGATAATGAGCTTTTTTTCATCTTACATTCCTCATTGACTACTGATCCTTCAAAAATAAACAAAAATGATAAGAAAAATAATATACATGCAGTTGCACAAAACTGGCTTAAACTATAGTACACATCTTTACATATATACTTTACTCAAATACATATTTATGTGATTTCTGAAGAAAATATATGAACTTTTAAATATTAAAAAATACTTATCTGAAGTTACAAAAGGTAAATTTCTGAAGCAATATCTTTATATCTTACTGTGAGGCATAATAATTGACTTTTCAAATGTGGTCATTACCTTCCAACATGGAAAAAACAGGAAATTCATTTTAGTATAGAATTGATTTGGGAATTAAAAATTCAGAACAAGCCTTAAGTATGCAACAAGTTTATGTTATAACCCTGAATAATGCACTTAAAATATAATTTTAAAAACAATTGAGCAAAAACAAAGTTGACTTGGAGACTCCAAAGTTGACTTTGCCAATGCCTAGAAGTATGACTTGGTGCATATATGCATGAGTAAAATATATGATACTTTAAATCTATAATTCATAAATAGAGTGTTATGAAATAAAACCCGAAATGTTATGTATTTCACAACTTTATGCATTTGGAAATACCACAATATATTAAATAGATTCTTAAAAATCAATAAAGAGAGATACCTGGGTGCTTCAATCTGTTAAGCATCTTCCTTTAGCTCAGATCATGATCCCAGGATTCTAGGATTGAGCCCCTCATTGGGCTCCCTGATCAGAGGAGTCTGCTTTTCCCTCTCCCTCTACCTCCCACCCTCCATCATGCCAACCCCCTCCCACACCTCATGCTCTCTATCTCTCTCAAATACATAAATAAAATATTTTTTTAAATGTACAAAGGTATGTAGAGGTACAAAGTAGGACATCCTATGGGAGTATATTGTGTTTGAAAGAATGTTGTGCACATTAATAATTTTTAAAAATAAGTTTTGATATTATTTTGCTATATCTGAATGAGTTCTCCTCATTGGATGCTTAATCCTTGTTTATGCTTTCTTTTTTTTTTAATTTTATTTATTTATTCATGAGAGACATAGAGAGAGAGGCAGGGACACAGGCAGAAGGAGAAGCAGGCTTCCTGCAGGAAACCCAATGTGGGACTCAATCCTGGGACTCCAGGATCATGCCCTGAGCTGAAGGCAGATGCTCAACCACTGAGCCACCCAGGCGTCCCATGTGTGTAGCTTTCTATCACAGTAAAGCCCCTAACTCACTGGACTGAGCTATGTTGTCAGTAAAAGAACTGGTCTACCAAATAATTTTCCTTTGTAGAGAACTCGGGCTCTCTCAAGCACCTTGCCCATGAAACTCTTTGAAAAAGCTTTTGGTTATGGGAAATATTAAGTATAGACAAAACAAACCAAATAGAATAATAAACCTTATGTACACATCTCCTACCTTCAATAAATTGATACTATTGATACTATTGATACCTACCCCAATTCCAAGCCCCCCTATTTATTACTATTTTTATAATCTTTTTTGAGGCAAAGACAATGGACCTTGAACTTCATTCATTCAAACTGTATAAACTTGACAAATTAATATAATTATTTAACCTAAAACCCTTGTGATCCTAAAATGTTGGCCATTGTAGTTAATTCCTCCCAACACAGGTAATCATCTTTCTAATTATTTTCATTATGGATCAGTTTTGTTAGTTCAAGAATATAGCAAAAATTGAGTCATATAACTTGTATTTAGCTCTTTTCACAAAGGATAATGTCTATGATATTCATCCATGTTGTTGCATGTTGTAATATTTAATCCATTGTGTGCAGATACCAGAATTTGTGTATCCATTCCCTTGTTGATGGATTTCTTAAAGTTTCAATTTATTATAAATAAAGATTCTGTTAATATCCTTGCATATGTTTTTAATAGAATTGCCTCTTGGAATAAGATACCTAAGAGGTGAATTGCTTGCTCAAATGGTGAGTTAATGTTTAAAGTGAAAAGACGTTTCCCAAAACATCTTACAAAGTTATTTTATTATTTTATATCCCCATCAGCAATATATGGGATTTCTGCTTGTTCTATACCTTAGCCAAAATGTTGTGTTTGTGAGTTTCTTATTCAAGAGGCTTTGTTGAAATATATAGACCATAAAATTCACCCATATAAAATGTACAACTCTATTGTTTTCACATATACAGAATTATGTGTAATAAAGAGAGAGACTCAATTTTGGGTGTTTGATCCTGAAAGCTTTCAAACACTATCTCTTTCTTCCCTCTTCTTCCCTTTCTTGTCTTACATATGAGCAAGGCAACGGGAAAGCTGTTACTCTCCCTCCCTTGACATAGTTCAAAGTTCAAGCCACAAAACTTGCCCCTTGAGCAAGAACCTCTCACTCTGGCCCTACTGCCTAGTCACAAAAAAAAAAAAAAAAAAGCCAAAATCACATGTCTCTCCACTTTTGTCAGCTCTACTCTCCTTAGAGAGTCCATAATGTGAATAATAAACTTTTTTACATCCTTTTGATGTGTGTGACATCATCAGTCTCCATATATAAACTAATTTTGGGTAGGAGTTTGATACCAACATCCATGGGGCAACTACAAAATATTGTGGAACCACACAGTCTAATTTTAGAACATTACTAACTCAGAATTCCTTAAAATGTTAGCATTCATTCCTAATTATCTCCCCTTTCCTCCTGCCCTCCCACCACCAGCCTTAGGTAAATCTATAGATTAGCCTATTCTGCAGAGTTCATTTAAATGAAATCATAAAATACGTGGTCCTCGGTGACTTTTTCAGTTAGTATAATATTTTTAAAGTTAATGATGTTGTAACATGTATCAGTAGTTTACCCTTTCTCATTGCCAAATAATACAACATTCTTGGAATATACCACATTTTGTTTTATGACTCATCAATTGATGAACGTTTGAGGGTTTTTTTCCAGTTTTTGATTATTATTAATAATGTGATGAACATTCATGTGTGAGTCTATTTGTGGATATGTTTTCATTTTCCTTTGTACTCTTAGAAGTAGAATTGCTAGGTTATATGATAACTCTGTGGCTAATGCTTTGAGGAATTGCCAAACTGTTTTCCAGAGTAGTTGTATTATTTTCCACTTTAAAAAATAATGCACGAGGGTTCCAATTTCTCCATACTATTGCCAACATTAATTATCATTTGTGTCTGATTGTAACTCTGTTCTTGACCATTGTTCTATCTCTATTTGCTGCTTAGATTTTTGATAAACTGTCTATAAACATTTTATCTATTAATGTGTGTTTGTGTGTGTGTGTGTGTGTGTGTGTGTGTGTGTATGTGTGTGTGTGTTGTGTGGTAGTAGAGGAGGCAGAAAAAATAACCGTATCTGTAGATTTAGTAAGGCTGCATACAGTCTATTACTTTCAGTTAGTAATTAATAGAACTAACAAAAGAGGATAAGAAGACCCTACGGGATGCCTTGGTGGCTCAGTGGTTGAGCGTCTGCCTTTGGCTCAGATCGTGATCCTGGGGTCCTGGGATCGAGTCCCACATGGGGCTCCCTGCATGGAGCCAGCTTCTCCCTCTGCCTGTGTCTCTGCCTCTCTGTGCGTCTCTCATGAATAAATAAATAAAATATTAAAAAAGAAGACCCTAAAAAGTCACCCCACAATAAAAATAATACCTAAATGTGAAAAAAGACTAAATTAGAAGGAAAGGATTACAAATAATTTTTGAATCACTCTAAGAAAGGTTTAATTTACAAGAAAACTTAAGTTAAAATTATCCTAATAAAATGCTCAACCCTCCTTTCAATAAAGTAAATGATTAAAGCAAAAAGATAACTTTCCAAGCATTACCAAATTTAATCTGAATTATTAATGTATAAATAGATCTTGAGACAAAGTAAAGAAAAAGACAACTATGGGTTTTACCAGCACTTGGCAAAATATACAATATATATATATACTTAGATCTCTAAATACGACTTTTTCCTTCTAAGAAATAAAACAATAAAGCAAAACTATACACTGAGGCAAATAATCCTATCAATATTATTTACTCAGGCAAAATCACTGGTAAACCAATGGTTAGTAGGTTCTAATATCTAAACTGCTCTCAATCAATAGCTTAGAATATTTCAATAAGACCACAAATATCCATGAGTTTCTAATGAGATGAGGTTATGAATTTATATAAACAAACTTCTAAGACTTTCTATCTTGCTTTTCAACTTAGATATTCTATATTGCATATATGTCCTGGACACGATAGAGAATAAAATGCATTCTAACTTATACTGTAAACTTTAAGACCTCAACCTGCACATGCGCGTGTGCCCACACACACACACACACACATACATACCTCACGACATTTATCACAGTATGAGAAATAATTAAACACCAGATTAAAATAAATAATATAAGTTTCCATGGAGTTGTCAGTTAAAATGTTAAAGTATTTACACAGTTGGCCAAACATCTGAAATATAACTAAATTATTTTCTATTTTTAGATATCTTTGGATATGAAACTATTTGTTTTCTCCCTGTAATGTACCTAACTTTATAGGGAGTGTCATAGAACCCAAGCAGATTTATATTTAGTAATTTGTCTAAAGAATCAGTGCTTCAAAAAAATATAATAAATTAAAGAAAAATCAGTACTTAAGTTTCAAGTTAAAAAAAAGTCATTGTTAGATTTAATATATTTATTACTTAAGTGATTCTTTAAGAAATACTGTGACAAGTCATTGTCAAACTTACACATATAGTAAGACATGAACTGATTAAAAATACTCATAGAAGATTGAATACTACTGCATTTATTTAATTTTTAGTTACATTATTTATTTCAGTTACTTTTGCCTATAATGGATGATAAGTGTTTACTCAAGAACAGTGATATTTTTAAATTAAATTTATATATGTATATACATCTGTGCTTGCTTCATATAAACACCTTCAATGCACAATAAAAGGAGTTTTTTTTTTTCCTCTTGTTCTTGTCATAATTATATTGTGGATCAAGTCTGATGGAAACAATAATAATACAGTTTCCTTCAAAGGATACCAAATGCCCTTTGATCAAACGAAAAATGATCAAAGTCTAAGCCTGTTTTTAAAGTCCATGAAATTATTAGATTCAAGTGCTCTTCTTTTTATTTCTCCTTGAGTTGATCTTTTGATGATCCATTTTACTAAAGAAAAGGGGAGGAAACTAACCTAACATAGAGGATAAAGCTATGAAAACACCGTGTAGGTGATAATGTCATTACAAGTAAATTTATCGTGGTACTGAAAAATCAGCATTTTGAAGTGAAAGTCATCAATGATCTAAGGACATATGTTCCCTTCAGATGTCACAGTTACTTCATTTATGTCAGTCAGGGAATTCATTTTTTATGGTTGAATTTTACTGCTGTTTAGATGCTTGTTCGATTTGAGAACATCTTAAATTTAAATGAACATATCAGTGCTAAAGCAGTCAGAAAAAATTGAGTTTATTCCTAGATGGAATGGCAAAATATCTTATCAAAGTGCAGACCACAGCTTTCCGCAGCTCTCCATCAACTCACAAAATTATCAAAACCAATAATGATCCCCAAATGCCTTTGCTAATGTTATATTACCCTTTCTGTTTCATCAGCAAACCAAATTCTGTTCATAGATATCACTCACTGATGGACTGTTATAAAGCCAGTCCACACTGGATTTAGAAAATATCCAATTCGGGTTTTTTTTTTTTTCTAGCTACCAAAATACCATCTTGTCATCCTCCCTAAAAGAGAAATATGCATCTTTAATAGTATGGTGTACGTTATGGAGTGAAGAATAGTCCTTGCAACTGAAAGAGAGATACGAGAACCATTTGTAACATCTTTAAAGATGGAGTGCTCCAATATAGATGCTTCCAGAGCATTATTTGACTCATGTTCCCCTAAATGATACAAGCAATGTATATGGTTTTATGATTTGGGGCCACGAGACAATTATAAATCTTATCTGCACAGTGCCTTAGAACAAATAAGGGAAATGGTAAGCATTATGAAGTGATGGAATTCTGTAAAGTAATATCTTACTTCTATCCTTCCACTTACCAGTCTCTCCTTTTTCGGTGCACACACACACATAACGTAGTGATCATTACACACATCAGGAATGCTGGCTCCCCATTCCTAGGCAGCTTCTCCGTGCCAGTACAGGACCAGTGTATGATGTGGGGGAAATAAAAACGAGTGCTAAAATTCATAACTTTTCTCCTGCTAGAATGTATTGGATTCATAATCCTATTCTTTGGGTCAGTGGATTATTTTTAAAAATATTTTATTTATTTATTTGAGAGGGAGAGCGTGAGAGAGAAAAATCACAAGCAGAGGGTGGGTGTAGAGGGAGAAGCAGACTGGAGGCTGAGCGGGGAGCTCTGGGATCACGGTCTGAGCTGAAGGCAGATGCCTAACTGACTAAGCCATCCAGGGGCCCCGGGGTCAGGGGATTCTTAATAGTGTTTTGTGAAGCTTCAGTGTAACCTAGTAGAGCCTTCAGGCCACTGAGAGGGATTTACAGCATCTGTAGAACCCATGCAAGCTAAGTAACAAGCCCAGTGTTTTCACTCTACACAAAGCAAACACAGTTTTGTCTCTATTGTGTATAACTGAGCCCCACATTTAATTCTTACTTTTTTTCTTTTTATTTTTGAGTAGTCTTAAATTTACTGAAAAGTTGTGAAGACATTCCAAGGGCTTCCCCTATGCAGTAGATCCGGTTTTCTCTAGTTTTATTTTATTTTTTAAATATTCTTCCCTATTTATTCTATTCTATTTTTACAAACCACTGTCTGACCCCCACAAATGGTCCCAATCTCAGAATATAGAAAACATTGCTCTCCCACCTCCTCCATTCCTGTGCTAGTAGCTCCCTGCTTCTGTTCTTTCTCTCATCACTGGCAACTTCTATGAGGAGATTCTCATTTCTTCATGCAAGATGTGTTTATTCCTTATCTGTTCCTATTCTATACCTATTCCAACTAAACTAAGTCTGGGAGTAAAGGGCAGGAGTATAACATGTCCAGGGCACTCAGTCTGCCAGGGAAATATATATGGATTTATTTATTTTTATTTTTTTTAGTTTTCTCTAGTTTTAACATGTTTCTTTAATATATTGCATTTGTCACAGCTGACGGCCGATTTTGACACATTTTGATGAACTGAAATCCATACTTTACCCAAAGTTCCTTAATTTTTACCTAATGTCCTTTCTCTATTCCAGGATCCAGTACCACATTTCACAATACACTTAGTATTTGGATATCCTTGGGGTCCTCTTGGTTGTGACAGTTTCTCAGATTTTCCTTGTTTTTTGATGAACCTGACAGTTTGAGAACTATTGATCAGATAATGTCTAGAATGTACCACAATTGAAGATAGTCTGATGTTTTTCTGATTACTAGCCTAGAGAAAGTTCATAGAGATAAAATACCAAGTTCATAACATCATATCAAAAGTCCCTTCTACCAATATGGCTTGCCAATGTTGACATTAACTTTCATCACCCGGCTGAGGTTTTTGTCATACTTCCCCGCTGCAAAGTAATTTTTCATCCATTTTTATACTTTACTCTTCGGAAAAAGTTGTGGAGGCTCTCTCTTCTAGAGAAGGGAGTATCTACATTAATAATTTGGAATTCTGTGTGGGATATTTGTATTTATGTATCTATTTATTTATCCAATCAATTATTTGCATCAGAATGAACCCATACATTTTTACTCATACTTTGGGTTATAAGCCAAACCTTTATTTATTTATTTATTTATTTATTTATTTATTATTTATTTATTTATTTATTTATTTATTTATTTATTTATTATTACCATCTTTCTTTTAAAGTTCGCTTAAATTTTTCTAGCTTTGGCAGTTGAGAGCTATTTCATTGGATCCTATGTCTCTTTGACATATTACATCAATGTGTGTTTGTATGTGTATGTGTACTTCCTTACTTCCTGAAAGGAAACTAAGTATTTCTTATCCCAGTCCTAGCATCATGCAGGAGTTCTCAGTTTCTTTTTTTGGGGAATGATATAAAACCCCTTTCTGGTTGCTGGATGTGACAGTCCTACTACTGAGAGTCCACATTCAATTTTAGCAGAAAAAAACAATAAATCACTGCTGCTAATGTAAAAGCTGAATCAGGATCCCCAGATGGCTCAGTGGTTGAGCGTCTGCCTTTGGCCTGGGGCATGATCCTGGAGACCCGGGATCAAGTGCCACATTAGGCTCATTGCATGGAGCCTGCTTCTCCCTCTGCCTGTGTTTCTGCCTCTCTCTCTCTCTCTCTCATGAATAAATAAATAAAATCTTTAAAAATAAAATAAAAGTAAAAATAAAAGCTAAATCGTTGTATATGAAATTGATCGTGTGTGTGTGACCAAATCAGATATCCTGATATCCAGTTTTGTAATGTCTGCCCCCATTGCATCATAAATGCTCTTCCCCAAAATGTTTCAACCTCTAGATTTTTTTTCCTTCCTCCATCTTTCTTAAAAATTTCAAGTTTTCTTGCTATAAGGCAACATTTTCTCCTAGATATAAACTAATAATATATCAACATTATTTATTTATGTAAATATCATGCAATATGTTATGTAATGAAGTTATTTAGATAAACCAATTCTCATATCTCACATAAAACTAGTAAAAGGTAGTTTAAAAGAAATTAAAGCAAACTCACTTGGTTAGAAACTCATCTAACAGTTAAGAAAATGTTTATTTTTCTATAGATACCAGCAAAAGGATTAAAATAATCCTAGCATAAAAGTTTATAATTTTTAAAGAAAGAAATTTGGAAGGGAGGAAAGTCCCAAATTGACTATTGCGATAAACTGTTTCCAATTTCTTATATAGTCACTTTTTTTTCCTCTTAAAACCAATATTCAGATAACTTCTATTATCCTCATCACTTTCTACTTACTGACATAACTTTTACATTTATTTTATCTAGTTCTTGCACAGTCCCTAGGCTCTCTACAAGGCAAACAATGAATTGAGAAAGATGAGATCTCTCAGTTTTAGTTCACAAGGCCTTTAAATCTTATTTAAGCTTTAATCTCCAGTGGCCCCAGACCCTTCTACATCCCTTCCTTCACATTCTTGGTTAAAAGAATAAGCCTTAGAGTCTCACAGAACAAAGAGGTCTCTAGTTACTTGGTGGCTTTAACATACCAATTATGCAGGGATTAATTTTTCTCCAGTCTAGGAGTCTAACAGTTTGAAGGATTTGCCACACATTTCTTCCTTCCTTCACATATGAGTAGTTAGAACAACCGCTACTAATGAATTGGTTTCAATTCATTGAAATACATATCCATTAGTATTTTCAAGTCTATAGGTCATTTATGCAGTTCTGTTGATCTACACAGGCTCATTGATCTTGTATGTTTGTTTCATAAGCCTGTGGTCAATCTTAGATTGACCAGACACTGGCTATTTCAAGTTGGCTTCTTTTATGTATCTGACAATTACTGACATTCATCCAGGACTGCAGATATTGTTGAATCATGATGTTTTCTTCATTCAGGAAGCTAAACCAGCCTTGTTCATACGATGGTCATAGTGTTTCCAAAGAGAAAATGGAAGTGTGCAAAGTCTCTTGAAGCTTATACTCAGAACAGGCATAATATTACTTCTGTCTTGGTCTATTAAAGTGAGCCCAGACTGAAGGGACTGAGAAATAGACTCCACCTCTTGATGGCAACAGCCACAGCGTCACATTGCTGATGCATAGTGTTAGGTTGGGGCATAAATGAGAGAGTTTTTGCAACCCATTAACCTTACTATCTAAACAGGGATTCAAAAAGTTTAATATCCATGCACACCAATATTTAATTATCAGAGATAGAAATAGGAACCATCATAAGAAATTGAAACACAGAAGCCGATGAGATGGAAAAGAAACAGAATAATTGTGTCCTCAATGATGAGTAAAGAGTAGATTTCAAGAAGAGAAAAGTGTTCAGCCTTTCAAATGATACTAATAGGTCTAGTAAGACATGGCCTAAGTAGTAATCTTTGAATGCAGTAATGTAAAAATCAATAGTAGTGCAGAGTTGTAAGAACTAAGCATGGCTTGAGTAAGTTTAAGAGGAATGATAGGGGTGTCTGGATGGCTCAAGACTCAATTTTTAAAGCAAGCATGTGGAATGCTGAATCAATCTTACACACAGCTTCCAATATCAAACTGATATTTATTTTACTTGAGGCTGATGGAAATTTCCAAAAAGCACAAGTATGAGAAGATAAAATGTCCCTCCTTATATATTTTTGTATGCCAACTAGAGTTGGTTAAGCCTCTGAATCTTGGTTTCAGCTCAGATCATGATTTTAGGGTTGTGAGATTAACTCCCACATTCAGATCTGCACTCAGGTCTAAGTATGCTTGGGATTTTCTCTCTCCCTCTGTCTCCATCTGCCACCACCACCCCCCATAAAATCAGTAAATAAAATCTTTAAAAATGATGCAGGAGTCTCATTTTCCATGGCAAAGTATGTTAAAAAACAAGAGTGACTCAGTAGACGATGGAACCAAGGGAAGACTGTGTAGATACTACTTGGTAACAAGAAAGTTAGATCTGAGTGTTAGGAAGGCAGTAAGGACAGAAATGACAAGGAGAAACAAGGGAGAAATGGATTAGCCATCTAATCACCATGTGACAGGATCACAATGGAAGCGGAGTGCTCACAGGAGATACAAGTTTCAGTTTGGGTAAGGGTAACAAAGCAAAGGAACAATTGGGGAAGATAAAGAAGTTTTATTGATGGTAGACTGTGAATTGCAAAATATGTTAGTCTTTGGAAAGGAATGAGAGGTGGGGCAGATTAAGAGATATAAAAAATGTTTGGAGATGAGAATTTAAGAAATAGGTGACCTGAGAATTTTGGGTATAAAATGAAATGTGAAATTAATTATCCCAACCATTCATATGTAACCACTAAGAACAACTTTTTATGTAGCTATTCAGGAATTTCTATGTACATGTGAAATATTTCAAGTTAGGCAATTAGCTATAATTCATGTATATATAAATACATGTCTGCAAGTGTATTTATAAAAAAAATCACTGTTTTCTGTTCTTTGTACCTTTCATCTCAAAAATTTGTCTTGGCAATCTTTCTTTAATAAACATATACAGATGTATTTTTTAAATTGCTTCATTATATACATCTGTATTGATTCCTTTAACCTCTTTTTCTACTAGTGAACATTTATTCACAGTTTTCTTGGACTTGTAAATAATAAATATTGGTACTTACTCTATTTTTACAATGTGTATAGAGCAGCACGTACTATCAAAACCTTGCAGCCAACTTATATACAAATCTCTTTTCATTTTAAATTTTGATGCTTATATATTTCTTTTTCCCCTAAAAAGCTATGAAAATATGCCTTAACAGTACATGATATGCACTAGGCAGTATAGATGCTATCAAATTTATTAAACTTTGCCAGTTTTCCATTTCAAATAGACATATGCACTACTTTAATCCAAAGACTTCCAATGTTAAAGGTGGGGATTTGGACAACTATCCCGCCCCCCAACACAAAGACATTTCAAGATAAATTATTTGGCCAGATGGAAGTGTTTAATATTCCATAAATCACTCCACCTGAAGAGTTTCATACATCTTTTCATAGGGACAGCCTTGCATCTGAAAAGGGAATATCAGTCTTACCACTTACTGTGAAGGAGAGAAACGATTTATTTGATATTTATTCTCATTATGCCAAAGCCAACTAGAGAAGCAGTTGGAATTTGACTTGAGTGATTGCAGTCTTTTTTCTCTTCTCTGGGGCATGTAATCCGCAAGCCTTTGGCATATGTCAAAGAGTGCTTTACCCCCGGCAATCTGACTAAATCCTTTGAGGGATGCTAAGCCTGGAACCCAGCCCTGGATGTCACATCATTATAAACTCAATTTCCATCTTCTCAGTTATCCTCTGGACATGTCCTGAAAAATTCGACTTCCTTTTCTTAACAAGAAGTGTTTTGGTGAAATATTTCAATTTTTTCCCAAGTATTTAGGATTTCTGATTTGCGTTTTTTATTGCTTTCCATTTAATCTTATTTATTTATATCGGGGAATTAAAATTAAGGGGGCTTGGTAAAAACATATTTGTTTAACTTAATAAGCAAGTTAAAACATTCATCACCTCACATAGTTATGTTTGTTTTTTTATTTGTTTGAGAAATGTGGGTAGCACTTAAGAATACTCTCAACAAATTTCAAATATACAATTCAGTATTATTATTATATAGCCACCAAACTGTACATCAAAATTTTGTTTTAAAGTTAGTGAAAGGAAAGAATTATAAAATAAAATTTAAGGGCCCATAAAATAATTTCATACTTTGAAATGTTTCCATCTTAATTTAATTTCTATAAGTAGATGTTATTCTCCAAATCCAAAGTTAAGGATTCCTCTTTGATTATGCATCCTCTGATTGACATCCAGATCTCTCCTTTTCTTTCGTAAATCACATACAAGATCTGCTAAAAAGTATTTCCTTCTATTCTGCCAAAAACTATTCCCAATCTCAGATTTCTCCTCTTTTTAAATCTTTGCATAAATATGAACTACAGGATTAGCAGAAGATCCATAGAACATCCACCTTGGTATTTCAGAATGTTTGAACTTAGAGAAAAGCCTCAGTCAAGAGAGAGGATAGAGAAAAAAAGAAGACAGAGAAAGAGAGAGGAGAGAGTAAGAGAGAGAGACAGAAAGGGAGAGAAAATAGAAAAGAAAGAATTAGAGAAAAAACAATAGAAGGAATTTTTTATTAAGCTAATTAATTGCCTCATATAATGGTAAAAGTTAAAACATTGGGTATGTCTCAGAGAAACAAACTTAAAATTTTTATCAAATTGTTTATGTTTTATATATTTTTATCAGCAATATATAATTTTATTGATGACATCTAATATCCTATGGCCATAACTCATCAAAATATATTAAATTGATAGTAAAATCCTAGTGATGGGTTTCAAGTAAGGTTTTCTGTAAATGTGCCACTTTGGCATGTGGACTATTTTGAGCTGAAAGCAATCAAGGCTCTGCAGACTCTAGAGAAATTTTGCCCTTCCCTTAACTGCCTAGTGCAAGCTAAATTGGGTGTCTTTCTTAGAATAAGAATTATTACCCTAGAAAAATTTTATCTGAGTGACCCATCTGTATGACAGGACAAACATCTAATTACCAAACATCTGCTCAACTTATTGCTCCATGAATTTCCCTCTTCACTTTTGAAGCCCCCCCCCCCATCTCATTCCTTAGCTCGGGATGTCATATCTATATTTATTTCATTATACCTTTGTGTCTTTTAACCTCTCATGTATGTGCAGTTCCCGAATGTACAAAATTAAATTTGACTTTCTCCTATTAATCTGTTTTAGGCCAATTTAATTTTTTAGATCAGCTCGCAGAAATTTGAAGGGTAAACAAAAAATCTTCGTCCCCAACATTGGTAATGCCAGTAGTTATTTGGATGGATATCTTATTTCTTTTATTGAAATTCAGGCTCATTCAATATAGTTCTTTTTTTTTTTTTCATTATCCAAGACAGTATTGTCCATGTTATATGTGATGTGGTGATTTAACTCAGTAAATACCTGTTGAATAAAGGTGTAAAGTTACTAAATAAATATAGCACTGGGCCACAATTATTTTCCAAAATTGGAGAGGTAGTAAAATGGAAAACATGTAATCACATAAATGAGGCTTGGTTCATATGTAGTTATGCACAAGAAATTAATTATAATGCTTCTATGTACAGGCACTGCAGAGAAAGCAGGTACAGAGCATGTCTTAGTACTTATAACAAGATCAAACAAAATAAAATATATTTCTACTTAAAATTCTGTGCCATTAAAATTCTTCTGATTAGCCCTGTTATGAAAGCACATTAAAAAAAATTTTTGTTGTAATTTTAGGAATGAGTTATCACTAGGTGATCAAGCTAAGTGACCATGGTAAGTGACTACGTGAGCAGCAGTTTTGGAAAAGACTAGAAAAGCAAAGACATAAATGTGAAACCTTTGGCTTATAAACCAAGAATATTAAGCCAAAAGAAATGAAATTTAGTGTGGTTCCTCACAAGGAAGAATTTTTTTTTTTTTTAGAAGCAAATAAAGTTTCAGGCAATTCTTGTATACAGACTTAAGAAATAGAAGGGAAATTTAAAAATTGAGGAGCTGAGAGGAGGGGAACATTTAGAGTTTAAGCAAGCAAAACAATATTAACATGAGATTAAGGTTTATTAGAAGTTACAGACTAGGAAAACAAAGAAGTATGAATCTAAGAATGGGAAGATATCAAGCCCTAGAGCTCCATATGGTTCTGGAAGAATTTTTTCTTCCTAAATATATTCCTTTTGAAAAACTTCAGCTCCATTTTCATCACTTAAATAAAGAGATACAAACAGTTGCTATTAAAAATTTCAGAGAGGGAGACATAATACATGCTTAACGCTTTTAATAACATGCTCAAAGTAATTAAGTATTTCAGGAGGTCTCATCTTTTTGGATCCCCCACTCCCAAAACTTTCTAACTATGGAGAGCAATGAAGACAGATAAAACGTACACACAATTACATCACATTCTGAAGCTCTAGACATTGTTGCCACAAACCCTAAACATCATTGCAAATATTGGACATACTCTGACAATTAAAACTCAATTTTACAAGGTAGAAAGCATGCTACATATTTTTTGATATGTAAAAAAACTATCCCTGTATTTAGTATCATAAAAAGTGCAAATTTATTGTGTCTCATAGTTTCTAAAGGTAAGTGTTGGCTGGGGCTTAAATGTACCTGAAGGCTTGCCTGGGCCTAGCGGAGCCCCTTACAAGATGCGTCATACCCATGGCTGTTGGCAGATCTCCAGTTCCTTGCTCTGTGTTGTCTGAAATTTCAAGGTTTTGTCACATTGACGTCTCCAAAGGACAGCTTATAGTTGATGACGCTCTAAGGAGGATGAGTCTAAATCTGGGAGTGTTGGAAGAAGCTGGAAACAAATGTTTTGCCTCTCCTGGTATGAAAAACAGTGGCTGAGGTGACAATCGCAGAAATCAGAAGCCAATGGGTAGAACCATGTCTCTTTTTCTTACTCCTGCTTTCCAGTGTTGCTCTTGCATCACTTATTGGTAGAAGCTAACAGGAAGTCAGCAAAGAAGAAAGGTGGAATTAACCCCAGCCTCACAGTCCACTCCTATGCCAAGTCAGCATCCCTACATATGCTCTACACAGATGTGAACTCCCATACAATGTAAACATTTCTTACAAATAAAAATATTTTTACTCTCTTCCCCAAAGGAAGAGAATCCCTGCATTTCAATCATCATGTTAATCACATTTGGGTGATGTTAATTGTTCTTCAATTTGTATGCCAACTTCTTAACCTAGAAAAATAATTATGTAAAATAATATAGGAATAGAAAGAGGAAAATAAAAAAAAATTCAAACACACATACATTTAACAAGCAGGGAAACAATATGCATAAGTGCTGCAATTCTATAACGACCCTTGTATATCTATTAGTTTATTGTTCCAGGTCCCATTTCATTCATTCCATGTTCCCTTTATCCTTAGCCACAACCGCAGTGGTTGGGGATTTTACTTGTTTGGTTGACCCAAAGTTATGCTCCTGAAGAATTGAAATCCTCAGCAATTCTTTTTTTGGCTATTGTGGGTCTCTTTAACTGTTATTACTGGACATAAAGAAGCTAAGGTATAGTCCAGAGAATTACTTGTATCTAAAACAAAACAAAACAAAACAAAACCAGAAAAGGATCTCCCTATCACCATTGTAGAGTAGAAACCTAATTTCCTTTGTAATCATCACAAACAATATAATACTACTCATATTTGTTTGTGAAAATAAAGGTAAGAGATCTCAATATAACCAGGGATTAGTCTGAGTATTCAATTTCATGGAATCACAAATTATTCCCTTGGGAACCAGTACCTCCAGCTCACCAAATCCCAAATTTATGAGGCTAGAAACATATTTTTTTAGAATTTTGAGTGAGTCATAAGGAATAATAATAAAAGTTGCCAATCCCCCTTTGGTTCTTTGTTTTCTAGATCAGGAAAAATAGCACCATATATTCATCAGGAGTTCATCAGTAGTTCAAAGAAAATAACAGTCTCACAGTCATGTGAGAGAACCTGAAACTTTCAGGGAATACCATTTCCTTTTTTTTAAGATTTTATTTATTTATTTTAGAGAGAGAGAAAGAAAGCAAGCAGAGAAAGGGGCAGAGAGAAAGGAAGAGAGAGAAACCAAAGGAGACTCCATGCTGAACAGAGAGCCTGAGTAGGGCTCTACCTCAGGGCCCTGAGATCACGGCCTGAGCTGAAATCAAGTCTGACAGCTTAACTGACTGAGCCACCCAGTTGCCTCAATTTCCTTCTCAACAGAAAACTTCAATATGTCACATGACAAGAAGGGAAACATGGTGTTGGATTGTGACTTTCCTTTATCAAGTTTCTGGCATTAGGTCTGGCTTTTTTTTTTTTTAAAGGTTTTATTCATGTATTTATGAGAGGCACAGAGAGAGAGGCAGAAACACAAGCAGAGGGAGAAGCAGGCTCCTCACAGGGGGCCCAAGGTGGGACTCGATCCCAGGACCCTGGGATCACACCCTGAGCCAAAGGCAGACGCTCAACCACTGAACCATTCAGGAGTCCCTAGATCTGGCATTTTGCTGTAATGGAGATTGAGGAATATTTCAGTTGGCTGACAATCTGTTTCTCTCAGGGATATTATATGCAATTAACCATTAACCACTAGCAAGAGTCCCAAGATATCAAAACATTCTGATCACTATTGTGTCCCTGCTGCACATTATGGTAATTGTGACACCTTGTCTATCAGAGTTAAGTACTACCACTGGACCCTCACTGCTCCAAGACCATATTATACCTACTAAAATAGGTGAAGCCTTTTTAATGGCAGCTTTCACGCGGTCACTTCAAGCCTACAGGGGACTGCCACCACACGGATCTTCGTGTTCTCTTGTGTTTCCTTCACTAATGTATTCATCAATGTCTTAGTGAATGGAGTATCTTTTAGGCCCTATTAGGGATGTAATGGAGGATGGTACACAGGTCAAACATGATAAATGCACTCCACCATTTCTTTCTTCCAAAGAAATTCTTTCTGCCTTTGAATTTCCTGTACCATTTCAATCACTATAAATCCAAATTTAAATCAATTAAACAAATACTGTTGAAGGCATTTCCAGGTGCTTGATCTAATTCATTAAATCTAGAATCCCTGGTAAAGGCAGCTATATCAATATACTTAGAATCTGGAAACTAAAAGCAACTATTGCTAAGGGAAGAAAGAGCCACTACTAGGGTGGTACAAAACAGGAAGAAGCTAGTATTCTCTGTGCCTTCATGTCTTGAAACCTCCCTCTTGCATTTCTTTTTGGCAGCTACTCAATGAGAAGTCAGCTAACCAAGGAGAATGAAGTTTTCAGTACCTCACTCCCTGCACCAAAGGAGAAGGTGTAAAAGTGAGGAGATGAAAAATCAAATGCAATCGCTTAACTGATTAGGCCACTCCTTAAAATGACTTTAAAAGATTACTTACTACTTTACACATTATTAAACTGACATTTGAAAATTTCATCATGGATTTAAATACATTTAGTTTTGTGTTAACATGAGTTAGAAATCTTAAACATTTTATCAGATGAAATAAAATGAGGACTCAACCATAACAAGCTAACTATGCCACAATCTGATTTATGAAAATAAATTTGAACTATCCTATTGCTTGCCTCACAATGGATTTGAAATGTTATCCTACCTAAAAATGTTATCAGGAAAAAATTTCCTATATCTAGAAAAAAGTTTTAGTTATTTTTTTTAATTAAGCTTATTACCAAAGCTATGATTTTTGTATTGAATTCAGAACACCCCAACACGTGGCAATAGAGATGAATAAGAAAATAAATATAATGAAAGGGAAAACCAAAAATACTATAGAATTAAAATGGTTTCATTAAATAACTAAGGATGCTTCCTAATGCAAAGGCTAAACTTTGAAATACCCATTGATTTGGTTCTTGGGATATTCTTATGTTCTGGGTCACTGAACACAGTGAGATTCTGGATGAAGAGATTGACTGCTGTGTTAGATCTCTGTGACGATCTCTGTGACCGCTGTGTTACTGTCTCCTGTAACAGGATGATATATGCCTACCAATTTCCATGTGAATAATAAGCCTTCACGTAGGAGAACAATATCTACTGCCCCATTTTCAAGCTTGGGCATGAGTCTTATTTGGCCAGTGAAATCTAAATGGAGTGACATTTGACAGGACCACACAGAAACATTGACAGCCATCATGTATTTCCAATATGTCCCTAATAAGTGCACCTCTTTTAGACTGGATCCAAGAAATAAGACACTTTAAGAATCTTTGAGGTTGACTTTTAGCCTAGACCTCATATGTAGGTAATCAGCAGCCAAAATGCAATGTGTATACCAAACAATTTTTTTTGTTGTAAGGCACTAAAATTGAAGAGTTGGGGGTTGGTTGGTTGGTTGGTTTGTTGTCGGGTTTTGATTTTTTTTGTTTTTGCTACACCATAAGTTAGCAAAAATTGTCTAACATTTCTGTTCTAATGTAGTAGGAGCTAAGATATTTTTAACTTGGAAAAATCTAAGGCAGTTTTGAAGAAAAACATATATAGGAATTGAGGATGCGGAAATTAATTTTCTCATAGATAGCTGGTTGCCCTTAACCCTTGGAAAGACTTTGTGGACTTCCAGGAGTATATATCTTATTTTTAAGATTACTTAATTATACAACATGAACTAAAGGATAGCATGAATTCCTCATGTTCATGTACAATTCTAACACACCCCAAAGGAAAAAAACAAAACAAAACTACATCTCCCTCATAACCTCATTAACAAATAAAACATATTTGGCAGGCAAGATATGTTTTATTATGTTTCTTAAAAAAATAAAACAAGAAAGCAAACACACAGTATAGCTTTGTAATAATAAATTATCAACCAATAACAGACTATCTTGATACTTCAGGTTGATTGAGGTAAGAACGTCTCAACAATAAGCACCACTGAATTCTAGAAGTTGAGGAAGATTATGTGGCTGGGAAATTGGTATTCTAAAGAAAAAGATCATTTTCATATTTTTGTCAAGGAAAAAATTCCAAGAACTACTATAGGAATAATACAATTTATATGTCATTATCTAATTTTTTCTTGTGAAACTGCATTTTACACTATGGGAAATATTAAAAATATTCCATAAGATAAGCTCCTTTTCCATTGCTCATTTATTCTGTTAAAATCGAGAATTCAGTGTTGAGTGTGAGCTTTTTCCATATAATATTTTCTTCTCCCTGCCATGGCAATTGAAATAGGTGCTCATTTGACCTTTCCTGTCTATTCTTTAAGTTAGCAATTCTTCTCCTTTCATGTGTGTATATATGTATGTGTGTGTGTGTGTGTGTGTGTGTGTGTGTGAAATACATACTGAAATTTTAAAACAGCTTTGAGTCATTTTCTAAAAAAAAAATTATTTATCTTTCGTTGTGCTGTTGTTGCCACTAAACCATGACTATAGACCATTTCTTTCAGTACTGATGCCACTCTCTGAGTTAGTTTTATAACTGAGAAAAGGTACAAATTATGTCAGACCAGTACTACATTGCTAGAACTCTTACAAGGACTCTTAAGACAAGACTAACACAAAACTATATGTACTCCAGAAGACCTCCTCTAATGTTGTGAAGATATTTATTTTTACTACATTCTTATTGCATTTTCATCATCCCAGTTCCTATGAAATGCACCATTTTCTAATCATATTATAGAGATTCCAGAATGCAAAGATCATGTCTTATTCATTTTAACTTAAAACTGACTTTAATAGTTCTCTTATAGAGTATGACAAATTGTAAAAATGTATGAATTTTTCATCCCTCTATCTATACTCTCTTAAAATGAGATTCTGAAGCTCTTCCCATTAAAATGTAGCCTATTTCACAATTTATTCTGCTTTTTCTTTATGATATTCTCCCCTAATAAAATGTAGAAGTGGCCTTGTGCCAGTTATAACCTCAGCCTCAAGAGTCTTAGCGTGCTTAAGTTTGTCACTGTGTTGTTGATAAATACAGGCTAGCCTGTTGGGGGATAAGAGACCATGTGACATAAAGGCAAACTATCAACACCAGATAACCCTCAGCTACACCAGTCACTAACCATAGATGTATGAGTGATCCGAGCTCAGGCTCACTAAAAAGAACCACCATCTAACCTCGACCCGAACCACTGACTCACAGAATTGGAAGCTAAATAAATGATTGCTATTTCAAGCCACTGAGTGTTGGGGCAGTTGGATATGCAGCAAAAAACTAACAAATACACAGAGCAAAAGAAGTGAAAACCAAGCAACATAAGAATTTGCCTTCTCTTCTATGTGCCATGCCTAGCATCCTACAGCTTTTCTTTTAAAATTCTATTTTTTATTTCCTTGCTCTGGCCTGGTACATACAACTTGAGTGATTCACTGTGTCCCACAGTTAGTAACACAATGTCTTTATCCATCCATACTTGAACTCCACCTTCTTTTTTTAAAATCTTATTTTCCACTTAAGATTTAAAAATTATCTTAGATACCCAAGAATTATTGGGAACAATATTCAGTTTCAAGTGTGTGTAATGCCTTATATTATTTTTGTTCCGAATTAAATAAAATTATATAATACTTTAGACATAATCATGGCTTTGAAAACTTTAAGGAAATATTAACCACCGTTTAATATACAAATCTAGGAATATCTTGGATAATGTAAGTGTGTCATAAACAATTTGATGATGGACAATTATGTCAGTGCTCACGTGTATGAGAATGAATAATCCATAAGTTGCTATGAATAAACATTAAAAAGGGCATAGGGATTTCTTGAGACAGTAAGATGCCTGCATGAAAATACATTTTATATAAGTTTATTATCACGGTAAAATATATATAACACAAAACTCATCGTTTTAACCTATTTTAAGTTTATTATGCAGTGGCAATACATTCACATTGTTGTGCAACCAGCACCACTTTCTATCTCTGAAACTTTTTCATCATCCCAAACTGAAGTTCTGTTGCCATTCAACAATAATTCTCTCCTACCCAAGCCCCCTGAAAACCACACTTTTCCCACTATTTATCTCTATGAATTTTATTATTCCAAGTATCTAATATAATTGGAATCATAAAATATTTGTCCTTTTGTGGGGGTTTATTTCATTTTGTAAAATGTCTTGAGATTCATTTGTCTTGTGATATGTATCAGAATTTCATTCTTTCTTGAAGCTGACTACTATTCCGTTACATGTGTACACCACATTTTGTTTATCTATTCATTTTTCGAAGGACATTTGGATTGTTTCCACATTTTGATTATTGTGAATTATGCTGCTACGAACATGCATATATGAATTTATTCAAGCATTTGCTTGAATAAACCAGTTGTATATCCAGAAGTGGAATTGCTGGATTACTACCAACCTTTATATTGTATTAATAGACAGACATCCATGTATGACTATAAAAATATTGAGACTAGATTATTGAGAAATCCATCTATCAATGTTCTAAATAAGACAGAAGATTGTGTTTCAGGTTGTTATGCTTGTACAGTTGCATACAGAATAAAAGAAAATTGGAGTCAAGACATTTCTTACTGCCCATACTCCCACCCTTCCCTGGGTAGTCACTTGATCATGATTAGCTGCAGGTTGATGGTGTCCTCTTTTGCAGTCCTTATGCCTAGTCAGATTTTTCTTCAGCTGCTCAAGAGCCCAAAACTCTCATCGTGACTCAAGAATCCATCTTCATGGTGAGTAATCAGGAACAATGTATATACTATCAAGCACTACAGCCATGAGAACATAGATAAAGCCCTAATTGGACTTGTTATCTAGTCTCCCTTCAATTTAATTTATTTTTATTTTTTTAAAAATTTTATTATATTATAACCTAGCATCCAATATTGTGTCAGACATAGAAAGCAAAAGGAAAGGCTTTGTTATTTAAAAATAAAAAGGTGAGGGGTGGGGAGGCAGTGCAAATTTTGGGATTTGTTTGATTTTAGTTTTTAAAACTTCTTGTATAAACAAATAAAACAGAAGTTAATATGATTTTGAAGAAAAAAAATTTGGTTCTGAGCTAAATATATTCTGATAAATACCAATGACAACTCTTGTTGAAAAATTCTTTTAAAATTCTGGAATGATTAGAATTTTTCCTTTTTTATGGACAAGTGTGACTCAATATTTGTTTTGAAGTTATGGAGAAGAGATTAATAAGGAAGGAACTAAGCTTCAGTCATATTCTAACGACTTGTAAAATAAAAATTTTATCAGAAGACACAGAACACAGAAGAGGATGAAAGAAAGAAAGAGGACAAGGAAAGGAAAGGAAAGGAAAGGAAAGGAAAGGAAAGGAAAGGAAGGGAAAGAAGGAAGGGAAGGGAAAGGAAGGGAAGGGAATGAAAAGAATAAAGAAGGAAAAAGGGAGGGAGGAAAGGGAGGAGGCAGGAAAGGAACTGACAGAGGGCAGGAGAAATGGAAATGATAATCTGCTGGGAGCCACAAATTATCTTGAGGATTAATCAGGAGAAGGAGACTCTGATAGTAAAATAAGAAAATAATCCAGAAATCAAAGCAAGAATTTTCAACTTGCCTTAAGAATAATAGGATGACATTAAAGGATTTTTTAAAAATTAGATTTTTGTTCTAAAAAATGTACTCTGTGATTTGTTGAAGAGACCATGGTACACAAAAGTAGATGCAGAGAGGCCAGATGGGAGACCGGCAGTTGTCACTGGGGGAGACTATGACATGTTGGACTAAAGAGGTGATAATGAGAATAGAGAACTGTTTTCAACATGTGAGAAGAGTGCAGGAGTAGGAGACCTGAATGACTCTCAAGTTTCCAGTGAGGGAAGTGATGTCGGTAACAACAGTTACTAAGATGGCAAACAGTGGAAGAAACAAAGTTTTGGCCAGGAGGGACATGGAGACATTCTGGGGATAAAATAAGAAAGCCACATTCTACTATAATGAAGAAGCACACTTACATGCTCTAGTTTTATTGCATGAAATGAAAACTTCCATTGTCAGATTAGAAGAATATAGTATTCTGGCTTAAAGACATATAATGAAACTGTTTTTAACAGAGTTAATCAAACAAATAGCAAGATATGCTTTTGACTGAATCCTTAATTTCATTACAAATCTCTTGAGTTCGGTGATTTTGTCTTTATCTTTTCTAAGATGTGGCCCCACTTCCCATTTTCCCATTTTCTTCTTAAGCTACAAAGAACTACTTTTTTTAAAAAAATTAGAATTGGAAACAGAAATTTTTCATGATATGCATGAATTTCTTCGGTGTCAAATGGGCCCATGGATAAATTCATCTGACATTAGGTTTTGCTCTCAGTACTTCAAGACTAAAGGAGAAAATGTAGATATAAATTTTTTTCACAATTCAATTTTTTTTAAAGATTTAATTTATTTATTCATGAGAGACACAGAGAGAGAGAGGGAGAGGCACAGACACAGGCAGAGGGAGAAGCAGGCTCCATTCCAACCAGGGAGCCTGACGTGGGACTCGATCCTGGGTCTCCAGGACCACACCCTGGGCTGAAGGAAGCGCTAAACTGCTGAGCCACCCAGGCTGCCCTACAATTCAATTTTTAAACCAGTCAGTTGATTCAGCTGACTTGCACACAACATTGTGCTGCATAATTTGATGAATGTATCAAGCACTGAATATAATGGAAGAAAATAACTGTCAAGGAATCCACACACAGATAACCTAACAGATAATGGATTGTATACCTCATATAAATATATAATATGACTATGAAGGCATATTTCATTAAACTGTTTTATGAATAAATATAAATTATTATAATTCTAATTATAATATAAAATTATAATTATAAATATAAAATCATTATAAATATGATTATAAATATAAAATATTAACAAGTAAGATACAGAATATATTTTTAATATTAGACATCACACATTTTAGTAAAAAGAGCTAATAGTTTAATAGGTACATATTTAAGTATGTCTATTAATCTAAAAATAATAGTAATTTTCTCTTAAGAAAAAGGAATTATCGACAATATATGAAACTACAAATTTTCCTAAGTTTTAAAAGTATTAATTATTGACCACATTTTATCTCCAAGACCCTATATATTTTGTCATGCAACATTTTAAAACTATGCCTTTAAAAAAAAGAAATGTTACTGAATCCTCAATAAAATGTCCTAAAATTTGGAAAATTAAAACAAAATAAAAATAAATAACTGTGTTGCTTATGGATTAGTCTTAACAAATTCCAAATCAGTGAGGTCATATTTATGAGTTTTACCTTATGCTCAGCATGATAGAAATGGCAGGGGAAGGTTGTCAAGGATAGACAGGATGGCTGTCTGTTTAAGGACTTTGTTGCATTTCAATGTCTTATAATTAGACAGGTGTCATGTCCATTCAAAGGAGAACTATCAAAATATACTGCATTTTTTTCTTTGTTTTTTTTCTTGTCTTCTCAGTTTGACAGAATTGACTGAAAGGAAAATTGAATGAAGAGACATGTTTGATTTTTTACTTGAGCTATGCCAAAATAGCAAGCTAAGGCTAAGTGGTGGGCAAGTAGCTGCATAATGGGTAATATTTACCAGATAATGAAACTCCAGTTTCAGGATAGTCCTGCCTGAGACATAGGAAAGTCTTGATCCTGATTCTAGCTACCATCTATACATAGGTAAATGTTAATACAACTCAGTTTGACTCTAAGTCATATTAGCTTAGGTAGAGAATGACATAGAATAATCTTTGTAGAGTCAACATATATATGGTAGAAGTAAACAGTAAAAATATACATATAAGATTTTAATGAAAAGCATTTGTATTTTTCTTTCTTCAAAACTTTAAATCTTTATATCAAACTCATGCTGTATCATGAGGTACCCACAACAGAGAAATATTATGTATATAGCATCTAGAAAAAACACATTATTTTTCTGAGAAGCAGCCATGATCATGAGTCTGCCTTTTACAGATAATCTTTTATGAGTAATTTTACCAAAGCCATCATGTAATCAGATAATTTAAATAAAACCAGTAGACAAGCATCGAAACTAAAAGAAACTCTATGTTTCCTTTGTGGAGGCAACGATACATAAAAAATAGCTTACTATTCTAATTCATTAGCAATAAACCTACCTGACTTTTAGGCTCCTCTAGGAGCAGTGTCATTGTTCCAGTTTCTCAGACTAAATAGAGAAAGGAAGCTGTACATATTCCATAGTGTCTATATCTATCTCTTCCACAATATCATTGCATAATTTCTATATTATGAGGCACATGTTACGAAATGCCATGTGTTTAATAATTTTGTGTGTGTGTGTTTAATTATCAATGCAATAAACAATGATACTTTTTTGGTAAATATTATAAGACATCACCTGAAGTTTTCACACAAGTAAAGAATTTGACTGAAGTACATGGTAGTACTTCTCGTGTTCAATTAATTATTTTTAAAGTTTGTACAATGTTTAATGTTTTAAAAATTGGTGTTAGTTGAAAATCTTTTGAACTATAAAGTACTAATAATCATTGTATCTTTAAATATCTATAGAAAGATATATTTCCTTACTTATTTCTTCTAAAAAAATATATGCTAAACATTGTACTACCTTTTTAATAAAAAATTGGGCAAGGCAGGCAAAAATGGAAATTATTCTAATGAGAGCAAATATGTAAGAAAACACATAATTTCAACTAATGTCAACTGAAATTATACAGAAAATAAATATAGAAAGTAACTCAGAGATGATGACTGGGAAAACTTTAGTGAGATATTCAGAGAAATTCTTTGAGAGAGTAAAATCTAAACTAAAGATGAATACTGGGATGAGTCCAGCCATGCAGAATTTGAATAACCTAAAAGAAACGGGTAATTCACAGAAGCATATAACCTACCAAGAGTAGTTCAAGAAGAAATAGAATGCCTGAACAGGCCAATATCAAATAAGGAAATTTAAGTAGAAATAAAAATCTTCCCCAAATAGAAAAGCCCAAGACCAGATGGCTTCCAGCTGTATTCCACCCAACATTCAAAGAAGAATTAATGGAATCTTTCTTAAGCTCTTCCAAAAAATAGAAGTAAAGAGAATGCTTCTAAACTTAACTTATGAGGCCAGCATCATCCTGATACCAAAGCCAGACAAGGAACCCAAAGAAAATAAATGCACAGGCTAATATCTTTGATGAGGATAGCTACAAAAATCCACAATAAAATACTAGCAAATCAAATTTAACAACACATCAAAGAATTATACATTATTACTAAATGGGGGTTATTGCTGGGATGCAAGTTTGGTTTAATAATCAATGTGATATACATTAAAAGAATGAAAGACAAACACATGATCATCTCAAGAGATGCAAAAAGCACTAACAAAGTTTAACATCCTTTTATAATAAAAACTCTCAATATATAGACTTAGAAGGAAGTTACTTTAACAACCAAAGCCATTTATGAAAAGTCCACAGCTAGTATCATAAACAATGGGGTAAAACTGAAATCTGGCACAAGGCAAGAATGCCCATCCTTGCCATATCTATTCAGCATAGTACTGGAAGTATAGTAAGAGCAATAAAGAAAGAAAGAAAGAAAGAAAGAAAGAAAGAAAGAAAGAAAGAAAGAACACTCAAAAAGGAAAAAAAAATCTGTTTGCAGGTGACGTGACCCTACATATAGAAATTATAAACTCCATAAAGAACTCTTAAAACCAGTAAATTCAATGAAGTTTCAAGACACAAAATCTACATGTAAAAGTTAGTTGCATTTCTTTATACCAACACTAATCTATCTGAAAAGGAAGTCAAGAAAATTATTCTATTTATGATAGCATAAAAAATACTTAGGAATAAATTTAACGAAGGAAAGAGAAGATCTGTACACTAAAAAAAAAAAAAAAGAAAAAGGTAGAACACTAAAAAAATAAATCGGGATATAAATGCAAATAAATAGAAAGATATTCTATGTTCATCAATTGGAAGAATTCATATTGTTAAAATGTCCATACTACCCAAAGCAACATACAGATTCAATACAATACCAAATAAAATGGCATTTTCACAAACATGAAAAAGACGATTCTAAAATTCATTGGAACCACAAAAGACCCCACATAGCCAAAGAAATCTTGAGAAAAACAAGCACTTGTGATCAAAACAGTATGATACTGGCATAACAAGTAGACACATAAATCAAGGGAACAGAATCAAGAACCCAGAAATAAATCTAAGCATACAAAATGGGGAAATGATAGTGTTTTTATTAAATGGCATTGCAAAAACCGGGTAGCCACATGCAGAAGAATAAAATTAGACTGCTATCATTCACCAGATGTAAAAATGGATTCAAAATAGAGTAAAGACTTAAATGTAAGATGTGAAACTATTAAACTCCTAATAGAAAACAAGAAAAAAAGTCCTCAGCATTGACTTTGGCAAACATTTTTTGGGATATGACACCAAAAGCTAAACAACAAAAGAAAAAAATAAGCAAATGGGAATACACCAAATGGAATAGCTTCTGCATGGAAAGAAAACAATCAACAAAACAAAGAGGTAATGTACAGATTGGGAGAAAATAATTGCAAACCATATATCTGATAAAGGTTTAATATCCAAAATATATAAGGAACTTATATAACTTAATCTCATTATCATCATCATCATCATCATCATCACCAGGTTTTAAAATGGGCACAAAACCTGAATAAAAATTTCTTAAAATAAGACGTACAAATGTCCAACATGTAAAAGGTGCTCGATATCATTAATCATGGAGAAATACAAATCAAAACCATAATGAGGTACCACCTCACATCTTTTAGGATGGTTATTATCAAAAAGATATAAATAACAAGAGTTGGCAAGGAAGTGGAGAAAACACTTCCATACTATAGGTGGAAATGTAAATTGGTGTAGCCATTATGGAAACCATATAGATTTCCTCAAAAAATTCAAATAGAACTACCATATGACCTAGCAATCTCATTTCTGGGTATATATGTAAAGGAAATTCAATCAATACCTCAAGGAGATATCTGTGCTCTAATGTTCACTGCAGCATTATGCATAAGAGCCAAGTATGGAAATAACCTAAGTATCTGTTGGCAAATGAATGGATAAAGAAATTATATACATATATATAATTCACTTTATACATATATATATATATATGTAACAAATTATTATTCAGCCTTAAAAATGAAGGTGATCTTGCTACTTGTGACAACATGGATGAGTCAGGAAGACATTATGCTAAGACATTAAGACAGAGAAAAACACTGCATGGTCTCATTTACATAAAGAATCTTAAGAACTTGAAATCATAGAAGCAGAGAATAGAACAATGGTTCCCAGGTGTAGAGGGGTGGGGGAAATGGAGAGATACTGATCAAAGGCTGCAAAGTTACAATTATGTGAAGAGGTCTAATGTGCAGCATGGTGACTCTAGGTAATAATTCTGTCAGTATGCAGGAAACTTGCTAAGAGAGTAGATTTCAGGTGCTCTCAACACACACAAAGATAACTATGTGAGATGAATAAATTACCTTGACTTGAGTAATCATTTCACTGCATATTGTATATTAAAACATGCTGTATGTCTTAAATATAAAGTTTTTATTATTAAAATGAATTAAAATTTTAAAAAAGGATGTATTGGTCAGCCCTTGGGAAGAGAATGATATGATTTCAAATTACATACTCTGATCCTCACAGCTCATCTATTTTCAGGACTGATACTGATTCACATGTGTTCATGTGCTTAATCGTTGAGCGCTTTTGAGTGGCTGATCTATGTCATGCTTTTTGCTGAGTTCAGGGATTCACAATAAGTTCAAAGAAATAAACATTTCAACAAGTCACTTAATGCAACATATAACCAGTGCCTTAATATATATGTGTGTGTATAGATAGATTTCTAAGGTATACTTTCTATCCTCTAGAGTAGCCATCATCGTATCAAATCAAATATACAAAAACCCAAACTCACTAACTTTTCTCCCCATCTTTTTCTTCACAAGCTAACCAATTCTTTTTTTTCCCCAAATTCTTTATGTTTAATATCCCAATCTCTAAATAAGAACCACAAAATCCAGGACACCTGGATGGCTCCATGGTTGAGCGTCTGCCTTTGGCTTAGGGAGTGATCCTAGACTCCTGGGATCGAATCCCACATTGGGCTCCCTGCATGGAGCCTACTTCTCCCTCTGCTTGTGTCTCTGCCTCTCTGTGTGTCTCTCATTAATAAATAAATAAAATCTTAAAAAAAATAAAGACCACAAAAACCTTTGATGATTTAAATTCATTTATCTCATGTATAGACCTACAAATGCCTCTATTGGCACTTTATCTCTATAGCGTACTTAGTATATTTGATACCTGAAGTGGATTATTTTTTAACACCCACCTTCTCTAGGCAGGAAAATTATTATTCTAAAATAAACAAATAATAATGATGACCACGAAAAAAGTGAACATTTTGTTTTATTGAATCTCATGTAACTAACCATGTCCATGTGAAAATATACAAATTGATAAGTAAATATCACAGAAATAAAATAATTCAAATTTTTTCTTTTAGAAAAAAAATAACTTTACCTTCTTTGCTTATTTCAAACTTGTTGCTTTTCATTAAAGAAATATCTAATACCATGGGGCTTGAAACACAGATTCTACCTGCAATGAGCTCAAAGATTTCAAGTTCTCATGAACTGAGTCTTGAAATTAACTGATGTAACTGAGGCACGGGTAATGGGAGGTGATTTTATAACTTGGAGTTCTTTGTAATTAATATCTCTAAGGCACAACATTCATTAAATGAAATGTTATTAAAAATGGGCTGAGTTAAAACATGCATATATATATGATTGAAACTCTTCAGTAACAAGGGCAATTGTTAGGCATGGAAACCAAAAATAAGATTTCCTTTTTTCAGGAATAAGTATCTTATCATTGACATTAGAAGCAGAGAAATGTTACTCAGTTTTATTTTTTGTTTTCAAATCCTCTGCAAGCAATACACTTCCCCATAGCCTCTGACCTGGCCTGAACATTGTTTGGCCCTTGGTCTGCCACCCTGTTATCTGTATTTTATCTGTACAAAAAACAGGTGCTCATGCTCTTACATTAGAATTATTAAAATGGGTTTTTCTCCTGTATTTTCTGGTGATTTCTTTTCCTTTCTCAGCATCAGCCTGAATATTGCTCCAAGATTAATCTTCCTAAAATCACATCAACATCATGTCCTTATCCAGCCTTAAAAAGTAACGATCAGATACATTGACTCCCTGTTTTCTTCTACATTAAGCCTAAATCAGTTTGTTTTTCTACTAAAAACTAACAGCATCTGTTCACCTTCTACCTCAGTTCTTTTTATATGAATCCTTATTTTCTACGCTTTTATTCTTCATTGTTTCTGCCTATGTATGCCATGCTAATTCCCATATCCTGCTTCTCCTTTCCAGGACACAATTCTCAGTTCTGATAATTCCTTTGCTTTAGGTAAGCTTAACTATTTTCTCCACCAAATTTTCTTGGACTATACCAATCCATAATAATCTAACTTTACCTCAGACCACTATAATCAATTTATATTTTATTTTGTTCTAAATTATATCTACTGAAAAAGTATGTATACCATTACAGTACACAGGAGACATGAGTAATTACAAAAATAATTCTTAGAAATCTAATCATTTGTAAGTAAAGTTTAAAGATTTTTTTATAAAGGAATCTTATAGCAGATAGAATTGCATCTGAAAAGATTTACTACACATCAAGAAAATAATTGTTATAGTTTTTTAATTATTTGAAGCATAAAATTTAGTTATCTAAATCTTAAAATTGAATTATTTGAAGCATAACTTAAACATGTGATATTATTTTTCAGAAATTTATCACAGTGTGTTAATAAAGGAAAAGGAAAAAGTATATACTGTATATGCTATCCACATAAATGTAGTTTTTGTTTCTCAAAAGTATCAGTGATAATTTACTGTAAATTCAATTTTTTTGTAGGGTTACTTTTCTACTACACTAATATCCCTTTAACAAAATGAAATTAGTAGTTTGGTTTACGAATCATTCCATCTCAGGTTGATTTCCGAGGTAGATTACAATTTCATGGACTTCAAAGTGTGTTAGAGTTTAAATACATATTTTTACATTAAAGAAAAAACTGCTTTTTTCTTAACAGGTGATACTACTGCAAGTTCTATTTTGTATCATCCCTTCACATTTGTAGAAAACTACCGAATTCCCTATGAAATTTTAAGGCCATTATTTACATGCTTGTAAGTGATACCAATATAGTCGTAGCTTCTTGCTGGATTTCTGTGGGTTAGACGTTTCCTCTGTATGATAATTTCATTATGTCTTCAATCTATGTTCCAACTCTCAACTGCTGCATCTACATGTGAAATTTAGAGTTACCCGATTGTAAACTTATGTCTCCTATTACTAACTACCCAAGGGTAATTTCTCCATTAATTTCTGGGTCTAGACCAAACTTTCCTTTTATACAAGTTTTAAGGGAAGGGGAAGAAGGGAATTTTTTAAGAAAACCAAAAAAAAAAAAAAAAAAAAAAAGAAAGAAAGAAAGAAAGAAAGAAAGAAAGAAAGAAAAAAAAAAAAAAAAAAAAAAGAAAAAAGAAATCCCTTACAGCTAGGTTCTAATACCTGGGATTTCTGCTTTTAGCAGAAAATGAACATGTACTTCTCTGATTAGCAGAATCTTCCTTGCAAGCATGAAGCTCTTCTTTAGTGTTAAGTAAAATTATGTCTATTCTCTTTAATCAGAATCACTTTTGAAATTATATTATACTCTTTCGAGGAAAGTAAAATCTCCCAACCAATGGTACTAGTTAGCGTAGCACATTTTCTAACAAATTTTATTATTCAGAAGATACTCCCAAACCAGGGAGTGAGATAGACCTCTAAGCCACCAAAAAGGATGCCATAAGCCTGTACCCTGAGTGTAGTTATGCACTCAGAACTAATTTCACCTATGTAGAGATCAAATTAAATCTCAACTATGCCATTTAAATGAGGAGTTAGTCTACCTCTGACAAAGTATGATGGTATCCAAAATCTGAAAAAGCCAGGGTTTTTCCAAAATGCTCAAGATATTACCTGGGAAGTACAGACTCAGGAAAACAAACAAACAAACAAAAATGACTGCTAAAGAATAATTAACTAGAAGTCATGCCATTTACTCCACAAGGTTCGCTATTGATCCTTTCTTCTTTCCCTCAGGAATCAATGAAGCTACAAAGTATAAGCTGCTGAGTAGAACAAGGACTTTACCATTTACTTATGCTTAGTGCAGTTATTGCAAGAATAACTCATTGTCCTTAAAAACAAAAAGAAAACCACAGACTCTCCCAGATGGAAAATTGCATAGAAGCATTTAGTTCAACTTCCTCGTTCTTATAGGGCCAATAGTTAACTGATTTGCTCAAACTAGAATTCTTGTTTCCCAAATCCTAGTTCAGGGCTATTTTATCTTCAAAGATTTTTAGTGTTTTGGTGACTGGGGGTCAGTTGAAGATCATCTGTTCATGGAACTAAGGACCTTTTGACTGGGAAATATGTACATGCCACCGCTTCCTACAATTTCAGAATCTGAATTTCTTTTTTCTCCAACACTAAGATTAGGAATTATTGTTTTTAATTTCCATGCCTGTTTATTTTCAAGTGATATGTTAAGACATCATCCAGACCATTGCTTTGTTTGTTGGGTTTTTTTTTTTTTTTTTTTTGGGTTTTTTTATACTATAAATTGCTCTTGTAAAAATAGAGGCCTTTTATTGGATTTAGTAATAATCTCATGTTAGCTGGTCTGAGATTGCGGGAGATTTATGTGGAAGCAATAGCAATAGACAATGCCTGCATTCGTTTTACTATGTATTTATTGACTTCTAAAGAAGCCTGAGTTATCCATGCTTGTAATCGAGCCAGGATGTCCATGGGTTAACATGTGACCAGGATTTAAATCATATTTTTAATCATAACCAAAGTAGGATAGATTCCAGTCTTCCTGTTTACATATACCCATGCATAAGCATACATCACACAAAGCAGACTTTTTCAAGAAATTCCTAATTACTTGGAAACTGTTAAAGAGCACATGTGTATGTCTAGAGATCTATCAGTATATGGATTCTATACTGCTCTTCATCTCTTACTCGTGTTCCATGTTGCAATGGCTCCTCTCATTGAAGCTGCTTAAAGAAACTTTACCTCTGCCATGAAGAATGCTTCCATTTTTAGAAACCCAATTTCGTGGCAAAAATACTTAATACTTGAGGCACCAGATTGTGGTTGGCTATATACTGACATAAGCATGACCTTTTCCTAAATATGCATACGTATTGTTTCCCAGCACAGATCTAGATGCATTAAGCATCACAGAATTTTCTTGTCAATACCCATGTCAGGTGCTAGGCCTCTTCCTTCACCGAAATTTCAAAATCACTCTCAAGGAAATAGATCCTTCAGTTAGCAATTCTTAGCTCCTTTGTATAGCTTCAGGGGTAGTGCACTGACTCAGGCCCATGGAGTTTTTCCAACTCTGGGACTTTACTCAAGTCTCAGCCACTTTAGCAGCTCTAAACACTGACTCATGTATTCTTATCCTACTTACCTCATTTTTAAGTCTTAGCATTCTCTTCTGTGAATACCTCTGTGAATTGGTCCTCCAGGAAACCAAAACAGAGTAAATGTGTAGCTCGTGCAGCTCTCCTGAGTATCTCTCTTCTGACAGGAATTTTATCCTTGCCAATCCTGGCTACACTGGCCCTTTTCCAGTGCTTTTAAGAGGAAGCTGTATGTAGTGAGTCTGGCTGACAGTGCTTTTCAGTAAGCACTTGAGTCTGTTACAGGCTACTCTGCTACGGTCAGAATCTGGAGGCTCTACATCCTCTTCCTCCACAACAAATTTCCTTACCTGTCTGATTTTTTAACAACTAAATCATTTTATCACACCACTGGAAGCTTTCCAGGTCAATAACTCCTTGACAAAAATATTATCTATCCTGGTTCTTTAGTGCCATTTTTTCATTACCAACTTGCATTTAATAAACAATAGAACATGAGTATCAATTTGGGCCTAATTTCTTAGTTAGCCTTTGTTCTTCAGTCATATACCTACCTGGCTAAGCATACCATGATCCCGCAACCAAAGGAAAAGAATATATTTACTCTTCTAAAGCTTAAGTTGGAATAGTCAAGCCTATCAAATTCTAGGAGGGTAACACCCAGTTACTATGGTATAAAAATTTACTAAGCCCTAAAGGAAAAGATGGTACTTTTCTGATCGCAAAGATATTTTAAGACACTACTCCAAGTATCTTAATATGGTAATTTGAGGTAAAAAAAAAAAAAAAAGTGATGTTCACCACTTGACAGTTCCGAGTTTTTAACTTCATTTTCAAATAGCTACTTGGGGGGCACCTGGGTGGCTCAGTGGTTGAGCGTCTGCTTTCCACTCAGGGTGTGACCCCGGGGTCTTGGGATCAAGTCCTGCATTAGGCTCCTCCTGGGGAGCCTGCTTCTCTCTCTGCCTGTGTCTCTGCCTCTCTCTCTCTATATATATATCATGAATAAATAAATAAAATCGTAAAAAAAAAAAACACCACCACAACAAAAACCAAATAGCTACTTGAATATCTTTTTAAATGGATTCACTTTTTTGTTTAATGTTTTATGCCATTCTCTTTTTTTATGCCATTCTTTATTCAGATTTCAACAAATATAAATTTGGTACAGGAAGTTATAAAATTTCTTAGACTTTTTATGTGTTAAACTCTTATCTACCTAAGATAACTTCTTGTCTACTATAATTTTAATATGATCTTGATATGCCTTGGAATATGGAATTCTTACTGATGCACGTAGCAATCCTTCAGATGTGTCTAGAACCATTATGACCATCTCCTAAGCATTTATCATCTGAATTTTAAAATTTGAGGGGGCTATGGCACCTGGGTGGCTCAGTCGTTTAAGCATCTGCCTTCAGCTCAGGTCATGATTCCAGGGTCCTAGGGTTGAGCCCAACATCAGGCTCCTTGCTCAGCAGAGAGCCTACTTCTCCCTCACCCTCTGCCTGCTGCTTCCCCTGTTTGTGCTCTTTCTCTCTGTGTCAAATAAATAAAATCTTTTAAATAGATAAATAAATAAATAAATAAATAAATAAATAAATAAATAAATAAATTTCAGGGGTTAGATTACATACAATTCTATTGGTTTGTCAAAATATCATTCATAGGAAATATGGATTTCTCCATACATCTTGGAAAACATTCTTTCTCCTCTTATTTTTCCAGTATCCATGTTTTGCCGAGTATGATTCCTTGGGGGGAGGAGCAATACTAAAAGCAAGAGTTTTTATTCTCAACTTGTTCTAAAATATCCATTACTGAAGTAAAGTTCAGCAAATAAGAAGCAGAAATACAAAACCCTTGATTAGAAATGTAAAACTAGTAACCCAAGAATTGCCATGTACTCCCCACTAAATGATGTTTATCTGAGATTACAAATTTGCAAATATATTCTCACACTGAAACATTTTTTCCATTTAGTAATAACTTCTTGTGATCTAAGACACTGAAATATTTTATTCATCACTTTTTAAAAAGATAACTCACTTCTCTCAAGCAATAGGATGTCAGTAGGTTGACATAAATTATTACAATTACTTATAGCTCTGGCAATGCTATTTAACATTTATTGTATAATCAAGGAGGACATGTCCTATCCTGAGTCATATACCTGGGACAATAAAATAGCATAAAAATCAAGAATGCTCTCCTGCGTGGGAGGGAGGACAGTTGCTAAGGAGAGATGTGAAGGACTGAATATGCAACAGCAACACCCCTTAGGCCACTAAAAAGGAGTTTGGTTTTTAATTCAACTTTCAAGGAGAAAACCATGACAGGGCTTTAAGCATGTGAAGAACACAATCTGATTTCATGTTTTTAAAATATTATTATGGGAGCTGTGTGGAGATTAGATGGATAGTGATCAAATAGGGATGCAAATTATGAGGCCAGCTAGAAAGATACCACAGTCAAGCAGGTGGAAATGACGCTGGCACAGAACAGAATGGTAGTAGCTGTGGAAATGGAGAGAAGTGTATAAAGGTGACATAAATTTTGCAATTAAAGCCGTTAAGAATGTCTGATAAACTGGGTGTCAGGGGTGGGGGGTGTGATGAAAAATGATCAATCAAAGCTGTTTTTAGATTTTTGGCTTGAGTATCTGATGACATAACCAGCTTGCATTTTGGATATTTGAGCTTCTTTTTCTTTTTATCAAATGGAAGACATCTGGGCAGTTCCCAGCCACTCTCTCCAGACCCAAATACCTCCACAGAGAACCACCATCACAGATTTTCCACTTCATTAGAATAGTTACAGGATTCTACGTTATTAAAACAGTCTTGTCTTCAGGAAGGGAACATAAACTACAACAATCAGCTTCTCTCAGACAGGTCCTGGTGCATCCCCTAAGGGGATGAACCCCCTGGTTCACCCACTAAATTCTTTTCGTGATCACATCTTCCCTGCTCCCAATGTCTCAGATATCATTGCCCTTCCTGCTCCTTTCCAGGATTTGGCTGGGAAAAATTACTCTTCACTTTCACTCTGTGGGATTGCAAACTTTTTATCTCAAGACTTTTATGTAATTATATTTTACATTTTGTTTCTTGCTATTTCAAATAGATTTGGACATGGTTGAAAGAAAAATGGGCATTTTCATGCACAGACCTGGAACTCAAAGTCTGTAAATACATTTACCATCCAGCATTTTTATCAGCTCCCTTCTAGAATATTCAGTTCAGGTAGCGTGACAGCATTATATTTTGAATCTCATTGTCATTGTTATTTAATTAAATAAATTCTTCTATTCTGTATGCAAAAGATTCTAGATCCTCCTTGAATAATAGTTTTCATGACCATTTATGCTTTCAAAGTGAGTAGAACTCCACAAACATATTATATACCCAGGCCCTTATCAGCTACACTCGATCAGAAATGTAGGAATGTTAATCGGATGAAATTGTAGGAAGGTAAATCAGATGACTGTAGTTTTATTAATTCCATGAGTGACTGTGTTGAACAGCCTGATCTGAGAAGCATCACCTTAGGGTGATACGTCCTCCGACTTCCCCAACACTTGTGAATCAGTCTGTACAATGAGTGACGTCATCCGCGAGAGTATGTGGTAAATATCATCAATGTGAGGCAAAACATCAGTCGGATAACTTATCTACTGATTAGATAATTTGGATGCAGCCCTTCCTAACACCATAAATTAGAAGGTAATCATCCCTCTCTATGCAGATGACATGGTTTCATTATAAAGAAGCCTTGAGCAACTGAACTTTTGACTAATTATTGTCAGAATAATAGCTTAGCAGCAGCCGAGCTAAAACAAAATCCTGATGTTTAACAAATATTTTCTACGGTTTCAGTGGCTAATATTACACAAGCTTACCCAGAGGCCAAATTATTTAACCAAATCATCAGTTATTCTACAGGAACCAAAATAATTTTCTGCTAGGCTCAAAATTTCCAATTGGTAACTTTTCACCTTACATGGTCATTATCTGATAAGAAACCCATATCGTGCCCATATTTTTATAACTACAGTGTGGACTTATCTGGTAAGTATTTAATACGGAAATATACCTTCTATATTAATAATCACTGATTATTCATTTTATACTTTGTGATACCATTGGTAATATTTTTTTTTAAACTTTCTCAGCACAAAGTCACAATCTTGTTACCTAAACAAATTAGATGAGCAAAAAATTTACAATACAAGAGGATGATTGAATACATTACATTCCAGAATAATGTGTGCTGGCTGGAATCATACTCCAGGTACTTAGTCACTATGTGTTGTTGGTTAATTAACACATGCTTTTTGATCTAGTCTTCTCATCCCGAAAAGACAAAAGTAACACATTTCTAAAATTATCCTGAGGATAAAATGGAATAATCTCACTCGTGGCTAGCAGATTTGTTGCCATAAAATCAGGCTCCACTTATAGTAGCTATTATTCACAGTTGCGTGTGCTTGAAACAAAATCACAAAATCTACAGATCAATGCTTCTTCTTCTTCTTCTTCTTTTTTTTTTTTCTATTCTATGCGCTCACTCACTTTCCTAATCCCTTCTTTCTTCTCTTTTAGGATATTCCTTACTACAACCACCTTCTAGAACCCACAATAACATCCTGCTGCAAAACCCGGCAATTGGAAATAAGAGTTCCTTTTTTCATTACGACTTTAATGTAGTAGTTCTATTTGACTTTGTTTATTAATGTTGACCTTCTAGCCTATAGAGGTGTTCCTTTTTCATGAATTTGACTTATAGAGTTCCAGTAGTTTTGTGCAGCAGTTTTTATCTCTAGGAAAACATTCTGCTTTATTTTGTAGGAGTTCTAGTTCTGACATTTGGTGACATTTTCCCTTACTGTTGACAGGTTTTTTTTTTTCCCCCTTTAGATAGTGAACCGTACTGGTGAGGTGTTTCATTTGTTTTATCCAGTCAGTTTTATATCTCATAAAACCCTACAAAGTTCTCATCTCACGGTGCATTCTTGCTTGTTTTCACTGGCACTACTTTTTGCTTTACCTCGAATTATTTTGTTACTAGGATATGGGAAGTTGACTTTTTTCCATAGGCCTCAGGCAAATACATTTTTGCCTTTTTTAAAAATAAGAAATTATCCTCTTTCCATAATCACTGTCATCTAAAGTTATTATTTTTTTGAAACATTATAAAATAAAATTTCTTAATCCAAGTGAAACTTAATTTTGTCATTGTTTGGCAATCTGTTCCGTGTTTACTTATTTGGGGTGTTAGGCAGTCAAAAATTTTCTTTTATAGAATTCTCTTGTCTCTCAGCAAATTTTCTATCTTTATCATTTGCAATAAACATTACCATCCAAAATTAGTGATAGAAAAATAATGTCATTTTCATAGCACAAGAAATGTATTTTTATCATTGTTAAAATGAACATGATGAAGGCAACACTTTCTGGCTAGTGGTGGGAATTACTGACAGTAATTGGATAGCACTTAGCAGGACTGATGCTCTGCCTCAGAACTATCTCCACTACACCTGACAAAGCAAAAGTAACATTTCTTCCTATAGAGCCCCTCATAAAAAAAAAAAAAAATCACAGTGTGTATGTAGCATTCTTGCAAAGCTTGGAAATTGAAAGTACTTAGTTATTTCTTTATTCATATGTCAATCGTGTCCTATTGCTGTTTTAAACTTTAAATTTCTGGTTCCTGCAGCTACTTAACCCACAACCATCGTACTTACTCTACCTTTGAACTTGAACATTGCTAGGCTAAAATGTGCAAATTTACATAATCACATTCCTATACCCATGTCCTCCCCATCCCCCACAGCCTCCCCATACACACACACTTCACCATATTAAATTATTTTCTGGCACTTTTTCAACGAGTTTTTTTAAGGATGGTTGATACATATTTGATAAATGTTAGAGTCAGAATTTTCTGCTCTAGTATGAAGATAAATTATTCCTCCATATAACATATGTATTTAAAAGATGTAGAATAAGGAAAGATTCTAAAACTCCTTAAAGTAGCTGATTCTCCACAGAAAAATTCAAACCTAAGATCAGAGCTATAAAGAAGAGATGGCTTAATTAAAGCACTGTATTCACAGCTCCCTATTTAAAGAATATCTCAAAGGAAAGGTTAGAACATATTATAAAAGATGAGCAGTCATCACACCAATATTAACTAGCCATGGGCCTTCTTAAAGAGCAGGGAAACACTCCTAGTTTCTCCCGAGGAGGTTTCTGGACATTTCTGGTTGAATTTGTTCATGAGCAGATAACCTTAATATGATTATCTTTGCCCTTCTTCCGTGGTTTTTAATTATTTTAATTTGCCAAGCCCTTTTTTTCTTAAATCAGTTCTGTCATAAATTGTAATTTGTGTATTTAAGAAAATGAATGTTAAATGCTATTTTGGGGACGGAGCTGAACTCTCCTATGAACCACCCACACCCCTTAACATCATCATTGATACTCTTGACAAAGTCCTAAACGCACTGACCATTTCATCCCACTTGCCCCAGAGAACTCCAACCCTTGGTTGAAACCCAGTGTCTTTTCTGTGCTGATCCAAGATAATGGAGTCAGGTCAGAGGTGATCATATTGCCTGGAGGAATGACACTGGACTCTGCCTTTCCACATGTTTTACACGTTAATTCTTTTCCATAGAAATGCAAGACACTCCCTTGACTCTGTTCTTCTCCAGTTCACCCTCTATCTCTCACTTATTTTATGTTTTATTTTTTATGAACTTTTGTATATACTTTCTGTTTCTATGCCTTATTTCAAACTCACTCCTCCATTCAGTTTAGTTTGCCTTCTGACCCTACTACTTTAGTGAGACTGTTACTGTTGACATCACCAAGACACTCCACTGGGACATCTCTTCTTAGAATTCTTAACAAGCATATCAAATAATCTGTCCAAAGTTGCAATTATAAATTTTCTCCCTGAACCAATGCATCTACAGAGTTCTCAGGTTGTGCCATCATATTTCCAGTTTCTCAAGCCAGAAAACTAGATGTTTTGTTTTGTTTTCTAGCCCTTACTTTTAAGTATTAAAAGTTATAATGAGTCTTCTCAGTGTGAGGCTTACAGGAAGCACTGTAGTAAATGCGAAGTCTTAAAAATAGTAATAGCAGAAATTATCACATTTGGCACCCTTAACTATTTACGTAAACTTGTATTTTGCATGTGTATTCTACAGGTTTTAAGTTCACTGGGGAAAAGCTTTTTTGTACCACTTTTGAGTCCCCACTTCTTAGTGCTATATCTTTTCCATCTTAATTTTAAGTTCTATGTTAATATTAAGTTGTATGTTCAGTTTAACAGATATGAAACAAATGTCATAGGAATAAAAGAAATAGACATAAAGTATGAAATCGTTAAAAAAGGTATATGCAATAAAACCCAAGATAGGAGTTCATTGTTTCAATATAAAACAAAATAAAGAATTTACTGATATTTGTATCTGTAAATTTTACTATTTATAAAGTTCAAATAACTATGAGGTAAAAATCATGTTACACAAATTAAAGAACAAATCACAAATTATCAATACATTATAAAAGTTCTTGCAAAAGATCTTCGAGAGAAGAGTCTGTCTTTCGCCACAACTATATATACTTACGTGTTATAATCTGGTATATATTCCAGATGGTCTTAACCCAATCTACTACTGGATTTAGACATGTCTTCACATAATTGGCAGGTCTTTGGACTCTTCACACCTCTTTTAATGGTGGAACTACATGCGTGGGGGTTGGTGAAAACAGAGGAGAGTGTATCCATATACACTGGGGAAAAATTGATGTGGAAGTTGGCATGCCACCAATATCCAAGACCAGCTCCTGATGATAACAGGAGAAACCAGAAAGAGTTGCCTTCCAGAAAGTACCAGGAAGAACCTCTGAAACTAGAGAAGACATAACCCTGCTCTGGCATCAGCTGGCAATGTGTGATGCAGTGTGAGAAGGCCACTCACGTTACATCTGCACCGAAGACAGAATGACTGGAGAAATTCAGTATCTAGTTAAAACAGAAGTCACGCCCATAAAAAGTTGAGTGGAAAATGGGATAGTTGCCAAGTGGGTACCAGCCAATGCCTGTGAACACTATTGGTACTAGTAAAAGCTCTAGTAGTAAATAATATAAAGTTGAGCAGGAGAGGTTTGCGTAGTACAGAGATACACCTTGTGGTATATAAGAAGGAGAATTCCTCTAAACTTATTGCTGAGCACATGGGAGACAGTCCTGAAGATGTCTTAAGACAACTGGAAAAAGAAATAACCAAGAAGAGTTGGAATTACAATGACAGCAGGTGAGAAAAATTAATAAAGTTATGGTTATTGGATTAAGATGGGATAAGGAAATTGGCTGAAGGTAGTCAAAGGTAAGTATTCCCAGTTTAGGGCAACTACGTGCTAAGGATGTGCTACACAACATGATGGCTATAGTTGACACTGCTGAATATATGTTTGAAAGTTGTTAAAAGAGTAAATCGTAAAAGGATTAAGATCCTTTTAATCATGTGATCCTTAACATCATAGGAAAAGAATTTTTTTTGTATCTATAGGAGATGATGGATGTTAACTAAATTTATTGGGATAGTTATTTCATAAGATACGGGGATCCGTATGGTGGCTTGGTGGTTGGGTGCCTGCCTTCAGCCCAGGGCCTGATCCTGGAGACCTGGAATCAAGTCCTACATCAGGCTCCCTGCATGGAGCCTGCTTCTCCCTCTGCCTGTGTCTCTGCCTCTCTCTCTCTGTGTCTCTCATGAATAAATGAAATCTTTAAAAAAAATTATTTCATAAGATATGTTAGTCAAGTCACCATGCTGTACACTTTAAACTTACACAGTGCACTAGGCAATTGATAATTTCATAATGTTTTAAAAAAGGATGACTATTAAAAAGTGATATGTATTCTAGTATGAAAAGAGAGACTAAAATTAAAACTTTGCATGTCTGTTATTACTGCATTAATAAGGCACCTACCAAGCAGCACAATATGAATGATGTGGACACTAAGTACTCCTAAGAATATAAACTTTGCATCACTTGGATGATCCTTTAACAAGTACAACTTAGAGGTTTATCTGTATTTCGTAATAACATACAGAAAGTTCTCAACAGTATTCTAAAATTCAGAGCTTCTGATTTGTGTCTAATAGCATGTTCTCTGATTCATTCTGTGTAGAGAATGAGAAATACAGCTTTCATTGTCTACCACAAGATTTGTGCACCACATCCCCTAAAACCTAAAGATGTTTCCTAAAGTGACTTCTTAAAGGATGCTGTTTAATAGTATGAATCATACAAAATTAGGAATTGGGAAAAAATCGCATTTGAAAATGCTGTTATTAAACAAAAATACTGAAAGCCGTTGGTGTTTCCAATAACTTCTTTATTCTTTTTTCCTTACTAATTTTTTATATACAGAAAAAGAACATGAAAGAGAGCTGCATAAAAATTAGCTGCATTTTGTTGAAGCAATTGTCAATTTGAAAATGGGATTTCATTTTCAAGATCATCATCCCTGATTTTGTTTTTTGAAAATGCTTCTTAATGAAGCTTTATGGTGACCATTTTATGCTGATTAAAACTATAATCCTCTTATTTGTGCAGATTTGTGCAGGTCCCTTGTGCTCCTCATTTTTATTAAACAACGGGTCTAATGAAGCTCAGGCAGTGTTTCTGGGTAATTATTACTTACAGTCTGAAGTGAATTTCAGTTCCAATCCATTTACATTTATGTGCTGAAACTAAATGATTAATGCGAATTTTTACACATTTTTAGATTTAATTTTTCAGAGTAATGAAACTATAAATTTCCAGCTCTTGGAATCTTCTTATCTCTTATTTAATTCAGTATGTAATTGAGAACAAGCTTTTAATATAGACGGGAGGACTTTCCAAATTTAAATTGATTAGCTGATAAGCCACACTAATATATTTAAGCAAGAGATTTGACTGTTTAAAACTAAAAACAAATTTGAAAAAAAATATTTGAAAATTAACATTAATTTTCCCCCACCACATTTTAGAATATTTCACCCCTTCAGTGTGCTTATATAGCTATTTCAACCTATGCGGTATTTCTTAGAAAAATAAATTTATTCAATGCCTATCAATTATCTTACAAATGTGGCTAGAAATTTTACATTTTTCACTCAGCCGAGTGTAGAGAAATGTAGGTTTTTTTTTTTATCGTAACCAGAACACCCACACTGAACTAATTATTTTCCATAAAATGGAAATAATGATAGATTTATCCCACCCTTATTTGAGCTTCTAATTTTCATCCAGCAGATAAAACACTTGTAATTAAATTATCAAATGGCTACTTGTATTATTCTTAACATGTTAATTATTAATAAAACAAATGCAGTAAACCTGTATCAACAATAACACATTATATTGGCAATGATACAGCAATTAAGCATAGCAAATAGCTTTTTAAAAAATAGACTTTAATTTTTAAAACAGTTTTAGATTCACAACAAGACTGACAGTCAAGTACAGAGTACAGAGAGAACCCATATACCTCCAACCCAGCAAATGCATAGCTTCACCCATTATCAATATCCCCCACCAGACTAGCACATTAACTATAATTGATGGACCTATGTTAACATCATTATCACCAAAAATCCATAGTTTGCATGAGAGTACACCAGTGCTGTACACCCTACAGGTTTGGAAAAATGCATAGTAATAGGTGCCCACCACCGTGATAGTGTGTATCTTACCAAACATAACTCCACTGTCCTAAGACGCCTATGTCTGGACTATTCATCCCTCCCTACCCGAACCTCAGGCAACCCTTGATCTTTTTACTTCTTCTAGAGATTTGCTTTTTCCGAATGCCACATAGTTGGAATCATACAGTACACAGCCTATTTGGATTGGCTCCTTTCCTTTGTATCGGGCATTTGAAGTTCTTCCATATTTTTGGAAGTTGGCTTGGTAGTTCCTTTCTTTTTCATATTGAATAATGCTCCATTGTCTGGATGAACCATAGTTTATTTATCCATCCACCTACTAAAGGACAGCTTGGTTGCTTCCCAGTGTGGACAATCATTAACAAGCTACTATAAACTGCTCATTTCTTTGTAGGTACCTAAGTTTTCAGCTACCTTGGGTGAATACTGAGGAATGTGAAGGCTGGAATGTATGGTAAAAGTGTATTTACTGTTGTAAGAAATTGTCAAGTTGGGCAGCCCAGGTGGCTCAGCAGTTGAGCACCTGCCTTCGGCCCAGGGCCTGATCCTGGAGTCCTGGGATCGAGTCCCACATTGGGCTTCCTCCCTGGAGCCTGCTTCTCCCTCTGCCTGGGTCTCTGCCTCTCTCTCTCTCTCTCTCTCTCTGTGTGTGTCTCTCATGAATAAATAAATAAAATCTTAAAAAAAAAGAAACTGTCAAGTTTTCTTTGGCATGGCCATATCGTTTTGCATTCCCACCAGCAAAGAAGGAGAGTCTCTGCTGATACACATTGTTGCCAATATTTGTTTATGTGATTGTTTTGAATTTTGGCCATTTCGATAAGGGTATAGTGGTATTTCATGGGTATTTTAATTTGCAATTCCCTACTGACATATGATATTTAGCATTTTGTCCATATGCTTATTTGCCATCTGTATAGTTTCTTTAGTGAGGTGCCTTTCCAGATCCTTTACCCATTTTTAATCAGGTTATATATCTTCTTATTGTTTAGTTTTAAGTATTCTTTTTATATTTTGGATAACAGTCTTTTAACAGATGTGTCTTCAGCAAATATTTTCATCTAGTTTGTGGCTTGTCTCCTCATTGTCTTGAGCTCTTTAATTTGTTAAAATCATGAATTCTAAAAATTAATCAGAACATTTTTAAAAAATAAAATTATGAATTTTATACAATATCTAAAACATGCCATTTATTCTTCATCTGCAATACTAAAATTTGTTTTGGTAGTAATGTAGCTCCTATTTCTAAAAATGTATATGGAAACAAATGCATATTTCAGAATTTGTTGTATTAATTTTTACTTTTTATTTACACATAATTTCAAATTTACAGAAAGATTATAACAATGAGATTAATACAAAGAACACCCATATGCTTTTTTCCCAGATCAACCTAATGTTACATTTTCATTATCATTTGTACATATGCACTTTCTCTTTACACACACACACACACACACACACAACACAGACTTTTTTCCTGAAATTCTTGAGAGTAAGTAAGTCACTTATGGTGTGGCATTTAGCTTTAAATTATTCAGTGAATATTTCCTAAGAATAAGAATATTCTTTCACACAACCATAGTATAGTGATCAACTTCAGCATGTTTAATATCAGTAATGACATATTTTTTTAAATTTTTATTCATTTGTTTGACAGAGAGAGCACAAGTGGTGGGAGTGGTAGATGGGGGGAGAAGTGGTGGGAGTGGTAGATGGGGGGAGAGGGAGAAGAAGGCTCCCACTGAGCAGAGACCCTGACCTGGGGCTCCATCCCAGAACCATGGGATCATGACCTCAGCCAAAGGCAGGCACTTAATCAACTGAGTCACCCAGGTGCCCCAGTAATAACATTTTTATCTAATTATTCTCCATATTCTAATTATGTCAGTTCACAAAATGTCTTTTACAGAATTCTTTTTTCCTTAGTATAAGATCCAGAAATAATTTGGAGAGGTCCCTTTACCCAGTTCAGTTTGCCCAATGATAGTATCTTACATAAACATATAGTCCAATAAATATTGAGTACAGTGGCATTGTATGTAAGCAAAAAGTAAAACATAAAGTTATATTTATGTAACATTCCTGAAATGACAAAATTATAGAAATGAAGAACAGATTAATGACATTCTGGGACTAGGGACAGAAGGATGGCAAAGTGGGAGGTGAGTGTTGCTGTAAGAGCAAGCATCCTCACCCTGATGGGATAAAATAGGTATTTGTGAAAGATCAATATATTCCTCCAAAGAAAATGTTAGTAGATATATTATTTTTAAAGCCCACAAACCTCAAGAAGTTTCTCTAGGGCAGAAGTCTTTTTGTAAACAAAATTGGTTTGGTCAGATTTACCCAGATGTTTCTATGTCTTCTAGTTATTGAAAACAAATTACTCATATTGAGTTAAATAAATATGACTTTAAGGTTGCAACCTGCTATGATAGTAAAAAAAATATAGATGAATAATAACCTTTTACACTTAAAAAAGTAGAGCAAAGCTGTTTGTCCTTTAGCGGAGCTATCACTGGCAAAAATAGAAAATAACTTTGCCATTTCCAATGATTTTGGTGAGAATTAATGGAATTAAGGATGAATGCCATTAAAATTATGTCTGGGGTATAACCAGTGTTCAGAAAATATACACTTTTAAATGAGAAATACAACTGATTTTAATCAGTTATGTAAATTAAATGATAAATTAAACATTTTTAGCATCCATACAGACTCAAATATAACTTAATGGCCAAATAAGGTAATTCCTATTGAAAATACACACATTGTTACTGCACTATTATACTATTAATAATAGTCCTATTACTATTATCATCATTATCACTTCCACAAAACTTTTAAAATCAAATTAAGAAAATCAAATATAAAGTCTTAAATGTTTAAAAAGCATTTAGGCATCTAAAATAGCTGATATAGTTAATGAAACACTAAAAGGTTTGATTTTGGAAGTTTTTCCAAGTTTCAGAGTTAATGACCATATTCTTCACTTAAGAAACAGCCATTGGATGGAGATAATGTTTTCATTAAGAAATTCTTAAAGATATTATTATTGCTAATAGCTGAGCTTATCTACCATAAAAATAGATAAATTTCTTCACATCTTATGATGCATTGAAGTAAGTTCTATTAATAGAATTACACTGAGAATTATGGAATTCTCTTTTTTTCTCAAAAGTTATTCTGCTCCTTGCTTTGGGGGATCCAGTTCTTCTATGGTCATTTCATATAGTGAATGGTAAGAAAAATCATAAGAAAATAATGACCATAATTGGATAGTCACATCTTCTTTTTCCACAGTTTGGCTACTGTGGACGTTGCTACTATAAACACTGGGGTGCAGGTGCCCCTTTGGATCACTACATTTATATCTTTGGGGTAAATACCCAGTAGTGCAATTGCTGAGTCATAGTATAGCTCAATTTTCAACTGTTTGAGGGAGGAACCTCTCTACTGTTTTCCAGAGTGACTGCACCAGCCTGTTTTCCCACGATAGTGTAGAGGGTTCTCCTTGCTCCACATCCTTGCCAACATTTATTCCTAGGTATCTTATGGTTTTGGGTGCAATTGTAAATGGGATTGACTCCTTAATTTCTCTTTCTTCAGTCTCATTGTTAGTGTATAGAAATGCCACTGATTTTTGTGCATTAATTTTATATCCTACCACTTTGCTGAATTCCTGTGTGAGTTCTAGCAATCTTGGGGTGGAGTCTTTTGGGTTTTACACATAAAGTATCATGTCATCTGCAAAGAGTGAGAATTTGACTTCTTCTCTGCCAATTCAGGTGCCTTTTATTACTTTTTGTTGTTCGATTGCTGAGGCTAGGACTTCTAGTACTACATTGAACAGTAGGACATCACTGCCGTGTTATTTCTAGTAATTACTATTTCTAGTAATATAAAACCACCAGAAATCAATAATATAATTTAATAATTTTTCAAATAAAATTTAAAGAATCCAGAGTTGAAAAATGCAATCAACCAAGAGAAGATCTATAAATGCTTCTAATGAATGTATTCCAAATCTCACTTAATAATTTTAAATATATGTTTAAATGGTAGGATTATTTTTATTAAAGTCAGTTAATGTACTCCAATTATGCAATAGAATACAGCAGAAATATGCGTAATACATCTTTGCCTTTTGATTTTAAATATGATTATATCAGAGATTTTTCAATAGGAAAAAGTGAAAGTCATACATGCATTTATGAATTGTAATTCATACAATTTACTGAAAGTTTACAGTTTATTCATATTTTTATCTAAATTTCATTTTACCAAGTGTCTCTAGCCTTTTCTCTGGAAAAGTTGTTTTTGTTTTGTTTTGGTTTGGTTTGGTTTGTTTTGGTTTGGTTTGGTTTGGTTTGATGGGGAGAGGGGCAAAAAGAGAGGGAGAGAGAGAAATGTAAGAAAGCTCCATGCCCAGCATGGAGGCAAATGAGGGCCTCAACCTCATGAACCTGAGATCATGACTTGAGCTGAAATTAAGAGTCAGACACTTAAGTGACTGAGCTACACAGGCTCTCCCCTGGAAGAACTTTGCATCTCAATTCATAAAGTTTTATTTTTTAAAACTTTTATAAAGATTTTATTTATTTATTCATGAGAGACACACACAGAAAGAGAGAGATTGAGAGAGAGAGAGAGGCAGAGACACAGGCAAGGGAGAAGCAGGCTCCATGCAGGGAGCCCGACGTGGGACTCATTCTGGGTCTCCAGGATCACATATATCACACACACTCCAGACTGAAGGCAGCGCTAAACCACTGAGGACCTAGGCTGCCCCCAAAAAGTTTTATTTTTTAGAAAATTATAATCTGCCATCAGAATTTATAAAATAATTTACAAATTGATTTTTTGAAACAAAAAATCTATTTAATTCTCAGAAGAAACCAAATATAAGAGCATTGATAGGAGTTCTAATTTGTGACCAAGGATAGAGTACATTCTGCATTAGTAATTTGTCTAATTTACATGACCCTTGTAATGCTATGAATCTTGAGAGTCTCCTAAATGCTTGTGCACACAAACCCATCACAAATACACTCAGGATTTTGTTTTGGTTTGGTTGTTTTTTAGTGATGGTATTTTATATAAATACTTTTTAAAAATAATGAACTTATATGTGTAAAAATAAACCCGGTATCTCATAAGACTCGCTAGATGTTTGGTATTATTATTTATGTTAATTACAGAAACTGCAGTGGAACGGCCAATGCCACTGATGTGAAATTACAAGTGACTATTTTCACATAAATGTGTTACCATTAGAATGTATATTTTAAGAATATATTTTATTTAATAAGCACTACATAGCTAATGAAATCAAACCTGATAATTCTCAAAGTATCCTTAAAAAAAAAGCAAAACTGCAGTCATTAGTAACTGGGGAAATGCGAATCAAAACCACAATGAGATACCATTGCACACTTATTAGAATGTCTAAAATGAAGATGACTGATTATACCAAGTGTTGGTAAAGATGTGAAGCAACTTGAACTCTCATACTCTGCTAGTTCAAATGCTTTGAAAAGGCAGTGTTGTTTTTGTTTTTAATCCCAACCAGCAGTTTCTGTCTTCTATTAAAATTTGATATATTTCAATCTAATATTTGCTTTTCATTATACTTTTACTTCCTCTTTTACTTGCTTTATTCTTTGGTCATATTTCAATGTATTGTTTTTCTTCTATTCTTTCTGTAAAGGATTTCTAACTTAATCCCACTGCATTCAGAAACATACTTTGTATATTTTTCAATTATTGAAAATTTACTGGACATTTTATAGCCCAGCATTTGTGACTATTCTATATGAAACTAGTGTCATTCTTACCTTCTATTTGATAACTTTTATTACTCTACTTATTCTGAAGGAGTAGTGTTGAAATCTAGAAATATAATTTTAATTAAATTTTAAATATAAATTTAATTAAATTTTTCATTTAATTATCAGGCTTTACTTTTGTTTTCTTTGAAGGTCTATTTATATGTATATTTGCATATATTCATTAGGAATTGCTATATGGGGCAGCCCTGATGGCTCAGTGGTTTAGCGCCACCTTCAGCCGGGGGCATGATCCTGGAGACCCAGGAGACCCTGGAGACCCTGCAGGGAGCCTGCTTCTCCTTCTGCCTCTGTCTCTGCCAATCTCTCTCTCTCTCTCTCTCTCTCTGTCTCTCATGAATAAATAAATATTTTTTTTTTTTTAAAAAAGGAATTGCTATATGTACTTAATGAGTTAACCATTTTAGCATTATTAAATGATTATTTCTGGTAATAGTTTTGTTCTGAAGGCCAATTGTTGCGAATATATCCACTACATTTCTATGATATGTTTTCCATTTTTCCAACCTACGTGCTACTTTATATTTGACTTGAATTTCTTTAAGAAAACAAATAGTTGATATTGCTTTTTATCCATTCTAAAAAGCAAACTGTTATCATTTAATCAGTGAATTTAGACAAGTATTAGCCAGTGGAACACTGATGATGTAAATGTTCTGTGATATTATCATTTGAAATATGGCTAATATGACTAAGACACTGAATTTTTAATTTATAAATTAATTTAGATTTAGTCACAGATGTGTACTGAAAAGTTCACATTTAGACCATTTACTTTTAGCATAAATATTGATATGTTCAGACGTAATTGTGCCATCTTGCTATTTGTTTTTCATTTATCCAAAGTATTGTTACCTTTTTGCTCTTTTCCTAGGATCTTATGAATTATTTGAACATATAGGTGGTATTCAATTTTGTTTTCATTATTAGTAATTTATCCCTAACATTTTGTTTCATTCTTGATTTCAGAAGTGCATCTTTAAATTATTACAAGTTTTCTTCATAATTATACTACTTCATATCTAATGTAAACAATTTATACTAGTATATTTTAATTTTCTTTGTTTCAAGCTTTGTGCAATTGCTGGCATGATTTTTTCTACATATTATAAACCTTATAATGTATTTGATTTTTTTCTTCTAAACAATAGCTATTTTGTTAGGTCTTTAAATGAGAAATATTTATCTAATATTTACCTACATATTTATGTGGAAATAAATAGTCCCAGATAAAAATATGCGATCCAGGAGGGATCACTGAAAACACAGTACATGAATTTGTGAGTAAATAAAACAATGCTGACTGGTCATAACAAAATTACAAATCTTTCATACTTTAAAAGATAAATATAGCTAAAATGAATGACAATAGGAACACAAGCAAAAAGGGATAAGATGAAGTTTTGATTTTTTAATAATGTTTTTTTGAGAGAGAGAGTGGTGGGGAGGAACAGAGGGAAAAGGAGAGAGAAAAATCTAATGCAATCTCTACACTGAGCCCTGACAAGCTGCTTCATCTCATGACCCTGAGATCATGACCTGAGATGAAATCAAGAGTTGGATGCTTAATCAACTGAGCCATCTAGGCACCCCAAAATGAAGTTAAGTTTCTGAGTCTCTAGAAGTTTTGGTTAGTGGTACAATAATTTGATTAAGATGGTAACATGTAACATCTCAAAGAGTAAACAAAAATGTATAACCAATAAGTTAACAATAAGAAATACTCAAGGTGGGGATCCCTGGGTGGCGCAGTGGTTTAGCGCCTGCCTTTGGCCCAGGGCGCGATCCTGGAGACCCGGGATCGAATCCCACATCAGGCTCCCCGTGCATGGAGCCTGCTTCTCCCTCTGCCTGTGTCTCTGCCTCTCTCTCTCTCTCTCACTGTGTGCCTATCATAAATAAATAAAAAAATTAAAAAAAAAAAAAAAGAAATACTCAAGGTTTTAAAAACTAGAGAAAAAATGCAACAAACAAGTAGAAAAGGGGGTATACAACATATAGATACTAACATATATAGAAAAACATAAAGGACAAACCAAACTATAACAATAATTATTTCAAATGTAACTTGATCAAACACCGCACATGAAATGATATTTTAGGCTACATAAAAATATTAAAATCAAACAATACTCTGCTTATAAGATATACATTCAAAAATAAGAAAACTGAAATTTTGAAAGAAAAGGAATGTAAAGAAAATCCATAAAAACATCTATACTGATAAATTTTAAGGCAAAAATATTGCTAACAATAATTCCTCATAATAAAGAGTTCAATCCATTAATAATATATCATGATGCTAAATCTGTATGTGGTAAATAGAAATTTCAAAATACATAAGGAAAAATGGCAAAACTAAAAGGAAAACTAATAAATTCTAAATTATTAAGAGATTATAACATGCCTTCCTTTTAGCTGATAGTAGACAAAATCTTATTAAAAATATAAACAAGGATATAAAAATATGAATAAGACAATTTACAAAATTGACCTAATGGTCATACATAGCACCAGATCCAAACACAAAAGGTATTGGGTCACAAAGATATTCTCACAAATTTAAATTTCTTATGAAATCACAATCATGTTTTATCTGCAAACATGTAATTGTGCTATAAATTAGCAACAAAAATATCATTTGAAAATCCTTAGCTTCCTTGATACTAAATAATATGCTTCTAATTCCAGTAACTAGATAAATGTGAATCTTCTTCCACTGTGTTTTCTCTGAATTATATTTCTCTTTTTCTTTGCATGTATTATAACTTTTATTGTACTTCAAACACTGGGTAAATTTTGTAATGTCTCAGTCTCTGTCTCTCTTTCTGTCTCTCTCCAAATAGATAGATAGATACATACATACATACATACATACATACAGATAGATGATGATGATAGATAGATAGTACCTATACAGAAAGAGATGCACAGATATACAGATTTTTAAGGGAATACAAGTCTTTACTCATGTCTGAAATTAAGATGAAGAACTACCTATTCATATTCTTCCTAGAATTGAGTTAAACCAGGTCCCATTTTTAGTTAGACTGAGTTCCTCTATAATTAGTATAATCTATAACATCCTTTGCTGCTTCTTCCATCTTGATTATGTCAATATTTAAGCCCAGAGGCAGTTAAGTTGCTGTTTCAGAAATACTTAGTTAACATTTTGATTTAACTCTAGTAAGTCTCCAGAATCCAAATGCAAACATCATAAAAATGTATGAGGTAATGTGTTTTCTCTCTGTTCTCTAGCCGCCTCCTATTTTATGCTATTTTCTTGGGGGGGGGGATTTTGTCAGGGGGATCGGGGCAATATTTATATATATATATATATATATATATATATATATATATATATATATATATAAAATTTTATTATTATTATTTTTTGCTTTGGAGACTCATCCACATTCTAATTAATCCCCCAAGCCCATATATTTTTCAAAGTTTCTTTCCTTTGTCTCTCCACCTATGACTGGCTTGTTGCCATTTACCTGTGTCTACACCAAGTATGAAAGGTGCCATGGTTCACTGTAAGTTCCTTATGTGCACCACTTCCTTATGTGCTAGCCTATTATGAAGAGTTAGCTTTTTAAAAATTATTATTTCATGTGATTATTATGTTGTTGATGATGTTTTATAGAAGCAAAGGTTTTTTTTTATGTCCTGTATACTAAGAGTACATAAGCAATATTCTTCCAAATGAGTGATCAAAGAAGAAATCAAAATAGATGGTAAGAGACAAATTGAACAGAAAAATCATCAATAGATGGCCTATCAACATTTGTCTAATACTGGCAGAAACAACGTTTAGAGCAAAAATTTTAGCTTCACATGAATGCCTTAGAAAAGAAGACACTGAAACTCAATGATATTAGTCTCCACCCAAAGAATATAGAACAGCAGATCAAACCCAAGGAAAGGAGAAGAATAAATAATAAAAATAAAAGTAAAAATCTATAAAATAGAAAAAAATGTACAAATCCTATATTTATTGAGAAGATGGTTAGGGCACATATAGTATACTTATATGTCAATAGATTTAAAAATTTGGCTGAAATGTAAAATTTTAAAAATACAACTTAACAAAGGTGGAAAAAAAGGAAATTAAAACTCTGATGATTTAGTATCTTTAAACAGGTTCATTAGTTGGAATTAAAAATAGTGAGTACCTGTTCCACATTTTGATGGGAGAAACTATAGTTATAGCCAGTTTTGCAATCCACTATAGATCTTTAGTTTCCCCCTCCATACAGCTTGTTAATTAAGCAAATACCTTGTGTGAAAAGAAGCTTATTTTGAAGAATTATCTCCTTCATGGCAGATCATTCTTTTCTCCCAAACTTTTTAAAATATCTCTAATACTCTATTCAAGAAGAATTTTCCTATCATCATCTACATTTCTATTTTTATAGAAAAAACAACCATATATTTGCACAAATTCATCAGTTCTTATAATGTTTAAATAATTAAAATAATTAAATCATATGATTGCTATATATTAATCATTTTGGTACCATCATACCTATCCTTGCATTAACATACTATTCTTTCAATTGATCAGTGTAGACTCCTGTAGGGTTACTAAAGATTAACCTACTAATAATGAAAAATAAATACTATGGGAACCAAATCAATTTATTTTACAAAGAGAATAGAGCATATCAGTAAATGCCTAAAACTAGCCTGAACAACTGGAAAGATAATATTATATTAACTGAGGTAGTATATAATGAGAGTAAAAACGGTTGGGGACTGAATAATGAGGGATGCTATTCTGAACATACCAAATTGAGATAGTAGACATCAAATGAAAATGTCATGTAAGATGTTGGTTATTTGAATTGTAACTTCAGATAGGATGTTTAGGCTGCAGACGTAATTTGATAGTATCACCTTACTGATGTTGTTTACAAGTATAAAATTTCATTAGATCCTAACAGAGTAGTGTATTCAGGAAGTAGAGATAGATTAAGAAAATCAAACCTGGGGGCATTACAATGCCTGACTTCAAGCTATATTACAAAGCTGTGATCATCAAGATAGCATGGTATTGGCACAAAAACAGACACATAGATCAATGGAACAGAGTAGAGACACCAGAAATGAACCATCAACTCTCTGGCCAACTAGTCTCCTACAAAGCAGGAAAGAATATCCAATGGAAAAAAAGATAGTCTCTTTAGTAAATGATACTGGGAAAATCGGACAGCCACATGCAGAAGAATGAAACTAGACCATTCTCTTACACCATACAAAGATAAACTCAAAATGGATAAAAGACCAAATGTGAAACAGAAATCCATCAAAAAAATTGTAGAGAAGATAGGCAGCAACCTCTTTGACATTGGCCACAGCAATTTCTTGCAAGAGGAGTCTCTAAAGGCAAAGGAAAAAAATAAAAAATGAACTATTGAGAATTCATCAAAATAAAAAACTCCTGCACAGTAAAAACAAAACAAAACCCCTAATGGGCAGCCCCAGTGGCACAGCAGTTTACCACCACCTGCAGCCTGGGGTGTGATCCTGGAGACCCGGGATTGAGTCCCATGTCGGGCTCCCTGCAAGGAGCCTGCATCTCCCTCTGCCTGTGTCTCTGCCTCTCTCTCACTCCCTCTGAATAAATAAATAAATAAATCTTTAAAACAAACAAAAAACCTAAAAGGCAATCTACAGAATGGGAGAAGATATTTGCAAATGACATATCAGATACAGGGCCAGTATCCAAGGTCTATAAAGAGCATATCAAACTTAACACCCTAAAAAAACAAAAATCCAATCAAGAAATGGGCAGAAGACATGAACAGACATTTATCTAAAGACACACAAATGGCCAGCAGACACATGAAAAAAATGCTCAACATCATTTGTCATCAGGGAAATATAAATCAAAACAAAAATGAGATACCACTTTATACCAGTGAGAATGGCTAAAATTAACAAGTCAGGAAATGACAGATGTTGGAGAGGTTGTAGATAAAGGGGATTGAGTCCTCTTACACTGTTGGTGGGAGTGCAAACTGGTATAGCCACTCTGGAAAACAGTGTGCAGGTTACTCAAGAAATAGAAAATAGAGCTACCCTATGACCCAGCAATTGCACTACTGGGTATTTAACCCAAAGATACAGATGCAGTGAAATGCTGGGACACCTGCACCCCAATGTTCATAGCAATGTCCACAGTAGCCAAACTGTGGAAGGAGCCAAGATGTTCTTTAAGACATGAGTGGATAAAAATGTAGTATAGATATGTAATGGAATATGACTGAGCCATCAGAAAGGATGAATACCTATCATTTATATCAACATGGATAGAATTGGAGGGTATTATGCTAAGTAGAATAAGTCAGTCAGAGAAAGATAATTACATATGATCTCACTATATAAGCGGAATATAGGAAATAGTGCAGATGACCATAAGCGAAGGGAGGGAAAACCGAATGGGAAAAAAATCAGAGAAAGAGACAAACCATGAGAGACCCTTAACTCTGGGAAATAAACTGAGCGTTGCTGAGGGGGAGTTGGTTGGAGGAATGGGGTAACTGAATGATAGACATCAAGGAAGGCATGTGATGTGATGAGCCCTGGGTGTTAATCACAACTGATGAATTATGAAAAGTACATCTGAAACTAATAATGTAATATATATTGGCTAATTGAATTTCAATTAAAAAAAGAAGTAGATGAAATAGCCCATGGATCATCCATTAAATGATCATAGATAAAAGGAAAACAAGCAAAGGAAAAAGAAGCAGCCAGCGAGGTAAAAAGAAAACAAGCTGCATGCAGGTTTTTTATAAAACAAATGAAGAAATGGTTCAAAGAAGAGGCAGTAACCAGTTGTTTCACATGTGCTAATAGCCCAGTAGGCTATGCCCTCTTTAACATGGAACATATATCAATACAAAAGAAATTAAAGTATTTAAGCAGTGCTTTAAAATTATTTGTAGATTTTACATCTTGATATCTCATATGTTTTGGTGTTACATATATTTTTATCAACAATATTTTTTACTAAAGATTCCAAATCTTGTTTTACTTCTTCTAAAGTACATCATAAAATACTAAAAAGAGATCTATAAATTTGTTGACTCATTCTATTTCACTGACCAGAAAACACATCTTTGGCCCTGAATATTCTAAATCAGTATTCTAAATCAGGATATCCCAAGTCCTCATTAAGGATGAAGGAGTTTATCTTTTAATACATAAAAGCATATATATTACACATCGTAAAAATATTTACACATAGTTCCATACAGTCGCACGAAGATACACATATTACCCAAATGATAAAATGTAGAGAAAACCTAGAGAGAAAGGGAAGGGATAAAAGAAGAGAGAGAAAAATGAAGAAACATTAGCAGAGCAAGTGTGAGAATAAGAATAAACAAAATACAAGAGACTATACTGCATGAAAAGATGACCTGAGAAAGTTACATAGCTACATTGAGTCCTGAACAAATGTTTTCATGAAGCAATAAATGACAATTTACCTGGAGTCTTTTTAGGCCAATGAGTCTTTAATCTTCACTTTTACACCATATTAATTTGACAAACTTAATTTACCAACCTAGTGAAAGAATCAACTTTATACTCTCAGTTATATTACAGACTTTAGTTCATTTGGTATTAAGTACAAATTTGCAATTCCTTTAAAAAAAAAAAAAGACCGTATCAGTGATGAATAAAGGAGAAAAATAGCTCTAGTTCCTTCTGTTCTTATTTTTGTTTGTTTGGTTTATATTCATTATTCCTCCGACTTTCCACTTCAATAGGATTTCTGTATTTGGAGATTCAGATTATGTGTTGGTTTGTAGAAATCGACATCATAATGATGTTTGAATTTATCTAACTGGAGTCTTCCCAGGGCCTGTAATTTAAAGCTAGTAGTTCGTAGGTGATTACTGCTTAAATGTCCAAAGGAATCACAATGGAAAGGATATCTTTTTGTTGTGCTGGATAAAATAACTCAGCTGGAGTGTCATTCTGTTAATTGTACTTAAGGAGTGGTTTATGTACTCATAATTCATTGTACTGCTTCATAAATTTAATTCAAATGTCTGAACAGAAGAAAATCAAAAGTTCCATATCAGGGATATTGATTGAGAATGAGTGGAGCTTTCTTGGCGAAAGGAAGTCCCCTAATACTAGATGTCTAGATCTTTGAATGCATCTTTAAGTTTGTTTTCTTTTCTTTCTTTCTTTCTTTCTTTCTTTCTTTCTTTCTTTCTTTCTTCTTTCTTTTTTATCCCCAAGAGCATAGCAAACTGACCCAAAGAAAGGCTTTGCTGGCAGTGCCTTCAGGGCTGAGCATTCCTTTTCACCGGTCAATCTTTCCAAACAAAAGGCTGAAATCACAGTGACAAAGTGAGATTGGGCAAAATCATACCTTTGCTAAGTCTGTTTGGCTTGTATTCATGTTTACTAAGGATAGATATCATGTTAGCATACACAAAGTAAAACCTACAATACCCGCTCCAGTTATTTTTTTTAAGATTTATTTGTTTGTTTGTTTGTTTATTTATTTGAGAGACAGAGAGAGAGAAAGAGACAGAAAGCACAAGTGAGGGGAGGAACAGAGAGGGAGAAGGAGATAATCTCAAGCAGACTCCATGCTGATAGCCAGATGTGGGGCCTGATCTTACAACCCTGAGATCATGAACTGAGCAGAAATAAAAAATGAGATGCTTAACTGACTGAACCAGCCAAGGGCCCATGCTCTGGGGTAATTTTATCCCATTTGAATTCCAGAAAAACATGTAGTAGATTACGGATTTTTAGAAGTCTTTGCATCATCTGATTAAATGTATCTTTAAAAAGAAAAAAGAAAGATTTATTTATTTATGGGAAGCCTGGGTAGCCAAATGGTTAAGCATCTGCCTTCAGCTCAGGGTGTGATCCTAGAGTCCCAGGATCAAGTCCTCCATTGGGCTCCCTGCATGGAGCCTGCTTCTCCCTCTGCCTATGTCTCTGACCCTCTCTCCCATTCTCTCTTTCTCTCTCTCTCTCTCTCTCTCTCTGTCTCCTTCATAAATAAATTAAAAAATATATTAAAAAATTTTCTTTAAAAAATTTATTTATTTATTTATTTATTTATTTATTTATTTATTTATTTATGAGAGAGAGAGAGCATGGGCGGGGGCGGAGGGAAAGGGAGAGAGAGAATCATGAGCAGACTTCCTGCTGAGCATGGAGCCTGATGCAGGGCTCAATCTCATGACCCATGACATCATGACCTGAGCTGAAATAAAAACATCAGAGGCCTAATGGGCAAGCCACTGAGGCACCCCAGGTTAAATTTCTCTTGAAAAGCAAATAAGCAGTATGTAGATTAACAATATTTAAACTCATTCAGACTGTATAAAAACCATTCGCAGAGGAAAGAACAAAAATGAGGAAAAAGAAAGACATGGGTTTTGATTCAGGTTCTGTTATAAATGAATTTAAATAAATACAAACTTGGTTATGTGATTTGCTAAATTAAAGGATCATTTAGCTCTTACAGCTATGTCTTCAATTATTCACGTTTCAGTTACCTTTATTTTTCTTATTTTAAAATAATGTACATTTATTGCAAAAAATTATAAACTACATATAAGTACAAAGACCTCAAAAATGTATTTTTTCTAAGTATGTCTATGTGTATTTTCTTCTTAATTAAAGAGTTCTTAGCATACTGTTTTGCACATTTTTCCACTCAAAGTAAGTTATATATATTGATATTTATATATTCATTTGTAATGACTGCAGAATATTTGCTCTGGCACAAATTCAATGGATCTTTCATGTTGAACATTGAAATCGTTTATATTTTTTAATTAATTTTTTAAACTTTTTAACTATGATATCAAAATTTCAATTAACATAATAGGGAAAATTTTTAAGAAATCTTATTTATTTTAACTGATTTAATAAAAGTGGAATTCCAGGTAAGTGATTGTGTAATTTTTATTGAGTTTTTAAACATGTATGTAGTTTCCCCAATAAGAAACACAGTACTTATTTTGTACTCACAGTTGCTTTGATGAATATTTCTTCCCTTAGTTTCATAATATGAGGCATTAATGCAGTTTTCTTAGTCATATAGGAGATGAAATATTCAATTTCGCATTTTCTTTAAGTAATATAAGTATTTAATAGATTTTTATTAGGCTAGGCTACTGTAAGAAGGTCTGAAGTTCTTGTGATGTCTTCAGTGTCAAATTATAAATAAAATCCAGAATCATCTGAAAAACTTTTAGTCTCATGGAAGTGTGTTTGCCTATAAAAATGGAAATTCACAGAAGATAAAATTTCTGGAGACAAATATCTCTGTCTTTGGGCTAATGGCAGTGTTGAAGAAGATACACAGAAAAATGAGATATTATAACTTAAAAAGGTATTTCCTCTACTCAGAATCTTTTTAGTCATCCTCCTATTCTAGTCTGACATCATTTTAATTTCTCACTAAATGTCAAAAGTCACACCTGCCTCTCTTTTATATATTACCTCAAATATTGTGATAATAATGTCCTAACAATGATTTAAAGATATTTTCCCAAATTATTTTCCAGAATGCTCTAAAATTGTATGTTCTCATCAGCAGAGTACAGGAGCGGCCATCCTCCAAAACTTTTGCCAACACTGTATATTCAAATATCTGTTAAATTAGGAATTCCCTTATATATTTACACTTTTAAGAATCTACCCCTCAAAAAAATGCTGCTTATGTAAATAAATGTAGACTTCTTAAACATAGAACAGATATTTCCATAGAGTTTAATCTATAGCCAAATCATTTTCCTGTTTCATTAAAATTCTGTTACTAATATACTTCAGGTAAGGCTGACAAACAAGATACTACCTCTGTGTTAAATATCAGTCCTGCACATCCCTGTGCAGAAAACTTCCCATTAAGGTGTGAAATAGAGGCAGAAATGCCCAATTGTGAACATACTAACAGCATGTAGTTTTAGTAATGCAAATATGTTACGGTAAATAGAATACACATCCTCTAGCTTATTATCATTGCAGCTATTAATTTGCTTATAAATAATTCCAAGTAGAATTTAACACAGCCTAGGAGAAAACTTTCAGAGTAATGAGTGAAAAAATGGGAAAAGTAGGCTGCTTCATTTGACCGCATAGAAATCAATAATTTCTCAAAATCTATAACAACATGAAACAAACATATAAAGGGCCCACCTTTGAATTACATAAAGCTATTTTACAAATTATTAAGAAAAATTCAAACCCTTCCAAAAAAGAATAAAGAAAAAAAATAGTAGAATAGCTATTTTTACTAAAATTGTCATTCAAAGTGACAAAGAGAAATGGATCTAGACCATTGCTGTGGCAATTTAAATTGCTACCACAATTCTTGTATTAAAACTATCAGTTATAAATTTTGGCCAAAGATGTTATGTACAGGAATATAGACTAATGACTAACAAAATATGTGCTGAAACAATTGTTTACTGTAGTATCACATCTACAATCAAAAAATGAATATGAACCAAAATATTTGACCATAGGACATTACTGGGTGCATATACATCCATTCACTGATGAAATTATATACAACCATTATAACCATTGAAATTTTAATATAGATTTTCATTAAACTATTAATATGGAATATATTTTAAACATCTCTTATCAAGTGAAGAGTCAATAACAAACCAATGGTATGTAATTCAAAGTATTTAGACAAACTCATAGAATTTTATAGCATCAAGACTAGAAGAACAAATCCTTGAGTATCAGATATAAACATCACTGCATGTTATAATTAAAGGTTTTTTTATTTGTACTTTCCATATTGTCAAAACATTCAATAATAAACATGACTTCTTATTATAGATTCTAAAGAACAAATATGTCTTAAACAATAGCATTGAGAACAAAATATACCTATAAGCTACTAAACATTTTGTTTTTACATTTAGAATTTACTTTGACAAAGATAAATAAGGAATGCTAGAAACATGAGGAGATTAAAAATACATCCCCTGTTACAAACTCTGAGAATTGCTACCTTTTTCTGTTCTGAGAAAAATTTGTGAAATGAAGCATTCTTCAAAAGAACTTTCTACTAAGAAAATAATTCAGGTCATAAATGAAAAGAATTTCAGGTCAAAAAATAGTATTCCTGGAATTGCCTGTATCAACTTGATTGTCAATTTTAGATCATTAAGCACTGTTTCAGTGAATCTACAATGCTTACTTACATATCAGTTATCTGAAACCCTTTCTTGATTCTCCTATCATAACTGTTTCTTTCCAGTAGAATTTAATTTTTCAACCCATTCAGCCTTTAGATAATAATATAATGCTTGGTCATTTGCTTTTAAATGTAGCTCTTAAAGTGTTTTTTAGGGGAAAAAATCTTGGGACAAAAATTAAATCTCTAAATTGAGGTTTAGAGTATGTTTTCTTTCTTTTACGAATATAAAGGAAATTTTCTTTAACAGTCTGGTACAAAAAAAAAAAAAAAACAAAAAAAAAACAGAGGAATTCCTCAAGTGCCTTCTTTTGGTTTGATACTTTTATGCTTTCCTTCTTAGTCAAATTAACTAGGATACTAAAAATGAATGGATATATGCCTTTAAATTAAAGGTAATCTGAATTGCATCAGCTAAATGAAACAGATGAACTCAGAGTACTAACTTTCCATTTTTGTATGTATAAAAATCATATAAAAATGCAGGTTCTCAATCTCCACCTCAGAAATACTGAACCAATAAACTTATGATTATATTAGCCTGGTAATCAGAATTTTTTAGTAGCTCCCATGTCTTACTGGTGTCAGGGAACATTAATGTCCTGTTCCCCTCAAGATCCTCCAGCTGGACTAAGAATCAAAGTGACATAAGATAGAGAAACTATCTTATGGAAAAAGATAACTGGAGAAAATTAAATTTAATGGTGTACATACCAGGAATCCACACAGACATGGAAATTCCAAAGACAGGCAAAATGTGGTACATATGTCATTCTGAACTAAGGAGAAGGGGGTAAGTGGGGCTTCAAAGGGAAGGAATGCAATTCACAGGAAGATGAAAAACGTAACATTTGGTAAGCAAATGTTTGCTATGCCACTCAGAAACAATGGGACATAGACGACTTTGGTCAAAGTGGCCTTGCTAGGTTCCTTCCTGTCTAAACATACCTAGCTCATGGTATGATGTATTTATGGTGATAGTTCTCTTCCTAGAGGATGTCATCTGTCTATATTATTTTTTGGCAATTGTCAGCAAGATAAAAAGCTTCTGAATTTGCTGGGTTTTGATGTTTTTCTAACTCGAAATAATCTTCAAGCCAAAGTGGCCCATCTTAAGGCTACCTACACATGGCCCTTCCCTGGTGAAGTTAGGACTTTATTTTGAGAAAAGTTGATGTAGGAAATTACTGATATTATCTTTATGCTTTATGGGAGTATTGGAAATAAATATTGTGCATAAGTAAAAATGAATATATTGCTCACAGCAGCCTTTGGCACTTACTGAACGAGCTATCAGATAATGTAGATTACTATTTTACTTGTGTTGATAATCACTATTGTCTGCCTGGCACCAAAAAACACAAATATCATAACTTTATTGTTAACTGTTAGTTTTATTAACATATCCAAGATATCTGATGGAAGTAAAATGCTGATTGTCATATGCTTTTTACCCATCTGTTTGAGTATTGACTAATTTCTGTATATACAGGGTGGCATCCTGTGGAAGAAAAACACAATAAAAAACTTCAATAAACCTGACTAATGGAAACATGTATTTTACAAAACGTTTATTTATAAATGATCTTTTGCCTACAATCACAATTCATAAGATACAAGGTAAGAAAGTGTTCTCTCTTAATTCCTTATTAGAAAGAAATACAGAACTAAGAATGAAACTTCCAAGGAGTCACCATACCTTCAGGAACACTATGTCATTTCACTGTACTCCCTTTTCACTAATCCATTCCTTTGAAAGGAGAAGCCTTTCATTCCAAGCAAAAAAAAAAAAAACAAAGGATGCTACTTTGCATTCAATTGTTCTTTGCTGCCCTTCCTTGGTAGTTGCCCTGTCTCTCTAACCTTACAGCTCATTTTTATTTCCTTTTCATAGTTCTCTTCTTATTGAAAAAAAAAATTAAGAAGACAAGTCAGAATTAATAGACTATCTAATAATAACACCAACTAGACAGTAGTGTAAGAAGACCCCAATTCAGAACATCATTTAATCAAGGACAAGACTTCCCTGTGTATCTTGACCTCATTCTGCCTATAGTCTACTCTTGTTAGCCAAGATTCTTAGATCTGGCAAAGAGAATAAAACATTAAAAAAAAAAAAGGCAGCTAGTCTCTTTTCTAGGATCAACTGTTCTATAAAGCTGCTTTTCTTATGCCCAGATGTCAGACCTTGCCAAACTCCCTGGACTGTCTGTCTCTTACTGCACTTGTGCTGCCTGTCAGATTGCTTTCATTTAATAGGACACCTGGTCAGTGTTGTCCTTTTCCAGAAATATGCAGAGAAAGGGAAGCATTGACTTCTTGTTGAAACCATGAGAATGAAAATAGACCTTCTGTAAAACTCCTGAAAATGTTTTTAAAATGAAATCATAAGAAAATATAAAGCTAATGTATTAAATAATGCATCTATAAGTAATTAGAAGTATATTGTACAAAGTCCACATGAAGTAGGGAAGCTTTTAAAGGGACACTATTCCAGAAGGGCTGCATCTCTGCTCTTTTTCTACTAGGTCCCATGTATTCATGTTCCATAGTTTGCCTCTGAATAAGCCAAAGAAGCTATGTTCCCACTGTGAGGGGGATGGAGAGAAGTTAAACTCTGAGCTTTGTCCTAGGTCCCTAACACCTGATAACTCCTAAGAGAGAAATCCCAAAGCTGTTCCAGGACATTAGTGTCAAACAAATCTCAGCTGATGCTAGTATAATACCCTGCCTTTGGTAATTTATGGACTACCCCTCATTGTTCACCTGACACTCACCTTTGATTGGACCCTACCGTGGATTCCTGAAGGAACACATACCTTAGACCCTTTTCCAATATAAACCCCTAACCAACCGCAAGCAACAATGAGACTCATTCTTTTCTCCTTTCTGAGTCTCTGCCTGCTATTCTCTGTCACTCAGTGCTATTCAATAAACTGTTTTCACTTCCTCTGGCTCAAGTTTGACTTCCATCCTGCGTGAAGCCAAGGACCCTCTTGGCTGGTTCCATGAGACCCACCCCATGGTTCTTGGACCCAGCCTAGCTGCATCAAAAACATAATCATTCTCTCTTATTCTAGAGGAAAGAAGAGATGTTCAAGAAGTTAAAAAAAAAATCCTAGAGATAAGCACTAGAAGAAATTATCTATGTGTAAATTCTCCTCAATCTACTGGCAATTTCTCTTTTCAGGTCAAAAAGAGTATTCATTACTTTGAAGTAATTCAAGTTCAGATTGCAAATACTTCAATTAAGTCTAATACTCACTGCTTCTGATCTCTCCTACTCACTGGTTTTTTAAACAGCTTACTAAGACAGGGAGCAAAGGATAGGAGAAAATCTGCACTGAGTCACCTACCTAATTCAGGGGTTAGGCATAACTCATTCTACTTATATTCACTTGGTTTTCTTAAAAATTAATTTCCTGCTAGATTCCATTTAAACATGAATTCCTCTGTTAAAATCTTTGAAAATCTGTATTTAATCAAAAATCTTAATCGGATTTTATTTATACCCACAGGGATTATTTTTAACTAGAAAATTAAATATTACTTGCTTTCCAATTATAGAAGGCATTTTAAAATATTGTTTAACACAAAGTTACATTTGGACTTTACTGGCATTAACCTGAGATATGCACTAATATAAAATATGAGTCTTCTTTTACTGTCATCAATGAAAAGTAAAGTTAGTAAAGCATCTTTTCCACTTCTTTAAAATGCTAAGGCTATTTCAACACTAACTTATATGTATTTTTCTACTTTCGATTAAATTCTAAATATCAAAGTCCAAAAGTAGCAGTTTTGCATCACTGGCTAAGACTGGCAAAGCTACAAATTTTCATTATATGTTATTTCTGTTTTCTCAGTTTCCCAGTCTCCATGTCATCATTTTAATCCTAACTTTCTACATCCATAATACACATTATGCCTGCATTTGAAATATATGCAGTGCCAAAATGGCAGTTGCTAGAGTCACAAGAGTTGATAATCAAAAACTGATAAGAGAAGAAGAATTAAGATACATTACAATGAGAAAAAAATTAGACATAAAGATTTTAATATAAAAAAGTGTTTTAAAAAGTGAGAGGGTGCCTGCGTGGCTCAGTCAGTTGCAAGTCTGACTCTTGATCTCAGCTTAAGTCTTGATCTCAGGATAATGAAGTCAAGCCCCACATTGGGCTCCATGCCTACTTAAAAAAAAAAAAAATTGCTTGAGGATTTTTAAGAAATATGGTCTTATAAATTCTGCAATGAATGTTTCCTAAATTAGGCATTGAAAAAATATATTAAAAAACAAATAAACATATTAATAACAGTCTGAAGCACAGTGACTGATACTGCGGAAGCACTGGGACAGTTGGGCCCCAGTTCTGAAATGGACAGAAGAGACACAGTTATCAAATTCAAAGTCCCTATCCATAAGGTGGAAAGCAGCAAATGAGAGTGAGGGAAAGGGTCTCACACTCAGAACTGGTGAGCAAATAAGGGTAAATAAAATTAAACATATTCCTAGGTCAATGGCTCATAGAACAGCACACTTGCTAGTGAACAACCATAAAGGAGTCTAAGCCTATAGAACTGAGCAACTCTAAATTTCTAAAATTTACATCTCTAAAATTCCCAATATCTCCACAGGAAAGAAACTCTGACCTGCTAATATAACCTGGCTACTCACATGTGGCATCTCAAAGAAAAAAAATTGACATAACTGCCAAACTGCCAGACAGTAAAAGACAAGAATAGACATTAAAAAAAAAAAAGTAAACAGAAGAAGAGCATAAAGATCATAATTAAAAGCACATGAGGAAAAATAATATTACAGAAAAGCCCAAAACAGCTGAATAATCAGAAGATTAAGTCCCTAACGATATGTAAATGACATCACATTTTCAAAGGATGTTAAAAATAAGTACAATGAAGACTCTAAGAAGTGAAGGAAAAAAATATCCATAAAAACAATAAGAAATTATAAAACAAAATAGGCTACATAAATCAAAACCAGATAGACACCCAAAACATGTGAAGTACCAGAAAAATGTAATTATCATACTAAAAAAAAAAAAAATCAGTAGATGTAGTATATTCTGGAATAAACACAATACAGAAAGCAAATGATTTGGAAGAGAATGCTGTAGAATTTATTTAGAAAAAAACTATCAAAAAAAAACCCCACAGGACAAAAATGGAGTGACTTAGTTAAGGCCCCACATCAGTAAACCAGGATTTAATACCTAACCTAACTATAGTTTTCAACTTCCTCAAGAATGTAACCTTTAACCAGCCAAGCTGGAATTGCCTAGTCAACACTAGAAAGCAATCCCCTGAGAGACCCTTTCCCCCCTTAGGAGAGTAACCTTGCCTAAACAATGGATTCCTAGCAAATAAATTTGTCTTCTTTTTTAATGCCCTCTCTCTGCCTTTAAATATCTTTCCCATTTGAGGAGGAGTTAGGATGGAGGAGTTGTAGGGGGACCCTGGCCTTTCCTCATCCCTGGAACACACACAGATCTACATCAAATCATGTCGAAGAACTAGGAAATCAATCCGAGGATTAAGAAAACAATTTGCACAATTAGAATAAGAGAATGTGTCAGATAAAAGGTTCAGAGGCATGAATTGGGGGAGAGAAAAGCCATGGTGCCAAAGAGAGGTGAAATCCTTTTCCCTGAGAGAAGTCAGGGGGAGGCAGAGAGAGTGGGTGAGAAAGAGATGTAGGGTTCTTGCAAGATGCTATGGTGTGGGGGTTCCCTGGGTGGAACAGGGAGAGAATGTTCCCTTTCCTGGAGTACATTTGGAAGAGGGTATATTGCCTCTCCAAGGACGAAAAGACCTGCTGGGCAGCACTGAGTGGCTGTTCAACAGCAGGGACAAAAGGTGCACACAGAGGGCCGGATAACCCAGTGGCAGCTTTTTGCTGTGCTTCAACATAGACTCCATCCAGGCACCCACACAGACATAAACTACTTTCCTGCAACAGAACCACGGCGGGGGCAGGGCTGTGAGTCTCTCCTCCAGAGGAGAGGAGTAGGTCCTTGCAGTGTCCTTTAAGATTTGTTGTTTTGACTCCCAGCTGCTGGACAAAGAGAAAACACAGGAGAACGGTGGCACTGGGCATGCCAATGGCCTGGCACACACATGTTGAGGGCAGGCATCTGACAAAAGCCTGGGACATAGAAGAGGAGATTATTTGTTTTGCTGTGAGGGACTTCTGAATAGTGGTGACCACAATTTCCTCTCTCTGGGGAGGACTGTGCAGGGTGATGCCATCTTCCACCCCCCTACCCACCAGTACGGTGGGAGTTGAGAATAAAACACAGCATCTCCAATGGAGGCTGGAGTCACTTACATCAAACCCTGGCCCCCTGTGCCTGGCGGGGGCATCTTTACAAGGGCAGGTGTGACTGTAAACCAGCCCAGTAGGACTCTTCCTCAGAAGACCCACACAGGCCCTCTGCATGCAGCAAGGCTACTGATCATAGAATGCTCTAAAGTGTCAGCTTCAGTTCTGGTGAAAATAGGACCAGGCATTTTTTTTTCATTATTTATCTTTATTTTATTATTTTATTTATTTTTTATTTTTTCTTGGAAATTAGGCTTATGGTTCCTTTGTTTTTCTGTTTGCTTTTCCGTTCCTTTTACTTTTCTCTCTTTCTTGGATCAGGCCTTTTTTTTTTTTTTTTTTTTTTTTCAGACTTAACAAAACAAATCGAAGCACACATATTTAAAGGTCCAAACATTCCCCACTGTAAGTAGGAGGAACTCTGCAGAGGACTGACCCATGGGAAAGAGCAGCCAAAACACAATGGCAGAGGGCACACAGCATACACCAGAAACACTTCCTGAGGCACCAGGCACTAGACAGTGTAAGACACCTTCTTAATATAGTATTACTCTCAGGAGTAGGAAACGTAACAAGCTTTCATAACAAACTCTATGAAACTTCAAGTCAAACACAAGAAAAAATTGGATAGACCGCAAATACATGGAGGTTAAAGAACATTCTACTAAAGAATGAATGGGTTAATCAGGAAATTAAAGAAGAAATTTTTAAAAATACATGCAAGCAAATGAAAATGAAAACATGACAGTCCAAAACCTTTGGAATGCAGCAAAGGCAGTCAGAAGAAGAAAGTATATAGCAATAGAGGACTCCCTCAAAGACAAAGGCAAGTTTCAAATACACAACCTAAGCTTCCACCTAATGAAGGTGGAAAAAGAATAGCAAATAAACCCTAAAACCAGAAGAAGAAGGGAAATAATTAAGATTAGAGGAGAAATCAATGATAGAGGAAAAAACAAACAAACAAACAAAAAACAGTAGAACAACAAAAATAGGAGCTGGTTCATTGAAAGAATTAACAAAACTGATAAAACCCTAGACAGATTTATCAAAAATAAAAGAAAAAGGATGCAAATAAATAAAATCACAATTGAAAAAGGAGAGATCACAACCATAGAAATACAATTATAAGAGAATATTAATTATATGCCAACAAATGGGGTAATCTGGAAGAAATGGATAAATTCCTAAAACACATAAACTTCCACAACTGAGTCGGGAAGAAACAGAAAATTTGAACAACACAAACCAGTAAAGAAATTGAACCAGTAATTAAAAATCTCCCAAAAAACAAGAATTCAGGGCTAGATGGCTTCCCAAGGTAATTCTACCAAACACTTAAGGAAGAATTGATATCTATTTTTTCTGAAGCTGGTCCCAAAAATAAAAATGGAAGGAAAACCTGCAAACTCATTCCATGAGGCCAGCATTACCTTGATTCCAAAACTAGACAGAGACCCCACTATAAAGGAGAATTACAGACCAGTATCCTTGATGAACTTGCAATTAAAAATTCTCAACTACATACTAGCTAATCAAATCAAACAGTACATTAAAAAGATTATTCACCACAATCAAGTAGGATTTATTTCTGGGCTTCAAGCGTTGTTCAATATCCTTAAGTCAATCAACATAATATACCACATTAATAAAAGAAAGGATAGGAACCATATGACATCTTTACTGTTACACAAAAAAAGCATTTGTCAAAATACCTCATTCTTTCTTGAATCCTCAAGAAAGTAGGGATAGAGGGAACATAGCTCAGCATCATAAAGGCCATATAAGAAAGACACACAGCTGATGATATCTTCAATGGGGAAAATTTGAGAGCTTTTCCCCTAAGATCAGGAACATGGCAGAGATGTCCACTCTCACCACTGTCATTCATCATAGTACTGGAAGTCCTAGTTTCAGCAATCAGATAGCAAAAAGAAATAAAAGGCATCCAGACTGGCAAGGAAGAAATCAAACTTACACACTTCACAGACATGATAATTGATACATAAATCAATCCAGCAAAGTCGCAGGATATAAAATCAATGTACAAAAATTGATTGCATTTCTATACACCAATAATGAAGCAGCAGAGAGAGAAATCATGGAATCAATCCCATTTACAACTGCACTAAAAACGATAAGATACCTAGGAATAAATCCAACCAAAACAGTAAGAGATCTGTACTCTGAAAACTATAGAACACTTATGAAAGAAATTGAAGAAGATAAAAGGAATATAGAAATATTCCGTGCTCATGGACTGGAAGGACAAATATTGTTAAAATGTCTGTACTACCCAGAGCAATCTACACATTCAATGCAATTCCTATTAAAATACGACCAGCAATTTTCACAAAGCTAGAACAAACAATTCTAAAATTTGTATTGAATCAGAAAAGACCCTGAATAGACAAAGTAACATTGAAAAAGAAAAGCAAAGCAGGAGGCACCATGATCCTAGACATCAAACTCTATTACAACGCTGTAATCATCAAGACAGGATGGTACTAGCACAAAAATAGACACATAGATCAATGGAACAGAATAGAGAACCCAGAAATGGACCCTCAACTATATGGTCAACTGATCTTCAACAAAGCAGGAAAGAATATCCAATGGAAAAAAGTCTCTTCAACTCATGTTGTTGGGAAAACTGAACAGCAACATGCAGACGAATGAAAGTGGATGAGTTTCTTGCACAATAAACAAAATAAATTCAAAATGTGTGAAAGACCTAAATATAAGACTAGAAATAATCAAAATTCCAGAAGAGAAAACAAGCAGCAACCTCTTTGACCTCAGAGACAGAATGAACTATTGGGATCTCATCAAGATAAAACCTTCCGCACAGTGATGGGAACAATCACCAAAACTAAAAAGCAAACTTCCAAATGGGAGAAGATATTTTCAAATGACATATCTGATAAATGGTTAGTATCCAAAATTTATGAAGAGCTTATTAAACTCCCTTGCCAGATGCCTCCCAACCCCACTAGAAGCAGCTCTCTCACCCTGAGGAAATTGTAATGGTCTTTTCTGAAGCAGTTGCTAAGCAAGACAATGTTGATGTTCCCCAGGACACACTCCCAGTACCATTCTTTGCTTCTAGACCTTTAACTAACCTCAATTCCCAAGGGTTAGGTACAAAGCATGACCCATGAGGAGGTGTGCTATAGTCTAAAAGAACTACTTGAATTTTCTAATTTATACGGATAAAATTCTGGGGAACGTGTATAGAAATGGGCATTAAGAGTATAGAATAATGAATCCGGCCAAATTTATTGATATGGGCCCTCTAAGGAGAAATTCTGCATTTGTGTTGTTAGGTCAGAGAGTTAAGAAGATATCCAACAGTTTAGTTGGTTGACTAAAATATGGGTCAAAAGGTGGCCCGTCATAAACAAATTAGAAATATTGGACCTGCCTTGGTTTAACATAGAGGAAAGAATTCAAAGGCTTAAAGAGGTTGAGTGCTAGAGTGGATTTGTCAATTAAGACCTATTCACTCATACTGGGAGGGGTATACTCTTGAAGATATACTCTTGAAGATATACTCTCCACCACTTTTATAAGAAAAATCATTTGTGAAGGTAGTCCTTGCATCACTGAAGAAGTCTATGTTCACTCTTCTCTGTAGGCCAGACCTCACAGTGGGGACAGCAGTCATGAATTGGGAAGCCTGAACAGAATTAGAGTACTTGGATCCTCAGGTAGCCATGGCCAAGTGACAGCACTCAAGCAAGGTGGGTGAAATAACGAACAGCAGAGTCAAAAAAGCAATTAGAACAACCAACTCACACAGACCTGAGACACTGAGGAGTTGATCATAGTGTTCCCAGTGTGTAACATATAAGAAGAATGCTAAATTCTTACTTGATCTATGTAAGCAGAAAAGGTCTAAGTCAGGAAAACAAGTCTAACCTGAATCAGCAAAACAGTCATGGCTCCTCAATTCTCAGACTTGAGCCAGTTTATAGACTCAGAATCCCTTGAGCGAAGGGGAGGCTGGGTTCCTTTGGGGAAGGATGTTGGTATACTGTGAAAACACATACTGTTAATCTTCCTCTTGTCCTTCCCTAAAGGGATCTATTGCCTTTACCAGGGTAATAGTACATTTGGGCAAAGGAAATAAGTTGATTTTCAGGAATGACAGGACACTGACCATAACTGACACAACTCCTGGAGACCCAAAACATCACTGTGATTCACCAGTCAGAGTAGGGGTTTATTTATTTATTTTTTATTTTATTTTGTTTATTTTTTATTTTTTTTCAGAGTAGGGGTTTAGAAGTCAAATGGCCAATGGAGTTTTAGCTTATGTCATCTCACAGGGGGCTCTGTGCTTCTTCAAACACATCTTATGGTTATTTCCTCAGTTCAGGCATGCATGATAGAAACATAAATTCAGAAGCTGAAAGAATCCCTTTATGGGCTCCTTCACCTGTGATGAGGACAATTAATGGTAGGAAAGGCCAAGTAGAGGCCACTAAAGGTGACTCTACCCAGGAAAATAGTAGGCTAAATGTGATATTGCTTCTTGGAGAGATTGTGCCATAATCAAGGACTTGAAAGAAGCAGAGATGGTGGTTTCCTTTATATCCCCTTAAATTCACCAACTTGATTTTCTTTTGCAAATATCATACTAAAAAAACAAATTCAGTAGATGTAGTATAATCTGGAATAAACACAGTAAAAAAAATAACTTGGAAGACAATGCTGTAGAATTTATTCAGAATAAATGTGTTAAGAAGACAACTAAATTGGAGTGACTTCTATTAAGGCCCGACATCAGTAAACCAGATTTAATACCAAACCTACCTACAGTTTCAACCGCCTCAAGAATATAACCTTTAACCAATCAAATTGGAATTTTCTGGTCAACATTCAGAGGCAAACTCTGGATGACATTCTCCCCTTAGAAGAGTAATCTTGCCTAACCAATGCATTTCTTGTAAGAATGAATGAAATAAAAAAGATACAGAGACATAAAAAACAGATACATTATAATAAGTTTATCATTATCATCTAATACCAGAATAAATTGCCAAAAGGCCAACTGATAAAATGACCACTCATTTGGCCAATTGTCTCATGTGCCAATAATGTAAAATGTATTACTGCAGGTTACCTGACACACAATGATGAATGCCATAAACGAGAAGGGAATGAAAAGTAAATATCTGCTTATAAGATAATTTTTAGAGGTTTATATAAGTATATTTTGGAGCTAGGAAATTTTAGTTTCAACAAATACTATGATTAAGAGTTACAAGTAAATATATAGTCAGTTAAGCAAGGTATTAAAAATGTTGGTTTTATTAAAAATGTTACTTCTAAGTTTTTTTCAATTGCATTTCAATTCATGTGAGGTATAAACTATTGTGGGTCAGGATTTATGTGATTCTAACTTATACACACATAAAAAGTTAATAATATTCAATAATAATCCTTATTGTGAAACACTAATGTTAAAATACTATTTTTCTTGTAACAGATTCCTAAGACACTTGCATTATTTATTTCTAAACAGTATTACTACATTGGGAAAATATATTACAAATAAAACCTATCCCAGCACTATTTAAATTATCTTTATGATCAGTCAATTCTTGTATTTAAATTAGTTTGAAAGACCAATTTCTTGAACATAAAACTCTCCTCCATTTTAATAATGTTTTAGTGAGATTTATTTTTATTTTTTAGAGAAAAAAAATCAAATTGCTCTGGTTAATATGCAATGATTGCAAAATACACAGGAAAACAAGAGTGTAGGGAACAATTTCAGCATGCAGCCAGGCCTGAGGATTGTGATAAAGTTGATTCCTCACATTTTAGGAATGCAGCAATAGGATGAGGTCCTATTTTAGTGCTAGAAGATTCTACCTTTTTGCTCTTTACTGTCTAGCTTTAGCTGTGACTTCTAGTGCATTATTCTTTTGATTGACAGTCCTCTCTTTTCATGTTTTGCTTCCAAATGTTGCTTTTATTTGGTTATCGCTGTTTATCTTAGATTCAAGGTCCCCAAAAGAGATTATTTAATTGGGTTAAGTTTTCAGGGAAAGGTAGATTTCACGACAGAGCTTCTAGGCCAGGTGTCTTACAAATGGCTATTGTTAGGTGAAGTGCTGAACCCTGGTCTGATCAGTTATGATCTTCACACAGTGATGTGCGACACCTTAGAAAGATGATCTAGGTGGGTCAGAACCACTTAGACTTTCCTGAAAAAGCCAGAATAATGCAAGCACCTCGAAGAGCTTCTCTAATACAAGCAGGATGTTTAGCTATACCAATGTCTAACCTATTGTGTATGTATTAGTAAGACTATTTTTCAGTATCCCACTCACATCAGATCCAGAAAAAGAAATCTAAGAATTGAGAAGAGCAACTGGACATAGTGACCTTCAATAAAAGTAATAGAAGAAGGCTTTGAAAACTTTCCAAGATCAGCGTGTGATTTTTTTTTTTTAATATATATGAAGAACTGGGCAGCCTGGTGGCTCAGCGGTTTAGCACCACCTTCAGCTCAGGTTGTGATCCTGGAGACCTGGGATCAAGTTCCACATCCCTCCCTCTGCCTGCCTCAATGTCTCTCTCTCTCTCTCTCTCTCTCTGTGTGTGTGTGTGTGTCTCATGAATAAATAAATAAAATCTTTAAAATTATATATATATATATATTTTTGTGAAGAACAAAGTTATACTAGAATGAGTGACATGATTCTTACAAGCAAGCACACATTATGGCTTTAGGCAAAAATTAACTCTCATGGGAAGAATTACATGAATTTTTAAATATTTCTCAGACACTAAGAGAAAAAGATAGCAATCTGAAAAACCGACAGTTGAGAATCATTTCAAAGCCTGTAATTCTTGTTTCTACTCCAGAGTCTTAAATTTTTCTCCTCCTTTGTATCTGAAACGGTATAGAATATTAGGAAGGGGGCAGGCTTAGTTCTAACTAATAATACTGTGAAAGGTGAAAACATTCATGTGACTGAGGAGGAGACACAGGACTGGCTGAATTGAGGATGCAGGAATAATGGGCCAAATACAATAGAACAGAGGGAATTCTAGGAAGGAGGACTGATTTTAAAGGATGGAAGATAATGAGGAAAAAGAGACAACATGATCAAGAATGAACATGTAGTACAGTCATAATCTGAATTTGCAATTGGTGATTTCTTGTGTTTTTACCTGGTCATTAAGTGATTTTCACATCATCCCTTGACTGCACTGCTTGAATTTGGTATTGGAAATATTTAATAAAGATGCTTAAATGTTCAATTTCCCACATGCCATGTTTGTGTCTTCCAGTGACCATAGAGAAGGAAATATTTCTCTCTTATTCCAGGTAATGGTTGGTAATAAAGATAACTTTTTTTTTTTGGGGGGGGGGTAATATATTATGGGAGACCCACCAAATAAACATGGCTCAAGAAAGAAAAAGAATGGCAGTGCAGCTTCACCCTTCCATAACTGATGAGCCGATAGAAAAAGAGTCTATTGCACAGGTTCCATGAGCACAGAGAGGTATAAATGAAATTAGGAATGCAACTTAAAAAAAAAAAATACATATGAAGAAAGCATGTTCTTTTAACTTTTACTTGTAGAAGGTACACATCTTCCTATATTGCCTATATTTTATTTTCTATATTTTATTAACTATATTATGATTATAAAACCTCTTATC